>NC_090387.1:66303534-67630119 GCF_036365525.1 Heterodontus francisci | reverse complement strand
CCCCACTCTTTCCCCTCCCCCCCACTCTTTCCCTCCCCCCCACGTCTTTCCCCTCCCCCCTCACCTCTTTCCCCTCCCCCCCCTCACTCTTTCCCCTCCCCCCCACGTCATTTTCCCCTCCCCCCACTCTTTCCCCCTCCCCCCCACTCTTTCCCCTCCCCCCACTCTTTCACCACTCCCCACACTCTTTCCCCCTCCCCCCCACTTCTTTTCCCCTCCCCCCCACTCTTTTCCCCTCCCCCCACTGCTTTCCCCTCCCCCCCACTCTTTCCCCCTCCCCCCCCACTCTTTCCCCTCCCCCCCACTCTTCCCCTCCCCCCCACTCTTTCCCCTCCCCCCCACTCTTTCCCCTCCCCCCCACTCTTTCCCCTCCCCCCCCACTCTTTCCCCTCCCCCCCCACTCTTTCCCCTCCCCCCCACTCTTTCCCCCTCCCCCCCACTCTTTCCCCCTCCCCCCCACTCTTTCCCCTCCCCCCCACATCTTTCCCCTCCCCCCCACTCTTTCCCCTCCCCCCAACTCTTTCCCCTCCCCCCCCACTCTTTCCCCTCCCCCCACCTCTTTCCCCTCCCCCCCACTCTTTCCCCTCCCCCCCACTCTTTCCCCTCCCCCCCACACTTTCCCCTCCCCCCCACTCTTCCCTCCCCCCCACTCTTTCCCCTCCCCCCCACTCTTTCCCCTCCCCCCCACTCTTTCCCTCCCCCCCACTCTTTCCCCTCCCCCCCACTCTTTCCCCTCCCCCCCCACTCTTTCCCCTCCCCCCCACTCTTTCCCCTCCCCCCCACTCTTTCCCCTCCCCCCCACTCTGTTCCCCTCCCCCCCAGCTCTTTCCCCTCACCCCCACTCTTTCCCCTCCCCCCCCACTCTTTCCCCTCCCCCCCACTCTTTCCCCTCCCCCCCCACTCTTTCCCCTCCCCCCACTCTTTCCCCTCCCCCCACTCTTTCTTTCCCCTCCCCCCCACTCTTTCGGCCCTCCCCCCCACTCTTTCCCCTCCCCCCCACTCTTTCCCCTCCCCCCACTCTTTCCCCTCCCCCCCACTCTTTCCCCTCCCCCCACTCTTTCCCCTCCCCCCCACTCTTTCCCCTCCCCCCCACTCTTTCCCCTCCCCCCCACTCTTTCCCCTCCCCCCCACTCTTTCCCCTCCCCCCCACTCTTTCCCCTCCCCCCCCACTCTTTCCCCTCCCCCCCACACTCTTCCCCTCCCCCCCCCTTCCCCTCCCCCCCACTCTTTCCCCTCCCCCCCACTCTTTCCCCTCCCCCCCACTCTTTCCCCTCCCCCCCCACTCTTTCCCCTCCCCCCCACTTCTTTCCCCTCCCCCCCACTCTTTCCCCTCCCCCCCACTCTTTCCCCTCCCCCCACTCTTTCCCCTCCCCCCCACTCTTCCCCTCCCCCCACTCTTTCCCCTCCCCCCACTCTTTCCCCTCCCCCCCACTCTTTCCCCTCCCCCCCCACTCTTTCCCTCCCCCCACTCTTTTCCCCTCCCCCCACTCTTTCCCCTCCCCCACTCTTTCCCCTCCCCCCACTCTTTCCCTCCCCCCCACTCTTTCCCCTCCCCCCCACTCTTTCCCTCCCCCCCACTCTTTCCCCTCCCCCCCACTCTTTCCCCTCCCCCCCACTTCTTTCCCCTCCCCCCCACTCTTTCCCCTCCCCCCCACTCTTTCCCCTCCCCCCCCACTCTTTCCCCTCCCCCCCACTCTTTCCCCTCCCCCCCCACTCTTTCCCCTCCCCCCCACTCTTTCCCCTCCCCCCCACTCTTTCCCCTCCCCCCCACTCTTTCCCCTCCCCCCCACTCTTTCCCCTCCCCCCCACTCTTTCCCTCCCCCCCACTCTTTCCCCTCCCCCCCACTCTTTCCCCTCCCCCCCACTCTTTCCCTCCCCCCACTCTTCCCCTCCCCCCCACTCTTTCCCCTCCCCCCCCACTCTTTCCCCTCCCCCCCACTCTTTCCCCTCCCCCCCACTCTTTCCCCTCCCCCCCACTCTTTCCCCTCCCCCCCACTCTTTCCCCTCCCCCCCACTCTTCCCCTCCCCCCCACTCTTTCCCTCCCCCCCACTCTTTCCCCTCCCCCCCACTCTTTCCCCTCCCCCCACTCTTTCCCCTCCCCCCACTCTTTCCCCTCCCCCCCACTCTTTCCCCTCCCCCCCACTCTTTCCCCTCCCCCCCACTCTTTCCCCTCCCCCCCACTCTTTCCCCTCCCCCCCACTCTTTCCCCTCCCCCCCACTCTTTCCCCTCCCCCCACATCTTTCCCCTCCCCCCCCACTCTTTCCCCTCCCCCCCACTCTTTCCCCTCCCCCCCCACTCTTTCCCCTCCCCCCCCACTCTTTCCCCTCCCCCCCACTCTTTCCCCTCCCCCCCACTCTTTCCCCTCCCCCCACTCTTTCCCCTCCCCCCCACTCTTTCCCCTCCCCCCCCCTCTTTCCCCTCCCCCCCCACTCTTTCCCCTCCCCCCCACTCTTTCCCCTCCCCCCCACTCTTTCCCTCCCCCCACTCTTTCCCCTCCCCCCCAACTCTTTCCCCTCCCCCCCACTCTTTCCCCTCCCCCCACTCTTCCCCTCCCCCCCACTCTTTCCCCTCCCCACTCTCCCTCCCCCCACTCTTTCCCCTCCCCCCCCACTCTTTCCCCTCCCCCCCCACTCTTTCCCCTCCCCCCCCTCTTTCCCTCCCCCCACTCTTCTCCCCCTCCCCCCCCACTCTTTCCCCTCCCCCCCCACTCTTTCCCCTCCCCCCCACTCTTTCCCCTCCCCCCCACTCTTTCCCCTCCCCCCCACTCTTTCCCCCTCCCCCCCACTCTTTCCCCTCCCCCCCCACTCTTTCCCCTCCCCCCCACTCTTTCCCCTCCCCCCCACTCTTTCCCTCCCCCCCACTCTTTCCCCTCCCCCCCACTCTTTCCCCCTCCCCCCCACTCTTTCCCCTCCCCCCCACTCTTTCCCCTCCCCCCCACTCTTTCCCCTCCCCCCCACTCTTTCCCCTCCCCCCCACTCTTTCCCCTCCCCCCACTCTTTCCCCTCCCCCCCACTCTTTCCCCTCCCCCCCACTCTTTCCCCTCCCCCCCACTCTTTCCCCTCCCCCCCACTCTTTCCCCTCCCCCCCACTCTTTCCCCTCCCCCCCACTCTTTCCCCTCCCCCCCACTCTTCTCCCCTCCCCCCCCACTCTTTCCCCTCCCCCCCACTCTTTCCCCTCCCCCCCACTCTTTCCCCTCCCCCCCACTCTTTCCCCTCCCCCCCACTCTTTCCCCTCCCCCCCACTCTTTCCCTCCCCCCCACTCTTTCCCCTCCCCCCACTCTTCCCCTCCCCCCCACTCTTCCCCTCCCCCCACTCTTTCCCCTCCCCCCCACTCTTTCCCCTCCCCCCCCACTCTTTCCCCTCCCCCCCACTCTTTCCCCTCCCCCCCACTCTTTCCCCTCCCCCCCCCTCTCTTTCCCCCTCCCCCCCCTCCCGTTAAAATCACCTCTTGCTGAGAAGGTTTGGATAGGTGAAAAATAACTGCTTGTACTAAGTTATGTGTGCTGTAAAATGGAGTTGATCTAAAATGTATTTGCATATTATAAAATTTAAGGAAGTCAAAAGGAAACTGAAAGTTTAAGTGGCAACTTCGTCACTGGTAAAGTTACTTTTTCCCCCAAGTTCGATATTAGTGATAATTCTTGCTGGTTGTCTTTTTTTGTCTCCTTAGAAAATTGACCAGTGAATTGGTACAATGTGCTGAGTAACTTCTTTGTTTCTTTCAGTGATCAAGAGCCTCCATATTCAATGATCACCTTGCATGAAATGGCAGAAACAGGTAACTACTAGACTGAACAAAAATAATATGCACCATCTTAAACTGACTTGGAGATGAAATAACATTCTGTAATTTTATTGCTGTCAACGCACAGTGAAGTTCTTATTAGGGGATCAGTGAAGTCTAATTTACATGATGGCCTTGTTTTTGTGCAGCCATTTTCTTTTCAGGCTCTCTTGGCTAAGTGGGCAGGCCACTGGCGCTGCTCTGAACCTGATTAAATACACAAGTTGGCATTAATGATTCTCCATTTGTCCTGTTTTTTTTCATTATTTCCCTGAGAAGCATTACTTTACCATAGGAAAGAAAAATCATATTGGAGCTAGATTTTATCCTTTTTCTCTTTGTTTACACACTAACATCTCCTGGTCACCATACATGCCCCTCCCTGATCCAGGGATGTTACTGCTAATTGTGGCTCTACTCCTGTGGTTAAGAACAGCTATCTCTGCATAGACCGGATTGGTCCATGAACCCTCAACCCCCTCTCATTTGTACAATTAAGTTTCTCGCTGGATAAACTTGATACATGAGGACCACTAGACTTTTTTTTTTGGAGAGGGGGGTGGGTGGTGGGTGTGGTTGTAAGGAAATGGCATGTTAAACACACTTCCAAACTATCTAAAAGTATAAATTGATTGTAAACCATGTTCATAAAATTGAACATCCCTTTAGTTGTATGCATATATATTGCCAAAGGAAATGTAGTTCCCAATATTGAGTGCGCGAAGGTTGATTATGTTTTAACCCTGATCTCCAATCAATGCCTAGTTATTTCTTAAACATCATAAAGTTCAGTTTAGTTAGGAAACTGAATATTTTTGAAAAATGCATGCCCAATAGATTTTAAATCTCTCATCAAAGTTTTGGAAGATATCGCAAAGCTGAATACAAACAGTTGAGGGGGAAATCTAGTGTTTAATTTACATTTTCGGAGAATACTTGGCATCAGGTGGCAGGACTATATCTCCAACACAGAAGTCCTTGAAGCGGCCAACACCCCCAGCTTATACACACTACTGAGTCAGCGGCGCTTGAGATGGCTTGGCCATGTGAGCCGCATGGAAGATGGCAGGATCCCCAAAGACACATTGTACAGCGAGCTCGCCACTGGTATCAGACCCACCGGCCGTCCATGTCTCCGTTATAAAGACGTCTGCAAACGCGACATGAAATCGTGTGACATTGATCACAAGTCGTGGGAGTCAGTTGCCAGCATTCGCCAGAGCTGGCGGGCAGCCATAAAGACAGGGCTAAATTGTGGCGAGTCGAAGAGACTTAGTAGTTGGCAGGAAAAAAGACAGAGGCGCAAGGGGAGAGCCAACTGTGCAACAGCCCCAACAAACAAATTTCTCTGCAGCACCTGTGGAAGAGCCTGTCACTCCAGAATTGGCCTTTATAGCCACTCCAGGCGCTGCTTCACAAACCACTGACCACCTCCAGGCGCGTATCCATTGTCTCTCGAGATAAGGAGGCCCAAAAGAAGAAAGAAAGAAAAAGAAGAAGAATTTACATAGAATTTACAGCACGGAAGCATGTTATTTGGCCTAATGGGTCCATGCTGATGTTTATTCACCAGATGAGCCTCACCTCACCCTATCAATGTATCCATCTATTCTTACTTGTGTACTTGTGTTTCCCTTAAATGCATCTATACTATTTTCTTCAACTACTTCATGTAGATTGAAGAGCATTTATTTAACAGAGTGGGAAATTTAATCCAATTTAAATGCGTTGTAGAAAATACAATCTTTGTGAAAGCATTTTTGATGCCCATATCACTAAAACATTAGGTTGTATTCAGCTGTGATGTGGGGTGAATAGTTCAGAAAATCTGGCGCCAAAGTGGTGGTGTGAAGCTGCATGCAAGCTTGTAACAGAGAATCGTTGGTATGGTGTGATCTTTAGAAAAGACAGATTTATTGGGTATCCTCAGTCGCAATGGGAGGCCTACCAAATGCAGCTTAAAAAATTTAGCTGCAAAATAGTCATCTATTTTCAAAGTAGCATTTCTTTCTGTCATTAGACTATACTATTTGAATTTCAGTTCGATAACATTGAAACAAAATGGTTAGAGATGCTGCTCTAGGTCCTATTCATTTCCTAGTATTCTTTATCCTGTTCTGAACCTTAAAAGCTGAGTCTTGGGAGCATTGCATAATTTTTAATGCTTTAGCATTTATATAGAGAAGTTTTGTAAGTCTTGAACAGGAAATCTGAGCTGCTTTGAAACAGTGTTCCAAGGTAACTGTTTTATACAGGAGCAAAAACGCAATGTTACAGCAACAATAACCTTCACTTCCTCTATTAGATTTGGGTCAGTGGTACAAATGAAAATGCTATCAGTTTCTTACAGGAATTTTAGTTGCTGAACCTAATCTTCAAATGTGCCTCGGGTTTTGGTGTGTTTTTTTTTTAATCTGGAAAATTAACTGCTTTGGGATGCATGATCTCCCATTCACGAAAGTTCTTTTTAATCAGTGTTGCAATAACACTACCAGTAAGCCATACAGACTGAAAGGTTCTTGGGATTGATGCCTAGCCATTGCTGAAGTTGATCCCTACCAGAGCACTAGTGAGGGTACTATGGTTGCAAGAATTTGCATTAGGAGTTGAGAAAATCAGCTAAGGTTTCTGCTGCTGATCACTATTCACTGAACTACTGCTGAGAAGCACATCTGGTGATAACAGGATCAAGCTTGCCTGTGACACCCTCCACCCTATAGCAAATAGCCTGTCAACACTCACTCCTCAACCTAATGCATGAAGAATGTGTACTGTTGGGTCGTATACTGTTGGGTCATGTACTGGAAAACTAATAGAGCATGTGAATTAAACCCAAGAATGGTTCTATGCATTTGAGGAATGGGCAGTAATGTTTAAATCAATACTGTATCTGAGTAAATTTAGTTGTAAGCAAATGGCATGCCACTAAAACAATTGCCATGTTTTTTAACAGATCATAGAATCATAAAATGTTTACACCACAGAAGGAAACATCCATGCCTGCTGTCTAAGAGCAGTTCAGCTAGTCCCATTCCCCTGCCCTTTCCCTGTAACCCTGCAAATTTTTTTTATCTTCAGGTGTTTCTCCAGTTTCCTTTGGAAAGCCTCAATTGAATCTGCCTCCACCAACCCCCCCAAGCAATGCATTCCAGAACCTGAGCACTTGCTGTGTTTAAGAAAAGATTTCCTCGTGTCACCTTTGGTTCCTCTTGCCAATTACTTTAAATCTTTGTCTTCTGGTTCTCGACCCATCTGCTAAAGGGAACAGTTTCTCCCTATCTAATCTGTCTAGACTCCATGGTTTTAAACGCCTGTATCAAATCTCTCAATCTTTTCAATGGAGAGTAACCCCAGCTTCTCAAGTCTATCTTCATAACTGAAGTCCCTCATGCCTGGAACCATTCTTGTAAATCTTTTTTGCATCCTCTCTCGAGCCTTCACGTCCTTCAAAAAGTGTGCTGCCCAGAATTGAACACAATACTCCAGTTGAGGCTAAACCAGTGTTTTATAAAAGTTGATCGTAACTTCTTTGCTTTTGTACTCTATGCCTTTATTTATAAAGCCCAGGATCCCATATGCCTTTTTAACCTGTCCTGCCGCCGTCAATGATTTGCCCACATAGGCCCCCAGGCCCCTCCGTCTCGGCACTCCTTGTAGAATTGTACCTTTTATTTTATATTGCTCACTTCTCTGCATTGAACTTCATCTGCCATGAATTCAACCATTCCACCAACCTGTTTATGTCCTCTTGAAGTCTATCATTATCCTCTTCACAGTTGACAATACTTCCAAATATTGTCAGTTGCAAATTTTGAAGTTGTGCCCTGTACACCCAAGTCTAGGTGATTGATGTACATCAAGGTCCTAGTACTGACTATGTTAATGTAGGAGATTTTACTCGGGAGCTGATCTAGATGAGAATGTGTTCTTGAGTGAAATGGTTAAGATAAATGATGACCTTACCACAACTATGCTGACAGAATGGGTTCAATGCTGATAGAATATTGCCATCACATGATGGTTAACAGTTGGGTGCCTTGCTGAAAAATTGAGGTTTTCATGGACAGTTTAAAAAAAAAAAAAATTGAGGATGTCCGCATTCTGTCAAGACCAAAATTTATTGTGCTGAGCTGCCTTCTTGAACCACTGAGTAGCTGCTTGATAATCCACTTGAAGGAAGTTGAGAGTCAGTCACATTGGTTTGGGACGGGAATCTTACACCAAACTGGGAAAGAGCGCTGTTTTCCCTCCTAAAGAGCGTTAGTGAAGCAGCTGGGTTTATAGATGATCTGAACAGGTTCTTGATCATATTTATTGATACCAGCATTTTAGTTCCAGATATTAAATTGAAATTCTCGAATTTGCCATGATGGGATTTAAACTCCTGTTCTTCTGGTTATTAGGCATCTAGATTTACTCTAGTAATACAGCCGCCGCACTAATGGACTTTCGTACAGGATATCTTTGTGTGTGCAGTTATGAAATTTATATACAGTTGAGCTTGACTATAACTAGTCCCCTTCGGGATCAGCAGGAAAGATTTCTTGAGTCCGATTTTTCTCTTGTAGGGTCTGCTGCTATCAGAAAGATAACAAATATGAATTTGACACCATTTTATTATTTTATAAAGAAATCTGTACAGGTTGGATTGTTTTAATTATTTATGCTTTTCTTTGGTTAACCAGAATTAAACAGCAAATTTCAGTCTGTCATAGACAGGTGGGAAATGGTGTGGTTGGTTTCCACTGGTCACCTCTCAACTGACCACGGTGTTTTTGTTTAAACTAGCATTTCAGGGCCTGTGCTTTGTTGGCCAAATAAACAGATAATAGGTTTTATTCTGAGTTTAAACAGAAGATTAAATATTTATTAAACAGCGATCACGAGAAATGTTTGCAACACCACCCATGCATGCATTCACTCTCACTGTCATGCACGCTCAAGAAAAGATAGATAGAAGGTAAAGGATAAGAGGTGTTGAGTACAAGGTGTAAAAGTCTGCTGTTTTCAGGAAAAAGCTAAGTGACCCCACAACCAACAGATAAGCTCAAAGTTCTTCAGTCCTACCACATCCCGTCGTAAATGGCGGTGGATAATTAAACTACTAACGGGAGGAGGAAGTTCCACATACATCCCCATCCTCAATGATGGGGGAGCCCAGCACATCAGTGCAAAAGACAAGGCTGAAGCATTTGCATCCATCTTCAGCCAGAAGTGCTGAGTGGATGATCCATCTCTGCCTCTTACTGAGGTCCCCAGCATCGCAGGTGCCAGACTTCAGCCAGAGCTTCACTCCACGTGATATCAAGAAGCAACTCAACGCACTGGATATAGCATAGGCTACAGTTCCTGGCAGTAACACTGCAAGATCTGTGCTCCAGAACTAGCTGTGCCCGTAGCTGAGTTGTTCAATACAGCTACAACACTGGCATCTATCTTGACAATGTGGAAAATTGCCCAGTTATGTCCTGTCCACAAACAGTAGGACAAATCCAGTCTGCTCAGTTACCACCCCATCGGTCTACTCTCTATCATCAAGAAGGTGATGGAAGGTGTCAACAGTGCTATCGAGTGATACTTGCTCAGCAATAACCTGCACTCTGATGCTTGGTTTGGGTTCTGCCAAGGCCACTTGGCTCCTGACCTCATTACAGCCTTGGTCCAAAAATGGATGAAAGAGCTGAATTCCAGAGGCGAGGTGAGAGAACATAAGAAACAGGAGCAGGAGTAGCCCATTCAGCCCCTCGAGCCTGCTCTGTCATTCAGTGTTTATGGTTGATATGATTGTGGCCTTATCTCAACTTTCCTTCCTGCCTGCAACCCCGCCCCCCCCCCCCCCTCTCAAAAAACCCTCGACTCCCTTGTTGATCAAAAATCTGTCCAACTCAACCTTGAATATAGTCAATGACCCAGCTTTCATTGCTCTCTGGGAAAGAGAATTCAAAAGATTAACGACTCCCCGACACAAGAAATTCTTCCTCATCTCTGTCGTAAAAGGGAGCACTGTGTACAGTTTTGGACTCCTTACTTAAGGAAGGATATAACTGCAGTGGAAGCAGTTCAGAGAAGCGTCACTCGGCTGATTCCTGGGATGAAGGGGTTGTCTTGTGTGGAAAGATTGAGCAGGTTTGGCCTATGCTCATTGGAGTTTAGAAGAATGAGGGGTGATCTTATTGAAACATAAGATTCTGAGGGGACTTGACAGGTTAGATGCTGAAAGGATGTTTTCCCCTTGTGGGGAAGTCTAGAACTGGGGGGACAGTTTAAAAAGTTAAGGTGTCTCCCTTTTAAGACAGATGAAGAGTAATTTCTTCTTCAGATGTGGTCTGTCTCGGACCCTGTACAGCTGTAGCAACACTTCTCTATGCTTATGCTTCATTCGCCATGCAATAAAGGCCAACATTCCATTTGCCTTCCCAATGACTTGCAGTACCTGCATGCTAGCTTTTTGTGATTCATGTACCAGAGCACCCAGATCCCTCCTGTGCCACAGATTTCTGCAGAGTCTCTCCATTTAAATATTCTGTCTTTCTATTCTTCCTGCCAAAGTGTGACTACCTTGACATCAAGGCTGTGGCATGAAGGAGGCCTAGCAAAACTGAAGCCATTGGGAATCTGGGAAAACTTTCTACTGGTTGGAGTCGCATCGAGCACAAAGGAAGATGATTGTGGTTGTTCGAGGCCAAACAACATCCAAGCCCCAGGACATCGCTGCAGCAGTTCCTTGGTAGTGTGCTAGGCCCAAACATCTTCAGCTACTTCACCAATGTTCCCTGATTGCGCAGTGTTTTAGTACCATTTGCGACTCCTCTGATACCGAAGCTGTCTGTCCGCCTGCAGCAAGACCTGGACAACATTCAGGCTTGGGCTGATGTGTGGCACGAATGTTACTTGCCACTTAAGTGCCAGACAACGAACAACTCCAACAAGAGAGAATGTAACCATCTACCCATGACACTCAGCATTGCCATTGCTGAATTTCCCCACCATCAAAATCCTGGGGGTTACCATTGACCAGAAACTTAACTGGACCGACCAATTAAATACTGTGACTACAAGAGCAGGTCAGAAGTTGGGAATTCTGCAGTGAGTAACTCTCCTCTTGAAGCTTCTCCACCATCTACAAGGCAGAGTTAGGAGTGTGATGGAATCCTCTCTGCTTGCATGGATGAGTGCAGCTCCAGCAACACTCATGAAGCTCAACAGCACCCAGGACAAAGCGGCCTGCTTGATCAGCACCCATCTGCCACCTTTAAAAATTTGCTCCCTCCACCACCAGTGCACAGTAGCAGCAGTAAGCACTGCCTATAAGATGAACTGCAGTAACTCGCCAAGGCATCTTCAGTAGCACCTTCCAAACCCCCAACCTCTACCACCGAGAAGGACAAGGTGAGCATATGCATGGGAGCACTACCACCTGTAAGTTCCCCTCCAAGCTACAGACATGACTTGGAGCTATATCGCCATTCCTTCACTGCTGAGTCAAAATTCTGGAATTCCCTCCCTCATAGCACTGTGGGTGTAGCAACACCAGATGGACTGTAGCAGTTCAAGAAGGCAGCTCGCCACTGTCGGGACTGAGAGCTTCAAACCTGGTTTTATTTTGTGCTTTGTTGGTTCCTGCAAATTGTTGACACAGATTTGGAGACTCTAGAACCAAAAACAGTTCAATTTTAGAGAGAGATTTAGCAGTAACCCCAACCAATCCACCTACAGAACTACCAGAGATTTGTTTCATGTATACTAGGCAGTAAATCACGGAGCTTCTGCATGTGTTGAGGACTGTGTCTATCTACAAGGAGCAAATTGAAAGTGCAAGGCTATTTATATTGATACAGTAATATAACAGCATTGAGTGAGAAAGTGAAGCAACATTTAAACAAAAGGCTTTTTTTTTACATAAGCAAAATTTGGGTGTTTCTAGAGGAATCTGTATACCTTGCGAAGCCAGAATAAGTTGGGTACCAGACCAACAGTGTGGGAAAACAGATTGATCTAGGCTATCACTTGTTTCTTCAACATTACTTTTAGATCTGAAACTTCTTATATTTGCACTAGAGGGCAAGAAAGGTGGAGATTCATTTTTTTTTTTTGCAAAAGGGGTCACTAGCTGAGAACCAGTGGAGTAACCAATTGCATATATTTCATGAAGTTGTGTGAATCCTTGCTGAATGTTTGTATTTTTTCATACAGTTGAGTCATAGAGTTATACAGCACAGAAACAGGCTGCCCATGTCTATGCCAGCCATCAAGCACCTATCTATTCGAATCCCATTTTCCAGCACTTGGCCTGTAACCTTGTGTGCTATGGCATTTCAGGTGCTCATTTAAATACTACTTCAATGTTGTGAGGGTTCCTGCCTCCACCACCCCTTCAGGCAGTGTGTTCGATTCCAACCACCCTTCTAGGTGAAAGAAATTTTCCTCAAATCCCCTGTTAACCTCCTGTCCCTTACCTTCAATCTATGCCCCCGGTTATGGACACCTCTGCTAAAGGAAAAATGTTTCTTCCTGTCTACCATGAGCAATGAGTTTACATAGAACATGAGTGCTATTTCTCAAGCACAGGAGACTGAACTGTAATATTTCAATATTGGTGTTTATAAAGGGAGTTGCTCACTTAAATAGTAAAAACATGTGTGCCCAGATATCTTTCAATTGTTATAATTTATTTTGGCCAGTTGCAGCAGTTGATTTATACATGGATCAAAAATTTACTAATTTGTGCGGTGGAGAGTCATGGCCATAATCAGTTAGCAGCTTGTATTTCATCTCTTTCCAATCTGTTTAGTTGAGTTGTATTGGTACAAAGCAACAATATGCTGCTTTCCGATGTTTTCTGTAATTCTCCTGCATTGCCGTTGCCTTGTGATAAAAGTAGGGATTGTCTGGCCAGCTGGTAGGGCTGATTTTTGTGTGTAATTTGGCCAATTATGTCAATATAATCTTGTACCAGTTTTGTAATTGGATATTTTGATGAATAAATATTTAGATAATATTTTTTTCAAATGAACTGATGTTACAATTGCTGTTGTAAAGAAGGAAAATGGAAATTTCTGTCTGAAAACCAGTCATTCTAATTTTTCTGCACTCCAATTTTAAATGCAAAAAAAGAACATTGTTCTTGTGTTATTCAATGTATGGTGCAGAATTGAGATGGATGATATCTTGGATTGGTCAAATGAAATGCAACTTTATTGGCTCTTATTGTCTTTTTGTTTTGAATTCAGCTTCAATTGATGCATCTGGCTGTATTAAGAGCCACAAGTTTAATTAGCCAATAAATATATAGCACTTGGCTCAATGTATTGCTACTCATTTAAACTGTAAAAAAAAAACTTACGTGGTGTTTGCAGATGTTGGGCTCTGAGTTGCATAAAGATTCAACTAAAAGTTTCGAACCACTTACCATCGAAACAAAATGTCACTGTTTGAAGATTAGTGTGGGTGTTCTAATACTTCACTGATTTTGGACCAAACTGATCTTGTGTTCGTTCTTTCTTGGTGACAGATGAAGGTTGGCTGGAAGTAGTACAGTCCCTGATCAGAGTTATTCCTCTAGAAGATCCTTTAGGGCCAGCTGTCATTACTTTGCTGCTTGATGAGTGTCCGCTGCCAACCAAAGTAAGTGGTGCATCATTTTCCAGACCAATGCCATTGGTCTTCGTCTTTTAAATAACTGTTTCATTCTAATACCATATACTTTTTTTTAATTTTAGAGATACAGCACTGAAACAGGCCCTTCGGCCCACCGAGTCTGTGCCGACCATCAACCACCCATTTATACTAATCCTACACTAATCCCATATTCCTACCACGTCCCCACCTGTCCCTATATTTCCCTGCCACCTACCTATACTAGGGGCAATTTATAATGGCCAATTAACCTATCAACCTGCAAGTCTTTGGCATGTGGGAGGAAACCGGAGCACCGGAGGAAGCCCACGCAGACACAGGGAGAACTTGCAAACTCCACACAGGCAGTACCCAGAATTGAACTAGTTAAAGGTGCAGTTATCAGGAATATTGGAGTATTGCAATGTTTCTGAGCAACTTAAAGCAAGAAATAGGAGCAGGAATACACAGTGTGACCCCTCATACCTGCTCTGCCATTCAATGCGATCATGGCTGATCATCTACCTCAACTCCACTTTCCCACCCATTCCCCATATCCCTCGATTCTCAGATTTTAAAATCTCTATCTCAGCCATGAATATGTTCCACGGTGGAGCATCCACAGTTCTCTGGGGTAGAGAATTCTAAATATTCACAACCCTCCTGAGTCACTGAAAGTGGCAACGCAGGTGGATAAGGTAGTCAAGAAGGCATACTGCATGCTTGCCTTCATCGGTCGGGGCTTAGAGTATAAAAATTGGCAAATCATGCTGCAGCTGTACAGAACTTTAGTTAGGCCACACTTAGAATATTGCGTGCAGTTCTGGTCGCCACACTACCAGAAGAACGTGGAGGCTTTGGAGAGGGTACAGAAGAGGTTTACCAGGATGTTGCCTGGTCTGGAGGGCATTAGCTATGAGGAGAGGTTGGATAAACTCGGATTGTTTTCACTGGAACGACAGAGGTGGAGGGGCAACATGATAGAGGTTTACAAAGTTATGAGCGGCATGGACAGAGTGGATAGTCAGAAGCTTTTTCCCAGGGTGGAAGAGTCAGTTACTAGGGGACATAGGTTTAAGGTGAGAGGGGCAAAGTTTAGAGGGGATGTCTTTACACAGAGGGTGGCGAGTGCCTGGAACTTGCTGCCGGGGGAGGTGGTGGAAGCAGGTACGATAGCGACGTTTAAGAGGCATCTTGACAAATATATGAATAGGATGGGAATAGAAGGATATGGTCCCCGGAAGTGCAGAAGGTTTTAGTTTAGGCAGGCATCAAGATCGGCGCAGGCTTGGAAGGCCGAATGGCCTGTTCCTGTGCTGTACTGTTCTTCTTTGAAGAAATTTCTCCTCATCTCAGTTCTAAATGATCATCACCTTTAAACTGAGGCTGTATGCCCATGTTTCAGATTCCCCAGCCGGGGGAAACTTTTCAGTGTCTACCTTGTCAAATCCCTTTTGAATTTTGTATGTTTCAGTGAGATCACTTCTCATTCTTCTAAACGCCAAAGGGTATAGGCCTAATTTACTCAGCCTCTTATCCATAGGACAACGCTCTCATCCTAAGAATCTAGTGAACTTTCACTGTACAGCTTTCAAGGCAAAGGAATCCTTCCTTTAGAAATGGAGACCAAAACTGCGCACAATATTTAGGGTGTAGTCTCACCAAAGTCCTATTCTTGCTTGACATATTAAATTTAAAACTTAAATCAATATTGCATCTAAAAGTTTTCAAACTACTATACCAAGTGTATAACAAAAACAAGAAATGCTGGAATCACTCAACAGGTCTGGCAGCATCTGTGGAAAGAGAAGCAGAGTTAACGTTTCGGGTCAGTGACCCTTCTTCGGGTCACTGACCCGAAACGTTAACTCTGCTTCTCTTTCCACAGATGCTGCCAGACCTGCTGAGTGATTCCAGCATTTCTTGTTTTTGTTTCAGATTTCCAGCATCCGCAGTATTTTGCTTTTATACCAAGTGTATAGTATATTGAATTGAATGGGGCACTTTAAAATGTATTGAAACAAATTTGTGAAGTTTCAAAGCCACCCCACTCAAAAAAAAAAAGGATAAACATAAATAGATTATTCATTTAATGTGCCAGTCCCTTGGAATCTTGGGACTAGCTAAATTGCTCTTGCAGAGAGCCGGCGCTAATTTGATAGGCCAAATGGCTTGCTTCTGTGCTGTAATTATTTCATGATTCTAATTTGCCGCGCGCAGCCTGTAAATGGAAATGAATCTAAGGGTCTGGCATATCATGTCACAGTAGTCTGCAGCGTATTATATAAGCTATGTCAATTTTATTAGGTAGTGGGACAACTTGTTTAAACTTGATTAACTCATTTAGTCTATTGCATTTGAATCTTTTTCAGCATAGCCTTTAAATTCTTTAAGATCAGAGCTTTACAAATGTCAAATGAAGTATTTTAGAAGCATTTATTCTGGTTAAATAGTTATGAAAGTTTTGCATTTTCCTTGCTCCTATCAGTCCAAAATTGATTTTCTGCAGTTTCTAGTGAGACACCTGCATGTATATTTCCATTTTCTTTCCTCTTCCCATCATGGGGAGGCAGTGGCGCAGTGGTAATGCCACTGGATTGGTAGCCCAGAGGCCCAGGCTATGCTCTGGGTCAGATGGTGAAATTTGAATTCAATTAATAAATCTGGAATTAAAAAGCTAGTCTAGTGTGACCATGAAGCCACTGTCGATTTGTTGTAAAAGCCCATCTGGTTCGCTAATGTCTTTTTAGGTAAGGAAATCTGCAGTCCTTACCTGGTCAGGCCTACATGTGACTCCAGATCCAACCACAGCAATGTGGTTGACTCTGAAAATGCCCTCTGTAATAGCTACTCAGTTCAAGGGCAATTCGGGATGGGCAATAAATGCTGGCCTAGCCAGCGATGCCCACATACCATGAATGAATAAGAAAAAATGGACCATTCCTATGCTAACTTAAATGTGATGTTAGATAGTGTCATTTAATACTGTTCCTTTCACTTAACGTGTGCTCTGGATCAGACGAAATGGGTATTGTAGCTGGGGCTTTTGCCCACCCGACACCTGCCTTGCATTCAAGGCAAAATCAGTTTCCATAAGCAGGCGTCTTATGACCAGTAGTCTCCCTTTCACTCCTAAGTTAGTTAGCTCTGAATTTCAGTAGTTTACTTAGTGAAGAATACTTGGGATTACCCATCCTCCCCTCCTTCACCTCAGCAAGTATAAAAATACCACAAGTAGAATGCTGCCTACAAGTTTAAAAAAAACTTGTCCAAAGGAAAACTGTACACAAAAGCAGAATGGTGCACAACAATAATCAAACTATATACAATCTGGGCTAACTTCAGAATAGATGGTAACTATAATCCTTGCCACTTCTCCCTGCATAAATTCCTGTATTATTGCAGAGGACTAGCCCTGGTTTGAACATTTTTTTAAAAATTCTTTCGTGGGATGTGGGTGTTGCTGGCAAGGCCAGCATTTGTTGTCCATCCCTAATTGCCCTTGACAACTGAGTGGCTTGCTAGGGCAGTTAAGAGTCAACCACATTTCTGTGGGTCTGAAGAGATCTGTAGGCCAGACTGGGTAAGGATGGCAGATTTCCTTCCCTAAAGGACATTAGTGAACCAGATAGGTTTTTTACAACAATCGATAGTTTCATGGCACCATTACTGAGACTAGCTTTCAATTCCAGATTTTATTGATTGAACTTAAATTCCACCAGCTGCCATGATGGGATTAGAACCTGTGTCCTCAGGGCATTAGCCTGTGCAGTCGGATTACTCGTTCGGTGACATTACCACTGCCACCATCTCCCCCTTGATTTGTGTTTGAAGGAACTAAGATAACAGTGGTGGTAAAACAAACAGCAGCAAAGTTTTTCCATGGAATTTCATGCTGTGTTTTGATGTAGAAGATTGATTTTTGACTAATATATGAAGAATAAATGTGAAAATACACTGATTAGTTTTGTATTTTTAATTTTTTAAGGATGCATTACAGAAACTGTCAGAAATGTTGAATTTAAGTGCACCTCTAGCAAAGCAAGATGCTTGCAATCCAGCCAAGCACCGCAACACCACTGCAGTACTGGGATGTTTAGCTGAAAAGCTAGCAGGTATGGCTACCAAATTTTTAGCCCTAAATTTCTTGGTATTATCTTTGCCCAGCACACATTATCATATCTACTTGAATTGACCCTCAGATTACTTCCATAAATGCAATGTTAGAGTAATATATGGCCAGTTACCATGTAATCAGTGTGTGTAAGAATTGGTGGCATACAGCTGCTATGGAAGCTCCACAGCCTCAATTGAACTGACTAAATTGAGGGTAAAGAGAAAGAGGGCATCTTGATCAAAATTTGTTTTTTGTTAGCGACCATCTGTATTAATCACCTTTTTTTACTTTTTACATTGCACGACTTCAAATATTGCTTTTTTGTGAAAACCGTCATACTTCTAATGACTTAATGTAGAAAGACGTGGCTGGTGTATCTGTCAGCTGTGCAGATCAAAAGATCCCAGATTCAATTACTGTGTTTTTTCCCTCACTATTGATTTCTGGGAAGTCTTGGGCTAAGGAAGCACAAATCAGCCAAGGATCCTATTCATGATTCTAGTTGAGTGAGTCCTGCTTAAAAGTGTGTGCGGTTATCTGGTGAGAAAAATAAGCAGTATTGGACCTAGTGTTCTTTGTGAAAGAAGACCTTGTTGATACTCATTCTTAACTAGTCTCTGAAATAGCCTAGCAAGCCACTCATAGCCATATAAAGAATAATAAGAACAGCACTGTGGGAGCACCTTCACACACTACAACAGTTAAGAAAGGCCCACTACCAACTCCTCAGGGAAAGTAGAGATGATTAATAAATGGCAGCCTTTCCAGTGGTGCTGACATAGCAAGAATGAATAAAACAGTTGGTGCTTCAGGAGAGTAGAGGAAGGGGAAAAAAATGCCAAGAACGGTCTGATCTATTTGTTGAAGGTTTTTTCCTACTTTTCAAGGCTGTCCTCAGTGTGAATAACAGATCACAAAGGCCCTTGCTTTCTTTCTGAATTGAAATCTTTCCTTCTGAACACACAAATGGTGCTGTAAAAGGAAAAATAAAGATGCAACTGCTGTACCATTGGGAGCTGCAATGGCATTGTCGAACCTCCTGAAGAGCTTCTGCAGTGCAAATACAGTGATTTGGGGCAAGTTGTGTGTGTACTTTTTCCCAGGGTGGAAGAGTCAGTTACTAGGGGACATAGGTTTAAGGTGAGGGGCAAAGTTTAGAGGGGATGTGCGAGGCAAGTTCTTTACACAGAGGGTGGTGAGTGCCTGGAACTTGCTGCCGGGGGAGGTGGTGGAAGCAGGTACAATAGCGACGTTTAAGAGGCATCTTGACAAATACATGAATAGGATGGGAATAGAGGGATACGGACCCCGAAAGTGCAGAAGGTTTTAGTTTAGGCAGGCATCAAGATCGGCGCAGGTTTGGAGGGCCGAATGGCCTGTTCCTGTGCTGTACTGTTCTTTGTTCTTTTGTTCTACTTAATTAGATGTGTGCCATGGGAAATGAAGATTCTGATGTAACCCAAAATTTTGAATTGTATTTGTTCTCATGCAGTGCATTAACTTAATTGACAGATCTGTGAATAGCAATAATTGGCACTTTTGAAATGTAAAGTGTATACATTTCTTCAAAAATTAAGGGATTTTAAGAGCAATTGTGTTTGGCTTTCAATGGCAACCCATAGATTCTTGTGGAGAGGGTACAAATTCTTTAACAAAATTTCTAATATTTACAGGTCCTGCCAGCATAGGTCTTCTCAGTCCAGGAACCTTGGAATATTTACTGGAAAGTTTGGTGAGTACCGGAGATTTTTTTTTAGAAACAGCCAAATTACTGGAACCAGTAAACCTCATAGTATGGGAAAATGAGTGTTTCTATATTAAGATTAATTTTATGCATTTTAAAAAAATTTGTGACCAGCTTGTTTTTGGATAATATCTATAGTTTATTTAAAACTGGATATATAAAAATATGTATGTTATCTGGGCTGCACTTTGATCGAATTGGTTCAGTCAGGAATTGACAACAATGAAGGAGACATTAGGACAGGTGACCAAAAGTTGGATCAGAGGTAGTTTTTAAGAAAACTAGGAAAGAGCGGTGGAGAAATTTAGGGCGGGAATTCCAGAGCTTGAGGCCTAGACTGCTGAAGCCACAAGCGCTAGTGGTTCTGGGATGCACGAGACCATTGTTCGAAGAACGCAGAGTTCTTGGAGAGTTGTAGTGCTGCAGACAAGAGCACATTAATTATCTAACACTACCTTGTCCTATTGGTAGCGGGTCATCCTGAGCTGCTGCAGTCCTTGTGGTTATGCTGATCCCACCCTGTTATGATGAAGCAGTGCTGATATATGCCCCAAGTCCAAATCTCTCATGACTCAGAGCTGATGGCATTCCTTCAATATTGATACTCTTGTCCTTCTCACTGGTAGAGGTTGCGGCGGACGGGAGTTGCTGTTGAATTAATTAATCCTCGTGAGTCGCTGCAGTGTACCTTGATGCAGCCGCAGTGTGTTGGTGATGAGAGTTGATACTGTCTTTTGGACATGGATTGTACTAAAGGTGGAAATTGAATGTAAAAGAACATTCTTCTCAAGGTCATCTTGTACAGTTGGCTATATAGGACACTGAAAAGTTTTACTGGCTGGATATCAATTTAATTTTGAAAGCAGTCAGTAGTCATTTTGAAATTTAATTTAGCTTCTATATAATGACCAGTTGACTTAACTAGGCGGCAAGTTCACCCACAGCCCAAATTGATTCATGATCTGCTTGAGCAGTAAATCCTATCTATTCATAAATAGAAAATTTTGGTCATTAATCTCTGGTTCAGTTGATGTCATAAACCATCAGTAAACCTTGGGCACTTTGTAATCATCTGAACACTAAGATGATTAGAGAACAATGCTAAGCTAAACTAGTACTAGAGTACTGTGCTGTATTCTGGTCTTTATATCAGAAAAAGGATATAGTTGCACTGGAGACATGCAAAAAAAAAAAAATTACAAGGATGTTGCCAGAACTGAGAGGTTATAACATTCAGGAAACATTGAAGAAGCTGAGGCTCATTTCTCTGGAAAGAGAAGGCTGAGATGACCTGACAGGATACATGTATCCTAAGTGGTTTCACATGAGAGTCCAAACCTAGAAGCCATAAATATGCTGATCAATCAATTCAATAAGAAATTAAGGAATAACTTCTTTACTCAGAGTGGTAGAATGTGAAACTTGCTATCATATGCAGTAGTTGTGAATAACACAAATCCATTTTGAAGGGAGGCTAGCTAAGTACATGCGGGAAGAAGGAATAGAAGGATGTGTTGATGGGCTGAGGTGAAGTAAGGTGGAAGGAGTCTCGTGTGGAGCATTAACATCAGCAAAGACCTGTTGGGTTGAATGATCTGTTTCTGTGCTGTAAATACTATGTATGTAGCATATTTACTTAATAACTACACTTTGCGATCTTAGAATGCTTATGTGATCTTAAAGAAACAGGGTTCATCTTTAGCAGCCAAGTAATTATTCATTACATGTAGAACATTTCCATCTTTATAAAACAGTATCATCCTGCATGCTGTGACTATCATTATCTTGCATCTTCCACTGGAAAATGGGTATAACATTTTGAGTGAGGGTTCAGGTATCATTTCCCAACAGAACAAAAGAATCTTAAATACTTGGCAGGTCAAAACGGCAGCAAGTATTCAATCGCATTTTGTGTTACTTTGGAAACTTAGTGTTGTGGAAAATTTGAGGAGTTTTATTGCATCTGCAGTATGTTGCTATAGCAACAAACTTTATAGATGGCTCAAAAACATTTCTGAAATTAGAGAATTTTGAGTGCTGAAAAAGTGATCCATGTAAGTTTAAAATAATGGCAGAAGAGCCCACGCTAAAATGTTCATTTGCTAAATGCGTATTGGTATTAACAGCACAGGAAATGGACCATTCCGTCCAACAAGTTCATGCCAATATTTCTGCTGCATACAAGCCTCCTTCCATCTTTCTTCTTCATCTCGCACTATCAACATATGCTATTCCTCCTTCCCTCATGTACTTGGCTAACTTCCCTTTTAAATGCATCTATGCTGTTCTCCTGAACTACTGCATCTAATAACAAGTTCCAAGTTCTAACCACTCTGAGTAAAGAAATTACTCCTAAATTTCTGTCGGATTTATTGAGACTATCATATTTATGGCCTATAATTTCAGACTGCCATGCATCTGAAAATGTTTTCTCTATATGATTCTTATTGAATCCCATCAAAATTTAAAAAAACCCCTATTAGGTCATCTCCCAACCTTCTCTTTCTAGAGTAAAGAGCCTGAGCTTGTTCAGTGTTTCCTGAATTATAACCTTTCAGTTCTGATATCATTGTAAATCTTTATTGCATTGTTTCCAATGCCACTATATCCTTTTTCTAACATGGAGACAGAACACAGCACAGTACTCTATATAATACTGAAATAAAGGGTATGCTGTCCAGAATTAAATTTAAACATTGATTCCTTCTTCAAAGGACTGTTTGACTATGCCTGATTATCTGATGTTTAGTTTCAGCACACCAGTCTTGAAAATAGTGGTGCAGTGTTCAAGTTTTGCTATAGTGTTCAGAAACTTTTCAGCTGCAAGCTGTCAATGATTTACTGTACTGCAGTCGAGCATTCTGCCTTGATGTGGACTGCATGCAGAGTTACCAATGTGTCAACTATATCACAATCAGGATTCAAAGCTGAATCGCTGCTTTTGTACAACAGTGCTTTCTGATTCTTTTCAGTAAAATGGTTCTGCTTAAACTCCCTAAGTGGAGTTGTACGTGATCCTTTTTTAAATTGCTCTCCTACCTGTACTTCAGTAACCAAGTAATTGTACTTTTGCATGATCTTAAATTCGTTGGATTGATCAATGTTCTAGTTCCTGTTTTCGGGCTATATTTGATAGTCCCTTGAAGCAACTAAGCCACTAGTTCTTTAGTAGACAAGTAACTAGAATTTGCATCTGTGTGTTAATATTGAATTTTGATGAGTTAATGGAGCAAAACAGGAATAACAAAAATATGAATTAACTGTGAAGCCTCTTTCTTGATTAAGCAGGCATTGGAGCTTTTTTCCCCCTCAATTCTTCGGGCAGGAGGGCCTTCAGTATTATCATGTGGTTAGACCATGGAGTAAAGTGAGCAGCTCTGGGCACCACATGATAGCAAGGATAAATTTGCCTTGAAGGGAGTGCAGTGCAGGTTTGCCACAATGAAACCTGGATTCCTTAAATTAAATCACAAGGTGAGATTATACAAACTAGGGTTGCATTCCCTGGAATTTAGAAGGTTAACGAGGGATTTGATTGAAGCTTAAGATATTAAAAGGAACAAATGGGGTAGATAGAGAGAAACTGTTTTCACTGGACAGTCGAGGACTGGGGGCAAAGACTAAAAAAAGTTAGAGCCACGCCCTTCAGGAGTGAAATCAGGAAACCTATACACCCAGGGTGGTGGAAGTTTGGAACTTTTGCAAATGGCAGTTGATGCAAGATCAATTAATTTTAAATCTGAGATTTAGATTTTTTTTTATTTAACCAAGGGATATGGGGCAACGGTAGGCATATGGAGTTAGGTCGCAGATCAGCCATGATCTCATTGAATGGCGGAACAAGCTGGAGGAGCTAAAGGGCCTACTCCTGTTCCTATGTTCCTGTCCGCCTTTGTGTGGAGTATTTGTGTGTGTGTGTGAATAGTTTTCATCTGTAAGTATCTTTGCTAACATTGTTGAAACCAATTTTCTGAAAACTGGTAGAAGTAATTATTACAAAATGTACAGTAAAAATAACAGTTTAATACATATCTTATTCCTCTACCCTGTACCGTTTCCTGTTTATTTGTTTAGTCTCTGAATATCATTCCAGAAGATTTGTTGACATTACAATAAATTTCCTTAAGTAAGCATAAAAGCCATGATTCGTTCAGAGGCTATAGTTGATCTAAACTCTGAAGAGCAAAGCTTGAGTAATTTTATCATTTGAAGCTGAGATGTAATTGCCTTGTATTCACTTGTGATTAATGGCTTACATGAGGCTAGAATCTATTGCAAGATATATTTTCATGGGTGGGCAGTTTCCATTTGCTTGTTTTCTAATAGTTAAAAATATGTACTTGAGTACAAACCAGTAGATCTTGATTTCTATTTTTGACCACGTGGATGTGTTATAGTAATTGAGGTAATTAGCATTACCCCTTTTAATCAAGCACGGTAAAGAATTTTCATTTATATATAGTGCCTTTCACATTAGCTGTGAATTACTTTGGGGCTGTCCAGGTAATGAGTTTGTTATGACCAAATGAGCAATGTCTAGGGGTATTTTGCAATCTTTACCTGGTCTTATTTTAACAGTGTTTTGAGCGCCCCTTCGTGTGAATCCTTGTTCACAGTTTCCAATTATAAGGCAAAGAACTAAGCACAAACAGGCTTTCTTTGGTTTAAAGCAGAAAGAGGAAATTTATTAAAACCTTAAAACTTAAACTCTAATATGGTTCATGCCTACAGATATACAATGCTCTCACGCTAGCATGCACACACAATATAAACATGCAGATAGAAATAGAAAAGAACAGAAGAAAAGATGAGTAGAACAGTTTGAGGCAATATCTTGTTACTGTTTCTCAAGTTTGCTGTAGTCCTTGATTGAAGATATAGTCTTGCGGTTTGTTCGGGCCAGAATTAGTCTTAAACCTTGTTCACGTAGGAAATCTTTTTGTCCTTTAGTTTCACCATGTTTTCACAAGATTCAGTTCAGTGGGAAGAGATGAAACAGACAGGCAGGAGAGGCTGTAATTCTTGTTTCAGTTCCAGGGGAGGTGTTTACTCCATGAGCACACGGCTCTGTCCGAGTTCAGAACCATTTGGAAGTTCAAATTCAAAAAAACTCCCAGGTTGCCCCTGCAGGTTAGTCATGTGACTAGTTCCTTATATGGAACAGTCTCTTCACATCCTTGGTTGGAGGTTCAATTTCTCTCTCAGCCAGTTAGCCATGTGACTAAAACTGGTCTAACCACTTCTGTGTATTGGAGGAACAGGGATTGGCTCCCTTTGTTTCCACAGTGCCTGGTACTATGCAAATATCCTTCCAGTCCAAGATTGCCATTTTTAAAGTTTTAATGTTCATGTGGCGAAATAATGTGTGCCTCCGTCTAGGCAAAGAGCACAGCTGACTGGTGAGTAAGTCCTGGTGGGTATTTTTCAAAGTGGATTGATTTGTAAGTCATTGTTTTAGCAAGACTTAGTTGTTTTTTTAAAATTATAATCGTCTAAAGTTTTAAATTTAAAGGGTTTAGTGATGGCAGGAGAGCTTGAAGCCGTGGTTTGCTCCACATGCTGCATGTGGGAATCCGGGAACATTTCCAGTCCCCGGGACCAGCATGTGTGCAGGAAGTGTGTCCAGCTGCAACTCCTGGAAGCTCGGGTTTCAGAGCTGGAATGGCGGCTGGAAACACTGTGGAGCATCCGCGAGTCTGAGAGCATTGTGGATAGCACGTATAGAGAGGTGCTCACACCGCAGCTGAAGGGACTTGAGGAAGGAAGGGAATGGGTGACCACCAGGCAGTCCAAGAGAATCAGGCAGGTAGTTCAGGAGTACCCTGGGGTCCCGCTTGCAAATCGGTATTCCATTTTGGAGGCTGATGAGGCTGGTTCCTCCAGGGAGTGTGGACAGAGCCAAGCTTCTGGCACCGCAAGCAGCCTGTCTGCACAGGAAGGGGGAAAGAGAGGAAGAGCAATAGTAATAGGGGATTCTATAGTCGGGTACAGATAGGGGCTACTGTGGCCATCAACGTGACTCCAGGATGGTGTGTTGCCTCCCTAGTGCCAGGGTCCGGGATGTCACTGAACAGCTGCAGGGCATCCTGAAGGGGGAGGATGATAAGGCAGAGGTCATGGTACATGTTGGTACCAATGACATGGGTAGAAAGAAGGATGAGGTCTTGCATCAAGAATTCAGGGAGTTAGGCAGTAGACTTAAAAAGCAGGACCTCTCGGGTTGTAATCTCTGGATTACTCCCAGTGCCACGTGCTAGCGAGTATAGAAATAGGGGAATAGCACAGATGAATGCGTGGCGTAAGAGTTGGTGCAGGAGGGAGGGTTTTAGATTCCTGGACCACTGGGACCGTTTCTGGGGAAGGTGGGACCTGTACAAGCGGGATGGTCTACATCTGAACCAGAGGGGGACTAACATCCTTGCTGGCGGGTTTGTTAGTGCTGTTGGGAGGAGTTTAAACTAATGTGGCAGGGGGAGGGGATGCAGACTCCTAGCAGAATAGGGACACAGCTAAACACAGGAAAGCGAACAAGTCAGAGGGAATAAAGCAGAAGTAAGTTTCAAACGAGTAAGACCAGGATGGAAGGCCTCTACTTTAATGCCAGGAGTATTGCAGGTAAAATGGATGAGTTAAGGGTAATGATTGACACGTGGAATTGTGATATAGTAGCCATCACGGAGACATGGTTGAGGGAGGGGCAGGATTGGCAGCTCAATATCCTGGGATATAGAATCTTCAGGCAAGACAGAGGAGGGGGCATTGCAATATTAGTTAAGGAGTCAGTTACTGCAGTAAGGAGAGATGATTTCTTGGAGGGGGCATCAAATGAAGCTTTATGGGTAGAGTTTAGGAATAAAAAAGGGACAGCCACATTGCACACCCTCAGATAGTCAGCAGGAAATTGAGGGGCGAATATGTGCGCAATTTGCAGAGGTGTGTAAAAATAATAGGGTAATTATATTAGGTGATTTCAACTTTCCCAACATTAATTGGGATAGTCATCGTGTTAAGGGCTTAGATGGAGTGGAGTTCTTAAAATGTATACAGGAGAACTTTTTAGCTCAATATGTAGAGGATCCAACAAGGGAGGGTGCAGTGCTGGACCTAATTCTGGGGAATGAAGCCAGACAGGTGATTGATGTGTTGGTGGGGGAGCATTTTGGTGATAGCGACCACAACATGGTACAATTTAAGCTTGTTATGAAGAAAGAAATAGACAAGTTGCAAAAAAAGGTTTTGGATTGAGAGAGAGCGAATTTTAGTAAAATAAGGCAGGATCTGGCCAAGGTAGACTGGAAAGAGTTACTTGTCAGGAAATCTACAGAAGAGCAGTGGGGGACATTCAAAAAGGTAATGGGGAGGGTACAAACCCTACGTGTTCCCTCTAGGGTAATAGGTAGGAGCAACAAGCCCAGAGAACCATAGATGACAAGAAACATTCAGGGTATGATGAGAAGGAAAAGAGAGACTTTTAGCAAATACAAGGAGAGTAAATCAATGGAAGCATTAGTGGAGTACAGAAAGTGTAGGATGGAGCTTAAGAAAGCAATTAGGAGAGCAAAGAGGGGATATGAGAAAGCTCTGGCTGGTAAAATTAGGGAAAATCCCAAGATATTCTATAAGTATATCAATGGGAAGAGGATAACCAGGGAAAGAGTAGGACCCATTAGGGACCAAGGGGGAAATTTGTGGGTGGAGCCAGAGGACATTGGTAGGGTGTTGAACGAATACTTCACATCTGTATTCACCCAAGAGAATGAGGATGTAGATATGGAAATTAGAGAGAGAGACTGTGAGGTTCTTGAGCAAATTGTCATAGGGAGTGACAAGGTATTGGAGGATTTGGAAGGCTTAAAAGTGGACAAATCTCCAGGTCCGGATGATTTGTGTCCCAGGATGCTGTGGGAGGCGACGGTAGAGATTGCAGGGGCTCTGACCCTAATTTTTAATTCCTCTCTGGCCATCAGGGAGGTGCCAGAGGACTGGAGAACAGCTAATGTGGTCCCACTATTTAAGAAGGGTTGTAGAGATAAGCCAGGGAACTGCAGACCAGTGAGTCTGACGTTAGTGGTAGGGAAACTATTGGAGAAAATTATGAAGGAGAGAATCTATCACCACTTGGAGAGGCAAAATTTGATTAGAAATAGTCAGCATGGCTTTGTCAGAGGGAGGTCATGCCTAACAAATTTGATTGAATTTTATGAGCATGTGATCAGGTGTGTGGATGAGGGTAGTGCAGTTGATGTCGTTTACATGGATTTCAGCAAAGCCTTTGACAAGGTCCCACATGGGAGACTTATCAAGAAAGCAAATGCACGTGGGATACAAGATAACTTGATAAGGTGGATTCAAAATTGGCTTAGCTGTAGGAGACAGAGAGTGATGACAGACGGCTGTTTTAGTGACTGGAAGCCCGTGGTGTACCATAGGGATCTGTGCTGGGTCCCCTATTATTTGTCGTTTATATAAACGACATAGATGACTATGTGGGGGGGAAGGATCAGTAAGTTTGCCGATGACGCAAAGATTGGCCGAGTGGCTGACAGTGAGGTGGAGTGTCTTAGGTTACAGGAAGATATAGACGGTATGGTCAAATGGGCAGAAAAGTGGCAGATGGAATTTAACGCTGAAAAGTGTGAGGTGATATACTTTGGAAGGAGTAATGTGACACGGAAGTATTCAATGAATGGCTTGACACTGGGAAGTTCCGAGGAACAAAGGGACCTTGGCGTGTTTGTCCATAGATCTCTGAAGGCAGAAGGGCAGGTTAATAGGGTGGTGAAAAAGGCATATGGGACACTTGCCTTTATCAATCGAGGCATAGATTACAAAAGCAGGGAGGTCATGTTGGAGTTGTACAGAACTTTGGTAAGGCCACAGCTGGAGTACTGTGTGCAATTCACCACATTATAGGAAGGATGTGATTGCGTTGGAGGGGGTGCAGAGGCGATTCACCAGGATGTTGCCTGGGATGGAACATTTAAGCTATGAAGAGAGGTTGGATAGGCTTGGGTTGTTTTCACTGGAGCAGAGAAGACTGAGGGGTGACCTGATCGAGGTGTACAAGATTATGAGGGGCATGGACAGGGTGGATAGGGAGCAGCTGTTCCCTTTAGTTGAAGGGTCAGTTACTAGGAGTCACAAGTTTAAGGTGAGGGGCGGGAGGTTTAAGGGGGATTTGAGGAAGAACTTTTTTACCCAGAGGGTGGTGACGGTCTAGAATGCCCTGCCTGGGAGGGTGGTAGAGGCGGGTTGCCTCACATCCTTTAAAAAGTACCTGGATGAGCACTTGGCATGTCATAACATTCAAGGCTATGGGCCAAGTGCTGGCAAATGGGATTAGGTAGACAGGTCAGGTGTTTTAATGCATCAGTGCAGACTCGATGGGCCGAAGGGCCTCTTCACTGTATTATTCTGTGATTCAAATGGTGTTTGCCTGACGAGTTACTTTTTTGAAGTGTAGTCAATATTATGTAGCCAAATGTGGTATGGTTTTCAAACCAAATGATTTTTATGTTCCATGCCAGGCACAGTTCAAACTATAAAAATATATTTTCTCCTTGTCAAGATGTGTGCTGCATAATTCACAAACTCCAGATTGTTTCTTTGCATGTTTTTTTAATTTAAAATTACAATTTCAAAATAATTTGTGTGGCATAACAATTAAACATTTGTCAATTTATATTTAGTGTTTTGATTCTTAATGTTGCAGAGTGCACAGTCTCACCCCACGGTCATGCTTTTCTCTCTTATTGCTCTGGAGAAGTTTGCACAAACAAGTAAGTTTTTGCTTATATGTAAATAAAAACCTTTCATTGGTGTAGTGGTAAGATTAATTTCTTAAATGTAAACTCACTGTTAAATTGTTTGCTATGCTGTGTTGTACTAAACTCGCTACCATTCAATGATCGAAACAGAAGTTTAGTTTGAAATTGAAATGTTTCATGGTTGCTTCGTCAGAATCCTGATTAAAGTAACTGAGTTTAGTAAGATTGCCATCGTCCCAGATTATGTAGAATTCTCCTAGGCGTGGCTGATAGCAAACCAGGAAAACGTACTTCAAGTTCATGCCTGCGCACCTCTGTTGCCTCTACTTGCAATGTTTGGGGCCAACTCGACTGTTAAATCTAGTGGCATTCGAGAAATTAGTCTGGCTGTCCCAGCCCCTCCCTGCCTGCAGAGTGCATTCGAATTTCATCAGAGCTGGTCTTGCCCATGGTGTCTCGCTTGCCGCAAAGTTACAGTCAGCCAACTGTGTTCAGTCTGCAGTAAAGTCAAGTAGGCTTATTGGAAAATCAGTCTGCCATCATCAAGATAAACTTATGGTAATTAAAGAACTTCCACAGATTGTCATGAATTACTGTGGGAGTGTAGCATTCGTGTCTGAGTTAAGTCTAAACCTAACCTGTCAATTTTTTCATGGTGTAAATATTTGGTTCCACCCTTCGTTGAAGCACTGAGACTTACCATTTCCTACCCACGACTGGATGCTGATATGTAGATGAGACAGGATGACTTTGCATGAAATTTCACTCACCTCCTTCAGAAAGTACCAGGCCTCCACTCACCAGCTCAGTGCCCGACAATGCAGTTGATATTTGAGAAATTGTGTTGGAAATCATGGTTGCTAATTTGCCTCGCATCATTGTGTGATGGAATACATTAGAACACCAGTAACCTATACCATCATGCAGTGTCTCCAATTATTTCTCTCCTCCTCCTGATTTTCTCTCTCAACCCTTCTATCCAAAAAAAAAAATCAGACTCTGGTTCCAATATGATTCCAAAACATTTATGTCCAAATTGTACATCCATTTCATTAGAATTCTTGTACTGGACATTAATTATCTTGCCTTATCTCAGTACTCCTAGCATTCCTAAGATACTCAACTAAGCTAAATGCTATAACATTTGCAAACAGTGGTCAAATGCTATGTGATGCAACCTTCAGGAAAATGTCCATCCAGATTTGACAAGCTCTTTAGTTGTAAGTCATTGGTAAGAAAAGTAGCAATTGCTGGGAAGCAAATAAATATCAAAATGCTACAAAATGACAGTAGCAAGTGATAAACCTGGACGAATGTTTCAGTTGCGACCCTTCTTTCGGACCATTTTGATATCTACCTGGATTCAACAGAAAGTTGCCTAGTTTGTATTTGCCCTGAAGCCAAATCTTTTTTTTTTAATTCTCTGCATCTTATCAGTGGCCTACATTTACAACAGTTGCTTTTACAAAACAGGCAGTTCTGTTTTATGTATTACACCCTGCTGTTATTCCGTCAATACTTGTATCCTTCAGTGTAAACAATCCAATGCAACAATTCTCTTGAATGGTCCTTTGCTCTTGAAAAATACCATGGGATCTTAACCCATGGGGCTTACTATTTTGGAGACTGTTAAACATCTCATCCAAAAGATGGATTTCGACCAATGTAGCAATATAAAAATTACCAGTCCAAATGAGATGTTTATTAGAATTTACAGCACTGAAACAGGCCATTCCGCCCAACAGGTCTATGCTGGTGTTTGTTTTGCAAGAATCTCCTCGCTCTCTCACTCTGACGCTCTCATGTACTTAACTATCTTCCGCTAATATCTATGCTATTTGCCTCAACCACTTCATGTGGCAGCGAGATCCATACCTGCACTACTGAGTGAAGGTGTTTTGCCTGTGTCTACCCTATTGAACCCCGTCATAATTTTAACTTTATCCGGTCACCTCAGTCCTAGCCGCTTCAGTTTTTCTTGCCCTATGTACCTTCTCAGTTCTGATATCATCCATTTTTGTTCCAACCATTTCTCCACTGCTTCTATATCGTTCTTTAGTTATCGAGACCAGAACTGTGTACAGTACTCCAAGTATGATCTAACCAATGTTTATATAAGTTTAACATAACCTTTGAACCTTAAGCATTGGTAGCATTCCTTACATTTGGTGCTACTTCAAATCTTAATTGTTCAGTTGCATGCTGATACAAGTTAAATATTTAAACTATTATAATCAAGTAAAAGGTATCATTTTAAAACTTGGAGAACTGCAGTTCTGTCTACTTTGTATTTGTGCAATTCAGAGTTTATTTATGTAACTACAAGCATTATCAAATATAAAATGTTCATATGGATAAAGCATGCATCTTTACTTGAATGAAATAGCAGCAGGTACTTGTTGAAACAATGCAACTTTTAATTGCAGGTGAAAATAAATTAACAGTCTCTGAGTCGTGTATTAGTGATCAACTACTTATGCTGGAGTCTTGGGTAAATCACACTGATTACCTGAAACGACAGGTTGGATTCTGTGCACAGTGGAGCCTGGATAATTTGTGTAAGTTTGAGCTTTTTGCGTGATGCCACCAGGAACTAAAATGTTTGGCAATATTCAAATGGGACACTTGTAATTTTAGTGACAATAGAGCCTATGAAGATCATTGGTATTTTGGCAGCTTTAGGAAGTAAAACTGTGTGCTGCAAAGTCATCAATCTTTACTGGGGTATTGAGTGGTAACTATGAATCTAAAGACTTTATCCACCAATTTCAAGAAATTACGCTAACGATGACCATAATTGCATTTCATGAGATACTGGCTCCAATGCCATCTCCTCTCCCTATTCCCACTCCAACCTTTCCTTGTATGGAAAAAAAATTCTCGCTGCTATGAACTGAATTCTAGTAACATCATGGAAGAAAATGTGGTGGAAATTTAAACCAAAGTATTTAAGGAGCAGTTTGAAACCTCCTGCATCTTACAAGATAACGCACAATGATGGGCAAGAAAAGACCAACTGGTTCGTCCAGCACTGCCCACCCATAGTCCTGTAATCTCTTTGGAGAGATGAAAAACTCAGGCCAATTAGGGGGGAAATCTGGATAATTCTTCTGCCCACCCCACCTTAGGCAATCAAAAGTAATCCAGGAGAACCCTCGCCCCTTTTTTAAAAAAAAAGTACGACAGTACCTAACTTTTGTATAAGATGATCTTGCTTGAAGGAATTCAGTGATCAGCATTCATTCCATGAGGTGGCAGCCTATTCCACAGGTCCACTAATCTCTGACAAAGGATGTACTTAGTAACATCTTGAGTTCTGAAATGTTAGTTTGTATATCCTAATGATTTTGCTAAAGTTGTGGGATCCTACAGTTTAAAACACTATTCTGTGATCATTGATACTGATTGTGCTGAAGTAAAACCGTATACTTTAAACTGTAATGTTACAATGTTTTCTGCCAAAACCTGATGTTTAATTACAACTCCATAGCAAAACAGCCTCATTAAGCCAGGATAGTATTGCATCAAAACCACAACAGTCAAATGAATCAGAATAGTTGGTCAAACTCCATTTCTTCTCTTCCCTTCACCCACTGCCCACCCCCAACATCCATTGAAAAAAAAAAGAGTTTAATAATTTTAGGATTCTTTTTGATAGCTAATTGAGAGCATTAACCAGCTAAGGAAAGCTTTTTTTCCCCCTCCAGCTGAGTGGCTTATTTGATAATGTAAAAGATCCCACAAGACCAGAATGCTTGCATGTGTATTTTCTCCATCTTGTCCCATCTTCAAAAATGAGAGTGACAGGTGTATACAAAATCATAACCACAACTATTCATTTTCTGCTGTTCTGGAAATCCTGCCATAGCGACAGGTGTTTTCAAATCTTCAGTAACAGTGAAGTGGCAATTTTACGTAAAGTTGAACAGTGTGAACACCAGTGTAATCGAAAGTAATGTCTCTCCTGCCCTACATCTCTGCTCATACGCCCACCCCCTTAGAATGTTAAGTTTAGGACTTGCAATTTGCATTTTCATATTTAATGTATATTTCCTAAAGTTGCAGAAAAAGGTTTTTAAAAATTTGGAGGCTTCCATTGCCAAACTACTGCGATCTATGCTTTCAATGTGCTTGGCTTAAATTTTAATCAGGAAAAATATGTTGAATAAACCTATACTTGACTGGGCATAGGTTAACAGAGGTGGAATTTATCAAATAAAAAGCAAAATACTGCGGATGCAGAAAATCTGACGAAACCCCCCTCCCTGTCCCCCAGGAAAGACAGCATTTTTAAAATTCATTCATGGGATGTAGGTGTCATTGACAAGACCAACATTTATTCCCCTTGAGAAGGCGGTGGTGAGCTGCTGCAGTCTTTGTGGTGTACGTACGCCCTCAGTGCTGAGAAGGAATTCTAGGATTTTCCCCCAGCAATGATGAAGGGATATAGATGTATTTCCAAGTCAGGGTGATGTACAACTTGCAGATGATGGTGTTCCCATGCATGTGCTGCCCTTGTTCTTCGAGGCAGTAGCGATCGCAGGTTTGGAAGATGCTGTCAACGGGACCTTGACAAGTTGCTGCAGTACATCTTTTCGATGATACACACTGTAGTCACAGTGCACCAATGGTGGAGGGAGTGAATGTTGAAGGTGGATGGGGTGCCAATCAAGTGGAGTGCTTAGTCCTGGATAGTGTTGAGCTTGTGTGGTGTTGGAGCTGCACACATCCAGACAAGTGGAGAGTATTCTTTCGCAGTCCTGACTTGTGCCTTGTAGATGGTGGAAGGACTTTGGAGAGTTTGGAGGTGACTTACTTGCTGCTGAACTGCTCTTGTCGCTACAGTATTTATGTAGCTGGTACAGTTAAGTTCCTAGTCAATGTGGGGAAAGATGCAGTTGACTTTTCAAGTCTGACCTTTCATCAAAACTGTGTTTATATTGATTTAATAACCAGTCTTATTTAGATGGCTGGTTAAAATGGGGAGAACGTGGGTCATTGGCAATATTTCTGCTTACAGAAATGGACTTCAGGCTAGAGGTGTGCAAAGGAAACCCGACGTGAGCCCGAATTTCGGACACGGAAGTCCGACCTTGTTTATGTTTAGGGATACAGCACTGAAACAGGCCCTTCGGCCCACCGAGTCTGTGCCGACCATCAACCACCCATTTATACTAATCCTACACTAATTGATACTTAATAGCTACTAAGTATCATCACCTCATTCCATGACAATATGAAAGGCACAATTCAACATGGTGGCTCCTCATCAGAGCCCTTTCCTATCCTGAGTGGTGTGAAACAGGGCTGTGTTCTCGCACCCACACTTTTTGGGATTTTCTTCTCCCTGCTGCTTTCACATGCGTTCAAATCCTCTGAAGAAGGAATTTTCCTCCACACAAGATCAGGGGGCAGGTTGTTCAACCTTGCCCGTCTAAGAGCGAAGTCCAAAGTACGGAAAGTCCTCATCAGAGAACTCCTCTTTGCTGACGATGCTGCTTTAACATCTCACACTGAAGAGTGCCTGCAGAGTCTCATCGACAGGTTTGCGGCTGCCTGCAATGAATTTGGCCTAACCATCAGCCTCAAGAAAACGAACATCATGGAGCAGGACGTCAGAAATGCTCCATCCATCAATATTGGCGACCACGCTCTGGAAGTGGTTCAAGAGTTCACCTACCTAGGCTCAACTATCACCAGTAGCCTGTCTCTAGATGCAGAAATCAACAAGCACATGGGTAAGGCTTCCACTGCTATGTCCAGACTGGCCAAGAGAGTGTGGGAAAATGGCGCACTGACACGGAACACAAAAGTCCGAGTGTATCAGGCCTGTGTCCTCAGTACCTTGCTCTATGGCAGCGAGGCCTGGACAACGTATGCCAGCCAAGAGCGACGTCTCAATTCATTCCATCTTCGCTGCCTTCGGAGAATACTTGGCATCAGGTGGCAGGACTATATCTCCAACACAGAAGTCCTTGAAGCGGCCAACACCCCCAGCTTATACACACTACTGAGTCAGCGGCGCTTGAGATGGCTTGGCCATGTGAGCCGCATGGAAGATGGCAGGATCCCCAAAGACACATTGTACAGCGAGCTCGCCACTGGTATCAGACCCACCGGCCGTCCATGTCTCCGCTATAAAGACGTCTGCAAACGCGACATGAAATCGTGTGACATTGATCACAAGTCGTGGGAGTCAGTTGCCAGCATTCGCCAGAGCTGGCGGGCAGCCATAAAGACAGGGCTAAATTGTGGCGAGTCGAAGAGACTTAGTAGTTGGCAGGAAAAAAGACAGAGGCGCAAGGGGAGAGCCAACTGTGCAACAGCCCCGACAAACAAATTTCTCTGCAGCACCTGTGGAAGAGCCTGCCACTCCAGAATTGGCCTTTATAGCCACTCCAGGCGCTGCTTCACAAACCACTGACCACCTCCAGGCGCGTATCCATTGTCTCTCGAGATAAGGAGGCCCAAAAGAAAGAAGAGAACACTAATTCCATATTCCTACCACATCCCCACCTGTTCCTATATTTTCCCTACCACCTAACTATACTAGGGGCAATTTCTAATGGCCAATTTACCTATCAACCTGCAAGTCTTTGGCACGTGGGAGGAAACTGGAGCACCCGGAGGAAACCCACGCAGACACAGGGAGAACTTGCAAACGCCACACAGGCAGTACCCGGAATTGAACCCGGGTCGCTGGAGCTGTGAGGCTGCAGTTCTAACCACTGCGCCACTGTGCCGCATGTCGAGACCCATCGGGGTCGGGCCGGGTCGCAGGCCTTTACATCAGTACGTGGGTAAAGGCCTGCTACCTGACCCGACCCTGATGGGACCCGATGACGTGTCGGGTTCGGGTCGGGCTTGCGGGTCCAGCATTCGAACTTGGGTCGGGTTTCCTTTGCACGCCTCTACTTCAGGAACCAATCAGTGATTAGTTTGAATTATTGTGAAAAATATCAGTATTAATGATGCACTTGTGAAGGAAATATGCTTGAAACAATTTAAATTTTTCTATGTAAGGGGAATTTGCCAACTATACGTATACACCAAGGATATAAAATGGTTCAGGTTATAATTTGGGATCCTGAGACTCCAGTTCTCAGCTGTAATCCTAGTTTGGACCTGAATACAACCACACCGGATGACACTTTTGTAAAATAACGCTTATTTAGTCTCAAATTTATTAATTAAAACTCATTTACATGATCAGCATGATTAAGTCTTTTGAAGATGAGTACTCAGATGCCTATTTCACTTGGAGTCCTCTTGTCAATGGCATTAGGGAGCTCCCCGGATTAGGATACAAGTTCCCTTGAGTGATTCAGCTGCTCAACAGTGTTCAGGGATTTGGTGTATGCACAAGTTAAGTGTCCTACTACAGTCCAAAAAGTGTTTTTTTTGTTATTAGTCACACTTCCTTTGATTTTGGTCAGTTTTGCAAACACCTGCAGGCTTGTCATCTTGTTCCAAACATTGTGCATAGAGAACAGGCATTTGTTCTTCCAATTCCTTTTTTCTCATTTACTTTTGTTCTTGCAGTTGTTATAGCTGGAGTTAGCTTGAGGTAATATGAAGGAAATGTCACACAGTTACTTTAAATGATGTAAATTTCAATTGTACATCACCTACAGTTGATTCTGGACCAAAACAGTCAAAATAGCTCCAGTTTAGAATCTACTTCAACTCTTTGCATCCTTGCTACTAATCTGAAGAAAGCATAATGCTTGTGGATGTTATTCCTTTTAATATAATCTAACTTTTTTTTAATGCAGTTTTGAAACCGAAAAGGCAGTTCACTTATGAGAAAGTAAATCTCAGTCACGTTAACGCTATGTTGAACAGCAACGACGTTAGTGAATACCTCAAAATTTCACCAGATGGACTAGAGGTGAGTGTTTGTTTAATTTCCTTGGCCTGCTACAGTAAAATTCATTTTATTTCCTTGGAACTCTTTTGTGTCAACACATCCTTGGGGTATCTGAGATCACATGAAATCTGCATTTTGAATGGCAATTTGAGCAAAATCCAATGTTTATTGCTAATAATAAAAGTGGAATTAATTTTTGTCTCTTCTATTCCATTCATTTTTAAAAAATCCATAGACAGACTTTTTATGTATTCTGAGTGATGTGCCACACCATATACATTGCACTTTTCCTACTTGATTTCACCAGATTATACAAACTGCCCACCACACACTCGGGTCATTTAGAAAGGTAGCAACTACCTTGCTGTCAGACTATATTGAAACCAAAATTATCAAACTTATTTTACACAATTAATCACACCAAGACAAAAGAATAGAAGAGATGAACAGTACAAATACTTAACATTGAACCCATTCATGAGTTTAAGAAAACACATACTGAAACGGTCTGATCGGCAGTATCTTGACAGGCTGGTAAACTTCAGACATTTTACTTGCACCTTGCAATTTACAAGATGAACATTAATCTGGTGCTCCAATTTTACTAATTTTATGAACAGATTAAATTGTTAAATGCAAATTTGAATAGTGAGGTTTACAAAACTTTAATGGTTTATAAATTGGAAAGTACATAATATATCAAGAGAATAAAATAACGCCCAAGTTATCAAGAATTCTATGCAATAACTTTTTTTTAAAAAAGGATAATTATTGAACTGCACATCAGTGACAGGCAGCTGTACATCAGGCTGATAACAAAAAAAATGCACTCACCAGAAAGAAAAAGGAACCCCAACATTTTTTTTTTTAAATACTGTGCTAATTAGATGTCATGGGGTCATTCAAGAAGGGGAGGGGAGTCCTTTTTTAAAAAAAAAAAAGCAACTCCACGTACCTTCCATTAAGTTCTCCATTTGGAGTAAGAGCTAAACGATTACGTGAAGGCCCCAAGGGTAGAGTTTCCACTTCAGGCACAATCATCAATCTGGATGCAAATTGCGCTCATTTTCCAGTGTTAAGTTATGGTTCATGTTTCTGCTCACTCATTTGCATAACTACAAATGTAAATGTTCCATGAGCCAATGCAATCCAGCAGAATTTTAGAATGTGGTTTTATTTTTTGCCCTTGCATTAAAAAAATTTATTTATTATTTTATTTATTTAGAGATACAGCGCTGAAACAGGCCCTTCGGCCCACCGAGTCTGTGCCGACCAAGAACCACCCATTTATACTAACCCTACAGTAATCCCATATTCCCTACCACCTACCTACCTAGAGGCAATTTACAATGGCCAATTTACCTATCACCTGCAAGTCTTTGGCTGTGGGAGGAAACCGGAGCACCCGGCGAAAACCCACGCGGTCACAGGGAGAACTTGCAAACTCCGCACAGGCAGTACCCAGAATTGAACCCGGGTCCCTGGAGCTGTGAGGCTGCGGTGCTAACCACTGCACCACCCCATTATATGTAAGAATGGTATAAAAACAGAAAATGCTGGAAACACTCAGCAGGTTTGGCAGCATCTCTGGAAAAAGAGTTGACATTTCTGTTTCTCTCTCCACAGATGCTGCCTGACCTGAGTGTTTCCAACATTTTCTGTTTTTATTTCAGATTTCCAGAATCCACAGCATTTTGCTCTTGTTTAAGAGTGGTGATCTGGTGTAATTTCATTAACACAGCTGAAAATGGGTTTATCTCAAACATTTTTGAGCAGAGCTCGCAGTCCGCAACCTGTGAGTAACCCCATTTTAAATAACTGAAAATGATTTTTTTTTAAACTAAATTAGACTGCACACTAGTCAGTTTCTTAGTAAATTAAATATTTTTTTAATAGCTTTTAAAAGGTGCTTGTTAATGCCCTTATGCCAAAAGTTTTAACCTCCTTGAAGGGCTACAAACGGGTGCAATTTGCAGAAACTTGTCATGCTGATTAATTTGATCTTGGTGTGGCCAATTCTGAGGCGGGGCCAGCTTCCGCAATGTTCTTTTTAAACCTGTGCAAAAGATCACAGCAACTCTTTGCGCTGAATGTAACTTGTGCTTGAAATTCCTCTTGGGCTGGTTTGGCCAACTTCAGACAAGTTGCACTAGTGGAACATAGGAGCAGGAGTAGGCTGTTGAGTCCATCGAGCCAGCTCCGCCATTCAGTACGATCAAGGCTGATCCTGCACTTCAGTGCCTTTTTCCCCACACTATCCCCATCTCCCTTTTGTCATTGGTATTTAGAAATCTGTCAATCTTTTTAAACATACTCAATAACTGAGCTTCCACTGCCCTCTGGGATAGAGAATTCCAAAGATTCACAACCCTCTGAGTAAAGAAATATTTCCTCATCTCGCCCCTTGGTGGCTTCCCCCTTATTTTGAAATTGTTTCCCCTGGTTCTAGACTCCCCAACCAGGAAAAACATCTTAGCTGTATCTACCCTGTTTATCCCTTTTTAAAGTATTTTGTAGGTTTCAATGAGATCGCCTCTCATTCTCAAGAATGCAAGCCCAGTTTCCCCAACCTTTCTTCCTAGGACAGTCCCACTGTCCCGGGAACAAGTCTGTTGACAATCCATCAGCCTGAAGAACTAAAGCAAAATTTCAAAAGAGGAGGTCAAACCCAATTCAAGTTTTGGTTTGATTCACAAGAACACGAGAAATAGGAGCAGAAGTAGACCATATGGCCCATCGAGCCTGCTCTGCCATTCAATACAATCATGACTTCAATTCCATTTTTCTGCCTACTCCCCATAACCCTGGATGTCCTGCGAGACCAAAAATCTGTCTATCCCGGCCTTAAATGTATTCAATGATAGAGCATCCATAACTCTCTGGGGTAGAGAATTCCAAAGATTCACAACCCTTTGAGTGAAGTAATTTCTCCTCATCTCAGTCCTGAATGATTGACCCCTTATCCTGAGACTGTCCCCATGTTCCAGATTCCCTGACCAGTGGGAACAATCTCTCAGCTTCTACCCTATCAAAATCTTGTATGTCTCAATTAGATCACCTCTCATTCTTCTAAACTCCAGAGAATATAGGCCTAATTTACTCAGCCTCTCATCGTAGGACAACCCCTTCATCCCAGGGACCAATTTAGTAAATCTTTGCTGCATTGCCTCCAGTGCAAGTAAATCCTTTCTTAAATGTGGAGACCAAAACTGCACACAGTATTCTAGGTGCGGTCTCACCAAAGCCCTGAACAATTTTTAGTAAAATTTCTTTATTCCTGTACTCCAATCCCCTTGCAATAAAGGCCAACATGCCATTTGCCTTACTAATAGCCTACTGCACCTGTATGTTAACTTTGTGCGTTACTTGTACAAGTACGCCCAAGTCTCTCTCAACATCAGCACTTAACCAGTTTCACACCTTTTATTAAAAAAAAATCTTTTCTATTTTTACGACCAAAGTGATTTCAGCCAGAGATATTGGCAATTTTCAAGAATCCTTTATATAGAGAGAGCATCAAGTGCCTGAGGGCTGAGATTCAATACACAGGAGATTACTGAGGTGACAGAAGAACCTAAAAAAGCTTTAAGACCTACATGCCTCTGCGTTTAAGAATGAATTCTGTTTAAGGATATTAGCAGGCCCTTACACAGACCTGTTTTTTGTAGCACTGGTAGATAGTGATGAATTGCAGACCGATCTTCATATTTTTTTTTTGGTCTGGATAGAATTGTTCTAATGAAGGTGAAATTCTTTAATTCATCTCTAGTTATTTATCTCTAGTACTTAGTAAGATAAGTGCACAGATTTGCTGCAGGATTTTATTCACAAAGGTGGGAGAGTATATGCATGGCAAACATTTTAATTTGCTAAGTATACATTTGTGCATGTCAATTATTCTAATTGTTTAATTCAGGAATGTCCAAACTATGGCCAGTCAGCTATATCAAGTCTGAACCCTGGCATTTTGCCCATGGAGCTGTTCTGCTTTTTAAAAAAATTATTGTCTTGCTGCCTGCTTAGTTCTGTTTGAACTTTGTCAGCTTGGTGGTTTGGAAAGGCCTGTTGAGCTTTATCCACCTGTGCAGAAGTGTTAAGTACACCTCAAATCTGTTTATGTCCAAAGTTAGAGATGCATACAAATTAATGGCAGCATTGATTTAAATTTTACATGTAGCTCACAATGTTCCATGATGTGCACCTGATGGTCACACAGACAGACATATAAAGCTTAGATACTCGTCCAATTTAATTTGCCTGTGTTTTTTTAATGTCTTAACAGTGTAGTAGTTGTGTCATGTAGGTTGATATCTAGCTGTACAAAGGAAGAGTCTGGTTTGATTCTCCAGTCTGTTAACTGTTCTCAGCAGACCATTAAGAAGGATGTTTTGGTTAGCATTGACTACCCTGTGCCAGGGAGGGAAACTTGCCTAGGATTCCTGCTGCCAATTACTGACTGTTCGCTCTTGCATTGAAAACTGTCAATATGAAGACTGGGTCAGATTTGGCTGTGATTCTTCCGTTGTTGAATAACCTACAAACTCTCCTAAATTACAACAGCCGCTACATTTCAAAAGTACTTCATTGACTGTAAAGCGCTTTGAGATGTCCGGTGATGGTGAAAAGTGCTATATAAATGCAAGTTTTTCTTATGAATTGTACCTTGGTGTGAATTTGCACCTTTAGGAGCGAAACAAAAAAGGGTGAAACTTAAAACATAGAATTTTTTTTCAAAGATTTCTCCATTTCCATCTCCCTTTCTCGTTTGGTTTTGTCTTTAATTTCATTATTTCATAGTCTATTTTTTAAAAAAAAAGCAATTAACAAAACTGAAGGCATGGAATTGGAGATTAGATCAAGTGAAGTTGCTGGTTGTCCCTTTTGTAAAAGATGGAAGTAGCCATTTCCAATTGGCATAGTTATACCACACTTGTAGTTTTTCTTTCACTGCAGACCTAATATATAAAAAAAATTGTCTGTTGGCATGCTGTTCCAATTGATGACCCCTCCACATAGTGTACTCTATGGCGGTCTTTGGGACCCTGCTCATAGTTTGTCTATGCAGATGAGAAATTGACACAAGTTCGAGCCTGTGCAACCCAGCAGTCCTGCCTTAAAATTGTCCAACGTAAAAATGTAAACTGAGTGTAGTTGTGAACATTTCAAATCAATCCAAATTTGCCAAAATTCCAAGGTCTGTACTTGTGTTGCAGAGCAATGCAACTTTATTGTTGCTGTTTCTCTAGCATAACTAACAGCTGTTTGTCATCAAAGTATTTGTGTACTTTGTTACTGCACCTGTGACCCCAAAGTCAAGGGACCAGGTTGTTGTCTCCACTATATCTTGGAATGGACTGGGGCAAAAATGTGTTTTGCGGATTGAGTTTGCAGGTTAGTATTCACATCAGGTCCTGTATTTAATGATGAAGGGAATTGATGTAGACTTGGTATGGGTATGAGTGTTTGTGTTTAATCTAGTTCAGTGAATTTTCAGTATGAACAGTCACATCTGGAAATTGGACCAGTTTACATGGTTTTAATATTAAAGCAGCTACTAAAAGGATCTATTTGAATAATGAAATAGTTTGCTGAACTTGTACGGCAGATTTTCATCACTGAAAAAGAATGAAAGGAACAATTTTCCTTGCAAAATAAACTAATATTCCTACTTAAATTATGACTTTTGAGTGACCTTTTGGTTGTATTTTAGAAAGATAGGAACAGGAGCTATCCTGTTCTGTAATTTAATTACATCATGGCTGATCTGTACCTCAATACTCTTTACCCGTCTTTGTCCCATATTCCTTTATACCCTGGCCTTACAAAAATCTTTTGATCTTGGCCTTAAATTTCAGGTTGACCCAATATCTGCAACCTTTTGGGGTTCCAGATATCCCCTTCCTAATGTCAGCTACCTCTAATTTTATGAATATTTCCCCTTGTTTGGATTCTCCTACCAGAGGAAATAGCTTCCCTCCAAATACCCCCTCTCTCTTTCATTTTAAATACCCTGATTAGATCACTCCTCAACTTAACTGAAGTCAAGAGAAAACAAGTCAAATTTGTGTAAACTGTTCTTCCAATTTGACCCTTTAAGTTCTGGTATGACAGTGAATCTGCATTGTATCCTTTCCAAGGCTAGAATAATCTTTCCTGAGGTTCAGTGTCCAAAACTAAACACAGTACTCCAGAAGGGGTCTAACTATTGCACAACTAAAGCATCACTTCCTCGTTTTTCAATTCCAGTCCTTGTATTGAGATTTATTGCACCAAATCCTAGGCTTTAAAGCTTGTCAGAGTTATTGCATAAATTGACTGTTCAATGTGTTTGTTCTCGATGCAGGCTCGATGTGATGCATCCTCGTTTGAGAGCGTCCGGTGTACGTTCTGTGTAGATTCTGGAGTATGGTACTATGAAGTAACTGTAATTACTTCTGGTGTAATGCAGATTGGTTGGGCAACCAAGGATAGTAAATTTCTTAATCATGTAAGTCATTAAAATACTCTGAACCAAAGACGACTGTTCACAATTCTTAAATGTTGATACAAAATTACTAAATTCCATCGATGAAATGTAATGAGTCAATTCATAAAATGTGGAATAACTGAGGTACTTCTGTTTTAAGTGTTGATGATTTGATTGCAGGGGAAGTGACAGGTTTGCAGATTGTTTGTTTAATTGCAGCAAGGAAGGACATAACACAGTTGAATCCAATCCTGACCTGTCTGCCCATACATGCACTTCCTAAAAGTTTAGCTGGGTAATGATTAGGAGTGATGAGCCTCATTAGAGCTTTTGCTACTCAAGGGCATTTGAGTACCCTTACATTATCCCAGTTGAGATCAGCAAATTCCATATAACCTGTGAAGCTAACCTAGAGTTTTCTTGGTTTGGAAACTCACTGAGGCATTGGAACCCCTTTTTTTTTTTTGCAAGCGAATGCAGTCAAAATAGCAATCTGTAGTCCTTTACATAGTCAACACTATTACATTGAATAAATTTACCTAACTTAAAATCTGCTGAATTTCCTAGCATCTAATATATAGTAACATTAAACATTTCTTGCAAATGTATCGATAAATGATTGATTGCAATATTCTAAAATATCCCTTGGGTTACTCTGAAACAATGAATTATTTTGAAAGTGGACTTCAGTTTTTTCTCTGTGTTCTTCTTTAAAGGAGGGTTATGGTATTGGAGATGATGAATACTCATGTGCATATGATGGCTGCCGGCAGCTGATTTGGTACAATGCCAGAAGTGAACCACACATGCACCCTTGCTGGAAAGAAGGTACGGTGTTAAATGCTGCTCAGTCTAGTGTACTAATTTTATTTTCTAGCTTTCAACTTCAGATTACTACAAACAGTGGGATTTGTTAATTTGCTGATAAAATTGAAATACTTAATAATTCTCCTTGCACTTCCTGAAGGTTGTAAGTAACTGACCTGTGCAGACAAGAAAGCTTTGAAGCTTGATTGCTGATTTTTGCTGAGTCATACTGATCAATGGACTTTGCACTTCCCAGTCCAGGGACACAGTTAGCCAGGTTTCTGCTGCTGACTGCTATCTAATGCCTTAATTCTTGTGCTCACTGGCCTTTATTAACTCCCAGTCTGGCACATTTCCAATTTTAAAATTCACATCTTTGTGTTCAGGGCTTTGCCCTCCTTAAAACTCTCTAACCTCCTCCACCCCTACAACTCTCAGATCACTGCACTACTCCAATTCTGACCTCTTGTGCATCCCCAGTTTTAATCGCTCTACCATCAGTGACTGTGCTTCCAGCTGCCTAGTCCCTAACCTCTGGAATTCCCTCCTTAAACCTCTCTGGCTCTCTACCTCTCTCCTATTCCCGTAAGACATTCCATAAAACCTACTTTTGACCCACTTGTCTTACAGATAGTGGAATTTGATGTATCCTATTTGCTAATGTTAAAATTGGAATATAATTAAAAATTTCTCCATACACTACTTGAAGGCTCAGTAAGTAGCTGACGTGTGCAAACCAGATCTAGTTCAGTAAAACTACAGGGAAGGTAACCTGCCACCTAGAGTACATTCTGTGCCTTTGCTTTCCTCAGTATTGTTGAACATGAAGGTGCACTGATTCATCAGCTGTGGGAGGGCAGTGGGTAGCAACCAGCCTGGCCTGTATGTGACTCGAGACCTACAACAATGTGGTTGACTCCTAAACTGCCTTTAAATTAACATCTGGGGACCAGTGCCAAAATTGAGTACTGTTCCACAGATTAGTCAAGCAACAGCGTAACAGTCATACAGAATCAGCCAATATCCCAGACTCCTCAATCACCACCTCTGGGTAGGTCCAGACCCACCAAAAGTGGTGGCACTCTAAGGAATGGTATTGGGAATCCTCAGTCTTGACTCCGGACCCCATGATGCCCCATGGCATCAGGTCAAACCCAAGTAAAGAAATCTCCTACTGATTGCCACCCACTGCCCTCCCACAGCTGATGAATCAGTGCACCTTCATGTTCAACAATACTGAGGAAAGCAAAGGCACAGAATGTACTCTAGGTGGGTGACTTCAATGTCCATCACAGGGTGGCGTGGTAGCATCACTATTGACTGAACTGGCTGAGCCCTGAAGGACATATCTGTCAGACTGGACCTTTTGGCAAGTGGTGAGAGCCACCATAAGGAGAAAAACCTACCTGACCTCATCCTCACCAATATGTCTGTCCAAGACTTTATTGTTACGAGTGACCTCCTTTTGTGAAGATTAAGTCCCTCTTTATACTGAGGACACTTCCATTGTGTTTTACAACACCACCACTGTGCTAAATAGCAAAGACTCAGAGCAGATCTAGCAGCTCAGGACTGGGCATCTATAAGGCGCTGTGGGCCATCAGGAACAGCAGACTTGTATTCCACCACAATCTGTAACTTCATGACCCAGCATAGCCCTCACTCTATCATTATCATCAAGCCAGGTGACCAACCCTGGTTCAGTAAGTGTAGAAGAGTATGCCAGGAACAGCGCCAGGCATCCCTCAAAATTAAATGCCAACCTGATAAAGCTGCAACACAGGACTACGCACCTGCTAAACAGTGGAAGGAACATGTTATAGAGCGAAACAATCCCACAACCAATGGATCAGATCAAAGCTCGGCAGTCCTGCCACACCCAGTTGTGAATGGTGGCAAACAAATTAAACAGCTAACGGGAGGAGGAGGATCCATGAAGAGCACCGTCCTCCATGATTGCAGAGCCTAGCATGTAACTGCAAAAGACAAAGCTGAAGTATTTGCAACCATCTTCAGCCACAAAGTGCCAAGTGGATGATCCATCTCTACCTTCTCCTGAGGTCTGCACATCACAGGTGCCAATTTTCAGCCAAATCAAATCACTCCATGCATGACCAAGAAAAAGCTGAGCGTACTGGACACAGCACGAGCTGTGGGCCGTGAAAATATTCCGGCTGCAGTGCTGATCACTCATGTTCCAGAAGTAGCTGTACCTCTCGTTAAGCTTTTCCAATACAGCTAACCACTGGCATCTCTCTAACAAAGTGAAAAATTACCCAGGTATGCCTTGTCCACAAAAAGCAGAACAAAGCCAATCTAGCAAATTACAAATCCAGCAGCAAAGTGTTAGAGTTTGTCTACTGTTGACAATCAAGTGGCACTTGCTTGCCAATAACCTGCTCAGTGATGCTGTTTGGCTTCTGTCAGGACTGCCCAGCTCCAGACGTCAGTACAGCCTTGGCCCAAATATGGACAAGAGCTGAATTCCAGGGCTGAGGTGCGAGTAACTGTGCTTGACATCAGGGCAACATTTGAATTAGTATGGCATAAGTAAAATTGAGGTCTTCTCTGGCTGGAGTTATAGCCAGCACAAAGGATGATTGTGGTTGGATGCCAATCATCTCAGCCCCAGGACATCTTCAAGACAGTGTTCCAGGCCCAACCATCTTCAGTTGTTTTATCAATCACCTTTCTGTATCATAAGGTCAGAAGTGGGGATATTTGCTGATTGCACAGTGTTCAATTTCATACACAACTTCAGATGATGAAGCAAACTGTGCCCATATGCAGGACCTGGACAACAGTCAGGCTTGGTCTGATAAGTGGCAAGTAGCATTCCAACAAGACTATTTCCAACAAGGTGGTTCTAACCACCTCTCCTTGACATACCATGGCATTACCATCAGCCATTGACCAGAAACTTAACTGGACCAGCTATATATGCACTGATTACAGAAGCAGACCAGAGGCTGGGTATTCTGTAGTGAGTGACTCCCAAATGGCGGAATAATGGCCTTAAAGGAACCAACGCAATTAAATACTGATCCATCTTGACTAAATGTTGCAACCATGTCCCATTTTGTCCATAAACAATATCTGAGATAGGTTTGCTTCGTAAATAAAATGCAGTTCATGACTGGATTTGGCTTTACTGAAAATTAAGTCACCAGTGATCCAGATATAACTTGAGCCTGAAGTATGAATGATAATATCTCTCATCTCACTCCTGTTTTATTGTGAAAGAATTCCATTGTAAATTCTAAATGACCAGTATTTTATGGTTTGTGCAGATTTTTATCGGGAACATTTTTGCTCTGTTTCTACTGCAGGGGACACAATAGGATTTCTTTTAGACTTAAATAAGAAGGCGATGATTTTCTATCTTAATGGAAACCAGCTACCCCCAGAGAAGCAGGTCTTTTCATCAGCCACGTAAGTAGATTTTTGGAAAGAACTGTTTCAAGTTGATCCTAATAAAATCAGTTGCTCTCATTTTTAAATTCTAACTAAAATATTCTAGAAATAGCTGATCAAAATATCTTGGTAAATGTCAGTTGATTTGATGCAGAATGTTTCCAGATAGCAAAAGAACACTATTTTTTTTGTACAAGTTACTGCACTCAAAATAGTCATTTACGGCACAGAAAGAGGCCAGGAGGCCCATCCAATCCTTGCCGGGTCTCCATGGAGCTTTTCAGTCAGTCCCACTCCCCTGCTCGATCCCCTTAGTTCTGTAAGTCTATTTCCTTCAAGTGGCCATCCAATTTCCTTTTGAAGTCATTGTCTCTGCTTCCACTAGCCTTGCAGGTAATGAGTTCCAGGTCATTACCGCCCCCTGCATAAAAAAGTTCTTCCTCATATTCTCCCTGTATTTCTTGCCCAAAACTTCAATCTGTGTCCCCTACTCCTTGTACCATTAGTTAATGGCTGCATAACTTCCTGCTTTTGTACTCAATGCCTCGGTTTATGAAGCCCAAGGTTCCATATGCTTTACTAACCATACTCAATACGTCCTACCACCTTCAAAGATCTATGTACGTGCATGCCCAGGTCCCTCTGTTCCTGCATACGCTTTAGAACGGTGCCATTAAGTATATATTGCCTCTCCCTATTCCTTCTGCCAAATGCATCACCTCACACTTATCAGTGTTAAATTCTATCTGCCACCACTGCCCATTCTGCTAGCCTATCTATGTCCTGTTGTAGGTGGTTCATTTCATCCTTACTGTTTGGTGTCATCGGCAAATTTTGAGATTCACCTCTGTATTCCAAGATCCAAGTCATTTATATATAGCAAAAAAAGGTCCCAACACTGACCCTTGAGGAACATCACTGTCTACATCCTCCAGTCTGAAAAGCAACCATTTACTACAACTCGTCGTTTGTCTTAAGCAAATTTTTTATCCAATTGAATACTGACCCTCCTATTCCATGAGCCTGCATTTTGTTAACCAGCCTTTTATGTTGTACCTTCTCAAACACTTTCTCAACCTTCTCTTACTTCATCAAAAAATTCAATTAGTTTAGTCAAGCATGATCTGTTTTTCACAAATCCGTGCTGGCTATCCTCAATTAACTCGAACCTCTTCAAGAGTGTGTTGATTTTTTTTTTTACCCTGATTATTGTTTCTAAAACCTTACCCACCACTGATAAACTAACTGCCCTGTAGTTGCAAGGATTGTCCTTGCACCCCTTCTTGTATAAGGGGGTCACGTTTCCCATTGTCCAATCCTCTGGCACTTCTCCTGTATCTAGGGAGGATTGGAAGATTATGGCAAGTCCTTCTGCTATCTCCAACCCCGCTTCCTTTAGCAACCAGGGATGCAAGCCACCCAGACCAGGTGACTTATCTACCCTCAGCGGAGCCAGCCTTTTAGTACACTTCCCCCGTGCCCCCCCCCCCCTCCCCCAACTTTGAGCCTATCCATTGCCTTTACTCTCTCCACCTCTAACGATTTATTTTGTCAGATTCCACTTCCTTAATGAACACTGATAGAAAGTATTCATTGTATATTAGCCTTGCCCTGCGCCACTAAGCTTATGATATTCTTTGTCTTGAGTAGACCCCATTCCAGCTCTTGCTACCTGCTTACTTTTTGTTATTCATTTGGGGAATATGGGTGTCACTGGCTATGCCAGCATTTATTGCCCATCCCTAATTGCCCTTGAGAAGATGGTGGTGAGCTGCTGTCTTGAACCACTGCAGTTCTTGAGGTGTAGGTACACCAACTGTGCTTGGGAAGGGAATTCCAGGATTTTGACCCAGCTACAGTGAAGGAACGGAATATAGTTCCAAATCAGAATGGTGTGTGGCGTAGAGGGGAACTTGCAGGTGATGGTGTTCCCATGCTTCTGCTGCGCTTGTCCTTCTAGGTGGTAGAGGTCTTGGAAAGTGCTGGCAAAGGAGCCTTGGTGAGTTGCTGCAGTGCATCTTGTAGATGGTATGTATTGCTGGCACTGTATGACGGTGGTGGAGGGAGTGAATGTTGAAGGTGGTGGACGGGGTACCAATCAAGCAGGCTGTTTTGTCCTGGATAGTGTCGAGCTACTTGAGTGTTGTTGGAGCTGCACTCATCCAGGCAAGTGGAGAGTATTCCATCACACTCCTGACTTGTGCCCTGTAGATGGTGGCAGGCATTGGGGAGTCAGGAGGTGAGTTACTCGCTGCATAATTCCCAGCCTGTGACCTGCTCTTGTAGCCACAATCTTTATGTGGCTGGTCCAGTTCAGTTTCTGGTCAATGGTGACCCCCAGGATGTTGATAGTGGGGGGATTCAGCAATGGTAATGCCACTGAATGCCAAGGGGAGATGGTTAGATTCTCTCTTGGAGATGGTCATTGCTTGGCACTTGTATGGTGTGAATGTACTTGCCAGTTATCAGCCCAAGCTTGGATGTTGTCCAAGTCTTGCTGCATGTGGACATGAGTTGCTTCAGTACCTGAGGAGTCGCAAATGGTGCTGAACATTGTGCAATCATCAGCGAACATCCACACTTCTGACCTTATGATGGAGGGAAGGTCATTGAAGCAACTGAAGATGGTTGGGCCTCGGACACTGACCTGAGGAATTCCTGCAGTTATCTCCTGGGACTGAGACAATTGAACTCCAACAACCACAACCATCTTCCATTGTGCTAGGTATGACTCCAATCAGTGGAGAGTTTTCCCTGATTTCCCATTGACTCCAGTTTTGCTATGGCTCCTTGATACCGTACTCTGTCAAATGCTGCCTTGATGTCAAGGACAGTCACTCTTCTCTTACCTCTGGAGTTCAGCTCTTTTCTCCATGTTTGGACCAAGGCTATAAATGAGGACAGGAGCTAAGTGGCCCTGGCGGAACCCAAACTGTGCATCGGTGAGCAGGTTATTGCTGAGCAAGTGTAGCCTGATAGCACTGTTGGTGACCCCTTCCATCACTTTACTGATGATCAGGAGTAAACTGGGCAGTAATTGGCCGGGTTGGATTTGTCCTGCTTTTTGTGCACAGGATATACCTGGGCAATTTTCCACTTTGCTGGGTTGATAGTGTTATAGCTGTACTGGAACAACTTGGCTAGGGGAGCAGCTAGTGCTGGAGCACAAGTCTTCAGTACTATTGTTGGAATATTGTTAGGGCCGATGGCCTTAGCAGTATCCAGTGTCTTCAGCCGTTTCTTGATATCGCGTGGAGTGAATTGGATTGGCTGAAGCCTAGCATCTGTGATGCTGGGGACCTCAGGAGGAAGCTGAGATGGGTCATCCACTTGGCACTTCTGGCTGAAGTTAGATGCAAATACTTCAGCCTTGTCTTTTGCACTGGTGTGCGGTGCTCCCCCATCGTTGAGGATGGGGATTTTTGTGGAGCCTCCTCCTCTTATCAGTTGTTTAACTGTCCAGCACCCTTCACGACTGGATGTGGCAGGACTGCAGAGCTGTTGGTTGGGGGATTGCTCAGCCCTGTCTATTGCATGCTGCTTCCCCTGTTTGGCATGCAAGTAGTCTTGTGTTGTAGCTTCACCAGGCTGACACCTCATTTTTAGGTATCCCTGGTGCTGTTCCTGGCATGCCCTCCTGCACGCTTCATTGAACAAGGGTTGGTCCCCCAGCTTAATGGTAATGGTAGAGTGGGGGATATGCCGGGCCATGAGGTTACAGATTGTGGTGGAAATCAATTCTGCTGCTGCTGATGGCCCACAGCGCATCATTGATGCCCAGTTTTGAGTTGCTGGATCTGTTCAAAACCTATCCCATTTAGCATGGTGGTAGTGCCACACAACACAATGGTGGGCATCCTCAGTGTGAACACGGGATTTCGTCTGCACAAGGACTGTGCAGTGGTCATTCCTACCAATACTCTCACGGACAGATGCATCTACGACAGGTATATTGGTGAGGATGAGGTGCAGCAGATTTTGCCTCTTTTAGTAACCCTCGCCACCTGCCACAGACCAGTCTAGTAGCTATGTCCTTTAGGGCTCGGTCAGTAGTGGTGCTACTGAGCCACCCTTGGTGATGGACGTTGAAATCCCCCATCCAGAGTACATTTTGTGCCCTTGCTACCCTCCGTGCTGCTTCCAATTTGTGTTCAACATGGAGAAGCACTAATTCATCAGCTGAGTGGGGGGGAGGGGTGCGGTAGGTGGTACTCAGCAGGAGGTTTCCTTGTGCATGTTTGACCTGATGCCATGAGACTTCATGGGATCCAGAGTCAATGTTGACTCCCAGGGCAACTCCCTCCTGACTCTATACCACTGTGCTGCCACCTCTGGGTCTGTCCTGCTGGTGGAACAGGACGTACCCAGGGATGGTGATGGTAGTGTCTGGGACAATGTCTGCAAGGTATGATTACGTGAGTATGACTGTCCGGTTGTTGCTTGACTAGTCTGTGGGACAGCTGTCCCAACTTTGGCACAATTCCCCCAGATGTTGGTAAGGAGGACTTTGCAGGGTCAACAGGGCTGGGTTTGCTGTTGTCGTTTCCAGTACTTAGGTTGTTACCGAGTGGTCCGTCTGGTTTAATTCCTTTTCTTCAGACTTTGTAGCTGTTTGAATTAACTGGGTGGTTGCTCGGCCATTTCAGAGAGTCAACCCTATGTAGGAGTCACATGTAGGCCAGACTAGGTAAGGACAGCAGATTTTCTTCCCGAAAGGACATTAGTGAAACCATGGGTTTTCACAACAATCGACAATGGTTTCATGATCACCACTACTGACCAGCTGGCTGAGTCTTAAAGGACGTATCTGCCAGACTGGTCTGCGACAGATTGTGGGAAAACCTACTTGACCTCCCCCTCACCAATCTGCCTGTCGCAGATGCATCTGTCCATGACTGTATTGCCCACCGCGCAATCCTTTTGGTGATGTCCTGTCTTCACACTGAGGACACCCTCTATTATGTGGGACTACCACCATTTTAGATTCAGAAAAGATCTAGCAACTGAAAACTGGACATCAATGAGGTGCTGTGGGCAATCAGCAGCAGCAGAATTCTATTCAACCAATATCTGTAACTTCATGGTTCAGCATATCCCTCGCTCTACCATTACCATCATGCGCTGCTTCAATGAGCATTATGAGACAGCATGCCAGGAGCAGCACCAGCCATACCTAAAAATGGGGTGTCAACCTGGTGAAGCTACAACACAGGACTAAACAGCAGACACAGCATGCGATGGACAGAACTAAGCAATCCCACAACCGATGGATCAGATCAAAGCTCTGCAGTCCTTCCGCATCAGCCATGAATGGTAGTGGGCAATTAAACAACTAACTGAAGGAAGAGGCTTCACAAACATCCCCATCAATGACTGGGGAAGCCCAGTACATTCGTGCAAAAGACAAGGCTGAAGCATTTGCCACCATCTTCAGCCAGAAGTGCTGAGTGGATGATTCATCTCTGCCTCCTCCTGTGACCCCACCAGCACAGATGCCAATCCTCAGCTAATTCAATTAATTCCGCATGATATCAAGAAACGGTTCAGTGCTCTGGATACAACAAAGGCTAGGAACCCTGACAACTCCCCAGTTGTGGTATTGAAAACTTGTGCTCCAGAACTAGTTGTGCCCCGAGCCAAGCTGTTCCAGTACAGCTACAACACTGGCATCTAACAACAAAGTGGAAAATTGCCCAAGTATGCCTTGTCCACAAAAAGCAGGACAAGTCCAATCCAGTCAATTATTGCCCCATCAGTCTACTCGCAATCAAAAGCAAAGTGATGGAAGGTGTCTTTGACAATGCTATCAAGTGACAGTTACATAGCAATAACCTGCTCAGCTTGGGTTCTGTGGAGAGAAGCAGAATAAACATTTCAGGTCAGTGACCTTTCATCAGAACTGGCAAAGGTTAGAAATGTAGTGGGTTTTAAGCAAATAAAGCCGGGGTGGGGCAAAAAATAACAAAAGGGAAGGTGTTGGTAGGACAGAGGGTCACGGTGAATAACTGACAAGAAGGTCATGGAGCAAAGGCAAAGGGTGTGTTAATGGTGCGGTGAAAGACAAAGTGTTAGTGAAGAGAGGGTGTTAAATGAGAGAATAATGAACAGCCCTGGCCAAAAGCACAAACATTAAAAAAAAAGTTGGCAGGCACATGATAAAAAAAAATGAAAGATGAAACAAACTAAAATTTTTTTAAAAATAAATAAAAAGTGGGGAGCCAGTCATGATCTGAAATTATTGAACTCCGTGTTCAGTCTTGTAGTGTGCCTAATCGGTAAATGAGATGCTATTCCTCGAACTTGCGTTGATGTTCACTGGAACACTGCAGCAAGCCCAGGACACAGATGTGGGCATGAGAGCAGGGGGGTGTGTTGAAATGGCAAGCGACAGGAAGCTTGGGGTCATGTTTTCAGACTGAGCGAAGGTGTTCCACAAAGCAGTCACCCAATCTGCGTTTGGTGTCCCCAGTGTAGAGCAGACCGCGTTGTGAGCAGCGAATACATTATACCAAATTGAACCACGTACAAGTAAATGACAGCTTCACTTGAAAGGAGTGCTGGGGGTCTTAGATAGTGAGGAGAGAGGAGGTAAAAGGGCAGGTATTACACCTCCTGTGATAGCATGGGAAGAGGATGAGGTGTCAGGGGTAATGGAGGAGTGGACCAGGGTGTTGCAGAGGGAACGATCCCTTCGGAATGCTGATGGGAGGGGAAGATGCGTTTGGTAATGGCATCACGGTGGCGGAGGATGTTCCTTTGGATGTGGAGGCTGGTGGGGTGGAAAGTGAGGACAAAGGGAACCCTGCCTCCGTTCTGGGAGGGAGGGGAAGGTGTGAGGGTAGAGGTGCGGGAAATGGGCTGGACACGGTTGAGGGCCCTGTCAACCACAGTAGGGGGGGAATCTCAGTTGAGGAAAAAGGAAGACATATCCGAAGCGCTGTCGCGCATGGTTGCATCATCAGAGCAGATGCGTCGGAGCCGGAGAAACTGGGAGAATGGAATGGAGTCCTTACAGGAGGCAGGGTGTGAAGTGTAGTCGAGGTAGTTGTGGGAGTTGGCGGGGTTATAATGAATATTCATAGACAGCCTATCCCCAGAGATGGAGACAGAGAAGTCGAGGAAGGGAAGTGTCGGAGATGGGTCGTGTAAAGATGAGAAGGGTGGAAATTGGAAGTAAAGTTTTCCAGTTCGGGGCAGGAGCAGGAAACTGCACCAATACAGTCATCAGTGTACCGGAAAAAGTTGAGAAGGGGCCTGAGTAGGATTGGAACAAGGAATGTTTGACATTTCCCACAAAAAGACCGGCATAACTAGGACCGATGTGGGTACCCATAGCAACACCTTTTACTTGAAGGAAGTGAGTGGAGCTGAAGGAGAAGTTCAATGTGAGAACGAGTTCAGCCAGGCGGAGGAGGGTGGTGGTGGATTGGGACTGGTTGGGCCCCTGTTCAAGGAAGAAGCGGAGAGCCCTCAAACCGTCCTGGTGGAGGATGAAGGTGTAGAGAGATTGGGCTTCCATAGTGAAGAGGAGGCGGTTAGGGCCAGGTAACTGGAAATTGTCAAAATGACCTTAGGGCGTCAGAAGAGTCACGGATGTAGGTGGGAAGAGACTGGACCAGGGGAGAAAAGAGAGTCAAGCTAGGAAGAAATAAATTCATTGGGGCAGGAACAGGCTGAAATGATGGGTCTGCTGGGACAGTCCTGCTTGTGGATTTTAGGAAGGAGGTAGAAGCAGGCTATCTGGGGTTGAGGGACTATGAGGTTGGAAGCTGTAGAGGGAAGATCTTCAGAGGAGATGAGGTCACTGACAGTCCTGTTGACAGTAGCTTGATGTTCGGTGATGGTGTCATGGTCCAGACGAAGGGAGAAAGAAGTGTGTGAGAGTTGGCGCAAGGTAAAGGTCGGTACGCCAGACAACAGCACCACCCTTGTCTGCAGGTTTGATCACAATGTCGGGGTTAGACCCAAGAGAACGGAATGCATCAAGTTCAGAGGGAGACAGGTTAGAGTAAGTGAGGGGAGCAGAGAAATTGAGATGGCTGATGTCTTGCCAACAATTTTCAATGAAAAGATCAACAGTGGGTAAGAGGCCAGAGTGAGGGGTCCAGGTGCAGGGACAATGCTGGAGGCAGGTGAATGGGTCTGCTGGTCTGGGGGAGGACTCCTGGCCAAAGAAGTGAGCCCAGAGGCAATGGAAGAGGAGCTCAACGTAATTCAGAGTGCAAAATTCATTGAGGCAGTGGCATAGTGGTATGGTCGCTGGACTAGTAATGCAGAGACCATGGGTATTGCTCTGGGGACATGGGTTCGAATCCTACCAGAGCAGAAGGTGAAATTTGAATTCAATTAATAAATCTTTAATTTAAAGCTAGTCTAATGATGGCCATGAAACCATTGTCGATTGTTGTAAAAACCCATCTGGTTCACTCGTGTCCTTTTAGGGAAGGAAATCTGCTGTCCTTACCTGGTCTGGCCGACATGTGAATCCAGACTCACAGCAATGTGGTTGACTCTTATCTACCCTCTGAAATGGCCTAGCAAGCCACTCAGTTGTATCTAACCGCTACGAAGTCAATAAAAAAGAATGAAACTGGACGGACCACTCTGCATCGACCAAGGCACGCTCAACGATAACGGCAAACCTAGCTCTGTCAACCCTGCAAAGTCCTCCTTACTGACATCTGGGGCTTGTGTCAAAGTTGGGAGAGCTGTCACACAGACTAGTCAAGCAACAACTTGACAGAGTCATAGTCACGGAATCATACCTCACAGACAATGTCCCAGATGCTGCCATCACTGTCCCCAGGTATGTCCTGTCCCACCGGCAGGACAGAACCAGCAGAGGTGGCGGCACAGTGGTATACAGTCGGGAGGGTGGTGCCCTTGGAGTCCTCAACATGGACTCCGGACCCCATGAATTCTCATGGCATCAGGTCAAACATGGGCAAGGAAACCTCCTGCTGATTACCACCTACCGCCCTCCCTCAGCTGATGTCAGTACTCCATGTTGAGCACCACTTGGAGGAAGCACTGAATGTGGCAAGGGCGCAGAATGTACTCTGGGTGGGGAACTTCAATGTCCATCACCAAGAGTGGCTCGGTAGCATCACTACTGACCGAGCTGGCTGAATCCTAAAGGACATAGCTGCTCGACTGGGTCTGCGGCAGGTGGTGAGGGAACCAACAAGAGGGCAAAACATACTTGATCTCGTCCTCAACAATCTGCCTGCCGCAGATGCATCTGTCCATGACAGTATTGGTACGAGTGACCACCGCACAGTCCTTGTGGAGACAAAGTCCCACCTTCACATTGAGGATACCCTCCGTCGTATGGTGTGGCACTACCACCTTGCTAAATGGGATAGATTTAGAACAGATCTAGCAATGCAAAACTGGGCATCCATGAGGAGCTGTGGGTCATCAGCCGCAGCATAACAGTACTCAACCACAATCTATAACCTCATGGCCCAGCATATCCCCCACTCTACCATTACCATCAAGCCAAGAGACCCAACACCTGGTTCAATGAAGAGTGCAGGAGGGCATGCCAGGAGCAGCACCAGGCATACCTCAAAATGAGGTGTCAACCTGGTGAAGCTACAACACAGAACTGCTTGCATGCCAAACTGTGTAAACAGCTTAAGATAGATAGAGCTAAGCAATCCCAAAACCAACAGATCAGATCTAAGCTCTGCAGTCCTGCCACATCCAACCATGAATGGTGGTGGACAATTAAACAATGAACTGGGAGGAGGTGGCTCCATAAATATCCCCATCCTCAATGATGGGGGAGCCCAGCACATCAGTGCGAAAGATAAGGCTGAAGCATATGCAACAATCTTCAGCCAGAAGTGCCGTGTTGATGATCCATCTCTGTGTCCTCCTGAAGTCCCCAGTATCACAGATGCCAGACTTCAGCCAATTCGATTCACTCCACGAGATCTCAAGAAACGACTGATGGCATTAGATACTGCAAAGGCTATGGGCTTTGACAATATTCTGGCAATAGCACTGAAGATTTGTACTCCAGAACTTGCCGCGCCCCTAGCCAAGCTGTTCCAGTACAGCTACAACACTGGCATCGACCCGGCAATGTGGAAAATTGCCCAGGTATGTCTTGTACACAAAAAGCAGGACAAGTCCAACCCAGTCAATAAAGGCCTTATCAGTCTACTCTCAATCATCAATAAAGTGATGGAAGGTGTCATCAACAGTGCCATCAAGCGGCACTTGCTTAGCAATAACCTGCTCAGTGACACTCAGCTCCTGACCTCATTACAGCCTTGGTGCAAACCTGAACAAAAGAGTTGAACGCGAGGTGAGATGAGAGTGATTGCACTTGACATCAAGGCAGCATTTGACTGACAATGACATCAAGGAGCCCTAGCAAAACTGAAGTCAATGGAAATCGGGGGAAAACTCTCCGCTGATTGGAGTCATACCTAGCACAAAGGAAGATGGTTGTGGTTGTTGGATGTCAATCCCCTCCGCTCCAGGGCATCACTGCAGGAGTTCCTCAGGGTCATGTCCTAGGCCCAACTAGCTTCAGCTGCTTCATCAATGACCTTCCTTCAATCATCAGGTCAGAAGTGGTGATGTTCACTGCACGATATTCAGCACCATTCGCGACTCCTCCGATACTGAAGCAGTCTGAGTAGAAATGCAGCAAGATCTGGACAATATCCAGGCTTGGGCTGATCAGTAGCAAGTAACATTCGTGCCACACAAGTGCTAGGCAATGACCATCTCCAACAAGAGAATCTAACCATCTCCCCATGACATTCAATTACCATTGCTGAATCCCCCACTATCAACATCCTAGGGCCTACCATTGACCAGAAACTGAAATGGAGTAGCCATATAAATACCGTGGCTACAAGAGCAGGTCAGAGGCTCAGAATCCCGCGGCGAGTAATTCAACATCCTGACTCCCCAATGCCTGTCCACCATGTACAAGGCACAAGTCAGGAGTGTGATGGAATACTCTCCACTTGCGTGGATGGATACAGCTCCAACAACACTCAAGAAGCTCGACAGCATCCAGGACAAAGCAGCCCGCTTGATAGGCACCCCATCCACAAATGTTCACTCCCTCCATCACCGATGCACAGTGGCAGCATTGTGTACCATCTATAAGATGCACAGCAGCAATGCACCAAGGTTCCTTAGACAGCACCATCCAAACCCGCGACCTCTACCAACTAGAAGGACAAGGGCAGCTAATGTATGGGAACACCACCATCTGCAAGTTCCCCTCCAAATCACACACCATCCTGACTTGGAACTATATCGCTGTTGCTGGGTCAAAATCCTGGAACTCCCTTCCTAATAGCACCATGGGTGTACCTACCTCACATGGACTGCAGCGGATCAAGAAGGCATCTCACCACCACTTTCTCGAGGGCAATTAGGGATGGGCAATAAATGCTGGCATAGCCAGCAACGCCCACATCCCATGAATGAATTTTTAAAAAAAGGATAATGCTTAGTACAGAATGTGAATACACAGCAAGGGATGGGGTCAGAGGAAAGTGAAGGGGAAGAAGGATCTGGAGGGGCATTAGTCCCCATCAGTTGCTGGAGCTTGCATTCCTTAACACCTAAAAGGAAGAAAATAGTTTTTTGTTAATGCATTGGATAAGACGAAGGATGAAATGAAACTGCAGAGTAGAACTGCTTTGAGATAAGGTGAGGCAGTGCTTCTGGAGAGGGATCCTGTGTATACATGTGACGGCCCATGGCACTGAGTGTGGATCTCAGGATGCGGCGAGAGAGCAGTCAGAGGAACATTGTATTTCTCTGAGATACCTGTAATCCTGGGTGAACTCAAAACGTGAAGGATGAAACTTCAGTTGGAATCCATGTGGAATATGACTGAACCGTAGACGGTCGCTGAGGAAGGAGATGTGGCTGTGAAAACGAGTTTTGGTAGACACTTTATCAAACGCCAGGAGGGAAATAGAAATCAATGAAGGTGAATAAGGTAAAAGAGACTAACGAAAATCCTGTCGGAGAGAAGAGCAGAACTTCTTCAAGGTCGGTATCCCTGGAAGAGAAGTGGCAGTGAATTAAACATTAAAATAAAAGCAAAATACTGCAGATACTGGAAATCTGAAATAAAAACAAAAAATGCTGGAAATATTCAAGTTTGGCAGCATCTGTGGATAGAGAAGCAAAGTTGACGTTTCCGATCAGTTTGTAGATGGGGTGCCAGTCAATCAGACTTTTCATCAGAACTGGCAAAGGTTAGAAATGTAATAGGCTTTAAGCAAATAAAGTGGGAGTGGGGCAAAAGGTAACAAAAGGGAAGGTGTTGATAGAGCAGAGGGTCATAGAGATTAACTGACAAGAAGGTCACAGAGCAAAGGCAAAGGGTGTGTTAATGGTGTGAAAGACAAAGCGCTAGTGTACTATCAACATCCTGGGGCTGGCATTGAACAGAAATTTAACTGGGCCAGCCCAGTTAATAACTTTGCTATAAAGGAGCCTTTGCGAAATAGTGCCCATAATATTATAGAATTTTCATTAAATTTGAAAGTGATCTAGTTCATTCTGAAACTAGGGTCTTAAATCTGAACAAAGGAAACTATGAAGTAATGAGGGGCAAGTTGGCTGTGGCGGATTGGGAAAATACACATAGATTTGTCCGTGGACAGGCAATAGCTCGTATTTAAAAAAGTATTATATGGTTTGTAGTATTATATGGAGGTGGCTAAAGAGATAATGGATGCATTGGTGGTAGCAAATGTAACCCCACTATTTAAGAAGGGAGGGAGAGAGAAAATGGGGAACTACAGACCTGTTAGTTTGACGTCACTAGTAGGAAAAATGTTAGAATCTATTATAAATGATGTGATAACTGGACACTTAGAAAATAATTGTAAAATTGGGCAGAGTCAACATGGATTTATGAAAGGGAAATCATGTTTGACAAACCTGTTGAAGTTTTTTGAGGATGTTACTTGCAACAAAGATAAACAAGACCCGGTGGATGTGGTGTATTTGGATTTTCAGAAGGCTTTTGGTAAGATCCCTCACAGGAGGTTAATAAACAAAATTAGAGCACATGGGAGTGGGGGTAATATACTGGTATGGATCGAGAATTGGATTAACAAAAAGAGAGTAGGAATAAATGGGTCATTCTCAGGATGGCAGGTTGTTACTAGTTGTGTACCACAAGGATCAGTGCTGGGGCCACAGCTGTTCACAATCTATACAAATGATTTGGATATGGGGACCAAATGTAATATTTCCAAATTTGATGTTGACAGAAAACTAGGGAATGTAAATTGTGAGGAGGATGCAAGGAGGCTTCAAGTGGACTTGGACAGGCTAAGCGAATGGGCAAGAGCATGGCAGATGTTTGGTAGGAAAAAGCAGACAAAGTATTTCTTAAATGGTGAGAGGTTGGGAAGTGTTGATGTCCAAAGGGACTTGGGTGTCCTTGTTCTTCAGTCACTAAAAGGTAGCATGCAGGTACAGCAAGCAATTAGGAAGGCAAATGGTATGTTGGCTTCATTGCAAGGGGTTTTGAGTACAGGAGTAAAGAAGTCTTGCTGCAATTGCATAGAGCCTTGGTGAGACCACACCGGAGTATTGTGCACCGTTTTGGTCGTCTCATCAAAGGAAGGATATACTTGCCATGGAGGGAGTGCAACGGAGGTTCACCAGACTAATCCCTGGGATGGTGGAATTGTCTTATGAGGAGACTGGGCCTGTATTCTCTAGGGTTTTGAAGAATGAGAGGTGATCTCCTTGAAACTTACAAAATTCTCCCAGGGCATTATAGGGTGGATGTAGATAGGAGGTTTCCCTTGGCTGCTGAGTCTAGAACCAAAGGACATAGTCTTAGAATAAGGGTCAGGCCATTTAAGACTGGGCTGCAGAGGAATTTCTTCACTTGGAGGGTGGTGAATCTTTGGAATTTTCTTCCCCTGGAGGGCTGTGGAAACTCAATCATTGAGTATCTTCAAGATTGAAATCGATAGGTATCTAGAGTCAAGGCCTGTTATCCAACCCGGACCCGAAGACTTGTTGGGGTTGGGTCGGGTTGCACTTCCGGGTCCGGCATTTGGGCTCGGGTCGGATCGGACACGCTCTATCACAGGTAAGTGGCTCCACTGTTAATTTAATTTTTTGGACTAGAAAGGTGGTTTTGCTATTTTAAGCTTGTGCAGATCAGCAAGAAAATGAAAAACGGAAGGTAAGTTAACTGATCGGGTCGGGTGTGGGAAATGATTAAAGGGGGGATGTGGTTCTGTCAGGCTCAGGTCGGGTTTTTCTTTTTGCAGATCTGAGCAGGCCTTTAATCTAATGACATCAAGGGATATGGGGGTAATGCAGTAAAGTGGAATTGAGATAGATGATCAGCCTTGATCTAATTGAATGGCTCCTATGCTCCTATCTAAATACTGTGGTTACAAGAGCTGGTCAGAAACTGGGAATTCTGCAGCGAGTAACTCTTCGCTTGACTCCCAAAGCCTGTCCACCATCGACAAGGCACAAGTCGGAGCCTGTGGAATACTCTCCACTTCCCTGGATGAGTGCAGCTCCAAAAACAATTAGGAAGCTATCCGCCATCCAGGACAATGTAGCCCATTTGATCGGCACCCCACCCACCACCTTTAAACATGCCATCTACAAGATGCGCTGCAGCAACTCGCCAAGCCTCCTTCGAAAGCACCTTCCAAACCCGCAATCGCTACTACCTAGAAGAACATTGCCAGCCAATGTATGGGATCATCAGCCCCTGCAAGTTCCCCTCCAAGCTGCACACCATCCTGACTTAGAAGTATATTACTGTTCTTTCACTCTCACTGGGTCAAAATCCTGAAATTCCCTTCCTAGCAGCTGGGTGGGTGTACCTACACCACGTGGACTGCAGTGGCTCAAGAAGACCGCTCTCCATCACCTTCTCAAGGGCAATTAACACTGGGCATCAAATGCTTGGAATGTTTACATTCCATGGATGAATCCAAATAAAAGGCAGTGATTAAAAGTGTACTGGTCTGTGACTGAGACCCAGGGAGTCCAGAGGCCACATGAGATGGCAAGGTTGAGGTGATCCAAAGACTTGAGCTCATTCAAAACTCTGCTACACGTGCCCTAGCTCTCTCCAAGTCCCGTTCACCCATCACCCCTGTGTTTACTGACCTATGTTGGCTCTAGGTTGAGCAAAGCCCTGATTTTTACATTTCTCATACTTGTTTTCAAATCCCTCCATGGCCTCGCACCTCCCTATCTCTCTAACCTCTTCCAGCTCTACAACATTCTGCAATCTCTGTGCTCCTCCATTTCTGGTTCTTGCACATTCCTGACTTTAATTACTCTACTGTTGGCAGTCATGCTTTCAGCGGCTATGCCATAAGCACTGGAATTCCCTCCCTTTACACCTCCACCCCTCCACTTAAGACTCTTCTTAAAATCCATTTATTTGGCCAAGCTTTTGGTTATCTTACCTAATATCTCCGAAAGTGGCTTGGTGTCAAACTTTGTTTGCTAATGCTCCTGTGAAGTGTCTTGGGACATTTTACTACTTTTAAAGGTGCTATATAAATGCAAGTTGTTGTGTCTGTGACTATTGGTGGGAGAACTGTGAAATCAGTGGTGAGATGGCAAGCTGAGTTTTTGTAGATTGAAATGACGATGAGGAATTGTTCATTGCGGAGGATGAGGAAGGATATCTTGGTGAGAAAGGTAGGTAGGTAAATGATGATTTTTGAAGCAGAGGTGTGAGGTACTCTAAGAAGAAGGTGTCAGAAGCAGGGGGAGAGATCGGATGTGAATTTGTAATATGACCTGCACCAACATTTGGGCAGGTACTGAAAGTGTAACAAGGCAGAGAGGTGATAGTTAGGGGCGAACCAATGAGATAGGTTTGTCAGTCAGGATATCAATGCAGTTTTCTATAATATGGCAGGGTCCTTGTTCAGGAATGTATGGCCATTCTGGAGGGGAATGTGGAGAGGGTGGTGATAGTTGATCCGCTTGTAGAGTCAGTGATGGGTTCAGCGTGCAGAACAGAAAGTAAGTTAACAGTTCTCTGGTCCTATTGGGCAAGCAGGCCGGAGAGAGGAGAGAATGGGTCAGTGGAGTTGCAGAATGCTGATGCATGCAGGATAGTTGTGGACTTATTCAAGGGGGATTCAAACCTGGGACAATGGCAGAGGATGAGGGATTGGTGGGAGGGGGGCAAAATAACCAAGAGGGGAGGAATAAAACCTAGCATATGGGATGGTGCAGAGGAGGGCCCAAGAGACACTGAGGGGGAGAAACTGATAAAGTTATGAGTTCAGTCTAGAGTGACAACCAAAATGCACACAGGAATGGACAAAGGGAATTTAGGTTACATAGGTATGACAAAGATTATTAGAGACATGTCTTTCTAAACTGAGGACAGGGAAGAGACAAAATGTCGAATATGTCTAAAATCCTGTAGTGGGATGACTACTTCACAACTTAGGTCTGGAGTCCACTACTTTTCTACTAGATAAGCCAGTGTTGTAGGCTGTCCAAGCTATCTGAACTTGAAAGATTTCCCCCAGTGTTTTAAGACTTTCAGATCACTGAAGAGCTAGAATTACAACGGTTTTGGGTGATATCAAAAATTCTAATTGTGTCCCCTTGTGTGAAGATGTCAGCACCTGTTTTCCTTAAACATAATGAGCCACTGTCCTGTTGACATCAAAATGCAAATATCGCCATTTTAAAAAGGCACTACTTCTGTTTTAGATATACAAAGTATACTTTTTTGCTGTTTTGATATCTTTACTAAAACTATTTTCAAAATTGTAAGGCCAAATACGGAGTGCGATTTTGTATTTACAATTTTTCAAAATTTTATTTAATTGCAGATCTGGCTTCTTTGCTGCTGCCAGTTTCATGTCTTATCAACAGTGTGAATTTAATTTTGGAGCAAAACCATTTAAGTATTCTCCAGCAGTCAAATTCAGCACATTTAATGAATATGCCTCCCTCTCGCCAGAAGAAAAAATCATTCTTCCAAGGTGAGTGCAATCAATGTCAAACATAAAAGCTACACTATGCTACATTTAAAGATCTTATGGCATTCTTTTAAAAAAAAAAATCAGTTTAATACCCAGTAGGTATTTTTATGCATTAGTTCCTCCTTACGAAGCATGTATGGATGTAATCCTTCGAAATGTGAATGAACTGAGAGGTCTGGTGTAATATTTTATAAAACTACCAATTGTGTTTTGTTTAAGGCACAGACGTCTAGCTTTATTGAAGCAAGTGAGCATACGGGAAAACTGCTGCACACTTTGCTGTGATGAGATGGCTGATACAGAACTCAGACCATGTGGACATAGGTATGTTGTAGTCTTGTTTTAGCTAAAGCATCTCTACTTGTTTTAATGATTGTCCATGGTCAGAATTTCTTTGCAAATTGGATATTACTGACGTAGGCCACCATTCTATGTAATTGCTGATGTATGCACTATTGCATCAGTTTTTTAAAAAGATTTGAAACACACTGCCTTTCATCGAGAAGATGTTCATAACTTCCCATACCTTTTGGATTCTGTCCTCATGATAGCTCTTTGCACTGTTCCAAGCAGTGACTGCAATTGCCCCATCCCTATCTTTTCCCAGAAAAGAGGGCCCTATCAAAATAGTGTCTGTCACCATACATCTGTTGCTCAGTGACCAGTATGAGTTGTACAAGAATGACCCTTTGTTTTGTAACTGCCTACCCTGGATTAAAAAGCATGACTGAAAATGTTTGTATGGTGTGTTTGTGGCAGTGGAAAATAATGCGAACTCATTTTACGCATCATATGTTATAAAAGATCAAGGTCCTCAAAGGTTCACAAGTTTTAGGAAGAACTTCAAAACCAATGAATCTTCAGTGCATAGGCAAGATTTTTTGTGCTTCCTGACTCTTTGAAATGTTCCAGTCCCTGCAAATGGCATCCTTCTGTGTCATAAATTTACATGACTAATTATGAAGAAAGATCAGATAGGCTAGGGTTATTTGCTTTGGAACAGAAGAAGCTAAGGGGAGACTTAATTGAGGGGCCTAGATAGTGAATAAGAGGGGCCTGTTTCCCTTAACAGGTCAATAACCATCAGGCATAAATTTAAAGTAACTGATAGAAGGATTAGAGGAAAGTTGAAATTTTTTTTCACTGACGGTGGGGGTCTGGATGGTAGTGACAGAAATACTCATCACCTATCCATGCCAGCCAAAAAAAAGAGCTATTTAGTCTAATCCTACCTTACAGCTCGGTCTATAGCCTGGAAGGTTACAATTGTTTTTTTAACAAAGTGACTCCCGACAACGCAGCAGCCCGCTGACGTTATCAGAGCACTCCAAGCTGCGCACTTGTGCAAATGGTCTCTTGCTGTCGGTGAGATGCTGCGCATGCGCAACCTATTGCCAGGACTAATTGGCGCATGCGCGGGAAAACGTCATCACATATCCGCACCTCCCACTCGCTGGTTGGTCTTTGTGCATCGATCCCCGCCACTCGCTCCCCCCACCCGCTTCCTCCCACTCCGCTACTCGCTCCCGCCCCACTCCCCCCTCGGCCATTCGCTCCAGGCCTCAACGTTTCCTCCCCCTCCTCCCCACCGGCTGCTTCCCCCCTCCCCGTTCCCCCCCACCCCACCCCACTTCCAGCTGCTCGCTGAAGACCTTGCCACTGCTCCCTGCCGATTGTCGATTGTTCTCTGCTCCTCGCTTCCCACTTCCCCCCGCCCCCCCCTCACTTCACCCTCAGCTGCCTGGCTCTAGGCTGCGTCGCTTCCATCCTCTCAGCCGCTTGCTCCTACTTCGTCCCGTCACCCCTCGCAGCTCGCCTTGCTTCTTCAGGCAGCGCAAGGAGAACGAGTGAACGTGGGTGCAAGTGGTTGAAAGGAGGGAAGCGCCGCAGCCCAGAGCTCGTCGGTGGTGAGGGTGTGGTGGGGAGAGCAGTGGCGAGGTCGAGAGTGAGTTAAGGGGGTGGGGGGGGGAGCAAATTGCCAGTGGCGAGAACTCGGGCGCAGGAGGGACCGATTAAAGGGAAGCGCAATGGCAGGAGGAGGGAGCAGGGAACTGTTGGGGGTGGATGGATCCGGCTTTGGAAGCCATTAAGGGGATTTTCGGGTTGAATTTTGTTTTTTTGTGATAAATTGAGCAGCACCATCTTTAATCCTGGCAGCTGTCTAAACGTCGCAGACAGTGACATTTCAGTGGAAGAGGCTGTATTTGCGCATGTGTGAATACTGTGCCACCTGGTGGTTGCATTGTCAGCAAACGCAGCCGCCTTTAAATGTGATGAGTGTTTGTCTCTACCATCCTTTTCAGGCAGTGAGTTCTAGCATGTCATCCCTCCTCACAGCTGTGATTTGTCTCTTCAACCAATATCGCGAATTTCCCCTCTCCAGCCCATCTGAAAATCCTGCAAACCAGGAATATTGAGTTGCTATTCCTGTCCTTAAAGTCACATTTCAGTAAGAGCTATATCATCCTTCCAAGTGTCCCAGTGCCTCAGAAATCTAAAGCCATCTCTCCAGCCACACATTCAGCTGCACTAGCCTCCCTATTTCTGTATTCACTAGCACATGGCACCGGGAGTATACATGGGGGCACACTGCAACATGGTACTGTGGTCTTGGCTCTGCCTGCATTTCCCAAAGGGACCATTGCCCTCATCAGTGCCAGTCAGCACCTTCCTTCGTGCCAATGTGACACTCGTGCGCTTTCTAGGTTTGGGCCGCTTTGCTGCTCTGCCCCGAACACCTTTCCTCCGGGCTCTCCTTCCACTGCTTATCTGTAAATCACATCTTTTCTCAAACTACTGCTTTTTTTAAAAAAAAAATGGAAATAATGGCTGATCTGTGAGGACTGCTTCACTTTCAGGTAATCTTCCTACAGTTCTTCTGATTAACTTAAAAACAAATATTTTTGAAACATTTCCTGATTTTTAAATGTGCTAAGAATCCAAGACCAACCATGTGGTGTGACATGGCATCACTCCTTCCCACATAATCACTAGCTGCAAATATAATAAAATGCAATTCTATGTTCTGTCAACGCCTACCTAGTTCATACTAGAGCTTATTTCTCAATTATTTTCTTTCCTACTTTTTAACAGATAAAATTCTAAGTTTAAACACTGTTTAAAAGCATTCTGTTGATATACACTCACTACGCACATTAAATTTCTGTCAGCTTGGACCAAAGCCTAATGCTGAAAGCTTCACACCACTTTACCTCCTTTTTAATGTATTTTAACACTAAATCGCGAATTGCCTTCTGTCAACATCTACAGTACAATTTTCTCTCTGCATACACCAGAAACAAAACCAACCCCTTCCCAATTTTGCCAGGAGTTCGTGTCTCTTTACCAACTCTCCATTCAAAATGATACTAAAAAAATTATTAGCCAACTCTCTTTCCCCCTCCCAAAGAATAAAAGCCATTTAATGACTTGCCATCTACTGCACTGCAGTGTACTTTGTACATTCATTTCACATTCACATAATGTGTGTAAATAAAAACTCTTGTGTATAGCATGGTTTTTGAAATGTTTCCTCTTGGTAATTCCTCCTTTAATTCCTTTGGGAGCCTATTAAGAATTTTGAGATGTTTGATAGAAAAATTAATAAAATGTATGCCTGAACTTTGAACTTTATTGTAAACTGTTTTCAGCAGACGCACACATTTATAACATAAAAGAGGAAATGATGTGGGGTTTGAACCTTAGAAATAAGGGTGCAGTTAATTTTATTAAATGCCAAGGAGGTCATCAAATGAAGGAAGATGACCTAGTGTACAGCATCTCCATTCTATAAAGACTGCAAAGTCCCTTCAGCTATAAACTGTAGCTCCTTGGCCTAGTAAATTGCACCTGATCTATACAGGGATAAATGAATAGTAATGATGGATTGAGTAATAGGAGCCTTTTTTTTTTTAAAAGGCCCTATTTTGTCAGTTGTCAACTTCATATGTGGTGATCGAACATTTAACCACTTAAGTGGACTATAAAGAAAATCTCATCAGTTCTCCAAGACTCCATCCAGTCCGTCATCCTGCAGACAGGTTGGCTGGATGAGGATGTAAATTTTGTACCTGTGCAACATTGAAAAGACGAGCTTTTAGTCCTGTTAGAGCCGATGACTAATGTAACTCAAACAACCCTAGAAGAGTTCTTAACAATTGAGTTATACCTCTGTGTTCATCCCAAGAACATGAGCTATAACGACCTGAATAGATTACCAGTAGTATAACTTAATGAAGTGATCCATCTCTCTGTGGAATGCTATCCATTTCATGTAAATGTTCGTGTACAATTAATTGTTGGCTGAACCAGAGTTCTTGTAGCCTTTGAGCCATAGGAAGTCTCTGGGCTTCCCATTGATGTCTTCTATGATAGTATCTCTAGAGAAAACCTCCAGACAAATCTATTAAAAGTATAACTGGGAAAGTGATCTTGCAGATTCCCCAAACTTGCACTACTCTTATTTGTGCTGGACTGGGATAAAAAGTGGCACTAATCATTGGGGCAGTGTGATGTTTTATTCTGTGATCATGTTGTATATTTACAATTTAATTTATAATTAGACAGCTTTAATTGAGAATAGTATAATTTTAGAATGATTGTGTAGCCCTACAATAGTACAAAAGCTTATCTTAACTTTTGCTCATCTGTCTTTTTGCCAGTGACCTATGCATGGAATGTGCCTTGCAGCTGGACACCTGTCCCTTGTGTCGTCAAGAAATAAAGAACCGGGTCAGGCTGATTTCACATGTTTCCTGAACACTCTTGCTTTTAAGACCTGTTTTGATCAACATCAGTACCAAGTGCTAACAAATGAAACGCTCCAGCTGGGACATGTGCCGTCAAAAATGCAATGTGTGGATGCTAGCATCGGTCCATGAACCTAAAAGGGCTAACTTGTCATAGATTCCAATGGAACAAGTTTGGGCAGTTTCAACAAGGTTCTTAGAGTGCATGGACCCACAGCACATATCTAGCTGCATTTTAGCACTAAATTGGTACGCTCACCGATGCCACAGATTGGGCTTTGTGGGAAATGACAAAATGTCATGCTGCTGCAGTAGAGTGCTCTTAGGAGGGTGATTTGAGGTACAATGTTGGGTGAAGCACATTATTGGGACAATGTAGAGAAACATTGCTCTGCATCTAAACATAAAATATCTGACCCAAGAGTGCTTGACATGAATCTCGGTACCTGAAATGGGAAGTGTTCTATTCCTCGCACTTAACATCCCTCACCTCGAGCACAAAAAATCCTAAGTTTTTAAAGATGCAAATTCCAGCTTGTTTCAAGAATTAATGGATCTACTTTTTTTTTACTCTGACTAAAAGGTGGTGGTACTCGCCACACTGTACTCTCCATACTGTTCTCTCCATTCAGCATCAGTCTGGCACACTGTCCAATCCATCAATAGCTCTGAAGGACTACAGAAGACTCCAAGGATATATGCAACAACAGCAAATCAAGCAAAATGTTCATGAATAATGAGAGAAATTTTAGCTTTCCAATGTTACCTATATGCAGAAAAGTTTACTTTCATAGACAGTGTTCCACAAGGCCCAGGAGTGTGACAAGAGCAGCAATCAGCTTTTGCTGAAGAAATAACACATGGATGACTGAACTACTCAAAACTGCATGATTTGCCAAATTAATTGTTAGAATTTGAGATCTGATTAATCCAAAGAACACTGAACATTGTTAAACCGAAAACATCTGTGGTAATCAATATACTTTAAAGTTTTGTTTTGTTGATCACAAAAACATTTGTAATCTGTCTACAGAACCAAGGCTTGTGCATAGCAAAATTATAATTTATTTATTTAATGAAACTGTGTGTTTTACTGATGCAAGATGATTTTCTTTAATGATTGCATTACAAAACTTGGCAAATGCAACAGATTTGAGCTTTTTCCCCCTAATTTTATCAGACTAGAAATGCACTTGCTAGAGCAATGAATTATGAAACTGTCTGATATATTGAATACGGTTGAAAGGATTCTCAAATGCAGGGCAAGAAAGGGATATTGCAACTTTTGCTGAAAATTTATTGGAAGCAGGAGGAATAATTGGGCTTGAAAACGGAGCAGTGTGCCATTTTGGATTAGCTTGGTTGTTTTTTATTGGACAATTCCAATTTAAATGGCTGCTCTTTATTGTACTGCACCAGGAGTACTTTGCAAAGTCTCACTACATTCCTATTCATCACTGTACAAAAAAAAATCAGATGATGGCGTTCTTGTCCATTGTGAAACACCAGAACAACTGGTGCTTTCAGAAAATTATTGCACAATAAAATTTGAATATAGAAAACACAGTTAAAGACTTAAGACATTTATTAGAGCAAAGTAAAATTAATGGCATTTTTACATCCAATTCTGTATATGCATTGGTGTTTAGAATACATTACCATTGAGTTTCCCATTGCATATTTTTGACTATAAACAGATGTACAATATTCTGATTTACTTTCACTGTTTATAAGAATGAATATTTTGTATGTAACCTGTTATAAGCAGAAATTAACCTTCAGTTGGGTAGTTACAATTATCTTCCCGGTGGTATCACTGTCAAGTATTTCGAAATATATTGTTTTCCGTTACTCTTACAAAACTTTTGTGAAAAAAGCTTGTGATGTTGGAATTCCTTCAAGGCGACTTGGAATTTGTGCTCCAATGTGACCGGGAGAGGACCGGTTACTGCATTCAGGAAAAATTTCAACTGGAGACTGAAAGTAACTTACAGTCTCAAGTAATATTTGTGCCACAAAAATGCCAGGCAATGACCATCTCCAACCAGAGAGAATCTGATCATCTTCCCTTGATATTCATGGGCATTACCATTGCGGCATTCCTCACCATCAACCTTCTGGGGGTTGCCATTGACCGGAAACTTGACTGAACCAGCCATATAAACCCTGGCTACAGGAGCAGGTCAGAAGCTGGGAATTCTGCAGCGAGTAACTCACCTGACTCCCCAAAGCCTGTCCACCATACAAGGCGGGCAGGAAAGTGGAGTAAAAGGCCACAAATCAGATCAGCCATGACCATATTGAATGGCAGAGCTTGAAGGGCCAAATGGCCTACTCCTGCTCCTGTTTCTTATTTTCTAACTGAGGAGTATGATGGAATACTCTGTCTGGATGAGTACAACTCCAACAACACTCAAAAAGCTTGATGCCATCCAAGTCAAGGCAGCCTGCTTGATCAGCACCCCATCTGCTGCCTTTTAAACATTGAGTCCTCCACCGCTGGCACACAATGGCAGCAGTGTGTACCACTTAAAAGATGCACTGCAGCAACTTCCAATCCCATGACCTCTACCACTTAAATGGACAAGGGCAGCAGACGTATGGGAACACCACCATCTGCAAACTCCCCTGCTTTCTTCCCCCCCTCCCCCTCTCAAACCACACCATCCTGACTTGGAACTTTATCACTGTTCTTTCACTGTCACTTGGTGAAAATCCTAGACCTCCCTTCTGAACAGCACTGTGGGTGTACCTACACCACATTGACTGCAGTGGCTTAAGGCAGCTCAACACCACTTCTAGGGCAATTAGGGATAGGCAATAAATGCTGGCCTTCTCAGCAATGCCTACATCCCATGAACAAATTTTTGAATATTGTTTTCATTCAACACAATTTGTGATGGCACTGTGAGCACTGTCCCTTCCACACACTCTCCACTTCAGAGAAGTGGTGATCTGATTGAGATTTATAAGATGATTAAAAAGGAATAGACTGTGTTCCAGTTAACAGTGTGTTCCAAATGGATTTCGGAGGACCGGAAGCCACAATTTTATGTAGTGCAGGGCAAGTTCTAAATTTGGTATCAGGAGGTGTTTTTTTTTTATTCATTCATGGGATGTGGGAGTCTGACCAGGCCAGCCTTTGAGAAGGTGGTGGTGAGCTGCCTTCTTGATCCACTGCAGTCCATAGGAGTTAGGTACATCCACAGTGCTGTTAGGAAGGGAGTTCCAGGATTTTGACCCAGTGACAGTGAAGGAACGGCGGTATAGTTCCAAGTCAGGATGGTGTGTGACTTGGAGGGGAACTTCCAGGTGGTGGTGTTCCCTTGCTGCCCTTGTCCTTCTAGTTGGTAGAGTTCGCGAGTTTGGAAGGTGCTGCAGTGCATCTTGTAGATGGTACACACTGCTGCCACTGCGTTTCCGTGATGGGAGTGAATGTTTATGGATTGGGTGCCAATCAAACGGGCTGCTTTGTCCTGGATGGTGTCGAGCTTCTTGAGTGTTGTTGGAGCTGCACCCAACCAGGCAAGTGGAGAGTATTCCATCACACTCCTGACTTGTGCCTTGTACATGATGGACAGGCTTTGGGGAGTCAGGAGGTGAGTTACTTGCTGCATGATTCCTAACCTCTGACCTCTTCTAGCCACAGTATTTATATGGCTACTCCAGTTCAGTTTCTGGTCAATGGTAGGCCCTAGGATGTTGATAGTGGGAGAATCAGTGATGGTATTCTCTCTTGTCGGAGATGGTCATTGCCTGGCACTTGTGTGGCGTGAATGTTACTTGCCACTTATCAGTCCAAGCCTGGATATTGTCCAAGTCTTGCTGTATTTCTACACGGCTGCCTCAGTATCTGAGGAGTTGCGAATGGTGCTGAACATTGTGCAGTCATCAGTGAACATCCCCACTTCTGACCTTATGATTGAAGGAAGGTCATTGATGAAGCAGCTGAAGATGGTTGGGCCTAGGACACTACCCTGAGGAACTCCTGCAGTGATGTCATGGAGCTCAGATGATTGACCTCCAATAACCACAACAATCTTCTTTTGCACTATGTATGACTCCAACCAGCGGAGCGTTTTTCCCCCTGATTCCCATTGACTTCAGTTTTGGTAGGGCTCCTTGATGCCATACTCAGTCAAATGCTGCCTTGATGTCAAGGGCAGTCACTCTCACCTCACCTCTTGAATTCAACTTTTATCCACGTTTGAACCAAGGCTGTAATGAGGTCAGGAGCTGACTGGCCCTGGCGGAACCCAAACTGAGCGTCACTGAGCAGGCTATTGCTAAGCAAGTGCTGCTTGATGGCACTGTTGATGACACCTTCCATCACTTTACTGATGTTTGAGAGTAGGCTGATGGGGTGGTAATTGGCCAGGTTGGACTTGTCCTGCTTTTTGTGTACAGAACATACCTGGGCAATTTTCCACATTGCAGGGTAGATGCCAGTGCTGTAGCTGTACTGGAACAGCTTGGCTAGGGGTGTGGCTTGTTCTGGAGCACAGATCTTCGGTACTGTTGCCAGAATATTGTCAGGGCCCATAGCCTTTGCAGTATCCAGTGCCTTCAGTTGCTTCTTGATCTCACGCGGAGTGAATTGAATTGGCTGAAGTCTGGCATCTGTGATGTTGGGGACTTCAGGAGGAGGCCAAGATGGATCATCAACTCTGCACTTCTGGCTGAAGATTGTTGCAAATGCTTCAGCCTTATCTTTCACACTGATGTGCTGGGCTCCCCCATCATTGAGGATGGGGATATTTGTGGAGCCACCTCCTCCTGTCAGTTGTTTAATTGTCCACCACCATTCACGGCTGGATGTGGCAGGACTGCAGAGCTTAGATCTGATCCGTTGGTTATGGGATCGCTTCGCTCTGTCTATCGCATGCTGCTTACACAGTTTGGCATGCAGATAGTCCTGGGTTGTAGCTTCACCAGGTTGACACTTCATTTTGAGGTATGCTTGGTGCTGCTCCTGGCATGCCCTCCTGCACTCTTCATTGAACCAGGGTTGCTCTCCTGGCTTGATGGTAATGGTAGAGTGGGAGATATGCTGGGCCATGAGGTCACAGATTGTGGTTGAGTACAATTCTGCTGCTGCTGATGGCCCACAGCGCCTCATGGATGCCCAGTTTTGCATTGCTAGATCTTTTCGAAATCTATCCCATTTAGCACGGTGGTAGTACCACAAAACATGATTGAGGGTATCCTCAATATGAAGGTGGGACTTTATCTCCACAAGGACTGTGCGGTGGTCATTCCTACCAATACTGTCATGGACAGATGCATCTGCGGCAGGCAGATTGTTGAGGACGAGGTCAAGTATGTTTTTCCCTCTTGTTGGTTCCCTCACCACCTGCTGCAGACCCAGTCTAGAAGCTATGAGCTTTTGGACTCGGCCAGCTCAGTCAGTAGTGGTGCTACCGAGCCATTCTTGGTGATGGACATTGAATTCCCCGACCCAGAGTACATTCTGCGCCCTTGCCACCCTCAGTGCTTTCTCCAAGTGGTGATCAACATGGAGAAGTTCTGATTCATCAGCTGAGGGGGAGGAGGGGGTGGGCATGGTAGGTGGTAATCAGCAGGAGAGTTCCTTGCCCATGTTTGACCTCATGCCATGAGACTTCATGGGAGTCGATGTCGAGGAATCCCAAGGCAATTCCCTCCAGTCTCCATACCATTGTGCCAACACCTCTGCTGGGTCTGTCCTACCGGTGGAAGAGGACATACCCGGGGATGGTAATGGCAGTGTCTAGGACATTGTCTGTAAGCTATGATTCCGTGAATATGACTGTCAGGTTGTTGCTTGACTAGTCTGTGGGACATCTCTTCCAACTTTGGTACAGGCCCTCAGATGTTAGTAAGGAGGACTTTGCAGGATCGACTGGGCTGGGTTTGCCGTTGTCATTTCCAGTGCCTAGGTCGATGCTGGGTGGTCCGGTTTCATCCTGTTTTATTGACTTCGTAGCAGTTAGATACAACTAGGTGGCTTGCTAGGGCATTTAAGAGTTAACCACATTGCTGTGGATCTGGAGTCACATGTAGGCCAGACCAGGTAAGGACAGCAGATTTCCTTCCCTAAAGGACATTAGTGAACCAGATGAGTTTTTACAACAATCGACAATGGTTTTGTGGCCATCATTAGACTCGCTTTTAATTCCAGATTTTATAAATTGAATCCAAATTCAGTAGGCATCACAGTGTGGCGCATTTGCGTGTACTGGAAGCTACATATATTAATACACAGGGCCCTCTTCTTTGAAGACAGAAAGAACATGTACAAACATTGCGCCTGTTTCAGCTAAACAAAATAAGTGACAGCTATTCGCTGGTTAATTCCTCAGGGCAATGCCTTGACCAATCAGAATCAAGCTGCCTGGTTTAAATTTCAAACAAAGCTTGGCAGTTAACTAAGTCACCATTAACTGGTGCATTCTCCATGGCAACTTCTCTACCAATCAGAGTTCACTTGCCAACCAATCAGCACTCTCTTCTCATATAGTATAAAGTTGTCATTTTCCCTTGTATTCTCGCAGATTGTCCGGATGAGTGCAAGTTGAAAAACTTCAACAACATGTCTCTATTTTCAGCAATTCTCAAATTCTGTACCACCAAGCGACTATATGTAAGATAGTCAGCATCAATTACATTTTTTTAATCTGTACATGAGAGGAACCTCATTCCCTCCAGCTTATTTCCTGGAAACCACTTTTTTCCCTTAGCACATTATCTGTAATGTCACAAATGTATTCTATACCAAATGATTTTTTTAATCCACGGGCTGGAAACCTGAATTACATTTTTTTAAAAAGGGAAAAAGGAACAGATAAAAGGTGACTTTACTTGCAGTTAAGATGGCCACTGCAATTTGCATCCCTATAGCCTACATTCCAATGCATCAAGGTGGAGACAAAGTGTCTGGCCAGTCCCCTCCAGACCAATGACTTGGGGAATTTTGAGTGAATTACCTGTCCTGCTCCCATTAACAAGACATTAAGGCATCACTTTGGACATTAAAACTGGAGGAGGCGAACCACTAAACCCTATGCACTTGAACAATGGAACCCTGGTTGAGAGGAGGGAATCCCTAGACATGAACTAATTAAGTTGCAAGAGGGAATACAATGAGCCATCATGTTGAATTGTTGGTGGTTGATCATATGGCAAGCCCAACATCTGTGTTTAAGCTGGTGTTTTCTCTACAGCAACACAGACAAGCAACTCGACACCAAGAGAAGACCCAAGGTGGGTTCCTCCTCCCCCCTCTCTCTCTCCAGTCCACCTAACAAGCTTCAAACCTTGCCTGCTGGCTGCAAACACCTAGGCCTATCACTGCTGAGGACAGAGACTCTGTGAAGGTAATCACCTGTGTTGCTGTCTCCAGGAAAAACACTGAATCAGCTGGCCACCAAGTTAATCCGGAAGAGAGCCAAGTCACCAAACTCAACAGACTGTATAACGCTGTTTATTGTTGCAGACTCTAATCTGACCTATCCTTCCTCACTCTGTGTGTGAAAGTTGGAGCGTAGTTTATTATTTTACTTCGATCAGTTTAAGTACAATAAAGCTAACCTCTTTCTTTGTTAAACTCAAGAAAACCTGTCTGATCACCCCACCACGCAGCAGAGCTCACCAGCCTGCCTGTGCCCCCCCTCACCCCACCACCCAGCAGAGCTCACCAGCCTGCCTGTGCCCCCCCTCACCCCACCACCCAGTAGAGCTCACCAGACTGCCTGTGCCCCCCCTCACCCCACCACCCAGTAGAGCTCACCAGCCTGCCTGTGCCCCCCCCTCACCCCACCACCCAGCAGAGCTCACCAGCCTGCCTGTGCCCCCCCCTCACCCCACCACCCAGTAGAGCTCACCAGCCTGCCTGTGCCCCCCCTCACCCCACCACCCAGTAGAGCTCACCAGCCTGCCTGTGCCCCCCCCCTCACCCCACCACCCAGTAGAGCTCACCAGCCTGCCTGTGCCCACCACCCAGCAGAGCTCACCAGCCTGCCTGTGCCCCCCACCACCCAGCAGAGCTCACCAGCCTGCCTGTGCCCCCCCTCACCCCACCACCCAGCAGAGCTCACCAGCCTGCCTGTGCCCCCTCACCCCTAACACCCAGCGCAGCAGAGTCCACCAGCCTGCCCGACCCCCCGGCGGAGCAGACCGCACCAGCCTGCCCGTCCCCCCGGCGGAGCAGACCGCACCAGCCTGCCTGTCTCTCTGCAGTTGCAGCATAGTATTTGCGCGGGAGCCACCGCCGGCCAACGGCTGATGATTCCAGAGCACGCGGGGCGGTGAGCGGAGCCCACAGGATGCAGTGATCGCAGGCCGGACAGGACGCAGGTGGGCAGTGGGGGTAAATTTTACACAGAGGGAGATGGCGGTTGGTTGAAGGGGAGATTACAGAGTGGCTGTCAATAACAAGGTGAAAAACAGAGTGATGAATGCTGTTAACCTGAGTCCTGTCTGAACTCACCACCATCTCCTGTCTGTTATTTTACCCGTAGTCGATCCTAGGAACCGGCCTTGGGCGCCGCTGTTTGCAGTGGGGACGGTTGTCAGGCGCGGACCGCTTACTTCCGTTACTGTGGAGAGGGAGCATTTCAACAATGGCTTGGAGATCCTCAGGTGAGCGGGGCAGGGCAGGAGCACTGCATCATCAGCTTTATGTTAGCTTTGGAAAAGGATAAAGAGAAGTCCAAAGTACAAGTAATTTATTGGGAAAAGGCTAGTCAAAGGGGTGAGACAATCTGGCCCAGGGAAATTGGAATCAACGATCGGCAGGCAAAACTAATGGAAGAGTGGGTTGCTTTTAAAAAGGAGGCAGTTAGGGTCCAGGTGGCTCATTCCCATAAGGGGGAAAGGTAGAGTAAAGCCCAAGCGCCTTGTATGACGAAGGAGATAGAGAGTAAGATGAAGCAGAAAAAGGATGTATATGACAGGTATAAAAACAAAAAGTGCTGGAAATAATCAGCAGGTCTGGCAGCATCTGTGCAGAGAGAAGCAGAGTTAACGTTTCAGGTCAGTAACTTTCAACAGTTCTGATGCCAGAACTGCTGAGTATTTCCAGCACTTTCTGTTTTTATTTCAGATTTCCAGTATCTGCAATATTTTGCTTTTATTATGCATATGACAGATGTCAGGTGGATAATATGAGTGAGAACTAGGCTGAATATAGAAGGTTCAGAGGGGAAGTGAAAAAAGAAATGCGATACAAAGAGAGAGCATGAGAAGAGACTGACACCCAACATAGAAGGGAATCCAAAGTCTTCTATAGGCATATAAATAATAAAAGGAGGAGTAGGGCCACTTAGGAACCAAAAATGGTATTTACAGATGGACGCAGAGGGCATAGCTAAGGTACTAAATGAGTACTTTGTATCTGTCTTTACCAAGGAGGAAGATACTACCAAAGTCTTAGTGAAAGAGGAGATAGTTGAGACACTGGATGGGCTAACAATTGATAAAGAGGATGTATTTGATAGGCTGGATGTAATTAAAGTTGATAAGACACCAGGGGACTTGAGAGAGGATGCCTCTTGTGAGGGAGACTAGAATTAGGGAACACAGTTTAAAGCCAGGCTACCCAACCCAAACCCAACTATATGTGTCGGGCTCGGGGCAGGCTGGACACTGCTTCCAGGAAGTCACAGGATCAGGCTTACCCATGATTTCCCACAACTCCAGCTACAGGAATAGCCTGCTGCCGGAAGAGATGAAGCAGATTCGTGTCGGGTCGGCAACAAAAAGAAATGAAAGGGCTTGGGTAGGGTTCGGGTTGGCTGTGGTCGGGTCGTGCTCAGGTCAGGTTTTAATTTTATACCCAAGCCAGGCTTTAACACAGTTTAAGAATGAGATCTCCCTTTTAAGACAGAGATGAGATTTTTTCTCAAAGGGTCATTAGTTGGGCGGCACAGTGGCGCAGTGGTTAGCACTGCAGCCTCACAGCTCCAGGGACCCGGGTTCGATTCCAGGTACTGCCTGTGTGGAGTTTGCAGGTTCTCCCTGTGTCTGCGTGGGTTTTCTCCGGGTACTCCGGTTTCCTCCCACAAGCCAAAAGACTTGCAGGTTGGTAGGTAAATTGGCCATTATAAATTGTCACTAGTATAGGTAGGTGGTAGGGAAATATAGGGATAGGTGGGGATGTTTGGTAGGAATATGGGATTAGTGTAGGATTAGTATAAATGGGTGGTTGATGGTCGGCACAGACTCGGTGGGCCGAAGGGCCTGTTTCAGTGCTGTAGCTCTAATCTAATCTAATCTAGTCTGTGTAATCCTCTTCCCCAGAAAGCAGTGGAGGCTGGGTCATTGAATTTATTTAAGGCTGAGTTAGATTTTTGATAGACTATAAGTCAAGGGTTATGGGGGGAAGACAGGAAAGTGGAGTTGAGACCACAACCAGATCAGCCATGATCTTATCGAATGGCAGAGCAGGCTCGAAGGGCTGAATGGCCTACTCCTGGTCCTATGTGCCAGGACCGGATCAGATGCATCCGAGGATACTGAGAGAAGTAAGGGCGGAAATTGCAGAGGCACTGGCCATAATCTTCCAATCTTCTTTCAATACATGGGTGGTGCCAGAGGACTGAAGAATTGCAAATGTTACACTCCTGTTCAAAAAAGGATGTAAGGATAAATCCAGCAACTATAAACCAGTCGGATTAACCTCAGTGGTGGGAAAGCTTTTAGAAATGATAATCCAGGACAAAGTTAAGTCACTTGGACAAATGTGTATTAATTAAGGAAAGCTAGCACGGATTTGTTGAGGGAAAATTGTGTTTAACTAATTTGATTGAGTTTTTTGATGAAGTAACAGAGGGTAGATTGGGGTAATGCAGTTGATGTGATATACATGGACTTCCAAAAGGTGTCTGATAAAGTGCCAGATAACAGGCTTTTCAGTAAAGTTGAAGCCCATGGAATAAAAGGGACAGTGGCAACACGGATACAACGTTGGCTGAGTGACAGGAAACAGAATAGTAGTGAATGGTTATTTTTTAGACTGGAGGAAGGTCTATTGTGGAGTTCCCCGGGGGATGGTGTTAGGAGCCCTGCTTTTCCTGATCTGTATTAATGACCTAGACTTGGGTGTACATGGCACAATTTCAAAATTTTCACATGACACAAAACCAGGAAGTATTGTGAACTGTGAGGAGATTTTTAGATTTTTTTTTAGATTTAGAGATACAGCACTGAAACAGGCCCTTCGGCCCACCGAGTCTGTGCCGACCATTAACCACCCATTTATACTAATCCTACACTAATCCCATATTCCTACCACATCCCCACCTGTCCCTATATTTCCCTACCACCTACCTATACTAGGGGCAATTTATACTGGCCAATTTACCTATCAACCCGCAAGTCTTTTGGCTGTGGGAGGAAACCGGAGCACCCGGAGGAAACCCACGCAGACACAGAGAGAACTTGCAAACTCCACACAGGCAGTACCCAGAATTGAACCCGGGTCACTGGAGCTGTGAGGCTGCAGTGCTAACCACTGCGCCGCCCAGGATAGTGATAAACTTCAAGAGGACATAGACAGGTTAGTGGAATGGACAGACACATGGCAGATGAAATTAATGCAGAAAAGTGTAAAGTTTTAGTAGGAAGAACGAGGAAAGACAATATAAAGGGCACAATTCTAAAGCGGGTAAGTCTTTCTGCAAATGTTTCCCCAGTGTTCATAGCTTTTGGAAACCACTTGTAGTGGTGCTGTCATGTCAATTGAAAACAAAATTCTAGTTTTAAAATATACAGGGTAATTGCAATTTGATAGGCAGCACTGCGCTTCCAATTGGAAAGAAAGGCCTGCATTATTATAACACCTTTCATGGCTCTGGACATCCCAAGTTTCATAACCAATTTAGTACATTTGAAGTGTCGCTAACGTGAGGCAGGAAAACTGCGGCAGCTAATTTGCTCAAAACAGTCCCACAAACAGCTATGAAGTAAATGACCACCATTTTTTTGGTGTAGCTTGAGGGATAAATGTTAGCAAGGACACCAGGAGAAATTCCTGCTTTTCTTCTAATAGTGCTATGTAATCTTTTACGATCACCTGAGAGGATGGATGTCTCATTGGTTTAATATCTCATCCAACAGTGCAACACTCCCTCAGTACTACATAGAGGTGTTAGCGTGCATTAAGTGCTCAATTCTCTGGTATTAAGCTTGAACCTACATTCTTCTGAGCCTGATGAAAGTGCTACCACTGATCCAAAGTTGACAGATATTGTAAGTTGATCTTAGGACTGTCACTCTGGTCGTCATGATTTGTCTGCCACTCTTGCATATCCCTACTTGTCCTGTTTCCTTTCAGCTTGATACCTGAGCTGCGCTGAGATAGCTGATTTCAGTTGGAGCATCAGTTAGGATGCTACAATTCGCTTAAGCACCCCTTTGCTAAAGAGGTGGAGCAAGGAGAAAACAGCCAGTTGGTTCTGATAACCAATCCATGTTGGGAAGTGCACTTATTTGGATAGGATTGGACTTGGCTGTGGTGCTTTCTGTTAGAAACTTTGCCTAAGCTAGCACGTGAAGGTGGTTGTACAAAATAACTGCATCCTAGCATGAGTTTTTGCCTTCATGACAGAGAAAAAAGTCTAATGTCCACACCCTAGACCATTACAGTTATTTCTGCTAGAGGGTAATTATATTTGATATTCTACTTCTTTGTCTTAAAGTGCCCAGGTACTAAAGTTACCAATATTGAAGGTGATGGAATTCTGAAACTGGGAGTCAATTCAGACTCCTGCATGGAATTTCCAAGTGTCTAATGAAATGTGAGCATCAGCTCTTATCTTATATCTCAGGTATCTTTGTGTCTATTATAATGTTTACTAATTATAACCATATCAATGAATACATATGTGCATAGAAGCTGTCCAGTTTGATGGCTTTGATGCCTTCTGTAGTATTTGTTTGGAATGTTGATCATAGATCTGCCAAACCTCTGGGAATATTTAAACAATCTTCTGGCCAGGTCAGTTGTTTCAAATTATATTGATCAGCCCCATTTTAAAATTTTTGGCAGCAGAAAATGATGAAAGGTGTACTTTAGGTAATTTACACTGCTCTGACATCATTAGGTTGTAGATGGCTTTGAATCACACTGTGGAAGCTTTTACTCTGAACTAAGAATGTAATTGTTACCAGTGTGGTAGTAGTAACTGAGTAAAACTGGCTTGTTTCTGTGCTGTAGATTCTGTGTAGGCATCTTGAATTGCTCTGAATGTCACTCAAGAAAATGTTGAGTACACAGTAGTACCTAGCCAGTCATTACAAAATCACAATTTGGGTGTCTTTCAGCCAGTACTAGATGTAAGTGTATAGGAGTTCCCCTCACGTAGCTCAGTAACATGTCAACAAAGCATCTCGCTCATTGGAGAATTGTGTTATGATGTATTTTATCAGCCTGAGTAACATGCTGATTCAGAGCATGAGGAGAGTTGGTCAGGTAAAATTGTTAAATGAAATAGGCGTGTTGAAAAACTGATGGCAGTATCTTCACTCCTTTCACAAACGCATGTGTGGGTTAGACTGTTGAAGGTACCCAAGTAGCCCAGCACTTTACAGGTAGTGCAATAATATTATTGATTTTAGCAATTATTTCAGCCAGCAGTGCCTTTAATCACTACTCACTCCATCCCCAAATCTGAGCTTCTCCTGACCCAATCTCAATATGTATGTATTTTTCTGGCTGTTGCCTTTCCTTTCTGCTCACATTTTCCCACCAAGGCCCACTGAAGCCCCTGTCACACCTGCATTGCTGAGACCAGCCAAGTTGAGATTGAACCTTCCTGGCACCATTCCACATTGGGCAACATTCTGCAAAGGAATCAGGCAGGAGGAGATTCCCAGCTTTTGATTCTAGTCTGATCTGAGGTAACGTACTACCTGTGCAGTTTGTACATCACAGTACCCAAATCTGGATTTTTCGGAGTTTGCACATTTACAGATGAATAATTGAATTTAATTATATATAGAAAATGAGAGGTTGGCCTACTTTATGACTTGTATTTTTTGTTCCGGATAGTTCTGTTTGGTACTGGAGATCGAGTGGTAGAAATGGAGGATACAGAGGATGACAATCTTGCCACATCTGTGTGAGTAATCTGCCATAGTAAGGTTACTGTGCTAAGATTTACAGTACAAATTCTGAGCCCTGGATTCAGAATATTTTAGGAATGTTCTTCATAAAGCAGTCTAAACAAAAGAGTGGTTGCTAGGTGATTATCTAATCAAGTGGTTCAAATAATGAGAAATTGTTGGAGCAAATTTTGAGGTTGGCATCCTGTAAGTTCATATGAGAATTATAAACCATTTCCAAGTTTTCTGTAACAATTCATATTTATATACATACATATATAGTTTGCTCTGACCATTCTAATGGATATCTCATGGCATTGCTCATTGTGAGTAAGGGTTAGTGTTTTATGCAACGCACAATGCATTATCAGAATGACTGACTACACTTGTAAAATTTTAAAGGGGGTGCAGCAACAGAGAGACCGGGGGAGGTATATGTAGACAACCCTTTGAAGGTGGCAGGACAAGTTGAGAAGGCATATTGGATCCTCGTCTTTATAAACAGAGGCATAGAGTACAAAGGGAAGGAAGTTATACTAAACCTTTATAAAACATGGGTTAAGCCCCAGCTGGAGTATTACATTTTAGAAAAGATGTCAAGGTCTTGAAGAGGGTGCAGAGGAGATTTACTAGAATGGTATCCGGGATCTAAGACTTCGGTTACATGAACAGAATAGAGAACAGGGGTTGTTCTCCTTAGAAAAAAGGTTAAGGGGTTATTTGATAGAGGTGTTCAAAATCATGGAAAATTTTGATAGAGTAAATGAGGAGAAACTGTTTTCACTGGCAGAAGGATCAGTAATCAAAGAACACAGATTTAAGGTGATTGGCAAAAGAACCAGAGGCGACACGAGGGAAGAAAAATTTACAGTGAGTTGTTGTGACCTGGAATGCAGTGCCTGAAAGGATGGTGGAAGCAGAATCAATAATAACTTTCAAAACAGAATTTGCAGGGCTATGGGGAAGGAGAAGAGGCGTGGGACTAATTGGAAAGCTCTTTCAAAAAGCCAGTACAGCCACGATGGGCCAAATGGCCCCCTTCTGTGCTGTATCACAGTGATTGAATGCCAGATTTTTTTTTGGTATACGGTACTATTGGAGTGTTAGTTATAAATTCAGGCCCAAATTGTATAACAATTATGTATATAGTTGTGTGGAAGCTGCAAATCCTTGCTTACTACTTATTATTTGAGGTTAATTTTATCTCTCATAACCATTTTTTTTAAAAGTTCAGAATACATTGCAAGTTGATATTAGTGCAGCTTGCCTATGTAGGAATTCGGCTATGGGAACAACAACAACTTGTATTTATATAATGCCTTTAACATAACAAAATGTTCCAAGGCGCTTCACAGGACCATTATAAAGCAAAGTTTGACACCGAGCCACATACGGCAATATTCAGGCAGGTGGTCAAAAGTATGGTCAAAGAGGTAGGTTTTAAGCAGCATCTTAAAGGAGGTAGAGAGGTTTAGGGAGGGAATTCCAGAGCTAAGGGCCAAGGCAGCTGAAAGCACAGCCACCAATGGTGGAGCAACTAAAATCGGGGATGATCAAGGGGCCAGAATTAGATGAGTGCAAATATCTCAGAGGATTGTGGGGCTGGAGGAGATTATGGACGTAGGGAGGAGTGAGGCCATGGAGGGACTTGGTTTAACCAAGGATGAGAATTTTAAAATCAAGGCATTGCTTGACCTGGAGCCAATGCCGGTTAGCAAGCAGAGGGGTGATGGGTGAATGGGATTTGGCACGAGAAAGGTCCTGGTAGCAGAGTTTTGAATGACCTCAAGTTTACAGAGGGTAGATTGTGGGAGGCTGGCCAGGAGTGCATTGGAATAGTCAAGTCGAGAGGTAACAAAGGCATGGACGAGTGTTTCGGCAGCAATGAGCTGAAGCTGGGGCAAAGTAGGGCAATGTTATGGAGGTGGAAATAGACTAAGTAATAGATGGGTATGTAGTAAGAAGTTCATGTTAAAGTCACTTAAGTCACAAGATTGCGAACACTCTGGTTCAGCCTCAGAAATTTGCCAAGGAGAGGAATAGAGTCAGTAGCTCAGGGCTGAAGTTTGTAGCAGGGACTGAAGACAATGACTTCAATTTCCCCAATGTTTAGTTGGAGAAAATTTCTGCTCATCTCGTACTGCATGTTGGAAATGCACTTTGATAATTTACCAACAGTGGAAGAGTTGAGAGTGGTAGAGTTGGGTGTCATCAGTGTACATGTGAAAACTAACATTGTGTTTTTAGATGATGTAGCCAACGAGCAGCATGTAGATGAGAAATAGAAGGGGGCCAAGGAGAGATCCTTGGGGGACACCAGAGGTAACAGTATGAGAGAGAGGGAAGAAAAGCCATTGGAGGTGATTTTCTGGCTATGACTGGCTAAATAAAAACGGAATAACCCGAGTGCAGTCCCACCCAACTGGATGACAGTGGAGAGATGTTAGAAGAGGCTGGTGTGGTCAACTGTGTCAAAGGCTGCAGACAATTTGAGAAGGATAAGGAGGGATAGTTTACCTTTGTCACAGTCACATAGGATGTCATTTGTCAGCATGGGGAGATGGGAGCTGTGAGAGTAGGTAGTTTTTACAAAGTTGATCTGGGATTTGAGTGCAGGGTTCATTGGCTGTGGCAGTATTCAGGGATGCAAAAGTCTGGGAGATCTTGGAGGGGTAGTGTTGTTGTTTGGGAGTACCAGGATCTGATGGTATTGGGAGAAGTTTGTTGTGGTGTGGCAGCATTGGGGGGGTGTAGGTGATGTAGAAGAAAGGGCTTGGGGTGTGGGAGCTTTCAGAGAGGAATTTGCTGAATATGAAAATAGTCTGAGGGGCGATGTAGGGAGCTGCTAACATAAGTCCAGTGATGAGCCTTCTAGGGCAGAGGTTCCCAAACTATGTTTGCTGAGGGTTCCATATTCACACCTCCGTTTACCCTCCCTCTTTTCTAAGAAACAGTAATTTGTAGGCCCAATAAGATGACAGAGTTCATTCCTATTGGTTTCAAAAACTGGGGAAAAATTGAGACATTCAAACTGTTCGTCTTGCCTTTAGTCATGTAGGGATTGTGTGCCTCAAACGGGCAACAACTTCAAGGATCTCAACTTTCATACACCAATCAGGAGATGCCACGAAAATGTCTTTCATATTAACTGATGCAGATTTGCATAGCTAGAGAAGGTGCATTGTGACATGCTATCAACACAGATGTTTAAATCGCTGCCCGTTTCTGGAAATTAGATATACATTATAATAAACAGCAATGTGGTACAACTGTGCATGAATTAACATTTTTAAAAAGTTAATATCCCTTTTTTTGATCTCTCTGCTTATCCAGTTCATCTGATGTTGATGCTGAGTTTGATACAGTTATTGGATACATAGAAGATATTATTATGGGTAGGTAAAAATGTGTTATAGAAATGTATTTAAGGCACGTTTGCACTTTGAATTGTAGTTAAGAACAGTTTCCAGCCATTTACTCCAAATGACATTTGTAACTTTATAAATATCTTAATCGTTAGATTTGGTTTAATATTTTAACTGGCATTGTTGTACTATGTGGAACCTAATTAGAGATATGAGAGAAAAATATTGGATAAAGCAACAACTGTTAGAGTTCTGTTTTCTGGCAGCTTGGAATTCTGAATTTGTGTTGTAACCTGTAGCTACTCACAGATATCTTTTATAGTTCTGGCAATCATTTGTGGTATTGCTCCTGGTAATTTAGCAGGTGCAGGGTTTTCTAACAGCAGGAGAGCTACACCATGTGATGCACATGTAATTTGTATCAACAAGGGAAGTGTGTACATTTTGACATCCCTTTCTTAATATGTGTAAAGGGACAGCCTTAAGGGAAAGTGCCTGCTGCTGGGTTCTCCCCTCCCATTTACCCTGGCTTGTCTCTTTTTGGTCACAAAATACTTCCCTAGTCCTCTGAATAGGCACAGTCTGGGGTTAATTAGAACTTCTTATTCCTGCAGAAATAGGTTTGTCTTCAGATTAGCAGTTGCTTGTAAATTCCTAGCACATGGAGGTCAATTTGCTACTAAATGTTGCGCGTGAGGGAAGTTAACATTGCACAATTATGATCAGTTGCTTTTTTAATACTATATATACATCCTGTGATATTGCTCAAGTTAAGTTGTGTTTATATAGGGGCAGAAGTTTAATTCCATATAATGTATTGCATTTGCTCACTTCATAGTTTTTAACATGTATTCATTTACGGAATGTAGATGTCAATAGCAAGGTCAGGCTTTATTGGCCATTCCTAATTGCCCTTGAGAAGGTGGTGATGAGACACCTTCTTGAACTATTGCAGTCCTTGTAGTAAAATTGAAGTCAGTGGAAATTGGGGAAAACTCTCCACTGGCTGCAGTCATACATGGCACAAAGGAAGATAGTTGGGGAGGTCAATCATCTCAGCCCCTGGCCCAACTATCTTCAACTGCTTCATCAATGACCTTCCCTCTATCATAAGGTCAGAAGTGGGGATGTTTGCTGATAAATGCACAGTGTTCAGTACCATTCGTAACTCTTCAGACAATGAAGCAGTCCATGCCCGCTTGCAACAAGACCTGGACAACCTCCACACATGGGCTGATAAGTAGTAAATAACATTCATGCCACGCAAGAGCAAGGCAATAGCCCTCTCCAACAAAAGGGAGTCAAACCACCTTCCTTTGACACTTGACGGCATTACCATTGCTGAATCCCCACCATCAATATCCTGGGGGTCACAATTAACCAGAAACTGAACTGGATCAGCCACATAATTACTGTGACTACAAGAAGTCAGAGGCTGCGGAGAGTTACTCACCTCCTAACTCAAAGGCACAAGTCAGGAGTGTGATAGAATACTCTCCAAGTGCCTGGGATGATTGCAGCTGCAACAACACAAGAAACTCAACACCATCCCGGACAAAGCAGCCCCATTGCCAGGAACTTGGCAGAACTGTGGTGGAGTTTGGCAATAGATTCAACATGCAAAATTTTGTTTTTCCTTGGGCAGGAGAGCAACCTGCACAACTGCATATGCTTATGAAAAGAAACCATTGGTTCTTATTGTAAATGAGTACTTTCAAATGTTTAAAAAAAAGTTGTCTCAATTACCGCTCTCTGTTTCTCTTTCTCACTCACTTACTTTTTGTATGTGTGTGTATCTTCTGCCTCCTGTTTTTCACTGACCAAAAATAAATACGTTTTGATCAGTGGAACCCCAAATTCGAATTATCAGCCCAGGGAAACATAGATGGATAAGGACTTACTTTCTTCTGTATGGCAGATGGGCAAATTTTTGATATAAAAACTGAAAATACTCGGCAGGTCTGCCAGCATCTATGGAGAGAGAAACAGAGTTGATGTTTCAGGTCAATGGCCTTACATCAGAACAGTTCTACAGACCACACGTGCGTAAATACGTACATATGTAAATACGCACAAACATACGAATTAAGAGCAGGAGTAGGCCATTCGGCCCTTCAAGCCTGCTCCGCCATTCAGTAAGTTCATGGCTGAACTGATTACTTCACATTTCCACCTGCCCCCAATAACCTTCCATTCCCTTGCTTATCAAGAATCTATCTACCTCTGCCTGAAAAATATTCAAAGACTCTGCTTCCACCGCCTTTTGAAGAAGAGAATTCCAAAGACTCACGACCCTCTGAGAGAAAAACAATTCTCCTCATCTCTGTCTTAAATGGATGACCCCTTATTTTTAAATAGTGGCCGCTAGTTCTAGATTCTCCCACAAGGGGAAACATCCTTTCCACATCCACCCTGTGAAGACCCCTCAGGATCTTATATGTTTCAATCAAGTCACCTCTTACTCTTCTAAATTCCAGCGGATACAAGCCTAGCCTGTCCAATCTTTCCTCATTAGACAGCCTGCCCATTCCAGGTATTAGTCTAGTAATCCTTCTTTGTACTGCCTCCAATAAACACAGAAATCAGGACATTCCTGTCTGTGCTGTCCTGCTCCTCCAGAAGCTGGGCATTAGTGGTATCTCGGTGCCTGACTCACCATTGAAATACATTGAATGGTGTGAAGTTGTTGTAGTTACCTCAGAAATGGACTAAACTTGACAGAAAAATTTAGGGCTTGTCCATTCTCATCCAAGTACCCTTTTAACGATGTGATAAGTCTTAATTACTGCCAAACAACCTCTCTGCCATTGAAAATAGACTTTATTAGTAGGGGCTCATCCCTTCAGATTTCAATTATTATTGCAGATTTTTAAAAAAATAAATATTTTTTCTTTGCTTCTTTTGTGTCCCTATCTTAATCCAATCTTTCTTTCCCTTCTGTACCTGATATGACATTGAATTCAATATTCTAATTAGCATTTTCTGGTTCAGACTTAATGCTGCTAATTAATCTTCAATCTGATAGATTAAGGAGATACCCAGTTGCTTGCCGTGTTCACACTGGTCCTAGTTGCTCTGCAGAGGGCACTGCACATTTTGGATAGTTGATTGACAGAACTTCCAGTGCAAAAGTCCATAAAAAGTCTATGAGCAAGTGTAATGAACAGCTGGTGCAATTTGTTCTCTGCTGGCTGCAAGATCTGGTCTATTACATCAGCAATTTCTATATCTCTGTTTTACAGCACTGCAATGTATACAAATACAGTTGGCAATCAAAACTTGCACTTAATACTGCAAAATCTGATCTCTTAATTTCTTTCCTTCAGATGCAGAATTTCAGCAGTTACAGAAAAATTTTATGGACAAATACTATTTAGAATTTGAAAATACTGAAGAAAACAAGCTCATTTACACTTCAATTTTCCAAGAATATGTGAGTCTCTGCTCTTATTGACTTTTTTTGGTATCTCTCTCAAAACCTAGACATTCTAGGTTATGTATACTGATATAGATTAGATCTACAATTTTCTGAAACATTCTAATAAGCATACAATATTCTGTACCAATATACCAGTATAATGGGGTGGTGAGGGGAACTGGAAAACTGAAATGGATGATGTTATGAAAGTGCTTCAATTTTTAAATATTTTTTGAGGACTCGAGTTTAAAGATTGTGGAAATTGATTCATTTGAAAGACTGAAGAGATTCCATAGATGCTGGATTTTGTTTTTTTTAAAAAGGTCACTGAAAGGACTTGCCACTTTGTTTAAAAACAAACCCTTACTGGAAGTCACATGTCTTAAGCTAAGTAAACAGAAGGAGTCTTGATGACTATGGGAGATGTTTACGGAGAAATTACATGTCAAGATTTATGCTGGTCAAGAGTTGGTTTTGTTTTTGGATATTGTTTTGGTTCAGTTGGGGGTAAGGCTGCTGAGAGAAGCCACCAGATTAGAGGCCTGCTCAGGTCGGGGAAAAAAGAACCAGACCGAACCACAGCGGACCCGAGCCCAACCTGGCCCGAGTCCCTCCAATTTTGCCCCGACCCGACCGGACCATCCGTTTACTTACCTTCCTGACACCGAACCTGCAAGACGCTGCAGCGCATGCATGATGATGTCACAGTGACGTCACTCGCCCACTGCGCAGATTCAGTTTCGTCCCGGACTCCCAGCTCAGGTAAGTTTTTTAATTTCAATACTTACCAGCAGAGCACTTACCGTGTGTGTCCGTCCTGTCCCGACCCAACCCGAGCCCAAAAGCCATACCCGGAAGATGGGCCCAACCCGACACATGTCATCGGGTTCGGGTCGGGTAGCATGCCTCTACACCAGATTATCCCTTTCCACCTCTTTGAGAAACCCTGAGAATCCAGTGTGAGAAACAGAGACACTGATGCTGCATTTCTTCTGAAAAGCCTGTCGATTAATGCTCGGCGTCACCTGAAGAGAGCTGCTCAAACAAAAATCCCAATGACAGCCGTCTATATGTATCTGGACGCCAGACCAAAGAGCCAGCTGAGAACATAACATATCTTACTCTTTTTCTTCAAGAATTAACAAGTATTTGGCCAAAGTATATTTTTGTCTTTTTTGTAAAGTGAATCTCTACAGAGAAAACTACTTTATTTTTTCTTTAACCGTTGTGTGTGCACGTGTGTTGGGGTTATTTTAGAAGGGTATATATTTATACTTTCATATTTCAACCTGTGTGTTAATAAGCTGTGCATATTTACTGAATGAGTCTTGTTTTATAATAAATTAATAATTTTGTTGTTAATTAAAGAAACCTGGTTGCTGGATTTTATTCTGAAACTAAAATAGATCAAGTATATAATTGGCTGTATTGGTAACTGGATAAAACATTTAAAAATATATGTTGTGACCCGTGGAGAAGTGGAACCAGAGAAAGATCGTGTACTCCTCCAGCCTTGGTCATAACAGTGCTTATACAGCTCCATAGGACAAAAGCTTAGAACTATTGTCTGAAAGCAAGAAGGAACTCTTATTTGTCAGTAGCTGTCAGTAATGGTACTTGATGTGAAGCTAGCTTCCTCTGGAGGGTTCTGGGTTCCAGGACCAACTGACCATTTCTTTTCCATATCTTTGCGTTCATGTATTGCTCCGTGGATGAGGGCTGTTCAGTAGATCTGATTTTTCAAAAGGTATAAAGTTCCACGTGATTCTTTTAAAAAAAAAAAAGTGCAGGCTCGTGAATTAAAAACAGAAAATGCTGGAAATTCTCTGCATCAACCTGAAACATTAACTCTGTTTTTCCCTCCATGGAAGCTGCCTGACCTGCTGAGTATTTCCAGCATTTTCTGTTTTTATTTCAGCTTTCCAGCATCCACAATAGTTTGCTTTTGTAGGCTCTTTAATTACTTGATGTGGGTATGTGACAGAGTTGCTTTGAGAGCATGACTTGTGTTACTCAAGTTTTTTTTCATTTGGTGAGGTGCCGGCTCAGCATGCTAAGCCACCAGTATTTTTTTCTTAAATACATACACGAGCTGTCAGTATCCCATCCACATAATGTCAAACATTTTAATGTTTTTCCCCTGGAAAGTTGTAATTAATGCTGCCTTTTTTCCCCAGATTGACTTATTAGAGAAGTACATTGAGCAGCAGTTGATGGAGAGGATACCAGCCTTCAATATGACTACATTCATTACATCACTACAGTAAGTTAAGCAACTTGGGGAAAACAGTCAACTAGGAACATTTTGGTTCTTGTGAACTGTAGTACATTTTCTGACTTTGTTAATTTCATGAATTCAAAAATCAACTCCGGTCTTCTGTGATGCCTGGGCCAGTTCATCAATTGAGTAGCTGAGCAGTACTGACTAGGATTTCTAGTTCAAGCCCTAGTCTCTGCTGAGTTAATTGATCTCTGGATGGGTGGTGGGTAACACACTATAATTGGCAGAGGTGCTGCTGGATTATAGAAGTGAAAGCCAACACAAAAATCCAGAAGTTACTGTCAGTGATTCCACACTTCTGCAAAAGGTGTGTTGTTGAGGTCTCTCCAGACTAGAATCAATTGGAAATCGTTGAATTGGCAAGAACTTCCACTCTTACACTCTCAGTCTCACTGTAAAAACCCTTGAAAAAGTTACACCTTGTTGAATGAGGTGTAACTGGGTTTTTAATGGTGTATAATACTTATAATTTTTCACAATACAAATTTTTTCACAATTTTTCATAATTACTGCTGAACGACCTTACTGCCCCTGAGAATAATTTTAATATTTGTTGAATGTCAAATTTCTCCATGATAAGAAATTCCACATTTTTAAAATACTTGTTTTAAAATTTGTTAATTTATCTTCTACCTTAATTCTATGTGTATGTCCCAATCATTTATTTCACGATCTGAAAAAAATTAAAGTGAAGGTAATTCAGTGGCTTTGATACCTTGGTTTTCTGTATGTGAGAATACTTCAACTTGATTGGCTGCTTACCTTGACATCACTGCTGTTGGACTCCTGGAGATCCCCTTTGCTTGGTGCCAGATTGAAACTAAAGTCAGGCAAGGGGAAGTATATGCCACAAAGTGTACTAGATCTTTGTGGGCACCTTTTCTCAAGGTCAAGGACAAGTGCCATAGCTTTGCCATTGACCACAAAATCCAGCCCAAAGGATTTCAACCAAATAACTAATGGTATTAGTAGAAGAGCTTAAATTGAGAAGATGGTGCCTCATATTGTACTGTGTCCAAGGTTTGGGCAAAGCTGCAGTTTCTCAAGAGTTCCTGCTCTTGGTGCATTCGGAGAAGGTGCCAGTTTAGGGGCCTTAATTTAATTACCGGGGGACAATGTAAATCACTTGAGTGACCCTGGGATATGGACATGTATTGGCAACAGCTTTCCACCGAAGGGTTTGTGTATGAGAAGCATTACAGAAAAAATGAATGTCAGGGAAAACAACAAACAGATGAAGTGGTGACAGCGTCTGAATAAATCCAGGACATTATTTCCTGCAAGAAAATACAGTATGCAGATTCTAGCACCCATGTGAAACTGGATTTTAACAAGCTAGTGCATGCAAGGGGCAGGTACAACTCCAAACTCCAAGACTATCTGGCTCAATGTTAAACAAATAATTGCAGTTTAAGGTGCTTTAGCATGTCAGAATGCCTTTCTTTTGGAATGCAGCGAATCTTGATAAGTAGGTGAAATATGCTGCCAACTATGGTGGTGACCATAATTGAAGAATACGATCATTAAATCCAGTTAAAATTCTGGCAATTAATGTTACTAATCCAGTTGTTGTGAAAATGAATGTGACACAAGGTGGTGCTATAAACTGCATTGGGGAATTGATGAAAATTTCATTTATGGTTAGTTGAAAGCATATGATTGTTAATAATTTCCTTGGTTGTGTTTTTGAGACACTGGTAACTTTTGTTTGTTAGTCAGAAAACGTTAAATTGGAATCTCTGTTCTGACAGCAATCTACAAATTGTGGGATGAACATGGATGAAAACTTGGGAGCTGAGCAGTTAAATGCTACTTTCTCTGTTATTTTTAGTGTCATTATCTAGGTCTTTGAAAGTCTTGGGCAGTGTTGTTAAAAATTGGCAACTGTGATTCAGCGCTTTGTTTTTAAAGGGGAACTGATGAATTGCCCCGTAATCCTAAATGTTGTAAGAGGAGATAATTGCATGCTTCCCCAACCTTGCAACTGCTGGTGAGAGGTATCCTGGAAGTAAACACCCTGGGTAGAATTCTTTCCTTTCCTCTCCCCCATATAATGACATAATGAATGAGGATATAAGTAGTACTCCCATTCATATGATCATTGAACCAGAACTTCATGGTGCCACATTAGAGAAGAAGAGGAAGCCTGCAGAAAATAGCTGTTTCCAGGCTACTTCCAAAGAGCAGATCTAAAGCAAGATATGAAGTAACATTCAAAACTGCATTACCCATTCAAGAACAGTTCTTATGTTGCAGATTTTTGTACTGCTGTGTTGAGAGGTACATTGTTACAAATGGCACTTAAATATTTAAAACAAGCAAAATATCAAAGAAATATGGAAGATGAAATAATATACTACCCAGGTGAATAATAGTTATGGAGGTATCCATAATTTCTATGGAGATTGTTTGTTTAAATTTTACCCAGTAGCAAACTAAACGACACATGTAGCAACTTGTTGGGGAGTGGGATCTCAACTGCCAGCCATCCACCTGAAAAATGAGCAACCAGCAGATGATACCTAACCAGTGCTTTTTAAAGGGACTACGGGTGCGGGGGATGCTGCTCAGAAAAAGTAAATTTTTTTCTGAAGATTTTTATAGGGCTTGGAGGATCATTCATGATCATACCTGCAGGCTCCATACAGAAGCCAGCTGATTTTTCTACTGCAGCAAACTGGCATGCTGCAGGATTGCGCCTATAGTTCACTGGTTAAAATTTACAAGACCAGAAGCTGAAAGTGGTTCTAGCCGCATCCAATTGTGTGGACGCACGATCAGTATCGCCCACGATTTGGGCCGGACTTGAAAATTTTTGACACTGTTTCTCAGAACCCTGCCGCACCTTTTGGTAAATATGAAGATTTCAGAAAGTGAGCAGTATCTAAAACTGAAGTATTAAAGTAACAATTGTGCTATTATGCTTTGTTACAGGCAGCATAAAGATGAAATATCTGGAGATATATTTGACATGTTACTGACTTTCACAGATTTCCTGGCTTTCAAAGAAATGTTTCTTGACTACCGAATGGTATGTGCATGTTTTGTGGTGCTCTTGTATGTAAAATTAACGCAACATCACATTGGCACGCAATGTATAGACTAGGAAGATGTAAGGTTATCTGTTGTCCCTGGCCTATGATGAGTTAGCTGGTCTCAACTAATAACAGTGAGGGTGAAACAATTGATCTTTGTGACCCCAGGCTAGAGAAGGGAAGGATGACCTATGAAAGTGAAAGTCAAGCATCAGCTCAACTTTGTAAATGCTAAGGGGGATTTGAGTTCTGTGCTGATAAAATTAAATCCATTTGTAAGGCTGGCCAGCTCCTTATGGAGACAACCATATTTGTATGGCCAAATGGCCTACTCCTGCTCCTATTTCTTATGTCCTTACATGGACATTGGCAAAGTGGATAGTTAATTCATCTTGGACTATTGCAGGTATGAAATTTAGAAGGGTCCAAGATCACTCTGTTGGTCAACATTTGCTAGGCTCAGAAAGGTCCTTGTACCTGGCATCCACTTGCTACATTTTTAAAATTTATTTATTCATTCATGGGATGTAGGCGTCACTGGCCAGGCCAGCATTTGTTGCCCATTCCTAATTGCCCTGGAGAAGGTGGTGGTGAGCTGCCTTCTTGAACCGCTGCAGTCTATTTGGGGTAGATATACCCACAGTGCTGTTAGGAAGGGAGTTCCAGGATTTTGACCCAGCGACAGTGAAGGAATGGCGATATAGTTCCAAGTCAGGATGGTGTGTGACTTGGAGGGGAACTTGCAGGTGGTGGTGTTCCCATGTATTTGCTGCCCTTGTCCTTCTAGTTGTTAGAGGTCGCAAGTCTGGAAGGTGCTGTCTAAGAAACCTTGGTGCATTGCTTGAGTGCATCTTGTAGATGGTACACACTGCTGCCACTATGTGTCAGTGGTGGAGGGAGTAAATGTTTGTAGATGGGTGCCAATCAAGCGGGCTGCTTTGTCCTGGATGGTGTCGAGCTTCTTGAGTGTTGTTGGAGCTGCACCCATCCAGGCAAGTGGAGAGTATTCCATCACACTCCTGACTTGTGCCTTGTAGATGGTGGACAGGCTTTGGGGAGTCAGGAGGTGAGTTACTCTCCGCAGGATTCCTAGCCTCTGACCTGCCCTTGTAGCCACGGTATTTATATGGCTACTCCAGTTCAGTTTCTCGTCAATGGTAGCCCCTAGGATGTTGATAGTGGGGAATTCAGCGATGGTAATGCCGTTGAATGTCATGGGGAGATGGTTAGATTCTCTCTTGTTGGAGATGGTCATTGCCTGGCACTTGTGTGGCGCGAATGTTACTTGCCAGTTATCAGCCCAAGCCTGGATATTGTCCAGGTCTTGCTGCATTTCTACACGGACTGCTTCATTATCTGAGGAGTCACGAATGGTGCTGAACATTGTGCAATCATCAGCGAGCATCCCCACTTCTGACCTTATGATTGAAGGAAGGTCATTGATGAAGCAGCTGAAGATGGTTGGGCCTAGGACACTACCCTGAGGAACTCCTGCAGTGATGTCCTGGAGCTCAGATGATTGACCTCCAACAACCACAACCATCTTCCTTTGCGCTAGGTATGACTCTAGCCAGCGGAGGGATTTCCCCCTGATTCCCATTGGCCTCAGTTTTGCTAGAGCTCCTTGATGCCATACTCGGTCAAATGCTGCCTTGATGTCAAGGGCAGTCACTCTCACCTCACCTCTTGAGTTCAGCTCTTTTGTCCATGTTTGAACCAAGGCTGTAATGAGGTCAGGAGCTGAGTGGCCCTGGCGGAACCCAAACTGAGCGTCACTGAGCAGGTTATTACTAAGCAAGTGCTGCTTGATGGCACTGTTGATGACACCTTCCATCACTTTACTGATGATTGAGAGTAGGCTGATGGGGCGGTAATTGGCCGGGTTGGACTTGTCCTGATTTTTGTGTACAGGTCATACCTGGGCAATTTTCCACATTGCAGGGTAGATGCCAGTGTTGTAGCTATCCTGGAACAGCTTGGCTAAGGGCGCGGTAAGTTCTGGAGCACAGATCTTCAGTACTATTGCCGGAATATTGTCAGGGTCCATAGCTTTTGCAGTATCCAGTGCCTTCAGTCGTTTCTTGATATCACGTGGAGTGAATCGAATTGGCTGAAGTCTGGCATCTGTGATGCTGGGGACTTCAGAAGGAGGCCGAGATGGATCATCAACTCGGCACTTCTGGCTGAAGATTATTGCAAATGCTTCAGCCTTATCTTTCACACTGATGTGCTGGGCTGCCCCATCATTGAAGAGGGGGATATTTGTGGAGCCACCTCCTCCAGTTAGTTGTTTAATTGTCCACCACCATTCACGGCTGGATGTGGCAGAACTACAGAGCTTAGATCTGATCCAAAAACAAGAAATGCTGGATTCACTCAGCAGGTCTGGCAGCATCTGTGGAAAGAGAAGCAGAGTTAACGTTTCGGGTCAGTGACCCTTCTTCGGAACTGACAAATATTAGAAAAGTCACAGATTATAAACAAGTGAGGTGGGGGTTGGGCAAGAGATAACAAAGGAGAAGGTGCAGATTGGACCAGGCCACATAGCTGACCAAAAGGTCACGGAGCAAAGGCAAACAATATGTTAATGGTGTGTTGAAAGACAAAGCATTAGTACAGATTAAGTGTGAATATACTGAATATTGAACAGCAGCAAGTGCAAACCTGAAGAAAAACAACCTGAAAAAAACAGTGGGTAAGCAAACTGAACAAACTAAGATGAAATGAAATAAATGCAAAAAAAGATTGTAAAGAATGTAAAAAGGAATGTAAAAAAAAAAGAAGAAAAAATAACTAAAAATGAAAGTAAAGTGGGGGGCTGTCATGCTCTGAAATTATTGAACTCAATGTTCAGTCCGGCAGGCTGTAGTGTGCCTAATCGGTAGATGAGATGCTGTTCCTCGAGCTTGCGTTGATGTTCACTGGAACACTGCAGCAATCCCAGGACAGAGATGTGAGCATGAGAGCAGGGGGGAGTGTTGAAATGGCAAGCAACCGGAAGCTCGGGGTCCTGCTTGCGGACTGAGCGGAGATGTTCTGCAAAGCGGTCACCCAGTCTGCGCTTGGTCTCCCCAATGTAGAGGAGACCACACTGTGAGCAGCGAATACAGTATACTACATTGAAAGAAGTACAAGTAAATCGCTGCTTCACCTGAAAGGAGTGCTTGGGGCCTGGGATAGTGAGGAGAGAGGAGGTAAATGGGCAGATCTGATCCGTTGGTTATGTGATTGCTTAGCTCTGTCTATCGCATGCTGCTTATGCAGTTTGGCATGCAAGTAGTCCTGGGTTGTAGCTTCACCAGGTTGACACCTCATTTTGAGGTATGCCCTCCTGCACTCTTCATTGAAACAGGGTTGGTCTCCTGGCTTGATGGTAATGGTAGAGTGGGGGAGTAATTTCCATATGCTTCCACTAAACATTTTTCCTTGGATCTTTTGACCAAGAGGTTTTAATTGTGCAGATTTTTCTTGGAGACAGTTGTGCCCTCCAGGACATCAAGGACTCTACTTCTTTTACTCCTTGGAATTATCTTTCTAATATTTATATTGTATTTTATGGCTTCTTGCTTTGCTGCAACAGCTGGGCGATGGTACCTTTATATGGAATGACATTGGAAAGCTGTGCGTATGATACCATACTACAAAAATATCTGGGCTAAACCTGCAGTATATAGGAAATGCATCCATTCAAAGAATGAAGATCACCCTTGGGTGTCAGCCTTGGCTCAGCTGGTGTCACTCTCATCTCTGAGTCAGAGGTTGTGGGTTCAAGTCCCACTGCACAGACACAAGTGCAGAAGTCTAGGCTGACATTCCAGTGGAGTACTGCAGGTATACTGCACAGTCGGAGGTGTTGGCTTTTGGCTGAGACTTTAAATTGAGGCCCCATCTGCCCTTTTTAAGATGAATGTAAAAGATCCCGTGGGACTATTTCGAAGAAGAGCAGAGGAGTTATCCCCGGTGTCCTGGTCAATATTTATTCCTTAGTCAACATTACAAAAAAAAAATTGTCATTATCACATTGCTGTTTGTGGGAGTTTGTTGTGCACAAATTGGCTGTCTTGTTTCTTATAACAGCGACTGCACTTCAAAAGTACTTAATTGACTGCAAAGCACTTTGGGCCAAACTGAGGTTGTGAAAGGCGCTATATAAATGCAAGTCTGTTCTTTTCCTTAAAGATTCACAGAATTGTTACTGCACAGAAGGAGGCCATTTGGCCCGTTGTGTCTGCACTGGCTTGCTGAAGAAGCAATTTAGTTAGAGTCACTCCCCTGCCTTTTCCCCATAGCCCTGCACATTCTTCCTTTACAGATAACAATTCATTTCCCTCTTGAATGCCTTGATTGAATCTCTGCCCCCACCACTCTCTCAGGCAGTGCATTCCACATCCTAACCACTCGCTGCATGAAAAAGTTTTTCCTCATGTCGCCATTGCTCTTTTTTGCCAATTACCTTAAATCTGTGCTCACTCATTCTTGATCCCTCCCCTATCTACGCTGTCCAGACCCTTCATGCTTTTGAATATCTCTATCAAATCTCTTCTCAACTTTCTGTTTAAGGAAAACATCCTAACTTCTCCAATCTGTCTACGTAACTGAAGTTCCTCATCCCTGGAACCATTCTCGTGAATCTTTTCTGAACTCTCTCCGATGCCTTCACATCTTTCTTAAAGTGTTGCACCCAGATCTGGACGCAGTATTCCACTTGAGGTCGAACCAGTGTTCTATACAAGATAACCATAACTTCCTTGCTTTTGTACTGTATGCCCCTATTAATAAAGCCTAAGATGCTGTATGCTTTATTAACTGTGCTCTCAACCTGTCTTGCCACTTTCAATGATTTATGCACATATACACCCATGTCTGTGTGCTGCACCCCCTTTAGAATTGTACCCTTTATTTTATATTGTTTCTTAGCATTCTTCCTACCAAAATGAATCACTTCACATTTCTCTGCATTGAAATTAATCTGCCACCTGTCTGCCTATTCCGCCAACCTGTCTATGTCCTTTTGAAGTTCTACAGTATCCTCCTCACAGTTCACAATGCTTTCAAGTTTCATATCATCCGCAGATTTTAAAATTGTGCCTTCTACACTAAGGTCTATGTCATTAACATATATCAGGAAGAGCAAGGATTTTAACACCAAGATGCATTGCAGCAACGCACCAAGGCTCCTTACACAGCACCTTCCAAACTGCGGCCTCTACCAACTAGAAGTACAAGGGCAACAAATGCATGGGAACACCACCACCATGAAAGAATAAAGAAAAAAGTGACTATTAATTTTGTCCCAAATTATTATTTCTAGAAGCTCCCCACCACCAAGGTTAAATTGACTGGTCTGTAGTTGCTGAGATTATCTTTACACCTTTTTTGAACAAGGGTGTAACATTTGCAATTCTGTAGTCCTCTGGAACCACCCTTGAGTCTAAGGAAGACTGGAAAATTATGGCCAGTGCCTCTGCAATTTCCACTCTCTTCCCTCAGTATCCTTGGATGCATCTCATCTGGTCCTGGTGCCTTATCAACTTTAAGTACCGACAGCCAATCCAATATATCCTCCTTATCAATTTTAAACCCTTCAAGTGTCTGAATTACCTCATCTTTCACCATGACCCGCGCAGCATCTACCTTGGTGAAGAAAGTTGCAAAGTATTAATTTAATACCTCAGCCATGACCCCTGCCTCCATGCGATAAGGGACCAAGTGGATCAAGTGTTAGTAGGAGAACATTTAGGGGACAGTGATCATTGTATCATCAGGTTTAGGTTGGCTATGGAAAATGACAAGGAACAATCCAGAGTAAGAATAATTAACTGGGGGAAAGACAACTTTAATGGGGTAAGAATGGATCTGATCCAGATAAATTGGAGTCAAAGGTTGGCAGGCAAAACAGTAACTGAAAAATGGGCTGCCTTTAAAGAAGAGATAGTTCAGGCACCTTGTGGTCCCTTATCAGCCCCACTCCTTCTTTTACCACCCTTTTACTATTTATATGCCTATAGGAGACTTTTGGATTCCCTTTTATGTTAGCTGCCAGCCTCTTTTCATACCATCTCTTTGCTTCTCTTCTTAGCTTTATCACTTCCCCTCTGAGCCTTCTATATTCAGGCTGGTTCTGGGTTGTATTATCCACCTGACATCTGTCATAAGAAAATGTTTCCCTTTCATCTTAATCTCTTTCTCCTTTATCATCCAGGGAGCTCTGGATCAGATCCATTCTTGCCCCATTAAAGTTGTCTTTCCCCCAGTTAATTATTCTTACTCTGGATTGTTCCTTGTCATTTTCCATAGCCAACCTAAACCTTATGATACAATGATCACTGTCCCCTAAATGTTCTCCTACTAACACTTGATCCACTTGGCCCACCTCATTCTCAAGAACCAGGTCTAGCAATGCCTCCTTTCTTGTTGAACTGGAAAGATACTGATGCAGAAAATTCTCCTGAACACACTCTAGGAACTCTTGCTCCTCTCTGCCCTTTACACTATTACTATCCCAGTCTGTATTCGGATAATTAAAGTCCCCCATTATAACCACACTATAATTCTTGTACCTCTCTGTAGTTTCCTTCAAATTTGTTCCTCTACATTTTTCCCACTAGTTGGTGGTCTCTAGTCTACACTGAGCAATGTAATTGCATCTTTTTTTTCTTACTTAGCTCGAGCCAAATAGATTCTGTCCTTAACCCCTCAGGGACATTCTCTCTCCAGCACTGCAATGTTCTTAATACTGCCACCCCTCCCCCTTTTTATTCCTTTCCTATTTTTGCTGAGCGCCTTGTATCCAGGGATATTTAATACCTAGTCCTGCCCTTCTTTGAGCCAGGTCTCTGTTATAGCCACAACATCATATCTCCACATGGCAATCTGTGCCTGTAATTCACCAGTCTTATTTACCACACTGCGCATTCACATACATGCACAGTAACTCCATATTAGACTTTATTACTTTCCCCCTTTCTCTTAACCCACCTAATAACTTACTATTTCCTACTCTAGTGCTATCTGTCTCTTTCAGTATTCTGTGCACCTTGGTATTCCTCACTGATATTACCTCCTGGTTCCCACACCCCTGCCAAGTTAGCTTAAACCCTTCCCAATAGCAAATCACCCTGCAAGGAAATTGGTCCCAGCTCTGTTTCGCTGCAACCCATCCAGCCTGTACAGGTCCAATGTCCCAGGAATCTAAAGCACTCCCTCCTGCAACATTTTTTCAGCCACGCATTCATCTGTTTCATTCTGCTGTTTCTATACTCGCACGTGGTACTGGGAGTAACCCGGAGATTACTACTTTTGAGGTCCTGCTTGCTAATTTCCTACCTAGCTAGCTCCAGGGACCCGGGTTCGATTCCGGGTACTGCCTGTGTGGAGTTTGCAAGTTCTCCCTGTGTCTGCGTGGGTTTTTCTCCGGGTGCTCCGGTTTCCTCCCACAAGCCAAAAGACTTGCAGGTTGATAGGTAAATTGACCATTATAAATTGTCACTAGTATAGGTAGGTGGTAGGGAAATATAGGGACAGATGGGGATGTTTGGTAGGAATATGGGATTAGTGTAGGATTAGTATAAATGGGTGGTTGATGGTCGGCACAGACTCGGTGGGCCGAAGGGCCTGTTTCAGTGCTGTATCTCTAATCTAATCTAGCTCCCTAAATTCTAACTGCAGGACCACATCCCTCTTTCTGCCTATGTCATTAGTTCCGATGTGGATCACAACTGCTGGCTGTTCACCCTCCGCCTTCAGGGTGCTGACCCTGGCACCAGGGAGGCAACACACCATCCTGGATTCATGTCTGCGGCCACAGAAACACCTGTGTATTCTCCTAACTATTGAATCTCCTATCACTATTGTTCTTCCAGTCTCCAGGTATGGAGGTATCCATAATTTGTAGCTGGCATCTACTTGCTACTGAGGAGTATCCCATATGCTTCAACTAAACATTCTTCCTTGGAAAACATGAATTAGAGAAAACATCCTTCACTATCCACTTTCCTTATAAACTAAATAATTTGTTTGTGATGTTGGTTAAATGATAAATATTGGCTAGGACGCTGAGAGAATGCCCTTGTTCTGATCCAAATTATGCATGAAACCCTATGTGCCTACCTGAGAGGGCAGATGGGGCCTCGGTTTAACGTCTAATCTGAAAAGCAGTGTCTCCGACAGTACTACACTGAAGTGTCAGCCTAGATTACATGAACTAAAGGCCTGCTCGGGTCTGCCAATGAGACCCGACCCGAGCCGAGCCCGACAGAACCCCGTGTCCTTCAATTTTTCCCGCGCCCGACCTGACTATCAGTTAACCTACCTTCCATTTTTCACTTTGTTCCTTACCTGTACAAGCTTAAAACAACTGAAGCAAAACCAACTTTAAAGTCCAAAAAGTAGATTAACATTAACGTCACTTACCTGAGGTGGTGACAGAGCGTGTCCAACCTGAGCCCAAATGCCGGACCCGGAAGTGTGACCCGAACCCGGCACATGTCGTCGGGTTCGGGTCGGGTCGCAGGCCTTTAACGTGAACCCACAACCTTCTAACTTGGGGACAATAGTGCTACCTCTGAGCCAAGGTCGATACACTGAAGGTTTGACTTCTCTTATACCATTCTAACCAGTCATCCTGCTTCAACCCTCCACAGACCTCAACTCTTCCAGAGTACTGCAGCCCGCATCCTCACACTACTATCGCCCTTGTCCTCTTCTAGTTCCACTAGTTTCCTGTGCCCCAGTGACTTGAGTTTGAGGTTATCGTCCTTGTTTTAGATCCCTTCATGTCCTCACCCATCCTATATCAATATTCTCCTGCCTTATGCCCCTAGCATACCCTCCACTTTTCTTACAATGGGGTTTTCTTCTTCATTCCCTCAACCATTGATAGAAACATAGAAAAATAGGAGCAGGAGTAGGCCATTCGGCCCTTTGAGCCTGCTCCGCCATTCAATACGATCATGGCTGATCATTCAAATTCAGTAACCTGTTCACGCTTTCTCCCCGCATCTCTTGATCCCATTAGCCCTAAGAACTGTATCTAACTCTTTCTTGAATATATTTAATGATTTGGCCTCAAATGCTTTCCATGATAGAGAATTCCACAGGGTCACCACTCTCTGGATGAAGAAATCTCTCCTCATTGCAGTCCTAAATGGCTAACCCTTTATCCTTAGACTGGGACCCCTGGTCCTGGATCCCCCGCCATCGGGAACATCCTTCCTGCATCTTGTCTGTCCAGTCCTGTTAGAATTTTGTAGGTTTCTATGAGATCCCTCTCATTCTTCTAAACTCTAGCGAATACAAGCCTAATTGACCCAATCTCTCTTCATACATCAGTCCTGCCATCCCAGGAATCAGTCTGGGGAACCTTCGTTGCACTCCCTCCATAACAGGAACATGCTTCCTCAGATAAGGAGACCAAAACTGCACACAATACTCCAGATGTGGTCTCACCAAGGGCCTTGTATAATTGCAGCAAGACATATTTTCTCCTGTACTCGAATCCTCTCGCTATGAAGGCCAACATACCATTTGCCTTCTTAACTGCCTGCTGCACCTGCATGCTTACTTTCAGCGACTGGTGTGCACAAGGACACCCAGGTCTCACTGCACCTTCCCCTTTCCCAATCTATCGCTGTTCAGATAATCTGTCTTTCTGTTTTTGCCACCGAAATGTGGCAATTATACTGTATGTGCCATGCATTTTCCCACTCACGCAACCTGTCCAAATCAGACTGGAGCTTCTCTGCATCCTCCTCACAGCTCACACTTCACCAAACTTTGTGTCATCTGCCAACTTGGATATATTACAATTAATTCCCTCATCTATATCATTAATATATATTGTGAATAGCTGGGGTCCTAGCACTGATTCCTGCGGTACCCCACTAGTCACTGCGTGCCACTCGGAAAAAGACTTGTTCAGCAACTATACTTGTGTCCTCTGGTATTAGCTGTTCAAACTCCCCTGCCTTGCCACCCCTCTCCCATCTTTCAAAAGCATCCACAGAATCCTGCTGTTGAGCCATACCTTTGCTCATCCACTGCCAACTGTCGTCAACTGTCTCCATTTTTACACACTACCCACCCCCTGCTCAGCATTCACCTTTTAGTCCTCAATGTAAAATATTCCAGGTGTTTCCTGTATCTGAAGAACAGTATAGAAATGCAAGTTGTAGCTGATAATTCTTGTTGACTTTACCACATATATACTGTTTACTGGAAATGAAGAATATGGTTTACAGACACAGGTTGCACATTTGTGGACCTTCATTCTGTATTCTCCAAATCTACATAGACCAAAGAAAGACAAACTTGCGATTATATAGCGCCTTTCATGACCCCAGATCATCCCAAAGCACTTTACAGCCAATGAAGTACTTTTGAAGTTTAGTCACTGTTGTGATGTAGGAAGCAGAGCAGCCAATTTGCACACAGCAAGGTCCCACAAACACCATTGTGATAATGACGAAATAATCTGTTTTGGTGATGTTGATTGAGAGATCAATATTTGCCAGGACACTGTGGATAACTCCTCTGCTCCTCTTCGAAAGAGTACAATGGAATCTTTTATGTCCACTGGAGAGACTAAACGGGGCCTTGGTTTAACATCCCATATGAAAGATGTTCCTATGTATATTATAGCTCATAATAGAGCAAGAGGGATATCAGATATCTTGTGTCAAGAAGCAGCAACAACTAAAAGAAAACGATGTAGTCCTCATAAGGTCAAAAGGGAACATTCATATTTAGGACTATTTTAATGTCGAGCTTCTCCACAATGTAAATATAGCTGAAGATTTGTCCTTTTAGGAAAAACTTTCTCTCTTTACACTGGAGGCTTCCTGTATTAACTATGAGAAGGAAAAAAAGACCTGTCTAGATTTTTGGGGGAAGTGTGTGGCTAATTAACTTATTATTTTGTTGAACTTTGGTTCTAGTGGGATTACTGCATAGTAAGAAGTCACAGACTAGTCAAATGCAAAGCTCATATGTAAATTTATTTCCATGGTCATTTATCATAAATTTATATGAATCCAGTGACTTTACTGTTTGGCTAATGGTTTAAAATAATTTACTCCTTAATGTTAAATATATTTACTTTTCAGGAAAAGGAAGGGCGTGGCCTTGACTTTAGTGGAGATCTTGTAGTGACATCCTTATCAAAATCATCTTCATTGCCTCAGGGTTCAAATAACATTCGACCTTTCCAATAGTTCTACTGTATGCCTCTGGAGTTCTGCATTTATTCCTGTATACTTACATAGCCCAAGCACAATGATAGACATTTTGACATGTTACAGTATTCTCTAAGGAGGGTTGTACAGGTACACTGTAAAACCTCAATAAAAGGCATCAGTTCCAATATTTTTGTTTTTCAGATCCTACTAAACAATAATTCAAGGTGATAATTTTGTTATCTTCAACAACTTTTTTTATTAACCAACGTAGGACATAGGCCTCCTGATCCTATTTGCAGGTCTGTGTGCTGTAATGAGCATTCACCTTACAAAGATTCTAGTGGCAGTACCTGAAGGTAAGGCTATACTGCCACCACTGTATGTTCTGAGACCCATCTGAGATTGTGTGTTTTTACAGAATTCTTGGCAGCAATATAAACATTGTATTAGAGGCAGAGGCCATTGTCTATCATTAACTGCACAGACCACATGTCATTTTTTGCTTGCTGGTATGTATGTAGCTTCCCCAACCAGAAATAATAGTAGCCTTCTGGTGTTGGTACAGTTCAGATCCCTGCATCTTGCAAAGTAATTCTAGAAATGGAAAATGGGATCTTCGGTCCAGAGCTGATTTTATTTAAAAACACAATGAGCCTCTATCCATGACTATCATTTTCCATTGCACTCAGTACATGCAGAACCTACATTGGTAACTTCAGTACTTTAACTCTTTGACCATTGAAACAAGTGTTCCTGAGGTAGGCCATTCCCACATGCTGGTAATTGGGTCAGAGTTGCTACTTCGGCCTCTCTTAATACTGGGAACCTGTAAATATATGTGAAATTGAATCAGGATTTTGTATCTCCTATGTTTGAGACTTCAAATTGTGATTTGGTTTGTTGCTGTTGTCATAGTACCATAGTTTTTCCTGAACAAAAGCTGAGAATTCCACGGGATAATGGATCGGTTGTAATGCAGTTTGGTAAAGTCTGTGATAATATTGTGTACACCACCTACACACTCCCAAAAAAACTATCCACATTTTATATTACCTTAACTAGAGGATCCCGTAACTTATTTGACCTGGTTGTAAAACATATTTTATGAGATATCAGTTTAGATAACAAGGGTTCTTTTGCTACTTAAACCCTGTTCATTTGACTGGTTAATTGGCCAGAACCATAGACTTTGAATTTACATCCATAAAATGGATAAAGAGTCAAAGTCTATAGCACTGTTACTTCTAATAGTTCAAGGTGTGGGAATAAGGATGTTGTTGAGAGAATGACGAGTATTATGGCTTTCCTTTTGTGTACAAAGTGAATTTGTCAATTTAGCTGTTGTTTTGCTATGGGTTATGAATTCATGCTTACTTTATATTTTTCATATTTGTACATATATTTTTATTCCTATGTTTTTAAATAAAAGATGGCTGAAATGCACTTTTGTAAGACAAGTGTTATGAGTTTTGTTTTCTAAGAATAGAAATTGGCATTGTCCACAGGCCTTTTTATATTACTGCTTTATATAATCAGTCCTATTTACCCACATGGTGTAAATTCAACCGTACCAGAAGCAACATTGAATGATTGCATTGCACATGTCCAATTGTCTTTAATTCACAGCTAATAATTCTGTTTTCTGGTCGTTTCATCTTCCTTCAAGATGGGAAAAGTGCCTGTGTCAGAGAGCAACAAACATGCAGTGCTGGTCTGGAGAATTAGAGGGACTGAGTCAATCAGCTTGCCAGTGACCAAAAAACATGCCAGCCTCTTCCTCCAGTGCCAGCATTTACATTGTATTAAGGTCAGCACTCCTTTTTCAGAGGTGCAGCTGAAAATTACCTCTTTAGATGGGTCTTGGAGACTCTGGAGGCAGCATAGTCATCTCATTACATACAGTCATACCATCCAAGTCAGAATGATAATGCTGGTTGTGCTGTAAGACAAATGGGGGCCTATGAATGCCAAAAATCTGGATCAATATCCACTTTGGATGCCCTAATCAAAGGGCACGTAAGTAGCGATTGACAACTATATGTAAAGTATTAAATGTATGTATTTATAAGCATTTACTCATTGAATAAAATTTAAAAGACTGCAGGTTTTTAAAATGTTATTTTCCTGCTTTAGATTCTATTATCTCACCAGCCTCCTGCTGTTGTATTTCGTCCAGTTGGCAGAATGGGTCAGTAGAAGCTATTGATGTTTCTATGGTTACTGTTCTTGTGAGCAACCAGTCTATTCCCTTCTACTGATCAGAGGCTGGTACTGCCAGTTTTTTTATTCTGTTGAGAGAAGTGGTTTGTTGCTGCACTGTACTCTTAAGACTTGGCCAAGAACTAATGAATTTTGCCTAATGAGGGAAAGTGAGTTTCAGTATGTTACCCCCATGTAAGTCAATGTAACAACCCCAGTTTGATTGTTCCAATGGTCTAGAAGTTCAAAGGAATGATATCTATTAAGATCACAAAGGTTCTTGTTTAGATTTAAACAATAAAACTTTGAAAAAATCTTGTTTTAAATATTGCTATTTCAAACTTTGCACCATTTTATTTCCCTTTCTCACTATCAAATTATTTTTTTTTAATTGATCCATATATGTGTATAATGAAAATATTTTGTTTAATTCTGGCCATTCACTCCCTCCCTGGATGTACTGTACTTTTAGTAAAAACAAGAATGTTTGCAACCTCTGACCTGTTCAACCTACTGAAATAATTTAACTACCTCGAGCCCTACTACATGCCTTGAACTCACTGTTGCTCTGATTCTGGCCTCTTGTGCCTCCCCTTCACTCCAGTTTGTCAGCTGTGCTTTTAGCTGGAGATCCTATGCTCCAGAGTTGCCTCTCCTTCAATACTCTCCTTTAACTAGGCATTTGGTTACATCTAGTATCTCATATGGTTTGGTGTCTCTTTCTGATTATGCCCCTATGAACAAACTTTGTGTAAATTCTTTGTTTGGTTGTGGAAGGTCATTCCTCAGGCCCAACCATCCTCTGCTTCATCAATAATCTTCCTTCCATCATAAGGTCAGAAGTGGGGATGTTCATTCATGATTGCACAATGTTCAGTTCCTTTCTTAAGTCAGTTCCCACATACAGCAAAACCTGGACAACTTTCAGGCTTTGGATACTAAGTGGCAAATAACATTTGTGCCACACAAGTGCCAGGTGATGACCATTTCCAACAAGCGAGAGTCTAGGCATCTCTTCTTGGTATTATTATCATCATATCCCCCTCTCTCAACATTCTGGGGGTTTCCATTGACCAGAAACCTAGGTGGTCTCGCTACATAAATACTATGGCTATACCAGCAGGTCAGATGCTGGGAAATCTGTAGTGAGTGACTCACCTTCTGACTCTCCAAAGCCGTTCCACCAGCAACAAGGCACAAGTCAGGAGTGTGAGGGGATACTCTCCACTTCCCTGCACGGGTGCAGTTCCAACAACAATTAATCTCAACATCCAGGACAAAACGTGTTTGATCAGCACCCCATCCACCACTGGCATACCATGGTTGCAGTGTATACTATTTACAAGATGCACTGCAGCAATTCACCAAGGCTTCTTTGCCAGCACCTCCCAAACCTATGCCCACTATCACCTAGAAGGGCAAGGGCAGCCAGTGTATAGGACCACCACCTGCAAGTTCCCCTTCAAGTCACACTCCATCTTGACTTGGAAATATCCTGCAGTATTGGTGGCTATAAATCCTGGAACTTCCCAATAGCACTATAGGTGTACCTATACTACATGGACTGCAATGGTTTAAAAAGGGTGCTTGCCCCTACCTTCTCAAGCAGTTAGGGATGGGCATTAAATGCTGGCCTTGCCAGCAACATGCACATCCTGTGAATGAAAACAATGCCTTGTTAAATTTTAAATGAGGTTTTCTAGAAGTATGGAAACAAAAGTAATGGAATTTTCATTTAGAAATCTGAAACAGCTATCTCCTCCATGAAGTAATTTATGCTGTGTTAAATTTGCAATGACATTTTTATTTTGTTTTGACAAATCCTGATGCTCAAGTTGTTAAGTGCCTTGTGTGAAGCGAACTTGTACAAACCAGGGAAGGTCCCAAGCTAGATCCTTGTTCTCTGGACAAGGTGGCAGCAAAGGGCTTCAGCACCTTTGGATGAGGGAGGGGATGAAATCACCCAGGGTTCCCATTCCTGATCCACTGACTTCTGCTCAAAACATGGGTGCAGTTATTGAGAACAAGGTTGGGTTTGACGGTGATACCCCCATAGTTAAATTTCTAGGCTCATTAAGGACCACCTACTGGGGTGCCAGCCCCTGGCACCATACCCCATAATGAATGTGATTTCAGGAAAGTCAGGCAAAGTGCCTAAAGAAAAAAAGTCAATTGTACTTTAGTATTGATCAACATGAAAAATACACAACCACAGGTTGGTGACTAATTCCTTTTATTAGAATGTTAACACAATAAATAAGCAATTATGTATAACAGATGAGAGATTTTATATAATTATAATTCAGGGTGTAAAGAAATGTCAATTACCTACTTATGAAATTTTTATTTGTTTTTAAATGATATTACAATTAGAATCAACATACCATAGAACCAGGAGGATGTTTTAGATTATGCAACCGTAACAAATGAAATGCAGAAAAGCAACAGTAATAAAGTATACAATAGTGGACATTTGTACTGGAACAGGTAAAATGGAAGGTGTTTTTATAAAGATGCTGGCAGATCTTGTACAAAAAAAGCCAATCTCTGCAAATTAGAATGCTGTTTCAAAGCAGTTCCGTCTTCTATGTTAACTGCAGTTTTATGTATTCTATTTGAAGAAAAAGATTCCTGCTATGATCAAAGGTTTGTGTTTAGACTTTAAACAAGCAAAAAAAAACCTTGAAAATATTTGTTTTGAAAGATTACTATTGCAATCCTTGCACCATTTAATTTTCCTTCCTCCTCACCTAATACTAATCTTTACAAGTATGTGTGCTGTATCAATTAGAGTTTGTTTAATTCTGGTTATTCACTCTTTCCTCCTTGGTGTACTTTAGTAGTACAAACAAAAATGTTCACCACCTCGGTCCTGTTCAACCCCAAGCAATCTCTAATCTCCTCCAGCCCTACCACACACCTTGAACTCTCTGTTCCTGACTCTCGCCTCTTACACATCCCCTACCCCCTTCAGTCCAGCATTGGCAGACATAGCTTCAGCCACCAAGACGCCATGGTCTGAACTTCCCTCCCTCAATCTGCCCTGATCTTCACCTCCCTCTCCTCCTTTTAAGGCTCTATTCTGACCAATCCTTTGGTCACCTCCTCCTAATTTCTCACATGGTTCAGTGTCCATTTTACTTTCCGATTATGGCTCGGTTAAGTGCCTTGGAGTGTTTCTTTAATGACACCATATATCCTGTTTATTCAATTTATATTTAACTATGGCTGGAATTTACTGGGTCATAAGTCAACCGTAGCTTAGAGATGGGCACCATGTTCCAGGGCGCGCACACTGCAACTTGAACATACTGAATTCCTCCTCGTGCCTCTCCACAGCAGCAAAGATGAGATCAGCATCTCAGCAAGACGTGGGGCTACAAAGTCTCTCTCTCTCCTCCCCTGCTGCCCCCACCCTCACACCCCACCGCCCAAGACCAGCAGCCTTGGCTTTGGGCAGTGGAGTTCTGACATGTTGTACCTCTGCACTGCCATTGCTGTTGTCACCCTGGTTGATTACAGCACCAATAACAAAAAAAAAATTATGTTGCAAGTCTTTGCACTAAACTCACACAATAGTTTCTATTCCTTTAATCATACTTCTCTAGAGGAAGTGGAATCTTGTTTGTTGCTGAACAGTTCACTGTATCCAGAGTAATTGATAGGGCTTTACTGGCAGAGTGTGATTAAATAGATAAAGCAGCATATTCACTTAGTGAATTGTCCTTTTATGTTGGAAGCTTCTGCATTCTTTATGGATTTCAAGGAAAGACTTGAAGACTAATTTGAAAAACATGCATTCTCAACCTGAGTTATAGATATGATTGAGTTGCACCATGTACTTCATGACCACAAAGATTGTGACCATTTCCTGTGGAAAGCACAGTTGGATTTTCAATGTTATTCCATTCTGTATTGAAAGGATTGGAATTTCAAGATGCATTTCACTGTGTGAACTTGCAACACTAGGCACTGGCAGGCTGTTCGACCTGGAGAGGGATTGCAGCCGAGCTTCACCTAATACCTACACAGAAACACTTAGGATTAAGTATCACTGGATAGTGATTGGGACCAGGAAGTCAGCTGGTTTCTCTCTGCCCTCCCTCACTTAAGGGCACCCAGTACAACTGCTGCCCTGCCCTAGATAAGCCAACTCTTTGCAGGCCAAGAATCCAGTACAAGGCCTTCTGGTATGTACAGCTTTACCCACTCCAGCAGAGGAGCCAAGCAGTAATATTTCTTAAAGATAGTCAAACAATGCTCGGGACTGTTTTGAAGGTAGATATTTTGAGATGCTCGTGATGCAGTTCACTTCCATGCAGTTGGAATACACACAATTCCTCATGTAACAAATAAACACTGATGAGATTATAGTGAACTCTATTATAGAGGGAAACATGTCAAACCACAAGAAAAGTTGCAATATCAAAAAAAGAAAGAAGTCAAAGAAGTTTAAAATAACAACTCTGAATTATTCTGGACATTGGTAACTGCGGTGTATTTAGAGGCTGTAACCAGCCTGAATGAGCAGCTGGACTGGAGTGTGCTTTTGGAGACAGTTGAGACAATCTGCTTGTCATTTCAAAAGTGTATAAAACGAATACGTTGTGACCTCCACCTTGATGAAAAAGTCTATACTGAATTACTTCCAGTTGCCTGACTTGTTGCTGCATTGCTACCACCTCTTTGCAGTGATAGGAAGCAAAGGAAGGTACTTATTCCATACGCTATCATCACCACACCTGCAAAGAACTGTGGGAAAAGCACATCATGTCATTAGACCTGCACAGCACAGTTGACAGATTCTCCTTCCCCCTTCTCTCCTGAAGCTGACGACTTGTGCTGGGAGGTGAATGAAGCAAGTAGGGAAAGGTGAATGAAAAAAAGTCAACCAGCATTCCTGCTCCTAGTTACTCCTCAATACTCTGAGCTGGAAAGTAAATGATGGGTCAATCGCACTGATTGCAAATGTTCATTCAATGCCTGGGCTCACAAACACACATGGCAGCTTGGACAAGATACCAGAAAGCTTCAGGTGCCCATGGAACTAAAATCACAAGTCAGCATTTTCAAGCACAGATAGGGAGGGAAGGGGGTGGGTGCTGCAGGTTTGGACTTGATCACAGATCTGCCGGTAATACCACAATATCAATAATTCTGACATTTTTGCCATAAGTACTGCATCAGAATCATTTCTGAATCCTAAACAGTGTGGGTTGAATAATGAGAACAAGTTGCATAAACTTGGTTTTATCCCCTTTTAGAAGGTTGAACGATGATCTCATTGAGGTGCTTAAAATGATATAGATATTCCATAGGATAGACAGAGAAATTAGTTCCTCTGATGGGGGAATTCAGAATAAGACACACAGAGTTAGCCCAGTTAAGAGTGAAATCAGGAAGTACTTTTTCATTCAAAGAATATCAGAAATCTCGAATTCTCTCCCATACAAGTCTGTGGATGTTGAGTCCTTTGAAATTTTCAAGACTGAGATCAGTAGATTTTTCTGATCAGTTCTGATGAAAAGGTCACTGACCTGAACAGTTAACTCGGTTCTCTCTCCACAGATGCTGCCAGACCTGCTGAGTATTTCCAGCATTTCTGGTCTTTATTTCAGATTTCCAGCATCTGCAGTATTTTGCTTTTATCAATAGACTTTTGTTGGGCAAGGGGTTTAAGGAATATGGATCCAAAAATGGAGTCAAGATACAGATCAGTCATGATCTAAAAGAATGGTGAAACAGTCTGAGCTGAATGGCCTAGTCCTGCTCCTACATTCCTCAAACCAAAATTACCATACATAATAACCAATATAGAAGCCTCACTTGTATTTCTGTGCTAGACACATGAGTAGCTGAGGTATAACGGATCTTCTTTAGGATTTCAGGTCATAATGACGTATTAAGGAGTAATTATCCCATGGATTTTGCATTGTTCTGTCAACAGCTGAACATAACCATAAAGAACCTTCTTCATATTCAGATATCCAATAGGAATCTTTGATTGAGAACTTGATTGAATGATTTAAATTTGCATATCCAATGGAGGAAGAATTACTGTGTGCTTTAAAACAAATGTACATTCATGACATAAAGAACAGATTTATGTCTTTGCTAAATGAACCACACACAGAAAATTCTTCCTGCTGAGGTAGTGATCAGGTTTCTACAGGCTTTGCTGCTTCAGCTAGTTGATAGAAGACTTTGTACCAATCTGAATCTTGATGCAAAGGAATACAGCCAACTCCACTCAAATCTCACGAGTGACTGGTCTTGCTGACTCAATAGAAACTGAAAAATCAACAGTTATTTCCTATTCACTTTAACAGCTTTACAAAACAGCTACATCAGAAATAATTTAAGAGTTTTCAGCCAGTTCAAAAGCCGACTATTCAGCTGGATTGTGCATGAATGAGCAAGGAACAAGTACTGTGTTATCCAATTAATCAAGATTAACAATACCTTAAAAATTTTATACATTTCAGATTTTACAATTTTGTAAAATGTTTTAATGCCACTCACTTTAAAAGGTAAAGGCTAATTTAAAATACATATAAATACTCACCGCAGCAGCTGCTCTGTTATTGTATCTGTAAGACCCTTTAATAGATGTTGGGTCAACAGATGATGCATTGGTAATGAAGGCAGTTAGGTACAGAACTGTAGCGCCCAAATTAAAATACAGCCGCTGTGGAGAATGAAAAACATATATAAAATAGTTGTCTCAAGCTACAGGTCACTAAAGAAATATGTTAAATATAACTGTTGTATTGTTCTAGCAATGTCTGTGTATTCTAATGAATGTCAAAAATAAATTGGCTTATAGTTAAGTTCCCAATCCCTCTGCTTTCCAGGAATGATTAAAGGAAATGGAATCAGGGATTTTCAAGTCCTGAGGAGCATGACTATTTAATAAACTCCAGCTATAAAAGAATATTTTCTCCCCAGTTTTCCTCCTTCATCTCATGAAGTGCTGCTTCCTGCTGTCTCGAGTTCACTGGTGCCGATTGCCCTCCAGCACCTTTCCCAAACAGCTCTTCTTCCACGCATGAACCTAGACAGTGTGTTGGCAGACTGTTCTACCATAGGATTAGGCTTTGTTGTGATTCCCCCTAACTTCACCTGATGTCCACACACACAGGGACCATGAGGCCTAATGTTATCCCAACTCAGATCAGTTAACTCAGCACAACCTGAACCTAATGCACCACTTTTAGCCAGGACGTATAAAAATGGGAATCTGGTTTTCATGTAAAATAAATCTTTTCTTTCTTGACATCTTTACTGTTTCTTATTTCAGTAGGAAAACAGAACAGATTGAATCATAAATGCAAAATACTGCAGATTGAATCATGTTCCTTCCCGTATCAATGCTGCTATGATCACCTAATAGATTAGCAATTCTACACGAGTGTGTCTCAGGAGAAGCTCAAAAGGAAATCTCAATAAATCCAGCGTTAGGAACATAGGAGCAGGAATAGGCCAGCCAGTCAAGCCTGCTCCGCCATTGAAATGATCATAACTGATTATCTACCTCAATGCCACTTTCCTGCGCTACCCCCATGTCATTAGTATCCAGATATCTATCGATTTCGGTCTTGAACATGCTCAGTGATTGAGCTTCTGGGGTAGAGAATTCCAAAGATTCAGTACCCTCAGTGAAGAAATTCCTCCTTTTCAGTCTTAAATGGCTTGCCCATTATTCTGAGACTATGTCCCCTGGTTCTAGACTCAACAGCCAGGGGAAACATCCTATCTACATCCACCCTGTCACAGCCCTGTAAGAATTTTGTAAGTTTCAACGAGATCACCTCTCATTCTTCGAAACGCGAGAGAATGCCAGCCCACTTTCCTCAATCTTCCCTCATAAGACAATCCCGCCATCCCATGGATAAGTGTGGTAAACATCTGTTGCACTCCCTCTATGGCAAGTATATCCTTCCTTAGATGAGGAGACCAAAACTGTGCATAATACTCCAGGTGTGGTCTCACCAAGGGTCTATATAATTACAGCAATACGTCTTTATTTCTGTACTCAAATCCCCTTGCAATGAAGCCCATCATACTATTTGCCTTCCTAATTGCTTGCTGCACCTGCATGTTAGCTTTCAGTGACTCATGAACAAGGACACCCAGGTCCCTTTGGAAAACAACACTTCTCAACCTCTCACCATTTAAGAAATACTCTGTCTTTCTGTTTTTTTTCTGCCTAAGTGGATAACTTCACACTTATTCACATTCTTTGCCATCTGCCATGTTCTTGCCCACTTAGCCTGTTCAAGTCCCCTTGAAACCTCCTTGCATCCTCCTCACAACTTTTTGTTTTGGGTCATCAACAAATTTGGAAATACTGCATTTGGTGCCCACATCCAAATCATTTATATAGATTGTGAATAGCTGTGTCGCCAGCACTGATCCTTACAGTACCCCAATAGTAACAGCCTGCCATCCTGAGAATGACCCGTTTATTCCTACTCTGCACTTTGTCTGTTAACCAATTCTCAATCCATACCAGTATATTACCCCAATCCCATGTGCTCTAACTTTGTTTACTAACCTCCTGTGAGGGACCTTCTCAAAAGCCTTCTGAACATCCAACTACACCACATCCACTGGTTCTCTTATCTGTACTACACGTAATATCCTCAAAAAACTCCGACAGGTTTGTCAAACATGATTTCCCTTTCATAAATCCATGTTGACTCTGCCCAATTTTATGATTATTTTCTAAGTGTCTAGTTATCACATCCTTTAAAATAGATTCTAACATTTTCCCTACTACGGACGTCAAACTAACAGGTCTGTAGTTCCCCATTTTCTCTCTCCCTCCTTTCTTAAATAGTGGGGTTACATTTGCTACTTTCCAGTCTGCAGGAACCTTTCAAGAATCTATAGAATTTTGAAAAGGTAAACCACCTGTTCTGATGAAAGGTCACTGACCTGAAACGTTAACTCTGCTTCTCTCTCCACAGATGCTGCCAGACCTGCTGAGTATTTCCAGCATTTCTTGTTTTTATTTTATATTATAAAAGCCTAACACTGCCATCACTCGAGTGGTCCTGGAGATTGAATCCTAATACCTGCTTTGTAAAGTTCACTCACCATCACTCTGTGCTATGTACAGCCCACCTCGTATTCCATGCTACAAAAAGTGTTTTAACCTATAACCAAGGACAATTGCTATAATAAAGACAACCATCAGGTTGTGGTGCAGTTCTCCAGCTGCTCCCTCAGTCAAAGATGGCCTGTGTTGACAGAAACTACAATTTGAAAAGGAAAACAACCACAGTTGAGATGAGCAGGCTCCACCAAATTCTGCTCTATTCACTGCAAGACTAGAAACCTCGAAGAGTATTGAGCTCTATAATACAATAAAAACAAATTTAACCTGGCTTTTCAGGTACCATAATGATAAACCGGAGTACAGAAAATAAAATAATTTAGAATCATAGAAACTTACAGCACAGAAGACACCAATTCAGCCCATTGTGCCTGCACTGGCTCTTTGAAAGAGCTATCCAATTAGTCCCACTGTCCTGTTCTTTCCACATAACCCTGAATTTTCTCTTCTTCAACCATCGATCCAATTTCCCCTTGAAAGTTACTATTGAATCTGCTTCCATCACAATTTCAGGCAGTGCATCCCAGATCATAATAACCCACTGCATAACAAAAATCTCTCCTCATATCACCTCTGACTCTTCTGCTAATTACCTTAAAATCAGGAAAGAAAGCAAATAGACAGCAGTAATGTGAAATGAATAGTATTTCGGGCCAGAGCCATTGCACTAACCCTTTGTGGAGTTTCAGGATAACTTGTATAGTGGTATGAATGTTTGAATCTTGAGAACTGATTAATTGAAGGACTGTGATGTAAATTGCTGGCCGATTTGCTGCCTGTTCACTGTAGCCACGAATCCCATTTATTTCTGGGGTGTCACTTACACCTGCAGAACCAGACGGATTTGCTGCTTTTGCAGAATCACAGAATTGTTACACTGCAGCAGGAGGCAATTCGGACCATCCTGCCCGCACTGGAAACATTGGAGATCCCACCAAGATCTTTTTTAATGAAACCTACCAGGCGAGCCCAAGGTACCATTGGGAGTTTAGGAGTCAGGCTCAGCAGGAAGAAGATAAAGATAATAATGGTGAGGATCCACAGGAAGATGGCCACAAAGATCACCCATCCAAATGCAGCATCACCACTCCGGATTCTTGAGCCAGCAATCAGCGCCCACACCAACAAACCAAATACCTGCACAGAATAAAACAAAACATTAGAAAGAACTTGCATTTATATAACGCCTTTCACTCAGGATGCCCCTAAAGCTTCACAGTCAATTAAGTATTTTTTTTGAAATGTAGTCACTGTTGTAGCAAATGCAGCAGCCAATTTAATAACACAGCAAGCTCCCACAAATGAGATAATGTCCAGATAATCTGTTTTCGTGATGTTGTTAATCCCTTCCTCTTCTTCAAATAGTGCACAGAGATCTTTTATATCCATTTAAGGGGGCAGAGGGTGCTTTGTTTTAACAATAGTGCAGCACTCCCACAGTACTGAAATGGCAGCCTAGATTATGTTCTCAAGTCTGTGGAGCGATTTGAACTGCAATCTTCTGCCTCAGAGACAAGAGTGCTACCACTGAGCCACGACTGACTTTGATTAGGCCAACTTGCAAATAACATCAGTTAACATCAGTGCACTGCCTTCTCCATCTCCAATCCTTCAGCGTTCCATTCTTTGTCCTTATCCAAAGATGGGCCTTCTCCTTAACCAAAATTGATCCTTGATTAGAGATGGCTAATGTTAAGAACTTGCAATGTTTTTCTAACTTTTCATTCCCTGTTGACTAAGGAGATCCAGAAAATGAAGATATTCAAGCGCAGAGCCTAGCCTCCTCGAACACCTCAGTTGGCACTGGCCAATGTGGAGCTGAAGCAGAGACCAGGAAAATTCCTAGTTCAATTTGCAATTTGTTCTCTAATACAGCTGTAGTGCTCGGACTGTTACCCTAGCTGAGATCACACATTGAGAACTGGACCCAGGACCTTCCTGGTCTGCATGGTTCAGTATTACACTAGATGGGGCTTTTTCTGTTGTTGATTTCCTCTCCCCCTCTCTTGAAGACATTGATGTGGTTGGAGTACAGTTCCAGGGGTTCCCTCTAGTGTCTCAAAGAAATGCGTCATCATTAGTGTATAAGCCTACACATTGGGTATTGGCAGATTATTTTGTGAGGAGCACCATAGCCAATCCTGTCCTTGTATGAGATCTACATGTGGTCATCCGACATGACTGCAGCAGTCCAAGAAGGCAGCTCACCACAACCTTCTCAAGGGCAATTTAGGGATGGGCAACAAATGCTGGCCTAGCCAGCGATGCCCACATCTCATGAAACAAATAATTTTAAAAAGTAAAAGAAAAATACTGCAGATGCTGGAAATCTGAAATAAAAAGAAATGCCGGAAATACTCAGCAGGTCTGGCAGCATCTGTGGAGAGAGAAGCAGAGTCAATGGCCCTTCACCAGAAATAATTTTTTTTTTTTTTAAAGTCATTAGCAGTGGGAACTCTGACTTATAGTCCCCTCCACCAGTCAATTTTCCATCCAGAATCTAAGGCATTGAGGCTAAATTGCATGAAGTAACTCAGCACAGACCAGAAGTTAAACCTGTGTCCTGCTGATTGATAGCTTCATCTCCATGCTGTTCAGCAACTGACCCATAGAAGGAGCTTCATTCACCCTTTAAAATCAATATTAAAACAATTCACAGTGCCTCTTTAGAGGGTTATTATTGTCAGGGTAGTTTGTTATGTCAGCAATTTCTAGTTTGCCAGCCATAAATGTATGCCTGGAAGTACATGTTATTCCCTTATAAAAGGAAAAACAAAAGGAGAAGTGGGATACTTATTGTTTAATAAGCAACTTGTGAAATTGTTTTTCATTGCCCAGACTCATTTAGCTTTGTAAGATAGCAATTGGCACAGTTAGGCTGATTTTTGGAGAAAGTGAGCTTGTGCTATGTAATATAAAACCTTACTTAAAATGTAGAAAAATGTTCCAAGGCAGGCAAAATATGAAGCTAAGCCAATGAAGGCAGTATTAGGAGGGAAGACCAGATGGTTGGCAAAAGAGATGGGTTTTAAACAGGGCCTTACAGGAGGTGGAATTGTTTTTTTTGGGGGTGGGGAGGGGAGACATTATGGAGCCTGGGGCCGAGTTAGCTGAAATACCCTCAATGTAAATATGCAGCAACAAGGTATTTGATTCAATTTGATTACGCCTTTGATCAATTAGTATGCAAATTAGATTTCCACTTACTTGATTACAAGGGAATTTTGTTGGATTTTTAATGGTTCTTTTATTGCTTGGTGGTTAATTTTTCAATTAGACAAGTCTTCAGACTGTCCTTTAAAACGTATGCATTTAATTTGTTTCTATTGCTATCTTGTGTGCTTTTGCACTATAACGGGAGGCAAAGATTACTTTCTCCTTATAAGTCAGTTGCATACTATCGTGTAAAGTAATTTGTACATTTTTTTTTTAAAATGTACAAACTTGCATTTAAAAAGGCACCTTTTCTGGCCTCAGACTGTGCCAAAGTGCTTTACAGCCACTGAAGTACTTTAAGTGTAGTCACTGTTGTAATGTAGGAAACGCAACAGCCAATTTGTGTGCAGTGAAGTTCCGCAAGCCACAATGAGATAATGACCAGATAATAAAACCTATTTTATAGATGTTGGTTGATGCATAAATATTGGCCAGGACACTGGAAAGAAATCCCCCTGCTCTTCTTCAAAGCAGTGTCATGAGATTGTTTCTTCTTCTTCGGCCTCCTTGTTTCGAGAGACAATGGGTAAGCGCCAGGAGGTGGTCAGTGGTTTGTGCAGCAGCGCCTGGATTGTTTATATCTATCTGAAAGACAACACCAACAGTGCAGCACTGCCTCAGTACTGCACTGGGACATCAGCCAGGATTATGTGCTCAAGTCTCTGCAATGGGTTTGAATCTGCTGCCTTCTAAACTCAAGAGGTGACAGTGTTACCACTGAACCATGGCTGACACTCAGCACTAAGGCGGAGAAGAGTGAGAGCTTATATTGTTTTTTGATCTGCTAACTCTTGTCCCAGCCTTGCACAACTGATGGAAACCCCAAAGTCGACTTGCAAGAAGTACAAAGACTACCCATGCTTTTTCCTGCAAAGTTCACCTCAGTGGCAAGTCCTGGTGAATATGGCAACATTACTCTGAGTTTGCCATTGGGCTGTACATCAGGAGCTGGTGGCAATATCAACTAAAAGCAGCTTTTAAGCAACTGGGGTTCTGGGAGTCAATGGAATTGTACATTTGAAAAAAAGTCTCAAATGTCCCTGCAGATTAGGACAGTTGATTTCTGTGTAGTAAATGCAAGCAGTCCATTCCCATGTTTGCACTCAAGGTCACAGATGAGACAACAGAGCACTCCAGCACAGAGACCAGCTTCCAACATTCAGCCTTAAAAGAACCTCAAATTCGCCAACCCTCCTTCGACAGCACATTCCAGAACTGCGACCTCTACCTTGGAGAAGGACAAGGGCAGCAAACTCATGGGGAGCACCACTATCTGAAAATTCCTCTCCAACATACACCATCCGGACTTGGAACTATATCACCATTCATTCACTGTCGCTGGATCAAAAACCAGAAACTCTCTTCCTAGAATACACTGAGTGTATCTATACCAGATGGACTGCAGCAGTTCAAGAAAGTGGCTCACTACCACCTTTGAGGGAAATTAGGGATGGACAACAAATGCTGGCCTTGCCAATGACGCCCACATCCATTGAAAGTATTAAAAAAACATACAAGTTAGGAGCAGCAGTAGGCCACTCGGCCCCTCGAGCCTGCTCCACCATTCAAGATGATCATGGCTGATCTGATTGTAACCTCAACTTCACATTCCTGCCCACCCCCAATAACAGTTCAGCCCCTTTCTGATCAAGAATCTATCTACCTCTGCCTTAAAAATATTCAAAGACTCTGCTTCCACTGCCTTTTGAGGAAGAGAGAGTTCCAAAGACTCACAACCCTCTGACAGGAAAAAAAATTCTCCTCATCTCTCTCTTAAATGGGCAAACCCTAGTTCTATATTTTCCTACATGGGAGAACATCCTTTCCACATCCACCCTGTCAAGACCCCTCAGGATCTTATATGTTTCAATCAAGTTGCCTTTTACTCTTCTAAATTCCAGCAGATACAAGCCGATCCCAGGTATTAGTCCAGTAAACCTTCTCTGAATTGCTTCCAACACATTTACGTCCTTCCTTAAATAAGGAGACCAATACTGTACACAGTACTCCAGATGTGGTCTCACCAATGCCCTGTATAACTGGAGCATAACCTCCCTACTTTTGCATTCAATTTCCCTCAGAATAGACGATAACATTCTATTAGCTTTCCTAATTACTTGCCAAACCTGCATACTAACTTTTTGCAATTCATGCACTAGGACACCCAGATCCCTCTGCATCTCAGAGCTCTGCAATCTCTCACCATTTAGATAACATGCTTCTTTTTCCTACCTGCCAAAATAGACAATTTCACATTTTCCCACATTATACTCCATGTGGAGTATTTGCCCATCTTTGCCCACTCACTTAACCTATCTATCTCCCTTTGTAACCTCCTTACGTCCTCTTCACAGCTTACTTTCCTACCTATCTTTGCCTCATCAGCAAACTTAGCAACCATACCGTCGGTCCCTTCATCCAAGTTATTTATGTAAATTGTAAAAAGCTCCCCATCACTGATCCTTGTGGCACACATCTTGCCAATAACCTTTGATGTGGTATCTTATCAAATGCCTTCTGGAAATCTAAGTACAGTATATCCACCAGTTTCCCCTTTATCCACAGCATATATGTTACATCTTCAAAGAACTCCAATAAATTGGTTAAGCATGATTTCCTTTTCACAAAACCACATTGACTCTGCCTGAAGAACAAGTGCAGAGGCGAGTGCCTTGAGTTTAGGACTTTGTGCAACATAATGAAATTAGTGCAACTCAATATGGACAAAGTGTATCAAACTAAATTTAAAAAATAATGCCATGTATTACACGTTTAATCATTCCCTCTTGTGCAGAAAAATAAAATAGTGGATATACACCTTGAACAGCAAAATTGTAAATGGAATAGAATCATAGGAAGTAGGAGCAGTCGTCGTCCATTTGGCTCGTCGAACCTGCTCCACCATTCAAACAGATCATGGCTCATTACCTCTACGCCATTTTCCCCCTACTATCCCCATATCCCTTGAGGTCATTAGTATCCAGAAAACTATCGATTTCTGTCTTGAACATCCTTAATGATTGAGCTTCCACAGCCATCTGGGGTAGAGAATTTCACAGATTCACCATCCTCTGAGTAAAGAAATTCAAAGAACAAAGAAGAACAAAGAACAGTACAGCACAGGAACAGGCCATTCGGCCCTCCAAGCCTACACCGATCTTGATGCCTGTCTAAACCAAAACCTTTTGCACTTCCGGGGACCGTATCCCTCTATTCCCATCCTATTCATGTATTTGTCAAGATGCCTCTTAAACGTCGCTATCGTACCTGCTTCCACCACCTCCCCTGGCAGCAAGTTCCAGGCACTCACCACCCTCTGTGTAAAGAACTTGCCTCGCATATCCCCTCTAAACTTTGCCCCTCGCACCTTAAACCTATGCCTACTAGTAACTGACTCTTACACCCTGGGAAAAAGCTTCTGACTATCCACTCTGTCCATGCCGCTCATAACTTTGTAAACCTCTATCATGTCGCCCCTCCACCTCCGTCGTTCCAGTGAAAACAATCCGAGTTTATCCAACCTCTCCTCATAGCTAATGCCCTCCAGACCAGGCAACATCCTGTTAAACCTCTTCTGTACCCTCTCCAAAGCCTCCATGTCCTTTTGGTAGTGTGGCGACCAGAATTGCAAGCAATATTCCAAGTGTGGCCTAACTAAGGTTCTGTACAGCTGCAGCATGACTTGCCAATTTTTATACTCTGTGCCCCGACCGATGAAGGCAAGCATGCTATATGCCTTCTTGACTACCTTATTCACATGTGTTGCCACTTTGTGACCTGTGGACCTGTATGCCCAGATCTCTCTGCCTGTCAATACTCCTAAGGGTTCTGCCATTTACTGTATACTTCCCACCTGCATTAGATCTTCCAAAATGCATTACCTCACATTTGTCCGGATTAAACTCCATCTGCCATTTCTCCACCCAAGTCTCCAACCGATCTATATCCTGCTGTATCCTCTGACAATCTTCATCACTATCCGCAACTCCACCAACCTTTGTGTCGTCCGCAAACTTACCAACTACATTTTCCTCCAAATCATTTATATATACTATAAACAGCAAAGGTCCCAGCACTGATCCCTGCGGAACACCACTAGTTACAGCCCTCCATTCAGAAAAGCACCCTTCCACTGCTACCCTCTGTCTTCTATGACCGAGCCAGTTCTGTATCCATCTTGCCAGCTCACCTCTGATCCCCTGTGACTTCACCTTTTGTACCAGTCTGCCATGAGGGACCTTGTCAAAGGCTTTACTGAAGTCCATATAGACGACGGGCGGCAGTGGTGCAGTGGTTAGCACCGCAGCCTCACAGCTCCAGGGACCCGGGTTCAATTCTGGGTACTGCCTGTGCGGAGTTTGCAAGTTCTCCGTGACCGCGTGGGTTTTCGCCGGGTGCTCCGGCTTCCTCCCACAGCCAAAGACTTGCAGGTGATAGGTAAATTGGCCATTATAAATTGCCCGTAGTGGTAGGTGGTAGGGAATATGGGATTACTGTAGGGTTAGTATAAATGGGTGGTTGCCGGTCGGCACAGACTCAGTGGGCCGAAGGGCCTGTTTCAGTGCTGTATCTCTAAATAAAAAATAAATAAAACATCCACTACCCTTCCTTCATCAATCATCTTCGTCACTTCCTCAAAAAACTCAATCAACTTAGTGAGACATGACCTCCCCTTCACAAAACCATTGCTACCTCTCGCTAATAAGTTCATTTGTTTCCAAATGGGAGTAAATCCTGTCCTAAAGAATCCTCTCTAATAATTTCCCTACCACTGACGTAAGGCTCACCGGCCTATAATTTTCTGGATTATCCTTGCTACCCTTCTTAAACAAAGGAACAACATTGGCTATTCTCCAGTCGTCTGGGACCTCACCTGTAGTCAATGAGGATACAAAGATTTCTGTCAAGGCCCCAGCAATTTCTTCCCTTGCCTCCCCCAGTATTCTGGGTAGATCCCATCAGGCCCTGGGGACTTATCTACCTTAAGACACCCAACACCTCCTCCTTTTTGATAACGACATGACCGAGACTATCTACACTCCCTTCCCTAGACTCATCATCCACCAAGTCCTTCTCTTTGGTGAATACTGATGCAAAGTACTCATTTAGTATCTCGCCAATTTCCTCTGGCTCCACACATAGATTCCCTCCTCTGTCCTTGAGTGAGCCAACCCTTTCCCTGGTTACCCTCTTGCTCTTTATATACGTATAAAAAGCCTTGGGATTTTCCTTAATCCTGTTTGCCAATGACTTTTCATGACCCCTTTTAGCCCTCCTGACCCCTTGTTTAAGTTCCTTCCTACTTTATATTCCTCAAGGGCTTCGTCCGTTCCCAGCCTTCTAGCCTTTACGAAGGCTTCCTTTTTCTTTTTGACTAGGCTCACAATATCCCTCGTTATCCAAGGTTCCCGAAACTTGCCAAACTTATCCTTCTTCCTCACAGGAACATGCCGGTCCTAGATTCTAATCAACTGACGTTTGAAAGACTCCCACATGTCAGATGTTGATTTACCCTCAAACAGCCTCTTCATCTCAGTCTTAAATGGCCTATCCCTTATTCTGAGACTCCGTCCCCTTGTTCTAGACTCACCAGCCTAGGGAAACATCCAATTCACATCTACCCTGTCAAGCCCCGTAAAAAGTTTGTAAGTTTCAATGAAGTCACCTCTTTGAAACTCTAGAGAATACAGGTCCAGTTTCTGCAATCTCTCCTCAAAACAATGCCATTATCCCAGGGATTAATCTGGTGAACCTCCATTGCACTCCCTCTATGGCAAGTATATCCTTCCTTAGATAAGCAGACCAGGGATAGAGGGACTGAGACACCTTAGCATGCAGATACACAAGTCATTAAGGAAAGCAGCACAGGTAGATCACAGAATTGTTACAGCGCAGGAGGCGGCATTTGGCCCATCGTGTCTGCACTGGCTCTCCAAATGAGCAATTCACTGAATGCCATTCCCCTCCACTTTTCCCCATAACCCTGCACATTCTTCCTTTTTAGATAACAGTCTAATTCCCTCTTGAATGCCTCGATTGAATCTGCCTCCACCACACTCTCAGGCAGTGCATTCCAGATCCTAACCACTCGTTGTGTGAAGAAATTTTTCCTCAAGTTGCTTTTTTGCCAATCACTTTAAATCTGTGCCCTCTCGTTCTCGATCATTTCAGAGTTTCCCTATATACTCTGTCCAGACCACTCAATTTTGAATAGCTCTGTAAAATCACCTCTCACCCATCTTTTCTCTAAGGAAATAGTTTGGAGAAGTTGGGACTATCTTCATAACTGAGGTTCCTCATCCCTGGAACCATTCTTGCAAATCTCCTCTGTACTCTCTCCAATGCCTTCATATCTTTCCTAAAGTGTGGTGCCCAGAATAGGATGCAATACTCCAGCTAGATAAGGCCATCAAAAGGGGAAATAGTTTTAAATTTAGTTGCAGGGAAACAAAAAGCCAGGAGGTAATGTTGAATGTTTCCAGGTCTTCAATCAGCTTGAAGCTGGAATATGTGCCGTTTTGGCACCACATTAGAGGAAGGATATAAAAGTAATGGACAAGGTGCAGTTGGATGTTCCCAGGGATGAGGATTTACAACTCTGAAGAGACTTGAGCCGTTGCTGTTGTTTCACTTGAGTTGAGAAGGTTAAAGGGTTATGATGAGGTGAATTTTAGATTATTTCCACTGTTCAGTGAGATGGTAACGAGGGCACAAATTGAAGAGAATTGTAACAATAAAAAGGGGAAGTGAGAAGCTGATTAGATTTTGAAGCAGGGCCCATAAAAAGTTTTTAGAAAAAAGGAAGTGGAGAGTGAGGATTTAAACTAGGTAGCTCATGTGGAGAAAAACACTGGTATAATCTTAATGGACCAAATGGCTTGTTTCTGCCCGATAACATTCTACAAGTTGGCTGCCTAGGTGAGTCTGCACCAGTAATCTTTTGACCCTGCTGAATCTGTTATGGCTTGGGGCCCTATGTATGGTATAGAGTCAAGTAGGTGTTAGGTTGTACTCAATATTTTTCTGTAAGAACATAAGAAAAATAAAGAACAGGGATGTATCATCAAAACGAACTCCACTGTCATAACATCCAGTTTAATTTTGGGACAGCATTAACAATTCTCTCACTGCCATCCCAGCCAGCAGATGAGTGCAAAATATCACCGAGCAGGGAAATTCTTTCGAATGTGTTTAAAATTTATTTTTCACGAATTTAAACATGGCCTTCACCCAGAAACATAGCAAGTAGGACCAAAGAAAGAAAAAGACTTGCATTTATATAGCGTCTTTCATGACCACTGGACGTCTCAAAGTGCTTTGCAGCCAATTAAATACTTTTTGAAGTGTCGTCACTGTTATAATGAAGGAAACATGGCAGCCAATTTGCAAACAGCAAGCTCCCACAAACAGCAATGTAATAATGACCCAGATAATTTGTTTTTTGTGATGCTGATTGAGGGATAAATATTGCCAGGATAGCAGGAATAACTCCCTGCTCTTTTTCAAAAAAAGTGCCATGGAATCTTTTACAACCAGCCGAGCAGATGGGCCATGGGTTAACATCTCATCTGGAAGATGGCACCTCCAACAGTGCAGCACTCCCTCAGCACTGCACTGGAGTGTCAGCCTTGATTTAGGTGAGCAGTTTGTCCATAAATATAAAGCATTCATTTGTATGTGTTCTCTTAAATTGAGGTCACATCTGTGTTCAAATGCTATTGATGTTGGAATAGTTGGCGATTCTTTATAACTCATTATTTCAGTGGTGGTGGTTTAAAGATTTCTGTTACACCATTAGACTGTATGAGCTCGAAGTAGTTCCTCTGGTGGCTCAGAGGAATAATACATAGCCTGATTTAACACTCAGATGTGTAGGTTGAGGTCCCAAGTTCAATCCCTGGTTTGGCCTGAGGTAGCTGATTTCAGCCACAGCTGCACTAAGAGTTACAATTGGCTTCAATCCCCCCAGGCTAGGAAAATAAGCCATTGTTCTAGATCACTGTTCAGTGACACAACTGGTATGTGTGGATGTGAGGCAAGGACAGCATCTCTTGTAATGCTGCCAATACCCACTTCTCCCAGCCCAAATAGTCTATTGATGCTTATAGCTGCCAGCACCTATGGAACGGTCTTCAACAGAAGCAAGAAGAAACTTTTTTAAAAATGCCCTACATGAGGCATTTGGAGTTTGCAAATCCTTGATCGGAATGAATTGTATGTAGTTGATCATGGAGCCTTTTTTTTTTTTTAAAAAGGCTGATCCTCTCCTCATGGCTCCCATTCTCATTGTCAAACCACTGCAGTGAATACAATGGCCTCAGTGTTGCAATTTTCATTAGGCTTGTAATGTGTTGTCATAGTGCCTGATGTGCTTCAATAAGCTTTCCTTGTTGCTACAAAAAGTCTCTTGAAACGTAATCCTATGTCATCGAGGTATTGTTGTTGTTCCTCGGACTGCAACAGAATCAGCTGGTAAAGTGAAGTGAAACCATGTTCTCGCTTTTGGTTTCCAATCTGTTATCTCAGTTAGGATAACAGTATCGGGCATTACAATTGGTCGTGGCATTTATGGGATAATAGAAGGTAAAAAGTCAGCCAGGTTTCCCATTTGCCATCCCTGCTAGAAAATGCCAGGGCATGGATAGTGCGGAGGACAGAATGTGACTCGAAGTGATGTCCCCTTTGATCAAACCATTTGCCAGCATTCCAATATCTAGGTTTACGTATATATAATGGCCATTTGGATGAAGTAGTAGAGGGCACTATACCCAAGCAAGGAGTTTGTCCCTTCAGGAAAGGGGAGAGAACAACTATGTGCATTTCATTCTGCTCTTTTCTTGTATTCATTCTCCACTTGCTCTCGATTTTGTTCTGCAATGCACCTAACAAGTTTTTCTAATTGTGCTGGTTGTTTGGGGAAGTCACATCTCATTACTGATGAACTTTAAAATGATTAGAGTCCTGTAGCAAGCTGCTAAATTATCACGTACTCGTCATGAGAACAGGTTGTGTTGGTGTGTGGTCTATAATATTTTCTGTGGCAGCCAAGAAGTTTCAATTTTGGAAGGAGACCAGTGTCATATCATAATCATAGAATAGTTAAAGTACAGAAGGAGGCAATTCAGCTAGTCCCACTACACCACCCTTCCCCATATCCCTGTAAATTTTCCCTCTTCAGATAATTATCCAATTCCCTTTTGAAAGCCACGATTGAATCTGCCTCCACCACACTCAGGCAGTGTATTCCCGATCCTAAACACTCGCTGCGTAAAAAAGTTTTCCTCTTTTCGCTGTTGGTTCTTTTGCCAATTACCTTAAATCAGTGTCCTCTGGTTCTTGACCCTACCGCCAATGGGAACAGTTTCTCTATCCATTCTGTCTAGACTCCTCATGATATTGAACACCATCAAATCTCCCCTCAACCTTCTCTTCAAGAACAACCCCAGCTTCTCCAATATATCCATGTAAGTGAAGTCCCTCATCCCTGGAAAATTCTTGAAAATCTTTTCTATACCCTCTCTAAAATCTTCACATGCTTCCAAAAGTGTGGTACCCAAAATTGGACACAATACTCCAGCTGAGATCAAACCAGAGTTTTATAAAGATTCATCCTAGTGTCATTCATGGCTCAGTTGGTAGCACTCTTGCCTCTGCATTAGAAGGTTTCAGATTCAAATCTCACTGCAGAACTGGAGCACAAAAATCAAGGCTGATACTCCAGTGCAATGCTGAAGGAGTGCTGCATGCCTGAGGTGCCATCTTTTGGATGAGTCATTAAACCGAAGCCCTGTCTGCCCTCTCAGATGGGCATAAAAAATTCCACGGCACTACTTTGAAGAAAAGCAGTGGAGCTATCCCCAGTGTCCTGGCCATATTTATCCCTAATCAACATCACAAAAACAGATTATCTGGTCATTATCACATTGCTGTTTGTGGAAGCTTGCTGTGCACAAATTGGCTGCTGCGTTTCCTATATTACAACACTTCAAAAGGTACTTCATTGGCTGTAAAGTGCTTTGAGACAACTTGTGGTCACGAAAGGCATTATATAAATGCAAATCTTTCTTTTCTTCTTTATCAGAACTTCCTTGCTTTTGTACTCTTATGACTCCATTTATAAAGCCCAGGATCCCATATGCCTTTTTAACTACTTTCTCAACCTGCCCTACTACCTTCAATGATTTGTGCACGTATACCCCTAGGTGCATCTGTTCCTGCACCCTATTTAGAACAGTATCCTTTATTTTATATTGCCTCCCCTCATTCATCCTACTAAAATGTACCTCTTCACACTTCTCAATTAAATTTCATATTTTTAGGGGGTAAGTTTAAACCCAATTGTTTTACTTTCAAATGCATCAAATACCAGAATAAGAGCAGCAGCAAAATACTGCAGATGCTGGAACTCTAAAATGAGAACAGAAAGTGCCGGAAATACTAGAGAGAAACAGAGTTAACGTTTCTTTCAGACCACAGACCTGAAACGTTAACTCAGTTTCTCGCTACAGATCTGTTGAGTATTTCCAGCACTTTCTGTTCTCATACCAGAATAAGACTCATCGGTAGGGTTTTATGAGCCTTCTCCTCATTGTATTTAAAATTTGTATTCTTAACGGGACATTGTCTTTTAACATCAGATTCTTTCTCTACTCAGATCACACGTGAATGCAGTTTCATGGACATTTGAAAGTGTTTCACACAATTAATAAATTTTGCAGTGCAGTGTGATGAAGGCAGCTCACCCACTTCACATAGTTTTTATGTAGATGATTTATGGATAGGTAGAATAGAAATGGTACTAGACCAACAACCCAGAGATGGAAAATTCCCCCTCACAGTAAGCTGCAAAAAAGTTAACAAATCTGATAATTTGTGGATTGGCACCAGAAAAAAAAAAACTATATAAGCACCTGGATTACTATGGAGAAAGCAACCTGCCATCTCATACTTGGTCTGGCTTATACGCAACTCCAATCCCATACTATATGGCTGACTTTTAATGCTAAATGAAGTGACATGGGAAGCTCCAAGGGAACTAGGATTGGCCAATAATTGTGGTGTTACCCACATCCCGAGAGCCAAATAAAGTGCTTATGTGGCGGATGGCACTCTTTAATATAAAGATCATTTTTTGTAATGATATAAAAACAGAAAGTGCTGGAAATAATCAGCATGTCTGGCAGCATCCATAGAGACAGAAACAGAGTTAACGTACGAGTCGGATAGGACCCTTCTTCAGAACCGAAGGAATGTAGAAACAATGGGTTTTATGCTGTTGAAAGTGAGGGGGAGGAAGAACAAAAGGGAAGGACTGTGATATGATAGAGGACGGGAGAGATTAAATAACAAAGATGTCATGGAATAAAAGACAAAGGGAGTAATAATCATTGTAGTAAAAGACAAAGCACTTATTCAGAGAGAGTGTTAGTGGCAGAATAATGAACAGCTCTGTCCAAAAGCAAAAACATGAAAAACAAGTTTAAGACGAGCACATGGTTTAAAAAAAAATCAAAATGGATTCATGGTTTGAAATTGTTGAACTCAATGTTGAGTCCAGAAGGCTGTAAAGTGCCTAAATCAAAAGATGAAGTGCTGTTCCTGGTGTTATCTTCCCAACTGTCTTCGGGTCTTTAGTTAAAACCAAAAATGTTGAGCTGGATTCTCTCCCTTTTAGCAATGGGAATTGTAGCTCTGTGGTCTTGATTTGGACCTGGAGCAGGGAAAAAGCAAATAGTGGAGCAGTTTCCTGCGATCGCTTTTCTAATGCGAAAGTCTCCCATGTAGTAGGGCAGTGTTAGAGCACTGGTTGCGACACAAATATTCCTGCATTTTAATGGTAACTTTAGTTTTTGTGATTGTTTACTTTCTGTGGCCACAGAAGGCTTGTCCTCCAATTCTGACCTCTTGCACATTTCTGATTTTCAATGCTTCAACATTGACACTGGGTCTTCAACTGTCTAGGCCTTAAGTTCTGGAATTCCATCCCTAAGCCCCTCCTTCCTTAAGACACTCCTTAAAGCTATTTGACCAAGCCATTAGTCACCTGTCCCAATATCTCTTTATATGGCTCGGTGTCAAATTTTGTTTGATAACAGTCCCGTGAAACAGCTTGGTACAGTTTGTAAAGGCATATGATAAATGCAAGTTGTTGTCGTCCATGGCAGTGAAGCAATGGCAGCATCTATCGATGAGAAAAATGGTGGCATGAGGTGCATGTTTACATTGGGAGTGCTGTAGCTCCAGTGGTGTGGGGGAGAGCTGCCATCATGATGGCATCATGCAGCACAAAGAAAGCTTGCTGGGAAATGAGGGCAGCTGAGGAAAAAATGCCATCACCCAAAAACTAAAAAGAAAAAAGAAAAAATCACAGCGGCAGCTAACGCGATTCCTATATCTAAAAAGGAGATAGACGGAACTATGGACCAATTAACTTGTCTGCGGTAGGAAAAATGGAATCCTTCAAAGATGTAATAGAAAAACTAGAAACCGAAAATAAAATCAGAACATGTGGAGTCAAGGGACAATTAGAAAAATGGATAGCAAGCTGGTTACAAAACAGAAAACAGATAGCAGACGGTGGTCAGTAAAGATACACAGATCACTAAAAAGTAGCGTCACAGGTTAATTAGGCCATTAAAAAGCAAATGAAGCACTGGGGTCCATTTCTAGAGGGAATAATTGAAAAGTAATGTTAAACTTGTATAGAATCTTGGAGCCTTGGTATAGACCACATTTGTACTGTGAATAGTTCTGATCTCTATATTATAAAAGATGTAGAGTAACTGGAGAAGATGCAAAAGAATGATACCAGATTTATTAGAATGATACCAGAACTGAGAGGTTATACCTATCAGGAAAGATTAAACAGGCTGGGGCTCTTTTCTCTAAGACTGGGAAGACATGGTGGAGACTTTCAAAATTGTGAATGGGTTTGATAGGGTAGACATAGAGAAGATGTTTCCACTTGCAGGCAAGACCAGAAGGAAGGACGATAAATGTAAGATAGTCACTAATAAATCTAATAGGGAATTCAGAAGTAACTTCTTTACCCAGATCATGGTTAGAATGTGGAACGCATTACCACAGGGAGCAGTTGATGCAAATAGCACAGATGCATTAAAGGGGAAGCTAGATAAGCACATGAGGGAGAAAAGAATATAAGGTTTTATTAATGGGTTAGATGAAGAGGGGTGGGAGGAAACACATGTGGAGCTGGCATGGATCTGTTGGGTTGAATGGCCTGTTTCCTGCTGTAACTACTTTAACTTTGAATCATTGCTTACACCTCCCAGAAGGCAGTTAACAAAAGTAGTATATTCCAGGGCAAGGGAATAGATCTCTTTTCTACACTCTTGGTCATCAAATAAGATTACAAAACTGATGTGTGCTCAGAAGGACAAGAGATTAAATTCTTCACAAATAAAACTATTGCCCTTGTACACACGAAGCTACTTAGCAGAAGCTTTAGGCTATCTTGTAATACAGTGTATGCATTGCAAGCAAGTTTACTGGCTTCCAGACAAAAGGTGCTACTTTGAACTTTATGCAACTGGTTTCAAAGTCCATACTAGAATGGAGTGTACTGTAGGAAAGGTGTATGACACACCTTTGTTAACTGATAACTCTAACAAGTTCTGCTATTTAATTTTACATCCTGACTCATTTAGGCCAAAGCGTAAGCTTCTGTTGAACAACTGTTGTGCTCTGGGTATTTAACTCAGTCACCATATAGGTGTGCTGTCTCAAGCACTCAGTTTTGAAGAGGTGTACATCTGCTGATTCACAGAATTATAGATTAGATTAGATTAGAGATACAGCACTGAAACAGGCCCTTCGGCCCACCGAGTCTGTGCTGAACATCAACCACCCATTTAGACTAATCCTACACTAATCTCATATTCCCACCAAACATCCCCACCTGTCCCTATATTTCCCTACCACCTACCTATACTAGTGACAATTTATAATGGCCAATTTACCTATCAACCTGCAAGTCTTTGGCATGTGGGAGGAAACCGGAGCACCCGGAGGAAACCCACGCAGACACAGGCAAGTGCAATCAGAGTAATGACAATAAATCAGGTCAGCTGGCTTATGGATTGAAAATGAATACTAAAATAAGCAAATTAATGTAGTCATAAAAAAAGGATCTCCCAAAAAAATGACTATCAAGTGAACAATATGAAAGTCGAATAAAATTGGTATCTAGGGTATATGAGAACCTTAGGAACAGGGGTAGGCCATTCAGCAGCTCAAGCCTGTTTCACCAGTCAGGTCATGGCAGATCTGAACCATGACTTAATTTACCTACTTGTGCACCAAATCCCTTGATAAATAATCTGTGTCTTGAAACTTTCAATGGACTCAGGATCCAGAACCCTGGGGTGGGGGAAAGAGGGGAGGGGAGGGGAAGGGGAAAAAAAAAAGAGTTCCAAATTTCTACGGCACTGTGTGGAAAAGGCATGCCCTGATTTTGCTCCTGAATGGCCTAGCACTAATTTTAAGATTATGTCCCCTGTTCCTAATTCCCTACAAGAGGAAATATATGTACCTTCCCAATCACATCCTTTTAACATTTTAAACACCATACATCAGATTACCACTCAAGCTACATTTATAGAATCATAGAATGATATAGAGGAGGCCATTTGGCCAATTGTACCAGTGTTGGCTCTTTGAAAGAGCTATCCAATTAGTCCTACACACCCCTGTTCTTTCCCCATGGTCCTGAGATTTTCTACCTTTCAAGTATTTATCCAATTCCCTTTTGAAAGTTACTACTGAATAGGTTTCCACTATCCTTTCAAGCAATGCATTCCAGATCATCACAACATGCTGCATTAAAAAAAAAATCCTCATGTCGCCTCTGGTTCTTTTGCCAATTACCTTAAATCTGTGTTCTTTATTACCGACCCTTCTGCCAATGGAAACAGTTTCTCCTGAATTACTTTATCAAAACCCTTCATGATTTTAAACACCTCTACCAAAACTCTCCTTAACCTGCTCTGCTCCAAGGAAAACACCACCAGTTTCTGTAGTCTCACCGCATAACTGAAGTTCCATGTCCTTAATATCATTCTAGTAAATGTCCTCTGCACCCTCTCCAAGGCCTTGGCATCCTGTCTAAATCTAGTACTCAGAATTAAACATTACTTCAGCCCAGGGTTTAACCAGTTTCTTACATAGATTTAGCATAACTTCATTGCTTCTGTACTCTATACCTCTATTTATAAAGCCAGTTTTAAAAAAAAATCAGCCTTCATGACTTGCCCTGCCAGCCCCAGGTCTCTGTTACTGCAACCTCTTTAAAATTGTACTATTTAGTTTATATTGCATCTCCTCATTCTTCCTACCTAAAGGAATCACTTCGCACTTCTCTGCATTAAATTGGATCTACCATGTGTTTGTCCATTTCACTAGTCTATGTCCTTAAGCCCATTTCTATCCTTCTCACTGTTAACAGCATTCCTGAATTTGTCTTCTGTAAACTTTGATATGATGCGCTGTTTACTCAAGTTTAGGTCATTAATATATTAAAGACAACAGTGATTCTAATGCCGACCCCTGGCATACATTACCCTATACTGCATTCCAGTCTGAAAAGCAACCATTCACCACTACTGTCTGCTTTCTGTCCATTAGCCAATGTCATATCTACACAGCACTGCTCCTTTAAAAATAAATCTAACAAAATTGATGTGGTACCTTATCAAATGCCTTTTGAAAGTCTATGTACATATCAACTGCACTACTCTCAGCAACCCTCTCCACTACATCATCAACGAACTCAATCAAGTTAGTCAAACACAATTTGCCTTTAACAAATCCATGCTGACTTTTGCTTTTATTTTTCTAAGTGCCAATTAATTCTGTCCAGGATTATTGTCTCCAAAAATTTCCCCACCACCACCATCAGACTGAATGGGCTCAAGTTGCCAGGTTTATCCTTCTTCCCTTTTTGAACAGGGGTATAACATTTGCAAACCTCAAGTCCTCATATCGAAGGATTAAAAGAGACTGACCAGACCTCTGCAATTTCAACCCTTATTTCTTTCAGCAACCTAGGATGAATCCCATCCAGAGTGGGTGACTTTTCTACTTCAAGGACTGCCAACATTTTAAGTACCTCCCTCTTTATTTGATCTAATACCACCACTGCCTCTCCTTTACTGCTATATTGACAGCATCCTCTTCCCTGATGAGGTAGTACCTCAGCCATACCCTCTGCCTCCACAAGATCTCATTTTTGGTCCCTTATCAGCCCCAACGTTCCTTAGACTACCCGTTTGCTATGTGTGTTTATAAAAGACTTTTGGCTTCCATTTTATGTTAGCCACTAATCTATTATTATACTCTCTCTGGTCCTCTTATTCCCCCTTTTAGATATCCTCTGCACTTTCTATATGCAACTTGTTCTCTACTGTGTGATGAACCTTAAATTACCATAAGCCTCCTTTTTCTGTTTCATTTTAATCTCTGTACTTTAGTCAACCTAGACACTCTAGCTTTGGATACCCTTCCTTTTCCCATCATGGGAATGTATCTACTCTGTACCTGAACCATTACTTTTTGAAGGCTTCTCATTGCTCAACTTCTGCTTATCTGACCAATTTTTGATTGCAAACCACCTGGGTCAGTTCCCTTTTCAACTCACTGAAGTTAACCCTCCTGCAGTTAAGTATTTTTATGCTCGATTGTACCTCATTCTTTTCCATAACTATTCTAAACCTGATATTAAACTGTTCCTCAAATGCTCTCTCACTGAAACATGCTCTGCTTGCTCACTGCATTCCCCAGAACTAGATCCAGCACTTCTTCCTTTCTTGCTTAAAACCTGTTACATCTCTAAACTTTTTCCAGTTCTGATGAAAGGTCATCGACCCAAAATGTTAGCTCAGTTTCTCTCCACAGGTGCTGCCAGAACTGCTGAGTAATTCCAGCATTTTCCATTTTTATTTCTGCTTCCTTCCTCATTGGGCTAGAAACACATTAATCAAGAAAGTTCTCTTGTACACATTTCAGGAATTCCTCCCTCTCTTTGCCCTTTACACTGTTAGTATCCCAGTTGATAACTGAAGTCTCCCATTTTCACTACTCTGCAGTTCTTACATCATTCACAGTAGAGGAAAGGTTAAAACACAGCGATAGGGAAACTGTCTTAAGTTGCTCCTCTATCTCATTCCTTTGGTAGTCTATGGTATGCACCCAGTAGCGTAATAGCTCCTCAATTCTAACCAAGGACTCTGTCTTTGGCCCCTTAACTGGATCATCCCTCGCCAGTGCTATATTAGTTTCTTTAATCTATACTGCCACTATGCTCCCCCACCCTCCCACCCCTCCCCCCTTCCGAGACAGACACTTTTTTTTCCTGAAAAACTTGTAGCCAGGAATATTAAGTTCCCAATCCTCCCCTTCTTTGAACTAGGTTTCCATTATTGCCACTATTTCATAGTTCAACATGACAACTTGGGACTGCAGCCCACCAACCTTATTTACTACACTCCATTCATTTATGTACATGCACTCCAAACTCATCTTAAACTTTCCACTAGCTTTGATTGCTTTTTGTATCTGCACACTAGCTTTTAATTACTTGCATACTTAGACTCCCAAAGATTTGCTCCTCCACAGTTACTAGATTCGGACATTTAGTAAATACTCCAATTTATCTTGAGTCCGAAACAGATAACCTCATTCTTGCCCACATTGAACTCCATTTTCCATAGTTTTTCCTATTCACTTAATCTGTTTGTCTCCATCTGCACTATTTAATGTCCCTCCTAATTTAGTGTCATCTGTAAATTTGAATATACAACTCTGTATTGCTTTATCCAAGTCATTAATAAATATGGTGGAAGGGTGAGGCTCCAGAATAGATCCCTGGGGCACAAACGCTACTTGTCACATGGAACCAGCATATATACCTGTTATTTCTACTCTCTGTCTCCAACCTCCCAAACAATTTCCAACCCAAGTCAAAAGGCAACCTCCAATTCTAAGCAATCTCATTTTTTGTTAATTTCATGTGGAACCCGAAGAATTCCTTCTGGAAGTCCATATAAATAGCATCCATAGACACTCCCTTATCCACTGTATTAGTGATCTCCTCAAAAAATTCAACTAGACATGACATATCCTTAAAGCCATGCTGGTTCTCTCAGATTGAACAAATATGAGCTAATCGCTCAGTCACTGTATCCGTAATGACAGATTCTAGTAGCTTCTCCACTACTGATGATAAACTGACAGGCCTATATTTATCTGGTTTCTCTCTCCCACTCTTCTTTAAAGAAATGAAGTGGCATTGGTAATTTTCCAATCCATGGGGGCAATTCCTGAATCAAGAGTTATTGAAGATCATGACTAAAGCATCTGCAATTTCCTCACTTATTCCTTTTCAACATTCTGGGGTGGAAATAATCAGGTCCTGGAGATTTATCTATCCTAAGTCCCATTATTTTTTCTAATGCCTTTTTTAAAAAAAAGCTTGTATTGAATCCAATATTTTCTCTTGACCTATCCTTAATTTCCCTATCACTGGATTTTAACCTTTCCTCCACTGTGAAAATGGATATGAAGTACTCGCTTAATAAATCTTGCACTACCTTTAACAGATCCACAGCTCACTTAATTATTGGTACTCTTGCCCCAGAGTCAAAGGTCATTGATTAAAACTCCACTGTAAGACTTTAGTATATAATCTAAGTTTACAATTCAGTGCAGTAATGAGGGAATGTTGTATAGTTAGAGGTGTTGCCTTTTGGATGAGACAATAATTTGGAGGCCGTCTTGGGTGGAGGTAAAAGATTCCTTGGCACTTTTTGAAGAGTAGGGAGTTCTTCTAGTTCCAATACTTACCCCTTAAAACCAAAAAACACTGATTAATCATAGAATGGCAGCCATTCAGCCAGTCTGGCCTTTGCTGGCTCTCTGCAAACAGGGCACTCCCCTGTCCTTTCCCTGCAAATTTTAACAGGTATTCATCTCATTGCTGTTTGTGGGAGTTTTGTGCAAATTGACTGTTGTGTTTATCTACAAAGATAACATGACTACACTTCAAAAGTAATTCACTGGATGGATGCAGTTTTTGGGATACCCTGGGGCCATGAAAAGAAATGAGTATACATCTATGTCTCTTTCTAATGTGGTGTAATGTTCCTGTTATTTATCTATCTGAACCCTAATTACATTAGAAAAACTGTATCCAGAAATGATGAGGTGCTGTTGGAAATATTGATGAGTGCAATGCTCCATGCCTAGTTTCCGCCTCTGCTCTTTGAGCAAGGAATTATTTACATCTACGTGAAATGATAACTCAGCCTTAGTGACGTCAAGGCCTCACCTAATTTAGCTATCTCCTCCAACCAGATGACCCAGCATGCACCATCCACTTCCCTGATACCAGGTGCTGCTTACTTCTTGCACATGTCGCTGAAACACTGGAGATTGCTTTTGTAGCCATTGCACCTCTGCCCTCTGGAACTCCCTCACAGGATCCCTCCACCTTGCCATTTTCTTTTAAAATCTTCAGAACTCCTCATGACCAGCAAGTCCGGAATACCTACCGTCACCTGACATGGAAAGCCCATCCCAGCCCAATCCACACCACTATCTGTAGAAGGGTCTTCTATAACAGCTTTAGAACTCACCCCACCCCAGCCTCCATTGATCTGAATGTGTAGAATCTGCATCCCTGTGTCTCTGCTTCCTGAGGCACAGTTTCGCTTCAGTATTGAGAAGATTTACCTATGTTCAGAGTTGTTGAAGGATAGACAGGTTTCAAACAGAGTATGCACTGTTGTAGCGCTTCCCTCGAGTGTTGTACTTTATGCTTGCTCACATGTGAAATTGTCCTGTTCGGATTGTTTACATATAGTAAGATCTATCCTCTCACTGTATTCCAGTACGTGATCATTTAAAGCTCTTTCCTTTAAATCTTTAGTCTATCCACAATGCATTATCTACAGCACCTTTTGCTCCTATGACTTAACAATAACTGTCCAAGAGAAAAGCACTTTTAACAATGTTTAAAAATGCAATTTTGCCACAGACTGAGACACCCTCCCGCACTGTTATTTGATACTGAACTCCAGTTACTGTACGATTGTGAACTCATTCGGCAAATTGTCCAGCAATAGGAACATAAACGGAAATTCAAAATACATAAAAACAAAAGGTTAACTCTAGCTATCAACATTTAGCGAGCATTTCCCTTTAAAACGACCATATATAATTACAGGAAAACAAGATATGAAATGAGTAAACTTACTAATTCCACGATCATCAATATTCCAATGGAGGATTTGAGGAAATAGATATCCACTCCGATTGGGGAGAACCTGGGACTAACAGTGTTGCTGTGAGTCCTCGTACTGGTTTGAGTGTTGACTTTACCTGGAAACTCTGCCATAATGAAACAGGAGCTCAGCGGCTACAAACTTCTGAAAGTAAAGTCAGCGCAATGCTGCTAAACTTCATCCTCTTCACTGGTCCGGAGAGGAGATAACAGCCCGTGACTCCGCCAGAAACCTGCCTGAGTGACGACTGAGGGCGTTAACTAGAGTTAAACATTGATACCATTTGGCTGCTAAACAAAATACATCCATCCTCCTGTCAGTTATTTGCCGTCCAATCGTTGCTTTGTTCCAGTTGCTTTCGGCAAATGGTGTTTGATCAGATGATGCTTGATATCGATTTCCATCCTGCATTTCAGGCTTGTGATATGTGCTTTATATGAACTGCTGGGTTGAATTCCAGTCATTTAGTTCACGCACCGGCACTATTTCCCCTCTTTTTATTTTGCCCATCTTTATGAGGTCGCTGGTTGAACTGACAGTGAAATCCTTGCCAGGGGATCCTGTAAACCAATATTACTCAGGTCTTGCTCCAATGCAATGTTTTCTCTTATTACCCTTTTGGTAAATTCAACCCGAACTGGGATTTAAAAAAAGTTGCAAATATACGTCATTGACAGCCGTAAAAAGATAAGCTAATATTGAAAGGGAAAGACTTCTAAAGAACTGGGGTTGTCCTTAGTCACAGACAGAAATATATAGTTTCACCACTTCCAATGCATGGACCTTATTCCCACGTTGGTGCCTTTGCAGTTATACTGGAGTCTATGACCCATGAAGAAATACATTGAACTAGGGGTTCTCAATTAGTGGTCCATGAGAAGATTTCAGGGGTCAGTCTGGTTTGTGCCATCTGTAGTCTATAATAGAAGTCTTCAGAGACTAATGAACCAAGTGGTAGCCAGTGCTCCTAACTGTATGGTTTACCTTGACAATGTGCTGGTATACAGTGACACTTGGAAGGACCACTTGGAACAACTAAAAGCTCTGTTTAGAAAACTACAATCGGCTGATTTAATGATAAACCATGCCAAAAGTGAATTTGCAAAAGCCAGAGTAACCTACCTCGGACATATAGGAGGGTAAGGACAAGTGTTGCCAAGAACAGCAAAAGCACAAGCATTTGTGTATTTCCCTACCCTAAACAAGAAATTATGAGGTTTTTATGGATATGTGGTTTCTACCACAAATTTGTACCAAATTTTAGTACTATAGCTGCTCCACTGTCAGATTCGCTACAAAAAAAAGTAGTATGGTCAGGGGAATGCCAAGCATCTTTTGAGAGGCTGAAAGCCATTTTGATTAATGAACCGGTGTCAGCCGCTCCAAACTTCACTAAGCCCTTCAAGGTAGCAATTGATGCTAGTGACCTGGGGGTGGGGGGGCTCGGTGCAGTCCTGTTACAAGACGAATCAGGCATAGAAAGGCCAGTGGGATAGTTTTCCAAAAAGCTAAATCAACACCAAAAATGATATTCAACAGTGGAAAAAGAAACCCTGGGCTTATTACTAGCTCTTAAGCATTTTGAGGTCTATGTCCACACAACTACAGAGAGACACGGGTATATAGTGCTCATAACTCCCTAGCCTTTGTGGAAAAATTCAAAAACCAGAATGCCAGACTATTCCAATGGAGTTTACTATTGCAACCTTATCACTTAAAGATTAACCACATTGCAGGAAAACATAATGTAATTGCAAATGCTTTGTCTAGGATTTAACTTTGATTTGAGTTATCTGAGTGCAAAGATGGTGCAAAGCAGAACTCAATTGGCTACAGGTAAAGAGTGAATGGGTATGGGTGTGAAAATGTGTTTTAAAATGTTTTTCATCTGTTTTTTCCCCATTCTTTGTAATGAAACGCATTTGAAAATTGCATTTCATCCCTCCAAGGATGGAGGTGTTATGACAGTGCTTCTATATTTTTTAAGTGTTTTTTTTTGTTTGCAGACTCATGTATTTTAGAATTATGGACATTGTTTTATTTGGGAAACTGAAAAGGATTCCATGGATGTTTTTTCACTAGGGTCATTGAAAGAACACTGAGAGGTCTTGTTTGAAAGCAACATTTACTAGAAGTCATCTGTCTTCGGTAAATACCGAGCGGGGGCTTTTTGACTTGGGGGAGATGTTTACAGAGAAGTGACTGGTCACGATTTATAGGGGTCAGGTGGCTTGACTCTTGAGATATTGTTTTGGGTTTCACTTTGGACAGTGTGTTGGGGTGTGAACTGTTTTGAAGGCAGTTGGAGAAAACCAGCCAAGAGAGCAGTCACCATCAGCACCCTTTTCGATCTCTTTGAGAACTTTCTGAGAACCAAGTGTAAGAAATACAGAAACTGATGCTGCATTTCTCCTTAAAGCCTGCCAGAAACCCCTGTTGCCACATTTCTCCCGGAAGGCCTGCTAAACTGATCTTCAACATCGCCTGAAAAGAGCTGTTGTAGAGATCCCAGTGACAGCTGTCTATGCGTAGTTGGGACGCCAACCCAAAAAGGGACAACTGACATCTTTCCATATCTTCTCTTTTTTTCTTCAAGAATTAGCAAGTATTTGACCAAAGTATTCTTTTTTGTCTTTGTTTTTGTAACAGAGCTCTAAAGAGAGAATCTCTATTTTCTGGTTAACTGGTGTGTGTGTGTGCGGGCTAAGGTAAAAGGGAACTTTCATATTTCACTCTGTGTGTTAATGCTTTGCCTCATTACTGGTTATGTCTTATTTTATAATAAACTGATAATTTTGTTGTTTATTAAAGAAATCTGGTTGATGTATTTTATTCTGGGATAAAAAGTAGAGTACATGATTGACTGTATCGGTAGCTGGGTGAACATTTAAATATATGTTGTGACCTGTGGAGAAGGGGAACTAGAAAAGACAGTGCACTCCTCCCACCTCAGTCATAACAGTGTCCATCATCTTTCGTAGCTGTAAGGATGCCAATCAGTGGGACCCGCTTCTTCAATCTGAATGAATAAAATAGCTTAAGGCATTATCATGATTTTCCACATACCTCAGACTGTGGAGCTTTATATTCATGGCCATGAACTTCTCTGACGGATGGATAGGCTTAGTCTGGGCACTCAATACTGAATCAATACTGCCGGCTATTTGTAAAGGAGTTGAGGAGGAGGAAAGAAAGGGGCTGGCTTTATCACTAAATGTTTTCTGCCAATGTAGTCAGCTAGGTAAAGTTGCTTCGGACCTGTTAATTCCTTCATTTCTCTCATGTGCCCACCTACTCCACCAGTACTAGTACTGTTAATTCAAGTCATTGGCTTTCTCTGTCATTTTGGGGTGAGGCATCGAAATAAGACAGAAGTTCTGTTTTCAAAATGGAGGACATGGACCTGGAATTTAAGTCCAGTCAGACCGAGTGTGCTCATGACGAGCCTGCAGTGAGCACTGCACTTGTTGCTTCTGGTTCATTTCCAGTTAAGCAAATGGTGAAGGGTCACAGACCTGAAACGTTAACTCTGCTTCTCTCTCCACAGATGCTGCCAGACCTGCTGAGCATTTCCAGCATTTCTTGTTTTTATTTAAGCAAATGGTTGATGGGGTGGAGCAGTCCTTGGGCCGAAATGGGCACATGATGCAAATTTAGGACTTACAGATTCTTCTTTACGAAAGGTTTAATAGAGCTATTTCAGTGGGACCAAGATAAATTGCAAAGAACAAAAAAAAAATTGTAAACACACACAACAAATACCAGACATGGAGAACTTTTAATATGACCATTATCTTCAAAACAATAAAACCCATGGAGCAGTGATACAAAATTTCCTTCATCAAGTTTAACCGCAAGGGCTGAAGAACACTGAGGAAGTGGCGATGTGTGTAAAAAACACAAATCTACCATTAATCCTGCAAAATTAAGGAAATATGAAGACAGCTACTTGAATTTTGGTTTTATTTATACAGAAAGCAGAGATATACCAGACCCACAGGGTATACTTTGATCACCCCACAGCTCAACAGTTTGCAGGGAGAGAAGGAATGGGTGACCACCAGGCAGTCAAAGAGGAACAGGCAGGTAGTGCAGGAAAACCCTGAGTGCGTCTCACTCTCCAACAGGTATTCAGTTCTGAATACCAAGGAAAGTGATGGTTCATCTGGGGAGTGCAGCCAGAGCCAAGGCCATGGCACCACAGGTGGCTCAGCTGTACAGGGGGATACAAGGAAGACTGAACGAGCGATAGTGATAGGAGATTTGATAGTCAGGGGAACAGACAGGCACTTCTGTGGCTGCAGACATGAGTCCAGGATGGTGTGTTGCCTCCCTGGTGCCAGGGTCCAGGATGTCACCGAACGGCTGTAGAGCACCCTGAGGGGGGAGGGTGAACAGCCAGCAGTCATGGTCCACATTGGTACCAATGACATAGGTAGGAAGAGGGATGTGGTCCTGCAGAAAGAACTAGGTAAGAAATTAGCAAGCAGGACTCAAAAGTAGTAATCTCCAGATTACTTCCAGTACCACGCGCAAGCGAGTATAGAAATAGAAGGATCGTGCATATGAATACGTGGCTAGAAAGATGGTGCAGGATGGAGGGCTTTAGATTCCTGGAGCACTGGGACTAGTTCTGGAGAAGTTAGGACCTGTACAGGTCAGACAGGTTGCACCTGAACAGAGGTGGGACAAATTTATTGTGGGATGATTTGCTAGTGCTATTGGTGAGGGTTTCATAAGAACTAGGAGCAGGAGTAGGCCGTCTGGCCCCTCGAGCCTGCTCCGCCATTCAATAAGATCATGGCTGATCTTTTCGTGGATTCAGATCCACTTACCCGTGCTCCCAACGTATCCCTTAATTCCTTTATTGTCCAAAAAGATATCTACCTTAGCTTTAAAGACGTTTACTGAAGAAGCATCAACTACTTCACTGGGCAAGGAATTCCATAGATTAACAACCCTCTGGGTGAAGAAGTTCCTTTTTAATTCAGTCCTAAACCTGCTCCCTCTAATCTTGAGGCTATGCCCTCTTGTTCTAGCTTCACCTGCCAGTGGAAACATCCTCTCTACTTGTATCTGATCTATTCCCTTCATAATTTTATATGTTTCTATAAGATCCCCCTTCATTCTTCTGAACTCCAATGAATATAATCCCAATCTACTCAGTCTCTCCTCATAAGCCAACCCCCTCAACTCCGGAATCAACCTAGTGAACCTCCTCTGCACCCTCTCCAGTGCCAGTATATCCTTTCTCAAGTAAGGAGACCAAAACTGCACACAGTACTCCAGGTGCGGCCTCACCAGTACCTTATACAGCTGCAACATAACCTCTCTGCTTTTAAACTCAATCCCTTTAGCAATGAAGGACAAAATTCCATTTGCCTTCCTAATTACTTGCTGTACCTGCAGACTAACCTTCTGCGATTCATGCACAAGGACACCTAGGTCCCTCTGCATCGCAGCATGCTGCAACTTTTTACCATTCAAGTAATAATCCTTTTTCCTGTTACTCCTACCGAAATGAATGACTTCACATTTATTAACATTGTATTCCATCTGCCAGACATTTGCCCACTCACTCAATGTATCTATGTTCCTCTGCATAGTTTCACAGTCATCTGCACACTTTGCTCTGCCACTCATCTTAGTGTCATCTGCAAACTAACTTGGCAGGGGTGTGAGAACCAGGAGATAATACAAGAGAGGAACACGAAGGTACATAAAGAGTTGGAAGAGACAGATAGCACTAGAGTAGGAAATAGCAAAGTATTAGGTGGGGTCAGAGTGAGAGTGTTAAACAATACTCAAGAATGGAGTAGTTCAGTATTAGATGGGAGTGGGCTGAGAAGGACTATGAGGAATGCAAAGAGAGGATTACAATGCACGTGTGTAAACGCACAAAGAGTGGTGAATAAGGTTGATGAGCTGCAAGTACAAATGGCAGTACAGGAATATGATGTAGTGGCAATAATGGAAACATAGTTTAAAAACGGTGAGGACTGGGTGCTTAATATACAAGGATATAAAGTGTCAGAAAAGATAGAGAAGGAAAAAAATGAGGTGGGGTAGCCGTCCTGATTAGGGAAGGCATTGCAATGCTGGAAAGGGAAGAGATCCTTGAAGGGCAAGGACAGAATCCATTTGGTTAGAGTTGAGGAGCAAAAAGGATATAATCATGCGACTAGGGGTATTCTATAGGCCTCCAAATAGTGAGAAAGAGAGATTGAGGAGCAATTCTGCAGGGAAATCACAGACATGTGCAATAGTAATAGAGTGGCAATATATGGGGACTTTAATTACCCAATATCGATTGGGATTATTTTAGAGCAAAGGGTAAGGAGGGGGTGGAATTTCTAAAATGTGTTCAGGATAATTTCCTTGATCAGTATGTTCTCAGCCCAACTAGAAAGAGGTGTTGCTGGATCTGGTATTGGGAAATGAGGTGGGCCAAGTGCCTATTGGGGAGCACTTGGTTAAGAGGGATCATTAGGTTTAGACTAGTAATGCAGAAAAACAAGGAACAAAATAAGGTAGAATGTCTAGATTGGAAGAGGGTTAATTTCAATTCAATGAGAAGGGATCTCGCCACGGTAGAATGGAACCAAAGACCGGCAGTAAGAGCTGTTTTGGAACAAAGGGTTAGCTTCAAAGAAGAGATGCTTCAGGTACAGGCTAGGAACATTCCAACATGGGTGAAAGGTAGGGGAACCAAGAACAGGGCTCCTTGGTTGATGAGGGAGATAGAGGTGATGATGCATGTCAGATGAGCTCATCAAGTGAGAACCAGGCCACATACAAAAAGCTGAGAGGGGAGGTGAAGAGGAAAATAAGACTGGAAAAGAGAGAATATGAAAGTAGAACGGCAGTCAACATAAAAAGGAACCCAAAGATCTTCTACCAGCATATAAATAGTACGCAAATAGTAAGAGGAGGAGTGAGGCCCATTAGGGACAAAGAGGGAAATATATGCTGAGAGGTAGGTGCAGGGCAAGGCTAATATACTTAATGAGTACTTTGTATGAGTGTTCACTAAGGAAATGGAGGATGACAAAATATCGGTAGAAGCAGAGAGAGTAGAGGCAATGGATAGGATAAAAATTGCGATGGGGGAGGTACTAAAAAGGTTGGCTATGCTTAGAGTAGCTAAGTCACCTGATCCAGATGGTTTGCATCCCAGGTTGCTAAAGGACGTGGGGATGGAGACAGCGGAAGTGTTTGCCATAATCTTCCAATCTTCCCTGGATATGGGGGAGGTGCCACAGGATTGGAGAGTGGGAAATGTGACACCCTAATTCAAGAAAGGGTGTAAGGACAATCCTAGCAACTACAGGCCAGTTAGTTTAACATCAGTAGTGGGTAAGATTTTAGAAACTATAATCAGGGAATATATCAACGGACACTTAGAGAGGTTCAAGTTAATTAAGGATTGACAGCATGGATTTGTAAAAGTAAAATACTGCGGATGCTGGAAATCTGAAATAAAAACAAAAAGTGTTTGAAATACTCAGCAGGTCTGGCAGCATCTGGTCACAGACCTGAAACGTTAACTCTGTTTCTCTCTCCACAGCTGCTGCCAGACCTGCTGAGTATTTCCAGCATTTTCTATTTTTATTATGGATTTGTAAAAGGCAGATCGTGCTTGACAAATCTAATTGAATTTTTTGATGAAGTAACAGAGAAGGTTGATGAAGGGTGGATGTTGTTTATATGGATTTTAAGAAAGCATTTGAAAAGGTACCGCATAAAAGGCTGGTTAACAAAATTGAAGCTCATGGAATAGGAGGGTCAGTGTCCAATTGGATTTTTTAAAATTGGCTTATGAACAGAAAGCAGCAAGTCGTAGTAAATGGTTGTTTTTCAGACTGGAGGATGGTAGACAATGGTGTTCCCCAAGGGTCAGTGCTGGCACCACTGCTTTTTTGATACATATAAATGACTTGGATCTTGGAATACAGAGTAGAATCTCAAAATTTGTGGACAACACCAAACTTGGAGGTGCAGCAAACTGTGATGATGATATGATATCAACAGGACAAAGATAGGCTAGCAGAATGGGCAGAGAGGTGGCAGATGGAATTTGATACTGACAAATGTGAGGTAATGCATTTTGGCAGAAGGAATGGGGAGAGGCAATAGATACTTAATGGTACAGTTCTAAAGAGTGTGCAGGAACAGAGGGACCTGGGTGTGCATGTGCATAGATCTTTGAAGGTGGCAGGACATATTGAGAGAGTGGTTAGTAAAGCATATGGGATCTTGGGATTCATAAATTGAGGCATTGAGTACAAAAGCAAGTAAGTTATGCTTGAACCTTTATAAAGCTCTGGTTCCAGTTCCGGTCACCACACTTCAGGAAGGATGTAAGGGTCCCTGAAAAGGTGCAGAGGAGATTTACTAGAATGGTTCCAGGGATGGAGGATTTTAGTTACAAGGTTAGGTTGGAAAAGTTGGATTTGTTCTCCTTAGAACAAAGGAGTTTGAGGGGAGATTTAATATAAGTGTACAAGATTATGACAGGCTTAGCTAAGTTAGTCAAGGAAAACTGTTCCCATTAACAAATGGTGCAAGGACTAGGGGATACAGATTGAATGTTTTGGGCAAAGGATGCAGGGGGAATATGAGGAAGAACTTTTTTACCCAGCGGGTGGTAATGACCTGGAACTCGTTGCCTACAGGGGTGGTGGAACCAGAGACAATCACTAACTTCAAGAGGAAGTTGGATGGCCACTTGGGAGAAATAGACTTGCAGGGCTACAGGGATCGAGCCGGGGAGTGCAACTGACAGCATAGCTCCGCAGAGACCAGGCCTGGACTTGATGGGCCGAATGGCGTCCTTCCTGTGCTGTAAATGACTCAATGACAAGTACTGTCCAAAGAATCTTAAAAACCCTCCACATTACAGAGACATTTAATTACCAAGCATGAAACATATAAGAACAAACAATGTTTTTTGAGCGAAAGGCTAAGGAACTGGTTGGTAGTAAAAAGCTACAATGAAATCCACAACTACCACTGATAAATGCTTGTCGTCTTATCCTACATAGTGGCACAGACAGTGGCATAGTGGTAATGTCACTGAACTAGTAATCCAGAGGCACAAGCCCACAGTAGCTGGTGGAATTTAAATTCAGTTAATTAATAAACTCAGTTAATTAATAAAAATCCAGAATTGAATGTCTCAGTAATGGTACTATGAATCTATCATTGATTGTCATAAAACCCCACCTGTTCACTAATGCCTTTTAGGGAAGGAAATCTGCCATCCTTACTTGGTCTGGCCTACAGGTGATTCCAGAGCCACAGCAATGTGGTCGACTCTTAACTGTCCTCTGAAATGGCCTAGAAAGACACACAGTTGTCAAGGGCAATTAGGGCAACAAATGCTGGCCTCGCCAGTGACGCCCACATTCCATGAAAGAGTAAAAAGATAACTACCAAAGCAAAAAAATTGCATCCAGTTGCTGATAATGTCTCGTGCCACTGAAATTATATGGGAAATGTTTGGACAGGAGAAGGCCAAGGAACTGGAAAAATTAGCAATGTCAAATGGCACTGTCAAAAAATGGATTGATTTAATGTCAAATGCATCGGTTGGCTGCATGAAAATGCCTTTGCTACACAACTTAATGAATCCACAAACATTTCTAAAATATCCCATTTATTCACCTATGTGCGGTATGTGTCGAATAAGGAAATAAAATAAAACATTTTGTTTTGCAAAGAGCTGAAGACAATAACAAATTCAGAAGATATTTTTGAATTGTCGTGTCACGGGTGTCTGTGGAATTTTTATAACAGAGGAGGGGGGTCTCAGAAGCAAAAAGATTCAGAATCCCAGCCATAAACCAATAGAGACTGATAAATGAAAGCAAAATACTGTAGCTGCTGGAAATCTGAAATTAAAACAAGAAATGCTGGAAATACTCAGCAGGTCTGGCAGCAGAGTTAACGTTTCAGGTCAGTGATCTTTCTTCAGAACTGGCAAAGGTTAGAGACAGATAAATGGCTTGATTTCAGGGTCAGCTGTAGCTGAGTGATAACTCTCTCACCTGAGTCAGAAGGCTGTGGGTCCAAGCCCCACTTCACAGACTTGAGCACATAATGACACTTTGCTGCAGTTACTGCGGAAGAACGGCATTGTCAGAGGTGTAGTCTTTTGAATGAGACATTAAACCAAGGGCCCACCTTCCCTCTTATGTGGATATAAAAGATCCTACAGCACCACTTGAAGACCAGTAGAGGAGTTCTCCTGGTGTCCTAGCCCATATTTATCCCTCAACCAACCTCTAAATGATTGCAGTGCTTCCCTATGTTACACCGGTGAATACAATTTAAAAGTACTTCATTGGCTGTAAAGTACATTGGTATACCCTGATGACATGGCAGGCACTGCATAAATGTCATACAAATACTGTGGCTACAAGAGCAGGTCAGAGGTTAGGAATCCAGTGGTGAATAATTCACCTCCTGATTCTCCAAAGCCTGTCCACCATCTACACGACACAAGTCAGGAGTGTGATGGAATACTCTCCACTTGCCTGGATGGGTGTAGCTCCAACAACACTCAAGAAGCTCGACATGATCCAGGACAAAGCAGCCCGCTTGATTGGCACCCCATCCACAAACATTCACTCCCTCCACCACCGACACACAGTGACAGCAGTGTGTACCATCTACAAGATGCACTGCAGCAACACACCAAGGTTCCTTCGACAACACCTTCCACACCCGCGACCTCTACCACCTAGAAGGACAAAGGCAGCAGATGCATGGGAACACCACCACCTGCAAATTCCCCTCCAATTCACACACCATCCTGACTTGGAATTATATCACCGTTCCTTCACTGTCACTGGGTCAAAATCCTGGAACTCCTTTCCTAACAGCACTATGGGTGTACCTACCCCACATGGACTGCAGCGGTTCAAGAAAGAGGCTCACCACCAACTTCTCAAGGGCAATTAGCGATGGGCAATAAATGCTGGCCTAGCCAGCGATACCCACATCCTATGAATGAATTTAAAAAATGTATGTTCTTTCTTGTATGGTTCAATCAAGCAGTATCATTAACGTCCTGACTGCACCTTATTTATTATGCCGTTTATCGAAACCTCTTCAGGGTCACGACTAAGGCATTGAGCTTTTCAGTAGGGTGATGTTTAAATTTGCATGATTTACTGTCTGATTTACGTATTGGGAAAAACCTTGCAAAATAAGTTAGAAAGGTCAGTTTCACCATACTAAAATGGAAACCTCCATGGAAAATATATTTTCAACAAGTTTGACAGTAAATTGTGTAATTCCTCTTCGCGTTTAATCAGGTGCACGTGGTAACAAATGAGGCAACTTCTATCCCCAACAACTGAAAGTTTGACAAACACGAATGAAACCAATGGCTGGAATTTTACACTCCCCAAGCCTGCCCCACCCTGGGAGTGCGCCAGGAGGCAGGGGGCATAAAATCGGTTGGGATGGCAGGGGTGGGGACCGTGCCCATCATCTACCCGCCCTTGCTAGTATCTTACCAGTGGCAAGAGAGGCAGCCTGCCCTTAGGCCACTTGAGGCCCTTAAATAGCCAACTAAGGGCCTCTTCCCACTACCGCTGGTATTTTACCAGTGGCGGATGGGCACTTCAGTTGGGGTGACCACCTGGTAAGATCAGGCGAACTGCTTGTAGGCTGAGGGAGCCCTCCTGATCGGCATCCTGTGCCCCACGGAGTGCCGCCCCTGCTGGAACACCCTCTTGATCGACCCACCTCCCCCTTGCCAAGGCCTGGCTGATTGGAGTCAGGGTTTGCCAGGAACACTTAGCTTTTTCTCTGGCTCCATTGCTGGCTGGGTCTGGGGCCTGCTAGAGTCCCGGTGGTGCTGCTCAGACTGAAGAGCCGCCGGACTTCTGACCAGCAGCTCTTGGAGGCGGGGCATCCTGCCTCATGAGAGCGGAAGCCACGATTAATTGCCTTAGCCACAAAAGTGGACTGGGTCATTGCCTCCTCATGAAATTCCAGCCACTGACTCTTTAATCACACAGATTGCACTGTGATACAGTAAATCAAAGACAGCTACCTCTTCATAACCTGTCAGGCTAAAGGTGGGGGAAACGAACCTTTCTAGAATTTTTTTTTCATAGATGTGATTGACTTAAGTAAAACATTCAAAGTAAACAATTCACTGAAATAATTTCAAATTAATTACTTTTACAGTTGGAAGACAATTTCACTCAAACTACCGTGACACACTTCCCCCACTGATTCGGTTACATGTTGTATGTAAAAACTGAGCCATTGGGTCACAAATTTGATTCTTAGTCTGTGCTGAGTCACCTGCTTTTGGGCAGGGGACTATTGGAGTGCTCCAATTCTGGCATCACTGTCCCCTGGGTTCAGGAAAGAAATGTCAGTCAGGGCTCTAACTTCTGTCTCCTATCCAGAGACTCCTGCAGTACTGTGTAAAGAGGAAGGGTGTCAATTCTGACTGGAGACGCCATCAAGCTTGGCTGTTGTATCCTAACACACACACTGCATTGGTTTACAAATTAAAGATGGCCAGCTGGGTGTCCTGAAGATGAGTTATTGCTAAGCACCAGAGCAGTCACAGAACAAAGATCCTTTCAGATAGTAGCTGGTTCCAATTAGTGGCCAAAGCTAAATCAGCTCAGGCTCATCTATGGTGAATGGACAGTTAAGACTACCTGTTTAAAAAGTAGTACCTAGGCTGACCAAGTAGAAAACCACCCTTGCCTTATACTGTTTTGCTGCTGTGATTTGGGACCATAACAAAAGGAATTACCAAATGACAAACAACTATGCTTCCAATCAAGTAATTACAATTTGCTCATCATGCTTCCTTAGCATATGCCGAAGGAATTGAAGGAAAAAAAAGAATCCTTGCAATAAAGGTTGATTGGTTAAGTATCAGAATGAAAAAAATTAAATGTGCTTTTGACACCAAAACCAGATGAGTTTTGTCAACAGGAGTTGAGGGGGGCCCGGACAAATCTGGAAATGGTTCAGAGGGTTAAAGAAGGCAACAGCTTACGAAGCAGGACTTCTAAGCTGAGGAAATAATTTTCATGAGGACGGCACCATTTTCTGCAGATAAAAACATAGCTGTGACTTTCCACCCTGCCAGCACTGTGTTCAGACGGTAGTGGGTATGGGTGGGTACTTGTGCTGGAGGCTCCTTGTTGGAACACCGTGGAAGAAAAGGGGTCCACACCCTTGGAATCAACCTTTTTTCTTCTCTCCCAATTCTTGAACTCCTGCTCAGGTAATTGTATTCCAAGTGAAGCATCTTGGGTCAGTTTACAACATTAAAAGATGATATACAGGTGGAAGTTGTTGGAATGGTGCTGAGCATGGTAAATTTCTCCTGGAGTTTTAACCTCATCAAAAATTGTCTCTGGAAGCAGATCAACACTGCAGATTATAATGAGGAGTTTAAACTTCATTTCAAACGCCATCAATAAAGAGAATAGTAAGTATAACAAACCCATTATCACAGAAATGCTTTATTTCCATATAAATGTCACATATGGGTTACATCAAGTAACTTGAGAAATTTTGACACAAGGTGTCCACAGGACAGTAAATATTACAAAACTAAAAGATCGTTAAACTACATATTAAGGACATTATACATTACTAACACTGCAGTCACAGAAGTGTCATCACTGTAAACAAGCATGGCCAAGGAATTGAGACAAATGCGTAACTGAAGTTAACAGCTGCTACGTGTAATATGCTGAACTTTGCATTTCAAAACAGCTTGGCGTGCACTGCTTAGAATGCGACGTCTAAACACAATGGTGGATAAAAGCTCACCTGCTTTAGAGTTGAAATATGGAACAATTTGTATTCTGACTTACTAACTCCTGCTGACTTACCATTGTACTTCCCTTCATTGCAGTGGGTGCCAGTAAATTCTTTTAGATCATTTTTTCCCTCTTCAGCCAAGCTAAATTTTAATTACAAAATAGACAATTCACTGGAGGATACTCTTAAAAATACTAAGAGTTGGGATAGAAAGGGAGAAAATAATTGACAAACTGGCAAAACTAAAAAAAGGATAAAACCCCAGTTCTGGATGGTGCACACTCACATAGAGTCAAGGAAACTAGGGAGGAGATAGAGGCACTAGATATACATCTTCTTCTTCTTTGGCCTCCTTGTCTCGAGAGACAATGGGTAAGCGCCTGGAGGTGGTCAGTGGTTTGTGGAGCAACGCCTGGAGTGGCTATAAAGGCCAATATTAGAGTGACAGACTCTTCCACAGGTGCTGCAGAAAAAATTGTTTGTCGGGGCTGTTACATAGTTGGCTCTCCCCTTGCGCTTCTGTCTTTTTTCCTGCCAACTGCTAAGTCTCTTCGACTCACTAGATATACATATTATATATATATAGCCATATTTGTAGAAAAGGGGATAGTGCCAGAGGACCTGTAGACAGAACAAAACCTTGGAACTATAGACCAGTCAGATCGATGTCAGTGGTAGAAAGGATACTGGGAACCTATACTAAAAGTGTTGGAGAGACAGAAAATAAAAAAGTCAGCATGGATTCTGAAAGGCTAAGTCATGCTTAACTAGCCTTGTAGAATTGTTTTGAAGAGGTAATGGAAAGAGTAGACAAGTATAATGCAGAAGATGTCATATACTTGGATTTTCAAAAGGCCTATGATAAGGTACCACATGATAGGCTCATGACAAAGGTTAGGTTATGTGGCGTCAGCTGAATAACTAGAAAATTGGCTTTAAAAAAAGCAGAGTAGGGGTAAAAAGTAGTTATTCAGATTTGTGTAAGGTAGAAAGCAATGTTCCACAGGATCAGTGCTGGGACCACTTTTACTCATAATTTACATTAATGATTTGAACTTAGGAACAAATAAATATCAAAATTTGCAGATGTTACCTAACTGGGTGGGTCGATATAGCTAACACTGAGGAAGAATACAACATAATTCAAGGCAACATTAGACTACTTGCAGACTGGGCTGTTATGAGACAAATGAGCAGCAACATAGATAAATGTGAGGTGAGGCAATTCGGTAGGAAAAACAGAATCAACATCTTACAAAATAAGAAACTGAATGGGGAGGAGGAGCAAAGGGATACAAGTGAACAAATTAAAAGCAGCATCACAGGTTAGCAAAAATGCAAACAAAGCACTGTGATTTAATTCTAGGGGCACAGAATTGATAGTGAAGTTATGTTAAACTTGTATAGGATCCTGGTCAGGCTGTACCCGAGTACTGTGCACAGTTCTGGTCTCCACACTATAAAAATGAAATAGAAGCACTGAAGAAAAGTGCAAAAAAGATTTATCAGAACAGAAATTATAGTTATCAGGAATGACTGAATAGGTGGGGGCTTTTTTCTTTAGAAAAGAGAAGACTGAGGAGACCTGATAGAAGTCTTTAAAGTTCTTTTTTATTCTTTCATGGGATGTGGGCGTCACTGACAAGGCCTGCATTTGTTGCCCATCCCTAATGCTCTTGACAACTGAATGTCTTGCTAAGCCATTTCAGAGGACAGTTAGGAGTCAACCACATTGCTGTGGCTCTGGAGTCACACATAGGCCAGACCAAGTAAGGACAGCAGATTTCCTTCCCTAAAGGGTATTAATGAACCAGGTGGGTTTTTACGACAATCAATGATAGATTCATGGCACCATTACGGAGACATTTAATTCTAATTCTGGATTTTTATTAATTAACTCAATATTCACACACTTCTGAGCACCCCCACTCCGAGTCCTATTTTCTGAAAGACCGCAATCCAAAGGAAAAAAGTGCGATATCCCTACAGAAAAAGTTGTTTTAAAAAAGTGACAGAAAGTGCATATTAAAGAGTTCCATTTACCTCTAGCTCTGGTTTCAACGTTCAGAAATACCAAACAATAATTAACATTCTTAAATGAAGCTTTATATGTCTGCCAGTTGACAGATATAAAGTCTCAACAGTCCCTTCAGCTGAGCATTGTTTAAGGTTGTACGGAATTGTCCTCCAATGCAGAGAGCTGGGATTATACCAAAACTAGAATGGAGTCAGTAACCAATCCTGTAGCCATTCTCCATTCTTCTTTTGATGCCATAACAATGTGTTGTGTTTTATTTCCAGAAGTTAAGGCCTGGTGGAGCTTAGTCATATTCCGAACCGATAGTAATACTGAGCTCTTCTCCCAAAATGTGCGTTTCGTGAAACCATTTATTAGTGTCCAGCACAACTAAAAGGGAGGTAAACAAAGTTAGTGCAGCATGGCCTAGCTACTTCAGTATATATTACTAACTTACTTATATAGCAGGTTAAGGGTTAGAACAGCCCCACAGCTTCTCCAGACCCTGGGGTTGCTGTCCAGCGTGCAAGATCTGCGGAACATTAGATATGTGCGTGCAGGGGCTCCAGCAAAAGTTGCAACTTCTCACCTGCAACACAGATCAACTGCAGCCAAGCCCCTGAAGGAGGAGCAACAAAATACAAAGCATCTCACTCTGTATACTGCCTGATCCTCCCTACAATAAACAGGAGCTTGAAATAGAGTTTCTACTCATATTTTAAAAAAAGAGTTAACAAAGTGAGTATTGGTCCTATAGAAAGTGAATCTGGGGAATTAATAACAGAAAATAAGGAGGTGGCAGATGACTTTGCAATCGGTCTTCACTATAGAGGATACAAGCAACATCCCAGAAATAGCTGTAAATCAGGAAATGGAAGGGAGGGAGGAACTCAAGAAAATTACAATCACTAGGGAAGTAGCACTGAGCAAATTGTTGGAACTGCAGGCTGACAGGTCCACGGGTCCTGATGGACTTCATCCTAGGGTCTTAAAAAAAGTCGCTAGTGAAATAGTTGATGTGTTGGTTTTGATTGTCCAAAATTCCCTAGATTTGAGGAAGGTTTCATTAGGTTGGAAAATAGCAAATGCAACTCTTTTATTCAAAAAGGGAAAGACAGAAATCAGGAAATTACAGGTCTGTTATCTTAACATGTCACAGAGAAAATGTTAGAAGCTATTATTAAAGACATTATAGCAGGGCACTTAGAAAAATTCAAGGTAATCAGGCAGGGTCAACATAGTTTGTGAAAGATGTAACAAGTGGTGTGCCAAAGGGATCCGTGCTGGGGCCTCAACTTTTTACCATTTATATAAATGACTTGGATGAAGGGACCGAAAGCATGTTGCTAAATTTGCTGATGACTCAAAGATAGGTAGGAAAGTAAGTTGTGAAGAGTGCATAAGACGACTACAAAGGGATATAGATAGGCAAAGATCTGGCAAATGGAGTATAATGTGGTGTCATTCAGGCCCCCACCTGCCAAGAATGAGGCATACTAATTTTGCCATATAGACATTAAATTTCAAACTGTTGTTGAAGTGAAGAAAGGACACATGAAAATTGCCAGATCTTGGCTGGAAAGACATTTGCATATTAACAGACAATTCTTGGAAAGGACAAAGAACCATTCCCTGACACATTAAACCCACAATGGACTTTTGATCACCAGACGTTGAAGGTGGGGGAGCTCGCATTCCAGGTTGCCTAAGATGGCCGAATACACAAACGGACATGGTCAAACCAGCTAGTCACATGACTAACCTGCTGGGCAACCTGAGCTTTTTGAATTTGTACAAACAGATTGAGCAGAAAGCAGAATGCTCCCGGACTGAGAAGATCTCTCCTGTCTGCCTGCTCCCATCTCTTTCTCACAAGCCTCTGAATCCACTGAAGACACATGAAGCCAAGAGAGAAAAGTCTCCTCCAGCAAACAAGGTTTAAGAAGAATACTGGGCCCCAACAAAAAGCAAGATCTACCTACAATAAAGGACACTATAGTGAGCCCAAAGAACTGTATCACAAAAAACCTCCTCAGATATTGCCTCAAACCTTTCCACCTTATTTCTTCTGTTTTCTTTCTGTCTCTATTTGCATGTGTGTATTGCATATGCATGCTAGTGTGGGTGCATTGTGTATCCGTAGGCGTTAACCGAATTAGAGTTTACGTTTAATAAATTTCAACTCTTCTTTAAACCTAAGAAAGTCTGCTTGTGCTGGTTTCTTTGCCTTAAATTTGGAAAACTGTGAACAAGGATTCACCAAGGGGAAGCTAAAAACAGTGTGGTTAAAAATAAAATGCTGTAATGGTAAGACCTGGCGAAGGCTGAAAGGGAACCCTAGACCTCTTTCTCACCTGGTCGTAACAGTGGGAAAATGTGAAATTGTTCATTTTGGCAGGAAAAATAAAAAAGCACATCATCTTCACTTCACTTGCTTAAAAGCTTTTCTAACCTTTGCCAATTCTGATGAAAGGTCACAGACCTGAAACATTAACTCTGTTTCTCTCTCCACAGGTGCTGCCTGACCTGCTGAGTATTTCCACCACTTTCTGCTTTTATTTCAGATTTCCAGCATCTGCAGTATTTTGCTTTTATATTATCTAAATGGTGAGAGATTGCAGAGCTCTGAGATGCAGAGGATCTGGGTGTCCTAGTGCATGAATCGCAAAAGGTTAATATGCAGGTACAACAAGTAATTAGGAAAGATAAATGAATGTCATTTATTGTGAGGGGAACTGAATACAAAAGTAGGGAGATTTTGCTTCAGTTCATAAAGGGCATTGGTGAGACCACATCTGGAGTACTGTGTACAATATTGGTCTCCTTATTTAAGGAAGGATGTAAATGCATTGGAAGCAGTTCAGAGAAGGTTTACCAGACTAATAACTGGAATGGGCGAGTTGTCTTATGAGGAAAGGTTGGACAGGCTAGGCTTGTATCCACTGGAGTTTCGAAGAGTAAGAGGCGACTTGATTGAAACATACAAGATCCTGAGGGGTCTTGACAGGTGGATGTGGAAAGGCTGTTTCCGCTTGTGGAAGAATCTAGAACCAGGGTCACTGTTTAAAAATAAGGGGTCGTCCCTTTAAGACCGAGATGAAGAGAAATTTTTTCTGAGAGTCATGTGTCTTTGGAACTCTCAAAAGGTGGTGAAAGCAGTCTCTTTGAATATTTTTAAGGCAGAGGTAGACAGATTCTTGATAGGGGGTGAAAGGTTATTGGGGGTAGGTGGGAATGTGGAGTTGAGATTACAATCAGATCATCCTTAATTTATTGAATGGCAGAGCAGGCTCAAGGGGCCAAATGACCTACTCTTGCTCCTAATTTGTATGCGTGAACTGTCTTGCATGCACTTGTACACAGGTTAACTTGTAGTATTGTTGAATATATAATCAAACATCTTGATTCTTATGCAAGATGTCCCTTTTTAAAGACCAAGTAACCTAATTGAAGGTAAATCTATTCTAATGTTTTGCTCTAAAAGCCACTTGCCCCGAGTTCAAGATTGAGCACGGAGATCAGCAGCTCTGTATAGTTCTTTGTTCCTCCATATTACTCTCCATTCTGTTACAACTCATCAATAAAAGTGCATCAGTGACCACCTAATATTTAAGTGATTAGAAACCCAAATCTCACATAACATGCTTCCTCCAGCTATCGTGTATTCACTTGTGCTAACAGGAATAAACAGCTAAGATAATTAAAGTTAGTAAGTTTTCAGTCATTAGCACATTTACAGCCGTGCTGGTTTCTGGGTGGACATATTAAATAATTTCAACTACTTCACTCAGGCTAACTGCAACAATTTCGAGAAATGAAATGTTGCACAAAATTAGTGTTGCTGGGAAATCTACTGTGGAATGTTTTACTCAAAGTAATGTGGGACTTCAGAAATCTATTGCTGAGAATAATAAAACACTGTGCGGTTACTGAATTATCTAACTACTGATTTTCCTGCTTGCAAACCTGATAAATTATATCACGGCACAGATCTGATACGGGCAGGGAGTGAGGGGGTCATTTTGATACAACTGCTACTGGAAACACCTGTAGTGAATAGAGGCATCATTGCAGAACTGTAAGGCACAGCTTTCTTTGGGTTTTTCTTTTTGATGTGTTATCAACATGAAAAGGAGTTCACTGTGAAGTGGCCTTGCACCTGTAACTGAGCAACACAAAATGTTTGTTCAGTAGAGACTTCTGGCTAAGGCCTGGTAGTATATTAAGCTCCTTGTGACTTCCGTTAACACCATTCTAGTTGTAACTTCTTTTAATTGGTATTTCTCAGTTATGATGCAAATCATTCTTAGAAAAGGAAGTCCGCAGCTGTGATGCAAATAATGTTTTTCTAAGTATGCAGTTTGGTACAAGACGCCCAGCAACAATAAGTTGTTATATTAGTTGAAACCGTAGAACACATTGTATAACAGTAAGTAAATGTCTCAGCACATCAAATGAGTGCCGACAGGCTATTCGACCATGGGTGCATCACAGGTACATTGCAGAGGGTCTTTAGATAGCTATTGTAAATTGGAACCCTGACTATTCAGCCTCCTCTTACCCCCACCACAGGCTTTAAAAAGGAAGAGCAATGCCAAAAGGCATTAACAATAAATTCCATAATTTCAAAAAGAACGAACTTGCATTTATATAGCTCTTTTCATAACGTCAGGACACTGTAAAGCTCTTTTCAGCCAATTAAGTACTTCGGAAGGGTAGTCACTGTTGTAATGTAGGAAACATGGCAACACAAACTTACTGGTTCAGGGATAAATATTAGCCAGGACACCAGGTGAGCTACCCTGTTCTTCGAATAGTGCCACAGTATCTTTTAGGCCCACTTGAGTGGGCAGATGGGGCCTCAGTTTAACATTTCATTTGAAAGATGTCACCTCTAAGAACTACAACTTGCATTTATAAAGCACCTTTAACATAGAAAAATGCCCCAAGGTGCTTCGCAGGGGTGTTATCAGAGAAAATTTGATACTGAGCCGCATAGAGATATTAGGACAGGTGACCAAAAGCTTGGTCAGAGGAGTAGTTTTAAGAAGCCACTTAAAAGACAAGAGAGAGTTCCACAGGTTAGGGCCTAGGCAGCTGAAGGCACCACTGCCAATGGTGGAACAATAGAAATTGGGGATGTGGAACAGGCCAGAACTGCAGGAGCATAGAGATCTTGAAGGGTGGTAGTGCTGCAGGAGATGGGGAGGGACAAGGCCGTGGAGGGATTTGAACACACGGATGAGAATTTTAAAATCAACGCATATCCAGACTGGGATTGGAGGCACAAAGTAGTGGTGAACAGATGTTTTTCTACTGGAGAGAAGTATGCAGTGGGGCTCCCCAGGGTTGGTATTAGGACCATTGCTGTTCATTTATATAAATGACCTGGACTCAGTTAAATGTGCAACCTATGTATTTGTACCTACATATTTATGTAAGCACAGGACAAGGTTGCATTATAAGAGTAGAACTTGTTTTCCCTTTAAGGCAAAGCATTCTCGAGGTCTGGAGCTATGCGGCCACAGGAAAGGCCTGGAGAGTGGGAATGGTTACTGTAGGACTTCTGTTGTTCTCTTAGATTGCAGTATGTTCTCGAAGTAGTTGAAGCCTGCAATCCAGGTTGTATTATTTGTATATTAAATATAAATGGAAATCCAAATCGGTCAGTATTATAGTTTGTTATTATAAAAATCACTCATGCATGCATCATAAGCAGTTACTGTCACTGAATTAACAATGGTTTGTTGCGACAGTAACCACTATGTAAAATTAATAGGTACTGAATAGGGAAGTGATGTTCAATTTGTACAAGGAATTGGTTAGGACACAGAATGGTGCATTGTGTACAGGAGGATATTTTAGCCAAGCAAAGGATAGAATAATAAATCAACAGATTAATACCAGAAATTAAGTGTTATATTATGAAGAAAGGCTCGAAGAATTGTGGCTTTTTTCATTGGGACAAAGGCGATTTTGGGGGGGGTGGGGGGCCGCGCAGGGGAAATCGAACAATGATTTTCAAACTCATGAAAGGTTTTGAGAGGGCACAATTTTGATGTCTGCGGGTGATAGAATTTTACAAAACTTGGCAATGTGGTAAATAATGAGCAGGATAGTAGCAGACTTCAGAAGGACATAGACTGAAATGGGCAGACACATGACAAATGCAACTGAACACACTTTGAGAGCAACAGCATGAAGAGGCAGAACGTGCTATTTTGAAGTAAGTGCAAGAAGAGAACATATACATGAAGAGAACTAATTTTCAGAGTTATGGAATTAAATTGGACAGCTCTTTCAAAGACCCAGTACAGGCATGACAAGCCAAATGGCCACCTTCTGTGCTATGAGGCTGTGATCAGTACAAGTTATGAAAGTGTAGAATTAGGCTAAGTGCCAGGAAGTAATACTACCCAAAGAAATAGAGAGCTTTGGAATAGGTTGCCTATATTTGTGATGAATATGGATTCACTACAAGCCTTTAAAGGGGATCTAAACAAGAAGATGGGCAATATCAGTCACCATAGGCTCCTGTGGCATATTTGACTGCACTTTGTGTCAGAGAGGAATTTCCCAAAGGCTTTTTCCTGCATTGGTGCAAGGTTTTAACTCTGGCTTTTCGCCTCTCCCAGGAGATTGTGCATCTCCGAGGCTGGGTTGATTTATGTGTAGGTTGAATCATGTTGAGATAGGTCAACCTTGATGGGCCAGCTGGACTTTTTCTGCCATTTTTTTGTTCCCACGTAACAAAAAATGAAACACACTCTAGTGCAGTACAACATACAGAATACTGCACTCCGGGTTGCACTGAAGTAATTTGACAAAGTTCTCACAGGTACCATTTACAGGCTCTAAAAAGCTTGCAATTACCAATCACATCAATGATTTCTTTATTTTTTGAAAAACCCATAATTTATAAACAATTTACTTGGTATTCAAAGCAACTCTTGGTGTTGCTCTGTTGGACATTTTTTTTTATACACAATTTATATTGTTCAGCCTCACTGGAGCCTGTACACAAGACAGGTTCTTGTAGAAATGCAATTCTTTATTTCTCTAATAAGTCTATGTTTATGGCAGCAGTACATCACTGTTTATTTTGCAAATGGTGTGAAAGTTCCATGATTTGTGGATATACATAAAGAAACAATAGTTTAAGCTATTTAAGTTGCATTTTTCACGTGCCTTCTATAAATAATGGTAGTGTCCTGGGACCGAGTGCTTCAGCATCTGTCATGCTATTGGTGCCATTACTTTGCATGAAACGCTTGGAAGGACATAGTTTTGTGGCTAGTCAGTAATATGCTATCTTACAACAGTAACAGTGCAGCACTTGGCAGGTGTCTGTGGCTTTTAAAACAGTACTATTTTTAATAAGCAGAGAAATATCCACTTAATACTAAAAAAAAAATTAATACCATTACTACAACTTATGCACTAACAAACTCTAGGCTGCAATTCCACTACAGTTAATAAGCTAAATCCCTGACCAGCAGGAATCCTTTGCTGTTTGTGCTAATGAGATTCACTGTTTAACCATTTATAGGATCCATCTAGATGACTATAAATTATTTAAATATGTTGCTACTTCCATCTCTCAATTTTGTCCCCTCCGCTACTAAAGCAGGATCTCTCACTGGGCTATTGTTGCTGTAGTCCCTATAGCCCGTCACCCATTGCTCACGTGTGCAACTAGACAGTGAGAGGTAATAGACTATTCCACCATATGGTGCATCATGGCACAGAACATTCCTACTCATCCGCTATTCCTATTCATGCACTTTTTTAAGCAGGGGTGAAGCACAAGAATATCTCCAACCATTTCCTTGTATTCCTCGCCACCCACATTCCCCTACCTCCTTCTAAGTCCAGTTCCTAGGAAAAAGATCTCCCCATACTTTCAAACTCCCTAACACCTGACCCATCATTCACTACAGGGTCACTACACAATGATGGACAGTGGGAATCTTGGCTGCTTTTATTTCTTCCCTCCTCATTTTGCCCAGTCACCAAGCTGAAATCAGCTAATTTAGCAAAGGGTTTCCAGGACATTCTATCATGGTGCAAGAGCCATCGGAGCTCCACATCTCATTTGATGATGTTCTTCCAAAAACTGGTGAAGTACATTTTAAATAGAGAAAAATCTAAAATGGAATTTGTTCTACATTTAAGATCACAGAGATTCTTTATTTCCTCTCTTCAGTCACTCTGTACAAGGTTCTGGAAAATATGGCCTGCTGAGCTGGGTATTCATCTGTAAAATTTACTTCAAAACACTACTCTCTTTCAGAAGAAGATGGTATAAATTGATTCCACTGTTTAAAACCTATCCGGAACAACTCTGTGCACACACAATCAGACCTCCTGTCTGTTGTGGTTATTTGATCTCCAAACCAACCAATAAATGACTAATTCAAATATAATACTGCATTCAGGACCAGCTAACACTCACTGACAGACTGCCTTTATCTTTGTTGTACAAAGTGAATTATCCAGTATTGCACTTCAACAGCTCAATGGGCTGGATCTCAATGGAGGTAGAGGTACAACCATTATTGAAACGAGGCCTGGGACACAGCCAATCAAAAGTCAGCGTGCAAATTAATCTCCAACTGACAAATGAATGCATAATAATAAACTGCATTGTTCTGTTTCCAGGCAGTGTGGGGTGTATGGTGACATGCCTGAACTGTTTAATGCGATCAGAAACAAGTATAGGCCTGTGGGAACCCTGGACACAGGTATAATCATGGTAAGACAGTAAATTACAGGGGTAAATAAGTTCAGGAGTCATAACTTCTTTCCAATGTTTTAAATGATGGTTGGGAGAGTTGCAAGGGTGCTCATGGGAAGTATGCACAGTACCATTGTACTTACTGATCTGCCCAGGGTACACAATGGCTTCCAGAGAAGAGCATTCATAGTAGCATTCTGCAGGGGGTTCCAGTTTCCAGTGTTTGATGCCCCTGATTTGGGCCTGCCATGAGGGATTACCTACGTCATCAATCTAAAGAAAAACAAGTTACAAAATCATTTTAAGATCAAGTGTAAGGAACACAAATGCCTAAAGCCCAAAGGCTGTGATCTGTAAAAGGTAACAGGTCGGATAGCTCAACAACATAATTGCTTCAGACCAACAGCTGTAATGTAAATGCACCATTAAAACTCATTCACTAAACAGAATAAAATAATTGGTGCATATTTCCCTTCAAGATGAAATTCTTTCCATTTAACCTTGCCGGAGCTCAAACTTCAATTCACTTTCCTTCTGCTCTTAAAATATGGTAGAAGTTTTAAGGAGTCACATCCCACTCTTAAAACCACAAATATTATTATATGGGCTTTATAAAGGGGAACTATTAGAATATTTTGTGATTTAAAAGCATTAATCCCAGCATTCTTATTTTTAGCATTTTTAGTGGTAGCGCAAATATGAGAGAAAGGAAAATCTTAAACCTGTCTCTATATGAACAATAGATAGTTAGAAACACAAGTGCAGAGAATGGTCTTGAGAACAGGGTAAACATTTGACCTAAGCACCTAGTGTATTATAAACAAAATGTGTAACACAAAGACTGAAAGAATTAGAAGCTAGGTAAACACCTAAAAATGCATCCTCAGCTGAATGTGGAATCTATGTATTTGTACCTATATAGGCCAAGGTTGTATTATAAGAGTAGAACCTATTTCCCCGTTAAGTCAAAGCATTCCCAAGGTCTGGAACTATGAAACCACGGGGAAGGCCTGGAGGGTGGGAACTGGTTACTCCAGGACTTTTGTTGTTCTCCAGGATCAAAGCATGCTCTCGAGGTAGTTGGAGCTTGGGAACCTGGTTGTATTATTTGCACATTAACTATAAATGGAAAACCAAATCGGTCCGTATAATAAAGTTTGTTATTATAACAACCACTCACGCAAGCATCATAAGCAGAGTTACTGTCACTGAATTAACAGTTTGTTTCAACGGGAACCACTACGTAAAATAAATAGACACTGAATATAAAAATAGGGAAACGATGCTGAATTTGTACAAGGCTTGGGCTAGGCCCTTGTGTGCAGGAGGATATTTCAGCTATGGAAAGGATAGTGATAAATCACCAGATTATCAGGAATTAAATGTTATATTATGAAGAAACGTTCTAAGAATTGTGGCTTTTTTCATTGGGACAAAAAAAGGTTAAGAGGGGATCCAACAATGGTTTCCAAAATCATGAAAGGTTTTGAGAAGGCAGCAGAAAACAGTTTCCACTGCTTGACGCATCAACAAGGCAACACAGACTCACGATTATCATGAGAAGAATGAAGAGGAAAATTAGAATGTTTTGCACATATAGAGGGGGCTATGAAAATATAGAGCAAATGGCTATTGAAGCAGGGACTACAATACCATATGAAAGGTAAACTGACAGTACTTGAAATGGAAAATTATAAAAGGATGCAGGAAAAAGGGAAGAGAAATAGGATTAGAGAAAATAGCTTCCACTGCAGAGGTCACACTGAGCCAAATCTTTCTTTTGCACTGTCAATTTATTAAATATGATTGACATTCTTTTTTATTTTAGTCTTTGTTGATTTAACAATTCTTTATTTTTAAAAATTGCTTTTATTAGAATATGGAGTGACAATGACATGATAGAAGAACTGGCTTAACTACATAGTGAAATGGAAGACACAGCAGAGATGATCTCCATGCCACATGTTTAGAGATGTTCTTTCCAATGAGCACACAAGACTCCCTGTATATTTTGGATTCCTCTTCAGTACAAGTTCCACCAGCAGGACAGACCCACAAGAGGTAGTAGCACAGCAGTTATAGAGTTGGGAGGGAATAGCCCTAGTAATCTTCAACATTGACTCCAGACCCCATGAAGTCTCTTGCCGCAGTTCAAACATGAACAGGGAAACATCTTGCCGATTACAACCAAACGCCCTCCCTCAGCTGATGAATCAGTGCTCCTCCATGTTGAACACCATTTGGAGGAATGTGCAAACCACATCCACAAGCAGCAAGACATGGACATTATTCAGGCTTGATTGATAATTGGCAAGTAACATTCATACCATGCAAGTTCCAAGCAATGACCATTTCCAACAAGAGAGTCTAACCACATCCCTTCGACATTCAATAGCACCACCATCGCTGAATCCCCCAGCATTGTAAGAGATGGCTGTCTAAATGACCTTATAAAATCTTAAGAAATTAATTAAATATTGTAGAAATAGATTCAGCTCTCTCTTGTAAATTTGGTGCAGAGTAGGCAACGACACTGCAGTCATCTGCAAACAGTAGATCATGTATGGTGGTCAGTTTAGTTTTGGCATGGTGGTGACTGAGGTTAAAGAGTTTTCCAGCAAGGCAATATTTAATACTCACACCAGGGGGCAGCTGATCTTTCATGAAGAATAGCCACTGTCAGGTAGATTGTAAATATTATGAGGGCTATCACACAGCCTTGCATTGATACTGATCCAGATTTTGAAGGCGTCTGTTTCAGAACTCCCGCTCAAGACAGTTGTAGTCACATCATCATGGAGCAACTGCAGGATTGTGATGATCTTGCACATCCAAATCTCTGGAGCACAATGCACAGAGCCTCGAGATTTACTGAGTCAAATGCTTTGGTCAGATCAATGAATGCAATGAAGTGTTCCTGGTGCTGTTCTCAACATTTTTCCTGGATTTGTCAGGCAACAAAGACTATGTCGGAGGTCCCTTTGGAAGGTCTAAAGCCACACTGTTTTCTCTAGGAGGGTTTCCTCAGCCATAGGAAGTGGGCAATTCAGGAGAATGCAGCTCAGGAATTTCCCTGCTAGGGACAAGGAGGAAATACATCAATAGTTTCCACAGCATGATTTATCTCCCTTTCTGAAGATACTAACAATTGTTGCATTCCTGAAGTCGGGATGTGGGGTGCTGGGGGGAGGGGGGTGGAGGGGGCACAGTTCTTTGACCTCCCAAATCTGTAGGATGAGTGCAAGGAGTCTTGATGTCAGCAAAGGCCTACCAGCTTTGAAGACCTCAGCTGGAATACCATCAGGGCCACAGACGGAGGGAATTTAATGCCAGGGTAGGCGGTGACTCAGATGTCTGGAGAGAAACCACTGGGAAAAACGGGTAGGAAAAGCCAATGCAAATGGTGTTGTCCAGCTGAAAAAGTGTACTTATCACAGCCTCATTATAAGAAACACCCTCTTCCACTAGAAGGGCAAATGCAAAACTACATGGAGGTATCCTAGATCAAAGCACTGGCACCTCCTGTATTATGTAATTGTTCGAGTCAAAGATCTAATTGATGCATCACTTGATCTATGGAGGGAACTGATGCCTGCTGGACAGATCATCGACTGTTCCACCTGTGATGAACATTCACCCAGCACCCAGATATCGCAAGACCACAAAATCCAAGAGGAAAAAGATCAATGTCTCAGTCCTAAAGCAGCCCAACTGAAGAAAGGAATTCCAAGTGCAGCTCACAACCAATCTGGAAAATCTCCATGCATCCAACGCAATTTCAGAACAGTGGGAACAAATAAAGTCAGCTCTACCAGACTCCTGTGTCCAGACCATTGGGTTCGAGCATCGCCGTCACCTGGACTGGTTCGATGAAAACAATGCTGAAATATGTGACCTCTTGGAACAAAAATGAGCAGCTTTCATTGCCTGGCAGAACAATGCAAGGTCGCAAGTCAAGAAGGCAACATTCCAACAGTTCAAGACTGACTCCCAAAGACAAATCCGGAAGATAAAAGACAAGTGGCAGGAAGAAAAAGCCCAAGAGATCCCACAATATCATCATGGCATGCAAAGCTTTTTTGAAGCCATCAGGCCATCTACATACCAAGGTCAAATGGACAAATCCCCTTCACTCAGAGGATTGTCTCTCTCTTCTTAAGGATGACAATGCCATCCGTCAATGCTGGAAAGAACATTTTCAACAACTCCTCAACCGTGAATCCACAGTGGCAGCTGATACTCTCCAGACTATAATAAATAAAAACAAGAAATGCTGGAACCACTCAGCAGATCTGGCAGCATCTGTGGAAAGAGAAGCAGAGTTAATGTTTCAGGTCAGTGACCCTTCTTCGGAACTAGCAAATATTAGAAATGTCCAAGGTTATAAGCAAGTGAGCCAGGGGTGGGGCAAGAGATAACAAAGGAGAAGGTGTAGATTGGACAAGGCCACATAGCTGACCAAGAGGTCATGGAGCAAGGGCAAACAATGTTAATGGTGTGTTGAAAGACAAAGCATTAGTACAGATAGGGTGTTAACGAACTGAAGATTGAACAGCAGCAAGTACAAACATGAAAAAAACAGTGGGTAAGCAAACTGAACAAACTACGATGAAATGAAATAAACAAAAGAAAAAAAAAATTGTAAAAAAATGTAAAAAAGAAAAAAAGAACTAAAAATAAAAGTCAAATGGGGGGCCTGCCATGCTCTGAAATGATTGAACTCAATGTTCAGTCCGGCAGGCTGTAGTGTGCCTAATCGGAAAATGAGATGCTGTTCCTCGAGCTTGCGTTGATGTTCAGTGGAACACTGGAGCAAAGGATAGAGATGTGAGCATGAGAGCAGGGGGAGCGTTGAAATGGCAAGCAATCGGAAGCTCAGGGTCCTGCTTGCGGACTGAGCGGAGGTGTTCTCTCCAGACTATACCCCAGTGTGGTAGAATCCATGGGTGAATCACCATCGATGGGAGAGCTGCAACAAACAATCAAACAGATGAAAAACACCTTTCTATTCTTCCTACCAAAGTGGATAACCTCAGATTTTCCAACATTTTCCTCCATCTGTCAAATTTTTGCCCACTTGCTTAACTTAGTTATATCCCTTTGCAGACTCTGTGTCTTCTTCACAACCTGCTTTCTGACCTATCTTTGTATCGTCAGCAAATTTGGCTACAATACACTCTATCCCTTTATCCAAGTCTCTAATATAGATTGAGGCCCCAGCACTGATCCCTGTGGCACTCCACTAGTTACAGTTTGCCAACGTGAAAATGACCAATTTATCCCGAGACGCTGTTTCCTGTTAGTTAGCCAATCCTCTATCCACGCTAACATATTACCCCAACACAATGAGCTCTTCTCTTGTGTAGTGACCTTTTACGGGGCACCTTTTATGTTCCACCCTTGGCCCCACATGGACTGTTTTGTCATTAAGATTCAAATGATCTGTTAAGCTGCCTCTGCTACCTCTCCACTTTCCCGTGCCCATCAGTGAAAGCGCTCCCAGGCTCTAGTTCTGAATCTGTGTCTTTCTCTAGCTTCTCTCCTTTCTTGCATCATTCTTTTGCTGAGCTCAATTTGTCCACGAGATTCACTTCCTGCTCCCTATATCTCATTCTCATTAAAATACCAATCATCCAACTTCCCTTCCTAGCCCCCATACTGATTGACATTGCAAATGCTGTTCTTTCCTTTGATACTGTGCCCCTCTTTTTCAAAACTGCCATCACCCACCCACCCCCCCCCCACAACCCTTGGCTCCTGTCCTTAAACTATTGCCCTATCTTCCAACCTCCCTTTCCTCTCCTACATGAATGGAAGTGTTGTCACCACCTTTCCTGCAACTCCTTATTTTTGTCCAATCAGGTTTCCATCCCCGATAAAACGTGGAAATGAACCTATTCAAAAGTAACAAATGACATCCTGTGACTGTAACCATGATGCATTGTCCCCTCTTGCCCTCCTCAGCCTCTCTGTAGCCTTTGACTCAGTCGACAAGACCAGTCTTCTCCAATGCATGTCCTCACTGCCCAGCTCAATGGGTCTGCCTTCATTTTGTTTTACTCTTACCTATTCGAGTGTGGCCAGATTTACAGGCTGAAGCCCTGGACTGGGTTTGACTGTAAGGATGCTAACAACTGAGCCAAGCTGATGTGTGCATTTGAGAGTACTGACCTTTTTGCCAGTGGCAATCCTCACACTATGCCAATAACAGCATATAATTGCTATATAATCTACTACATTGCTATCCTGAAGACATGCAATAGGTATAGCAAAGAAAAATGCTTAAATAAATAGCATTAAATTGGAACAAATTTTTTAAATCAAAACCAGATGCTTTCTGCTTTTTAAGTATTAAAGGGAAGTGTGTTCTGTAAAATTTCACCATAATTCTTGAATTCCTTTAGTTATTGGTGTCTCCTAATCGTATATGTTTTCACAAAAGAAAAATGTGTATTATATAATGCTCTAGATATCTCAAACGCCTTAGTTCTTCACCCACAGTGAATTACTGAAAAGTACAGTAACTTTTGACAAGACGACAAATTTCCTGCTTTACAGCTGGATTGATGGCATGACAAGATGCATCAGAGTGGGTTTACTTTCTTCAAAATGTGACTACACAACTGGGAATGGTGGCCCATAGCAAGCTGTTCCTATTCAGGATTTCACAACACAAAATGTTTCCAGACTGCCTCTAACCTGTAATTCTAAAGCCAAGATGCAGCTGCAAGGTGACTGGGAGATGTCCCAGCTTGCATAGACATTTTACTTTATAGCATTGAGAGATTATGGGGCAACTTGATCGAATAAATGAACGATCACAGCTTAATTACATTCTTACGTGCATGTAGGCTCCATGTCCTGGTACTCCCATGAATATCCAGTCCATTTTACTGGATTCAGAAATGGCTGGGATAAAATATGGTCGCTTGTAGTGCTGCCTCAGGATACTTGCTGCACTGGAATCACAGTTACTCCTGTGAAATTAAAGCAGAGTTAACAGTTATCAAATGGAACCAGCTTCCCTCCCTCTTGCTGCACCCGCCACCCACCCCCAAACACATTCTTACCGGCTGCTTACAAATAGGTACACCTGTAACTGAGGGAGCAGGAAAGCCTAGCAAACAGATTTCTCTACATTTGCCACCAATAACTTTCCCATACTGGGCAGTGACAAACTCTGGGGGCAGGCAGCACTATCCCCTGACCCCAGCTGTCAGTACATACAGGATCAATGCCAGTTATATGGTGCATCCTGCTATACAGTGCGATGAATCCTCAGTTATGATCACTGTAGAGGTGATGCTGCTTGTGCAATCTGCCTAGTGAGAGGAACTGGATAACTCATGAGTGACAAAGCTAGAAGCACATAACTGTCAACCCCTTGAGCAAAGGTATTCTCACTTGCCTGCTATTTTCTTTAAAAGATTTCTAGGTTTAGACTGGGAGGGGGGGGGGGGAATAACTTTCATTAAAAAATTAATCATGTGCTCAATAGTTTATGTATGAGAACATTCCCATTGAAGGATTAATAACTGCGATCCAGTCATTACAAACTTATAGGAACATAGGAGGAGTAGACCATTCAGCCCATCGAGCCTACCCCGCCATTCAATATGATCATGGCTGATTCTCCACTTCAATGCCTTTTTCCCCACACTATCCTCATATCCCCTTGTCATTTGCATTTAGAAACCTGTCAATCTCTGCTTTAAACATACTCAATGACTGAGCTTCCACAACCCTCTGGGGTAGATAATTCTAAAGATTCACAACCCTCTGAGTAAAGAAATTTCTCCTCATCTCTGTCCTAAGTGGCTTCCCCCATATTTTGAAATGGTGTCCCCTGTTCTAGACTCCCAACAAGGGGAAACATCTTACCTGCATCTACCCTGTCTATCCCTATAAGTATTTTGTAGGTTTCAATAAGATCACCTCTCATTCTTCGAAACTCTAGAGAATACAGGCCCAGTTTCCCCAATCTCTCTTCATAGAACAGTCCCGCCATCCCGGGAACAAGTCTGGTGAACCTTCGTTGCACTCCCTCTATGACAATAATATCCTTCCTAAGGTAAGGGGACCAAAACTGCACAAAGTACTTCAAGTGCTGTCTAATCAAGGTTCTATAAAACTGAAGCAAGATTTCTCTACTCCTGTACTCAAATGCTCTTACGATAAAGACTAACATACCATTAGCCTTCCTAATTGCTTGCTGCACTTGCATGTTAACTTTCAAAAGAACAAAGAAGAAAATTACAGCACAGGAACAGGCCCTTCGGCCCTCCAAGCCTGCGCCGATCCAGATCCTCTATCTAAACATGTCGCCTATTTTCTAAGGGTCTGTATCTCTTTGCTTCCTGCCCATTCATGTATCTGTCTAGATACATCTTAAAAGACGCTATCGTGCCCGCGTCTACCACCTCCGCTGGCAACGCGTTCCAGGCACCCACCACCCTCTGCGTAAAGAACTTTCCACGCATATCCCCCCTAAACTTTTCCCCTCTCACTTTGAACTCGTGACCCCTAGTAATTGAATCCCCCACTCTGGGAAAAAGCTTCTTGCTATCCAACCTGTCAATACCTCTCATGATTTTGTACACCTCAATCAGGTCCCCCCTCAACCTCCGTCTTTCTAATGAAAATAATCCTAATCTACTCAACCTCTCTTCATAGTTAGCGCCCTCCATACCAGGCAACATCCTGCTGAACCTCCTCTGCACCCTCTCCAAAGCATCTACATCCTTTTGGTAATGTGGCGACCAGAACTGCACGCAGTATTCCAAATGTGGCCGAACCAAAGTCTTATACAACTGTAACATGACCTGCCAACTCTTGTACTCAATACCCCGTCCGATGAAGGAAAGCATGCCGTATGCCTTCTTGACCACTCTATTGACCTGCGTTGCCACCTTCAGGGAACAATGGACCTGAACACCCAAATCTCTCTGTACATCAATTTTCCCCAGGACTTTTCCATTTATTGTATAGTTCACTCTTGAATTGGATCTTCCAAAATGCATCACCTCGCATTTGCCCGGATTGAACTCCATCTGCCATTTCTCTGCCCAACTCTCCAATCTATCTATATTCTGCTGTATTCTCTGACAGTCCCCTTCACTATCTGCTACTCCACCAATCTTAGTGTCGTCTGCAAACTTGCTAATCAGACCACCTATACTTTCCTCCAAATCATTTATGTATATCACAAACAACAGTGGTCCCAGTGACTTATTTACAAGGACACCCTGGTGTCTTTGTACATGTACACTTTCTAATCTGTTACCATTTAAGAAATACCCTGCACATCTGTTCCTCCTACCAAAGTGGATAACCTCACATTTTTCCACATTTTATTCCATCTGCCACGTTCTTGCCTACTCACCAAGTTTGTCCAAATCCCCTTGAAGCCGCTTTGCATCTTCCTCACAACACACATTCCCACCTAGTTTTGTGTCATCCACAAAATTGGAAATACTACATTTGATCCCCACATCCAAATCATTGATGTATATTGTGAACAGCTGGGGCCCAAAAACTGATCCTTGCAGTACCCCACTAGTCACAGCCTGCCAATGCGAGAATGACCCATTTATTCCTACTCTCTGCTTTCTGCCTGTTAACCAATCCTTAATTCATGCCAGTATATTACCTCCGATCCCACGTGCTTTAATTTTGCTAACCAACCTCCTGTGGGGGACTTTATCAAAAGCCTTCTGAAAATCCAAGTATACCATGTCCACCGACTCCCCTTAATCAATTTTGTTAGTAACATTCTCAAAAAACTCCAACAGGTTCGTCAAACATGATTTCCCATTCATAAATCCATGTTGACTGTGCCCAATCAGATCATTATTATCCAAGTGTCCATTTGTCACATCCTTTAGAATAGATTCTAGTGTCTTCCCAACGGCTGACGTAAGGCTAACAGGTCTGTAATCCCTGTTTTCTTTCTCCCTCCCTTCTTAAATAGTGGGTCACATTTGCGACCTTCCGATCTGCAGGAACTGCTCCAGAAGCTATAGAATTTTGGAAGATGATCACTAATGCATCCATAATCTCCATAGCAACATTCTGGGATGTAGAATATCAGATCCTGGGAACTTATCAACTTTCAGTCCCAATAATTTCTCCAATACAAACTTACTCATACTAATTCCCTTCAATTCCTCATTTCCCCTAATCACTTATATCCTTAATTCTGGGAGATTTCTTATACCTTCCTCAGTGAAAACAGACACAAAGTAATCAGTTAGCATCTCTGCCATTTCTCTATTCCCCATTATAAATTCTCCTGACTCTGCCAGTAATGGACCCACATTTGTCTTAGCCAAACGTTTCCTTTTTAGGTACCTGTAGAAGCTTTTATATTTCTGGCTAGCTTACATTCATATTCTATTCTCCCATTATCAGTTTCTTCGTCCTCCTTTGCTGTATTCTAAAATCTTGTAATCTTGTCATAATTCTGCCAAGATTATGGCTGTTGTTTGTATTATACTAAAGATAGCCAGGTGTTGAAGGACTGAACTAGTCTTTACACACAAGTTTTTATGTAAAGACTCACACATTACAAACATGCCACTCCAAAACCCAACCAACACAGTTTCAGTATACTACGATAGATAGGAGCACAAGTGAATCCTCATGTAATGCCCACCGCCTGAATACAATTAAACATCCAATTCATATAACAGTAACAGTTTGTCTGTATACTGTTCACATTTTCAGTCCAAACTATGCTTCGATCACTGTGTAGCATTATATGCAGCAAATTGGAGTTGTATCAAAATCTTTCATCGAAATTAAACTACGCCCCATGTAAATTACATCTGCATTATAGACTACAAAGACACAACATTTACTGCGAGTAACATATCCGAGAGACCAACAATCAGATTCTTGATGTAACATGCCCTGTTTTGGACAACTGGAGCTACTGGAGGTGTTCAATTTTGCCACTATCACAGATTCTGTGTTTCAACTTGGAAGGGACTGATGTGGAATAGACAGATTTCCTCCATTATCTGAATAGTTTGAAAAGTAATTTTGCCTATACATTGCAGTGCCAACTTATTTGCTGTGAATAACCACCTGGAACTTCTAAGTTCTGCCCTAATCCATGATCCCCACTATAGATTTTAGCATAGGTTCTCATGACCATGTAAGGTCATCGGCCTGAAATGTTAACTGTTTTTCTCTCCCCGGAGGCTGCCTGACCTCCTGAGTGTTTCCAGCGTTTTCTGTTTTTATTCCACTTACCTACATATTACATTGGCCCTTTTTCAATGCTGAGGCCAGGAAAACAAAATTATACAAAACAGCTTGCTAGGGGAAAACACAGCAGAAACTGCTTTGACCTTGCATAGTGAGTACAGGTGCCAACAATATAACATTTGAAATCCTGATCACCTGCTGTTCAATAAACAGGCAACACTAATGAAATTGAATCAGAGCCAGATGCAACATCAAAACGGAGTTTTATGTTCAAAGGCAGGTCTGAGCTCTGATTTCCTGTCCAGCCAGTAAATTGGAGTATGCACTGCCCCCAAAACATGACTCATAACCACATTTAGTACAAGATTATACAGAATATTCCTCTGTAACTCACCTTTCAGAATAATGAGTCCACTCTACCAAAAGCAAGGTCTGCCATGAACTCAAAACCAATGTCATTCATGCAATATAAAAATTCTTGAATGGTTGGCAGATTACAGGTTGTGTTTCTATTCTGTTGCTAAATGTTTTTTCAAGTGTTAACTGTTGTCTTCCTGCCTGCCAATCATTGCTCCTTTAGATCACTTCTAAAGCTGTCCCTACTAACTTGTGTGAAATCTTCTTTTCATCTCGCTTCAGTCCTGAATGTTCTTTTAGGGCAAATTTCTCGACTAACTCTAATCTCAATGATCTGATAAAGAATCTGCCCTGTTGATTCTGCTCCTCCATGATTGATATCAACAGACTGAGTCCACTACTTTATGGACCATGGTCAGAACATTGGCTTTATGTTATCTATCCCTAAACTTAAAACTTGTCCTCTAAACTTATCATTTTCTAATGTTGTTTCTAAAATCTCTCACTCCCAATCCACCATCCTTTTGCAATTTAAATGTGCTTGTATTCATCCAATCCCCAAGATAATCTCCAACTTTCAAAAGACTGTCCTATTGCACTTGCATTTCATACTTTCTGAAGCTATGGAAACTTTCTAACTTTCAAGTCATCAGCTTGAAAGTTTTAATATAATCCACCATCATTATCTAAATGTTGAGAGATTGCAGAGCTCTGAGATGCAGAGGGATCTGGCTGTCCTAGTGCATGAATCGCAAAAGGTTAGTATGCAGGTACAGCATCTAATTAGGAAAGCTAATAGAATGTTATCATTTATTGCAAGGGGAATTGAATATAAAAGTAGGGAGGTTATGCTTCAGTTATACAGGGCATTGGTGAGACTGCATCTGGAGTACTATGTACAGTACTGATCTCCTTATTTAAGGAAGGATGTAAATGCGTTGGAGGCAGTACAGAGAAGGTTTACTAGACAAATACCTGGAATGGGTGGCCTGTCTTATGAGGAAAGATTGGACAGGCGTGTATCCACTGGGATTTAGAAGAGTAAGAGGCGACAAGAGGCGACTTGATTGAAACATACAAGATTCTGATGGTTCTTTACAAGGTGAATGTGGAAAGGATGTTTCCCCTTGTGGAGAATCTCAAACTAGGGGTCAATGTTTAAAAATAAGGGGTCGCCCATTTCAGACAGAGATGAGGAGAAATTTTTTCTCTCAGGAGGGTCATTAGTCTCTGGAATTCTCTTCCTCAAAAGGCAGTTCCTCAAGAGTCTTTGAATATTTTTAAGGCAGAGATGGATAGATTCTTGATAAGCAAGGGGGTGGAAGGTTATCAGGGGTAGGTGGAAATGTGGAGTAATCAGTTCAGCCATGAACTTATTGAATGGCGGAGTAGGCTCGAGGGGGCAAGTGGCCTACTCCTGCTCCTAATTCATATGTTTGTATCATCAGTAGGCATACCTATACATTTTTGCTGAATCACTGGCCATACTCTGCATTCCCAAACAACTTGCCATCAGATGGCCTCTCACTAAAACTAATATTCAATGCTGGCCAAACAATTTCCTCTACAATCACTCCAATCTATGTTGTGGTTGATGATTTAACCTGCCTTTTTGCTTTTAAATGGAAGGCTCTCCAAGGCCCTGTTCATTCATTGCTCTCCACCCTCCTACAATCTACAGCCTTTAAAATCCAAGTCTGATACCACCAAATCATGACTTCTCTTTCATACGCTATCTTGGCCCTTGGCACTTTTTTTGGTTTTTCCCCCCTCACTGAAAAAAAAACTGATTACTGACTTGCAATCCACTGTCCTCCTAATCTGTCACCATTTATGTGTAATTCTCCCCGACCATGCAAGAAAAATGAAATTGCTAAATTGTCACACACACCATCCAATATACCAAGGCTTGGCATTGCTGTGCATGCCAGCACGGCCAGCCTCCATACTGAAAACATCCCCCAAGTTCAGAAACTCGGTGTCGTAGGGGAAGAACTGGCACTCGCTGCCGCTATTGTCCAGGGCTCGGCTGTCGTTGTCGTAGATCTGCGTGAAGAACTCGAAGCTGAACACCTCCCTGGCCGACCAGTTCCTCTGGCCGTCCTCCACCACCACTGGCTGCATGGAGTAGGCGTAGGCCCGCAGGAACTCCTCATGGCTCAGGTTACTCTTCCTGTCGATGGCGGTGATGTTGTGGCAGAATTGACAGTCCAAGGGCCGCCGGAAGGGATTGTGCAAGTCGGGGAACTCGAGTACACACAGCTGGCTCTCCACCGAGAGGCCGCGGAGCCAGAACCAGAGGCGCAGCGCCGGCTGGCGGAGCGGGGCGCAGAGTAGGAGCAGCAGCAGGAGGAGGAGAAGCAGTGCGAGGGCGGCGGAACCCCGCAACCCGCCGCGGGGTGTTCGGGACCTGCCCAGCAGTAGCTTGTGCACCGACGGCAACCGCGCAATGTCCCGCTCGGTGAGGCCTGAACGCAAGGCCAGAGCGACCACCTCCCCAACCTCTTCCCGACTCAGCTTCTGAACCGCCGCCATGTCGCTGACAGCGCGGGTCAAAGTTCACCCGCAGCTGTATGCAAAACAAAAATAATCCAATCACGATGGATGCACGGAAAGCGCTGGGTCCACGGGCTTTCTGTTCGGATTTACATTCAATCCTCTAATGCAAAATCATTTATCGTTTATGCACAATGATCACAGCCACCCTCCCGGAGCAGGGAAATGATTGCAGATATTTAACACCTGTCAATCATACTTTGAGCCATCAGTCGGATGAAAAACACAACGGCAAGTTTGCATCACAGTCAGGATGGCCGAGCGGTCTAAGGCGCTGCGTTCAGGTCGCAGTCTCCTCTGGAGGCGTGGGTTCGAATCCCACTTCTGACATTGTATTTTTGCCCCGTACAACGAACATTCAATAAGATCAGATAGGAATATATATAAACTCACAACTATCAAGTCTCGTGTTCTGGAAATGTAACGGTAATTTCTACAGCAATACTGCTCGAATTCTGTAGCTTCTCATTTCAATGTCATTATTTACAAATCATGCTCATGGCAGAGGGAGCAACGAAAACTTCATTTTCCTACATTCCACCTTTGAAAATTTTTCTAATTGTCCAGCCAGAGTAATGCAGTCCCTAGCAACAAGAGACCAAAAAAAGCCTTCCTTAGAGTAGAAAAGGTAAGGGGGAGGGTTTATAGAGGAATTCAAAATCATAAGGGGCTTTGATGGAGTAATTAGAAATAAACTATTTCTATAATAATAAAAGCAAAATACTGCAGATGCTGGAAATCTGAAATAAAAACAAGAAACGTTGGAAATACTCAGCAGCTCTGGCAACATCTGTGGAGAGAGAAGCAGAGTTAACATTTCAGGTCAGTGACCCTTCATCAGAAACTATAAACAAAAAAGGCAGATTTAAGGTGAATGGCAAAAGAACCAGAGGTACTGACATAGGGAATTTTTTTAATGCAACTACTTGTTATGATCTGAAATCCATTACCTGAAAGGGTGTTTAAAGCAGATTCAATAATAGCTTTCAAAAGGGCATCAGGTAAAGACTTGAAAAGAAAATATTTGCAAGGCTATGGGGAAAGAGCAGGGAGCAGGACTAATTGAAAAGCTCTTTCAAAGAGCTGGCACAGGCATGATGGGCCAAATGGCCTCCTTCAGTACTCTATCATTCTATGATTCTATATGACTTCTTCCAAATGGTGGTAGAAGTGTGGTACTCTTTCCCACGAAAAGCAGTAGATTCCAGATCAATTAATCATTTTTATATCTGAGATTGATAGATTTCTGCTAGCCAATGGTATGAAGGCATATGGAGCTAAGTCAGGTGGATGGGGTTAGGATACAGACCAGCTATGATTTTATTGAATAGTGGAACAGGCTCATGAGGCTGAATGGCCTACTCCTGTTACTGTGTTCCTGAAAAAACACTTCAGAATGACCCTGTGGTCAGCAAGGATCCAGACCTGAGCATTCATACTGGATTGTGAGCTATGAGTTCAACAAAGTACCGAGTACTTGCACTGGAATCGTGAAGTGTGATGGAACTGAGCACACATACTGGATTGTGTTGTATGATATGTCATTAAAGATTTGAGTACTCATACTGGATTGTGAAGTGTAATGTCCATTTAAACACCTGAATCTGCATTGGTACAACTGGTGCATGTTTACTCCAATGTTTAAAGTAACGAAATGAATTAGAACAAGAAAGCAGTCCAACATCTGCATCTTCAGTCAATGTACCTGTTTAGAAATGTAATCTACTTTGTAATCAAGTTTGCATGAATGTAAAAAAGTATGAAAGAAGGCCACAAGGCCCATCAGACCTGTTCATCCACAGAACATGTCGGAACTACACCCCCGCCACCGCCAACAATAAACTTTTTTTTATTCATTCATGGGATGTGGGCGTCACTGGCTAGGCCAGCATTTGTTGCCCATGCTTAATTGCCCTTGAGAAGGTGGTGGCGAGCTGCCTTCTTGAACTGCTGCAGTCCAGGTGAGGTAGGTACAGGGCTGTTAGGAAGGGAGTTCCAGGATTTTCACCCAGCGACAGTGAAGGAACGGTGATATAGTTCCAAGTCAGGATGGTGTGTGACTTGGAGGGGAACTTGCAGGTGGTGATGTTCCCATGCATTTGCTGCCCTTGTCCTTCTAGGTGGTAGAGGTCGCGGGTTTGGAAGGTGCTGTCTAAGGAACCTTGGTACATTGCTGCAGTGCATCTTGTAGATGGTACACACTGCTGCCACTGTGCGTCGGTGGTGGAGGGAGTGAATGTTTGTGAATGGGGTGCCAATCAAGTGGGCTGCTTTGTCTTGGATGGTGTCAAACTCCTTGAGTGTTGTTGGAGCTGCATCCATCCAGGCAAGTGGAGAGTATTCCATCACACTCCTGACTTGTGCCTTGCAGATGGTGGGCAGGTTTTGGGGAGTCAGGAGGTGAGTTACTCACCACAGTATTCTTAGCCTCTGACCTGCTCTTGTAGCCGCAGTATTTGTATGGCTACTCCAGTTCAGTTTCTGGTCAATGGTAACCCCCAGGATGTTGATAGAAGGGGATTCAGCAATGGTAATACCATTGAACATCAAGGATAGATGGTTAGGTTCTCTCTTGTTGGAGATGGTCATTGCCTGGCACTTGTGTGGCGCGAATGTTACTTCCACTTATCAGCCTAAGCCTGAATATTGTCCAGGTCTTGCTGCATTTCTACACAGACTGTATCAGTATCTGAGGAGTCGCAAATGGTGCTGAACATTGTGCAATCATCAGCGAACATCCCCACTTCTGACCTTATGATTGAAGGAATGTCATTGATGAAGCAACTGAAGATGGTTGGGCCTACGACACTACCCTGAGGAACTCCTGCAGTGATGTCCTGGAGCTGATATGACTGACCTGCAACAACCACAACCATCTTCTTTTGCACTAGGTATGACTCCAATGAGCAGAGAGTTTTCCCCCTGATTCCCATTGACTTCAGTTTTGCTAGGGCTCCTTGATGCCATACTCGGTCAAATGATGCCTTGATGTCAAGGACAGTCACTCTCACCTCATCGCTTGAGTTCAGCTCTTTTGAACCAAAGCTGTAATGAGGTCAGGAGCTGAGTGGCCCTGGCGGAAGCCAAACTGAGCATCACTGAGCAGGTTGTCGCTAAGCAAGTGCCACTTGATAGCACTGTGGACGACACCTTCCATCACTTTACTGATGATTGAGAGGAGACTGATGGGACGGTAATTGGCCGGGTTGGATTTGTCCTGCTTTTTGTGTACAGGATATATCTGGGCAATTTTCTACATTGCCGGGCAGATACCAATGTTGTAGTTATACTGGAATAGCTTGGCTAGGGGTGCGGATAGTTCTGGAGCAGAGGTCTTCCGTACTATTGCTGGAATGTTGTCAGGGCCCATTGCCTTTGCAGTATTCAGTGCTTTCAGTCGTTTCTTGATATCACGCGGAGTGAATTGATTTGGCTGAAGACTGACATCTGTGATACTGGGACTTCAGCCTTATCTTTTGCACTGATGTGCTGGGCTGCCCCATCATTGAGGATGGGGATATTTGTGGAGCCACCTCCTCCAGTTTGTTGCTTAATTGTGAACCATCATTCACGACTGGATGTGGCAGGACTGCAGAGCTTAGATCTGATCCATTGGTTATGGGATCGCTTAGCTCTGTCTATCTCATGCTGCTTATGCAGTTTGACATGCAAGTAGCCCTAGCTTGTAGCTTCACCAGGTTGACACTTCATTTTGCGATATGCCTGCTGCTGCTCCTGGCATGCCCTCCTGCACTCTTCATTGAACCAGGGTTGGTCCCCTGGCTTAGAAGATACTGGTAGAGTGGGTGATATGGCGGGCCATGAGGTTACAGATTGTGGTTGAGTACAATTCTGCTGCTGATGATGGCCACAGCATCTAATGGTGTACAGAGTTTAGTGCTACTGGCTCAGTTGAGCCTTGTAATATAATCCTCTCTGTGATTGAATGGGCGCAGCAAATTCATAAACTCACACCACATTTCACATTGTTAAATGTTTTCAGAGGTATGTTCTTCGAGGTCTCACTCTAAGCAGTGAGAAACCATACACATGAACCTCAATTCTGCCATTCTAAGTTGGTCTATTTTTAAACTTAGTCCATAAATATATATCTCGTTGGTTTTATGAATAAAGAGATGAGGAGAATTTATTTAATGCAGCAAGTTGTTATGAACCACAATGCACTGTCTGAAAGGGTAATCATAGAAAGATTTACAGCACAGAAGGAGGCCATTCAGCCCATTGTGTCCATTGCTGGTTGAAAAAGAGCTATCTGGTCTAATCCCACCTTCTAGCTCTTGTTCCGTAGCTCTGTACGTTCCAGCACTTCAAGTGCATATCCAAGTGTTTTTTAAATGTGATGATGGTTTCTGTCTCTGCAACCATTTCAGGCAGTGAGTTCCAGATCCCCATCACCCTCCGGGTGAAAAAATTACTCCTCAACTCCCTTCTAATCCTCCTAGCAATTACTTTAAATCTGTTGACCCTAGTTAATTATTTTTCTGCTAAGGGAAATAGGTCCTTCCTATCCACTCTATCGAAGCCCCTCTTAATTTTATACACCTCAATTAAATCTCCCCTCAGCCTCTCCTGTTGTAAAGAAAGCAATACCAGTCTATCCAATCAAAAGCTGAAATTCTCCATTCCTGGCAACACTCTCCTCTGTACCCTCTCTAGTACAATCACATCCTTCCTGTAATGTGGTGACCAGAACTGTGTGCAATACTCTAGCTGTGGCCTAACTAGTGTTTTATACAGTTTTAGGATAACCTCCTTGCTCCAAAACTCTAGGCCTCGACCAATATAGGAAAATATCCCGTATGCCTTCTTAACCACCTTATCTATCCATCTTGCTACCTTCTGTGGGCATGCACTTCAAGGTCCCTCTGTAACTCTACATTTCTCAGACCCTACCATTTGTTGTGCATTCCCTTGGCTTGTTTGTCCTCCAAAATGCAGTACTTCACACATCTGAGGATTGAATTCCATTTGCCAATTTTAGGTCCAACTGACCAGTCCATTGATATCTTTCTGCAATCTACAGCTTTCTTCTAAATTATCAACCACAAAACCAATTTTCATATCATACGTAAACTTCTTAATCTTGCCCCTTGCATTTTAGTCTTAATCATTAATATATATACCACGAACTGCAAGGGACCCAGTACGGAGCCCTGCACAGCCCCACTGGAAACAGCCTTCCAGTCACAAAAACACCTGTCAACTAGAATCCTTTGCATCCTGCCACTGAGCCAATTTTGGATCCAACTTGCCACTTTCCCTTGGATCCCATGGGGTTTGCTTGTCTGACCAGTTTGCCATGTGGGACCTTGTCAAAAGCCTTGCTAAAATCCATGAAGACTACACAAAATGAGCTACCATCGTCAACCCTCCTTGTTAGTTACTCAAAATGTCAACAACAACAGCAACTGATATTGTACCCTAACAGGGGTCGGCAACGTGCCCGTACACGGACACCAGTGTCCGCGGGTGTGATGAGATTTCTTCTGTTTCTTTTGGAAAATATGTTTTAAAGAATTTATAGTTGAATTCTGGACACTGATTCATCTGGAGATTGCTGAACTTTGTGTTTTTTAAAAAAAATGGAAGGTCAATAGAAGGTTTGGGACTGAGTGAAATGTAAATAGACTGGAAGGCACCTGTGTCCAAATAACCCAGCAGGGGTTGTGCTTTTGACTTGGGAAGAAATGTTTGAAGAGAGGTGACAAGTCAAGATTTATAGATGTCACAGGACTTACTTCTGGAAAGCTTTGGTTTCATTTTGAACTGTTGAAAAAGCCAGTTGGTGTTTGGCATGAAAAACAGAAGAAGTTTGCTTCCTGACTTCCAGGAGAAGACGGCTCACCTCTTTCTCTTGAAAAGGAATCCTGCATCAAAGGTGTTCCTATTTCCTCCTGTATTTGAAGAAAACCTGCACGATTAAAGAATTTGCATGTCAAATGTGTGCAACTGAAACCCTTGTTGCTGCCTCCCTGCTGTAAGACTTATCTCGAGCCTACTGTAGCTGCAACCTGACTGAAACCTTCTGTAGCTGCCTCTCTTGGAAGCCTACCCAAACTGATCATCAACATCACCTGAAAAGAACTGTTCTAGGAAGATCCCATTGACAGCCGCCGCTTTGCCTTTGGGGCACCTCACCAAAACAAAGGACTTCCATCCCTTCTTTTCAGCCTAAGTGTTTTCCCCCCTTTTTTTTGTAACAGCTGTAAACAAAAATCAATTTTTTCTCCAGCTAACCAGTTGTATATGTATGTGTGTGTGCATGAGGGCTAGGATAAATAAGGGGCTTTAATATTTCAATCCGCATGAATATTTATGTCCTTAGTGGTTAAAACTTGGTTTATAATAAACTGATAATTTTGTTGTTTATTAAAGAAACCTGGTTGGTGTGCTTTATTCTGCAGAAAATTAGAGTATCTGATTGACTGTTTCAGTAAGTGGGAAAACTTAAATATATGTAGTGACCTGTGGAGAAGTGGGACTGAATTAACAGTGTCCTCCTCCTGCCTCGGTTGTAACATTATAATTGGAGGCTCTTGTTGGGATTAAACCCAACTCCAACAACATTACATAGTAAGTGGGGTAATAATAATTGAAAAGGGAAAACAAAAGAACTAGGTTTCTTGTGCAATAGAGTTAAGTCTACACCACTGACATGTCTTTATCAATTGCTGAAACTTTTCTGGGGAAGAAGGATGTACCCCTGAGTGACTTGCAGAACTTAACCAAGGTTAAACTAAAGGATTTGGTAATACAATTGGGGTTAGAATTAAAATCAGGAGCTAAAAAAGCAGAGATAATTGAAGTAATAGCCCAACATTTGAAATTGGAAGAGCAAGAAAGTAAACCAGAGGGTAGTGCAGTTGAATTAGCTACAATTCAATTCGCAATGGAAAAACTTAAGCTTCAACAGGCAAAAGAAAAAGAAAAAAGAAAACTTGAGCTTCAACAAGAAAAACAGAATTGGAAAGACTAAAGTTTGAATTTCAAAGAGAAAGTGAACGAGAAGGAAGTGAATTCGAATTTTAAAAAGATGGAACTAAGACAAAGGGGTGGTCTTGAGTCCAGTGAAAGTTATGGTGGGGAAAGATCTGATTCCAGTCCAGGATCTAGTGGAGAGCTGTTTAAATTTGTGAAAGCCCACCCTAAGTTTGAAGAAAGAGACGTAGAGGCATTTTAAATTTCTTTTGAAAAGATAGCCAAACAAATGAAATGGCCAAAGGGAAGCTGGACACTGTTGATGCAAAGCAGGTTGATGAGCAGAGCTCATGAAGTTTATGCCATGCTTTCTCAGGAGGCTTCTGCAGATTATAAGATGGCAAAAAAGGCTATTCTCACTGCGTATGCATTAGTCCCTGAAGCTTACCGACAGAAATTTTGGAACCTCCGGAGATTGTCAGGGCAGACTTATGTAGAATATGAGAGGGTAAAGCAAATTAATTTTGATGGTTGGAAGACACGTATTAGGACCTTAGGGAACTAATTTTCCTGGAAGAATTTTAATAATTCACTCCCTCCATTGGTAAGAACTCATGTAGAGAACCAGAATGTTTCAACAGCCAGACAAGCAGCGAAAATCACTGATGATTATGAGCTTCTGTATAAGCCCAAACCCTTTGTCCATCACCCCGACAAACCCGAGAAGGATAGAAGGTGGGAGGATGAAAGGAAGGCAAGTAGCCGGGGACAAGAAGGGACTGCTGCAAACGCCCCAGGATCTCTTCTTCAGGCCCGAAAGGAGGGTGCTGAGGATGGAAGTGAGGTTTACAAGTCTAAGTATCATTGTCACAAGGTGGGACATCTTCGTGCAGAATGCTGGAAGTTGCAGGTAAACCCATGGGACTTGTTGGGGTACACAAAGTCAATGCAGAAAAAGGGGCCCTGACTGAGAGTACAATAGATCAGACTGTAGCTTTGTTGGCAGCTGTAAAGCCAAATATAAAAACCAATGTGAGTGTAGGGGTTGAGAATAAAATACCTGAAATTAATAGGGAATTCTGTAGAAAGGAAAAGTAACTTGTTATCTCTCAAGTGAGGCAGGCAAATCTTTAGTTATACTTAGGGATACAGGAGACACCCAAACTCTTTTGCCGGGGAAAGGCATAACATTTCCACCAGAGAGCGCACTGAATACCAAAGTTTTAGTGAACGGTATTGGCGGGGAGTATATACCTGTACCTTTGTATCGGGTGCACCTAGAGTGTGACTTAATGTCTGGGACGGTAACTGTAGGAGTTGTCCATAGTTTGCCGGTAGATGCAGTTGACCTACTCCTGAGGAATGTTTTGGCCAGAGCAAAAGTAGTCGCTTCTCCAGTAGTCTCGGTAAAACCAAGGGAAGTTAAAGAGACAGAACAGTTACAGGAAAAGGTTCCAGGAATTTTTCCTTCATGAGTAGTAACCCGAAAAACGGCTAAACAAATTCGATTGTTAGATGTAAAATTGGCACCACAGACAGATAGCTGAATATCTGAAACTTTCTTTGGGGATTTAGATAATCCAAAGGAAATGTTTAATACATCTTCTCTGATCATGGCTCAGCAAGCTGATCCAGAGTTAAATAAAGTGGCACAATCAGCTCTAAAAGAAGCTGAGGCAAAAGGAGTTCCAGAAGGCTATTATATTAAAGATGGGGTTCTGATGAGGAAGTGGAGACCTCCTCACAGACCTGCAGACGAAAATGGACGGTTGTTCAACAGATAGTGGTACCGCCTAAGTTTTGCTGGGAATTAGTCAAGTTAACGCATAAAATTCATATAGAGGGACATGTGGGGATCCGGAAGAACAAATCATGTATAAATCAATATTATTACTGGCCAGGTCTTTCCAAGGATGTGGTGCAGTTTTGTAAAATATGCTGTACGTCCCAGATTGTGGGAAAACCACAACCTGCCATAAAACTGGTACCTCTAATTCTCATACCAGTTATTGGAAAACAATTTCGTAGGTGTTGGTAGACTGTGTAGGACCGTTACTGAAAACAAAAGCGGGACACCAATATATACTCACTATCATGGACATGGCTACTCGATTCCCAGAGGCCATTCCCTTGAGGACAATTACTGCGAAGAAAATGGTAGAGAAGTTAACCCAATTCTTCACTCGATATGGATTACTGATTGAAATTCAGTCAGGTTACAATTTTCACAGAATCACAGAATCGTTACAGTGCAGAAGGAGGCCATTCAGCCCATCGTGTTTGCACTGGCTCTCTGAAAGAGCAACTCCCTTAGTTCCATTCCCCTGTCTTCTCCCCATAACCCTGCACATTTTTTCTTTTCATATAAATGTCTAATTCCCTTTTGAATGCTTCAATTGAACCTGCCTCCACCACGTTCTCAGGCAGCGCATTCCAGACCTTAACCACTCGCTGCATGAAAATGTTTTTCCTTATGTCATTTTTGTTTCTCTTACCAAATACATTAAATCTGTGCCCTTTCATTCTCAATCCTTTCACAAGTGGGAACAGTTTCTCTCTATCTACTCTGTCTAGACATCTCATGATTTTGAATAACTCTATCAAATCACCTCTCAGCCATCTCTTCTCCAAGGAAAACTGTCCTAACTTCTCCAGTCTATCTTCATAACTGAAATTCCTCATCCCTGGAACTATTCTCGTGAATCTTTTCTGTACTCTCCAATGCCCTCACATCTTTCCTCAAGTGTGGCACCCAGAATTGGATATAATACTCCAGCTGAAGTCGAACTAGTGTCTTATACAAGTTCAACATAACTTCCTTGCTCTTGTACTCTATGCCCCTATTAATAAAGCCCAGGATACTGTATGCTTTATTAACCATGCTCTCAACCTGTGTTGCCACCTTCAATGACTTATGTGCAAATACATCTAGGTCCCTCTGCTCCTGCACCCCCTTTAGAATTGTACCCTTTATTCTATATTGTCTCTCCATGATCTTCCTACCAAAATCAATCACTTCCATTATTCTGCACTGAACATCATTTGCCACCTGTCTGCCCATTCCACCAACTTGTCTGTGTCCTTTTGAAGTTCTACACTATCCTCCTCACAGTCCACACTGCTTCCAAGTTTTGTATCATCTGCAAACTTTGAAATTGTGCCCTGTACACCAAGGTCTAGGTCATTAATTTATATCAAGAAAAGCAAGGGTCCCAACACTGACCCCTGGGGAACTCCACTGCAAACCTTCCTCCAGCCCAAAAAACATCTGTTAACCACTACTCTTTGTTTCCTGTCACTCAGGCAATTTTGTTTACATGTTGCTACCATCTCTTTTATTCCATGAGCTACAAGTTTGATCACAAGTCTGTTGTGTGGCACTGTATCAAATGCCTTTTGAAAGTCCATGTACACCACAGCAACAGCATTGCCCACATCAACCCTTTCTGTTACCTCCTCAAAAAATTCCAGCAAGTTAGTCAAACATGATTTTCCCTCAAGAAATCCATGCTGGCTTTCCTTAATTAACTCACATTTGTCCATGTGACTATTGATTTTGTCCCTACTTATTTTTTCTATAAGTTTTCCCACCACCCAAGTTAAAATGACTGGCCTGTAGTTGCTGGGCTTATCTTTACACCCTTTGCAATTCTCCAGTCCTCTGGCACCACCCGAATCTAAGGAAGACTGAAATATTATGGCCAGTGCCTCTGCGATTTCCACCCTCACTTCCCTCAGTATCCTTGGATGCATCTCATCCAGCCTTGGTGCTTTATCCACTTTAAGTACAGACAGCTTATCTAATACTTCCTCTTTATCAATTTTAAACTCCTCTAGTGTCTGACTTACCTCCCCTTTCAACATTGCCTGGGTTGCATCTTCTTCATTAGTAAACACAGATGCAAAGTATTCATTTGCTACCTCAGCTATACCCTCTGCCTCCATGTTTAAATCTCCTTTCTGGTCCCAAATCAGCCCCATTCCTCCTTTTACCACCCTTTTACTATTTATATGTTTATAGAAAACTTTGCGATTTCCTTTAATACTAGCTGCCAGTCTCTTTTCATGCTCTCTCTTTGCTTCTCTTATTTGCTTTTTCACTTCCCCTCTGGACCTTCTATATTCAGCCTGGTTCTCAATAGTATTTTCTACCTGGCATCTGTCATAAGCACACTTTTTCTTCTTTATCTTAATCTCTACCTCTTTTGTCATCCAGGAAGCATTGTATTTGTTTGCCTTACTGTTCCCCTTTGAGGGAACATACCTTGACTGTGCCTGAACTATCTCTTCTTTGAAGGTAGCTCATTGTTCATCCACCAGTTTTCCTGCCAGCTTTTAACTCCAATATATTTGCCCCAGTTCCTTTCTTACCCCATTGAAGTTGGCCTTTCCCCAGTTAATTATTCTTACCCTGGATTGCTATTTGTCCTTTTCCATAGGCAGCCTAAACCTTATGATACAATGATCACTATGTCTGAAATGCTCTCCACCTGATACTTGATCCACTTGGCCCACCTCATTCCCAAGAACCAGGTCTAGCAGTGCCTCCTTTCTCGTTGGACTAGCAACATACTGTTGTAGAAAATTTTCCTGAACACACTGTAGGAACTCTTGCCCCTCGCTGCCCTTTACACTACTATTGTCCCAATCTATGTTTGGATAATTAAAGTCCCCCATTATAGCTACCCTATAATTTTTGCACCTTTCTGTAATTTCCTTGCAAATTTTTTCCTTCATGTCCTTCCCACTTGCTGGTGGCCTATAGACAACACCGAGCAATGTAACCATACCTTTTTTGTTCCTTAGCTTTATATCTAAAATATTTCAAGAAGTTATGAGTAATTTGGTTATAACACAGTTAAATTTTTCAGCATACCACCCACAGACACAGGGAGATTTAGGAAGGTACCATCGGACCCTCAAAACAATGACCAGGGAATACTGTCATGAATATCCCATGATTGGGATAAAGGACTAGACTTTCTTTTATTTGCCACTCCAGATTCACCTAATGAGTCTCCAGATTTTCGTCCTTTTGAATTCGTTTACGGACATGAGATAAGAGGTCCTCTAAAACTAAGCAAAGAAAGGTTTTAAGAATAGAGGGATGAATCTTCTGTACTAGATTATGTATCTGTGTTTGGGAATGACTCATGAAAGCTTGCAATGTGGCTCAGGAACACCTTAAAGCATCCCAAGCCAATATGAAAAAATGGGCAGACAAGCATCCAAAGACCCAAACATTTCAACCAGGGGATGAAGTGTTAGTATTATTACCTTTACAGGGTGAACCATTAAAAGCATGGGTCAGTGGTCTGTATAAAGTGGTCTATAGAATTAGTAAGGTAAATGATTTGATTGACACCCCAGATCGCCGGAAAAAGAATCGACTGTGTCATATCAATATGTGAATACAATACTATCGCCGAGAGGAAGATAAGCAAGCACAGGTATGTCAGGTAGTAGGGATAGTGAAGAATGAAAGGGATAGTGAGGATGAGGCAGAAGGAGGCCTAGACAATTCTCAAATTAAACCTCCTACTATCCGTTTAGCTAATACTGAATTTTTAGGGAGATTTGAAACTATGCTTTCATATTTAGTTGCAGAACAATGAGAAGACCTAACAAGGCTACTCACAGCATTTAAAAGAGTCTGTAGTAATAAGCTGGGATGTACAACCTTAGCCACACATGATGTGGATGTAGGGGAATCCATTCCTATAAAACAGCATCCTTACCACTTAAGTCCAGACAAACAGGCCCAGGTAAAAAAAGAAATCCAATACATGCTGGAAAACCACCTAATTGAACTTAGTCAAAGCAGCTGGAGTTCACCAATAGTATTAGTGCCTAAACCTGACGGTTCAACTAGACTTTGCATAGACTACAGAAAAGTTAATGCAGTAACAAAGGCAGACTCATACCCAATTCCTCGCTTGGAAGACTGTATTGACAGAGTGACAATGCCATGTTTCTTACAAAGATAGATAAGTTAAAGGGAAAGTGGCAAGTTCCTTTAATACCCTGAGCTAAAGAAATATCAGCTTTTGTCACACCGGTCTTTTCCAGTGCTGAATGATGCCATTCAGGCTAAAAGATGCCCCAGCAACCTTTCAGAGACTAATGAATCAAGTGGTAGCCAATGTTCCTAACTGTGTAGTTTACCTTGATGATGTGCTGGTATACAGTGACACTTGGAAGAACCACTTGAAGCAACTAAAAGCTCTGGTTAAAAAATGAAAAGCAGCTAATTTAGTAGTAAATTTGGCCAAAAGCTAATTCGGAAAAGTGAGAGTGACCTACCTAGGGCATATAGTAGGGTAAGGACAAGTGTTGTCAGGAATGGTGAAAATACAAGCATTGGTGGGGTTCCTACCCCTAAGACTAAACGAGAGATCATGAGCTTTTTGGGGATGTGTGGTTTCTACAGGAAGTTTGTACCAAATTTCAGCACTGTAGCTGCTCCACTAACAGATTTGCTACAGAAAAAGAAAACCAAGGGGAGTTCCAGGCATCTTTTGAAAAGCTGAAGGCTATTTTGATCAATGACCCAATGTTGGCTGCTTCAAATTTTCAAACCCTCCAAAGTAGCATTTGATGCATGCGACCTGGGGGTCAGTGCAGTCCTGTTGCAAGACCAGTGGGATACTTTTCAAAAAAACAAAGTCGACATGAAAAATGATATTCCACAGTGGAGAAAGAAACCTTAGGTTTATTATTGGCTCTTAAACATTTTGAAGTCTAGTCTGCCATGACTACAGAGAGACACTGGTATATACTGATCAAATCCCCTAACCTTTCTGGAAAATTTTAACACCCAGAATGCCAGAACATTCCGGTGAAGTTTACTATTACAACCATATCACTTAAAGATTATCCACATTGTGGGCAAAAATAATGCTATTGCAGATACTTTATTGAGAGTTTGACTTTGTTTGAGTTGTATGAGTGCAAAGATGGTACAAGCATAATTGTAATAACTACAGGTAAAGAGTGAATGGGGGTGAGTGTGAGAATGTGTTTTAAAATGTTTCAACTGGCTTTTTTTCTACATTGTAAGGAAATACATTCAAAAATGGCATTTCATTTCTCCAAGGGTGGAAGTGTTATGAGATTTCTTCTGTTTCTTTAGGAAAATATGTTCTAAAGAACTTATAGTTGAAATCTGGACATTGATTCATCTGGAGATTGCTGAACTTTGTGTTGTTTTAAAAAAAATGGAAGGTCAACAGAAGGTTTGGGACTGAGTGAAATGTAAATAGACTGGAAGGCACCTGTGTCCAAATAACCCAGCAGGGGTTGTGCTTTTGACTTGGGAAGAAATGTTTGAAGAGAGGTGTCAAGCTGAGATTTATAGATGTCACAGGACTTACCTCTGGAAAGTTTTGGTTTCACTTTGAACTGTTAAAAAAGCCAGTTGGTGTTTGGCATGAAAAACAGAAAAAGTTTGCTTCCTGACTTGCCAGGAGAAGACCGCTCACCTCTTTCTCTTGAAAAAGAATCCTGCATCAAGGGTGTTCCTATTTCCTCCTATATTTGAAGAAAGCCTGCATGATTAAAGAATTTGCATATCAAATGTGTGCAGCTGAAACCCTTGTTGCTGCCTCCCTGCTGTAAGACTTATCTCGAGCCTACTGTAGCTGCAACCTGGCTGAAACCTTCTGCAGCTGCCCCTCGTGGAAGCCTACCCAAACTGATCATCAACATCACCTGAAAAGAACTGTTCTAGGAAGATCCCATTGACAGCCGCCAATTTGCCTTTGGCCCAACTTGCCAAAACAAAGGACTTCCATACCTTCTTTTCAGCCTAAGTGTTTTTTTTTCTCCTTCTATTTATTTGTAACAGCTGTAAACAAAAATAAATTTTTTTCCAGTTAACCGGTTGTGTATGTGTGTGCGTGAGGACTAGGATAAATAAGGGGAAGGACTTTACTATTTCAATTCACGTGTATATTTACTTCCTTATTGGTTAAAACTTGGTTTATAATAAACTGATAATTTTGTTGTTTATTAAAGAAACCTGGTTGTTGTGCTTTATTCTGGGGGAAAATAGAGTATTTGATTGACTGTTTTGGTAAGTAGGAAAATTTAAATACAATTTGTGACCTGTGGAGAAGTGGGACTGAATTAACAGTGCACTCCTCTCGCCTGCGTTGTAAAAGTGGTAAAAGATTTTGGTGTCCATGACTGGTCATTTCAGGGATGAGAAATTTCCCATTGACTTCTTCTTCTAAACTAGCCCAACTTTTAAAAATAAATCACAGCCATCACTTTCACACTTCAGGTGCTTGAACAGAAACAGTAGCTTCCAATTCGGAGAAGTTTGGGTTTTTCCGGCGGGTTCCTTTTTTTAAAAAAGCCTGACGATAAGTTAAAAGTGCACCTTTGCTAACCGGTAATAGATTTGGCTTGAACATAAATTGGTTAGTCTAGAGTACAATCTTACAGATATTGACTAAACATTTTGAAACTGAATAATACATGCAGTAACAATCACTCAATATTTTGCAGAAAAGCTTTTTGTTAATAATTATCTTGTCAGAGCTGAATCGGAATCAACAGTTATAGACTGAGATATAGACATAGGTGAATTTATGATTGAACTGGAGGCAGAAAGACTAAAAAAAGCACAGCCAGAAAAATGGGTGTTCTAAATGATTGAATTACCCAGAATGGCTTTATCAGCACGGTCATCAAGGCCATTCCCACCCATTGACTTTGAAAGAGGCAATCCTCTCCAAGTATGGATGGACGCCCTTTATTGGAGGAATTGAACGGTACCCTTTATTTGTAATTGTGTTTATCTAATTTTGTCACTAGCTTGGGTGAGCAAATGACATTTTGTCCATGAGAGATTCTGTTGTTTCTGCATTTTCGAATCCAGGACCTGGTTGCACAGCCTGTCAAGATAAATAAACTATTCTTGGCTCCCTACCATTAATCTCTCTGTCCGTTCCTGTCCCACTCTGCTTTTCTGTTTTACATGACTATTTGCTTCACCCTATAAAATTCTCCTGATTTGGAGATCACAGTCCTTTTGTTGGCTGTCCTGTCTTCAGATACATATTACAAGCAGGTGCGGAAGTTGCACAAACAGAGACCATCACGAATTAAATTTGCCTTGTGACAACAGCAGTGTGAGAAATGGTCCGTCTTCCTATTGCTGATTTTTCTACTGCCTTACCTCTATGACCACAATAACAATCCTCTCTTTGAGTTTCATGATTATTGGGTGAATTTGCACTCCTGATACAGTGTGAATCCACAGAGGTCATCCGATAAGATCCATCTACCACCCCGTGACATGATGTAGCTAACTCTGTTCTGTCAACAAAAGTAATTTGCATTGGCATTACATACTATTTTGCTTGCTGGCTAGCTAATATAGTTGTGCTGCTCTCCATTGATGTTTGTATGATTAGCTACTTTATTTATAGGGAGAAATGTGTTTTGATGGCATTAGATTGGCTATACACTTTATATACAGCTTAATTGCCCCAATGTCCGTGGCTGAGTCAATAATTTTGTCAAATGTCCATGTGCAACATGTCAGTGCCTATCCCTGTACCCTATGTAGGTTTTAAGGAGTGTCTTAAAGGAGGAAAGTGAGGTAGAGAGGCAGAGAGGTGTAGGGAGGGAATTCCACAGGTTAGGGCCTAGGCAGCTGAAGACACTGCCACCAATGGCGGAGCAATTAAAATCGGGGATGCTCAGGAGGCCAGAATTAGATGAGCGCAGATATCTCAGAAGGTTGTGGGGCTGGAGGAGTTCACAGAGATAGGAAGGGGCAAGGCAGAATTTTAAAATCAAGACGTTGCTTGACTGGGAACCAATGTAGATCAGCATGTGATGAAACATAGGTATAATTGGCTTAATTAGGTAGAATTTAGATATAGTTAATATATTATACCTTTTAGAATTAAAGATTGAATAAATGGTCAGTTTTCAAGACTCACTGAAACTCCCCTATAAGAAGGTAGAGTTAAAAATGTCAAGGTCTTCCAAGGTCCCTGTTACAATTGAATGTGAACGAGAAACACCTTTTAAGTTGAGAAATCCATTTCAGAGTCTCTGTTGGCAGGGAATTGGAGGATAAACACACATTGAAACATCCTGTGTGACATCAGTAAGAGGTAGCTATAAACTTAATTAGTTGATGGTGTTGGTACTGTAGATAGATTGACTCAAAAGAAGAGTTCAAGGTATCACAAAAAGACAATAATAGATAACAAAATGGACTGGTACTTCAAGGAACAGATGCCAAGTAAACCCAATTATAAACAATTTGACCAGATAAATGCTCACAATTCAAGAGCAGGGGATTTCCAGCAAAAACATTAAGTGAGGATGGTAGCTAATGATATTACAATATATGGATCTCAAAAGCAGGAAAAATACACAAAGAAAGGAAACACCTATATGCTAAAAGGTCAGATGATAGTTTGGAAACAGTATAAACATGAGGGTTTTTGAAGCAAAAACTAGAAGTATTGAATTCCTCATCAATGCTTCTCAACCTATTGGCTTACTTGGGGAATTTAAGGTAAAAGTTTAGTTTAAATTTTGATGGATATTCTAAGATATTTTGCTGTAACAATATCAAGGTTGAACTTTTGGATTATATTTTAGAACTAAGATTATATGTTACATCTCTTAGTATTCTTTGATATTGTGGTATACTTATCCACTTAAAGTGTATTGCATGTTCAATTCTTTAATAAGTATATAAAAGTTTACAAATTGTCTCATGTAGCATTCTGTATACAACTACAAGAACCCCCTCTCTGTGTCTCTTTAAGTGAAGATATATGTATTGAAGAGCGTTTCCCAGACTCTTATAATATCTGGGATATTTATGTCTTAGCCATAAATATTTTTAAAAATAGGCTATTCGAAAGATGATAATATTCTCTATTAGTTTTCTTTCTTTGAGGGAAGACTAGTTCAGTTCTTTGGACCCAAATAAGTGAATATAAGAATTTGTCTGGTTTGAACTTAATTAAAGGAGATTCATAGGGGTCTACGCTTGATATGGTTTAGTCCTTATAAGGGGTTAAAGTCATAAATCACTTCAAGCAAGCACAGGGGTGATAGGTGAATGGGACTTGGTGTGAGTTAAGACACAGGCCGCAGAGCTTTGGACAATGTCAGGAAAACCCTATATGCCAAGTGGGACATATTCATTTCATTGGTTGGAAACTTACATTAGACTTTCAATGGAAAAATTCTACAAGTTAACTTTTAAAAACCTAGCAGCCAAGATGGCCACTGCAATTTACATTTGAAAGATGGGGAGATTGAACTGAAGACATAAAGACTAACAAAGCACAGCCAGAAAAAATGGCTTACTCTAAGTGATTGAATTACATAGAATGGCTTTATCAGCACAGTCGTCAAGGCCATTCTCGCCCATTGAATTTGAAAGAGGCAACCCCCTCCAAGTATGGATGGACATCTTGGGGCATGTACCTAGCACCTTGAATTTCATTAGAAGATCCCAGAAAAAAACTCATTAAAAACAAAGGGGTTTGTTAGAACCATGTGACTGCTTGCGCAGCTCTGAAGAAACTGGAAGTTTTGTCAAACAGACAGCAGACAGGCAGTAACTGAAAAGACAGCAACGAAGCAGGTGGCTGCTCTTCTCTCTCTCTCTCCCCAGAAAATATCAAGAGGAGATTCCCAAGCCTACAGAACGCTACAGCCAGCAACCAGGGGAAGAGAATCAACAATCCATTCTGCTTCCATTTTTTTTAGTATCCTTTTTTTTGAGGACTGAAAAGATTCCATGGATGTGTTTTTTTTTACCAAGTTCACCGGAAGGACACTTAAGATGTTGTTTGAAAACCACCTGTGCTGGAAACCACCTGTGCTTTGAGCTCAGTAAACAACAGAACCCTTGGTGACCTGGGGAAAGTGCTTACACAGAAGCCACATGTCAAGGTTGATGGAGGTCAGGAGGTGGAATCTCTGTTTGGGGTTTGGACATTATTTTCAGTTTAGTTGGGTGTGAACTGCTTGAAGATAGTTGGTGTTTTCCTGCCAAGGAAAAAAGAAACCACCCAGTTCACCTCCTTCACTACCTCTTTGAAGAAATCCTGCAAAGATCCAGTGTGGGAGAGCTAAAATCCCTGGTGCTGCATAGTTCCCGAGAAGCTGAAGAAGATCCTGCGATTCAAGTGGCAGAAAACCCTGATGCCACATTTCTCCTCAATAGCCAACTAGAATAATTCTCGATATCTCCAGAACGGACTGCTTCTGAAACGATCCCAGTGACCCATCTCCATGTATCTGAACGCCAGACCAAAAAAGGGACAACTGACATCCCTTCCATATCTTCTGTTTTTTAGAATTAGCAAGTATGTGTCCAAAGTAATCTTTTTGTCTTGTTACAGACCTCTGCAGAGAGAATTTCTGTATTTTTTCCAGTGTGTGTGTGAGTGTAATTGGGGAATTTAAAAAGGGAACTTTCATATTTCAATCTGTGTGTTAATGCTTTGCTTCATTACTGGTTAAGTCTTGTTTCATAATAAACTGATAGTTTTGTTGTTTATTAAAGAAACCTGGTTGGTGTATTTAATTATGGGATTAAAAAAAATAGAGTATATGATTGGCTGTATTGGTAACTGGGTAAACGTTTAAATATATGTTGTGACCTATGGAGAAGTGGAACTAGAAAAGACACTGCACTCCTCCCGCCTCAGTCGTTAACATATAATTAGGGCCTCATCATCCGGGATACCCAAAGCCGACAATATGCAATTGTAAGTGGGGTAATACTAATTGAAAAGAGGAAAAGTAAAAAAAAAACAGGTTTCTTGTGCATTAAAGTACACTATCGGAATGTCTTTGTCAGTTGTTATGACCTTTCTGGAGAAGGAGGATGTATCCCTGAGTGATTTGAGAAACTTAACCAAGGTTAGGCTAAAGGAATTGGCAGAAAAGTTGGTGTTAGAGTTAAAGCCAGGGGCTAAGAAAGCAGTTATAATTGAGGTAATAGCACACCATTTGAAATTGAAAGAAGGAAAAGGCAAACTAGATGGTAGTGCAGTTGAATTAGCTAGGATTCAGTTGCAATTGTAAAAATTTAAGCTTGAACAGCAAAGAGAATTGACAATGAAAGAACTTGACAGAGGGGAAAGGGCAAACGAGAGAGTATTTCAAAAAGAAAATACAGGAATTACATCTCCTAGATTTTATATATAAATTAATTGTGACTCTATTAACTCCGTTTGACTTAAGATAGAAAAAAAATGTCAGGAGTGGGATTCGAACCCACGCCTCCAGAGGAGACTGCGACCTGAACGCAGCGCCTTAGACCGCTCGGCCATCCTGACTGACGATTAACAATTCTTTCGAAATCAATTGAAAAAACCAGTAGGAACTATTGCAAAGATTTTTTTTTGGAACTAATGGCAAAACCAGAACGATTTCCAAAGCAGCATAACCTCTCTCGACCGCTGATTCTCGACTATTAAAAAACATGCTAAATTTCATGTTATCTGTTTGTAGTCCTTAAATCCTTTTGAAATTACGTAACTTCCTGAGTCATGTTTCCACTGTGTACATGCTTATTTTCATGAGTCCTTTGGAACAGTGAAGAGCATCTGCCATTCTATATTTGGGGTGTCTGGTGAGAGTTCCAGCACCAGGTTTCTGTTGTTTGCAGTGCTGTTGGAAAGGGCAGGGCGGTGGGAGAGGTTCTGCTTCAGGGAGCCGGTGCATTGTGTGTTGGAACGGTGACAGGCGGCGTTTGGAACGTGAGATCTCTAGGACAACGTTCGAATGGAATCCTCCATTGTTACTTTGTATCGGAGCGGCCGGCCAGACAGGCACCTCATTGGCTGTAAAATCCCGAAGCCATGACAGGCGCTGTATAAATGCAGGTCTTTGAATGAGGAAGTAGCCGTCTGCTGGATTTGTCCAGTTACATAGTCGTCAAAAAACCAACCCCTCCCCACACATACGGACCAGACTTGTGCAATCGGCCGGGGACATTTAAAGAAGAAGAAACAAACTGAAAAGTGGGGATTGCAAGATGTTGATTTGGGCCAGGTTGCCCTGGGAGATCCGGGTGTCGCTGGGCGCTGCTGCTGTGCTTTGCTCCATGGTCATTTCCAGGAGTTTGAGAGACTACTTTGATCAGCCGACTCTGGTGCAGTTATTCCGTGTGCAGTTCCTGCTGTTTATCAACTGCCTCATGTCAATCGGGTCGCGGTACATCTGGAAAAGGACTGTGTCCAGCCTGCAGACTTCATGTCCAGCTTCCTGCAAGGGCTCCAAGTGCTTCACTGGCTGGAAGATCACTGTTTTGCTTTTTCTGTTTTTGGCTCATTCCAGTTTCTTTTCTCTGCTCACTCTGGTGTCAGAAGAACCTCACATCTTTTCCCTGGTCTCCTACACCTGCCTAGGAATGTACATTTTCCTCATTTTCATTCTCCTTGTTTTAGGGCTTCTGGAACAGGCCCAGAAGCTGGTCCCATTCACCCGGGCGGCGCCCAGTCACAATCGGAATGTGGTTAAAGTGCTCCTGGCCCTCCTGTTCACTGTTAGTTGTACTGTTGTGGGGCTCCACAATGCACTCCAACCTCCTCTGATCAAACGGGTGGAAATACCTGTCCACAAGCTACCGCAGTCATTCCAGAATTTGAGGGTGGTTTTATTGGCTGACATTCACTTAGGGCCTACAGTAGGAAGGACCAAACTTGAAATGGTTGTGATGATGGTTAATGAACTAAACCCAGGTAGGCTGCATAAGCGACCAAGCCTTTTAAGCTTCTACAAGAATCGATCCAAAGGAGGCAAAGCCTCACTTGTCCATCATCTGCCCCAGAATCCTGGTTAATATGCTGAGAGAATTTAAGGAGTTAGGGTCCAAATTAAAACTCAGATTCTCAGAGGTAATAATCTCTGCATGGTGACCTGAGCCATGCGCCAATTGGCATAGGGTCAAGTGGATTAGAGAATTCAACATGTGGCTCAAAGAGAGGTGTGAGGGAAGAAGAGGTTTCGATTCACAAGGCACTGGGACTAGTACTGGGGAAAGAGGGAGCTGTTCCGTTGGGGTGGGCTCTACTTAAACCTGGCAGGGGTCAGTGTCCTGGTGAATCATATAACCAGGGCTGTGGATAAGGCTTTAAACTAAAAGGTGGATGGGGGGGGAGGGTGAAGGAAGATGTAGAAATCTAAAGAGAAACTTTGAGGCAGTAGAGACTTGTAACGATTTGGGTAAAGACCAGCAGAGTGGGGCACAAAGGGACAGAAAGTTTAATGGTAATAGTGCATCAGTGAATAAGGTCCATGCAAAGAATAGTAGTAAAAATAAATTTTAATCTCTATTTCTGAATGCGGAAAGCATTTGTAATAAGATAGATGAACAAGCAGCATAAATAGAAATAAATAGTTTAGATCTAATCGTCATTACAGAGACATGGTTCTAAGATGACAAGGGTTGGTAAATGAATATTCCAGGGTACACAACATTTCGAAAAACAGGAAGAATAGAAAAAAAGGAGGAGGAGCCCTGATAATAAAGGATGACATAAGGACAGTAGTTAGAAAGGACCTTGGCTCAGAAGATCAGTAAGTAATCGACTTGTGAGCAAAGTTATAGCTCATGGAATAAAAGAGACGGTAGCAACATGGATACTGAATTAGCTGATTGACAGGAAACACAGAGTGGTGGTTAATGAATGTTTTTCGGGCTGGAGGAAGGCTTGTAGTGGAGTTCCCCAGATGTCAGTGTTGGGACCCTTGCTTTTCCTGATATGTATTAATGACCTAGACCTTGGTGTAAAGGGCTCAATTTCAAAGTTTGTAGATGATATGAAACTTGGAAGCATTGTGAATTGTGAGGATAGTTTAGAACTTCAAAAGGACATAGACAGGAATGGGCAGACAGGTGGCAGATGAAGTTCAATGCAAAGAAATATGAAATGATTCATTTTGGTAGGAAGAACACTGGTACATAAAGGGCACAATTCTAAAGCGGGTACAGGAGCAGAGTGATCTGGGTGTATATGTGCATAAGTCATTTAAGGTGGCAGGACAGGTTGAGAGAGCGGTTAATAAAGCATACAGTATACTGGGCTTTATTAATAGGGGCATAGAGTACAAGAGCAAGGAAGTTATGTTGAACTTGTATAAGACACTAGTTTGGCCTCAGCTGGAGTATTGAGTCCAGTTCTGGACGCTGAACTTTAGGAAAGATGTGAGGGCATTGGAGAGAATGCAGAAACGATTCACGAGAATGGTTCCTGGGATGAGGAATTTCAGTTATGAAGATAGATTGGAGAAGTTAGGACTGTTTTCCTTGGAGAAGAGAAGGCTGAGAGGTGAGTTGATAGAGGTATTCAAAATCATGAGGAGTCTGGACAGAGTAGATCGAGAGAAACTGTTGCCACCTGTGAAAGGATCGAGAATGAGAGGGCACAGATTTAAAGTAATTAATTAAAGAAGCAAAAATGACATGAAGAAAAACTTTTTCACGCAGCGAGTGGTTAAGGTTTGGTATGCACTGCCTGAGAATGTGGTGGAGGCAGGTTCAATTGAAGAATTCAAATGGGAATTAGACTGTTATGAGAAGGAATAATGTGCAGAGTTATGGGGAGAAGGCAGGGGAATGGCACTAAGTGAATTGTTCTTTCGGAGAGCTGTTGTGCACATGACTGGCCGAATAGCCTCCTGCACTGTAACAATTCTGTGACTGTGATTGTTGTTTACTTCAGTGCCATTTCTCAAGGAATGTCCACTTTGTGGAGGTTCTGCGCCTCTCTTTGACGTGACCTCCCTTTGTGTTTGTACTGTCATGCATTTCTTTGTGTTATCTTAAGCAACACAGTGAGGTATGTGGATTCCAGTTTCTTGAAGATCTCTAGAAGGTTTACTAACAACTAAAACTAATACACACAATACAGAGCAAACTAAGTACAGAACCTTTGTCCAGGGTATTACAGTGCAGAGTGACTATGGCTTTGAGGCACATGACTATATCCTGGTACTTAGCTTATTAGCATACTGAGTTCTTAAAAGGACTTCACTCTTAAGGCAATCATACAACATCCCCTTTCTTTCCAAGGATAAGTCTCGTACGATACAAGTAAGAACACATAAAATTGGATAATATAGTTATACAGGGATAGAGATTATAAAATTTGCAAGTATAAGGATAGTGATTGTGAAATTTATGACTGCAGAAGCTTGTGTCCATATATAATTTTGGTGGTTTGACAATTCTTCCAGTTCTTGTTACGATCTAACCTTCTGGGGATGTGGATTTCATCCTTGTTTTTCGAGCAGTGTCTCCTGCACCTCGGTGAATTATGTGTTCCTTCTGAAGTTTCTCCCTCTCTGCATTCAGTTTCTGTTGCTCTGTCTTCAGCCTGCTAATATACTCTGTTGCTTTTTGTAGGATGACTGCTTTTGAGGCCTTGTCATTCTTGGCAAGTTCCGGCACCTCATCTCAAAGAGTCAACTCATTCCTCCTCTGCCTCTTCAGGACATTGTGTGTCCTTCGCCTGTCCTCATCCCCTGCGTCTGAAGGCTTGGGGCTCAAGGTTGAGGACTTGTTGGGGGAGGAATACTTGGCGTCATAGAAGTACCTGTCCATTTTGGCTCGTTTTGGTGCTGGCAGTTCTCGCGAGAGCAGAGGTGAGGGTGCGGCATAGTTGTGCTGCTGCTGGATTTCCAGACTGTCTCGTTTGATGCTGGCCAGAGTCTGCGAGCGGGTTCTGGCTCTTGGAGATTTCCCCTTGGCAATGCTCCCCACTGCTAGCCTTTGCTTCTCAGTGGTTACACCATCAATCTCTTCGTTGCTGGAGTGCAAAGAAACACCGCCTGTCGACAAAGAACTTGCATCATCTGAACTTGGTTCCTCATTCTCTTGGTGTGGCGTCTCTGAGGAGGGGCTGATACTCTCCAAACCAGAACCACTGATATCCTGGGAGAACTGTGACTCAATCTCAGACACAGGGAGTGCATCCTCTCTGAGGTGCAGTACGGCATCACCTTTGAAATCTCCCATGGTGTCAAACCTGTCCAGGTACGTTTGTTGTAAGCCCTGGACTGACACAATGCAGGTACCCTTGATCTCTTCTGCTGTAATGGCTACCATGGTGATCTTGTGGATAGTCACAGTGTGCTGCTTGAGTGCACAGAATGTGAGGAAGGATGTTTGGTAAGTGAGGGAGTTCAGTGAGGAGGGGAACTATAAACTAATTAAGCAAAATCAATTTAAATTAATTGAGTGAGAGAGAGAGAGAGAGAGAGATCGAGCGGGCGGGAACAGCGAGCAGTGTAAAGCAGCTAGCCAGTGTAGGCCACCAGAGTGGACCGACCTGATTCTGAGGAGAAAAAAAAATCCAAGTGTGACGTCACAGGAAAACAGGTAGTTGATTTGGTTTGAGTTTTTTTCTCATTTATCTTTCAAAACTTGGGTAATTTTACTAATTGTAAGGTTTTATTTACTAATAACAGTTAAGCTTAATAGATTGGTGGTGAATATTTTCTATTAATTAATTAAGTAAATAATTAGTTATTTAAAACACAATCTAGATGGCAGGGCAGGTGATGTGTTGCAGCTGCAGTATGTGAGAGCTGGTGGATGCCAGTGTGATCGTGGCAAACATGTCTGCAGTAAGTGTCTGCAGCTTGAAGAGCTTCGGCTCAGAGTCAGTAAGCTGGAGGCCAAGCTACAGACACTGCGATGCATCAGGAAGTGGGAAAGTTACCTGGACACTTTGTTCCAGGAGGCAGTCACACCCCATAGAATAGGGTCTTCTGATTTGGTCAGTGATCAGGGACAGAAGGATGTGACTGCGAGTAAGGCAGGTAAGAGGATCGAGAAGACAGAGGAGGAGCAGGCTCAGCCCTTGCAATTGTCCAACAGGTTTGAGGTTCTTCCAGTTGTATGAATGACAGCAAGGGCTACAGGGAGGATGAGCAAACTAACCATGGCACAGGAAGCCATTCAAGTGTGGTGAGTAAATCGGAATGTAGTGGTCATAGGGGGCAGTATAGTCAGAGGGATAGACATCATTCTCTGTAGCCAAGAGCGAGAGTTCAGAAGGCTTTGTTTCCTACTCAGTGCCAGGGTAAGGGACATCTGCTCGGGGCTGGAGAGAAACTTGCAGTGGGAGGGGGAGGATCCAGTTGTCATAGTCCACATGGGTACTAATGACATAGATAGGACTAGGAAAGAGGTTCTGCATAGGGAGTATGAGCAGCTAGGGGCTAAATTTAAAAAGCAGAACCTCACAGGTAATAATCACTGGATTATTAACCTGAGCCCTGAGCAAATTGGAGTAGGGTAAATGAGATTAGACAGTTAAATACATGGCTTAAAGATTGGTGTGGGAGAAATGGGTTTCGATTCATGGGGCATTGATGCCAGTACTGGGGAAAGTGGGAGCTGTACCGTTGGGACAGTCTACACCTGAACCATGCTGCGGCGAGTGTTCTGGTGAGTTGTATAACTAGGGCAGTAGAGAGTGCTTTAAACTAAATAGTGGGGGCAAGGGACCAAGTGAGTGAAGACGTGCTAATTTAAAGAGAGAGGAGAAGGCAAGAGAGCAAAATAACAAAAAGGATAATGTTAATCAGGGTGTGACAGGAAGGGACAGTGTGTACAAACTCAAGTGAGCTAGCAGATAAGACTAGAGGTTGTGAACTAAGAGTTGGGGGAGGGTAAGGGAGAGGTGAGATTTAGAAATCCAAAGAGAAAGGCCAAGGTATCGGAACAGTATGGTATTGTGGGTAAAGACAAGCAAAATGGGACCGGGACAGAGAGTTTAACAGAAATTGTACATCTTCAGATAAGGTCATTGAAGGGAATAGAAGCAAAAAAATGAAATTAAATATTCTATATCTGAATGGGTGAAGCATCTGCAATAAGATAGATGAACTTGTGGCACAAATAGAGGTACATGAATTAGATCTAATCATCACAGAGATATGGTTACATGGCAATCAAGGTTGGGAAATAAATATCCCAGGGTACACAATATTTCAGAAAGACAGGCAGAATAGCAAAGGAGGAGGGGTAGCACTGGTGGTAAAGGATGACATAAGGGCATTAATGAGGAACGATCTGGCCTCAGCAGATCATGAAGTAGAATCAGTATGGTTGGAAATAAGGAATAACAAGAATCAGAAAACACTGGTGGGAGTCGTTTACAGGCCCCCTAACAGTAGTTATACTGTTGGACAGAGCATTAAACAAGAAATTATTGGAGCTTGTAACAAAGGCAATGTAATAATTGTGGGGGACTTTAATCTTCATATAGACTGGGACGATGAAATTGGAAGGAGTAGTCTAGAAGAAGGAGTGGTCTAGAAGTGGTCTAGAGGCTCAGGACAGTTTCTTGGAGGAATACATTGTGGAGCCAACTAGGGATAAAGCTATCTTAGATCTAGTATTGTGTAATGAAGCTGGGTTAATAAGCAGTGTCATAGTAAAAGATCCACTGGATAATAGTGATCATGATCCCATTGAATTTCATGTTAAGTTTGAAAGTGACATGCTCCAATCGCAAAGAAGAATCTTAAACTTAAATAAAGCCAATTATGTAGGCATGAGGGGAGAACTGGCTAAGGTAAATTGGGTAAATAGACTAAAAGGTATGGTGGTAAATGAACAGTGGGAAACCTTGAAAGAAACAATTCAAAATGTTCAACAAAAACACATTCCTTTGAAAAACAAAATCTCAGCCAGAAAGACTGGCTCACTCAGCAAGTTAAGGATTGTATTAGATTAAAAGAAAAGGCTTACAGTGTTGCAAAAAAGAGTAGCAAGTCTGAGGATTAGGAGTGTTTTAGAAACCAGCAAAGGGTCAGCAAAAAGTTGATTAAAAAGGAACAAATAGAATGAGTATAAACTAGCCAGTAACATGAAAACAGATTGTAAGAGCTTTTATAGATATATCAAAAGGAAGAGTAGCTAAAGTAAACATGAGTCCCTTAGAAACAGAGACAGGAGAAATTATCGTGGGGAATGAGGAAATGGCAGAGGCATTGAACAAATATTTTGTCTGTCTTCACAGTGGAAGACATAAGTTCCATACCAGAAATAGGCAGTAACGTGGGGCTAAAAAGAGCGAGGAAGTTAAGGGAATTCATATCAGCAGAGAAAAAGTATTGGAGAGATATAAGGGACTAAAATCTGACAAATCTCCAGGACCTGATGGCCTACATCCTAGGGTTTCAAAAGAGAGAGCTGCAGATATAGTGGATGTGCTAGCTATGATTTTCATAAAATTCCTTAGATTTGGGAATGGTCCCATCAGATTGGAAGTTCGCAAATGTACTCCGCTTTTCAAGAAAGGAGAGAGAGAGAAAACAGGGAACTGTAGGCCTGTTAGTCTAACATTAATCGTTGAAAAAATACTGGAATCTATTACTAAGGAAGTCTTAACAATGCACTTAGAAAAGCACAGTATGATTAGAACAAGTCAACATGGTTTTACTGAAGGGAAATCCTGTTTGACAAATATATTTTGAGTTTTTTGAGGAGGTAACTAGTAGAGTAGATAAAGGGGAACCAGTAGATGTAGTATACCTGGATTTCCAAAAGGCATTCAGTAAGGTGCCACACCTAAGGTTAATAGGCAAGATAAGGGCTCATGGAGTTGGGGGTAATATGTTAGCATGGATAGAGGATTGGTTAACAGACAGGAAGGAACAAGTGGGCATAAACGGGGCATTTTTACATTGACTGGCAGTAAATAGCAGAGTGCCACAAGGATTAGAGTCATAGAGAGATACAGCACTGAAACAGGCCCTTCGGCCCACCGAGTCTGTGCCGACCATCAACCACCCATTTTATACTAATCCTACATTAATCCCATATTCCCTACCACATCCCCACCTTCCCTCAATTCTCCTACCACCTACCTACACTAGGGGGCAGTGCTGGGGCCTCAGCTATTTACAATCTCTATTAATGACAGAGAGTAATGTATCCAAGTTTGCTGATGATACAAAGGTAGGTGGAAAGGTAAGCTGTGGGGAGGACACGAGAGGCTGCATTGAGATATAGACAGGTTAAGTGAATGGGCAACGAGATGACAGAATAGAAAAGCAGAATATTTTTTAAAAGGTGTGCAACTTGTAAGCGTCAATGTTCACAGAGACTTGTGTGAGCTTGTACAAGGAACGCAGAAAGTTAACATGCAGGTACAACAAGCAATTAGGGAAGTAAATGGCATGTTGGCCTTTATTGCAAGAGGATTGGAGTACAGGAATAAGGAAGTATTGCTACAATTGTACAGGGTTTTGGTAAGACCACATCGGGAATATTGTGTGCAGTTTTGGTCTCCACATTAAAGAAAGGTTATACTTGCATTGGAGGCACTGCAGCAAAGGTCCACTAGTTTGGTCCCTGGGATGAGGGGGTTGTCTTATGATGAGAGACTAAGTAAATTGGGCCTGTATTCTCTGGAGTTTAGAAGAATGAGAGGTGATCTCATTGAAACCTATAAAATTCTAAAGGGGCTGGATAGGGTAGACACTGAGAGATTATTTTCGCTGGTTGGGGAATCTAAAACACAGTCTCGGGATAAGGGGCCGATCATTTAGGACTGAGATGAGGAGAAATTACTTCACTCAAAGGGTTGTGAATCTTTGGAATCCTGTATCCCAGAGGGTTGTGGATGCTCCATCGTTGAATATATTTAAGGCTCAGATAGACAGATCTTTGGTGTCTCGGAGTCAAAGGGTGTGATGAGCAGGTGGGAAAGTGGAGTTGAATCCTAAGATCAGCCATGATCGTTTTGAATGGTGGAGCAGGTCGATGGGCCATTTGGTCTACTCCTGCGCTCCTGAGGTCCATACACGTTGGTAGGCCTACCACTGCTGGTCTGCTTGTGTCTACCAGGTAAAATATTTGTGGTTTCCATGCAGACTTGCCATAGCTACATTGCATTGTTAGTGTGCCACTGCAAGGGATGGGTGACCCGTTATATGCAGTTAACTTTGCACTTGTTGGTTGTGTCATTAATTTCCAATGACCCCACTACATATCCTTCAGGATTCGGACTGCTAGGATATTTGCACTAGCTCCCATATCAATCTTAGGCCTGAGTATGTGTTTGCCAACTTTCTTTGGGCACGTGATATTAATAGTCCAGTTGTTTGACTTCATCACAATGTGTCAGGTTCATCCTGTGGCTGAAAATCGCTCCGCTCTGAGTCTTGTCTCAGGTCTGTTTCGCTGTGGAGTTCTTGTATCAGCTTGCGTTTACGCAGGTCTCTGGTGCTCTCTTTGCTGTTGTTGCCATGCTGCTATGCCTGTCTTCTGTTTGTTTGTGTCCTATTGTGACTTCTGGCAGCGTCTTTGGAGCCAGATTTCTTACATAGGCGGGCCCAGTGCCCTTTTACACCGCATACCTTGCACAGATCTTGAAATGCGGGATAACTTAGCGGACAAACCACACAGCTTGCTTGCTTTTTGTGACCTGGCTACCGTGCCGATACTGTCGGCTGCTACTAGTGCTTGCAGATTCTGTTGTCTGGCTACAATGGCTTTGTATTTCCTACCATCTTCTAGCAGCGCATCAATGCTGTGACCTTTTTCCCCCCAAGAGATCTTTTTCAAAGGCTTCAATAGTTGTGAGACAATCACCAGCTCCTTTATTTGCTCCGATAATTCAGTTTCTGAAAAATCGCATTTTTTGCCCTTACTACGGCATCTACTGAAGAATTGATCTATTGATCGCTGTGGCTGTTGCCTGTTGGACATCAATTCCAGGTGATGAATTCTAAAATTCACTCTTACTAAGCTGATCATCTAGCACTTTCCATATCTTTGCGGGATCTTTCTGGTCCTCTTCAGATAAGCCAGAGGTATTGATTCTGTATAACCCTTCATTTCAACTACAATCAGTAGGTTCACAGCCTGCTTCCCTGGTTCTGTGACAGCTTGGTCTACGAAGCATAACTGCATTCTTTGTTTAAAGAGTTTGAACTCAGATAGGATATCATGGCTTTCCAGTTCATGCTGAGAAATTTGGTATCCATCCTTCTGCTGTTCTTTTTGCTTTCTGACTTATATTTAACTTTTTTCAGCTCTGTGTGTGCCTTTAGCACTGTACTAAGTATGACTTTTCAATTTGTGGCTTAAAACATGTTTTAAAACTTGTTCTATTAACTCTGCACTGTTACCCCTTTAAGAAATTCATTTTTTCAGGCTAGCTGCTTTGACGGAGTGTAACAGGTGCTTGACAGTGTTCTCTGTTCTTTTTCTCTTTCAGCACTTGGCTTGTATGTTTTCACAGCTGTTAGATAAGGCAGTTCAAGGGTTTTCCCCTTTGCTTTCTTTTGCTAAAGTTGAGTTATCATCATCACACTTGACTGGTTTAATACTTTTTACAGCTTGACTGCTTTAATGGAGACTCTGCTGTGTGTGTGGGGGGGGGGGGGGGGGGTTCCTAAGCTTTTTTTTCACTATCGGACTTTGTTTTTGTTCAGTTCACGTGCTTTTCAGGGTTTTCCTCTTTTTATTTCTCTTGCTCACATGGAATCTTTAGAAAATGAATTTTTTAAAAACTCATTCAAAAAAAAAACTTTTTTTTAAACCAGGATTTCTCGATTGTCACCACAATAACTGCTTGCTTTTCAGCCATGCTTCCGTTCTATGGAGCTTTTCTCGGCCTTCGAAGGTACGTGGGTGATTGTTTTGAAGTTCCTTCACTTGTTTTTTCAAATTTTCTCTTCTGTTTTCTGTACTGCTTTTACATCTGGTTTGCTGTTTTACCCATGGTCTTCAAGCAATCACCGCTGTATAGCACTGCTGCCACCATGTCCTGCGTTTCTTTTGTGTTATCGTAAGGAATACAATGAGGTATATGGATTCCAGTTTCCTAAAGATCTCTAGAAGGTTTATTAACAGCTAAAACTAATACACACAATTCAGAGCAAACTGTATATGGAACCTTTGTCCAGAGTGTTACAGTGCAGATTAACTGTGGCTTCTAGTCCCATGACTATATCCTGGTACTTAGCTCATTAGCATACTGAGTTCTTAAAGGGACATTACATTTAAAACGATCATACAACAGTTAACCTGATCACCTTCCATTGCTACCTCTGCCCCTTGTGTTTGATTGGGTATGTGCCAATCAATCTCAAACAAGAAGCTTGAACAAAGCCAATTACACAGGTCTGAGGGGAGAGCTGAATAAGGTTGATTCGGTAAATATACTGAAAGTGTGTGGCAGTAAATAAACAGTGGGAAACATGGAAACAATTCAAAATATTCAATAAAAACGCATTCCATTAAAAAAACAAACCCTCTGCTAGAAAGGACTATCGCTGGCTTAGTAGGGAAGTTGAGGATAGTATTAGAATAAAAGAGGAGACATATAATGTTGCAAATAATAATAGTAAGCCTAAGAATTGGGAGAATTTTAGAAACCAGTAAAGAGCAACCAAAAATTGGTAAAAAGAGAAAAAATAAATGGGAGTAAAATAACCAGGAATATAAAAACAGATTGTAAGAGCTTTGACAAGTATATAAAAAGGAGAGTAGCTAAAGTAAACATTGGTCCTTTAGAGATAGAGACAGGAGAAATTATCATGGGGTGAGGAAATGGCAGGGGCGTTGAACAAATATTTTGTGTCTGGCGTCACAGCCGAAGACACAAATTACATACCAGAAATAGAGGGTAACCAAAGAGCTGTAATCTGTTATTCAGTAAGTCTTATTGATGCACTCATATTTTGATCAGACAGAGTCAAACCATGTTTTAGAGCTTTTTCTGGATGTAACTAGTAGTGTAGACAGAGGGGAGCCAGTAGATGTAGTATACTTGAACTTCCAAAAAGTATTCAATAAGGTGCCTCACAAAAAGGTTAATACACAAGATAAGGGCTCATGGCGTTGGGGGTAATATATCAGCATGGATGGAAGATTGGTGAGCAGACAGGAAGCAGAGAATAGGGAAAAACGGGGCGTTTTCAAGTTGGCGGGCTGTGACTAGTGGAGTGCCATAAGGATTAGTGCAGGGGCTTCAGCTATTTACAATCTATATTAATGACTTGGGCGAAGAGACAGAGAGTAATGTACCTAAGATTGCTGCCGAAGTAAAGCAAGCTGGGAATGTAAGCTGTGAGGAGGGCACAGAGGTTGTAAAGAGGTATAGACAGGTTATGTGAGTGAGTAACAAGATGGCAGATGGAGTATAATGTGGAGAAATGTGAGGTTGTTTGCTTCAGTAGTAAGAATAGAAAAGGAGACCATTTTTTAAAAGATGTGAAACTTGTAAATGTTGATGTTCAGAGAGACTTTGTTAGCATATAGGTACAGTAAGCAATCGGGAAGGCAAATCACATTTGACAAGGGAATTGGAGTAAAGAATAAATAAATCTTGCTACAGTTGTATAGGGCTTTGATGAGACCACACCTGGAATACAGTGTGCACTTTTGGTCCCCATTGCTAAGGAAGGATATGCTTGCCTTGGAGGCAGTACAGCGAATGTTCACTAGATTGGTCCCTGGGATGAGAAGCTTGCCCTATGATGAAAGGCTGAGTAAATTGGGCCTATACTCTCTAGAGCTTAGAAGAATGAGAGGCGATCTCATTGAACAATGCAAGATTCTGAAGGGGCTTGACAGGATAGACACTGAGAGGATGTTTCCCCTGGCTGGGGAATCTTGAACAGTCTCAGGATAAGGGGTCAATCATTTAGGACTGAGATGAGGAGAAATTTCTTCACTCAGAGGGTTGTGAATCTTTGGAATTCTCTACCCCAGAGGGTAGTGGATGCTCCATCGTGGGGTATATTTAAGGCTGAGATAGGCAATTTTTGGGCTCAGGGAATCAAGGGGTATGAGAAACAGGCGGGAAAGTGGAGTTGAAGCCAAGATCAGCCATGATCATATTGAATGGCAGAGCAGGCTCAAGGGGCCATATGGTCTACTTCTGTTGCTATTTTTTATGTTCTTGTGACATAGGATGTTAAGCGTCCTCTTCCTTCACCATGGCCACTGGCAGCTTGCTGTTTTGTGTCCCTCTTGATCACTACTTACAGTCTACCTGGTTGGGGGGCTATTGGTTGAGTTTCAATTTAGGACTGTACCCTCTTCATATGTAACTCTAGATGGGGATTAGGCTATTCAACAGGGTTTGGGGGGAGGGGGGGATGTCAGGGAATATCAGAAACCAAATAACCCTGCCCCCACCTGTTATCTCCACACATGCATTTTGGGATGTTTTTTGCCTTTCCTCATTGTTGCAGTGCACTGCAGCTAATTGCCATGCTCCTGTTCTGGCTCTAGTTGAGATCAACTAACTCAACACAGATCAGGGATTAAAATGAGACTATCCCGGCCTGAATGATACAGTTCTTCTCTGATTTAGAACAGAGGGCAGGATAAACTTCTTTGCACAGAGAGTAGTGAGGCTGTAGAATTCACCTCTAGGGTTAATGGTTGAGGCAGAAACTATGTCAACAATCAAGATTAGATTGAATGGTTGAGTGAAGCGATATGGGAAAAGGGTGGGTAATTGTGATTAGGACTATTTTCTTGTGGGGAATGGGTAAATGTCAACATGGACTGGTTGGATCGACTGGCCTGCTTCATTGTTGCAATTTCTGTGTATTACTGGAAAGTTAAAGTAAAATGAAAATAATGATGGTGTCCTGTTTTCTGACATTTTTTCTGTAAATGGAGTATTATTTAGATTGTGCCATTATTGATTTTACACTTGTTGATAAAGCAAACATTATCTAAATAACTGCATGATTTTCAGATATCATTGTGATTGTTGGTGACCTCTCAGACTCTCAAGTAGTCAACCTCCGAAAAGCCACAGAGCCACTACGACAGCTGATGCCAAAACTGGGGACATATTTTGTTACAGGTAAAATATTTAATAAGTGTCAGCATTGTCACCACGCATATGTAAACTTGATAAAAATGAATCTTTGGGAATTGTAGAAATTAAACATATGGATTATTATTTTCATTGTCACAGTATGCAAGATGAAAACTTGCAAAATCAGTTCGTCCAGGAAGACAGGACTCGCACTGAACCTGCGAACAGTCCAACAGTTAAACATACTTTTTTTAAACAATAAAAAAGCCCTATTAACAGATCAGTGAGTGATTTGTAAAGCATTTTTCCATACTGGTTGTTAAAATTGAAACTTATAGTATGGATGCTGCAGCTTAATTCTTATACCTATAGTGCAGATGACTAGTGTTAATTACAACTAAGCAAGAAAGATTATCAGTAGAAGGTGGTTGACATTTGGAGGAAGCTTTCACCCAGAAAAATAAAGTTAATAAAAACCACACAGGCCACAATGTTCCCACTGTTAGTGTAGTTATGGTTTTGCACTTTTCTGTTGGATTACTGCTTCTGTATCCTAATTGCGGCCATGAAAGTGGCCATGCAAGCTTGCAAATGTAATTTTGGGCTTCTTCTAGTTAATATCGATCAGCATGGATATGAACTGGCTTGCTTCCTACACTTGACTATCTAAATCAACCTATTTTCATGCAGATAGTTCCATGGGATTAGCGACCCTTCTAACCTGATCTAAAAATATTCCACTTACCTGACTATTACAAAATAAATTAAAACTTATTGAGTGTTATGGGTTAATTGGTACAGGGGGCTATAGTGAATTTGTAGGCAGAAGAGAGACGGGAAGGAGCTGAAAGCCAGAGAGATATCTCTGCAAAAACAGACAGCTTGAGCAAGATAGGGATGAATATTGGGTTAAATGCTGCTGTGTAGCTGTATGGAAATAAAGTGCTCACAATAATGAAAAAACACTGCTTTTCATCTCACCATTTTACTAGCATGTTTTTTTGTGAACTTTAAACTCCCATGGATATATCATGTGAATGAGTATTGAGATCACATGCCTAAGGACGATGCCTATTATTCATTTTTTATTCCCTGATCAGAAATGCAGTTCGCCGTATCAGGATTCCCAGTGAGCCCACATGTGGGTTAGTGCCTAATGTACCACACTAGGTGGCAGATTCATGGAACTCCAACTGCAGTAATTAACTGTTAGGCTGGATATACGCTGCAAGCTTTGAAAACTCCTGGAGGGAATGTCACTGCTCAGTGCTTTAGTACTGTGGTAGAGTCTGATTATGCAGACGCTTTTGCAATGATGTGTACCCAAAACCACTTTGCCTCAATGTAGAAATGAGACTATGACTGCAACTTTAAATAAGCCTATCAATTTTGCAAATCACAGTTCAACTCACTGGAGTTCGCTTTCCTGTTGTCTTCTATTATCAGCTCCATTTATTATTATTAATAATAATGATTCATAATAATAATAATGGATTTCTCACAAAGAGCTGACAGGCTTAGTTCTGCATTTTGTCAACTTGACATAAAAGTTCCTTTTTAAGCTTCACTTTAAAAATAAAGGACAGCACTTTATTGCAAATCTACCTGGAAAGAGCAGAAGAACCTTGCTGATTAAACTAAATGGAAATGCTTCATTTTTTTAATTGAAATTATTGCAGGTCCTTCTTTTCTCAATTGCTTCTTCCTATAATTATATTTCCCTCTTCATTTGAAAAGTAGTTATTGAATGATAAAACTGTTGGATAGAGATGGTTATGCAATGACCTGAAACTGGCCAGTGGGCATTGTCTGGCCATTGTCTGGCCATTGTCTCTTCCTCTTACTCATGCTTGCTTTCATTTCTGGGTTATTGGGAGGTAATGAGATGGTGCATCATGTCACAAATTAGCAGGGTTTGGCATTTTGTCTGTATCCCTATTTGCCATGCATTTCTTGTTAAACATATAAATTCCCACAAGATCCATATAGCAATGGTTAAATGCTAAACTTATGAATCTCCATAGCACGAAGTATATACTAAACTGTGGGAATCCCTGTAGCTCTGGGTGTATATTAAACGTGGGAATCTCCATAGCACTGGGTTTATACTAAATGTGGGAATCTCCATGCGCAGCTCTGGGTGTATACTAAACGTATGAATCCCTGTGGATCTGGGAATACCATGTATGCTGAATATGTAAATCCCTGTAGCACAGGGTTTATACTGAACAATAATTCCATAGATCTCCGTAGCATTGGCTTAATACTGGAGCTTAGTGTACCTGTCCGGTATTAGAAGTTAATGTTTTCAATTTATTATAAAAGCAGAAAAAATGCTGGATATACACAGCAGGTCAGTCAGCATCTGCAGGAGTTAACATTTCAGATGGAAACCTTTAACAGAACAGATGACTGGTCCCATTCAAAATGCTTAACCTGCCCCGTTTTTTTTTTCCTAATGCTATGTGTTCAGTTTATACCCAGTGTTACAGGGATTCCCATGTTTAGTTTACAGCCAGTGCTACAGGGATTGCCACATTTAGAATATACCCAGTGTTAGGGATTCCCAGCCTTTTTCTATTATTTCACCCCCTTTTTTTCTCTGGCATTCTGACCTAGTTAGTTTGAGGCAGTTGATGGAAGTGTGGCTAAACAAGCAATAGTAACATGTGCACCATCTTTCTGTGGCTCCCAGGTAACCACGACTATTACAGTGTTGACATCACCAACTGGTTTAAGCATCTGCAGACGTTAAAAATCCAGCCGCTGCACAATGAGCACGTCAAGATTTACAGCCCCAGTGAGAACAAGGACTGGTTCTGTCTGGCTGGAGTTGATGACATCGAAGCAGAGATGTTACGGTAAGTTCTTCATTTTCCATCTTGACACTGTGTACTCCGCCCTTGTGGAATGTGTTCCAAAGGCTTGGAATGCAACAGCTTTTCTGAGAAAGTCAAACACTCTGGCACTTTGTAGCTGGCCTTCCCCCTCCTCAGATTAATCAAAGAGTAACTTTCAAAAAGCAAATGGGAAGTTTTTAACATTTTCCCTTTGACCAGTAATCCGTGAATCGTTCACTGAATCTCAGTGCAGGATTGTGTAAGGCCAATCACCACAGATTTTGTAAAAGTGGAACTTTGTGGCCTTTCTTTTCCTGACCTTTGAGGTTTAAGCCACACATTACTATATGATTCAGACCTCTTTATGTCTTAATTTTAAACAAAGGTAAGCATTGCAAAAATAATACACAACTTTAGGGGTTCTGCTTATAGTACATTGTTCCTGTGAGAGAATGGTTAAGGGGACAGACATAGTGCTATTAACCCACAGGTTGCAGTGGAAATAATGAAATGAAAAAGCAGAGGCCACAAATTGTCAGGTAACAATGAGACTCAGAGTATAGCTGCACCCATGGCTGGTGTTGGCCTCTTCAAATGAGGCTACACTGTACCCCATTCAGAGTGTGTGAGGTTGCTTTGAGTCTGAAGGAATTTGGAGCTGATTCAACTCGAGGAAGGTCTTGTGTAGATACAGCTGATGTTTTAGTTCAAAATTTGACCCAAAAATGGTTGGGAATTTTGAAAACCCAGTGTGTTAACATTGAAAATAATGTAACTAAAAGTAAGTTTAAGTTTATATATTTAAACTTATAATTGATTGGCCTCCTTATTTAAGGAAGGAACGTAAATGCGTTCAGAGAAGGTTTACTAGACTAATACCTGGAATGGGGGTGTTGTCTTATGAGGAAGGGTTGGACAGGCTAGGTTTGTATCCACTGGAGTTTAGAAGAGTAAGAGGCGCTTTGATTGAAACATGTAAGATTCCGAGGGGTGTTGACAAGGTGGATGTGGAAAGGATATTTCTTCTTGTGGGAGAATCACTGTTTGTTTAAAAATAAGGGGTCACCCATTTAAGACAGAGATGAGAATTTTTTTCTCTCAGAGGATCGTGAGTCTTTGGAATTCTCTTCCTCAAAAGGCGGTGGAAGCAGAGTCTTTGAATATTTTTAAAGCAGAGGTAGATAGATTCTTGATAAGCAAGGGGGTGAAAGGTTATTGGGGGTAGGTGGAAATGTGATGTCGAGGTTACAATCAGATCAGCCATGATCTTATTGAATGGCGGAGCAAGCTCAGGAAGCTGAGCAGCCTACTCCTGCTGCTAGTTTGTATGTAAAAGAATTCTATGCATATCAGCTCACTTCTGAAACCATGTGATAGCATTTCATAAAACATGGAAATCCGATCTGCATCATAGGGCTATGTATTGTAGTGCCAAAGTGCTTCAATCGCTATGAGATATGTGATTGCAGGTTTGATTGCCCTAGCTTGTTGAGTATCTTATCTCAGCCATGGCATTAAACAGTGGCTTGGGAGAGCATGACATATCACCTCTGTATTGTGTAAATCCCCTCTTTGGAGCAGCAATGATATTGGTTTGTGGCAGATTGTCAGTCTTCTTAGTTCCACATCTGATTTGTTTGTCAGGGGTGGGGGGAAGAAATCAGAGGGAAGGAAAATGCGAAGGTAATAAATAATTAATGTCGGACTAAGAACATGTTGTTTGGCCTTCACAGAAGGCTCTAATGTGCTTTTTTAAAAAAAAGTTCGCAAATGGTTAGGAAAGCTATTGAATAACAAGATACCAGGAGAAAGTCCTTGCTCTCTTCTGGACCAATCAGTGATCTACATCGGTAATATTCTTGCGGCAAATTTTTAAAGTTTAAACAAAGGATAGTATTTCAAAAGAACTGGAGAACATGAAACTGGCTCCAAAAGAGCTGAGCGGCAATGAACAAGCCCTCTCTGTACGCCCTAATGCAGAAGCAGGAACACAAGAAGAGCTGGCCAGATAACCCTACCCAGGTAATATTGACCACTTTCCTATAATCTCATGGCCTCACTGTTGCTGTTTTCTGTGTAGGTATCCTGGACATGGTATGGACTTAAAGAAAGCATTGGATGGCTGCAGTACCAAAGATGCTATAGTGTTGCTGGCACACCAGCCAGTAGCTGCTAAACGTGCCCTACAAAGCAGGCCGGACATCAGCCTGATTCTCTCAGGTATGGACATCCTCCATTATTACCTGTTTAATTTTGTCCTTCAATGAAAGAAATAGCTGACCATAACAAAAGGAACTTGTTAAAGTAACCCCTCATTACAGCCTTGGTCCAAACATGGACAAAGAAGCTGAACTGCAGAGGTGAGGTGCGAGTGACTGCCCTTGACATCAAGGCATCATTTGACCGAGTATGGCATCAAGGAGAACTTAGCAAAACTGGAGTCAATGGGAATCAGGGGGAAAACTGTCCACTGGTTGGAGTCGTACCTAGTGCAAAGGAAGATGGTGTGGTTTTTGGAGGTCAAACATCTCAGTCCCAGGGCATCATGCAGGAGTTCCTCAGGGTAGTGTCCTAGGCCAAACTGTCTTCAGCTGCTTCATCAATGACCTTCCCTCCATCATAAGGCCAGAAGTGGGGATGTTTGCTGATGATCGCACGATGTTCATCATTCGCGACTCCTCAGATACTGCAGCAGCCATGTCCATATGCAGCAAGACCTGGACAACAACCAGCCTTAGGCTGATAAGTGGCAAATAACATTCGCGCTACACAAATGCCAGGCAATGACTATCTCAAACAAGAAAGAATCTAACCATCTCCCCTTGATGTTCAATGGCATTACCATCGCTGAATCCCCCACTATCAACATCTTGGGTGTCAACATTGACTAGAAACTGAACTGGACAACCTGTATAAATGCTGTGACTACAAGAGCAGGTCAGAGTCTGGGAATTCTGCGGTGAGTAACTCACCTCCTGTCTCCCCAAAGCCTGTCCACCACCTACAAGGCACGTCAGGAATGTGATGGAACATTCCACTTGCCTGGATGGGTGCAGCTCCAACAACACTCAAGAAGCTCGACACCATCCAGGACAAAGCAGCCCGCTTGATTGGCACACCTTAAACATTCACTCCTTCCACCACTAATGTACAGTGGTAGCAGTGTGTACCATCTACAAGATGCACTGCAGCATTGCACCAAGGCTCCTTCGACAGCACCTTCCAAATCCGCAACCTCTACTACCTAGAAGGACAAGGGCAGCAAATGCATGGGAATACCACCACCTGCAAGTTCCCCTCCAAGCCACACACCATCCTGACTTGGAGCTATATTGCCGTTCCTTCACTTTCACTAGGTCAGAATCCTGGAACTCCCTTCCTAACAGCACTGTGTATGTACCTATGCCCCAAGGATGGCAGCTCACCATTACTTTCTCAAGGGCAATTAGGGATGGGCAATAAATGCTGGGCTAGCCAGCGACTCCCACATCAGCCGAACGAATATTTAAAAAAATAAAATTGTGTTGTTAATTCGAGGTACCGCTCAACATTAATCTTTACCTTACAGGAATGCGTTTAGTGGCCATTTTGAATGCAGTGATTTTTTTCTTTCTGCTTCCAATAACGTTACTTTAAGGCAAAACGCCTTAAGAAAGAGTTCTGTATGACCTCTGACCATGTTGTCATTCTACATAAACATTGAGACCAAGACCAAAGACTTTGGCACTTAAATTTACTTTTGGCCCTTTAAAGTTGTTAATGCTGGTCACTTAAGTAGGATGTGCTTTCTTCACACGCAATTTGTCTTTGTTTGGATTTTTATTGTTTTGAAGCTGAAGTTATGCTATAGGACATGTTGAGTCTACCTCTGTTTGTCAAGCTGTCTGCTCGAGTGCAATCTTATTCCTGAAATGTTGTTCGTAGATAGAAAATCTATGGCCCAGATTTACTATTGTGAATAATAGTGAGACTATCAGCACTCCACCGTTGTTCAGAAGTAAATCAAATAGCAACTTCCGGAGTCTGTACATGTGCAGTTAAACATGGAAATCAGGAAGCTGCAGTGTGAGTTGGCCTGCTCTTCCACAAGCTTTGCTACACCAGTACCTTGCCAGTAGACTCAGGATTGAAATCTGTGTAATTTAAAAAAAAATTTTATTCATTCATGGGATGTGGGCGTCGCTGGCCAGGCCAGCATTTATTGCCCATCCCTAATTGCCCTTGAGAAGGTGGTGGTGAGCTGCCTTCTTGAACCGCTGCAGTCCATGTGAGGTAGGTACACCCACAGTGCTGTTAGGAAGGGAGTTCCAGGGTTTTGACCCTGCAACAGTGAAGGAACAGCAATATAGTTCCAAGTCAGGATGGTATGTGACTTGGAGGGGAACTTGCAGGTGGTGGTGTTCCCATGTATTTGCTGCCCTTGCCCTTCTAGGTGGTAGAGGTCACGGGCTTGGAAGGTGCTGTTGAAGGAGCCTTGGTGCGTTGCTGCAGTGCATCTTGTAGATGGTACACACTGCTGCCACTGTGCGTCGGTGGTGGAGGGAGTGAATGTTTGTAGATGGGGTGCCAATCAAGCAGGCTGCTTTTTCCTGGATGGTGCCAAGCTTCTTGAGTGTTGTTGGAAATGCAGGAAATTGCAGCACTTACCCACTAGTTATCCACTAAACACGCCAGAAAAAGTTAGGACTGATGCATTCATACATAAGTAAATTTTTAATAGTATGATAAGTTTAAATTGCTGCCAAACAACCTCTCTGGTACTGAAAATTTACTTTTAGCAGTGCAAAGTCTCATGCCTTCAGAATTTAATTATCGTTGGAGATTTTTTTTTAAATTTAACTTTCTCTCTGGCTCTTATCTCTCTCTCAACAACAACTATAACTTGTATTTATATAGGATCTTTCATTTAATAAAATGTCCCAAAGCACTTCACAGGAGTGTACTTCTTTCCAACTTTCTTTCCCTCCCTTTATTTCACTTTCTGTGCATGATTTTACAATGAATTAAATATTCTAATTTATACTTCCTGATTTAGACACTGCGTGGCTCAGTGAGGATTGTTCAGTGTGAATGGTTGAAGAGGCACACAGTTGCTTTCCCTACTCTTACACACTACAGATGCCCTGTAGAGGGTGTCATGCTGAAAAGGATCTCTAGGAGATCCTTGGCTGCTCAAAAGCCCACAAAAGTCTGTGGGGATCTATAAACCTGATGAATGGTGAGCGCCATTCCTTTGCCACTGACCGCAAAGTCCAGGCCGTTGTTCTTTCAGGCAAACTCCTTCTCTTGCATTCATGCCAGTTTTTCAATACTTTTTATATCTAGATTGCAACAAGCTGTGCCCTGAAGCTGGCATTAACTGAGATTACTACAACATTTTATTATCGGGTGGCATTACATCAGGTTAGAGCTGGGGCCAACTTTAGTAGGAACAGGTTTAGGCAATGATGCTGTCTGGGAAGTGTTCCACAGCGAAGAAAGATGACTGAGCTGATTCTAACTCTCAATGCACTGTGGGTGGAACATTCCTGCTGCCCACTCATTGTTATTGCTGTGAAGCCCAGGCCTCCTTTACATGCTGAGGGTGAGCTGTCTATGCCAAACCAACGCTTCCGGGCAGCGCACTGGTTGGGGTGGATGGAAAGTTGTTTGGGGGTGGAAGATGATTATGGGTGGAGGCTTCACACAGGCTGTCAGTGGGATGTAGTTTTTTTGTAGTCTCTCCTGCTCTTCCTGCCATGCCCCCCCAAAAGTACAAGCTAAAAATATCAGTGACCATTTTTTGAGCAGCCTCCAGCAGTCTATTTAAGGGTGCAACTCAACATCATTACAAATGGTTGGAGGATTGGTGGTGCTTGCTTCACCTATTTGTACCTTAAGATTGCAATTGGCGTCTAATGACCCTGATTTTAATATTACAAGTGGTATTCCCTCCCCAAAACAAGTGGGCATTTAGCCACTTTTCTCAGGCTCTTACCCAAGATGGTGGCAGTCAGAGCAGCACAGTATAAATGGTGGTAATGGTCCCAATGCCAGTGTCAGGTCACTACCTACTGCCCTGTTTAATGCAGCCGGCGACACTCAGTGTGTGAAATTTTGCTTTACTCTGGCACATTGTTGCGATAGAGGTCCAACAACTCTTGTGTTCCTGGTATTTGCAGGAACATCTAATTCAAATGTTAGCAACTCTTGCTGTGCTGCCCAGAGCCACATCTGTTTAGTGTTGGAGAGAATGGAGTGGGGGTCCTCACTGAATCCACACTTCTGTATGGCTTAGCACTACACTGAGTTCTGAAGAAACAGATGGATTTAAGATGCAGGCTGGCAAGTAGGACTAAAGTTCTAACCCAGAGCAGATATAAGCTGTGTAGAACGTTGGAGTGCTCAGTTAATGGCTTGCTGACTCCTCCTCCAGTCATCTTTGCAACTTGTTTACCTCCAATTAAGTTTGATGTGATTACCAAGTCAAGGGGCTGGGGGCCTCTAACAGAAGAGTTTGTGTGCCTTGTGATTTACAGGCGGGTGGGCAATGTTGCAGTTCCTGGTTCATGACTGACTTTTCAATGGTGAAGATAATGCCCCAGTTGACCACTCACTTTCCAGTTTTGACTACATCATGCAGCAACTTGAACACTGCTTTTCTTGTGAATATGGAGTTTAAAGTTGTGGAGTGAGATGCCACTTCTGGCGACATCCACTATTGTATTGGTGATCATTGATCAGTTTGGATTTTTCCAGATATTCAGCAATACTGGTGAGATACAACCAGGCAGTAAGAATAATGAAAAACCCAGAGCTCTTGCTCAGTCTTTGAATTGATATAAAAATGGAAAGGCAATCATAATAATCAGCTTCAATTTGCTGTCCCCAGAACAATGTTGTGATGAATGTTAAGGCAGCTGGTCAGAGATAGGCTACACTCTGAAGACTGCTTATTAAACTTTCAGAGCAAAAATCCATAAGCATTTTCTGCTGGTGTGGTCACTCTTGCAAAGAGGGAGGGTCAGTTGTTTTATTTCACAAAGATACTATTTGCCACTGTAAGTCATTCATTGAATTTAGAAATATTAATATTGAGCCAGTGGCAGTTCGGAAAGAATGGGGAGGGGAGAGAAAGACTGTAAACAGGTCTGAACTGCTTTATTTTAAAATGAAATATTGCTCATTCATTTCAGTAGCAAAGAGACTATTTTTGAAAAACCTGAGTTAGGGGGCAAGACCCATGGTGCAGTACATCAAAGATAGAAAGATTAGGAGAGAAAACAAAATAACTGTTTAAGTATTGGTTGAAAGATGCTAAGTTTGGGTTTTTAAAAGTCGATTTTAGGATAAAGGAAAGACTGAAGGAGGCAGGGACTTACACATTTCAAATTTCTGGGAAAGAATGAGTTGTACTAGAATATAGTATTTGAAATTTAAAATAGAGAGGAGGATCTGCTGTTAATAATGAGCTTTATTCTGAAAATCTGACTTTATGTGGGTGATATTTGTAAGCCCATTGCCTAGTTGCACTGGAGAATGGAACAGTAGGCAGATAAATATTATTTTAAAACCAAGGGCTGAATTTCGCCCTGATATGGGGACAAGGACAGAGGCGGGCGGGCGTGTAATTTTGCACTGCTGGCAGCTAAGCCATTTTGCTGGCACCATCCTGCCCCAAGGCCATTTTCCCGGAAGTGGTATCGGAGGCAGAAGGGCTAACTGTCCGCAAGCAGCGAGTAGCCAATTAAGGTAGTCAACAGGTCAATTATCAGATGCCAGCTGGAATTGGGGGCTAGCGCTCCAGGCAGGCTTTGAGGCGCTCCACCCTCCCCACCTACCGAGTCATAGATTGTCCCTCCAGGATGGCAGCCTGTCTGTCAGCTGTGGCCGTTTTTTAATTGAAAATTTTTTTAAAAAAGTTAACTGTTAAATGTTAAAAGTTACATCCTTAATTAGACTGCAAGAGCGCCCTCTGGCTACAAATTGACCAATTCAGGTAAAATCACTACCTAATGACTTCTCCACACACAGTGCAGGGTCATGACCCCATTTGACCCCGATGTCAGGGTCCGAACTCAAAAAAAACAAAATCCTGTCCCAAGACTTGTTCATTGGCTACCCAAGGCTCATCTGACTTAATTTTCTAGCGGGCTTCAAAATTGGTGGCCATGCTGCTGCCTGAATTAAGTGAGAGCTTTATTAGGACCAATCAGCGGATGTGCATCACACATGCCCTGCCATTTGTCCCTGCTGTGAAGCAGTGTAACCAGCAGCCCAGATCATTGCAGGCCAGTCCACAAACGGGCCAAATTAATTAAAATTGTCTCCTGTATCTCTTCAATTCTCCCCACTATCTCCAATTGCCTTCCACTCAAAATGCTGATGCTGGCTATACCAGATTTCTGGATTTGCTGTCTGGACACTTCAGGATGTTGCTTTACTGTCTGACAGCCTGACTGGTGGTGGCCTCATGTTTAATAATAGAATTTAATAATGTCAGAATATTTCTATGCACTGAAATGTGACAGAAACTATGGCGGATTACATACTGCTGCTTATGTGGGGCTGGTTTGAGGATCTATTCCTCACACTTATTTCACACATGCTGACATAATGACTTCACTATAGTTTTCAGCAGTCAGACATGAGCATCAAGTGACTAATAAGCTAAAAATGTATTGAAGACCTGCAATCTTGCCCACCCGCCCAGCCTATTATTAAAGGCTATAGTTATGTTTCCACTATTGCTAACTAATCTATGCAACTGAAGATCTGTTATTTAATTAACATCTTACCATGTAATATAAAGATTGTTAACTTGGAAACAATACTTCGCTGTGTCATTGTGCCGTTAGTGCAGAAAATCTAATGCTTCTGAATTATGGGCAGCTTGTTGGCTATAGATTTGTGTCATGGATTGGTGGGAAACAGGTTTGCACCCTATTTCCCCAGTGATTTCCAGATCTAGACTGCTGATGTGAGCAGGCACTTTGTATAAGGAGGAAGTTGATATCAGAGGAACGCCAGTCTTGCATACTTTCTATCCGTAGAGAAGCAATGGTGAAGGTCTGTTCCTCCTACCAAAGTGGATAACCTCACACTTTTCCACATTATACTCCATCTGCCACGTTCTTGCCCACTCACTAAGTCTGTCCAAATCCCCTTGAAGCCTCTTTGCATCTTCCTCACAACACACATTCCCACCTAGTTTTGTGTCATCTGTGAACTTGGAAATATTACATTTGGTCCCCACATCCAAGCCATTTTTATTGTGAACAGCTGGGACCCAAGAACTGATCCTTGCGGTACCCCACTAGTCACAGCCTGCCAACGTGAGAATGACCCGTTTATTCCTACTCTCTGTTTTCTGCCCGCTAACCAATCCTTAATCCATGCCAGTATATTATCTCCTATCCCATGTGCTTTAATTTTGCTAACTAACCTCCTCTGGGGGACTTTATCAAAAGCCTTCTGAAAATCCAAGTATACTACGTCCACTGACTCCCCTTTATCAATTCTGTCAGTAGCATCCTCAAAAAACTCCAACAGCTTCGTCAAACATGATTTCCCGGTCATAAATCATTATTATCCAAGTATCCATTTATCACATCCTTTAGAACAGATTCTAACATTTTCCTTACTACTGATGTGTGGTTTGCCTCATAGTTATGAGTTCAGCTCCCTTGTAAATGTGGTGATGGAGTGATTGCATGAAATGCAGATGCATGTTGACTCAGTGAGTATAGATGTGATTGATTACAAGTGCATCTCTTGCGTGGGAAGAAACTAAAACATTTTGAATCCACAAGGCTGATTATGCATTCTATCTGTGAAAGATCTGTGTATCATTGATGTTGTGAGCATGTATTTCACCACTTTGATTTAAATTATTTTAATTCACAAAATCTTCATCGTTAGATTTATTAGTACAAATGTAATATCTCATTTGTTTTTATTCTTCCTTTCAACAGGCCATACCCATGCTGGACAGATTTTTCCTCTGGCAATTGGTGCTTATTTTTTGAATCCTTATTTTGAAGGTCTTTACAAAGCTGGTGAGAACAGTTTAGTGTACGTAACTCCTGGGACAATTTACAATGGGATTCCAATGAGACTTGGAAGCAGAGCGGAAATAACAGAAATCATTTTTAAGACTGGATGAACTGGTTATCATGCTGCAGGCCCTCCTTTTATGAACCATGAATGTTACACACACGCTGATGTATTTTGGGCAATGAGTTCAAAAATAAGTCGGTAATCTGCTTGTATGATAACTAATAGATCACCCGAGTTACTTGTTTTTGAGCAGATCTATACACGTTTTGCCAATGACTGCATAATTGTCACTGAGATTGTAACTGCAGTCTTATAAAGGAATCAATGTGGGACTGGGGGGGAAATATGCAGCACTGCTTATAGTATTACATTTGCATCCTTTCGGTGGTCTCCGGGTGATATGGATAACCTGTGTTTGAGAGGGTGGCTCCTGGCCTCCTATAATATCACTTGGGGATTGATTCAGCACGGCCTGTGAATGAGTCTCCAGTCTCCATCCACTCAGTGCCAACTCACAGCAGCATGCTGAGTCCAGCAACTCAATGAGTGGCAGCTACTGGGTGCAAACCCATGTCTCGCCAATCCATGGCGTTGACACAGTGTACACAAATAATTGGACTGTTTTCAATGCCTATTACAAAATGTAATCCAACTACACATTTTTTTATTCTCACTTTGCTGACCTCCATTAAACTCCAAATTAAACTGAAAGCATGTTGTTCCCTAGTTTTGTATATTCATTTTTTGTTCAAATTTGTCATTTGTCAAAATTACCACAATTGTTACTGCAGTTTATTAATGGCCAAAATTACTGGTAATTTAATGAATTCCTCAACATGATGTGACGTTAACTACTGCATTGTTCAACAGTTGGTATGTAAATCTTAGACAGACTGTTCTTCTATTGATGTGATTTCTAATTATCTGTCTTGACTTTATACCTGTGAATGTATTACAATCTCTGAGAAATACTTTGCAATTTAACCACAGTTTATAATTCATACCATGCTTCCTGAAGTTAAAATCTGTTAATACTGTATTATCGTTGCATCTTTAAAGAGGATTTTTGTCATGCAGTTCACTTTGAGAAAGGTAGGCTCTGTAATTATAGTGTTTTCCACTTTTGTTGGTCATAGTTAAATTTGTCTACGGTAGGTTACCAAATGCTTATCTCTTTTGGCGCCTGATGGAGTTTGCAGTTGCTTGTCTCCTGCACCAATCAGCAGTAAGTCTGTGAAAATCTGACTGGATGTTTTATATCCAAACAAAAAGCTGTAGGCAACCAGGCCAAGCCATAGAAAACAAAATTAAAAGAAAGCTAATCCTGGGCACTCAGATTTTTTTTTTGTGCTTAAAACTTGAATTATCCAATAATTTGAATTTAGCAAGTAAACATAAGAAATTAGTGCCAGAAAAATTTAATTGTCAGCTAATGTCAAGGATGCAACTTTGAATTAAAAGTGGACTTACGCTTTTATTAATTTTCAACAGCTTAATCAAACAACAGAAGGAATGGGGGAGGAAAAGCCTACTTTTTAAAAAAAAATGTAAACTTGAAATGAAACAGCAAATGCTGGAAATTCACAGCAAGTGAAAGTGAAAAGATGGGTGAATATTTTAGATATTGCACCTTTCACCAGAAGCCAGTCACTTTTCGGAAGAGACACTTTGTTTTTAAATCAAATGTTTTTGCTGTTAATCATCCCCAATTAGGTACAGAACACAGACCATCTTTTGTGCATCCTGGGGAAAGCAGAATAAGCAGACTTAATCTAATATTTGGGAATAGCAAATATGTGGCAAATTGCAGTATTTCTTTTAGAAAGACAATGTCGGGTTGATTGGATGTAAATGCTGGTCCTGAAATGCTGTGAAGCTTAACAGTGAACTAGATATGATTACCACAACTTTTGAACTTTGTGGTCATTTTATCCTGTGGAATCTTTTCCTTTTCTGTTCAAAGATTAATAAATTTTATTGAACCAAACCAAAAGTGTCTTCCATTTAGCCATTTTGCTGAGTTAAGATGTTAATAAAGTCAAATGCTCGGTGATAATAAGGAAACATTGACGGTGTTTTAACTGATACTCTTAAAAGAGGAGTGAAGGACATTTTAAGAGAGCAGTGATATTTAATGTGGCATTACTGACTGTCTGGAGAATTTCAGTTGTACAGAGCATTGGTGAGACCACATATGGAGTACTGTGTACAATTTTGGTCTCTTTACTTAAGAAAGGATATACCTACATTAGAAGCAGTTGAGAAGGTTCACTTGACTGATTCCCGGGATAAAGGTTATCTTATAAGGAAAGTTTGGATAGGTTGTGCCTGTGTCCATTGAAGTTTAGAAGAATAAGAGATGATCTTTTTGAAACATAAGATCCTGAGGGGATTTGACAGGGTGGATGCTGAGAGGAAGTTTCCCCTTATGAGAGAGATTAGAACTAGCAGACACAGTTTAAAAAAAATTAAAGGTCTCCCATCTAAAACAGAGATGAGGAGAAATTCTTCCTCTCAGAGGGTTGTTAGTGTGTGGAGTTCTCTTCCCCAGAGAGTAGTGGAGGCAGCGTCATTGAATATTTTTAAGGCTAAGTTAGATGGATTCTTGACCAACAACAGAGTCAAAGGTTATAGCAAGTTGACAGGAAAGTAGAGTTGAGGCTGCAATCTAATCAGCCATGATCTTATCAAATGGCGGAGCAGGTTCAAGGGGCTGAATGGCCTACTCCTGCTCCTAATTTGTATGTAGGTTCTCATCCTGCAGTTTCTAGTGTTAATTTGCCAGAATAAATGACTGAATACCAAGGGTTTGGGACACAAAGGGATAATCCTGCTGTCCCAGCAGGGTAACAATTCCAGATCAATAGTCGGAGTGAGTTGCAGCTACTCTTTCCTATGGTCTCGCTCTTATTTCCCAAACAGCGTCCAGTAAGGATGCATTAACACACCAGCTTCGGCCTTACAGTGAAGCAGTTTCACTGTAAACGCAGAGTCACATTGTCAATCTGATTCCCTGTTGCAATGAAAACTCAAGCAAAGCTTTCTTTCATTCTCTTCCCCCACCACCTTGGGAGATTCAAACTCAGAGTACAGATCTGTTGACCACTGTGTAAACATAGCCTTCATTACCTAAAGTGAACCTGAGGTTTATTCACTTTGTTTGTTGTGTGCAGTGTTGAAGTGACTGAGGGAGGGTGGGGGAAGGATGTGGGAGAGAGACAAAGAAGAGGGCAGTTGCTTTGCCACAGGAATAGGGGGAGGGATTTCAGGGAGAGGTAAGCAGCTCTGCTAATGCTTCAACACTTGTACTCCCAGCCAAAAGCTGCAAGTAGACTGCCTTTCCACCTGCCCTATTGGCTAGGAACAATGTAGGATGGGGAGTAAATACTCATGTCATTTAAGAGTGCAATACACAAAACTAACTTTCAAGCTGCAGTTTGCACCGCTGGATTATGATGTTTCAGAAAGCATTACAAAATCAGATAGCTGTCTCATTACAGTTCCATAAATGAGATTCCCTTGTACTTCACATTCTCTTGTCTCTATTTATATCAAACACAAATGGATAATTGCTTTTCAAATATTATTTGATTTACTGGGTGCTTTGTCAGGATAAGCTGTTCATCCTTTCCTCCATCTGGCAATGTCTCCTTCCAGATGAAGGCTGCTATTCGTACAGAAAGTGGAAGGATTGCTCAGTAAGTCTCCCCCTACCACATGCCAGGAGAATACCCAGCCCATCAACACTTCTTTTGTGTGTGGATGTTTCTCTTTCTCAATGCTGTGTTATTCCATCCTCATTGGCTCCCACTGTTGATTTTGAATTGAGTTTGGAAAGACTGGAATTGCATTAGCTTTCTTTTTCCCTGGGGGAATTCCTGTGTTAGTCAATGAGGTAATGATTACTATAGGCCCCTTTGTACACACGTGAAAGTATATGGGCATATATTTTGAGGACGTTGTCACTGGAGGTCATATATTAATACATTGCTGGACTTGAAACTGCAGTCTCTTCCCCCACTTGGAAAGTGAAGAGCATCAAGTTATCCTACAGAGCGAAGAGAGCTTAAATATGGCAACAAACGGTAAGACTTTAAAATACGACTCCGTCACAGAACACATTTTTAAATTAGTTATTTGTAAGAGGAAAACGATTTGTGAATAATTCGATTTATTAAAGATTAGCAGTAATTCGTTTTAAATGAAACACTTAGATGGCGTTTTATTATTCTGCAACCATTCCTACGAATGAATGGATATAAATGGAATTGTTGAGTCTACATATTGAATGTTTTCCGATAGCAGACCTGTACTTGGGGGCGGTGGACTTGCGGTGTGAGGCCAATAACACTGAACATCACACCATCGAAATTGACACGGACAGGCTCCTGGTCCGGAGAGGGCAAGAATTCCGCCTGCATGTGGAATTTAAACACCGAGCATTCCTGGAGGCTGAAGACCAGCTCGCAGTCCTTGTGGACACAGGTTTGTGATGAAATTACATCACAGGACTAACTTTTTCAGGCTTTTGCACCGTTTAAAACTCAATGTTAAACAGCATACCTTTCCCTTTAACTTCGAGTTTCAAGCTTGCCAGTGATTTATTTCTGGGTAGGTTTAAGAAAGGCGTTACTGATAGTTTAATCAGTGTTTTGGAACCATCTCTCCCACTCGATAGTAATTCGGTTTAAAGGCAGACTTAGCAATTCTTGTGAACAGTGAGAATTGGAGGATGGATTTATTGAACCATACACACACACGTGAAAAGTATGCAAATCAAATCATTAAAATCCAATTTAATTTCCAATCAATTTTGAAAATCTAGATTTGATTAACTTTCAGAGTAAAGTTTTCACGCTCATTTTATCTCCCGAGTTCGGGGGATTCTGTTGCAAGTGTAATTTCAGTAAAATATGTGATTATCTGTACAGGACCCGCACCATCAGAAGCCGACGGGACTCGAATTAAGGTGCTCAACTCCAGGGTGAAGTGGGATAAATGGACATTCAGCCTCCAGCCCACTCCCGGACATATTCAGCTGGCCGTGCACAGTCCGCCCACTGCCTGCACCGGTTGCTATAAAATCTATCTGATACTCTACCCGAGTGGAAGCGAATCTATTCAACAGATTACTGCAGGAGATTTTCACCTTCTCTTCAACCCCTGGTGTAAAGGTAACTGCCTGCTTCGCCTTTACATGAAGTATACATGCGTGCACATCTGTTAAATCTTATTTATCTCAAAGGAATACTCCTATGTTAAGTGTACACTTAAGATGACTATTACATCAGCAGTTTTCATTTCATTTTCTTCTGTGTTAGAGGAGGCAGCCCCAAATATATTGACACTTTCTGGGACACCACCCCTCACCCTTCAGATATTGACACATTCCCGGGAACCCGTCCAAATATCCACCCGCTCCTAAGAACCCCCGACCGATCTTCGGAACTGCCGAATAATATAGAATACAGAATTCTCCAAACATTGTGCTTCGAATAGAATATTGCTTTTCCCATGTGGACAGAAGCTGGATCTTGCAGACTCTCTGAACCCCACTGTCTCTTTGAAAGCCTATGACCTTGAGTTGTGTCGTTCTATTTTAGTCTCTTACTTTTTTAGTATCTAGTAAGAGTAAATATCAAAATGTAAATGTTATTCTTACTGAATGTTTACATTCCCATAAATCCAAACCAGTTGTAACTGGTGCACTTGAACCATTGTAATAGTTGTACTGGTTCTAGTTGACCATTTGTACTTGTTCCAGTTGAAAATTATATTGGCTCCAATTGAGACCAGTTAGACTGGTTTCTGGCTCAACTCGTTCAATTTGAGACCAGAATATTAACTTGTGAAAAGTGTTCATATAAGTACCACGAACAAGTGAAAAATACCGATGCGGTGTGTGCTGTGGTCATTGCAGTGAAGCTAAAAACACTTGACTGCACTGTTCATTTCAAATTTTATTGTGCTGCCGAAAAACACAAAACATAGTTAACTAGCAAAAACCAAATTAAACACAGTGCAGAAATCAAGAAATAAGTGGACACAGCAGTTAAAGTGCAAAAAATTAAATTACAGCTGTAATCAAAATACAAAACTTAAACAATAATTACATTTAGACGTTTGACAGTTCACTGGATTTTGGTCTTCTATTGAAGTCTTGTATTTTCTCGGAATTGTAATTGTTCATCTTGCTCTTGACAGATTCCTTATTCAGCCCCTGGGTTTGGAGGTGATGTGGGAAGCATGCTGCAAATAAGAGAAAAAGATAGTCACAGACTTTCAAAACAGGTGATAGAGGCCTCCCTGCCGAGCTCCTGTTGAGAGAGATTTGTGATGTTCTGAACTCTATGAACTAATTAATTAACTGCAGACTCTACAATGGTTCAGTCCCACTGAATAACTTAAGTCATTATGGAGGCAAGTTTAGAACTGCACCAAATGTCATAATGATCCATCACCTTCTGCTGAAACTAACAATGATTATCTGATGTTTTGAAAATTAATTAAGAATAATTACCTTGTCATCAATTGCAATACACAACAGCTCGTTGCATGGCCGCTTAATGTTCCATAAGAATTGGAGCTTGTCGACTCTACCTGGTTGGTGCTGGGGGTGAAGACATATCCAACACTGTTTGTCCGCTTGTGTATTTTTGGGGTGCACCACCATACCTATGCATCTCTGATTCTCTTGCTGCAACGCAAGGAAAAATAATTGGCATCATTCATAAATCAGAGTTGGAAGGCCATTTGCGCAATTCCAATTTACTCCATCGTCTGTTTCCGATCAGACAGAGCTGTAAAGGTCTCTGCCGAGTTCTTGGACAAGAACAAAAGGGCAACAGACAATAATTTTGGTACAACAAGTCAACTGAATAAATGCTTAAACAAAATACTTAACAATAGGCAATAGTGGACAAGCCGCTTTCGATCCTTGCTTCTCGAAGCTGCCTAGACACAGGTCCTTCTCTGATGTCTTCTTCTCTGCCCTTTTCTGTATGAGTCTTTTGTGGTTCTTGCTATGTCTCTGTCTGTTCTGTTGTTCTTAGGTCCCTGCTGTTGTTTTTTTTCCAGAGCTGCCTATGTGCCAAATTGCAAATTCTGTGCAGCTTGCCCTTCCTGACCTTTATAACAATTAATACTTTTTTCCCTAACCTGATTGGCTTCTCCTGTCTCACCCCAGACTTAATGGCACCATTTGTTGCAACAGAACTTACATAAAACAACATCTTTAAAACTACTAATACAACAATCCTTTCAATAGAAACCTTTTCAGAAATGACTCTAAACATATTTTACAGTCTTTCCATGCAAAACATAAATTTAAATATGTTTTATACTTTCTGATAGCTATATTAGAGAACAAGGTGCAGCAATGCAGAATACAGTCCAATTCAATGGAAATTGAGTAGGTAGCTCTGGGGGGAAAAAAATGCAAAAGCAGGGTCCCATGAACCAAAGAAGACACGGGTGTTTTTTTTTTTAAAAGCTGCAGGCAGTCTTGCTGGTTTGATTTAAGTTAATTCAGTGGGATTCAACTGGTTTGAATATCCAGTAATATTTTCCAGTTTAAAGATTCTGCCTGCTAGCTCCACTTAATTTCAACTGGTTCCAGATGAAACAGTCAGCAAGCCAACTGGTACCAGATGAGCCCAAATGGTTTGAGTTAAAATCGACTGGGTGACTGGGAATACCAAATGATTGCCAGTTATTCCAGCTGTATTGAGACAACACCAATTGAGACCACTTACTTGTAGTTGAGACCAGAAAAGACCAGTTAAGACCAATTGACATTGTCAACTGGTTTGGAAATATAGGCTAGTCAGCATTAATAGTTGCATGGTAATGTTCACTGTCTTATTATTGCATAATTATAAGAAAATCTTTATAAATAACCCTGTCACACTTCTTTACTTTAAAGATCCAGTATGTATTGCATGACTAAAATGCCCAGCACATTCATAACAGGCTTTGCAAAACAGAGCTTCCATATTTTTGCCTGAGTTTCTTCTCAAGTAAACAAGCTTTTAACTGGAAAACTTTAGAAATGAAGAATTGACTTCTGGAGATGATATGGAAATTTTGGTGGCAATTTGAAATGGGAGGAGTTCACAGTGAAATTTCTGTGATGCGTATGGCGTGCTCTGTGAATGTGTGGCCCCTGAAAGATCTGAATCAGTAAAACAATAATACTGAATTTGTTTCAATAAAACACCCTTTTCCTGTAGGATGATATTGAAGAAAGTAAAAAAAAACTTATTTTGCAGACTCCAAATGAGAAAGTTCACCAATAAGAAAAAAGGAAAGACTTGAGCATCTATATAATTAAAAGTCTTTGCCTTAACTATGTTTATGGAGAGACATTTCCAAAGTGTTAGATATCTGTACAGCAAAAATGGTAATTGACTCAAAGAAACACTCTTCTGCCAAGTAATCCATTCCCCATCTGTGACTAAATATGATCAAATTGAAAATAGTAAAAAGTACCAGTGAGGAATGAATAACTGGAAAATCAAGCAATCAGATCCTTGATTTATTTTTTTTCAACCATTATTACTGTTCTTGAACCAGTATTTTTTTGGTATTTGTTTCATGGGATGTGGGCGTCGCTGGCCAGGCCAGCATTTATTGCCCATGAGAAGGTGGTGGTGAGCATGTGCCACATAGCTGTCCAATCAAATCATCTAAATAATTTTTTTCTCATTCTTTTGGCCATTTTGTTTCTTGATCCAACAACCACAAACTTGAAAAATACAATCCATCAGATAAGAAACATATAGCGGTTAGCACCGCAGCCTCTCAGCTCCAGCGACCCGGGTTCAATTCTGGGTACTGCCTGTGTGGAGTTTGCAAGTTCTCCCTGTGTCTGCGTGGGTTTTCTCCGGGTGCTCCGTTTTCCTCCCACAGCCAAAAGACTTGCAGGTTGGTAAGTAAATTGGCCATTATAAATTGCCCCTAGTATAGGTAGGTGGTAGGGAAATATAGGGACAGGTGGGGATGTGGTAGGAATATGGGATTAGTGTAGGATTAGTATAAATGGGTGGTTGATGGTCGGCACAGACTCGGTGGGCCGAAGGGCCTGTTTCAGTGCTGTATCTCTAAACTAAAAAGCAGAAATAATTTTTGTCCAACTCCTATTCGAAATCCATCCAAATCGTTTTGCGCTGTAGGCCTACCCTTTGGGGCTTCAGTGCTGATAATTATGATGTCACCACATCTTCTATAATGTGCTTGGTCCACCCATCATATTTCCTGGACTGTCCTGTCACTGTCTCTCTGGGTCTTCTGCACAATCATACCTCAAATTTGGTTCCTGGTGTTGCCTCTTCATGTGCAATGACAGGAGAGATCTTATCATGTTTTATTATTAGTAAAAACTTATATTTGTGTAGATTTCCTGTCATCTTCATAATTAAGTTATACATTCACTTTTCGAATGGGAACTGTAATATCTTGTCACACTGTAATTACACTCTGAGCACCCCACCTTTGTTGGTGCACTGCAGTACCACCACTGGTGGGAGGATGTATTTATAACACAAATTTACATGGATAGTTTCCATTATAAATGTGGACATAGGAATTTATACGGAAATATAAAAATGACAACGTAGATCTTTAAAGTGGGAACTGAGTTATGTCTCCATGCACTGGTCTAATCCTCAGCCTGTAGCCCTAATTCACTTGAGACTACTCTTGGTCTTGACTCCGTGTGCCATGTCACAGGACTGGAATTAAATAATGTTGTGAATCTGTCAGAAGCTGTAGCACATACTTGATATTCAAATAATGTTCATATGGCTTGTAACATAACCAGCATTCTCCTTCCCCCAAAAAGCACACGGCTCATTTGTTATTGGAGTGTTCTCTTGTCTTTGGATTCCCTTTAATAAATACGTAAGACACATAAGCATATGAACAATCATAGGAAAAGACCCACTAGTCTATCCAGCCTGGTCTGTAGGAAAAGAACCATGCCTTAACATCTAACCTAGTTTTGGTCTTGCATAACTTGACATAGTGACCCTTGGTCCTTCATAATCTATTTAATTCAAGCAAACTGTCTGCACAAATACATTCTATTTCCTCCTAAGTCTATGCTTCTCTCAGTGCTGACTCCCAACTCTTTGAGCCTATCCTATAAATAAGATAGAGCCATAGAAAAGTTGCTTGAAAGTAGGGAAAATATATAAATCTTGTTACATATTTGCCAGAGTGACCTCTATTGCTGTGTGAAACTAACTTTCACAGGCCCATTTAGTTTCATGAGAACTGCATAAGAGAGTGTTGGAGCTTATTTTCTTCATTGATTAAATTACTGAAACAAGAGTTATGCAGTTCAGTTATTTGGCATCTATATGCATATCTTCAGAGAATGCAAGTGCAGTGTTCACTGTGTGCTGTTAAATGGCTCTGGAAAACATATCTAGGCCATTAGACAGAGCTTTACTGTCTGTGGGAATATACTAGATTCTAAAAGTACCCACTATCAAACCTACACAGCAAACTCTTTCATATGTTGCAGCTCTCTATTTAAAAAAAAAAGTCTTTCTGAACATTTCATTCATGAAAAAAAATCATCCGGCCATGCCAAGATCATGACCTAGTTTTTTCATTTTACTATCTCTTATATAAGAAAATATATGCAACAGGGAACAGTGGAATAATGAGACTATTTGTGAGTGACGAGTACCTTGTAGTCCTCAAGTGATTTAAGGGCCTTATTTTTCAAGTGTTTTTACTGTCCTAATGCCAGAAAAGCAATGAATCTTGGCATTAAAGACCAGTTTGATGGTACTAATGCCACATTGCATTTCCTGATCATGTGTTTAACTGTGTGGTAAATGGTTGCCATTAGTGGAGTAAAATGTGAATCATTCAGGCACAGATTCTATTAAATTAAGCAACTCTGCCATTTTGGGATATAGCAAAGCCGTTATGTCATCAGTGCTATAAAACAGCATGTTGACTTGCTGAATGGGGGAAGCAAGATTTCATATTCAACAGATGTGTTGTATATAAATTTGCAAATACAGAGTGCAGTAATAAACTACTAACCTGAGGAGGAATTGTTTATTTCAAACAGTCAGCATTTATTGGGCATTAAAAACTGGGAAACTTGCAACGTTTTGCGAAGCTAACACATTCTATGAGACCACAACAACAGCAAGTTATACTTGCATATCCCCTCTAATGTAGTATCTTTCCCACGATATTTGACAAAGTGGAAGATGAACCTGAGCTGAAATAGGAGAATAATTAGCAGAAATAGTTTAAAGCACAGAAGAAGAGGCAGGTTTTAAGGAGGCATTTGAAGGTGGGGCGACATCCAGCAAGGTGGGAATCGGAGGGGTTTAGGGAGGGAGTTTGAATGTGTGAGGTGAGATAGCTGAAGGCTCTGTCACCAATGGTAATGGGGAAGGAGGGAGGATTTGTAAGACCAAAATAAGTCAGGAAGAGTTTTTAGCAGCAGGGTGAAGTGAGAGCAAGGAGGATTTTGCAAAACAAAGATGAGGATCTTAAAATAAATGCACTGAGTGACAGGCACACTTTCCAGATTGAGCTACTATAGCAATCAAATACAGGAACGCTGCTGATTCCATTTCCTCCATCCAGCCCAGGGAATGCTTCATTTGAATGTAGCACCTTCCTATGGTAACCAGGGGATGAGCTAACTCAGTACAGACTAGAGATTGAGCCTGATTGAATATTGGGTGGGGGTGGGTGGGGGGTTCTGAGCCACTGGGGAGCTGGTCTGTGAGCATACTTCTAACATGTGTTTGTGCACAATAAAGTACAAATGAAGTGAAGCACCTAAAAAGATTGCTTGGAATTTAAGTTACCTTTCCCCTCAGAGGATGCTGTGTACCTGCCTGATGAGGACTTACTGCAGGAGTACATTCTGAACGAGAACGGACTGCTCTATCACGGCTCATATGCCAACATCTACTCACTACCGTGGAATTTTGGACAAGTAATATAACCTTTTAAGTTTTCACAATCTACCCGCCATTGTTTATTCCATTTTTAGTACTTTTGTTCCAAGAATTGGTGTCATTTTGTGTTTTATCTTACAGTTTGAAAAAGATGTAATCGATATTTGCTTTCAAATTTTGGACAACAGTCCATCTGCTCTTAAAAATCCATTGGCTGATGCTCTAAGGAGAAGTGATCCTATATATATCAGCAGAATAGTGACTGCTATGGTGAGCTTGGAGATGTCTGAGATTTTTGATGTAAATGTATTTTTTTGTCTTAAGGGGGCGTTGCAAGTCACTTTAGATGAAGTCTGTTCATAGTGCAACACATCTCATTCAATCCATCTCAATAGATATAATCTTTATTTTAAACCAACTGCACAAAACAATTGCTCTGACATTAGTAAAATGTAAATTAAATTTGGTTAGGGGCTGGGTACTTCTGGTGAACAATTCCTCTGCCCCTCACCCATTTTTGGTTTCTTTTCCTCACCAACCACCCACCCCTCACCCCCCCACCCCCAGACCAGCAACCAGCACTTTTTGTTCATTCATGGGGTGTGGGCGTCACTGGCTAGGCCAGCGTTTATTGCCCATCCCCTAATTGCCCTTGAGAAGGTGATGGTGAGCTGCCTTCTTGAACTGCTGCAGTTCAGGTAGGGTAGGTACACCCACAGTGCTGTTAGGAAGGGAGTTCCAGGATTTTGACCCAGCGACAGTGAAGGAACGGCGATATAGTTCTAAGTCAGGATGCTACATTCCATTCCTCAGCAGCTAACCTAATCAAAGAGGCATTTGCCGTTGCCAAGCCACAATTGTCTGCACACGGTGACCGGCTTGTCAAATCTGTTTATTTTTTCCCCCTATCCCTATTATGAATTGCCTGTTCACTATAGTCACCACCTCCCAATGGCATGGCTGAGAGATGAACCTCTGTCTTGTGAAATTACCAGCATAAACCTCATCACTGTAGCACAGGACCATAGTGAACAAATATTCCTTGTTCCTGAAGCTAATGAAAGCATAGTTTATTTTTGCTCTGTTCCTTTGACTGTTATCCCTGATCGTTTCCTCTGTGTTTTCATTTTAATCCTGTTTGTAACATTAAATCTAACATACAGAGGAATCACTTCACTAAAAATAATGCACAGAGGAAAGTTTGTCCCTTATTTATATCAATCACAAGCCAGGTAGCCAGTCAATTATTCACTAGACCAGCTGTAAACTAAGATGAGGATTGTTTAACTCAACGCTAGAATTTACAACCTATTCTCAATCGTTAACCACCATGTAAATTTATACAGAAGTGAAAAGCCAAAGTCTTTAAGCATGAAAAGGTCCTTTTTAATGACTCCAAAGGGCCTACCAGCTGTTTGGCATGTAATACAAACTGTACACAATCTGAGACTGACTGGAGCCAACAGAAGATGACCTTCGATATTGCCCTTCACAGTGTAGTACAAGCCAGGCAAGTTTAGCTTTCCTTGTTAATAGGTAAAAGTTACCTGCATTATTAAACATTTTTAAAAGATATATAATGTAACCCATTTCTGGTTCCCTTTATCCAAACTGCCTCTTTGTCAAAGTGATTTGGATATTAAGTTTGCTTAACTAAAGCCCTGTCTTCTTCAAGAGACCTGTTCTTTGACAAAATATTATGTGTATACTTCTATGTATTTGTTGATTTTAATGAAGGGAAGATTAGATGTTTTATTTTCCTCTCCAAAGGTGAATGCAAATGATGATAAAGGTGTGCTTTTGGGAAGGTGGGATGGTAATTACTCCAATGGAATTGCCCCCACCAGATGGATTGGGAGTCTCCCGATTTTACGCCTGTGGAGCAGTTCTGGGGCTGATAATGTACGATACGGGCAGTGCTGGGTCTTTGCTGCTGTAGCTTGCACAGGTAAGATCCTGCTAGCTCCCTCACACCTATGCAAAGCATGCTGGGTTGTTTCTCTATATTAAAGATTCTGTATAATTCTCAGCTGTGTTTGTTGCTGTTGGAGGCATTTGTTCGCTTCGACACAATCAGAGAAGATGACAATTCTCTTCCTCCTCCTCAAGGAACTTCACAAGTAAGAACTAAAGCAGTGTGTGGAACGTATTAAACAGATAGAACCCCATAATAGCTCTGCATCAAGATTTTTGTTTTGTTCTTCCCGTTTAGCTTAGTTTAGTTAGCATCCTGACACAACCATTTAAATCAAATGACGCACTGCATAGATTTGCGGTGATACTATTTGCCCTGTGTTTTTTTTAATTCATTCACGAGATGTGGACATCACTAACAAAGCCAGAATTTATTGCCTATCTCTAATTGCCCAACTGAGTGGCTTGCTAGGCCATTTCAGAGGGCAGTTAAGAGTCAACCACAGTACTGTGGGTCTGGAATTACACACAGACCAAACTGGATAAGGACAGCAGATTTCCTTCCATAAAGGACAGGAGTGAACCAGCTGGGTTTTTACAACAATCTGGGAATTACATGCTCATGCTTATTGCTGTATTTTTACTCCAGATTTATTTAATTAACTATGTAAATTCCACAGTTTTTGTGGTAGAATTTGAACTCGTGTCTCTATTATTGGCCTAGGCTTGTGGATTACTAGTCCAGTAACATAACTACTATGCTATTGTACCTGGTGTTACTCACCTCATTCATGTAGATCATGGAGTAGAAATCTGTCTTGGGCGCTAGTGTAAAACAGGTGCAATCACACTGGCCGATTGTTTATAAGCCTTGCCTGGTATTCAGTTCTGTGGAGTCAATGGAACTGAATAATGAACAGGGAGTATAACAGGCAGCCCATGGAATACCAGCTGTCTTGCACTACCACCCAAGGCAAATTTCTACCCCGCCCCCGCCCCATAAGCATGGCAATTGACGAGCAATTGTTTGGATCCGTTCAGGCATCATCATGTTCTGCCTAGTTGAGTATTTTTTTCACATGGAGTTACTGTCCTCTGACTAAACAGAGTCAGTGTCGAAATTCCCAGGATTTGTTACTTGTATGACGCTGTAGGAAAGTGCTTGCCCGAATCTAACTGGCCTCATTGCCACATGGCACATTCGTGCAAAAAATTTTTATTGCAGCTATTAAAATAATCAGATCAATGTTAAGAGTCCAGTCCTGTCCTACACAGCATCTGCATGTGGGCTTTCTCCTGAGGGAGCTCAAATCAATAGCCATCAGGTACAGGAACCCTGGCTTAATTCTCCCCTTCCTAATCCCAAGGTAGCTAAGACCAACTTGTAGTATCCCTACAGTCACTCCAGTTGAGATCAGCAAGAAATGCCCAGTCCAGGGATCAAACATTGGGCCTCCCTGGACTTTATGCCTGAGTTGCTCACTGGCAATGGCTTTACCGAATGAGTAAGGGGGGAAATCCTGATAAACACTTACAACTTGGCAGTGCCTTGAATTGCTAATTTGAAATTCATGACCCTACTTATATTTATTTTCCAGTTCTGAGGTGCTTGGGGATCCCAAGTCGTTGTGTTACAAACTATTCCTCTGCTCATGACACTGATGGCAATCTCAAAGTGGACCAGTATTATAGTAGTGACGATTACTCACGCATGCCTTCAAAAAGGAAAGATATGGTGTGGTATGTACTGGGAATTATTCCCTTCCAGTGCTTGTTCATGGACATTACATATACCTATGGCTGTGACACAGCTCTGAAAGAACATACATTTAGTGCAAATGTCCACAGTATTGTGTGGTTTGGTTTTTTTGAGTCTGAATAATAATTACTTTATCTCATTTCCTTTTTTCCTACTCTTCCCCTTGTGTCACAATTTCTAGTCTGTGGTCTCTTCCATGGTCTTTAAAAGAGCAATTGTTGAGGATTGAACAGGTAAGAGTAGCTGCCTTACCCCAAATTACAATAGTGAGTGAGATGCCCTCTGGCCTTGGCATCAGAAAGAGACATCCTCTGGTTTTAGTGTTGGAGAAATTTCACCCACCAGCCCCTGCCTTCCTATTGGAGTGACTCCCTCTGACCTTGGCAAACGAGAGACTTCAGCCTCTCTCACCTTTATTTGAGAGACTCCCTCTAAACTTGATGTAGGGGAGTCTTCCCACCCCACCTCTCACCTTGACATTGGAGAGACCCCACCACCACCTTCATGTTAGATTGATGTCTAACCTTGGTGTAGGGGAAGCTTCCTTTGGCTTTAATGCTGGAGAATGATGTCTCTGTTGGGACAACCCATGCTTGCACCCTGTCTTTTAAAAAAAAAAAGAAACCTACCTTTATAACGCTACTGTAAGAAGACTGATCCAGATCTCAAATCTGCAACACCAGAAGCCTGAATCAACGTTCTTTATTGTTTGATTTTGGGTCACGTGTTAATATTTTGACAGCTAATAACTGCCAGGATGCCTCCAGCCTCATTGGTATATATCTGGTTAACCAGGTTGAGCAGTTTTATTGCAACTATTTCACATTAATACTGTTGCACACAGGAACTACCATAGCTGGCTGGAATCATGGATGACCCGTCCTGACCTTCCCCCTGGCTATGATGGATGGCAAGTCTTGGATCCTACTCCACAAGAACGGAGTGACGGTAACATTAGAACTGAACTATAATTTTTTAATATATATTTATATGTATATATAGTTTGATTTGGATCAGAAGAAGATAGTGCTCCACCAGAGCGGACGCAGAGCCCTGATTCCTGCTTTATCTCTAAATGTGATATTCAAGTAAAACACCTTGATAGTGCGACACCATTCTTCAACCTGTGCATGGATCCATTCTGCACCTGCAGCCTATCACTCAAGATATTAGAAACATAGGAACGGGAGTAGGCCATTCAGCCCCTTGAGCTTGTTCCACCATTCAGTTAGATCATGGCTGATCTGTAACTTAACTCCATCTATCTGCCTTGGTTCCATAATCCTTAATACCATTTCCTAATAAAATTTTATCAACCCAGTTTTGACATTTTCAATTGACTCCCATCCACAATAGCTTCTTGGGAAAGAGTTCCAGATTTCCATTACGCTTTACTGCTGCATGGCGTAGCTCTAATTTTAAGGCTATGCCCTCTTGTTTCTGGACTCCCCACCAGAGGAAATCATTTCTCTCTATCTACCCTACCACATCCTGTAATTATCTTGAGCTCCTCAATTAGATTACCCCTTTAATATTCTGTGCTTGAGGGAGTACAAGCCTAGTCTATACAACCTGTCCTCAGAACTTAACCCTTTTATCTTCAGTATCAATCTGGTGAATCTGCTCTACACCACATATTGCAGTTTGAGCATTAAAAATTTAAATATCTCTCCAATTTTCTGCTCCCCATCTGCTGAAGGCACTGACCGATGCTGGGGGTGTGTTCACGTAGACCAGTGGTTCACCTTGCCTAAAAAGTCAGTTTTCAAGTATGAACCTAGATATTGACCATCATCCGGCTCCAAGAATCTGAACTAAACCAATCCTGTCGCTCTTCAGACATCTGCACGTGTGCTTTCCCAGCAATGTTCACTAGAGACCAAGCAGCAGCTGAAACTCTGGATGATTTTTTTTTCTCCCGTTCCTCCCTAGCACAGGGGCACTGAATTGATATTGGTCATCGAACTGAAACTTAAAGGCTGCTCTACCTATTGAGGAAATTCACCTGGGGTCCAGATAGCAATATATTTATGTTATTTTATTTGAAGTGCTGTGATCTAAAATCAGTGGCCTGAAATTAGTTAAAATACTCAGCTTGAAGTAATTCTCCCACCTCTTGGGAAGTGCCTCAGTATGTCCGCAGTGATAAGTGTAGAAGAGGAGGCACTTGCCCACCAAAAATAAATATTTTTTATTCATTCGTGAGATGTGGACGTCACTGGTAAGGCTAGCATTTATTGTCCATCCATTATTGCCCTTGAGAAGGTGGTGATGATCCACCGCCTTGAACTGCTGCAGTCCATGTGGTGCTAGGGAGGGAGTTCTGGGATTTGACCAACAATGATGGAACTGTGATATATTTCCAAGTCAGGATGGTGTGCGACTTGGAGAAGAACTTACAGATAGTGGTGTTCCCAGATGCCTGCTGCCCTTGTTCTTCTAGATGGTAGAGGTCGCAGTTTGGATTACAGAATCATAGAAATTTTAGCAGAGAAGCTGCCATTTGGGTCATCAGCCCATATCACGTCACAGTTAGCTGCTCTTTTCTTGTACCTTTAAGTATTTTCCCTTGAGTGTTATGATTGCCTTGACTTAACTAGCCACTTATGGTAAATCCCATACTGCAATAAATAGACTTCTAGTCTCTCTTTTGTGTTAGTACATTTATTGCATATGCCCTTTCTTGCCTACCATTAGAAATTATATTTCACTATTGGAATGCACTGCCTGAGAGTGTGGTGGAGGCAGGTTCAATTGAGGCATTCGAAAGGGAATTAGACTGTTTGTTTGTTTGAAAAGGAAAAATGTGCAGGGTTATAGGGAGAAGGTAGGGGAATGACATTAGGTGAATTGCTCATTCGGAGAGCCGGTGCAGCCACGATGGTCTGAATGGCCTCCTTCTGAGCTGTAACAATTCTCTGATTTGACCTTTCAAACATTTTCATAATTTTCTACACTTCTGTTAGAGTATGAGGTAACTACATATGATTCAACTACTTGAAATTGTGCCGAATGTTGTATTTTATGTTTTAAGTTTGAGGTATTAATGTTCACAGGTTAGGATTTTTATGTCCATTTTCTCCTTCCTCCTGAAGATACGCACTGGGTACAGGTCCACGGACATCAGCAGCACTCTAGTATCTTACCAATTGACCTTTCTTTATGTATGAGCTCTGTGCCGCAGTTGGGATTCCATATAGTCCCTGGATTGCGGGGTGGGACGGGTAATCAGCATGAGTTCCTATTCCTCATCTCTATAGCAACCACTGCTTGAAAATACTCATGTGTGGAAGTCGGATGTGGATACTTTTGGGCTTAACTCAAACTATCAAATTAACAGTCTAGGACCGACCATGAAGAATGGCCACTCGGGGGAGGCAGTGGAAGGCAAACTTCATTACCAGTCACTGTCTTCAGGAGAGGAGCAGGACAAAAGTTACAAAAGAGCCAAGAAAACATTCCTCCTGTATCTTACAGTGTGTTCTTGTCTCATCAGGCATATACAGCTGCGGTCCTTGCCCTGTCAAAGCAATAAAGGAAGGTCATGTGGATGTGAAATATGATGCTGTGTTCATCTTTGCTGAAGTCAATGCAGATGTAGTTTACTGGTTGGTAAATAAAGATGGGTCGCGAAAAGAGCTTGGAGTCAAACAGCACCAAGTGGGAAAACAGATCATCACAAAAAGTGCCTACACAGATGAAAAAGAGGATTTAACACATGATTATAAATATCCAGAGGGTAGGGGATTTTAACTGCTCCCATTAATAATAAAATGGAAGTTTTATATGTCAATGTTTAATGCACATTCAGTTTTTTTTTGTCCTTCATTTCTGCCACCACAGCCACATACATTAGCCAACATGTTCCAGAGATTTGGTAATGTTATTCTGAACCTTGATTAGAGGACATCGAGAATTGGGGCTCAACAATGACTTTACCTCTGGATTGCTTTTTCTTTTCCCAGTAAGGAAGCACTGGCCTTTTTTCCATACCTTCCATGTGGTGAAGGCTGTGCCCTGAGCCATTGCTCAACTGGGACACTGAATGAGAGACATTCGGGGCTAATTTGAAACTAACTCACTGGGTGGGAAGCCCATGGGATGAGGTGGAATACTGGTTTACATCCCATCCAATATTACACTCCATTGACCAAGATGAGGAGTAAAACCAAACGGCGTTTAAAACTAGAATTGCACCCAATCCCGTCGGTTTCCCAACAGCTGAACTAGGTTAAAATTGCCTCCATTTTCCCTGTGTGAAGTCCCAACAAATGCACACAGTTCTTAAACTGTACTTCTCAATCTTTTCTCAATCAAATTTACCACTTACCAGTTTTTTCCTATAGGTCCAATATTATGATGGACAAGGTACCATAACTAATGCCGGCCTCCTTTGCCCAAGTATGAGCCTAGAGAGTGGGTTATTGGACTTAGCAGCAGTCAAGTCCAATCCTCACATGAACTTCACGTGTCCACTTTCAATAGCAATCAGCAAAACTTCCAAGACACTGAGACCAATGTTGAGCTACCCGGTATGAGATTGAGACTTAATCAGCCCAGACTAGAAATCAAATCAAGAACATCCCTTGTCTTTGTAGGCCAGGTGCACACCAAATGGTGGATCAATCCACCCAGCTGCCAGATTGGATAACGATTTTTTTCATTCTGTGTTCTGCAATTCTATCTGTCTTCAAAGCAGAAAATAAATAAAAATGGATGAGATTTTTTTTTAACTTAGCATAGTCCAGCTTTATCATGTTTTCAGACAGGTTAGCGACTTTCACCTCTGTTCAGGACGTTAGCTCTCTTCAGTTTGACTGGATAATTGCGATTGACCATTCTTGTATACTATATTGATTACATTTGACTATACTAATGCTCTCCTGGCTAGTCTCCTGTCTTCCACCCTACATAAATTTGTACTCATCCAAAACTCTGCTGCTCATCCCTTAAATTGCTCCAAGCCTTATTCACCCATCACCTCTGTGCCCGTTGACCTACACTGGCTCCCTGTCTGACAACACCTCAATTTGTTAAATGTGCTACATAAAGTTAAGTTGTTGTTCCATCCAAATCAGATAACCATTTTAATGGATACCATTGTCCATAATTCTTTATTCATATATTTTAATAACAGTATGAGTGTGTGATACCTTCACTTCGATGGAAACTGGGGGAACGGGCTCTGTTCAAAAAGTTAATCTGACAACATTCAAATGAATATCTTCTCTCATTTTTCTGGATTTGTTTTTTAAATGCAAGATTTAATCACCAGTGTTCATCTTGGATCAACGCTAGTTGTCTTGCACAAGGCTAAAAGGAGTAAAACACAAAATGACAGGAGCAGAATATTATGGAAATTATTGTCGCATCTGATCAATTAGGCCAAGATGATTTGAAACAACTGGAGTTGCACGTTAAACTGTTTCGTGATGATTGCTCACTAGCTGTAATTATGCATGTTGTTGTTTCTTAGTGCACTTCAAATTTGCAAACAAGTGCACATTTTGGGATTACAGGGTCTTAGTATCATTGTCTCCCGAACAATGTTGACAATGCACCTTATTTAAGTGATGTAAGGACTGCTTCCATCACAAAAGCTCTTTATCTTGCCCACCACCGTGCCCGCCAACACTCCATATCCCATTATCCAACAGTATCAATATGGTCCTTTTCACAGGTTCTACGAAGGAACGGGAAGTCTACAGCAAAGCAGGAATGAAAATCAGATCCACCAACGCACAGCAGAAAGATTTAAAGATCAGTATTAAATATGCTCAACCAATCCTTGGAAGTGATTTTGATGTCTATTTCAATGTTGCGAATCATGGTTTTATGGACAAAGATATCCATTTAACGCTATCTGCAACCACTATAACATACAATGGGGTCATTTTAACGGAATTCAACAAGAGGTCAACTACATTTATGTTAAAAGCTGCCACAGGTAATTGCAGTTTTCTGCAAAATGTTAATGGCTACATGTTGGTTCATGAAAGTAAAATGGTTAAATCACTTTGGTGTCATGGGTTAGAGCACCACCTTGAGGTCCTGCAAGATTGGAAGACTCTAGCTTTGGTGAGTTTCCAATTCTTATTGTGCCAGAGAGGTAATGAGCAGTGGCCAATGCATCCACACAGGGAGAAAGGGAAGAATTGGAAGGACAAGGCACACTAGCTATTCTCTTGCACCTTGTAAAAGGCAGTTCTGAAGCTGGTGCTGACCTGGAATTAAAGTATTGAGTGCCATTTCTAGTCTAAAGCTGAACCTTGCCACTCTGTGACATAATTGCTGTGCCTCTGTGCCAATTACATGGGTAGAATACTTTTTATCAGTCTGCAATGAAGCTTGCTTATATTTGACAATTAATGTAAAAATGGTGCATGGTTGAATAATCTACTGACCATCACTGTCTAACTTCACACATGAAGAATGCACCTTGGGTTGCCAAAACCCCAGGCCCATCATGAGTGACTTCCTTCAGGAGAGGATGGCTACTAGGGAGAAATTGGAGAAGGAGTTTAATAAGAAAAAATGTTTTTGTGATCCTTTTCAGGTCTTACAACAAGACTTGGGACTTTTTTTTTTAACCTTCCCTAGCCTGGAGATGCTAGGCCCAATTGTAACACACCTGGGCTAAGTATCGAACCTGAATACAGCTTAGTACCGGATCACCCAATCATTGGTTTAAACAAATGCTGATTTACTATTAGGTTAAAACAAGATTGAGAATTAAGAGTATCCTGAGGAAGCTACTGGTGACCTTTTTGAGCATTATGAGGCAAATGAGATTTTTTTGAAAATGTGAAAATTTATATTCTCTGATGCTAAAAGCATACTTCATCCTCTAAGCTATAAGTAAGGGCTTGAATGGACTGTTTTCTTTCTGCGATCCAATCTCCATAAGTTGTCCAGTGAACTGTTAGATGTGATCAATATGCGTTATCACTGACTCTTGAAAAAGCAACAGATGGAACAATGTCTAGCTGTGCACGTATCACAGTGAATTGTGCCAGAGTGGTACCACGTGGCAGTGGTACCATGAGTTCTACTGAGACGAGGCCAGACAGTTCTCCACATTGGAGAAGGTGGCAGTGTTAATCTAGGCTGCTTTGGTATACCTCCCATCTCCTAACTTCAAAACTGGCCACCCACAGCCACAATTCATCCTCTTTCCCCCCCCCCCCCCCCATCTACCCACACACAAACACACCCCTTTCAGCATAGGAATACCATCAAAATTGTGCTTAATTTTATTTTTTGCTCTGATTTATTTGTAACTCATTTTTACTACATCCAGTTGCTTCAAAAGAAAGCTAAAGTGATTCTGTTTAAACAAGCTGTGTTTCTACGTTTTTGCTTCTATTAGTGCAGAAAGAAGTTCTGAGACTGAAATACAAAGACTATGGTGAACATCTCTCTGAGCACAACTTAATTCGACTGACGGCCATGCTTATATCTAAAGGCACATCTGATGTGAGTCTTAAGGAGCGTGACGTTTTTCTGAACCTGCCTCAGCTCACTGTGAAGGTAAATGCAAGAGCCCTCAGTTGTTGAGAAAAACAGTTGTACTTAGTCTTTGAAGGAAATGAAAAAGTGAACTTTGGTTTTGAAATATGATTTTTGATGTTTAAACCGAGCGGTGGACACATTTTTCCCCTTGGACTCACAGACAGCATCCTGTTTGCAACAGTACCCGCACACAGATTGAGGCTTGGCATTGACTAGTGGGCTTTCCTTCTACCTGTGTAATCCAGTTTTGCAGAATCGGATTAGAGCAGTGTCAGTGCTTTGAGTGCCTGACTCGACTCCACCTTCTTTTCATTTACTTGTTCCCCTGGTGCAAGTACAACTGTTCAGGCGGAAGATAAGAACAGTAACAAAATGTTCTATCTTCAGACATATCTGAAAACATTAAATTATTGCAAATTTAAGTTACTTTAAACAGGACTTCCATCTGATCAAGAGTTCAAAGCGAAAGAAAACACATAGTAGATTGATGCATTTAATGTGAAGAAGCATCAGCATCCATTTCGCCCATGAGTTTAAGTTAGTAAAATAAAAGTCGTAGAAGACCTCCAGTCAAGGCTATATGTTGCTAGGTCTTAATAGTAGCTGATTAAATTTCAGGAGTATTATAAAAGAGAAAGAAGGCACTAATGATGCCTACAGAGGATTGTATTATGCATTGGTTTTTTGGAAAGCCTAAAACCAGCACTTTTAAAATCAACGTCAAAAATACACACGCAGGGCCTACTGGCTAAATCGAAGCTTATGAATTTTTGTTGAACTGTTTGTCACAAATATTGCCCAACACATGGCAAAACTAATGAATTCTGGGAGATTTATTTATAGCAGTTAAGTGATCATATTCTTCTTGAGAAATGGTAAGAAGGTAATGATCCCACTGTAAGCTATTTTTTCTAATAATTAAGTAATATTCATTAGATTCACAGCTTTCAAAAAGTTTGTTCTGCAATTTTGTTAGCAGTTTATTAATTTCTATTTTAAAAAAAAAAGGCCATTTGATCCTTCCTTGTGTTCTGTAATAGTAAAGTCAGGTCCATTATATGAAAGGACTTTTGAAGTCAGTAGTTGTTGTTGATTTTAATATCCTGGGTTTTTTCAGGTGTTTTCCACGTTTTATCTTTAGCATTTAAAAACTTGGAGAAAATTCAGAGAAAAAATTATAGTCTGCTTTTGCTGACTACACAACTACTAGGTGGTGCAGTACTTGCACATACGCAAATGCAGGCTCTTCAACTGGAACATCAGTGTCTGCGACGTTCAGGCAGCTGCCAGGATTAAAGGTGGCGCTGCTCAATTTCTCACAGGAAATGCTTATGGCTAGATTGTTCCAGCAAACTAACCTTCCATTAACTTGGATGGAAGCCCAGTAATATGCTACTATGTAATTATAGGATATTAACTGTAATTTTCAGATCCATTTAATATTTGAGTAATCCTATTAATTACAAAAGAATTTTATGATTGAATTTCCATTGGCAGATAATGAATTGTCACCCCGATCGAAAATCGGGTAGAGTATAAAATGTGCTGCCAATTTGTTATTGTGATTCATTTATATGACTGACCAGGATTGATTTCACCCAAACCCAGATGGAGCTAGCGGCTGGAGGGGGGTGCGGGGAAGTGGGGAGCGAGCGGCCAGAGAGCAGGGTGGCGAGAGCAGGGAACAATCGTCCAGAGGAGTGGGGAGGGAGCAGTGATGCCTGGAGTGAGCAACTGAGGGGACGAAGCATCACGGCCTAGAGCGAGTTGCCGAGGGGAGAGGTCTCCAGCCTCTCAGTCTCCCATTCAGCTGCTTCCTCCAGCCGAGTGGGGGGCTGGATATCCAATGACGCTTTATCACACATGCGCGAAGATGAACCAGGCGCGGAGACACAATGACATTGATGCTGCGCAATGATGTCATCCCGTGCACGCGCCACTTAGTCCTGGCAAGATGTAGCTGCGCATGTGCGCAGCTTGGCGCACTCCGATTTAGCTGCAGTCACTATCAAGGATCTTTAATGTACATCACATTATGAATGTGCATATGGAAACCTGATTTCTGATCAGAAAAATAAGATAAAAGTAAGGATTTTTTTTTCAAATTTGGGAAGAAATTGTTTTTTTACCAATTCATACACAAAAAAATTCAGGAACTTATTAATTGATTTTGAAACTTCATAATTATATGTTAAAATCAGACATGGTTTTAAAAATGTAATATTCAAGTGAAATGGATTAATATGTCTGAATGCACTATCTATGCAAGTTACAGTCTTTGCTCAATCTAGGTGGTTGGTGAACCAATCCTGTACAGAGAGCTAACTGTCCAAATAAAGTTTGCAAATCCTCTTCCCATCACATTAACGAGAGGCATCTTCAGTGTGGAAGGCACTGGACTCACGGATCTACAGGAAATTAAATCTCCGTAAGTGACATCTTTAACATTTCAGTAAATGAAAGAGATGTTACAGAACATGAATGTTGGATATTGTGCAATAACTATATATGGTCAGATGCTTGCAGTTTGCTACTGATGTTGCTAATGTTTAGTTAAGGAAAAGACTATTTTCAAAGGCTTTCCTTCTTCATATCAGTCAAACAGTTCAAAACATCTTACAGCTCTGGGATGTTGCAGGTTAACAGTCCCTGTGACTCTGGGATGTTGCAGGTTAACAGTCCCTGTGACTCTGGGATGTTGCAAGTTAATGTGACTCCAGGATGGTATGTTGCCTCCCTGGTGCTAGGGTCAAGAATGTCACGGAGCAACTGCAGGACATTCTAAAGGGGGAGGGTGAACAGTCAGAGGTCGTGGTTCGCATCGGTACCAGTGACATAGGTCGAAAGAGGGATGAGGTCCTGCCACAAGAATTTAGGGAACTAGGTAACAGATTAAAAAGCAGGACCTCAAAAGTTGTAATCTCTGGATTACTCCCGGTGCCACGTGCTAGTGAGTATAGGAATAGGAGGATCGAGCAGATGAATACATGGCTGAGGGGATGGTGCAGGAGGGAGGGCTTTAGTTTCCTGGATCCCTGGGGCTGTTTCTGGCAAAGGTGGGATCTGTACAAGTTGGACGGGTTGCACCTGAACCGGAATGGGATCATCATCCTTGCTGGGAGGTTTGCTGTTGCGGTGGTGGGGAGGGGGTGGGGGGGGATACAGAGTGGAGGTACGGTAGGGGGTGATGCACAATCAAATATAGAAGAGAAACAGAGTCAGTCTGGAAGGCAGAGCAAATATAGACCTGTTAAGGCACAAGTGAAAAATGCAAGGCTGAATTGCATTTACTTTAATGCAAGGAATCTTACTAATAGGGCAGAAGAATTGAAGGCATTGATTAGCACATGGGATTATGATATTAGTGCTATCACAGAGATATGGTTGAGGGAGGGGTAGGACTGGCAGCTCAATATTCCAGGGTATAGAATTTTCAGGCGTGACAGAGGAGGGGATAAAAGAGGAGGTGATATTGCACTGTTGATCAAGGAGTCAATTACTGCAGTAAGGAGGGATGATGTCTTAAGAGGTTCCTCAAATGAGACCATATGGGTAGAACTTAAAAATAAAAAGGGGTAATCACTTGGCTGGGAGTGCACTACAGTCAGGGAGAGATAGAGGAGCAGATATGTAGGCAAATCTCAGAGAAGTGTAAAAATAATAGGGGATTTCAACTTCCCCAATATCAACTGGGATAGTCTTAGTGCAAAAGGCTTAAAGGGGGCGGAATTCTTAAAGTGCATACAGGAGAGCTTTTTGAGCCAGTATGTAGAAAGTCCTACAAGAGAAGGGGCAGTACTGGACCTAATCCTTGGGAATTAAGCTGGACAAGTGGTAGAAGTGTCAGTGGGGGAGCATTTCGGGGATAGTAACCATAACTCTGTAATTATGTAAAAGGACAAAGATGGACTGGAAATAAAGGTACTGAATTGGGGCAAGGCCGATTTCAGTATGATAAAACAGGATCTGGCCAAAGTGGACTGGGAGGAAAGTCTACATCAGACCGGTGGGAGTCATTCAAAAAGGAAATAGTGAGAGTTCAGGGCCAATATGTACCCGTTAAGGTGAAGGGTTTACCAACAAGTCCAGGGAACCCTGGATGTCAAGGGGTATAGAGGATTGGAACAGGAAAAAAAGGAGGCTTATGGCAGATTCAGAGTGCTGAAAACAACGGAGGCCCTAGAGGAGTATAGAAAGTGTGGGGGGGGGGGGGGGGGGGTACTTTAAAAAGTAAGGAGAGCAAAGAGGGGACATGAAAAAATACTGGCAGGCATGATAAAAGAAAATCCTAAGGCATTTTATAAGTATATTAAGGGCAAGAGGATAAGCAGGGAAAGAGTAGGGCCCATTAGGGATTAAAGTGGCAATCCGGAAGATATAGGTGAGGCTTTAAATGATTACTTTTCATCTGTGTTCACCATGGAGAAAGACGAAGTAGGTGTAGAGATCAGGGAGGGAAATTGTGATATACTTGAACATATTAACATTGAAAGGGAGGTAGTATTAGCTGTTTTAGCGGGCTTAAAAGTGGATAAATCCCCAGGCCCAGATGAGATGTACCCCAGGCTGTTATGTGAGGCAAGGGAGGAGATAGCGGGGCTCTGACACAAATTTTCAAATCCTCTCTGGCCACAGGAGAGGTGCCAGAGGACTGGAGGACAGCGAATGTGGTACCATTATTCAGGCGGGTAGCAAGGATAAACCAGGTAATTACAAGCCGGTGAGTCTAACATCAGTAGTGGGAAACTATTGGAAAAAATTCTGATGGACAGGATTAATCTCCACTTGGAGAGGCAGGGATTAATCAGGGATAGTCAGCATGGCTTTGTCAGGGGGAGATCGTGTTTAACTAACTTGATTGAATTTTTCAAGGAGGTGACCAGATGTATCGATGAGGGTAAAGCAATTGATGTAGTATACATGGATTTCAATAAGGCTTTTGATAAGGTCCCGCATGGGAGATTGGTCACGAAGGTAAGAGCCCATGGGATCCAGGGCAATTTGGCAAATTGGATCCAAAATTAGCTCAGTGGCAGGAGGGAGAGGGTAATGGTCAAGGGTTGTTTCTGCGAGTGGAAGCCTGTGACCAGTGGTGTACCGCAGGGATCGGTGCTGGGACCCTTGCCGTTTGTAGTGTACATTAATGATTTAGACATGAATATAGGAGGTATGATCAGTAAGTTTGTAGATGAAACGAAAATTGGTGGTATCGTAAATAGTGGGGAGGAAAACCTTAGATTACAGGACGATATAGATGGGCAGAGCAGTGGCAAATGGAATTTAATCCTGAGAAGTGTGAGGTAATGCATTTTGGGAGGACTAACAAGGCAAGGGAGTATGCAATGGATGGTAGGACCCTAGGAAGTACAGAAGGTCAGAGGGACCTTGGTGTACTTGTCCATAGATCACTGAAGGCAGCAGCACAGGTACATAAGGTGGTTAGGAAGGCATATGGGATACTTGCCTTTATTAGCCGAGGCATAGAATATAAGAGCAGGGAGGTTATGATGGAGCTGTATAAAACGCTCATTAAGCCACAGCTGGAGTACTGTGTACAGTTCTGGGCACCACACTAGAGGGAGGATGTGATTGCACTGGAGAGGGTGCAGAGGAGACTCACCAGGATGTTACCTGGGCTGGAGCGTTTCAGCTATGAAGGGAGACTGAAAAGGCTAAGGTTGTTTTCCTTAGAGCAGAGAAGGCTGAGGGGGGACATGATTGAGGTATACAAAATTATGAGGGGCATTGATAGATTAGATAGGAAGAAACTTATTCCCTTAGTAGAGGGATCAATAACTAGGGGGCATAGATTTAAGGTAAGGGGCAGTAGGTTTAGAGGGGATTTGAGGAAAAAATTTTCACCCAGAGGGTGGTTGGAATCTGGAACGCACTGCCTGATGAGGTGGTAGAGGCAGGAACCATCACAACATTTAAGAAGTATTTAGATGAGCACTTGAAATGCCATAGCATACAAGGCTACGGGCCAAGTGCTGGAAAATGGGATTAGAATAGGTAGGTGCTTGATGGCTGGCACAGACGCGATGGGCCGAAGGGCCTGTTTCTGTGCTCTATGACTCTATAACGGTCCCTGTGTGACTCTGGGATGTTGCTGGTCACGGGTTCTTGTATGATTCAGAGATAGTGCAAGTTAACATTGCCATCTGCAGGCCATTTCCTCAGAAACTGAAAGTTCAATGAGATTTGATTGCCAAAAAGAATATGTGCATCATCAATATTCAAGTGTGCTATGGTGACATAATGGAGATAGTTTTGGAAATATTAAGTTAAAGGGAAATATGTGTGCTAATAAATGAGTCACAGTTTATATCGGTAGTTTTCGAAATAATAGATTTCAAGCAGTAGGAACGGTGATATGTCACTGGATCACCAGTCATATATATATGTGCTTAAAAGATATTGATAAAAAGTTTAAATTTTAAATATGACTACTTAGTGCAGTGGGTTGGACACTCTACTTTTACCTCTGGAACTCAGGCTCAAATCCAGGTGAGATAGGTGTGATGGAAGTTACTTTTACCCTCCCGCTGTCCTGGTCCTATGTATCTTTAAAATTACCTTTCTTAAATGGATTACTTATCCCCTGGCATCTGTCAGTAATGTTCTGTGCTTGGCCTCTAGAAGCTGTGTGTCTGTGTCCTGGAGTGAGTCATTCTCCACATATTTTGACTATTGTCTTTAATTATTCTTCAGTTACATCATGCTGCACCTTCATACAGCATTATCATGGTTCGATTCACAGAATACAGAATACATTATTTTTTGTTGCTGTAGGGAAGTGCTGACCACTTGCTGCTGTGATAGTTTAGTTGAGATTGAGAATTCACCATAATACCTGTCACATCGCATGGCACCAGAGCGCCCAAGGCCCTGTGACATCTATATCTTGCCACCCTCCTTGCAATGAGGCACTGAATACCAGAGCCATCTTCAATCTGCTACAAACATTGCAGTGGAGCTTCGAGACCCTGGGCTGGTGGCATTTTTCTGCACACATTGTAGTGGAGCACTAAGACTCTGCCACACATATTGGAACAGGGTACTGAAACCCTATGCCAGCCTATGCTGGTGACACTCTGAGAAAGGTTCACATTTTATTTGGGCTGTTTTCACAATCCAATTGAAGATTTCCACCATTTTTTTTATATTTGCTTCTTGTCACAAAGAACAATGTCCAAGTTGTGAGGGAAGAACTGCTGCAGCATAATTACATTTGAAATCTAAGGGCCAAGCACAGCAAGAATCCAAAGTAGTTGAATAACTTGATCATATCGCCTTACTCTGTTATTTAATGAGCCCTGCAAACACAGCTTGCCCAGCTTTTACTCTCAGGTCAGACTCAGTAGATTGCCACCCACAGTCCCCAGCAAAAGAACAGTAAGTGCACCAGAAATGAGCGAGAAAGGCCAAAGTATCCTTTGATACTATTTATTTATTTATTCACCATCTTTATTTCTGATTCAACTGATACGCCTTCAATCGAGATCCCATCGACCACCCCCTCCCCCTCCATTCTGTCTTTGAAGACTGCCAAACAAAAGCCAGCATTCAGTACCGTACTGATGGCTTCAATACTTCTTGGGCCATGATAGAATTAAAATAACACATAATTTTAGAAGCTTAAGAATGAGACAATTCTTGTCAATGTGAAAAGCCAATTTAAATCAGTATACATCAGATACTGGAACAGTTTCACTCGAGGTTGTTTACTTTCAGCTTCCACCAGGAATGCTACACTAATTGGGGGGAATTTTATGGAGGTGACAGGGATCTCGGCCACTGGCTGGAGAACCAGCAAGAGACCCATGTTGTCTCCTTTGGGCAATGCCCACCATATTACGAAGCACTCGGGCACTTGAGAGGCTACCGGTGGGCCTTTCCCCGGATCAGGATCCCGGGAATGGAAAATCCTGCCCACTAAATGCTGCCGGCCAATCGGAGGCTTGTAGCTCTTCTGCTCGGTAGCGTCACTGGGGAGGCGATGGCTGCTGCCAAATGGAGGCTCAGGATTGTGGAACGACCCAAGCTAAAGGTAAGTGGGGGTCACGAGGGCGGGGGTGTTTAGGGGGAGTCGGCAGCAAGGGCAGGAGAGTGGCTCTCGGCGGGCCCCCACTTCCCAATGCCGGGCCATTCAATCAGGCACATAGTGTCTTTGAACGATGGAACTCCCCTGGGAGATCCAGCACGGGTTTGCAAGTCGTGCTCCCCGCGTGGCGACAGCCCTGCCTGCCTGCCGCTCGGTGAATACCAGTGGCGGTGGGAAGAGGCCCTTAATTGGGCATTAATTGCCCCTTAAGGGCCTCAATTGGCAGTGGGGTGGGAAGGCCGTCCACAGGCCTTCCTGCCACGGACTTAATCAGGGTGGAGGCGGGAAGATGGCGGGGTCCCCATCCTGCCCAATTAAATGCCCTTCCTGCCTCCAAACTCACCATGGGGGTGAGCATAAAATACTGCCCATAGACTTTCAAAAGGAGTTTGGAGAGAGGCCACTTGCTCTGTGGGTTATTATTCTCACTATTTCCTGCTACACATTTTGGATGAAAACTGCATGTTTCCAATGTAATGATAATTGCAGGAAGTTCTGCACAGGGTTGCATGGGTTTAGATTAGATTAGAGATACAGCACTGAAACAGGCCCTTCGGCCCACCGAGTCTGTGCCGAACATCAACCACCCATTTATACTAATCCTACGCTAATCCCATATTCGTACCAAACATCCCCACCTGTCCCTATATTTCCCTACCACCTACCTATACTAGTGACAATTTATAATGGCCAATTTACCTATCAACCTGCAAGTCTTTTGGCTTGTGGGAGGAAACCGGAGCACCCGGAGAAAACCCACGCAGACACAGGGAGAACTTGCAAACTCCACACAGGCAGTACCCGGAATCGAACCTGGGTCCCTGGAGCTGTGAGGCTGCGGTGCTAACCACTGCGCCACTGTGCCGCCCCTTCCTGCACTCTCACATATATAAATCTTTGCGGATCAGATGTGGTCTATTTGGTTATCCTACATGATTTTAATTCTAATAGCACCACATATTAGAAGAAACCCCTTTTACATTTCTTGTGTTTCTGATTTTTTTCCTAAATAAATAAAGTACTGCAGCAATCCATCCTGGACAAGACGTTGTGGTGAATGTATCCTTCACACCAAGCAAGACTGGTTTACGGAAACTGATGGTGGATTTCGACAGCAACAGACTCCGCGATGTTAAAGGTTCCACCAACATTATTGTCAGGCGGGCTTAGCAAACGATCGCTGGTATTTTATTAAGTATTTTAATCCATAGAGGAATCGGCTAGGAATCTTGATTTAGTGCAATAGAACATTTGGTTGCTGAATTCATATGTTGATAGTATATTTTGTACTGGAAGGATATTTACTATAGTCACTAGTACTTGGCTACCCAACAGTGCGCTGGCTTTATTGTATTAAGGCACAAAACAGTTACCACGCCACATGCATATCACAGAATCACACTATTGTTACAGTGCAGAAGGAGGCCATTCAGCCCATTGTGTCTGCACCAGCTTTCCAAATGAGCAATTCACCTAATGTCATTCCCCCGCCTTCTCCCCTTAATCCTGCACATTCTTCCTTTTCAGATAACAGTCTGAATGCCTCAATTGAACCTGCCTGCACCACACTCTCAGGCAGTACATTCCAGATCCTAACCTCTTGCTGCATGAAGAAGTTTTTCCTCATATCCCTTGTGCTTTTGCCAATCAGTTTAAATCTGTGCCCTCTCATTCTCGATCCTTTCACGAGTGGGAACAGTTTTTTCCTATTCGCTCTGTCCAGACCCCTCATGATTTTGAATGCCTCTCTCAAATCACCTCTCAGCCTTTTCTTCAAGGAAAACAGTCCCAAATTCCCCAATCTGTCTTCATACCTGAAGTTTGTCATCCCTGGACCATTCTTGTGAATCTTTTCTGTATGTTTTCCAATGCCCTCACATCTTTCCTAAAGTGCAGTGCCCAGAACTGGACACGTTACTCCAGCTGAGGCCGAACTGGTGTCTTATAGAAGTTCAACATAGCTTCCTTGCTCTTGTACTCTGTGCCCCTATTAATAAAGCCCAGGATACTGTCTGCTTTATTAACTGCTCTCTCAACCTGCCCTGCCACCTTCAATGACTTATGCACATATGCACCCAGATCCCCCTGCTCCTGCGCCCCCTTTAGAATTGTACCCTTTATGTTATATTGTCTCCCCATGTTCTTCCTACCAAAATTAATCACTTCACATTTCTCTGCATTGAACTTCATCTACCACTTGTCTGCCCATTCCACCAACTTGACTATGTCCTTTTGAAGTTCTACACTATCCTCCCCACAGTTCACAATTGTTCCAAGTTTCATATCATCCATAATTTTTGAAATTGTGCCCTGTACACCAAGGTCTAGGTCTTTAATATACATCAGGAAGAGCAAGGGTCCCAACACGGATCCTTGGGGGACTCCACTATAAACCTTCCTCTAGTCCTAAAAACATCCATTAACCACTACTCTTTATTTCGTCACTCAGCCAATTTTGTATCCATGTTGCTACTGTCCCATATATTCCATGAGCTATAACTTTGCTCACGAGTCTGTTGTGTGGCACTTTATCAAATGCCTTTTAAAAGTCCATGTACACCACAGCAACAGCATTGCCCTCATCAACCCTCTCTGTTACCTCTTCATAAAACTCCAACAAGTTAGTTAAACATGTTGTTCCCTTAATGAATCCATGCTGCCTTTCCTTAATTAACTCACATTTGTCCATGTGACTATTCATTTGGTCCCGAATTATTATATAATTGTGTTTACTTAAAGCTACCAAAGAGCATTGATGTAAAGAGTAGTAAAAGCAGATAATAAGCTTCCTTCTGACATTTTTGAGTCTGATTCTCTTGGGTAGAGAGTGGAAAGTCACTACACATCATCAAGGCCAAGGACAGGCTGCAACCTGTTACAGAGTAACAAAGTTTGATAAGTAAAAGCAAAATATTGCAGATGCTGGAAATCTGAAATAAAAACAGAAAGTACTGGAAATATTCAGCAGGTCTGGCAACATCAGTGGAGAGGGAGAAGCAGAGTTAACGTTTCAGGTCCGTGACCTTTCATCAGAATGGATGAAGGGTCACTGACCTGAATCGTTAACCCTGCTTCTCTTTCCACAGATGCTGCCAGATCTGCTGAATATTTCCAGTACTTACTGTTTTTATTTAAATTTTGATGAATGTTAGTTAAGTAACGAGTTCAACTGTGACAGTTTTGGACTTTCCTTCCCTTGTGAATCTTGGGAAAGATATGTAAGCATGTGAATGAAGAAGCTAAGAGTTAATAATTATCAGGTTCCTCTTTATAAAGAAACCTGTTTGTGCATATTAATGGAAAAGTAGATAAAGATTTTATTTCTGTGGTCGTGTTTTGCTCCAATAAGGATGTTTTCCTTTTTTATTTGTTTTCTTGCTTTCTCCTTAAGCCAGGAGAGAAGAGGCTCTATGGTCACATGTGCTGATTAGGTGATGGGAGATCTGCCTGTGCTGACAGGTCTCCCCAAACTCACACCCCATCCAACAACCTAGAGGAGAACTGGCAAAGGCCCAACTGGGGGTTGGGGGTAAAGAGTGTCGTTGGTTTACAGTTGCTGTAATAAGAAGCCTTGTGGGGTGTGGAGTTGAGCAGTTCTGTCATTTTTGCATCTTTTATCCAAAAACAATCAAAATACTTCATATTAAAAGACCTTATTATTCTTTCTCTTCTGTTCCTAGTGGCAACCTATTTCTTCCATTGCTTTTACATCTGGCAACTCATGGCCTGGGTTGTTGCTGTAACAAAGACATTTTAAGTGGACAGGCCATTAGTCTCACCAACAACTTCCTAGCAGGATAATTGTCTAGATGCGATGCTACTCTGCTCCCCTGAGAGGCAAGTAACCCAGTGGATGCAGCCCAGTATTCTGAGACCTGAACCTGTGTCTCTGCTTGCTGTCTGGAGTGGAGTCAAACCCACAGTCTCTGACTCAGGGGTGAGAATGTTACTGATGAGCCAAGTCTCACTCCCATGTTAAAAGTTTTTGTGAATATAACAGAAACAAAGAACAAAGAACAGTACAGCACAGGAACAGGCCATTCGGCTCTCCAAGCCTGCGCCGATCTTGATGCCTGCTTAAACTAAAACGTTCTGCACTTCCAGGGTCCGTATCCCTCTATTCCCATCCTATTCATGTATTTGTCAAGATGCCTCTTAAACGTCCCTATCGTACCTGCTTCCACCACCTCCCCCGGCAGCAAGTTCCAGGCACTCACCACCCTCTGTGTAAAGAACTTGCCTCGCACATCCCCTCTAAACTTTCCCCTCGCACCTTAAACCTATGTCCCCTAGTAACTGACTCTTCCACCCTGGGAAAAAGCTTCTGACTATCCACTCTGTCCATGCCGCTCATAACTTTGTAAACCTCTATCATGTCGCCCCTCCACCTCTGTCGTTCCAGTGAAAACAATCCGAGTTTATCCATCCTCTCCTCATAGCTAATGCCCTCCAGACCAGGCAACATACTGGTAAACCTCCTCTGTACCCTCTCCAAAGTCTCCACGTCCTTCTGGTAGTGTGACAACCAGAATTGCACGCAATATTCTAAGTGTGGCCTAACTAAAGTTCTGTACAGCTGCGGCATGACTTGCCAATTTTTATACTCTATGCCCCGACTGATGAAGGCAAGCATGCCGTATGCCTTCTTGACTACCTTATCCACCTGTGTTGCCACTTTCAGTGACCTGTGGACCTGTATGCCCAGATCTCTCTGCCTGTCAATATTCCTAAGGGTTCTGCCATTTACTGTATACTTCCCACCTGCATTAGATCTTCCAAAATGCATTACCTCACATTTGTCCGGATTAAACTCCATCTGCCATTTCTCCGCCCAAGTCTCCAATCGATTATATCCTGCTGTATCCTCTGACAATCCTCATCACTATCCGCAACTCCACCAACCTTTGTGTCGTCCGCAAACTTACTAATCAGACCAGCTACACTTTCCTCCAAATCATTTATATATACTACAAACAGCAAAGGTCCCAGCACTGATCCCTGCGGAACACCACTAGTCACATCCCTCCATTCAGAATAGCACCCTTCCACAGCTTCCCTCTGTCTTCTGTGACCGAGCCAGTTCTGTATCCATCTTGCCAGCTCACCTCTGATCACGTGTGACTTCACCTTTTGTACCAGTCTGCCATGAGGGACCTTGTCAAAGGCTTTACTGAAGTCCATATAGATAAATTCCACTGCCCTTCCTTCATCAATCATCTTTGTCACTTCCTCAAAAAACTCAATCAAATTAGTGAGACACGGCCTCCCCTTCACAAAACCATGCTGTCTCTCGCTAGTAAGTTTGTTTGTTTCCAAATGGGAGTAAATCCTGTCCCGAAGAATCCTCTCTAATAATTTCCCTACCACTGACGTAAGGCTCACCGGCCTATAATTTCCTGGATTATCCTTGCTACCCTTCTTAAACAAAGGAACAACATTGGCTATATAGCCATAGACATAGAATCATAGAATGGTTACAGCATATAAGGAGGCCATTCAGCCTGTCAAATCCATGTCAGCTCTGCAAGCGTAATTTAGCTAGTCCCACTCCCAACCTTTCCCCGTAGTCCTGCAAATGTTTTCCTTTCATATTTTGTTATTAGTATTGTTTCTCAATAGAATGGGAAGCTTTAATTATTCAAGCATGAATCAAATTTTCTTGTAATGTTTTCATAATAAGCTGACTTCTTAACTAAATGTGACCAATACAAGCACCAAATACGAAAGCCTTATCATGAAAATACTTATTAAATGGATTGTTCATCGTGACACCGTGCCATAAGTAATGTGACGAGGACATCTGTTCCTCACAGAGGTTCAGGTAGGAGAATTGCTCCCTGAACATCCTGGGCAGATATAGTCTCCTACTGGGACCTGTTCAACTAACCCCACCCCTTGCCACTCTCCTCCTCCCTCTTCCAGCAGTTTGTCCTGTTTTGTGTCGCATCTTCCTGTCATGCTGTAGACCAGAGGGAAGGCAAACTACTGCACCCATGTTTGGGAACAAGTGGTTTGTGCAGAATACTTGAAGTCAAGACAAAGTCCTTCTTCCAGTGCCATACCACTCCCTGTAGACTTTAGCAACTTTAAACAACTCTAGAAACCACCAACAAAAACAAGAAATGCTGGATTCACTCAGCAGGTCTGGCAGCATCTGTGGAAAGAGAAGCAGAGTTAACGTTTCGGGTCAGTGACCCTTCTTCGGAACTGACAAATATTAGAAAAGTCACAGATTATAAACAAGTGAGGTGGGGGTTGGGCAAGAGATAACAAAGGAGAAGGTGCAGATTGGACCAGGCCACATAGCTGACCAAAAGGTCACGGAGCAAAGGCAAACAATATGTTAATGGTGTGTTGAAAGACAAAGCATTAGTACAGATTAGGTGTGAATATACTGAATATTGAACATCAGCAAGTGCAAACCTGAAGAAAAGCAACCTGAAAAAAAACAGTGGGTGAGCAAACTGAACAAACTGAGATGAACTGAAATAAATACAAAAAAAGATTGTAAAAAATGTAAAAAGGAATGCCAAAAAAAAAAAGGAAGAAAAAATAACTAAAAATGACTGAAAATGAAAGTAAAGTGGGGGGCTGTCATGCTCTAGAAACCACCAAATACTTCTACAATTGCAGCAACAGCCCGTAGAAGTCAATCGGCAAGTAATCTGAAAGTAGCTGATGATTCCTTTTATATAGTGCTGGTCAGCAGACTTTGCTGCTGCTGTGTGTGTGTTTAAAGGTGGCTTTGGCTGGAGTGTTGAGCTCCAAATTGTCAGCGCTGGCATCAAAGCAGCTTTACAAGTTGATTAATATCACAGTCAGCCCACTCCAGTGGATACTCCCTGTATGCCTGCTAATGCCCTCACCAAAATAGCATCCAGCACAGCTAGCACCAGAAATATGTGTGTGGACAGCATTTTGGAGACAAAATGGCACTTGTAGCACCAATAAAATGGGCTGCATCACTTGTTACTAATGGCCTCTGCCCTGAAACACCAATAACTTTAAACATTTTCATCCTGTAGAATCACAGTTCTTAAATTTAAATAAAAAAGATTTTGTTTGATTGTCACTTCATAATGGTTACACTTATAAATTTTTCCTCTAAGGTCTTCAAATGCACAAAAGAAGACCGAGAAAACATCCAACACCAGGTTCAATAACATAGTGGTTATGTTACTGGAGTAATAATTTGGAGAGCACCAGCTCAAACTCCACCATGGCTATTTGAGAATTCGACTGCAGCTTAAAAGAAAAATTTGGAAGTTAACAGCTGGTATCAGTAAAATATGATCACCAAGCTCTTGAATTGTCATAAAATTCCAATAAATTCTCTGTCCTTTAGGCACATTATCTGGTCTTGCCTATATGTGTCTCCAGGCGTACACAAATGTTGTGACTCATACCTGCCCTTTGAAGTGGCCTAGCAAGTCACTTCATTGTATTAAACCCAAGACAACTAGATATGGGCAACAAATGACTGCCTTGCCAGTGATGCCCATATTCTAAGAATAAATAATAAAAATAAATGAATTAAAGAACTTAAAGTGGTTTCTAAAGATTCCATCTTTTAATTTGGGAAATTTTTCTGGATATATATACACACAGTATTTTCCTTTACATGGTAATTCAATTCATTATGATGAGTCAGAAAAAGCTTCAACAAATGCTGCTACCTCTATTATGTGACAGAAAATAATTACATTATAACATAAACACAAGCTTCAAAATTCAGTTAATCCTTCTGTTCATATAAGGTACATAAACTTTTTGGCAACCAATTTAAAAGTTTAATAGTTAGTTTGTATAATAGCTTGTTGCAATGTCCAACAACAATTTAAATCCATTCAGAATGGCAATTTATAATTCCTTTTGACAGAAAATCAACATTTAATGAATTACTGCCACTCGTGAGAAATGCCTCATTAATTACAATAGAGTTTCTGGTAAATTCCAAAAGCTCTTCTCCAGATTATTTGCAGATGAACACTCATTTGGAGATGTTGAAGCCATTTGCGGTGGTGTCAATATCAAGCAAGCACAAAACAAACAGCTTATGAGCTGCCCTAAGTATGAAGTTATTTTCACAATTAAAATGTGATAAAGTACTGACTGTGCTTTTATCACTTACACTGCTATGCAATTAGACATCCAAGCTACACTGAAAATGAATCTTTTAATTACTTTCACATATAAAGTTGCCTCACAATTATCCGTAACATGAATCATTTTGTGGATGTGAGCAATTTGATATGCACACTGAAGCAGTGTTGAGATTCTTGTGTGTAAACCAAATGTACTCTGACTCACTTGTCTTTTCACAAAATAGCTGGTCATACTACCAAGAAACAGCTGGTTTTGGGACAGCTTAAGTTGTCTCATAGTGGATCATGAGTCACATATCTGCACATCCCTCAAAGGTTGCATATGTGCAGAAGAGGTGGCGCATGTTACATTATGGGACAACTTGAGCTGATTCGGAATCGGGTGTTTTTCAGACTCCAAACAAAGTGCAAATGGGGGCTAGAAATGTGATGTCCGTACAAAGAGTGGGTGGTTGGTAACAATGGTTATCAGTTGAGCCCTACCAAATTCATGGCCGTGATAAATGCTGCATGGGCCGTGAAATCACAGATCCTCTGTGAAATGGGCCATTTGTGAGGTTCACACATATTACTGATGGAAACAAGACTCACCTCGCTGATTGCTGGACATGTTGCAAATATAGTGTATTTTATTGATTGACACAGGGCTCAACTTGCTGATTGGTAGATGAGATAGGTCTTCCGGTGTAGGTTTGAGAGAAGCAGTCTCCAGTATTAACAGATAAGTGAGAATGCCAGAATGAGCAAATCAAAAATGACCACAACCATTACTGCAGCACATTGAGTGAAAGAATTTGGAAGCCAATATTACTGCTATGGGGAAGAGTCAAGAGGTGAAGAAAAAATGGCTCAGAAATTTCAACAACCTTCTGTGGCATTCTCAAAACCTGTGCGTATCTTTGACCCTCCACAAATGTACCTGTTGATGGTGAATTTAAACTCATTTGATGTAATTCCTGGCTTTGACAAGAACTGTAGGCTGAAGATTCCTGGTTATAAAAGCATTGCAAAAGAGCAGATTGTACCTTGCCTGTGCTGCAGTTTTGGAACTCTCCGGAATGCAGAATCGCCCACCTTGCAAGGCTAGCGCGGAGCAGTCTGACAGTTCCAACAAACTCTGTGGATGCGGAGAGAGCTGTGTTCACAGCACAGAGACAGGGAATGAAGAAAGATACAGTTACAAGTTGCTCCATGCTCACATTCAACCACTGACTTCAATGAGTAAAGAATATGACCTGCTTGTAGTCAGCTTTTTACAGTATTGAGTATAGAATAAATGCCATTTGAAACCAGAAACCTCCTTTGTCTTTTTTTTTGTTTTAAATAGATAATTTTCATAGTTTTTTGAAACACCGTGAAATTTACAATTTAAATGTGTGAAATCAGGAAATTCTCAATTCTTAAAATGCCGTTACTGTGGAATATGTAAAATTTGACCGTGAATTTGGTAGGACCCTAGTACTGTAGTTATTGGGAAATGCATTGCATATATGGGTCGCTCTTTGTGCGATCAAAACTTCCTAGTATTATCCTCAATTTTGAACCTATGTCCCCTTACCTTACACAATTCACTTCAAATGAATTTTCTGGATTAGCTTTTTCCATACTGAGAGCTATCTTGTATACTTCTATATGATCATTTCTCAGACATGTTGAAAGCTGCAAAGCCCAGGTTTCTCCAATCTTTCCTCATATCTCAGACTTCTGATATGAGGAACCAATCTCATGCTGCTTCTCAGCACTGCCTCCAGTCCTTCAACATCTCCTTTGTGTGCTGGTGCCCAGAGCTGGACACAGTACTCAAGCTGTGGTCTGAACAAAGCACTATACAGTTTGATCATGACTTCCCCTGACTTGCTTGATATTGATTTGGCTATGTCAATTGCTGCTGTCATTGGCTGGACATGTTGATTCTATTAAGACTTCTTGGTCTGTTTCAACTTCATCCCTTAACTATTTCAGCACCATTCTTAGATGTGTGTCACTGGTTTTTCCTTTCTTTGTGTAATGTTTGCACTGCATTAAATGTCATCTGCAATTGTTCTTCCCACTTATACATTTTATTGAGCTAATTGTAATTTCTGAGCTGTCTCCTTTGATTCTACTGTTCTTCCGAATTTGATATCATCCTCAAATGTAATCAATTTCCATTGAATCCAAGTTATTGATGTAAATTGGAAACAGGAGAGAACCTAGCACTGATCCCTAGAGTATGCTATTTAGTGTCTCTCTCCAATTTCAATAAGCGCTAGTTGTTTTCTACCTTTCAACCAGTTTCTTATCCATTCCCAAGATTTACCCTGACTTCCCGCTTGCTTCAAATTTAACCAATTGCCTTTCATGTGGAACTTTATCAAATGTCTTTTGTAAGTCCAAGTGCAGCATGTTGTAGATTTTACTGCAGTCCACCTTTCCCCAGCTCAATCCAGACATTAAGGGTTACTATGAGAATTTGTTACTTTCAAATTCAGTCAAGTTTACAATCATTTTATTAAACAGTTCCATTGGAGATGGCCTGCAAAACCACTGTTCTGAGGAAAGTTTCAATGCCTTTGGTACTGGGGCATTTATGCAATAGATTTTCCTCTGTGCAGCAAGAATTAAATCACTTCACTGGCCTGTGTGTCCCAGGATTCAGAGCCCCGATCATCAGTTGTGGCAGAAAACATTTTTTTTAAATTTCCAAAATATACTTTATTCATAAAAATCTGTAAAAATTACATTACCAGTTTCAAACAGCACCAAGTCAAAAAATACAAACAGTGCAAAGGAGGTCCGTTTGCTTCATTACAATCATGAGTTGCCTCACAACCCTTCCATTTCACATTTGTCATGCCAATTACATTTTTACATTTTACAGCAAATGAAAATTCTCCCGTTACAGTTCGAGGGGTTTCCCATGGATCCAGCCCCTCAGTTCAGCTTGGTGGGGGGACCTTACACAGTGGACTTTCCCCATTGAGCCTTTTCTGCGGCTGCCCCAAGCTTTAGTGCGTCCCTCAGCACGTAGTCCTGGACCTTGGAATGTGCCAGTCTGCAACATTCGGTGGTGGACAACTCTTTGCGCTGGAAGACCAGCAAGTTTCGGGCAGACCAAAGGGCGTCTTTCACCGAATTGATAGTCCTCCAGCAGCAGTTGATGTTTGTCTCGGTGTGCGTCCCTGGGAACAGCCCGTAGAGCACAGACTCCTGTGTTACAGAGCTGCTTGGGATGAACCTCGACAAAAACCACTGCATCTCTTTCCACACCTGCTTTGCAAAGACACATTCCAGGAGGAGGTGGGCGACCGTCTCTTCCCCACCATAGCCACCGCGGGGGCATTGCGCGGAGAGGGCGAGACTTTGGGCATGCAGGAAGGATCTGATGGGGAGGGCTCTTCTCACCACCAGCCAAGCTACATCTTGGTGCTTGTTTGAAAGTTCTGGTGATGAGGCATTCCGCCAAATGGTTGTGGCAGAAAACATGTCTGCCTACAACGGCAATCATTTATGTTGCTGTTGACAATGCATTACTGTCAGGACCAGTAGATAGCTCTATCTCTTTTGGTGATACACTGCCTCGAGCAGCACTAATGCTGCCTCGCTTACCTTGCCTCTAATGTCAGTGTTGAAGCAACATTGTGAATTATTCATTGTTTTGTACTGGGTGAGAGAGATGGAGGTCACAACCCTAATAGTCAGGAAATGAGCAATACGTTAATCATGTCTTTTGAGCCATTGTGGGTTTGTTTGATCATGAAGCATTCAATGGTAACTCAGAAAAGGCAAACCAAGAGAAAGTCACAGAGCAGCTCCTATCAACAACCTCTGAAGAAGCATGATTTAAATAGCCACAGGCTTGCTGTTTGGTACACCAGGCCCCAAAGAACTAGAACCTTATTAACCACACCAAGAGCCAAAATGTTTCAGCAGTTATTTAAAAGTAACAAAGAATATCTTCAGCTGGCCCCATGTAGCTGTTGAGATACAAATCATTGCAACGGTGTATGAACTGGCTATTGATCTACAGGACTGATCGAATAACTGCTCCCTTTTCTATTCAGTGACAAGCCAGTAACTACAGTTTGCCTCAGTATAATGTTTTGCAAGCTATCACGGATTTTGTTAGCAAATTTAATCTGTGGTTTGTTTAAGCACAAAGTGAGGCATAAAGTGCATTCTCTGCACTCGAGGCAGGTGGGTGAGGGATATTGTGTTCTGTGATATTGCTGTGATTGATTTTGCTGCAGGTAGCTTTAAAATGGTGATGTGGGCTGCCTCATTCTGTTTGTCCTGTTTCTGAGAGGAAGTGCTATATCTCCATTTGGCAGCTCCCCCGGGTACCATTGACCAAGTTCGAGAAATCACAAAAAAATCCCAAAATATATACTTTATTCATACATAAATTTTGTCAAAAAAAAAATTACGGTACAATTCAGATGTCACACTTTGCATAGTGCAATACAAATCAGTTAGGTTACATTGCATTAAACATTACAGGCCAAGCAGCCTGAGGGATTTTACACAGGTTCCAGCCACTTGGTGTGCTATGGCAGGAGGACTCGAAACTGTGGTCTTTCCCCATTGAAACTTCGCAGCGTTTGCCCCAAGCTTCAGAGTGTTCCTCAGCACATAATCCTGGACCTTGGAATGTGCTAGTCTGCAATACTATGTCGTGGACAGATTGGTGCACTGGAAGACCAGCAATTTTCAGACAGATCAAAGAGCATCTTTCACTGAGTTGATGGTCCTCCAGCAGCAGTTGATGTTTGTCTTGGTATGTGCCCCAGGGAACAGCCCGTAGAGCTCAGAGTCCTGAGTTACAGAGCTGCTCGGGATGACCCTCGATAAAAATCACTGCATCTCTTTCTAGACCTGCTTTTCAAATGCACATTCCAGGAGGAGGTGGGTGACGGTCTCTTCCCCACCACAGCCACCTTGAGGGCAGCATGCGGAGGCGGTGAGACTCCGGGTGCGCATGGAGGATCGGACAGAGCAATGCCTTCTCATCATCAGCCAAGCTACGTCTCAGTTCTTGTTTGAAAGTTCTGGCGATGAGCTGTTCTGTCAAGTGACTTTGACAGTCTACTTGGGACCATCTGACAGGATCCACCAGCTCCTTTTCCCACAGGGCCTTGAGGACTTTATGTGTGGTGCATGTGTGCACTGCCTAATCAACTTGTGATCAAAGGTGTTTCTCTGCACAAACTTTTCTTCCAGGGACAGAAGGTACTCATTGTCCAACTGAATGGAGCGTTCAGCGGCAAGGTGGCCAAATCCATCCTTCACAATAGTGAGAACAGATCGAACCTCAGCACGTATTGACACTTGGTGTTTGCACACCGAGAGTCCATGCATAGCTTGATCCAGCCACACAGAAAGGTGGCCATCAGGAAGAAGGCAATGTTGGGTACATTTATCTGGAGATTTGTATATCATGTCCCTATGGACATGATTAATTTTCCAAACAAAGTGGAAGATGGCTTGGGTGATTGTTGAGGCACAGACGGGGGCTATGGACCAGACCTGCACCACATAGAGCAATACCAAGAGCATCTTGTAGCTGATGACCAAGTTTTTGCCCACAATAGAGAGGGATCTTCTTCCCTTATTCCCAGTTTCTGCTTGATTTACATATAGGTGGAGTATAAGGCTCTGAAAGGATTAATGTTGAGAAAGTGTAAAAAATATTTCTCACCATGATGATGCAAGAGATCACATGTGAGAGAGACTTGGAGGGAGATGCATTGTAGCTTCAGAGGAGTCATACAAACTGGTGTGAAGCTGTACATAGTTAATGTTCAAAGTACTGAAGACTCAGGAATCTCTCTAAGCTGGACTAACTAAGTATATTAAGGTTGCAGCGTTCAAACCAAACATACAACAACAGGCTCTTCCCAGTTCTCAGTGCACACCCCGGCCCCTCTAAACCATATTCCTAGTGAAAGGGTCAAAGGATCAGGCGTCCCCAAGAAACATGGCCTCCTTTTTGCTGCGATTTATACAGACTCCCGAGGCCAGTTCAAACTAGCTGCAGAGGCTCATCAATCTGCAGACCAACAGGGGATCTGTGCAGAAGATAATGATGTCATCCATGTACGAGGTAATCTTGCACCTTGCCACATTGTGGTACAGAGTGTCTGCACACTAACAAACCTGTTTAGCTTCTGTCGCACTTTGCACTTTTCATTCAACAGGTGGCAGCAAATCTCTGGTTGGAATTCTATAGATTTCATGAAATACAATCATACACAATCCTTAAGTGATGACTTATTGAACAAAGATTCACTGCAATTTGTTATAGTGATTCCTTTTCAGTGATTTGAAGTGTTGAATTTCATATTTGAAATAAACATTCATTCGGCAGTGATTTCCCTGATCTACCCATTTCAGGACAGTCACACACAGTAATGGTGCTCACTCATTGTTAGCTTTGGTTCAGTGGTAACACCCTTCTCTCTCAGCTAGAAGACAGTGGGTTCAAATCCTATCCCAGAGACTTGAATGTATAATCCAGGCTGACAACTCCGTGCAAAACTGAGAGAGTGCTGCACTGTTGGAGATGCCATCATTGGAAGCGATGTTAATCTGAGTCCCTGTCTACCCTCTCAGGTGGACAAAAAGATCCATATATCTAAGAGGACCAGGGGAATTCAGACAACATTTCCATGTACTTATCTGATATTTTGCCTCAGTGTCCAGTGTATAAAGTGCCCCTCTGTCTATTAGTAAGCAATTCAAATCCTAACCTCACCTGACAACCGCACACCTGTATTAGCCACTAGGTATAGCTTTCAGGGCCTATAGGATTTGCTATCAGGAACAACAATCACAGTTAATCTTTTTTCCCCTCTCTCCCTAATGAACTATTGCAGCCTGGTTGAGGGAGTGGGATAATGTTGTGGAACTATTTATGGGTGAAAAGGGAGAAGGAAATTCCATTTTAATGGTAACATCTGCTACAACAAGGCAGAGTGTTGCAGGTCAAAGCCCAGGAATCATCTAACAAACAATTAGATGCAGCAATGGGCAGTACATGGTAGTTCTAGGTGGAGGAATTCAGATAGGCTGAATGGTTTTCCTCACCTGTAAGTATTTTGTACATGGAATTACATAAAAACCATAGGACAGAAACAGGTCTTTCAACCCAAATGGTCAATGCCAGTGCTTATGCTCCATATGAACCTCCTCCCAATCTGATTATCTATTGTGACTCTGCCCCCTGTATCCCTCTCTATTTTCTGCTCCTTTGTAAATGCATCAAGCCTCCTCTTAAATGTATAAATGCAATCTACTTCAACCACTCTGTGCGACAGTGAGTTTCATACTCGCACCACACACTGTATAAAGAAATTCTTCTTATATTCTTTATTTGATCTTAATTTTCTTTTCAAAAATTTACTTTATTTGTAAAAGTTGTAGAAGTACATTACAAAACAGTTCAAATTTGACAATACATAAAGTGCAGTTCAGTTCAGATTGAGTATTGCTGAAAATAGAGATACGTTGTCGAAGTTTTTGTCTTGCACTCAACAGGACAATCTGCAAGAATACCAATGTAAGGGAAAACAACAACTTTATACTGTATGAGAAGGGAGTGCTGATTGGTTGGTAAGTGAACTCTGATTGGTAGAGCGTTGCCATGGAGAATGCACCAGTTTGCGGTGACTGACAGTTAATTGCCAAGCTTTGTTCGAAATTTAAACCAGGCAGCTTGACTCTGGTCAAAGTATTGTCCTGAGGAATGAACCAGCGAATGGCTGTCACTTATTTCATTTAGCTAAACTGTCAGTCACCGTAAACTGGTGCAGGTGGTAGTGTTCTCATGCATCTGCTGCCCTTGTCCTTCTAGGTGGAAGAGATCACGGGTTTGGAAGGTGCTGTCGAAGGAGCCTTTATGAGCTGCTGCAGTGCATCTTGTATATGGTACACACTGCTACCACTGTATGTCGGTGGTGGAAGGAGTGAATATTGAAGATGGTGGATGGGATGCCAGTCTAGTGGGCTGCTTTGTCCTGGATTGTGTCGAGGTTCTTGAGTGGTGTTGGAGCTGCACCCATCCAGGCAAGTGGAGAGTATTCCATCACACGCCTGACTTGTGCCTGTAGATGGTGGACAGGCTTTGGGGAGTCAGGCAATGAGTTACTCGCCACAGGATTCCTAGCCTCTGACCTGCTCTTGTAGCCACGGCATTTATGTGGCTGGTCCAGTTCAGTTTCTGGTAAATGGTGACCCCTAGGATGTTGATAGTGGGGGATTTAGCGATGGTAATGCCATTGAATGGCAAGGGAAGATGGTTAAATTCTCTCTTGTGTGAGATGGTCCTTGTCTGGCACTTGTGTGGCGCGAATGTTACTTGTCACTTATCAGCCCAAGCCTGGATATTGTCCAGGTCTTGCTACATATTGACAAGGGCTGCTTCAGTATCTGAGGAGTCATGAATGGTGCTGAACATTGTGTAATCATCAGCGAACATTCCCACTTCTGACCTTATGATTGAAGCAAGGTCATTGATGAAGCAGCTGAAGATGCTTGGGCCTAGGATACTACCCTGAGGAACTCCTGCAGTGATGTCCTGGGACTGAGATGATTGACCTCCAAAAACCACAACCATCTTCTTTTGTGCTAGGTACGAATCCAACCAGCAGAGAGTTTTCCTCCTGATTCCCATTGACTCCAGTTTTGCTAGGGCTCCTTGATGCCATACTCGGTCAAATGGTGCCTTGATGTCAAGGGCACTCACTCTCACCTCACCTCTTGAGTTCAGCTTCTTTGTCCATGTTTAGACCAAGGCTGTAGTGAGGTCAGGAGCTGAGTGGCCCTGGCAGAAGCTAAACTGAGCAAGTGCCGCTTGATAGCACTATCGACGACCCCTTCCATCACTTTGCTGTTGATCGGGAGTAGACTGATAGGGTGGTAATTGGCCAGGTTGGATTTGTCCTGCTTTTTGTGTACAGGAAATACCTGGGCAATTTTCCACATTGCCAGGTAGTGTCAGTGTTGTAGCTGCACTGGAACAGCTTGGCTAGGGGTGCGACTAGTTCTGGAGCACAAGTCATTAGTAGTATTGCTGGAATGTTGTCAGGGCCCATAGCCTTTGTAGTATCCAGTGCCTTCAGTTGTTTCTTGATATCACATGGAGTAAATCGGATTGGCTGAAGACTGGCATCTGTGATGCTGGAGACCTTTAGGCGGCACAGTGGCGCAGTGGTTAGCACCGCAGCCTCACAGCTCCAGCGACCCGGGTTCAATTCTGGGTACGGCCTGTGTGGAGTTTGCAAGTTCTCCTTGTGTCTGCGTGGGTTTCCTCCGGGTGCTCCGGTTTCCTCCCACATGCCAAAGACTTGCAGGTTGATAGGTAAATTGGCCATTATAAATTGCCCCTAGTATAGGTAGGTGGTAGGGAAATATAGGGACAGGTGGGGATGTGGTAGGAATATGGAATTAGTGTAGGATTAGTATAAATGGGTGGTTGATGGTCGGCACAGACTCGGTGGGCCGAAGGGCCTGTTTCAGTGCTGTATCTCTAAACTAAACTAAACTAAAAAAACCTCAGGAGGAGGCCTAGATGTATTCCTTCGTAATTTTAAAGACCTCTATTACGTCTCCTCTTAATCTCTTTTCCAGAGAAAAGAGCTCCAACCTGCTCAATCTTTCCTGATTGTTGTGTCCTCACAAGTCTGGCGATTTTGAGAGCAATTCTAATTGCTTTTAGGTATCAAACCATTGCACGTTGGCTCAGTGACAAAATTTTCAATTCTAAGGTAGGGTTCAAGCTCCACCGCAGGACTTAAGCCCATAATCTAGGCTGCGAGTGCTGCATTGTTAGCGGTGCTGTCTTTTGGATGAGATGTTAAACAGAAGCCTAACCTGCCTGTTCAGATAGCTATAAAAAGTGCCATGGCATTATTTTTAAGAGCAACAAAGGAGTTCTCCCAGTGATTTGGGGAACATTTATTCCTCAAACTTTACCAGTAAAATAGATCAACCAATCATTCATGTCATTAATGTTTGTAAGATTTTGTGGCCCTTTTTGTCTGCATAACAATAACGATTACACTTCAAAAGTGATTCATTGGCTGTGAGTTACCTGAGGACGTGAAAGGCACCAGAATTCTGACTGCATTCCTAATTGAGCTTTTTTTTCAAATTGACTGGAATGGGGCTTTTGGTCTGTTGCTACACTTAACAAACCTCTAAGTGTGTTCAAACCCACTGGTTGTTGACTGGCCAATTCCTCCCAATATTAGATGTTAAGTTAAATTTCACATCAAGCATGATGCTGTATTCCTCTAAGATGGTCTTCTTCTTCTTTGGCCTCCTTGTCTCAAGAAATAATGGGTAAGCGCCTGGAGGTGGTCAGTGGTGTGTGGAGCAGCGCCTAGAGTGGTTATAAAGGCCAATATTAGAGAGACAGACTGTTCCACAGGTGCTGCAGAAAAAATTGTTTGTCGGGGCTCTTACACAGTTGGCTCGTCCCTTGCGCTTCTGTCTTTTTTCCTGCCAACTGCTAAGTCTCTTCGACTCGCCACACTTTAGCCCCGCCTTTATGGCTGCCTGCCAGCTCTGGCGATCACTGGCAACTGACTCCCACGACTTGTGATCAATGTCACAGGACTTCATGTCGCATTTGCAGACATCTTTAAAGCGGAGACATGGACAGCCGGTGGGTCTGATACCAGTGACGAGCTTGCTATACAATGTGTCTTTGGGGATCCTGCCATCTTCCATGCGGCTCACATGGCCAAGCCATCTCAAGCGCCGCTGACTCAGTAGTGTGTATAAGCTGGGGATGTTGGCTGCCTCGAGGACTTCTGTAATAAAAGCAAAATACTGCGGATGCTGGAAATCTGAAATAAAAACAAGAAATGCTGGAACCACTCAGCAGGTCTGGCAGCATCTGTGGAAAGAGAAGCAGAGTTAACGTTTCGGGTCAGTGACCCTTCATCGGAACGTTCCGATGAAGGGTCACTGACCCGAAACGTTAACTCTGCTTCTCTTTCCACAGATGCTCGAGGACTTCTGTGTTGGAGATACGGTCCTGCCACCTGATGCCAAGGATTCTCCAGAAGCAGCGAAGATGGAATGAATTGAGACGTCGCTCTTGGCTGACATACGTTGTCCAGGCCTCGCTGACATCGAGCAAGGTACTGAGGACACAGGCTTGATGCACTCGGACTTTTGTCTTCCGTGTCAGTGCGCCATTTTCTCACACTCTCTTGGCCAGTCTGGACATAGCAGTGGAAGCCTTTCCCATGCGCTTGTTGATTTCTGCATCGAGAGACAGGTTACTGGTGATAGTTGAGCCTAGGTAGGTGAACTCTTGAACCACTTCCAGAGCGTGGTCGCCGATATTGATGGATGGAGCATTTCTGATGTCCTGTCCCATGATGTTCATTTTCTTGAGGCTGATGGTTAGGCCAAATTCATTGCAGGCAGCCGCAAAGATGGTAGTACCTATCTATTGTCAGTCTGCATTCTTTAAAGCCTTCACTCAACATGAAATGCCCCTCGGACATTTACCCTAACAGCTTAGTTTGTGAATCAGTAAAAGCAGTGTGGCCCTGAGCTATTCCAATCAGGAAGGCCACAGGCTGGACTCCTCATCTGTAGTGGGGGTACTTCAAATGATTTGGTGGGGGTACCACAAATGGTTTGGTAGCCCTGGATTAGGGAAGCGAGCAAAAATAAAATAAGGTTTATCCAGTCCAGTCTCTTGCTGGAAAGTGCACATTGTGCAAATATCAGCTTTCAAAGAATCACAGAATTGTTAGAGCTGGCTCTCCGAAAGAGCAAATTACTGAGTAGGCTCAGCATTAATGTTCCCCATGGCCATATAGCCTGTCAACTCTTACTGCCCAGACAGCAATCAAAAGGTCAGCCAGCACCCATAGAACTCTCCTCTAATACGAGTAAATGTCTAAAGGGGAAGCAACAGATTTAAAAAGAAAATTTCCAGAATAAGTCTGAAGTGATTTGGGTACGTTCCAGACACTGGACACTGCCGCTGTTCCCAAAGAGATTTCCCAGGATAAATAACAATGACAGGATCCTGAAAACAACATTGAAGGTTAGAGAACAAACATTTTACACAACAGAGACCAAGTTCCATAAATAAAACCTACTCTTCCATGAGATGTTAAATTTCTTTGCAGTAACCAGCCATGATGTTCAGATGGTGCAGGAGATATTGTACTTGCATATATCATTTTATTAAATGGTATATCTTTGCTGTGACCAGCCCTCTTTAAATCATATTGCAGTCTTTCTTTGCTTAGAATGAGTTGGCATAATTTACATTGATAATACACGGTACAATGAATTTTGTTGAATGACTGGGACTGTGGATAACCCAGGTGGTGGAACTGGGTCTAGAGTGGACCCCTGCACCTTCCACCTCCACCTGGTTGGTGGGTTTTAATTGTGCCACCAGGATTGTTATGCTGCTTGGGTGGGGTGGATCATGATCCAGATTCTTGCCGTGGAAGCTGGTGCTGATGTGCGAACCAACCAACCTCTGCTAATTGGGAAATATTGGGGGCAGATTTTGAAGAATTCCTCCTGATTTTGCATTTTAAAAAAATCAAATCTCTTTTTACCCAGACTCCAAGTGCTATGGAACAAGTGAGATGTGGACTTTCTTTGCATTAGTAGTGTTTGGTGTCTCCAACCCCTCACAATAATTGCACACATCCCAACCTTCTCAGTAACTGCACACAATCTCATCACTCCCTGTAAGTGCACACTCCAACCCCATTCCCAGTACTGCACACTTGAGATTAACTTGATAATTGGTGAATTAATAGCATAGATTGTATTACCACGAGGTAATAAGGTAAATTCATCAATCCCAAGGCTGGTGCTCTGGAACCTGAGGTGAGCCACCCTCGGACAAGGGATGTGAGTTTGCCTGGTCAGTATATTTCTCACACTAACTGTTCCTTAGGAATGTGTCATGTCTGGGTGATGAGATAAGAAGAGTCTTGTTGAAGCATAATGTCTCTTTCTGTTATTGCGCTGTACCAGCTGCAAGGCCAATAGTGAGATAGATATGTAAACGAAGGATTGAAAATTACTGTATCTTACTCGTTTAGAGCAAAAACTGAATTGTAATATTATTGGTGCTTTAGAATGCAAATTAAGGATTGAACTATTGTTGTAAGATTATTGGTTGCAGAATAGTATAATTGCCATTGTTTTACTGAAATTCTTCAGAACATCGCACTGAGTCTCAATGTGAGTTCTACTGTGTTTGTTCTCCTTGTGCACAAGTTAATAAAAGTCAGTTGCGAGTACTCCCCGTGCCAAGTCTGATTATTTTACTACAGTTTCTTCAACAGTGCTTGAAGGAAGCATAAGGGTGAAGATGGAGCTACCACTCTGTAATGTCAATTGTGAGTGTGCCTTAGAGTCATAGAGTCACTATGGCACAGAAGGAGACCATTCGGCTCAATGAATCCATGCTGACTCTCTGTAGAGCAATCCAGTCCATCCAATTCCCCCGCTCTATCCTCAGCCCTCCAAGTTTATTTTGTTCAAGTATCCATCCAATTTCCTTTTTGAAATCATGGATTGTCTCTGTTGTGATAGTGTATTTGTTGGTATGTTAAATATAATTATTTAAATATATGTTTATGCTAATATGTATATCATCACAGGAAGTGATGCAATACCACGTGATTCAGTTCTCCTGCACAGTCAGTTAGCACGGGTAAGCTGAAGTGACAGTGAGTCTCCAGTAAAGCTCTGCATTCAAACTTTTGTGCCTGTCCTTCAGCTTCATTTGTATTAGTCCAAAAGAGATAATACAATATGGTGGCAGTGATAGTGAGTCAAGAGTATTGATCAGCAGCTGAAAATGACAATTCATAACAGAAGCCCTGCCTGAAGCATTACAACTGGATCACAGCCCTCACATCAGGAGAGCAACGGTGTGAGTAGAGATTGAAGTGAATTGGGCGTGCTCCCAGTTTTGCCCTGAGTTGTCAAGAAAACTATAGGTCATTTCAGCTGCAGAGATCAGTATTGTGCCGTGTTTTGGTGTGGATCCCTTCCCGTCATCGCCGCACTTGCATGCCATTAGCCGACCCTGAAGCCAGGACCTGTCCTGCCTACAAGCTAACAAGCCCGTACTGCAGCAACACAGCTCAGGGCATTGCTACTGTTCAGTTCTGCAGACATCGCAGCTTGCTGCAACTTTTAAAGCAAGGTTTGCTCCTCAGGGGGAGAAAAAAGTAGAAGGCTCAGGCACTGGCAGCCAGATTTCCAGAGATGGACTGGAAAGCATCTGATGTTCCAGGTGAGTTCAAACTGTTTGAACAGAGGATTGAGCTATACTTCCTAGGACATAAAGTTGTGGACGCAAAGAAGCAGGCTATAAAAATTATGATCGCAATAGGAAATGAAGGACTGCATAGAATCAATACTTCTGGTTTATCTGATGCTGACCAGATGGATCCAGCAAAGCTATGGGCAACACTAGAAAGTCAGCTAAGGATTAAAGTCAATTTCAGAGTACACCGCCTGAAACTCATGCGGTACAGACAGAAAACCAACGAGACCTTGGACGACTGTGTTAACTGATGCAGAGAGAAAGCAAAAGAATGCAACTTCTCTGATACTGAACTTGTGGAATAAATTATGGAGTTGGTTATCACCTCCACTTCTATTGAGGTGTTCCAGAAAGACCTCCCGGAAAAGCTGAAGGGACACATCGTGGAGAGTATGCTCCAGGGCGGAAGCAGGTACAAGGCACTTATCGCAGTGCTTGCAAGCCTTAGGATCCAAAATGCCTGTCGGTACAATATCCAAGGCATTCAGGTAGAACAAGGTGCGCATTAACTGCGGGCTCTCCCACCAGCCGCATAGATGTCTAGCATACGCAGTCACGTGGCATGCGGGCTTCGAGGGCACTGAGCCAAACTTTGCAGAAGGTCCAGCAGCAGGAACGTGGGAAGAAGCCAGGGCGGGCAGCGTTCATACCACAGAATTACGCCACACAGGCAAAATAAGGCGAGACACTTGCAGGAATTGCCAAAAGCACAGACCCGTCAACAAAATGGGGGAAACGCCTGACCAAAATGGATGAGGTGGATCGAGGTGAAGACACTACAGGTGAACGTCTTTTTCATGCCATCACCTTAGTGGAATAGGTTCATTCCGTTAACAAAATGGAAGCTTTTGTAACACTCCAGATCACCTGCCCCACTAAGGCTGGACAGCATTGACTGAGAGTGAAGATTGAGCTAGGTGCAAATGCCAACACTCTACCTTTCTACATCCTCAAGGACGTGTACTATGACACATGGAAGCCTGTGGTCCAACCCACAAGCATGAAGCTTACAGCACACAATGGCTCAACAATAAAGTACCTAGGTTCCCTAGACCTGGTAGTGCAGGTACAAAGAGTCAACATGGTCTACACAGATATTCGACATAGTGAATGTGTCAGGACCAGCAGGAGCAGGGTTACCACAATGCAACAAACTTAACATGGTCACCATTCACGTGCTGACACAGTCAGAAGGCCACAGCAGTAAAAATAGGTGCACATACACTGGGTGTGCACAGAGGTTGTACTCAGACTGGTTTGACACAGTTGGGAATTTCCATGGGGACACAATCCTACACTTTAAAGAAGGTGCAACACTGTCAATTGACCTGCCGCAAAAATGCAGTGTATACATGTGAGAAATGTTGAAGATGGCACTGAGTGGAATGGAAAAACAAGGCATCCTTCAACAAGTGCAACATCACACGGACTGGTGCAGCTCCATCACTACCGCAATCAAGAAGGATGGTTCAATTCAACTATGTTTAGATCCAAGGTGGCTAAATAAAGCCTTCAAGAGATGTCCTCATAAGATACCAATGCTATAAGAGTTAAACCCAATGTTTTTTGGAGCGAAACACTTTTTCAAATTAGACCCAAAAACAGATATTGGTCCGTACACTTTTGGAGAGGGTCGCAAGATACAGAAAAAGTGCCTGACAGAAACCTACACTTACTAATGGAGACCGCCAGATACAAAGGTTTAGTTTTCAACAGCAAAAAGTGCTCCATTAAGAGAGATCACATAAATTTCTTTGGTGCCATATACTCAAATTCAGGTATCACCTGGATCTTGGGAAGATTGAAGACACCCAGTCGATGCCGACACAGCAAGACAAGGATGACCTCCAGAGGTGTCTAGATCTATTCAACTTCCTTGCGCATGCATACCGAGTTTCTCAGAGAAGGCATCTCCACTAAGAGAATTGCTGAAGAAAGATACGCCATTCCTATAGCAGGACGATCACCAATATGCATTCAATGCATTGAAACAAGCACTGTCAGCCAAGTCATGGCTTCAATACTATGGCCCTCGGAAGGCAACAACATTAGAAGTGGACACATCACAGAAAGGTCTCGGTGCATGTCTTCTTGAAGACGACAAGCCTGTCGCATTTGGTTCAAAAAGTCTGCCACCAGCACAAGCAAATTACTCCAATATCAAACAATAAACTCTCACTCTTGTCTTCAGGATCACCAGGTTCCACACATACTTATTTGGGAAAGGCTTCATGGTCAAGACAGATCATATGCCGCTGAAGATGATCTGAAGAAAACCAGTCATGAGTTCACCTCCTTGACTCCAGCTGTTACTCATCAAGATTCAGTGCTATAACTGTGATGTCAGATACAAACCTGGTAGTCAAATGGTCCTATCAGACACTCTAAGTAGACTGCCCAACCTGGGAAGGTGCGAGACATCCCACTCAACTTTCAGGTGGACAAAGTCTGTGCAAGCTTGGAGGATGTCTACGGCATAGCTCTCATGTGCTTCAATCAAAACAGGAGAGAGGAGCTTCAGAGGGAAACTTCTCAAGAACACAAACTCCGAGCTCTATGGCAGATCGTTATAGAGGACTGGCCTGAGACCATTCAGGGGATCCCTATTGATCTGAGAACATATTGGCCATACAGAGACAAAATCAGTCTATGCAATGGAATATTATTCAAAGGATGCCAAGTACTCATACCAGCGACATGTCTGTCTGACATACTTGGACAGCTCCACAAAGAACACATGGGAATAGAAAGAATGAGATGACTCGCCTGTGAGTCAGTGTTCTGGCCCAGCATCAGTAAGGACATTGACCAGTTGGTGAGATCTTGTGATACGTGTCAGGAACACCAGGCTAGTCAACAAAAAGAGCCTCTCCAACCACATGCCTCTCCATACCTTCATCACCATGAATAAAGATAGCAGTGCTCTGTGGGCAGAGAAGACTATCTGCTAGTGACTGTTTATCACTCCAAATTTCCTATTGTGCAGAAGCTTCTAGACACATCGAGTACAGCAGTGGCCAACATTGTTAGTGACATCTTTAGTCTTTTTGGTGCCCTGGTCGAAGTGGTGTCTGACAACGGCCCACAATACACTGGAAAACCGTTCCAGGATATGTGTGAACGATGGTCCATCAACCGTGTCATATCATCACCCAGATATCCGCGTTCGAATGGGATGGCTGAATGTATGGTCAGGACAGTCAAATCGCCAATCAAAAAGTGTTCAGAAACTGGGCAAGATATCCAAGTTGCATTATTGTATCTGTGCACAATGTCATTAGACTTCAGATTGCTGAGATTCTGTTTGGTTGACCGGTGAGAACCACACTACCAAGTTATTATCCAACCAAGTCATCCTTGCACACAGACTGGTTACGTTAGAAACTAGATAAGACGAAAGATGTACATGATGTGCATGTATGTGCAGAATTACCACCACTGTACATTGGCCAGAAAATGAAGGTCCTTCACCTGCAAGAACAGACATGTATTCCAGCAGAGGTGTCCAAGGTGTGCAAAGAACCACGTTCATATGTGGTGACAACAGCAAATGGTGCAGTACTGCAAAGGAATTAATCTCATCTCAGGGGACACTGCTAGCCATGCACAAGGTGACCAACCAGCATTGCTTACTCATACTCGCGTACATTTTGCAGGTGAAGAGACAACAAGCAACACACCGACAACTGAGGACAATCCTCCCAAACACAAATATCAGGAGGACGGACAGTTCGAGAACACACCCACATGTCATTGTCACAAGGTCTGGTCAAGCCAACCAATGACCAGTATGGTTCCAAATGTAGACAACACCTTGGAGAGGAATATTCCAAATGTTATTGTTACAGTTGACTGTTTTATGTAAACAGTGTTATTGTTGTCAAGTTTCTTATCTCATAAGGGTTGCTTAGTCATGTACATATTCATGTTATACTATATAGGGTTGTCATTTAAGGGAAGGGGGATGTTGTGATAGTGTATTTGTTAGTATGTTAAATATAATCATTTCAATATATGTTTTTGCTGATATGTATGTCATCACAGAAAGTGATGCAATATCACATGATTCAGGTCTCCAGTATAGTCAGTTAGCACGTGTTAGCTGAAGCAACAGTAAGTCTCCATTAAAGTTCTGTGTTCAAACCATTATGCCTGCCCTTCAGCTTTGTTTGTATTAGTCTAAAAGAGATCATACAACAGTCTCCACTTCCACCACTCTCGTAGGTAGCTAGTTCCAGGTCATTACCATTCGCTGCATAAAAAAGTTCTTCTTCACATTCCCCCTGCAACTCTTCCCCAAAACCTTAAATCTATGTCCCCTAGTCCTTGTACCATCAGTTTATGGGAACAACTTTTCTTTGCCTACTTATCTAAACCTGTCATAATGTTGTACACCTCTATCAGATCTCTTGTCAACCTCCTTTGCTCCCAGAAGAACACCCTCCCCAGCTTCTCCAACCTAATCTTGTAGATAAATTCCCTCATCCATGGAACTATTATGGTAAATCTCCTCTGTACCCTCTCAAGGACATTCACGACGTTCCTAAAGTGTGGTGACCAGAACTGGATGCAATACTCTAGTTGTGGTCCAACCAGAGCTTTATAAAAATGCAGAATAACTTTGTGCTTTTGTACTCAATACATTTATTTATGAAGCCCAAGATCCTATACGCTTTGCTAACTAACTCTCTCAATAAGTCCTGCCATCTTCAAAGATCTATGCACATGAACCCAGGTCCCTCTGTCTCTAGAACTATGCCATGAAGTATATATTACCTTTCCCTATATTTTCTGTCAAAATACATCACCTCACACTTCTCTGTATTAAATTCCATCTGCCACTTGTCTTCCCATTTTGCTAGCCTATCTATGACCTGTTGCAGTCGATTGGTATCATCCTCACTGTTTGCCATACCTCCAAGTCTGGTAGCATTGGCATATTTTACTCTGTATTCCAAGATCCAAGTTATTTATATAAATCAAAAAAGCAGTGGTCCTAGCACTGACCCTTGGGGAATACTGCTAACTACCACCCTCCAGTCTGAACATAAATTACCATGACTCACTGTTTTCTGTCCTTTAAGCCAATTTTTTTTATCCAAACAGGCTTTGATACTCCTTTCCCTTGAGCCTTAATTTTGTTAACCTGCCTTTTATCTAGTTCTTTGTCAAATACTTTCTTAAAATCTATATAGACAACATCCACTGCATTCCCCTGATCAGCCTTCTCTGTTACTTCATCAAAAAATTCAATTAGATTAGTCAAACATGATCTGCCTTTTACAATCCATGCTGCCTCTCCTTAATTAACTCAAACCTTGCCTGTTCATTTTTTCCCTGATTATTGTTTCTAAACCTTACCCACCACTGATGTTAAACTGTCTGTCCTGTAATTACTAAGAATGTCCTTACACCATTTCTTGAACAAATATGTCACATTTACCACCTTCCAATCCTCTGGCACCTCCCCCGTATCTAGTGAAGATTGGACGATTATGGCAAGCCCTTCCGCTATCTCCAGCCTCACTTCTGTTAGCAACCTGGGACGCAAACCATCCAGACCAGGTGACTTAACCACTCTAAGCATAGCCAATCTTTCCAGTACATCTTGTCGATCAATTTTCACCCCCATCCATCATCTCTACCATCTCCGCTTCTACCGATATGTTGAGAGCATCATCTTCCTTAGAAAACACCGATAAAAAGTACGCATTGAGTATTCTAGCTTTGTCCTATGCTGGTAAGCATATATCACCTTCCTTGTCTCCAATACCCTCATCTGCCTCTTAATAAACACTTACTATCAGTTGACTTTCATCAGAAAGGTGGCTCAACCGTGGCTTACAAAAGAAATTAGGGATCGTATTAGATCCAAAGAGGAGGCATATAAAATTTCCAGAAAAAGCAGCAAGTCTGAGGATTGGGAGCAGTTTAGAATTCATCAGAGGAGGACAAAGAGGTTGATTAAACAGGGAAAATAGAGTATGAGAGTAAACTTGCGGGGAACATAAAAACTGACTGTAAAAACTTCTATAAATATGTGAAGACAAAAAGATTAGTGAAAACAAATGTAGGTCCCTTACAGTCAGAAACAGGGGAAATTATAATGGGGAACAAAGAATGGCAGAACAATTAAACACATAATTTGGTTCTGTCTTCACAAAGGAGAACACAAATAACCTCCCAGAAATGTTAGGGAACCAAGGGTCTAAGGAGGAACTGAAGGAAATCAGTATTAATAAAAAAAAATAGTGCTAGGGAAATGAATGAGGTTAAAGGCTGACAAATCCCCAGGGCCTGATAATCTACATCCCAGAGTACTAAAGGAAGTGGCCCTGGAAATAGTGGATGCAATAGTGGTCATCTTCTGAAATTCTATAGACTCTGGAGCAGTTCCTACAGATTGGAGGGTGGCAAATGTAACCCATTATTTAAAAAAGGAGGGAGAAAAAAAAAGGGAACTACAGACCAGTTAGCCTGACATCAGTAGTGGGGGAAATGCTAGAGTCTATTATAAAGGATGTGACAGCAGAACACCTAGAAAGCATAAACAGGATTGGACAAAGTCAGCATGGGGTTACGAAAGGGAAGTCATGCTTAACAAATCTACTGGAGTTTTTTTGAGATGTAACGAGTAGAATAGATAAGGGAGAACCAGTGGATGTGGTGTATTTGGATTTTCAGAAGGCTTTTGGTAAGGTGCCACATAAGAGGTTAGTGTGCAAAATTAAAGCACATGGGATTGGGGGTAATATACTGGCACGAATTGAGAATGGTTGACACAGGAAACAGAGAGTCGGAATAAATAGGTCTTTTTCCGGGTGGCAGGCAGTGACTAGTGGAGTACCGCAGGGATCGGTGTTTGGGCCCCAGCTATTCACAATATATATTAATGACTTGGGTGAGGGAATTAAATGTAACATTTCCAAGTTTGCAGATGACACAAAGCTGGGGGTGAATGTGAGCTGTGAGGAGGATGCAAAGAGGCTGCAATGTGATTTGGACAAGTGAGTGGGCAAATGCATGGCAGATGCAGTATAACGTGGATTAAATGTGAGGTTATCCACATTGGTTGTAAAAACAGAAAGGCAAATTATTATCTGAATGGTGATAGATTGGGAAAGGGGGAGGTGCAATGAGACCTGGGTGTCCTTGTACACCAGTCGCTGAAAGCAAGCATTCAGGTGCAGTAAACAGTTAGGAAGGCGAATGGTATGTTGGCCTTCATTGCAAGAGGATTTGAGTACAGGAGCAAGGATGTCTTACTGCAGTTATACAGAGCCTTGGTGAGACCATATCAGGAGTATTCTATTCAGTTTTGGTCTCCTTATCTGAGGAAGGATGTTCTTGCCATGGAGGGAGTGCAAAAAAGACTTACTGGGCTGATTCTTGGGATGGCAGGATTGATTTATGAGGAGAGATTGGGTCGACTAGGCCTATATTCACTAGAGTTTAGAACGAGAGGGCGTCTCATAGAAACCTATAAAATTCTAACAGGACTAGACAGGCTAGATGCAGGGACGATGTTCCCGATGGCTGTGGAGTCCAGAATCAGGGGTCACAGTCTCAGGATACAGGGTATGCCATTTAGAACCGAGATGAGGAGAAATTTCTTCATTCTGAGGGTGCTGAACCTGTAGAATTCTCTACTGCAGAAGGCAGTGGAGGCCAAGTCATTAAATATATTCAAGAAGGAGATAGATATATTTCTTAACGTCAAAGGGATCAAGAGATATGGGGAGAAGGTGGGAACAAGGTACTGAATTCAACATCAGCCATGATCTGTTTTTGAGTGACGGAGTAGGCCCGAAGGACCGAATGGCCTACTCCCACTCCTGTTTTCTATGTTACTATTTACATGCTGTAGATGATTTTTGGATTACTTTTTATGTTCACTGCCATTCTATTCTCATATTCTCCCTTTGCAGTCTATTTCCTCTTCACTTTCCCTCTCAAGTACTGTATTTAGCCTGGTTCTCGCTTGAAGAATTCACCTCACATGCATCATACACCCTCTTTTTTTGTTTCATCATATTCTCTACCTCCCTCGTCATCCAAGGAGGCTTGGTTTCGGTTCCCCTGCCTTTTCCTCTTGTTGGAATGTACATAGCCTGTACCTGAAACGTCTCCTCATTGTTCTGTTACAGCTTTTCCTGTCAAACTTTGGTTCCATTTTGCCCTGGCAGGATTCCCTTTCATCCCATTGAAGTTAGTCCTCTTCCAATTTACTTTATTTTTTTATTTAGAGATACAGCACTGAAACAGGCCCTTCGGCCCACCGATCTGTGCCGACCAGCAACCACCCATTTATACTAATCCTACAGTAATCCCATATTCCCTACCACCTACCTACACTAGGGGCAATTTACAATGGCCAATTTACCTATCACCTGCAAGTCTTTGGTGGTGGGAGGAAACCAGAGCACCCGGCGAAAACCCACGCGGTCACAGGGAGAACTTGCAAACTCCACACAGGCAGTACCCAGAATTGAACCCGAGTCCCTGGAGCTGTGAGGCTGCGGTGCTAACCACTGTGCCACCCAAGAAGTTCTAATTTAGATTGTTCCTTGCTCTTCTTCATTACTAATCTAAACTTTATGGTACGATGATCATTCTTATCCAAGTGTTCCCCACAAACACTTACTCCACTTGACCTACCTCATTCCCCAGCACCAGATCCAGCAATGCCTCCTTCCTGGTTGGACCAAGAACATACTGGTCAAGGCAGTTCTTCTGAATGCATTTCAGAACTTCCTCCTACTTCTTTCCCTTTACTCTAACATTATCCAAATTGATACTTGAATAATTCAAGTCCCCCTAAATCACCACTCAGTGTATTGTAGGCAGTGTGTCAATTCACTGATCTCCCTGTTTTAACTTTAGGATCAGTAAATTGTCCTATTTTTAAATATTTCCTTCCTGATTTTTTTTTTAATACTTTTTTTTGTTTTTTTCCTCTCTTTTCCTGTCAGCGATGACTCATACTGCAGTGTGCTTGAAATCCAGTGTTACCTCATCCATGTGGGCATCCTGTGTGAACCCAAGCAGATAATGTTGGCTGTTTATTCAAATGTTCAGAGCATTTCAATTGAGTGGGATGGCGTTCTCACCTGATGTTACACATGCGCACTGACCAGGAGGCATCAATGGATACATGCAGGAACAAAAACTCTGGCTGACATTTCTCAGGCCTAGCCTAAAGAAAGAAAGCAAAAGATTTGCCTTTATTGTCTTTCATGACCTCAGGATGTCCCAAATCGCTTTACAGGCAATGAAATACATTTGAAGTGTAGTCACTGTTGTAATGTAGGACACGTGGCAGCCAATTTCCACATAGTAAGTTTCCACAAACAGCAATGAGATAATGACCAGAGAATCTGTTTTATTGATATTCGTCGAGGGATAAATGTTGGCCAGGACACTGGGGAGAACCAACCCCCACCCCTCCCCATCTTCCAATCCCTCCACTCTTCAAATCATGCCATTGTACCTTTTATGCCAACATGAGAGGGCATGCGGGGCTTTGGATTAACATCTCATCCAAAAGACAGCACCTCTAACAGTGCAGCACTCCCCTCATACTGCACTGAAGGGTCAGCCAAGATCTTATGCTCAAGCCTCTGCAGTGGGACTTGAATCCACAATCATTTAATCAGAGCTGAGAGTGCTACCACTGAGCCACAGCTTAGGGTTGCTTGAATTAACTGTGGTGGCCTTCTCAATAATCAGCACACACCAGGGATTGAGCCTGAAACCTCCTTGTACGTGTGGCTCAGATTCACACTGAGCATTGCATTTACCTGCCTAGTCATCAGGCGAACTCCAGCTTGACCTGTTGAGAACTCATTTTAACCTTTTTTTGCTGTCATCTTTCTTCCTTCTCTTCCTCTTCTCCTTGAGGCTCAGACTTATGCTCAGGTACAGTCAGGAAGGAAAAATGAAGGTAAAGTCACAGATCCAATGCTCACAAAAGGGCCCCAGATGATAGTTACCAATTTTGCCACAAAGTCAGATGATTATGGGCGCTAGCCTCATTCCAGACCTTTGAGCACAAGATCTAGGCTGACACTTCAGCCGAATACATTTGTTTTCTCAAATTGATGCAAAAGATTGCACAGCGCTATTTAAAGTAGAACCGAGGACTACTAGTGTTCTAGCCAGCATTTATCCTTCAACCAACAAAACTAAAACAGTTTATCTGCTTATTTATTTTGTTGCTGCTTGTGGGACCTTGCTGTGTGAAAATTGGCTGCTGTTTTTCCCTACATTATGACTGTTAACATTACTAGTAATATTAATACACTTCAAAAAGTACTTCATTTGGCTGAGGTCATGAAAGGTGCTATATAAAGGTAATTTCTTTCTTTACTGTTGCTTGTGCGCCAGTCACCCTCTGGTACCTTGTATAAGTGACTGTTATTGAGACCATCTCCTTTACAGTGAGTTTCTGCAGGCTATTTGAGCAGAAGGGGCATTACAGTCAAGTCAAACCCTTTCCTTGGCTGATGGCCACACAAACACCCTCCCAGCAGGGGTCACTAGCTACCACAGAAACTCCAGGCAATTTGGCCCAGCTCACCCAGAGGTGCTGAGGCTGTGGTTAGCACAGACAGCTGGGACATTCCTAATCTCCAATTTATGGATAAACCTTCTAAGCCATTGCAGAATCCCTGAACTCTACCAGCTTATAATCAATTTTCTGAGGGGATGACCAACCAGTGGCATTTTTAAAGCAAAAATTGTTCTCAGAATGTGGGTGACACTAGCAGTACTTCATTTATTAGCCATCACATTGCCTTGAGAAGGTGGTGAAGGACCTTCTTACATCATTGTTTTTACAACTGATTATCTTGCTCAAGTGCTTCAAGTGTCAACCACATGGTGTGAAGTAGAGTCACATAGATTAGACTGAGTAGGAGTGGGTGGTGCCCTTGCTGAGAAGGACATTAGGCTGAGTAGGATTCTGTGGAGAATATATTTGCATTCTTGAAACTATAAGACCTTCCCAGTAATGACTCGTATTCAGCGGGACAACCAAGGCTGCTGTGTGTCATGAACAGGACATTTTGACAGCAGAGGCTCAATGGGGAAAGACCACTGTGTAAGGTCCCCCCACCAAGCTGAACTGAGGGGCTGGATCCATGAGAAACCCCTCGAACTGTATCGGGAAAATTTTCATTTGCTGTAAAATGTAAAAATGTAATTGGCATGACAAATATGAAATGGAAGGGTTGTGAGGCAACTCATGATTGTAATGAAGCAAACGGACCTCCTTTGCACTGTTTGTATTTTTTGACTTGGTGCTGTTTGAAACTGTTTGGTAATGTATTTTTTTTTACAGATTTTTATGAATAAAGTATATTTTGGAAATAAAACAAAATGTGGCAGTAAGGCTCCAAACCCATGATGGTTACCTTTTTTAAAAAAACTTAAAAGTCGTGGAGTTTGAAGCTTAAATGAGCTCTGTGATAAATACCAGTAATCAGCGTTAAATATTCTTGGGGGGAAGAGGTGTGGAGGGCCATTGTGCTTAAATTTTAAATTTATTTTCATAATGGACATATAAAGATGACCAGTCATTTCTGGAGAGAGGTGAAAGGCGGGATATCTGACAATAAATATCCAAAGCAGCGGCATTCTCATCATAGTCTCTATATTGATATCTACTTAAAAATAGTACGAAACTGAAAAAAGTTGAATTTCTCTAGCTCCCCATCATGTCTTCGAAATCTCACAGGGTGCTTCATATACATCAAATTACTTTTAGACGCAGTTACGTGGGGAAATATTGTGTACAGAGTAAGATCCCACAGAGATCAATAGGTGGATGATCAGTGAATCTGTTTTTGGTACAAAAACAAGAAATGCTGGATTCACTCAGCAGGTCTGGCAGCATCTGTGGAAAGAGAAGCAGAGTTAACGTTTCGGGTCAGTGACCCTTCTTAACTGTTTTTGGTACTGTTGGTTAAGGGGGGGGGAATGTTGGGCAGGATACGAGGAGAATTCCCAACATCTCTTCCTATTGTACATCCACTCCGCTCACTCTAACCTGCAATGTCATTGTCTCATTTGATAGATCGCACCCCGGAGAATGCAGGACTCACTCAGCACCAAGTGAAGTTTCAATTACGAAATAGAGCTTAAATGCAAATAAATGTAACCGCCTTGCGGGGATATTCTTCAGATCTCTCTGCTGCCCATGATTCAATATTTACGCCAGTGCTGGGAACACAACAGGTTGTTGTTTATTTTCAGACTAACGACCATAATAGCAACAAGCTAAAGAAATTAAAAATAGCATCTGGCAGATTCCTGAGTTGTAAGAGGTTGAGTAGAGCCGGTGACACACATGTACTGCCAGCCATTCCCCCTTTAAGCTGCTGGCTGACTCACTCTACTTCCTGGTTGCGTCGAAGTTTGAGTCTGAATGTAACATCTGCTTCAGGGATACAGCGTGGAATCACGTCAACTTCAGCTTAACCTCGGCACTGCCACTCGCCAACAACTTTTCTCCAAGTGTGTGCACTTTTACAACTTGTTTTCTTTGCTGTGTGAAGAGGAGCAGGATTCTGAGTTCGGAACCATGGCGACTATAACGTGCAGAGTGCAGTATCTGGATGACATGGACCCGTTCGTTTGCACCAACTTTCCCGAGCCCAGGAGACCGCCGACTTATAACTTCTATGAAACTATCCCTTTAATAGCCCAAGTGGCAGGAGTTCACAAGCTGCTGGACTCCCCACTGAAGGTAAGTCTTTTCAGCTACTTCATTGCCTGAGGCGAGAAGCTGTCTCATGGTTGGTGTTCCTGTTTTTGTTAGATAAAAATCCAAACTGTTTAACGACGTTTTAAAAATTGCATTCCTCTTCCCCAGCTAATATAGTGTTGCAGTAAAACTGCTCTTCCCCACAGGTGTGCCTGGCTGGGGGAAAGGGGCCTAATCCTAGCCTCAGGGGGCTCAACTTTCTGACTGAGGTTCTTTCGCTGTCAATCCGAGAACAAAACCAAAAGTCGTACATCCTCAAATAATGTGAAAAATATGTCATCCGATTTGAATTTCAAAAGTGACTTCCTCTCATCAGTTCTTTTGAACAATAAAGTAGCCCCAATGTCCATAAACACTTGAGACATTAAAGGGACCTTGTCCCCTCCTCAGACATTTAAAATAGATTGGGGACACAGGAATGTGTAATTACCATTTCAAAGGTGCCAGCAAACAACATCTTTCAAGCTATTCAAAGGGTATTCTTGTGGCGACTGTGGGGGACCTCAATTCTTTTACAATTTCTCCCATGGGCCATGTTGGAATGTATGGCTTTGTTGTGTCATTTGAAGGATTTTTTGCTCTCCAAGATGATTGTGTAACTTTTTAAAAACATATTAACGTTTGTACATTGAGGACTGATCGCTGAAATCAAATGTCCCCCCAGTAGTGATAGTTGGAATTGTCTCCTTGTGACGTCAGCACCAACTTGCTAATGTCACTTAAACTTTCTGGTAATAATTAGCATTTAAGATCCTGTGTATGTGTTGTTGAAACTATGGACTAGAATAGCGCATGGGACAGTAGGATGTTGGATTGCACCATGCCTCATGCCTGAATTTAAATTCATTTTGTTATCCATAAAATTGACCATGAAGCTGTTGAATTGTTGTAAAATCCCAACTTTTTTGCTAATGTCCTTTTCAGGAAGGAAGCCTGCTGTCCTTTCCTGGTGACTCCAGTTCCACACCAATGTTTTATTTTCCGTTTGAGTGGCAGGGCTAGATTGGTCACTTCCTGGCTCAATGCTGATATGCAGGACAGGAATATGTATGATAACCATATAGTGAACATTTGGGCAGTTTGGCACATATTGTAATCTACTGTAACCACATTACCCTACAGGCAGTGTTGTCAAGTGAATGACATTGGTGGGAAAACCATTGCTTTCCTGTAAATTCGCTTCCATGCTGCTGGCCCTTTTAAGCTCTTGCTCTAAAGCATTCTCCCTGATTTTAAAATGCTTTGTTAGGTTTTGTGGCTCATTGGTAGCACTCGTGCCTCTGAGTCAGAAGGTTGTGAGTTCTAGTCCCACTCTAGAGACTTGAGCACATATTCTCAGCTGGCAGCTCTGTCAGAGGTGTTGTTCAGGTGACATGTTAAACCGAAGCCCCGTCTGTCCTCTCGGATGGACGTAAAAGATCCCAAGACACTATTTGGAGACTAGGAGTGGAGTTTCCCAGTGTCCGGGCCGATATTTATCACTCAACCAATGTCACGAAAACAGTTTATCTGTTCATTGCTATTTCTGGGACCTTGCTGAGTGCAAATTGGCTGCTGCATTTCTGACATAATAATGGTGACTGCTTAGAAAGTACTTCATTGGCTGTAAAGCACTTTGGGACATCCTGTGGTCATGAAATGCACTGTATAAATTTAAGTCTTTTTCATGTCTATAGGTCTCTGTGCACTGTACTGGAGGAGAGAATATCACCGGCTTCCAGGCTTTTGACAGTTTTGTTCAGTACGTAGGAGGTAATTGGGAATAGCCAAGGTGACTCCCCTCACTCACCTCCTGAGAATACGTGTGGTTCATGGTACCTTCCCATGATAAAATGGTTGCGTATGTAGACTTGCTGTGAAGTGTGATTACGTGTCCCTCAACTATATGATGCAGTGCTTTGTCTCCTGATATAATACCTTTTGCTTTTCTGCCCACCCCTTTTCAATCCCTGACCAGTGACTTTCTGTCATTAGTTCTCCTCTATAATTAGCTACTCTGTAACATCAGTATGTTTGTGAATCCATAAACAGTGTCCTCAAGACTAATTTATAACCTTCACACAGTTTACGCCTTGTATTGCAGCTAAGTGGTTTCTATGTTACGCTGATGTAAGTTGGTCAGTATAACTGGAGTCAGACACGATAAATGTGAACATACCCAGAGGCGATAGCCTCGACTTTGGTATCATTGTAACCACTATAAAGCTAAATGAACTGCCTTTAAATTTCTAAAGTTAGAAAAGAGCTGACTGTTCTGTCACTGGTAGTTAGAGGCCAAAGGGTGTGTGTTTAAACGTGCATGCTGGCCTCTACTGTCCCATGACCAGAGGAGAGCACAGAGTTAGTAAAGTTCTGTATTGACTTTAAGAAACACAGAAACAGAAAATTTACAGCACAGAAGGAGGCAACCTGGCCCATTGTGCCTGTGCTGGCCAAAAAAAGAACTATCCAACCTAATTTTGCTTTCCAGCTCTTGCGTCCAATAGCCTTGTAGGTTACAGGCCCTGTCATATTTTGTTTTGCAATGCTTCTGTGAAGCACCTTGGGACATTTTATTACGTTAAAGGCACTTTATAAATATAAGTTGTTGTTTTAGCGCTTCAAGTGCATACACAAGTACTTTTAAAATACAGTGAGGGTTTCTGCCTCTACAACCCTTTCAGGCAGTGTGTTCATAACCCCACCACCCTCTGGGTGAAAATATTTCTCCTCAACTCTCCTCTAATCCTTCTACCAAATATTTTTGAATTAGGCAAATGTATTGACCTCTCTGCTCAGGGAGGTGGGTACCCAGTTGCAAATTGGCATCTGAAATGAAGTGCTTCAACCAAGCTCTTCTGGAAATTGTCGACAAATCTACCCACAAAATGATTCCCTCATTAAATTAGTGATATTTTCACCAAATTGATTATATCTTCCCACCCTCTTCATTGTGTCTAACGTGTGTACTGAGAACTGAGTATCAGTTAGTGATGATCTGATTAGTTCCTTAGAAGCTCTTTAGAGTGCTCTGCTAGAAATCGTCCAGAAAAGGCCAGAAAAGTCTTGGCTTCAATCACTGACCTGTGGTGAGTTAATCAACGCCAGTGGGAGTGGTACAGTTGGCCCCTGCCTCCCTGAAATAAGGAAGGGAAAATCTCGCCAGCCATCTTCTAGCCCATAGTCCCTGTTCAATGTTTGGATATATGGGGTGAAACCAAATCCCAGCACGTGGAAGATATGATTTACTCAGTTGATGCTGCCATTTGTGGAGGGATCTCTGAAATGATGCAAGTGGTGACGACTGAGATCTAGAATTGAGTCAGCCATGTGATGGAACAGATCTAAGCCCTCAGTCTCCCTAAAATATACTCTCCACTAAGTCAATAAGTTCACAAACTTGAATCAAAGTTTGTAGTTACATTCTGAAGTTTACTTTAGCAATACTTATTTAATAAATATTCACTTAAGTTAGGTGTGTCATGCTAGTCCCCACCTGCCAAGAAGGAGGCACATTAATTTTGTCATGAACATTGATTTTAAATTAAAAACAAGAAATGCTGGAAATACTCAGCAGGTCTGGCAGCATCTGTGGAGAGAGAAGCAGGTCAGTGACCCTTCATCAGAACTAGCAAATGTTAGGAATGTAGTAGGTTTTAAGCAAATAAAGCAGGGTTGGGGCAAGAAATAACAAAAGGCAAGGTGTTGATAGGACAGGGTCACAGAGAATAACTGACAAGAAGGTCATGAAGCAAAGGCAAACGATATGTTAATGGTGTGCTGAAAGACAAAGTGTTAGTGCAGAGAGGGTGTTAATTGACAGAACAATGAACAGCCCTGGTCCAAAGCACAAACATGAAAAGAAACAGTGGGTAGGCACATGGTAAAAAAAAATGATGAAACAAATTAAAATAAAATAAACAAATTAAAATTTTTTAAAAACTAAAAATAAAATGGGGGGGGGGGCCCCATCATGCTCTGAAATGATTGAGCTCAATGTTCAGTCCAACAGGCTGTAGTGTGCCTAATCGGTAAATGAGATGCTGTTCCTCGAGCTTGCGTTGATGTTCACTGGAACACTGCAGCAATCCCAGGACAGATATGTGAGCAGGAGTCTGTGTTGAAATGGCCAGCAACTGGAAGCTTGGGGTCATGCTTTCAGACTGAGCGGATGTGTTCTGCAAAGCGGTCACCTGATCTGCGTTTGGTCTCCCCAATGTAGAGGAGACCACGTTGTGAGCAGCGAAAACAGCATACTAAATATTCCTCGTTCCAGTCCTACTCTGGGAGGGGGGGGGGGCCCTCCCTCACCTCTTTTTCCAGTACATTGATAACTATTGGTGCTGCTTCCTGCTCTCGCCCGAACTGGAAAACTTCATCAACTTTGCTTCCAATTTCCACCCTTCTCTCACCTATACATGGTCTATCTCCAACAATTCCCTTCCCTTCCTTGACTTCTCTGTCTCCATCTCTGGGGATAGGTTGTCTACTAATATCCATTATAAGCCCACCAACTTCCACGACTACCTTGACTACACTTCCTGACACCCCATTTCCTGTAAGAACTCCATCCCATTCTCCCAGTTTCTCCGTCTCTGATGCATCTGTTCTGATGATGCAACCTTCCACGACTGCACTTCTGACATGTCCTCCTTTTTCCTCAATCAAGGATCCCCCCCTCCCCACTGTGGTTGACAGGGCCCTCAGCTGTGTCCGACCTATTTCCCGCACTTCTGCCCTCACCCCTTTCCCTCCCTCGCAGAACTGCGACACTTGTCCTCACTTACCACCCCACCAGCTTACACATCCAAAGGATCATCCTCCGCCATTTCTGCCACCTCCAGCGTGATGCCACCGCCAAACACATCTTCCCTTCCCGTCCCCTGTCAGCATTCCAACAGGATTGTTCGCTCCGCGACACTCTGGTCCACTCCTCCATCATTCCTGACACCTCGTCCCCTTCCCACGGTACCTTCCCATGCAATCACAGGAGGTGTAATACCTGCCCTTTTACCTCCTCTTTCCTTACCATTCAAGGCCCCAAACACTACTTCCAGGTGAAACAGTGATTTACTTGTACTTCCTTCAATTTAGTATACTGTATTCGCTGCTCACAATGTGGTCTCCTCTACATTGGGGAGACCAAACGCAGATTGGGTGACAGCTTTTTAGAACACCTCCACTCAGTCCGAAAGCATGACCTTGAGCTTCAGGTTGCCTACCATTTCAATACAGCCCCCTGCTGTCATGTCCCCATTTCTGTCCTTGGCCTGCTGCAGTGTTCCAGTGAACATCAACACAAGCTCGAGGAGCAGCACCTGATCTTTCGATTAGACACTCTACAGTCTCACTGACCCTACCTTGAGTTCAACAATTTCCGAGCATAACTGGCTTTTTTAATATATTTTTCTTTTTTATTTTATTTTATGTTTTTAACTATGTGCCTGTTTTTTCATGTGGACAGAGTTACTCATTACTCTGCTATTAGCACTGTCTCTGGATTAATGTTTTGTCTTTCACCACAAACATTAACACACTCTTTGCCTTTGTCCCATGACAGCTTTGTTATTTAATCTCTCCTGGCCTCTGCCCTATCACACACCTTCCTTTTTTGCCTCTCTCTTCAGGTATTGTCCCTGTCTTCTTTAAATCTCCCACCCTTGCAAACTACCATCCCATCTCTAACCTCACTTCCCTCTCCAAAGTCCTTAAATGTGTTGTTGCCTTCCATATACATTCCCATCTTTCCCGAAGCTCATGTTTGAATTCCTGCAATCAGATTTCCGCCCTGCCTCAGTGCCAAAGCAGCTCTTATCAAATCACAAATGGCATCCTATGTGACTGTGACAATGGATTCTTTTCCTGCTCCCGCGCTGCGGTGTCCCCCAAGAATCTATCCTTGGCCCCCTCCTATTTCTTATCTATTTGCTGCCCCTTGGCGACATCATCTGAAAGCACAGTGTTAGTTTTCACGTGTATGCTGATGACACTCAGCTCTACCTGACCACCATTGCTCTCAACGCCTTCACTGTTGCTAAATTGTCAGACTGCTTATCCGACATCCAGAAATGTCCTCAATTAAATATTGGGAAGACTGAAGCTATTGTTTTTGGTCTCTGTTCCAAACTCTGTTTCCCTAGTGTCAGGCAAGCCCTGCACCTGCCAAGAATGAGGAAAATTAATTTTGCCACGTGAACATTGATTTTGGACTGTTGTTGGTGAAGAAAGAACTTGCTTTAAAAAACAATTGGAGACTTTGGCTGGAGCGAGACATTAGCATGTAAACTGACAGTACTTCAAAGGACAAAGGGACAATTCCCTGCTCCAATTTAATCCACAATGGACTTTTGATTACCAGACGTTGAAGCTGGAAAGGCTAGCATTCCAGGTTATCTGCTAAGACGACTGAATACACAAACAGATGTGGTCGGACCCTGGTTTGGGACACATGACTAACTGTTGGAGTTTTTTGAATTTGAACTTCCAACAAGGAGTTTGAAATCAAAAAGCTGTTTGCTCCTGGACTGGAAAAGACCTCTCCCCTGTCTTCTCTCATCTCGCTCTCACCAGCTTCAGACACCATTGAAGACATATGAACCCAAGAGAGAAAAGTCTCCTACTGTGAACAAGGTTTAAGAAGAATACTGGGCCCAACGAAAAGCAAGACTACCTACAATCAAGGACCCTACAGCAATCTTGAAGCACAGTTTAAAAAAAAAACTCTCTTCAGGGATTGCCTCAAACCTCTCCATTTTATTTTTCTTCTCTTTTCTATCTGTATTCGCATGTACGTATCATGTGTGCATGCTAGCATGGGGAGGGGTGTGTATCTGTAGGCGTTAACCAAATTGGAGTTTAAGTTTAAGGTTTAATAAATTTCACTTTTCTTCTTTAAACCTCAGAAAACCTGGTGTGCTCACTTCTTTGCCATAATTGGAAAGCTGTGAACAAGGATTCACCAAAGGGGGAGCTCAGAACACAATGTGTTTAAAATTAAATCCTGTTACAATAAGACCAGGTGATGACAGTAAAAGACCCCGAGACACCTTTATCACCTGGTGGTAACACTAGCTACTGACTGCATCCCTCTCTCTGGCAACACTCTGAGATTAAGCCAGTCTGTTTGCAACCTTGGTGTCACATTTGACCCCGAGATGAGCTTTTGACCTCCTATTCATGCCACCACTAAGACCGCCTACTTCCAGCTCTGTAACATCACCCAGCCACCCCTGTCTCAGCTCATCTGCTGCTGAAACCCTCATTAGTGCCTTTTTTACCTCAAGACTTGACTATTCCAATGCACTCCTGGCTGCTCGATCACATTCTACTCTCTGTAAACTTGAGGTCATCCAAAACTCTGCTGCCAATGTCCCGTTCCCTTATCACCCCTGTGCTCGCTGAACTACACAGGCTCCTGGTCAAGCAACATCTTGATTTTAAAATTCTCATCCTTGTTTTGAAATCCTTCCATGGCCTCGCCCCTCCCTATCACTGTAATTACGTCCAGTCCCACAATCCTCCAAGATATTGGCGCTCCTCTAATTCTGGCCTCTTGTGCATCCCTGATTTTAATCGCTCCACCATTGGTAGCCAGGACCTCAGTTTCCGAGGCCCAAAGCTCTGGAACATCCTCCCCACACCTCTCTCCACCTCACTTTCATCCTTTAAGACGCTCCTTAAAACTATTTGCTTTGATCAAACTTTTGGTCATCTGACCTAATATCTCCTTTTTTTTGCTTGGTGTCCTACTTTGTTTTATAATGCTCCTGTGAAGCACCTTGGGACATTTTATTACGTTTCAGATGCTATATAAATATAAGTTGTTGTTTGAGGTTCTTTTCTCATTGCTGGAGGTGGTCAAATAAAAATAAAGAGAAAAAGGCAAAATCATCTGCTGTGGTTGGGGTGAGTTCAGGACACTATAAATTCCTTCTAATATTGTGTTAAAGGTGCATTCCTGCCTGACCTCTAAAAAAAATAACTGTCATCATGATTGGAATGTTAAAATACAGCACTACTGTGGTACTTTGTATAACAGAAATCGTATTGGGAGCCAGGCATTTTGTCTTTTTTCTCGCATAAGGAAGATTTCTTGGTAATGCTTTGCCAAGTTTGTATGATGAATACGCCCAAGTTTCATAACATGAGAGTATCTTTTACCAATGGCTGAATTACAGAAAACCAAGACCATTTATTTTCCTCCTCCTACCTGGTAGAACAAAAATGATAAGATAGGTGACACCAATTACCCTCAATTTGAAAAATACCCTGCCAGGAGGACTTTTACAGGTTGTGTGCTTTGTTGTCTACCAATTCTGAACAATGTAGCAGGAGGTATTGATTCTAGCTGTCAACTATGACTAAGTGGCAGTACTCTTGTCTCTGAGTCTGAAAGTTGTAGGTTCAAGTTTCATTCCAGACACCTGTGCAAGCACAAAATATAGAGTGTTGGAATGTTGTGCTGTCGGAGCTGCTGTCTTTCAGATTAGACGTTAGAACCGAGGCTCTGTATGCCCTCTCGGATGGATGTAAAAGTCCCATGGCACTATACAAAGACAAGCAGGGAAGTTCTCGGCAGGATCCTGGCCAACATTTATCCCTCAACCAACATTGCAAATTCAATATATCTGGTCATTATCACATTACTGTTTGTGGGATCTTGCTGTGTCCAAATTGGCTGCTGCGTTTCTTTCATTGTAACAGTGACTACCTTTCAAAATCCTCTTAATTGGCTGTAAAGCATTTTAGGATGTCCAGAGGTTGTGAAAGGTGTGATATAAATAAAAGTCTTTTTCTTTAAATACCATCACATAATATGATTGAATTTTACATTCAGTTTGAGGGAGAGAAGAGTGGGTCCAAGACCAGTATTTTAAACTTAAATAAGGGGAATTATGAGGGCATGAAAGCAGAGCCAGCTAAAGTAAACTGGCAAATTAGCTTATGGGATAGGTCAATAGAGACGCAGTGGCAGACATTTAAGGGGATGTTTCAGAATACACAGAATTAGATACATTTCAACAAGAGAAAAAATTCCAAGGCGGGGTGGGACTCTCCATCCGTGGTTAACTAAAACAGTTAAAAATAGTATCAAACTGAAAGAAAAAGCATATAGTTGCGCAAAGATGGAAGACAGGTCAGAAGGTTGGACAGAATATAAAAAACAGCAAAGATTGACTAAAAGATTGATAAGGAAGGTAAAATTAGAGTACGAGAGAAAGCTAGCTAGAAACGTAAAATCAGATAGTAAGAGTTTCTATAGATATTTTAAAAAAGAAAAGAGTTAACAAAGTGAACGTTGGTCCTATAGAAAGTAAGTCTGGATAATAAGGAAATGGCAGGTGAATTGAACAGGTATTTTGCATTGGTCTTCACTATAGAGGATACAAGTAACATCCCAGAATTAGCTATAAATCAGGAAGTGGAAGGGAGGGAGGAACTCAAAAAAATTTACAATCACCAGGGAAGTGTTACTGAACAAATTGTTGGAGCTGTGGGCTGACAAGTCCCCGGGCTCTGATGGACTTCATCCTAAGGTCTTAAAAAAAAAAAAGTGGCTAGTGAGATAGTTGATCCGTTAGTTTTAATTCCTTAGATTCGGGGAATGTTTCACTAGACTGGAAAATAGCGAATGTAACTCCTTTATTCAAAAAGGGAGACAGAAAGCAGGAAACTACAGGCCAATCAGCTTAACATCTGTCATAAGGAAAGTGTTAGAAACTATTATTAAAGATGTTATAGCAGGGCACTTAGAAATATTCAAGGTAATCAGGCAGAGTCAACATGGTTTTGTGAAAGGGAAATCATGTTTAACCAATTTCTTAGAGTTCCTTGAGGGAGTTACATGTGCTGTGGATAAAGGGGAACCAGTGGACGTATTGTACTTAAATTTCCAGAAGCCATTCGATAAGATGTGCATCAAAGGTTATTGCAAAGAATTGAAGCTCATGGTGTAGGGGGTAACATACTGGCATGGATAGAAGATTGGCTAGCTAACAGAAAACAGAGAGTAGGCATAAGTGGGTCATTTTCTGGTTGGCAAGATGTAACGAGTGGTGTGCCACAAGGATCGGTGCTGGGGCCTCAACTTTTTACAGTTTATATAAATGACTTGGATGAAGGGACCGAAGGTATGGTTGCTAAATTTGCTGATGATATAAAGATAGGTAAGAAAGTAGGTTGTGAAGAGGACATAAGGAGGCTACAAAGGGATATAGATAGGTGAAGTGAGTGGGCAAAAGTCTGGCAGATGGAGTATAATATGGGAAAATGCAAAGTTATCCATTTTGGCAGGAAGCTGCCAAAGAAGCATATTATCTAAATGGTGTGAGATTGCAGAGCTCTGAGATGCAGAGGGATCTGGGTGTCCTAGTGCATGAATCACAAAAGGTTAGTATGCCGGTACAGCATGTAGTTAGGAAAGCTAGTAGAATGTTATCGTCTGTTCTGAGGGGAATTGAATGCAAAAGTAGGGAGGTTATGCTCCAGTTATACAGGGCATTGGTGAGACCACATCTGGAGTACTGTGCACAGTATTGGTCTCCTTATTTAAGAAAGGATGTAGATGCATTGGAAGCAGTTCAGAGAAGGTTTACTAGACTAATACCTGGAATGGGCGGGCTAGCTTATGAGGAAAGATTGGACAGGCTAGGCTTGTATCTGCTGGAATTTAGAGGAGTAAAAGGAGAAATGATTGAAACATACAAGATCCTGAGGGGTCTTGACAGGGTGGATGTGGAAAGGATGTTTCCCCTTTTGGGAGAATCTAGAACCGGGGGGGGAGTCACTGTTTAAAAATAAGGGGTCGCCCATTTAAAACAGAGCTGAGGAGAAGTTTTTTCTCTGAGGGTCGTGAGTCTTTGGAATTATCTTCCTCAAAAAAGGTGCTGGAAGCAGAGTCTTTGAAGTTGTTTAAGGCAGAAGTAGACAGATTCTTGATGAGCAAGGGGGTGAAAGGTTATCGGGGTAGTTGGTAATGTGGAGCAATCATTTTAGCCATGAACTTATTAAATGGCGGAGCAGGTTCGAGGGGCTGAGTGGCCTACTCCTCCTCATTTGTATGTTAGAAAACTGAGCTCAGTCTTGAAAGGAGGTGATCAAGAGGTGATTTTGCAGAGATATAGAAAATGGTTAAGGGACTGGAAAAGGAAAGTTTTTAAAAAATACTTCAAACTAAATTGCAAGCCTAGGACAAGGTGACGTGTTTGAAATAGTAAAAAGCAAATTCAGGGCATGAGTTAGGAAGGACACACATCTGCAATCTTTGGAATGCAAATGAGAAACCTGAAACATCGGGCTGATGTCCTGTCCCCGTGCCATTTTGCCGCCACGGGCACTGTGGTAAATGGGAAGTCTGCTGGAAGGCCAAATAAGCCACTTAAGTGGTCCAATAAAGGGCCACCCCCCCCCCCCCCACCTCCCCGCCCCTCTTGTCCCTTAAAGGGATCAGCAACCCCAACGGTGGGCAGTTAATTATCTGCCCACTGTTGAATTTAGCTGGGAGTCCAACAGAGGGCCAATGTGGGGTTCACCCCCCACCCACCAACCATCTGGCCCATCACCAAAATAAAATTCATCCCATTAAATAACCATTAGGTTCAACAATGAAAGGACTTTAGTGTTATCCAGGGCAGATGAGCGAAGATAAGCAAAATGGCCACCTTCATTTGTAATTATTTGTGATCTCGAGATTATCCTTTGTTCCTTTGTTATTCTGCAGCAGTACCCCAGCAATTGCAGGAGTGATTGGCAAGACAGTGAGAGTAGTAGGGATAAACAAAGGCAACAACTGACTGACAGGTCTGCAAAGAATATGACACTGAGTCAAAGAAAGTATAGCGATGGTTACTGACCAAAAACCAAAGCTTGTGACCACACATACAAGTTAACAAGGAAAGAGAAATGCACGTGTGAATTGTGTAACAGTGGGTGGATTACATCTCAGTCAGAATAGAAAACCGAGACAAGTTCAACATCAAGATCAAATCGTGTGGATCTCTTCGTGGATTACTATATGTATGAAATTCTTGTCTGCCTTGTGTGTGGATAAGTCTTCAAATTACACAGATACCTGCTGGAAGTTAGAAATATAGTTAGAAAATGAAGATCTGGTTTGCGGTTCATCCCCATGATGATCCTATAGTTTTAACTAGAGAACCCTCACAAAATACTAAATCCTGAATGTACAAATCTTTTAACATGAAAAAGCCTATACACAGTTCCCATTATGGTAAATACATCACTTGGTGTATGCTGTGTTATACAGACAGGAAGATCCCAGGTCTGTGCTGAGTTAATTGATCTCTATTGGAGGTTGAAAGGCATGCTTTGGCCCTTTAAATTATGAAAGGGAAAGGTCTGTCTCACTTCCAGTTTCTGATTTACCTTGGCTGGAAAATATGCATTTGTGAATGTTGGAAGGAGGACAGGATACATGAAGATTGGCCACTTGGGGCTCATTATTGGACAGAAGCCAGCACCTGTGAAACTGCACTCTTGGGGGGGGGGGGGCGGAATCAGCACCTTCAGGAGAGGAGAAAAGAGAAGAAAATCAGGATATCAACAACAAAATACACAGTATTAAATCAACACTGTGGTGATGAACAGATCTACTTATTGATTTAGGTAGTGTCAGGTGTAGTGTTTAAATGCAGGGCTGCTGTGAGATCGGGGCAAAATCTCAAATTAACATTGACTGCACCTGTTATTTGACTTCATTGTGCTAGTTTGCTGAAAGCTGTTTATGTCTCATTTTTTTACAAAATGGCATTCAGTCCTTTCATTGTCGAACCATTTCTCTTTCCTTGTAATAATGTCCTCCATTATAATGTGGAACAACCTGTAATACCACATTTTCACAGATTACAGTGGCAAAAAACATAAAGAGCACGTAACAACTCACTACTTTATGATAGCTAGACTTTTGGCTCCGGTGCAAAAATGCTACAGCAGATTGTTTCTACTCTTTCATGGGATGTGAGCATCGCTGGCAAGGCCAGCATTTGTTGCCCATCACTAACTACCCTTCGACTGAGTGGCTTGCAAGGCCATTTCAGAGGGCAGTTAAGAGTCAACCACATTGCTGTAGGTCGGAGTCACATGTAGGCCAGACCAGGTAAAGGTGGCAGATTTCCTTCCCTAATAGATGGTAGCAAACCAAATGTGTTTCTACGACATTCAATGGTAGTTTTATTGCACCTTTACTGGGACTAGCTTTCAATTCCAGATTTTAATTAATTAATTGAATTTTAATTCCACCAACTGTCATGGTGGGATTTGAACCCATGTCCCTGGCACATTAGCCTGGGCCTCTGGATTAGTAGCTCAGTGACAGTACCACGGCACCACCATCTCAGTGAGAGGCTCTCAATGTGTAACTTGCATTTGGTTGTGCAATGTGGTAAATTATTATTTTTTTATTATTAAAGCTGTGGTGATCCACCTACACCCTAGTTACAAAGAATTGCATACCCAGCTGTTTAATTTTGTATTCCACAGCTCCCGTACAATTTTCACACAGTGTTGCTTTATTTTGATTTAGAAAGTATTTTGCTGTTTAAGTTTTGACTCTCACTGCAGTGTTGTTTGGTAATCATTGGGTCGATCATACGTCTCTTGTATATCGACATTGTACCTGTGGAAAACCTTGGAGTTGAAAAAGAAATGTTCACTTTGAACGGATACTATGGAGAGTGCCAGGAAACAAAGGATTAAAACCCACGCCTTTAAAAAAAAATCCAGCCACAAAGGTAGGCTTTTCTTGTGTGTCAGATTCTTGGAATTTGTAACGTTCCCAGCAGCAAACAAGAGCTGGGTGATGTGCTTGCTGGACTTCTGATTTGCCAGTATATGACATCACATCCTGGAGATACTGTGATTGCAGCTATTCAGTTCCTGCCTCTCGGGAAAACCTGATTCTATAGGGGAGGGTTAATGACTGAGATAGACGAGTAACAAAGGACTCTGAGGGATGGGCTTTAGCTTTATCCTTGGGCATAGCAATACAAATGGCACAACAAAGTGGAATTGAATGCTTCAAAAAAGTTACCAGGTAATTCAAATTAAAAGGTGTATAGTATTTAGGTAATTTTTTTTAAGGAAACATATGCATCAATTCTGGCAACTATCGTTCAATGTATTTTTTTTCCCATCCTGGTGTTTTTAACACACGGTCGCAGTATTTGAATCAGTGATATTCTCTAGAGAGAGAGAGAGAGAGAGACATCAAACATGTGAATCAAATCCTCTCTGTAAACATTAGTCTCTGACACAATCAGCTGCTTTCTCAAAGTTTGTTGGGACTTTATCAAAATATTTAAAGTTTTAACAAAAGGTTTGGGGCCGCAGTGGAATTGTTGAATATGTACATGTGCACTTTCAATAACCCGTTTTGACCTGACACCTTGTTTAGATTTTGTGAAAGCTCACTGCTGAAGTTCCGTAACACATGTAAAAACAGGCTTTGTGCTGGAATACGTTTCTCCCAAGAATCCACTTCTAATTTTGTGTCTCGCATTCCTTGTTTAATTGAATTGAAGAAAATGTTTTACACAGTGAAGGGTGTGACGATGGAGATCAGTGAAGCTGCTAAATATGTGACAGCTCCTTTTGTAAAAAGCTCCTTCTCCTGCAGGTGTAGCATTTGTTGTTGTGTGAACAGTTCCTGGGGTCTCGTACAGCAGTCAATGTTTTTTAGGAGAATTTTCCTGGAAGCGAGCCTCTCCTAAAACTTTCAGTTCTCTGAGGGGCCAATCCTCTGGGAATATTTGGGAGCAGAAGAAATTTTGAAATGTTATGAGTCTGCTGGCCCATTAAATCTGTTCCATCTAAGGGTGAAATATAATTGGACCCAGTCCATTCAACCTCCCAAGGGAGGTACCCAACCAAAGATAAAGCCCTTGTGAAATTCCTCCCTGCCTTTCAAAGGTAATCAAAGAAAGAATTTCCATTTGCATCATTCACATAATTGGGATTCCCTCAATGCGTCACAGGAAATGAATTATGTTTGAAGGGTAATCACTGATTTTGTGTGTAAATGTGATCGTTTAGTCAGCAACTGATAATCTGTAATAAGATTTAATAACAGTAAGGCATGCGCCATGGAGAGGTCACTCCATAGTTGCCTCACAGCGACTGACACCACTGACCACCTCTAGGCGCTTACCCATTGTCTCTCGAGACAAGGAGGCCAAAGAAGAAGAAGAAGAAATATCACACAAAGAAATGGCATGTAAAATGTATTAATTGGGCGGCACAGTGGCGCAGTGGTTAGCACTGCAGCCTCACAGCTCCAGGGACCCGGGTTCGATTCTGGGTACTGCCTGTGCGGAGTTTGCAAGTTCTCCCTGTGTCTGCGTGGGTTTCCTCCGGGTGCTCCGGTTTCCTCCCACATGCCAAAGACTTGCAGGTTGATAGGTTAATTGGCCATCATAAATTGCCCCTAGTATAGGTAGGTGGTAGGGAAATATATAGGGACAGGTGGGGATGTGATAGGAATACGGGATTAGTGTAGGATTAGTATAAATGGGTGGTTGATGGTCGGCACAGACTCGGTGGGCCGAAGGGCCTGTTAAAGTGCTGTATCTCTAAACTAAACTAAAACTAAACTAATGCACTACAAAGTTTTCAGAATGTTAACAGTTGTGTTGTTGTGTGTCTCTTTTGCCAAAATGAGTTACTCAAACAGAACAAGTCCAGGATAGAGATCTACCATTCAGCAGTGATTTAGTACTGCTGTCAATCAGACTAATGAATTGCAGAACCATTGTCCTTCAGACGTTATCTCCAACTTCAAACAAAAATACACAATGGTGGTGAAATTTATAACACTGTATTCAATGGAAACAACAACAGCTTGCATTTAGATAGTGTCTTTAACCTAGTAAAATGTCCCAAAGTGCTTCACAGGAGTATTATCAAACAAAATTTGACACTCAGCCATGTAAGGAGCTATTTAGGATAGACCACCAAAGGCTTGGTCAGGGAGGTGGGTTTTAAGGACCGTCTTAAAATTAGGAGAGAGGGAGATAGAAGGGAGAGAATTCCAGAGCAGAGAGCTTTGGCAGCTGATGGGACGGTCGCCAATGGTTTAACTGTTAAAATGGGAGATGCGCAAGTGGCCAGAATTGAAATGCGCAGAGATCTCAGCGGGTTGTAGAATTGGGGGATGCTGCAGGGATAAGGAGGGGTGGGGCCATGGAGGGAATTTGAAAATGAGGATGAGAATTTTAAAATTGGGGCGTTGCTTAACCAGAAGCCAGTGTAGGTCAGTGAGCACAGGGATGACGTGTGAACAGGGCTTGGGGGCGGTTTAGGATATGAGTAGCAGAGCTTTCGATGAGCTCAGGTTTATGGAGGATGGAATTAGGAGGCCAACCAGGAGACCATTGCAGTAGTTCAGTCAAAAGGTAACAAAGGCATGGATAAGGGTTTCAGCAGCAGATGAACTGAGGTAGGAGTGGAACAGACAGTAGACTTTCTTGGTGATTTTGCAGATGTGTGGTTGCAAGCTCACCCCGGGGTCAAATACAACACCAAGGTTGTGAATGGCCTAGGTCAGCCTCAGACAGTTGCCATGGAGAGCGATTGGGATGGTGACTAGGGAACGGCATTTGTGATTGGAGCTGAAGTCAATGACTTTGGTCTACACAATATTTAATTCGAGGAAATTTCTGTTTGTCCAGTACTGGATGTCAGACAAGCAGTATACAGATCAGGGACAGTGGAGGGGTCACAAGAGGTGGCGTTGAGGTAGAACTGAGTGTTTTCAGCAGACGTGTGGAATCTGCCATTTTGTTTTCAGATAATATCACTGAGGGGCACCAAGGAGATGAGGAATAGGAAGGGGCCAAGGATAGACCTTTGGGCACACCAGAGGTAATGTGACGGGTATGGGAAGATAAGCCATTGCAGCTGATTCTCTGGCTACGACTGGACCCAGGTGAGTGCAGTCCCATCCAGTTGGCTGGAAAGGAAAAAAAATCTGGGAGGCAGGAAGTTCAAAGTCCTAACTAATGGGGACTTTTGAGTGGCATGTGTTTGCAGAGCTGCAGATGATCATCCAAAATACATCCTCGGACACACAGAATCTCTTTAGATAACTATCTAGGGATAAAGCAGAATGATGCCTTTGTTGTAGTGTTGCACAATAATGATACCTTTGCTACAAAGGTTCTGTTATATTCTATAGGGCTGAATGTTATTGGCGTGCCCACATCGCGGTGGCTCGCTTTGAACTTAGCGGCCTTCTGACACGGAAGCGCTGCCACTGAGCCCCCGCAATATTTCGCACGGGGGCACGCTTAAATGGAGGGGGCAGAGGGGCCACCCCTGATGATGCAGAGAGGGCTGCTGTTCCGTCCACAGCAATGGCGTCTGGCGCATTTTTAAAGGGAGTCAAGCCCTTCAGTGCCATTTGAATGTTTAAAGAGACAGAGTTGTGAAAAAGGCGAAATAACATTTTATTAACCTTTCCAATGCACCCCCCTCCACCCTCCCAATGAATAATCTGTTGATTTATTTTTGTCCTACTCCCCCATCAAAGTGAGTTTTCACTCATGACCTTTCCCCCTAAACTTTATTCCCTTTGACCCTAAACCCCTTCCCAACATCCCCACAATCAATAAAAAAGGTTTTCCCCATTTCCCCCCCCACAATCCCCACCCTGATAATTTCACTCCTCCCCCCTCCCCACCAATGTCACGCCTCGGAACTCCAACTACCCAAATTATGAGAACATTACTTCCACTTGCCTGCAGTATAGAAACTCATTCAGGGAATAAAATAGTAAGCACCCACAGTTATACAGTGCTTTATCACATACTCAGGATGTCACAAAAATAATCAATAAGTTCACTTACGAAGTGTAGTCACTGTTGTTATGTAGTCAAGCGCAGCAGTTTAATTTGTGTACAGCAAGTTCTCATGAGCAGCAAATAGGATGAACGGTTGGTCACGTTTTTGGGGGTATTGATTTGAAGGGAGGGGATGTTGGTCAGGACAAGGGCAGCCTTCTATGCTGTTTAACAGTGGTAAGGGATATTTGGTGTCTCACTAGACAAGCAGACGTGGCCTCTTTTTAATGTCTCATCTGAAAGACCATACTTGTAACAATACATTATCTCCTGATTGATTGAAATGTCCACCTAGATTATGTACTCAATTTCTGCAGGAGTGGGACTTGAATGTTTAACCTATTGGCTCAGATTTTTGAATGCTGCCAATTGAAATAAATAAGAGGAACACGGGCGCTTGTACATTGTCCTCTGAAAGGAAAAGAGAATTATAATTGTGGTGCATCATATCAAATGTCTGGGGTTCACATATGCTGAGTTCCTTTGATGTGCAGTGACTGTGATGTAGTTAAATGCAGCACATATTTTCCATACAGGAAGATTCCACAAATGTCAGTGAAAGGAATGATCAGTTCATCTGTGTAGTGTTGACTGTTTTCTAAAGCCGTGTCAGAAGAGCCTGTTGTCTTGGTGAGGTTAATGTTTGGTGTGGGCAGACTTGAAGAAGATGAAACTTATTTTCCTCAGTGTCTTGCTCAGATGGTCATTCAACTATGTAAGCTTGGGCAGAGACTCTTAATGGGCTATTTATCTGCAGAGGGATTGAAGCAGAAGGAGTGGAGCCCAATTCTCACCACCTGTGGCTTTATGCCTTTCTGTTTGAGACTTTAAATTTTGTTAATCAAGAAAGAAGTTAGAATAGTAGAATTACGATGAATAATTTGTCGAAAACTGACACAATCAAGTTTCTTCTTTTCTTTGATTTGGGTAAATTTTAGATGACCAAACACTTTTTTTACATTTAAGATTGTATACATTTCCTTCCGCTTTAAGAAAATATTCTTGGTTTGGCATCCACTCATCCTGTACCATAAAGTATTCTCATTTCCATTGGCACGATTTTGAAAGGAGGTCTTTCTCTGCTGCAACTGTTTAGGCAGGAGGTGAGTGAAGGCCAGTTGATAACACAGTTAACCTGTACCCCACCATCAGTGGATCATTCATTTCTCACATGTTCGTAAGAAATGAAACAGTGCTTACATCACCATCAGTTGTGAAAACCTTTCCCTGACTTCTTTCAGTAACTAGTCTTTCAAGGGTACTCTGCTTTAGCCAGACATTTGTTCCAAGAAGGTTTACCAGATAGCTATCTATCTGGAGACTCTGCTAACTTACATCTCAGCAGCACCGAGAGCACAGAAAGACCGGTGAAGAGGATAAAGAGCAAGGGGGTTCAGAGCAGACTGACTGCGTTCGAAAAAAAATCTGTGTGATGTCACAGGAAAACAGGTAAGTGATTGGTTGGTGTGTATTTCTTTCTCTCCCTAAACTATGGCATTCATTCAAACTAGGAGCTGAGAAATTAAAAATTTCAATCAGGTTAAGTATAACAGTAAGTGAATTAATAAGTATGTTAGCACAGCCGGCCTAGAGGTATTAATTAAAATTAATAGTTTCAACAAGGTACTAACTAGATTCTAAAAGAGGGAATAGAGGGTTTTTCAGATCATGGATGGGCAGCTAAGACCTGTTGCTTGCAATTCCTGCATCATGTGGGAACTTTAGGACACCTTGGGGGAACCGCATGTGGAGGAAATGTTGCTTGAGCTTGAGGGACAGCTGGAGTCACTGTGGAGCATCAGGAAAGATGAGAGTTTCCTGGATCGTAAGTTCCAGGAGATGGTCAAACCACAGGCAGTAAGAGTTCAGGATAATAGACGGGTGGCCATCTGGAAGAGTAGGAAGAGGCAGGGAAGTGCAGGAGTCTTCAGGCTGTGTGCCACTGTCAAACCAGTATTCAGCATTGGAGACTGCTGGGAGTGATGACACCTTGAAGGACTGCAATTCAGACCATGGCACTAATGGGAAAGGGACTGTACAGGAAAGAAAAACAGAGTAGAAATGCAGTTATAGGAGATTCCATAGTTAGGGGAACAATCAGGCATTTCTGTAACTGCCATCCCTAGTCCTGCATGGTGTGTTGCCTCCCTGGTGCCAGGGTAAAGGATAGCACTGAGAGGGTGCAGAATATTCTGCAGGGGGGTGAGCCAGAAGATGTGCTACACGCCAGTACCAAAAACATAGAGAGAGCTGGTAATGAGGTCCGAAGATCGGATTTTCAGGAGCTAGGGAGGAAGCTAAAAAGTAGGCTCTTTAAGGTAGTAATCTCTGGATTACTGCCAGTGCCACAGGCTAGCGAGAGTAGAAATAGGAAGATAGGGAGAATTAATGCCTAGCTTGAGGCATAGTGCAGGAGGGAGGGCTTCAGATTCTTGGGGTATTGGGACCAGTTCTGGGGAAGGAGGCACCTATTTAAAGGGACGGGTTGCACCTCAACAGGACTGGGGCCAATGTCCCTGTGGGGATGTTCACTAGTGTTGTTGAGGAAGGTTTCAACTAAATTGGCAGGGGAGTGGGCACCAGTATATAGAAGTAGAAAAGAGGAGTAAGGTAAATAAAGTGAGATTGTCAGATAGTACCAGAGAAGGAAGTAGTACCATAGATGGGAGTGGACTAAGAGGACTATGAGTAATACAAAGACAGGTTTAGAATGCATGTATGTAAATGCACAAAGTGTGGTGATTAAAGTTGGTGAGTTACAAGCACAAATAGCTGTGTGAGAATATGATGTAGTGGCAATTATGGAAACGTGGCTTAAAAATGGTGAGATAAAAGCAACGTACTGCGGATCTGGAAATCTGAAATAAAAACAAGAAATGCTGGAAATACTTAGCAGGTGTGGCAGCATCTGTGGAGAAAGAAGCAGAGTTAACGTTTCAGGTCAGTGAAGAAGAAGGGTCACTGACCTGAAACGTTAACTCTGCTTCTCTCTCCACAGATACTGCGAGACCTGCTGAGTATTTCCAGCATTTCTAGTTAAAAACGGTGAGGACTGGGCACTTAATATTCGAGGATGCAAAGTGTACAGAAAAGATAGGGAAAGAAAAAAGGGAGGTGGGGTGGCAGTACTGATTAAGAAAGGTATTGTAAAGAGAAGATATCCTTGAGGGGGCAAGAACAGAATACATTTGGTTAGAGTTGATAAAAAGAGTATGATCACACTACTGAGGATATTCTATTGGCCTTCAAATAGCGAGAGAATGATTACCCAGTTAATTACCCAAATATCGATTGAGATAGTGTTAGAGAAAAGGGAAAGGAGTAGGAGGAATTTCTGAAGTGTGTTCAGGAGAACTTCCTTGATAAGTATGTTCTTGGTCCAACTGGGATGGAGACTTTGCTGGAGCTGGTGCTGGGGAGTAAGGCGGGCCAAGTGGACTGCCGGGGAGCACTTGGGTAAGAGTGATCATCATATCATAAAGTTTAGACCAGTAATGGAGAACAGCAAGGAACAATGTAAAGTAACTTCGATGGGTTGAGAAGGGATCTAGTCAGGGTAAAATGGAACCAAAGACTGACCGGAAAAACTGTAACAGAACAATGGGTGATCTTTAAGGAGGAGGTGTTTCAAGTACAGGCTAGGTACATTCCAGCAAGGGTGAAAGGTAGGGGAACGAAAGACAGGGCTCCTTGGATGATGAGGGAGATAGAGAATATCATGAAACAAAAAAAGAGGGTGTATGATATATGCTGAGTGAATTCTTCAAGCGAGAACCAGGTGCAATACAATAAGTTAAGAGGGGAAGCGAAGAGGAAAATAAGACTAACAAAGAAAATATGAGAATGGAATGGCAGTTAACATAAAAGATTCCCCAAAAATCTTCTACCGGCATGTAAATAATAAACGAGTACAAAGAGGCTGCATGGGGCCTATTGGGGACAAAGAGGGTGATATGTTCTTTGAGGCACAGGGCAAGGCTAGAATACTTAATGATTACTTCGTATTGGTGTTTACTAAGGAGGAGGATGCTGACAAAGTATCAGTAGAAGCAAAGATGGTAGAGGTAATAGATGGGGTGAAAATTGATAGGCAGGATATACTAGAAAGCTTGGTTATGCTTAGAGTGGATGAGTTGTCTGGTCTGGATGGCTTGCATCCCAAGTAACGAAAGGAAATTGGGGTGGAGATAGCAAAAGGGCTTGCCATAATCTTCCAATGTTCCCTAGATACGGGGAGGTTCCGGAGGATTGGCTAGTGGTAAATGTGACACGCTTATTCAACAAAATGTGTAAGCACATTCTTATTAACTATAGACCAGTCAGTTTAAGATCAGTGGTGGGTAAGGTTTTAGAAACAATAATCAGGGAAAAAATTAACAGGCATTGGAGAGGTTTGAGTTAATTAAGGAGAGCCAGAACAGATTTGTGAAAGGGAGATCATGCTTAATCTAATCCAATCTTAATATAATTGAACTTTTTGGAAGTAACAGGGAAGAGGGATGAAGGGAATGCATTGGTTACATTGATTTTAAGAAAGTGTTTCACAAAGTACCACATAAAAAGTTTGTTAACAAAATTAACAATGGAATAGGAAGGTCTGTGACAACTTGGGTAAAAAAAAATTGGCTTAAGGATAGAAAAGAGCCAGTCATGGTAAGTGGTTATTTTTCAGACTGGAGGATTGTAGACTTGCTCCCCAAGGATAAGTGCCAGAACCACTGCTTTTTTCATTGATAATATATATATTTCTATATGACTTGGATATTGGAATACAGAGTAAAATTTTAATATTTAACCATGATACCAAAGTTGGAGGAGTGGCAAACAGTGAAGATGATACAATTTGACTGAAACAGGACATAGATAGGCTAACAGGTGGGCAGGCAAATGGAATTAAATACAGAGAAGTGTGAGGTGATGCATTTTGGCAGAAGGGTTAGGGAAAGGCAATATAGACTTAATGGCGCAATTCTAAAGAGTGTGCAGGGACAGAGGGACCTGTGTGTGCATGTGCATAGATCTTTGAAGGTGGCAGGATATATTGAGAGAGTAGTTAGCAAAGCGTAAGGGATCTTAGGCTTCATAATAGAGGTATTGAGTACAAAAATAGGGAAATTATAATGAATCTTTATAAAGCTCTGGTTAGACCCCAACTAGAGTATTGCCTTCAGTTCTGGCCACCGCACTTTAGGAAGGATGTGAGGGCCCTTGAGAGGGTGCAGAGCAGATATACCGGAATTATTCCAGGGATGAGGGATTTTAGCTACAAGGTTAGGTTGGAGAAGCTGGGGTTATTCTTCTTGGAGCAAAGGAGGTTGAGGAGAGATTTGATAGAAGTGTACAAGATTATGACTGGTTTAGATAAGGTAGACAAAAAAGCTGTTCCCATTAGCTGATAATACATGGACTAGGGGGCACAGATTAAAGGTTTTGGGCAAGAGATGCAGAGGAGATGTGAGGAAGAATTTTTTTATGCAGAGTGGTAATGACCTGGAACACTGCCTAAGAGGATGGTGGAAATAGAGATCATGAATGATCTCGAGGGAAATTGGATGGGCACTTGAAGGAAATTAACTTTTTGGGCTACGAGGGTAGAGTGGGGGAATGGGACAAACTGGATTGATGTACGGAGAGCTGGCATAGACTTGACTGGCCAAATGGCCTCCTTCTATGCCATAATGACACTATGACTTCTCCCCTCCTACACACAGGCGATGGCACCAATTGTAATGGACTTGCTGGTAGTGGCTATTGTAGTACAGTCTGTGACTTGAACTAAAAACTTTTATGATCTATCAGCCCCTTAAGAAAATAACTCACAACATTTATGCTGTGTGCAAATTGGCTGCCATGTTTCCTACAATACAACAGTGTCTATATTTCAGAAGTACTTAAGTGGCTGTACTTTGGGATGCCCTGAGGTTGAGAAAGGTGTTATATAAATGCAAGTCTTTTTTATGCTCCTCTGGTTTCTGCTACCACAAAACTAGAATCCAGATCGAAACTACAGAGTTAAATGCAGAGGCCACGTTTTTTTTCAAACCTGATTTTGGCTACAATATTATACATGGATAATTTTTTTAAAAAGGAAATTTATCAGTTTTGCTCTGCGTTCCTACAGTTTGTTTCTGAAATGCTTGAAAATAACGAGCCTAGTTTAGCTCACTTATATGAGTCAATTCGTCTACCAGTGAACTTGCCTCATTCTATGCACAGATTTCACACATTAATAAGTAACTGTGCTGGGAGGGCAGCTTGTGGTTAAATCCTAATGTTGAAGTAGCTTGGAATCTTCATGAAACAATTCTGGATAGAATCACAAGGAAACAGATTTTCACAGAAAGAGGTGCTGGGTGATTTAAGATATTTTCTTTCTCCCTTCCCCCATGTCTCTCAAAGTTTTCTTTGCTTCGGAATCAATATCCAGTTACAAATTTTCCACACTTTTAAGTTGTGAGGTAACAACACTGACTGTGATTTTCTTTAGTTGTGTTATTTCTCAATCCTGATGAAGGCTTAATAACTTAGAACAAACTTTGGGATTGTAAAATAAAGCAGTGTATATGTAGGGATTTAAATACAATCCCAAAGAGTTTAATTAGTGTTTTATCTAAGTGACAGTAAGCAGGGAGTCGAGTACATACAATATCAGAACTGTGTTTGAACCTTTTTTGATGCATTTTAATTAATTTGCTTAAGGCAGAGAAAAATATCAAAGTAGATGACTTCAGTTGTAGTCTTACTTAACCATGTACATGTTGTTTGTTAATTCCTTTTGTAAAACTGATCTGTAGCACAGCATTCACCTGCACCCTGTAAAGCTGATACAGGTGTAGTCATTTGATGAGACTGCCCAGTGTTAACACCTTCTGTGTTGATTTTAAACTGCAGGAAGTGTGAGTTTAGAAATGAAAATTTTACAGTAACACTCACAAATACTGGACTCTTATGTAGTGCAGCAAATGGTGCAATTTACTCGTTAAGGTTGTGGGTTTTGTAGTTAACACTGCTTTACCATAATTTGGGATTTTAAGATCCATAGGTTGTTGTGCAGTCACTCACATGTGTGTCAGTTTAATTGCTCTTCTTAATTTTCATTATTTCTGCTATTTGCTGAAATTCTAATTAAGGCCATATTCAGCCAGACTGGTTACTATAGTAACTGGGGTTTCAACTAAGAGATTGGAGTTTGAATCCCACTATTGACTGACCTGATTAAATAAGTAGTAGAGGTAATAAATCTAGACACTTAACAGGAGCATTATACCAGAAAATTACAAAAAAATGGACAGTATCCAGTCTCAGTTAGTCAGTCTTTCTGTCTCTCTTGTGACCTCTGAACTTTAAGGAATGTGATTGCAAATCAACTCATTAAACATTCCTTTTATCAGTAAAGTACTTTAATTTCTAGAAATAACTTTAGCAGTGCAGCACTCGCCTGCAATGTAATTATTTAATCTGCTTTACTTGTCCCAAGTGCTTATTAGGTGGATAGGTTAAAAAAGACTTCTTTCTGCACATTTCCCTCTCCCTTCACAAGGGATCTGACCTGATTCAGTAATAATTGCTCTCGATCAGCTATGGTAAGTCAGTTTCTGTTTGATGTTGACCTGAGATATATTGGTTTCAGGGAAGTTTTAGGAGACATAGCCTTAACAAATTCCTGTGGATTTACTACCCAGCTGCATCAAACCCATGTGTCCGAAACCAGTGATTCCAGAAGGGGTATACCATAGTGTAAAAGCAACTTTATTATGCCATTATAAAAGCAAAATACTGTGGATGCTGGAAATCTGAAATAAAAACAGAAAATGCTCGAAGTACTCAACAGGTCTGACACATCTGTGGAGACAGAAACAATTAATGGGCTGGATTTTGTGTGGCCCATGAGGCTTTGTCGGAAACGGGGGCACAAGGTATCGTAACTTATGGCGGGACACTGGCGGGGCGGAGGGGCTGTCGCCTCCCTGTTGCCAAGTAATCTTCCCGGAATGGGATAGGCCGATGATGGCTTTCCCGTCCAGAGGCCAATTGAGGCCAAATATGGGCCTCTCCCTGCCGCCGCTAGGATCTTACTAGCAGCAGGTCGGGCCTTCGCTATGCAGGGAAGGACGCCTTATAACACGAGGTGCCCTTTTTGCAGGCTTGGGGCAGGTTTCTCCTCCGTGGGCAATTTGTGGCCCACAGAGGACCCCCACCGGGAACCAATTGAACCCACCCCCGGGACCCTCCTAGCCCCTGAACTGTAAGACCACCTTCCAAACTGGCCCCGGTGACCCCACCTCACCTACCTCTTGTCTGGGGTTCCAGTGCTGGGCCTGCAGTGGCCACTGCTCCTTGTGACACTGCTGAGCTGCCAGCCCTTTGGTTGGCCAGCAGCTCATGGAGGCGGGATCCCTGCCTTTAAAGGGATGGGGATCCCGCCTCCTGAAACTTTGATTTAAAAAGACTCGAGGATCACTCCGGCGGGGTGCAGGAGGGCGAAAAGGCAGAGACGGGGTTTCCTCCGTCTATTCGGCCTGCACTGGGAGCCCTGCCTCCAGCACAAAATCCAGCCCAGTGTTTCAGATCGCTGACCTTTCATTCAGTATGTCCAGCATTTTCTGTTTTTATTAACTATGCCATTAAGCTGTTAAGAGTATATGCTGAAAGCAGTATGGTTTGAATGGACAATGAAATGTTAATGGTTATATATGAGCTGTACCCTTTTGAGTTGTTCCATTTAGTTGTTTAGTGGGCCAGTAAAAGTCTTTGACTGTTATATGGTGAACTCTATCTTGTAGAATATTTATCTAGTAAATATTATTCTGGTTATTTGTAATATTTAATAATTAAACTCAATCAAATATGCAAGGTAATGTCGTAAGTGTACGTTATTCTGGATATAAATTGCAGTCACTTCTCATGCAAAATCTAATGTGCGTTCATCTTTATCAAGTTTAACTTGTGTAATGTATTAGGTAGAAATGGGGTCACTTCTGTTTTGTATTGGCTTATTGAGTTTGGCAGGATGAAAAGAAATTGGGCTGAAATCTGTAAACATCTTAATTGTTGGACTTGATATCAGTGTATCCTTTCCATCCGGGCAAGTGCAGTATAACAGAGGCACAAGCAGGTAATGTGGACCATTATATAATAATCCAAAATGTCATATGCCCACTCACCTCTCTTGGAGTACAAAATCCACATCCTGCCACTCCGCTTTATTTCTTGATGATTTTCTTCCCTCCCCTCCTCTCTGAGGCCACGAGCTCCCTGTTCATGTTTTTCATGTGTGAGGCTTGCCAGTAAGAGTTTGTAGCCTTTTCAATAGCAGGGTGCATCGCAGCAGAGGTCAGTGTTGTCTTCTCCATTTAGGCACATCTCCAGCTAGGGGGCCAGAGTAGCAACTGGGAATGAGAATCCTGGCCTCTCTTCACTTCCCCACCCCATTTCCCCAATCCAAGGAGGATGACAACAATTGTATCACTTTAAATGCCACCCAAATGAGATTGGTCTATTCAGCATAGACTAGGAAACAGAATTTAGAACCTTCCTGTTCTATAGCAACACATCTCTTACCTGCTTCACCAAAGACCTGGTAGACCACGCGCCTTTCTCTTTGACTGTAAAATACCAGAAGGAAGATAAAAAAGAAAAGCTTTTGAAAAAAGCATTCACTAAAATAAGATATTGATGGAACAACTAGGAAACCTATTGTTTTTCTCTATGAATGGCTTTATTGTAACATCTATTTGGAGCTGTTGTGTGCCCAGAGCAGTAGCTGTCCAAATGCATTTCTGTGCTCAATGGAACTTGCTACAATACTTGTATAATACACCAAAGTGTATTTAACATTTGTGTTTTAACAAATATGAGAGTTTATATAAATTAGCAAATTGTTTTGGTTTTTACACTTTAATGTTGCGTTTTCTTGTGCTTGAAATGCAGGTGATACTGCATTTATCGCCCAAACTAATTTTCCCATCATATTAGTTTTAGTAATGGCAACAGCTGACTCACTGCAGCGTTTGACTTCGAGGCAAACCTTTAATAACACAGTACGTGGCATAAGCTGTTCAAATCATCCCTATTCTATATGTGTATGTATAAATATATATATATATACATTGTGGTATATTTACAGATGGATAAAACTTAATATATATTGCTAAGAGAAATTAAGGTAGACTTCACAAAGATAGTCAGATTTTATTTTGTAACTCAATCATATTTAGGCATCCATCTGATAAAATTGCTTGGTTTACAGAATGTAGTTTTTATTTCCCTGTTAAATGCTCATTGCTGTCTGGCATTGTCTTTCTGATGAGAAGAATACAGAGGCATCTTTTCTGAATCCTTCCCATGGCGTTGTAAACTGGTCTATAGGAGAGATGAAACTCATATTGCTGAGCCTTGAAGGTCAGGAAGTCCCTGTTCAGTGACTGGTCTGTGCCCAGTTAGCTGTTGCGAATTGGGACCCAACTGCAGTGCTACAATTGCCTGAGGAACAAATGAATTAGGAAATAAATAATTAATCAGGGTTTGTATTCCTGAGTGCAATTCCACAAACTTCTACTGAAAATGCTCATACATGGATACTGGGTGATCACAAGCCAGGGCTTGGCTGCAATCCACGATGGCTTGCTGGTTAGTAAGTAATTAGTGGTTGCTTAGCTGAATACTGGAGGGTGACTGTTGCCCATGAAACTGTACAGCAACAACAACATAATATGCTTACATAGTGCCTTTAATGTAATAAAACATCCCAAGGCACTTCTGAAGTACTTGAGTGAGTGAGTCAGCAGTGAAGATTAAAGAAAGCTTGAAAAAACTTGCATTTAAACAGTGCCATTCACAACCTCAGGATATATCCAAACACTTTACAGACAATGAATTACCTTTGAATTGCAGTCACTGTTGTAATAGAGGGCAGGAATTCTCAACTTGTTTGCTTCTGAGCCTCCCCCCAGTTATAAAAATTCCAAGGACTCCCCCGTAAGACAAATTTTTTTTCTCTATATAAAAATTAGTTCTGCAATTAAACAAAGAGCTGGCACAGAAATGATGGGCTGATTGGCCCCCTTCTCTGCTGTATGATTCTGTGAAAGATGATCCATCACTTTTGTACAGTCTGAGTACAAATGGTATCATCCTTCAAACGGTTCACCTGGAAGGAAGATTGACCTGTAGCACAGTCATTTAACCATATTTATCATGTTTGCGGTCCTAAAATTCTTAAAATTCACATGTTTTACTGACAACTCTGTGTTAGAAGCAAAGAGTTGTGTTAACATGTTTGGCAGGATACTTAATGGAAGTGTTTATTTACTGAAAATATAGCAAGCAAACAACTGATGTCTTTAATGTGTTCACTGGGCTTTGTAAATTTAACTACACTAGTGTTAAGATAAACTGGGTACATTATGTGTATTAGTAATCTGCACCTTTAAAATGGTTGATAACTGCCATACAACTGTCAAATCATTTTTCCCCAATTAGATAAATATTTAAATTTCCACACTTTGCTGTCATCTCACGATGATAAATTAGGATTCCACTTCTTGTGCCTGAAAACTTGCTGAAAACACCAAAACAGTTAAACTTCATATCTCAAAGTTCAATTTTAATATTTGAGAACTAAACAGGGCAACACAAAAGTAGGATTGACCATTTGAGGAGCTGTTAGTGGCTTTAAAGCAGAAAATTAAAGTTTAATGTTTTCAGCCCTCTTGCTCATTTAAGTAGGAATCAATGTTCATAGTATCAAGAAAGGCGCAGTCATTATTCCATATGAAACATATTTTTACATCAGTTGAATCTCCGAACAGATTGTACTTCAGTGCCTATCAAGGTGTCTGCATGAAAATCAACACCTCTGGCATTGCAATCCTGTTTAAAGCCAGACAGCTCACTATCATATTACACAGGCTGACTGGTAAATCATTTCATGGGCTTTAGGCTAGTGTGTAGAATTCAAATGAAAAGTATTGCAAAACCTCACACACAAACAATCATTACGGCACATGTCAGAATAAGATGCTCTGTGATTCCCTTTGCATCGCTCTGACACAGTCAAGAATTAATCATTTTGTTTAATAAGCTAGTTACAAGTGCGACAGTCACTGCCACCCAAAGTCTGTATCACAGGATCATGGGATGCTGAAAGGCAATGGCATGGCTGGACCGATAACATCATGTCCTTTACCAATAGGCTGCCTTGCCTCTTTGTCTCTTCTATATACACATGCTAAAATCTGGCTGAGACCTTCGTCCTTAAGAGGGGGGTTGTCAATCCTTTAACCCCCCCCCATTTGATACAGAAAGATAATTGGTTCTAGGAACTGGGTCTCGAACAGTAATACCCCCAGTGATCGTCGAATATAAAACAATAGGAAGTCAACGTGAAATCATTTTAGAAACAATTTGAAGATTTGGCGGACCCCTTGAAATATATCCGCAGACCTCTAGAGGGCTACGGATCCCTGGTTAAGAACTGCTGATGTAGGAAGTGCAGCAACCAATTTGTATACAGCAAGCTCCCACAGATATCAATGTGATAATGACCAGATAATCTCTCTCAATAATGTTGGTTGTGGGGTAAATATTGGCCAGGACACTAGGAGGAACAGCTCCTCTTCAAGTAATGCCATGGAATCTTTTATGCCAACCTGAGAGGGCAGTCAGAGCCTCCGTTTAGCATCTCATCCGAAAAATGCCACTTCAGACAATGCAGCACTCCCTCAGTATTGCACTGGAGTGTCAGTCTAGATTTGTGCTCAGGTCTCTGGAGTGGAACCTGAATCCACCGAGAAACTGACTCTGGCCAAGATGCTGCCACTGAGCTATGACTAACCTCCAAAGGAGGGGCTGGAGAAGAAAACTTATTGGAGTGACATACCTTCTGATCTTTTTAAGGATATGTTTCTCAACTTCCTCAGCAACTCCACTCCCTCTCTGTCTCTTCCAATGACCATGATAGAGACGAGGAAAATTCCTGGAGAAATTGCAAGGATAGAACATACTGCAGGAACAGCCTATCAGTGTGTTAGTACACTCCAGTACTGGACCTGTTTCCCATTTATTATGTTTTGAAGGTAGTAGCTGGTCTTGCAACAAGAGTTGGTGAAATGATGGGGGAGGACAGAGACCCCAGGGATGGAGAACTGCGTGAGACTGAACAAAAAAATAGCTCTCAAATGGGAGATGAGTAAGTTGGATTTTTTTTTTTCTGAGAGCAATTAGCAATTAGTAAAGGTGATGAACAAGCCACAAGATAGTGGAGTATTTTAATAATGCTGGAATGGAATTATTGAAGTTCACTCTGTTGACTTGGTTGTACCAAAGTCATGTGGAATTAATCAAATTCAAGACAAAACTGATGGTCATTTTTGCACATCTGTTTCAATATATGTTAATGAAACCCTAAAATCATTCATAAAAATAGCCATTGGCTTTTGTAACCTATCTAGTCCAGTGGCTTGTGTGGCTCTAACATTTGTGTCTGCTGCAATCAGTGATTTTATTTCAAAGTTTACAATTTACAAAACAGAATTGAGAATTTCTCCAGGAAGGATAGCAATTTTGTCTGGGAAGAAGTTTTATTTTATGGTCGCTATGCAGTTTGATGACTTTCAAATTGAACATTTCAGTCAATTTGCGAACAGACAATGGGAGCAGCAAATTTCTTCCAATTTCTAATTTTTCTTCAATTTTCGCACCGATTGTGAATTCTGCCCAGTCGAGAATATTAATTGTACCTGTGATTAGTTACACTGTAATTGGTTTCAGATTAGTTCAAGAATAGTCCCATTAATATTGCCATGGGCAGAAGACTTATCAGCTGGACATTGAGGCCACCACTATGAAGAAAGGAGTTTGGGGGTCTTGCCCATCTGAATGAGAGGGGAAATTCAGAAAGGATGGCATAGCTAATGGACTGAGACTCAAACACAATTAGAAGTGAAAGCCGGATCAAGGATTATTTGAAAGATCAAAGGAAAGGCACATCAGTTACATGCTTATTAATGATTCAAAATGTGATGCCATCTCAACTTGGGGCAATAGGGAAAAACCATGAGTAGCTTCATCAGATAAAATATAAAGGGAGCTAAAGTAATGACAAAATCAGCAAGAGAGGAAAGGAGAGTTCTTGACAAAATACATAATTCGCTGTAGTTAGATATGCTGGCCTTGATTTTTCAGGTGGGGGTTGGTGGCGGGAAGGATGTGCATGAGTTGGGTAGTGGGCAGTGTATCCAGAGAGTTAGGCAACATGGAGGTCCAGTGATCTTAACAGCAGGGCCTTATTTAAATAAAATTCCTGGATTCCTGTCTGACAGACGCCAGATTCACTAGCTGGCTGGTGGGCAGGAGCGAGAATTTGAACTGCAGATGAAGGAAGAGAGTTGTATATCCAAGTTTGCAAATTACACTAAGTTAGGAGGGGCAGTTAGTTGTGTAGATGGGAGGAGGAAGTTCTAAAGGGACATAGATTAAGTGAGTGGGCAAAACTGTGGCAGGTGGAGTTCAATATGGGAAAGTGTGAGGTCACCCACTTTGGATCCAAAAACAATTTGGAATATTTTCTGGATGGTGAGAGACTAGAAACTGTGGAGGGGCAAGGTGATTTGGGAGTCCAAATCACTAAAAGCTATCAGACAGGTACAGAAAGTAATCCAGCTTCTAATGGAATGCTGGCCTTTATTTTAAGGGGGTTGGAACACAAAGGGGAGGAAGTGCTGTTTCAGTTGTACAGTGCCTTGGTCAGACCCCATCTGGAGTATTGTGTTTAGTTTTGGGTACCACAACTTAGCAAGTGCAGCGCAGACTCATTAGAATGACATCATGGGATTATTGGGTTGTAGTGGGTACAGTGCAGGTTCATCAAAATTATACCAGGGCAAAAGGTGTTAAAATATGAGGACAGGTTGCATAAACGCAGCTTATATTCTCTTGAATTTAGAAGGTTCAAAGGTGGTCTAATTAAGAGGTTCAAAATAAGTAAGGGATTTGATAGGGTAGCTATGTAAAAAATTATTCCCTCTGGTGGGAAAATCCAGAAGAAGGGACCACAATCTTCGAATTAGAGCTGGATCATTCAAGAGTGAAATCAGGGGAAATACTTTTCTCCCAAAATGCATGAATGCTGGATCAATTGGAATTTTAAAGACGGAGATAGATTATCTTTTGTTAGGTAAGGGTATCAAGGGTTATGGATCCAATGTGAGTACCTCTGGATTTGAGGCATAGATAAGCCATGATGTAATTGAATGGTGGAACAGGCTGCATGGACTAAGTGGTCTATTTCTGTTGCTGTATTCTCATGGATGGCTTACAGTGCAGTCCAAGAACTGATCAAAGTCATGGATGTATTGATCTACTGACTCATACCTCACCAGTACATCCAGCAAGGGAATTACACCTTACAAGTGAATAACAGATTACTGAAGTGGTGCAGAATGTAGTTAATCACAGCTTGAGTAATTAAAAAAAAAATTAACATTTCATTCTGTACTGCTGTATCTGAAAAGAAAAAATTGCAAGGTTACTGGCAAAAGGCAGGGAGTGGGACTAGGTGAGTTGCTCTTGCAGAGAGCTGGCACAGACATGATGGGCTGAATGGCCTTCTGTGCTATAAGCATTCAATGATTCTATGATCTTGTTCAATTGGCAGAATCAATACTGGGATTCCTAATCCCAATGATTTCAGAATCTTAATATACCTGGGCGGCATGATTTGAAAACCAGTTGCTTGCCTTTTCATGAGCTTTGTTTCCATAACTGCTGTACTGAATGATTGCTAATTCTGTCATATGGGAGAATAAACAAAGAAAACAACTAAATGCATAGAGCTGCACCAAACTAAAAGGAGCGGATTTCCAGAGGATGGGATAAATATACTGATAATACTGGCACTTTGTTACTGTACTATATGGTAAGAGTTGATCATATTGTAATACTGGCCTCTCTGCTAGGAGGAGATATGAATAAAAGAGGAAGTCAACATGGCCGATTAAGTAGAATCTCTGTGTGTGTGATTTATTTCCAGTCCAAACACCACAGAAAGATGGCGACAAGGAAGGGATGGATTTTTTTTTACAATTCCTTGGAATAATCGAGGTCCGGAGAACATTGTGACAATTTTTGGAACCCCTGAAGTTAAATTTGAGGGAGTTTGAGCAGTTTAGAAAGATTGCTCCGTGTGTACATGTCATGCCCCTGCACAGCTCAGTCAGCTAGCGTATGATATGTAGGGTGGAGGCTATCATTTTTCTTTTGCACCATAGGAGATATGAACTGTGAGCAGATACGATTTAGACTGTATGTAGGTGCATGAAAAAATGGCCCAAAAAGCTTATTTGGGGTCAATGAGGGAATTCAACCTTGACAAAGAAGACTGGAGTAATTATGAACGAAGGTGTAACATTTGCATGAAGCAAATAAAACAGGCAGTGAAGATAAAGTTAATGTCTTCCTCACCATGATGGGGCCAGGTGCCTTTGATGTAGTGTCTAACCAGTGTTGGCCTGCCAGACCCCAGTACTATGAGATTCTAGATTCCTGTTGTGGCACAACTAAGAATGAAATCACACTGAGAGTTGCATTCCGTCAAAGGAAACAGTTTGTCAAGTGAGTCTGTAGCAGATTACATTCTTCAGTTAAAGAAACTCTCCTGCCACTGGGTATGGTGCAAACTTAGAGATCAACTTTAGGTACAATTTCAAAGGATGCTTGAAAAAATGATAAAATTCAGGCCAAGCTGTTGAGTAAAGGAAATAAGCTGATGTGGAGGGAGTGTTGAAGTCATGGCCATGGAAAAGGCAGAAAGAGATAGTTGCAAATTGCAAGGGAGTTCTTTTTTTCAAGCCGGCAGGTGAAGTCCACTGGATTTCAGCGGCATCCAGACCATGCAGCCAAGTCCACAGTTTCCGAGTCAGAAGTTCAGATGTTAGCATTGCCATGGTAGCCACAAACCATCTCAATGTCTCCTTTTCCAGTCAAAGTGCTATACCAGTGGGAATGTTGGTCATATCCAGACAGCATGCAGGAATAGAGGAAGCAGTAATGTGGTCAAGTACCATGTTGGAGCCAAGCGTCAGTTCACAGTCAAGCACCAGGTCAGGGTAGGTAAAAACGCTAGTTCAGGAGCCTGGAAGTCCTTGAATGCACATATGATCGATTTGGAAACAGAAGATAATGTTATCGAGCAGAGAGATTGAGTTGCACTCAATCAGAAGACAACATAAATAACACACAGAAGGTGAGTGTAATAGGGCTGAAGATATAATTCCAGTTCCCACAGTAGAAATAAAAGCAGAAGGTACACAATTTAGTTTCATTGTTGATACAGCTGCAACAGTGTCTGCTTTCTCAGACGGAGAGTACAAGAAATCTCTAATGCAAAAATGGTGTGAAACTGACTAGTTATTCCACTGACAGTATCCCAATGCTAGGTCAAGTTAGTGTTGGGGTGGAATATGATGATGCATCCATTGGTAGTAGTTGGAGGGAACAAAGTCTCCCAAATGGGATTGAATTGGCTTAAGAAGATATCGTTCAACTGGGCTGAGTTATTTACAGTAGGGATCAGTAAGAGCACGTCTGATATTGAGAGAGTGCAAAGAGAGCACAAACTGATTTTTGCGCAGGGAGAACTAAATGATAAAATTAGGCATCACAAAGCTGAAGTCAAGATAAAGGACAATGTACAGTCGACATTTTGTAAGGCTAGGCCAGTGCCTTATGCTCAGAAGCAGTAAATGAAGGGTTGGATAGATTAGAATGATCAGGACCAATTAACAAGGTCAAGAGCAGTGACTATGCTGCACCCATTGTGGTAGATAAGAAAGCAGATGGGTCTGTTCGGATTTGTGGAGATTATAAGCAAACAATAAATAAAATAAATAATTTAGCCAATGGGCAGGTGTTCAGTAAGATGTATCTGTCAAATGCATACTTGCAATTAGAATTAACTGACAAGAGCAAGGAATTGCTAACCATTTATTCACAAAGGATTGTACCAGTATGAACGGTTACCATTTGGGATGATCTGTAGTTTTTCAGATCAGGTACTGAGTAGGAAGTGTGCTGCTTCTTAGATGACATTTGAACTAGCACTAAGATAGAGGAAACGCACATTGTAAGGTTGAACAAAGTCGTAGATCAACTTCAAGAGTATGGCACCAAAGGCAAAAAAGCATAAGTGTTGCTTTAAAGTGTCAAGAGTAACATACCTGGGTCACCAAATAGACGGTGAAAGTATCCACCCAATGCAGGAGAAGATAGAGGGGATTTTGAAAGCAGAGACCAGCGACAAAGAACAACTTGGAACATTCATAGGGATTGTTGTGTATTATTCTGAGTTCATCCCATACTTAGCTAACACATTCACCTCACTGTATGAACTGCTCAAAAACAGGAATTGCTTGGAAGTGGTCTGTAGAATGCCGATGGCCTTTGAAGAAGTGCAGGAAGTACTGACTAGTGATGCTGTTTTGGCCCACTATGATTCCAAGAAACATCTGGTTTTAGCATGTTATGCCTCACCACAGTATTTAGCTGCAGTGTTATCTCACATAATGGAAGATGGTATGGAGAGGCCTGTAGCATATGCTTCAGGTATGTTAACGAAGTCAGAGCAAAATTGCTCGCAAATTGAGAAAGAGCAGTTAACTATCATATATGGTATTACAAAGTTCCACAAGTACCAGTATGATAGGAAATTAACTTTGTTAACTGACCACCAAGCCCATACAATCATATTTGGTTCAAAAAAGGGGATACCATCCCTAGCTGCAGCACGGCTTCAGAGGTGGGCATTGATTTTGATGATCCATCAGTATGATACTAAATATCGTAAGTCAGCAGATCATGTTAATGTGGATATTCATTCCAGATTTCCCAAGAAGATTCATTCATTCTTATCCACCGAGTTACTTTTGAATTACTTTACATATGCAAATGACATGCCAGTGTCTACCAGAGAAGTTAGTGAAGAAACTCGTAGGGATGTGGTGCTCAGTAATGAGCTAAATTATGTCATGAATGGCTGGCTTAAACGGTGTGATGGTGAGAAACGACAGGAATATTGCAGACATAGAAATGAACCGAGTGTAGATTAAGGCTGTCTCCTTTGGGATTTAAGAGTCATTGGAGAGAGATTGTTAGAAAGCAGTAGCGAGAAACTATTTTTGGTATTCAAAGGTAGGCAAAGATATTAAAGAATTAGTGAAAAGTTGTGAAGTGTGTCTCAGAATGAGAAATGATCCACACAAAGTTCCTTTCATTCTATGGTCATATGCAAGGAAACCATGGGAGCGAGTACATGTCGATTTCTTTGAAGCAGAAGGAAAACAGTATTTTGTTTTGGTCGATAGCTATAGCAAATGGATAAATGGTGAGTTTATGTCGAATACCACAGGCCAAAACTATTGAGGTTTTGAGAAGATGTTTTGCAATTTATGGGTTGCCAGAGGTGTTAGTTTCAGATAACGGCACACAGTTTATGTCAGAATAGTTTGAAATATTTGAGTAAGATTGGAGTCAAACACACTCTGGTACCGCCATATCACCAAGCATTGAATGGTGCTACAGAAATGAGTGTGCAGATTGTGAAAAGGCCTTTGCAAAAGTATGTGCGAGGTCCACGTTTCCCTTTGACACAGGCTAGACAATTTTCTGTTCTCTTTACAGAATCAACCCACAGTCTACAACTGGTTGCTCACCTTATGAGTTATTGTTTAAACACACTCCTAGGACAAGGTTTAGTTTGCTTAAGCCTGACATCAATAGCAAAGAATGAGAAAAGGCAAGACAATGTGAAGATGAGTCATGATATACCAGGACTAAAACTTAGAGTTCAGTGCTGGTCAGAAGGTCATGGTGAAGGGAAGAAGTATGTGTTTGTTTAGAGTTGCTGTAAAGAGTCTGGTTGATTTGGAGAACATGATAACCCTCCTAAAGTCCAAATTCTCCAACAGTCCAAAGTAGAAGTTGGGAAGAAACAGAAAGTCACAAAGAATCCACCATTAGAGCAAAGTGAACCAGGGGCTTTGATTAAGACTAACCAGTCAATGTCAGAGTCCCAAGCATAAAATTGAGTTGGTTGTCAAAGTCCAAGTTCAGGTTTGACAGAGATGTTGAGAGAGCAGAGTCAAGCTCATGGAAATGGGAGAAGATACCCAAACAGAAAGAGAAAGAAGCCAGATAAGTTAATTGAGAGCATCTACGAATAAAGAAGCAAGAAGTTAAAGAGGAATTAGGAAATTGTAAATATAAGCCTACTCCTCCAAGAGAGTTAAGTATTTTTTATTGTTTTGTCAAATAAAAGGCCTTTCATCTAAATGGTATGATGAAATATTTGAAATAGTGCAGTTAGTTACTGTGTGTATGCAAATGATACACAAAACACAAGATAAAATACATATTGCAGTGTTATTTCGGGAAAGAAGTTGTTCTTTTCGTTATTTCTTGTCAAATGATGATTTTTATTACACATTCTGGTGTTGAGGCAGAAGAATTTTTTTACATGTAATTTACATTGATTGTACTGATCATATATGTGTTGACTGTGATTATAAGGAAAACAAAAATGCAACCCAACCTGTTAAATTGTAGATATTGTTGTATTGTGTGGTTATCATTGTTTACAGGGGGAGGGAGTGTAGTATATTGTAAGAGCTGATCATATTGCAATACTGCCTTCTCTGTTGGGAGTAGATATGAATAAAGGAGTGAAACAACATGGCCGAATTAAGTAGGGTTTCCGTGTGAGTAATTTCCAATCCAAACACCACAGTTACAGTAATGGTCTTTCGAAGACCATTAAATTATACATTTCTCAACAAGCATCAGGATCTTGTAAGTCATGCTGGCTGGCACTCTTTTCTCCCCGATCAGTTCATAACACTTTCTTCTCCCTTCTCCTTTCCTCACCTACATTACTTTAGACTGGCACACATCTCCTTTCTCCATCAATTCACACTAGCATACTCCTTTCCCTCTCTCCCACCTGTTCGTACTGGCATCCTTCTCCCCTCATTAGTGCTGATCCTGGCTCTTGCCAGATACTGCTTCCCCCAGTGGTGGAAATCTGCTTCATGGGAAAAGTTCCTGAATGTCCCATCTGCAGCAGGCAGCAAAACTCCATATCCTGGAGTATAGCAGCATTGTTGGGAAGCAGGGCCGAAGCCAGGAGCAGCATTGAGCAAACACAAACAAGTGGACACAGACTACTACTTACCAGCAGTTGGCATGTAGTTTTCTCAGGCTGCTACTTTCTTCTTGTCTCCATTTTATCCCTACTGCTGTCAGTGCTTTTCTAAACTAACTTCTCTTGTTTCACTCATCTCCCCACAACTCTTCATCCTTACTCTGTTAAAATCCTGACTCATTCCACTGTTTTCTTCCCACTCAGCATCCCAGGGCTTCCTTAAGTCTTCTCTTTTACCTATGATCTGCAAGTTAGCCTGGAATTACTTAATTGCTACTCCCTGCAGGGGCAGTGAGAGGCTTGGGTAAGTTTCCATTCCTAACGGTGCTGCTGTCTCATAACTGTTAGTCATGGTTTGCATATAAGCATTACCTTGTCAAAGGTGTGTAGGCTTAAGCAATATTCCAATTTCTTCTCTCTAAGTGAGCTGGCTCTGATGATGCTGAAAATAATTTTATTTGGATGGGAACAAGATAGAGCTCCAGAGCTAGTCAGTCATCTGTATCTTTGTGGGACAAAATGGAAGTTAAAATGAAGGTTATTCTCATATTCTAATTCTCTATCCTTTCTTCCCATTATAATTTCACTCCTAAATTGTTTTCACTGGACTTTTCTTAACTTGAAGACAACTTCTTAAGTTTATTAAGGGGAAAGAAAATGTAACAATTAATACATTGCAACATTTAAGAGCAGCCCACGAATGAACTATTTTTGAATTAGGTCTTTTAACGTCCTTTGGACATGGGCAACTGGTCCATGACCTTAAAATAAAAGCAAAATACTGCAGATGCTGGAAATCTGAAATAAAAACAAGAAATGCTGGAAGTACTCAGCGGGTCTGGCAGCATCTGTGGAGAGAGAAGCAGAGTTAACGTTTCAGGTCTGTGACCTTTCATCAGAACTGGCAAGGGTTAGAAATGTAGAGTCATAGAGTTATACAGCACAGAAACAGGCCCTTTGGCCCATCGTGTCCATGCCAGCCATCAAACACCTATCCTAATCCCATTTTCCAGCACTTGGCCCATAGCCTTGTATGCTATGGCATTTCAAGTGCTCATCTAAATACTTCTTAAATGTTGAGGGTTCCTCCCTTTACCACCCCTTCAGGCAGTGTGCTCCAGATTCCAATCACCCTCTGGGTGAAAGATCTTTTCCTCAAATCCCCTCTAAACCTCCTACCCCTTACCTTAAATCTATTCCCCCTGGTTATTGACACCTCCGCTAAGGGAAAAAGTTTCTTCCTATCTAAGCCCCTCATAATTTTGTATAACCCAATCAGGTCCCCCCCTCCACCATCTCTGCTCCAAGGAAAACAACCCTAACCTATCCAGTCTCTCCTCATAGTGGAAATGTTCCAGCCCAGGCAACATCCTGGTGAATCTCCTCTGCACCCTCTCCTGTGCAATCGCATCCTTCCTCTAGTGTGGCGACCGGAACTGTACACAGTACTCCAGCTTTGGCCTAACTAGCGTTTTATACAGCTCCATCATAACCTCCCTGCTCTTGTATTCTGTGCCTCGGTTAATAAAGGCAAGTATCCAATATGACTTCCTAACCACCTTATCTACCTGTGCTGCTGCCTTCAGTGATCTGTGGACAAGTACACCAAGGTCCCTCTGACCCTCTGTACTTCCTAGGGTCCTATCATCCATTGTAATAGGTTTTAAGGAAATAAAGCAGGGGTGGGGCAAGATATAACAAAAGGGAAGATGTTGATAGGGCAGGGTCACAGAGAATAACTAACCAGAAGGTCATGGAGAAAAGGCAAACGGTATGTTAATGGTGTGCTGAAAGACAAAGCTTTTGTGCAGAGAGGGTGGTAATTGACAGAAAAATGAACAGCCCTGGCCCAAAGCACAAACATGAAAAAAAAGTGGTTAAAAAAAATGATGAAACAAACTAAAATAAAATAGACAAATAAACAAATAACTGAAAATAAAAAGGGGTGCCTGTCATGTTCTGAAATTATTGAACTCGATGTTCAGTCCAGCAGGCTGTAGCATGCCTAATCGGTAAAAGAGATGCTGTTCCTCAAGCTTGCATTGATGTTCACTGAAACACTGCAGCAAGCCCAGAACAGATAAGCCCAGCCCATGTCCCCATCCACCACCACTCTCCTCCTCCTGGCTGAACTTGTTCTCACATTGAACAACTTCTCCTTCAACTCCACTCACTTCCTTCAAGTAAAAGGTGTTGCTATGGGTACCCGCATGGGTCCTAGTTATGCCTATCTTTTTGTGGGATATGTCGCACATTCCTACTCAGGCCCCCTCCCCCAACTCGTTTTCCGATACATTGATGACTGTATTGATGCCATTTCCTGCTTCCGTCCTGAACTGGAAATCTTTATCAACTTTGCTTCCAATTTCCACCCTTCTCTCACCTTTACACGGTCCATCTTCAACACATCCCTTCCCTTCCTCGACTTCTCTGTCTCCATCTCTGGGGATATGCTGTCTGCTAATATTCATTATAAGCCCACTGACTCTCACAGCTACCTCGACTACACTTCTTCACACCCTGCCTCCTGTAAGGACTCCATTCTATTCTCCCAGTTTCTCCATCTCCAATGCATCTGCTCTGATGATGCAACCATCCACGACAGTGCTTCTGATATGTCTTCATTTTTCCTCAACTGAGATTCCCCCCACTGTGGTTGACAGGGCCCTTAACCTTGTCAGGCCCATTTCCCGCACCTCTACCCTCACCCCTTCTCCCTCCCTCCCAGAACCGCGACAGGGTTCCCCTTGTCTTCACTTTCCACCCCACCAGCCTAAACATCCAATGGATTATCCTCTGCCATTTCCGCCAGATCCAGCGTGATGCCACTACCAAACACATCTTCCCCTCCCCTCCCCTGTCAGCATTCCGAAGGGATCATTCCCTCCACGACACCCTGATCCACTCTTCCATTACCCCCAACACCTCATCTCCTTCCCATAGCACCGTCCCATGCAATTGCAGGAGGTGTATTTACCTCCTCTCTCCTCACTATCCAAGGCCCCAAACACTCCTTTCAGGTGAAGCAGCGATTTACTTGGACTTCTTTCAATCTAGTATACTGTATTCATTGCTCATAATGTGGTCTCCTCTGCACTGGGGTGTAGATTGGGTGACCGCTTTGCGGAACACCTCCGCTCAGTCTGAAAGCATGACTCCGAGCTTCCAGTTGCTTGCCATTTCAACAGCCCCCCCCACCCCCTGCTCTCATGCCCACGTATCTGTCCTGGGCTTGCTGCCGTTTTCCAATGCAAGCTCGAGGAACAGCATCTCGTTTATCAATTGGGCACACTACAGCCTGTTGGACTGAACATTGAGTTCAAAAATTTCAGAGCATAATGGGTCCTCTTTATTTGTAGGTATTCTTTTCTTCTTTATTTGTTTTATTTTAGTTTGTTTCATCATTCATATTTTTACCACTGTTTTTTCATGTTTGTGCTTTGGACCAGGGCTGTTCATTTTTCTATCAATTAACACCCTCTCTGCACTAACGTTTTGTCTTTCAGCACACCATTAACATACCGTTTGCCTTTGCTCCATGACCTTCTGGTCAGTTATTCTCTGTGATTCTGTCCTATCAAGACCTTCCCTTCCCCAGCCCCACTTTATTTCCTTAAAACCTATTGCATTTCTAATCTTTGCCAGTTCTGATGCAAGGTCACTGACCTGAAATGTTAACTCTGCTTCTCTCTCCACTGATGCACCCAGACCTGCTGAGTAATTCCAGCATTTCATCTTTTTAGTTCATGACCTTGTTCTATTTTTAATGCTCTGTTGTACATCCACACTCCCGTAAACTCCATGGGATTGTTTCATCATGCTATTGCGAAACCCAGTGTGTCAAATTGTGTACTGTGACAATATAACAGCAAATTGATTCGGAAACTCTTGGGACCTGAACCTTTTGATACTGTGATAATCTGGGACAGCATGTTTTTAGGAAAATATTCAATTCTAAATTGTACGTAATGAATGCCCAAGGGATCAAACACTACAGGCAGTCACAGCCTGGTTAAAATGAATTGATCACCTCTGTATTGCTGAAGTTCTGACCTCTCAATTCTTCTTTTTAACTAATAGCCTGCTCTCACCAAATCTACTTTGACTGTAGCCCAGCACAAGTCTTCTCAGCCAGCCACGGTTCAGTTGGTAGCAGTCTTACCTCTGAGTCAGAAGGCTGTGAGTTCAAGTCCCACTCCAGGTCTTAAGCAGGATAATCTAGGCCAGTACAGTACTGAGGGAATACTGCACTATCTGAGGGGCTGTCTTTCTGATGAGACACTAAACAGATGCTCTGTCTGTTCTCTGAGATGGGCGTAAAAGATCTCACAACATTATTTGAAGAAGAGCAGAGGTGTTCTGCCCGGTGTGCTGGCCAATATTTATCCCTCAACCAGCATCATTAAAACAGATTATCTGCTTATTGTCACATTGCTGTTGTGGGAGCTTGTTTGTGCCAATAGTCTGCCACATTTCTTTCCTACATGACAACAGTGACTATATTTCATAAGTACTTCCTGTCGCTTGCCATTTCAACGCATTCCCCTGCTCTCATGCCCACATCTCTGTCCTGGGATTGCTGCAGTCTTCCAGTGAACATCAACTCAAGCTCGAGGAACAGCACCTCATTTACCGATTAGGCATGCTGCAGCCTGCCAGATTGAACACTGAGTTCAATAATTTCAGAGCATGACGAGTACCCCCCCCCCCTTTTTCTTTTAATTTTACCTTTTTTTTTTAGTTTTACTTTGTATATTTTATTTTTATTTCATTTTATTTTAGTTTGTTTCGTCATTTACGCTTTTTTACCATGCGCCTGACCACTTTTGTTTTCATGTTTTGCTTTTGGCTAGGGCTTTCATTATTCTGTCCATTAACACCCTCTCTGCACTAACGCTTTGTATTTCACCACACCATTAACACATTCTTTGCCTTTGCCCCATGACCTCATTGTCAGTTATTCTCTGTGACCCTCTGTCCTATCAACACCTTCCCATTTGTTCTCTTTTGCCCCACCCCACTTTATTTGCTTAAAACCTATTTCTAACCTTTGCCAGTTCTGATGAAAGGTCACTGACCTGAAACGTTAACTTTGCTTCTCTCTCCTCAGATGCTGCCAGACCTGCTGAGTATTTCCAGCACTTTTTGGTTTTATTTCATAAATATTTCATTGGCTTTTAAGCCCTTTGGGATGCCCCGAGGTCGTGAAAGATGCTAAATAAATGCAAATTTTCCTTTAATTGTGAAGTTTCTGACCACAAAAATAAAATATTAAAATTTTTTATATTTCTCATTTCTGTCCAGTTGGAAGACTGTGCACTACAGATAGCTCCGAATGGAAATTATTTGGATCTGGAATTGTCACTGGATGAACAGAGGGATGACCTTGAAGGATTCTATGAAGAAGTTGGGTAAGGAAACACTGAAGTGTCATACATGAAAATAAATGACCAGATTAATAGGATCCAACATTTCACTAATGAGTGTTCGGCACATCTGCAATTCTGCTTGATATTTGATCACTCAAGGGAAATCCAATATCAAGTGAGAGTTTGACATTTTTTCTGTTGTACCATAAGTTTACTTGTTTAATAAGATAATCATTCAGAGTATTTAGAAGTTGGTTATGGTTGCATCTGACAAATCTGTTAATATTCTCATTTTTGAAGAGCAATGATGAACTGGTGGCAAATTTTACTTCCATTGAGATTCAGCTCAATGTGATTTTATGAGGAATTCCCCTGAAATGACTGACTATTCCCTCATAATACTGCATTAATGACACCCTTGCCTGTTTGAAATATCGCAACTTGGCGCACTGAAGTCTTGCAACAGCAATAATGTGGAGAAGTTCTCACTCGTGACTGCAGAAAATAAGTTGTGTATTTTTTTAATAAGAAATAATATTGGTCATATAACAACTGCATATTGTTTTAGAACCAGCATAGACTCGATGGGCTGAATGGGCTCCTTCTGTGCCGTAATGATGCTCTGATTCTGAGACTCACTAAACGCAACAATTTTGTTTGTCCTGTACAGGATCAGAGCTACTTTCTTGTAGTTTCTGTGTTGTATTGAATTGGTTTGATAGGCACATGTGAAAATAGTTGTCTCATCACACACAGTGGAAGTACATTGTGATGATGCCTGTGATCAATTTGTCCAAGTTATGGAGCTGAAATTGGACAGTAGAAAGCCATGTAAGTCCGGATTTAATTTTATTTATTGGCTTTTGGGATGAAGACAATGCGGGCAAGGATGTGCCTTCTCCTTGAACTGATGGTGCTCCCAAAATGGTGTTTGGTAGGGAATGCCAGGCTGTGGACCTAACAAAGAAGGGATGGAGAGACTGCTTTAATGATGCATTTCACTGTCCAATATAAAAGTTGGCAAAGGGAAGTTAATGAGGCTGCAGTTCAATTGGGATTGCTGACATTTACAAAAGTGCAAGTGAAGCAGAATGCGAAGGTTTGATACGCTACCAATTGAGCTTGAGAATGCATCCATTGCCAAACTTTCTGCAGTGGTCTCTGGTTTCTGCTTTTCATTCAAATGGAATTGTATTTTTAAATCGTGCTGGGTTATTATATGTTGCAGTTGCTACAGTAACAAAATATTCCAACATATGGGAACGACTTGAATGTGGCTTTTTCAGCAGTCCACTGATGAAACTTAAATGTCGGGATTAAAATCAAATATGCATGATGGATAGCAAATCCTTGTTGCAGCCTAATGGTTAGAAGGCCTGAGTTTCCCCTTTTGGATGAATGCTGATATAACCAACCTGTTGTACGCAAGCCAGGCTATATGCAAATTTTCAGCCAGTCTTCATCTATTGCCCATAACAGAGATTCATTGCAGTATTTATTTTCTAAACTTGTGGTATTTTCAATTTTCTCTCTTCTCGCATAAGATTTAGTGAGATTTGAGTAAATTTATGGTTTATTTTTACCTTTCTGATTTCCCTTCAACAATCTCCCTACAGCATGGACCTACTCCGACTGAGAGCAAAATCCAGAGACCGTCAGGCGAACTTGCAGCTGGCTGCTGGAGGTTATGGCACAGCATCTTAAAGAGATGGACCTTTTATTCCCCGCCCACCCGCCCCCCACCTCGACTCCCCTTTACCCTCTTTCTGAGGTGTTGCCCTCCGCTTCTCAACAGCAGTGGCTCAGAGCAGCATAGTTGGGATCTGGAAGTGACCACATGGATGGAAACAGAGTTATAATGGCACAGAAGGAGGCCATTCGGCCCATCAATTCCATGCTGGCTCTCTGTGGAGCAATCCAGTCAGTCCCATTCCCCCACTCAATCCCCTTAGCTCTGCAAGTTTATTTCACTCATGTGCCTATCCAATTTCTTCTTGAAATCATTCATTGTTTCCTCTTCCACCACCCTCATAGGCAGTAAATTCCAGGTCACTACCACTCGCTGGGTGAAAAAAAGCTCTTCCTTACATCCATAGAACCATAGAAAAAGTACGGAACAGAAGGAGGCCATTCAGCCAGTTGTGTCCTTGCCAGCTGAAAAAACTAGCTGCCCAATCTAATCCCATCTTCCAGCACCTGGTCCATAGCCTTGCAGGTTACAGCACTTCAGCTGCATGTCCAGGTACCTTTGAAAAGAATTGAGAGTTTATACCTCCACCACCGTTCCTGCCAGTGAATTCCAGACACCCACCACCCTTTGGGTGAAAAAGTTTTTCCTCATGTCCCCTCTAATCCTTCCACCTTAAATCTGTGCCTCCTGGGGAAACAGGTCCTTTCTGTCTACTCTATCTAGGCCCCTCATAATTTTGTACATGTCAATTAAGTCAGCCCTCAGCTTCCTCTGTTCTAAGGAAAACAACCCTAGCCTATCCAATCTTTCCTCATAGCTGCAACTTTCAAGCCCTGGCACCATTCTTGTAAATCTCCTCTGTACTCTCTCCAGAGCAATTATGTCCTTCCTGTAATGTGGTGACCAGAACTGTACACAATATTCCAGCTGTGGCCTAACCAGCATTTTATCCAGCATTACATTCCTGCTTTTGTATTCGATACCTTGGCCAATAAAGGAAAGCATTCCCTATGCCCTCTTCAACACTATATCTACCTGTCCTGCTACCTTCAGGGACTTGTGGACATGAACTCCAAGGTCACTCACTTCTTCTACCCTCTCAATATTCTCCCATTTATTGTGTATTCCCTTGCTTTATTTGCTCTGCCCAAATGCATTATCTCACACTTCTCTGGATTTAATTCCATTTGCCACTTTTTCGCCCACTCAACCAAACCATTGATATAATTCTGGAGTCTACATCGATCCTCTTCACCATCAACTACATGTCCAGTTTTTGTGTCATCAGCAAATTTCCCAATCATGCCTCCCACATTTAAGTCCAAATCATTAATATATACCACAAACAGCAAGGGACCCAACAATGAGCCCTGTGGAACGCCACTGGAAACAGCTTTCCATTCACACAAACATCCATTGACTACTACCCTTTGTTTCCTGTCACTGAGCCAATTTTGGATCCAACCTGCCACGTTCCCCCTGTATCCCATGGGCTTTCATTTTACTGACCAGTCTGCCATGTGGGACCTTGTTAAATGCCTTATTAAAATCCATGTAGACCATATCCACTGCACTACTCTTGTCAATCCTTCTTGTTACTTCCTCAAAAAAACTCAATTAAGTTAGTAAGACATGACCTTCCCCTAACAAATCCATGCTGACTATCCCTGATTAATCCATGCCTTTCTAAATGGCAGTTTATCCTGTCCCTCAGAATTGATTCTAATAATTTACCCACCACCGAGGTCAGACTGACCGGCCTATAATTATTTGACCTATCCCTCGCACCCTTTTTAAACAATGGTACAACGTTTGCAGACCTCCAATCATCTGGTACCTTGCCTGTATCTAGTGAGAATCTGAAGTTGATCCTCAGCGCATCTGCTATTTCCTCCCTGGCTTCCTTTAACAACCTGGGATGCAATCCATCCGGCCCTGGCGATTTATCCACTTTCAAGGATGTCAGACCCTCTAGTACTTCCTCTCTCATTATGCTTATCATATCTAATATTTCACACTCCTCCTCTTTAACTATAATGTCTGCATCAACCCTCTCCTTTGTGAAGCCAGAGACAAAAAACTTATTGAGAACCCTGCCCATATCTTCTGCATTAACGCACAAGTTCCCTTGTACATCTCTGATAGGCCTCGCCATTTCCTTAGTTTTCCTCTTGCTCTTAATGTACTGATTAAACATCTTCGAGTTTTCCTTAATTTTACCTGCCAATAATTTTTCATGTCCTCTCTTGGCTTTTCTAATTTACCTTTTTACTTCACCCCAGCACTTTCTATACTCCTCTAGGCTTTCTAAAGTATTCAGAATTTTGTGATCCTCATAAGCTTTCTTTTTCTGCTTTAACTTACCCTGTAAGCTTCTAAATAACCAGTGGGCTCTAGATTTGGCAGTACCACCCTTTATCTTTGTGGGGACATGCCTGTACTGTGCCTATAGTATCTCGCTTTTGAATGCCTCCCTTTCTGTATTTCTTGCCCAAAACCTTAAATCTGTCCCCTAGCCCTTGTACCATCAACTAATGGGAAAAGCTTTTCTTTGTCTACCTTGTTTAAACTTGTCAATCTTGTACACCTCTATCAAGTCTCCCTTAAACTACTTTTCTCTAAGGAGAACAACCTCAGCTTTTCCAACCGAACCTTGTAGCTAAAGGTTCAGCATAACTTTCCTGCTTTTGTACTCAATACCTCTATTTGTGAAGCCCAAAATGCCATATGCTTTTCTAACTACTTTCTCAATATGTTCTGCCACCTTCAAAGATCACTCTTTCCCTGCACACTCTTTAGAACTGTGCCATTAAGTATATATCACCTCTCCCTATTCCTTCTGCCAAAATGCATTACTTCACACTTGTCAGTATTAAATTCCACTTGCCACTTGTCTGCCTATTCTGATAGCTTAACCATGTCCTGTTGTAGCTGATGTGTATCATCCTCACTGTTTCCCATGCCTTCAGGTTTGGTATCATCAGCAAATTTGATATTTTGCTCTGTATTCCAATATCTAAGTCAAAAAAGCAGTGGTCTTGAGTACTGATTCCTGACGAATACCACATGGGGGAATTTTATGGGCCTCACAGGAGTGGCTTTGGTGGTGGGCGGGTGATTTAATTAGGTGTAAGTGTTTTTTTCATTGCAATTAAGTCAGCGGCGGTCCTGGGTTCACCCCCACACGGTGGTGGGTTGCAGCTTTGCATTCAATTCCTTACCATGAATACACATTACCCTACACTTAGTTCAGATGAAGTCCTGCCTGCCAGATGAAGTTAGCGGTGAATAGTTTTTCCATGCCACCTGGTTCATGGTCACGCCACACAAGTGCCAGGCAATGACCATCTCCAACAAGAGAGAATCTAGCCATCTCCCCTTGACATTCAACGGCATTACCATCGCTAAATCCCCCACTATCAACATCCTGGGGGCTACCATTGACTAGAAACTGAACTGGAGTAGCCATATAAATACCGTGGCTACAAGAGCAGGTCAGAGGCTAGGAATCCTGTGGCGAGTAACTCACCTCCTGACTCCCCAAAGCCTGTCCACCATCTACAAGGCACAAGTCAGGAGTGTGATGGAATACTCTCCACCTGCCTGGATGGGTGCAGCTCCAACAACACTCAAGAAGTTTGACACCATCCAGGACAAAGCAGCCCACTTAATTGGCACCCCATCTACAAACATTCACTCCTTCCACCACTGACACACAGTGGCAGCAGTGTGTACCATCTACAAGATGCACTGCAGCAATGCACCAAGGCTCCTTAGACAGCACCTTCCAAACCTACGACTTCTACCAACTAGAAGGACAAGGGCAGCAAATACATGGGAACATCACCACCTGCAAGTTCCCCTCCAAGTCACACACCATCCTGACTTGGGACTATATCGCCTTTCCTTTACTGTCGCTGGGTCAAAATCCTGGAACTCCCTTCCTAACAGCACTGTAGGTATACCTACCCCAAATGGACTGCAGCGGTTCAAGAAGGCAGCTCACCACCACCTTCTCAACGGCAATTAGGGATGGGCAATAAATGCTGGCCTGGCCAGTGATGCCCACATCCCATGAATGAATAAAAAAAAATGTTTGTTTAAACATGGTGTACACCAGTAGGCTTTGTGCAGTTGTGTCTGAGGTCAGTGGTTTCAAGTCTTGATCTCATTGGCACAAGGAAGATCAACATTGGAATAGATGTTTGGCACCAGCAAGGGAGAATCTTCTCGGGTGATGGCGGGGAAGGCATGGGGGATGTGGGTGGTTCATGGAGGAGCGGGGAGTGAGGAGGGCAGCGTTCAGGGTGAATAGCAGGTATTATTGATGCTGAAGCTGGCTGTGGGCGGTTGCAGGGGGTGATAGGTTCATGTGTGCATTACAGTAAATTGATGGTCATGAGGGGCCTAAAGGGAGGGATGAGTGCTGTCAATGTCGGGGTCCTGTGAGGCAAAATCAGGGTACTGGCTGGCAGAGGGAAAGGTCGCAAGCAAAAAAGTGAGGGGGAGGTGGTGCTTGGGTTCAAACTGAAAATAAAGGTAAACCAAGAACAAATTGTAGTAAACTTATTCTGTGGCCACAATCAGCATATGCTCCTGAAGGCTGCTGACACTTGTGGCTTGCAACACAGAGTGATTTATTGATGTGTGTTTCATGGTGCTTCACAGAGTAACAGTGGGTTCCACCAATGAAAGTCCGTCCTTGCTACATTAGCACACGTGTCTCCCTTGCCCGTTGCTGCACCGTTAATTTGCATGTAAAATTGCATGGGAAACGGGAACATGGGCAGCAGTGGAGGTTGTGCCAACTTCCGGTTCCACCGTCGGAAACACCGCTGTCTTCCATCCTCCAGTCTGAAAACAACTATTTACTATGATGATCACGCTATCACTAAGACTGCCTATTTCCACCTCCGTAATATCGCCTGACTTCGCCTCTATCTCAGCTCATCTACTACTGAAACTTTCATTCAGTCCTTCGTTACCTCTAGATTTGACTATTCCTGGCTGATCTCCCACATTCTACTGTCCGTAAACTTGAGGTCATCCAAAACCCTGCTGCTCGTGTCTTAAACTCGCACCAAGTCCTATTCTTCTCTCACCCCTGTGCTCGCTGACCTACACTAGTTCCTGGCCAAGCAATGCTTTGATTTTAAAATTTTCATCCTTGTTTTCAAATGCTTCCATGGCCCCTCCCTATCTCTGTAATCTCATCCAACTCCACAACCCTCCAAGATATCTGCGCTTCTCTAGTTCTGGCTTCATGATCTCCTGATTTTAATCGCTGCACCATTTGTGGCCATGCCTTCAATTGCCTAGGCTCCAAGCTCTGGAATTCCCTCCCTAAACCTCTCTGCCTCACTTTCTTCCTTTAAGACACTCCATAAAACCTACTCCTTTGACTAATCTTTTGGCCATCTGACCTAATATCTCCTTCTGTGGCTCAGTGCCATACTTTGTTTTATAATGCTCCTGTGAAGCTCCTTGGGATGTTTTATTACCTTAAGGGTGCTATATAAATGTAAGTTGTTGGTGTTAACCTATTTTGTTGCTACCATTTTCACTGTCTCAACACTTTTACAATAGCTGCTACCTGTAAAATTGATACTCTGATAACGCACAATAAGTGTAGATAATAGGATGTGGTGCTTGCCTTGCCCATTATATAGCCTATGGCTGTGGGTTGCAGGAAACAGTGGGGCATCTGTACAAGCTCTGCGTGAATAGTGCTTCCATCGACACGAGTTAGGAATGCAAAGCAAAAATCCTTGCCCAGCTCTTTACATAGTTGAGTTCAGTGTACTTGTGCAGTGATTTCTGTTTAACTAAATCCCTGTGTAATCAATTGCAACAATAATACAACTAAATACTAGCTTGTAAAGAAAATTCATTGCCCTGGTGAACTGCAACACTGAGAGGAAAACTGACTGGGCCTTTTTGTGTTGCAAAATTTCTTTCAAAAGGCAGTGGAAATACTTTTTATATCTCAAACTATAGATTTAAGTGCCAAAGATTGTGTAACTAATTTAAAAGTAATGAAACTGGCTACTTTAGACATTAGCAGTGGGCATGTTAGGACTACTTCCAGTCACATATTGAATCCCTAACCACAACTGGGCCAGATGAAGAGACTTTAGAGCTGGTTGTATTTTAATGGTGGTTGCTAAGTTGCATAAAATGTGGGTTTATTTAAACATGATGCAGTTTTGCACATCAGCATTTATTTTCAGCATTCGTTGTTTCTTATCCTCTTCCTGCGCCACCACCCCCCCCCCCCCCTCCCAATCTGAACACTAAGGACTCTCCTAAATTGTTCTTCTGTCTCTACATACATATGGAGAAAGAGAATGCAGACTGTAAAATAATTAATTGGTAACATTGATCACATAGTTCAATATCCTCAATTTATTTCCCTAGCCTAATTTCTTCCCTTCCCTTTTTTGAAGGGTGGATTTTGAACTTCCATTTGAAGTCAATGGAAATGAAATTTAGGCGTTGTCTATATGAGTAATTAACCTGCAACAGCAGTGTTACACTCGTGACAAGTTGAAAATTGAGCCAACTGACTCAATAACAGCTTCTATTTATATAATGCCTTTGATGTAATAAAACATCCCAAGGCATTTTACAGGGGCATTATAAAACAAAATTTGACACCAAGCTACATAAGGGGATATTAGGGAGGATTATCAAAAGCTTGGTCAAAGAGGTAGGCTTTAAGGAGTGTCTTAAAGGAAGAAAGCGAGTTAAAGAGATAGAGAGGTGTGGTGAGGGTATTCCAGAGCTTGGGGCCTAGGCAGCTGAAGGCCTGACCATCAATGGTGGAGCAATTAAAATTGGGGATGCTCATCAGGCCGGAATTAGAGGAGCGCAGATTTCTTGGAGGGTTGTGGAGCTGGAGGAGATTACAGAGATGAGGAGGGGTGAGGCCATGGAGGAATTTGAAAATAAAGATAACTTTAAAATTGAGGCATTGCTTAACCAGGAGCTAGGGGAGGTCAGCAAACACAGGGGTGATGGTTGAACAGCATTTGGTGTGAGTTAAGACACAGGCAGCTGAGTTTTGGATGACCTCGTGTTTACAGAGGGTTAAATGTGGGAGGCTGGCCAGGAGTGCATTAGAGTAGTCAAGTCTGGAGGTAACAAAGCCATGAATTTCAGCAGCAGATGAGTTGAGGCAGGGACAGAGTAGGACGATTGTTGCAGAGGTAGAAATAGTTGGTCTTGGTGCAGATCATGTGGTTGAAAGCTCATCTTCAGGTCAAATATGACACCAAGGTTGCAAACAGTCTGATTCAGCCTCAGACTGTTGCCAGGGAGAGGGATGGAGGTGGCTAGGGGCGGAGTTTGTGGTGGGGTCCAAAGACAATGTCCTCAGGTCTTCCCAATATTTAGTTGAAGGAACTTTCTGCTGATTCAATACTGGATATCAGACAAGCAGTCTGACAAATCAGAGGTCCTGAAGGGGGCAAGAGGTGGTGGCGAGGTAGAACTGGGTATCTTCAGTGTACATGTTGTTACGACTGCAGTGAGAGGAGTGCGCTGTTAATTTAGTCCCACTTCTCCACAGGTCACAACATATCAATACATTTTCCCACTTACCGAAATTAGCCATTTAGATACTCTTTTTGTCCCCAGAATAAAGCACACCAACCAGATTTCTTTAATCAACAATAAAATTAACTGTTTATTATAAAACCAAGTCTTAATAAATAATGAAGTAAATCTATATACGAATTGAGATATTAAAGTTCCTTATTTTCCTAACCCTCATGCACACGCACATACATCCAAAAACCTGTTAACCGGGGGAAAAAAATATTTTGGTTTACAGCTGTTTCATAGGGATGAAAGGAATTAAAAAACTTAGACTGTCACGATATGGAAGTTCTTTGGTTTGGCGAGGTGTCCCAAAGTCGAATAGTTAGATGTCACTCGAAGTCTTTCCAGGCGAGGTTAATGAACAGTCTGTGATGGGTGGGCGTTCAAAGAATTTCAACTGTGGAAGGCTTCACATAAGGTCTTCTACCAGGCGTGCAGCAACAAGAATGTTCTTTGGTCTTACAGCAGCAGTATAGCAGTAAAAGATTTCTTCCAATATTCAGGATTTCTTAAAAAATACAGGAGGCAACAGGAACTACATTTGATGCAGGGATTCTTTACAGAGCAGTCATACTTTTTCTGGGTCATCTTATGATCTCCAGGCAGGTCAAAATCAAATTTCAAATGTCTGATTTTTGTCCAAACCCACTGGCTTTTAAAATTCAAAAATGAAACCAAAACCTTCCATAAACTAGTCATATGACTGGTCATAAATTCTCCCTCACCATAACCGAGGGTAGCTCTGAGGTCAACCCCCTGCTGGTTTCCTTGAAATTACCTGTATTCCAGTCCTTTTGTACCAGTTCAGCTTTTTTTGAACTTCCTTTTAAAACATCCATAAAGCTCAGCTATTTCCAGATGTCTCAATGTCCACTGAAATCCTTTACAGTTTTTAAAAACACAGAATCCTAAGTTTCAAATCAAAAATCCTCTTAACATCTCTGCCCTTGGCGAAATGAAACTCCATTTTTGAATGTGTTTCATTAAATGTAACAAAAACAGAAGTTGAAAACATTTTAAACACATCCTCGCACTCATGCCCCCATTCACTCTACTTGCGGTTAACGCAGTTTTGCTTTGTACCATCTTTACTCATATAACACAACAAAGTTAAATTTGCGACAAAGCATCGCGATAACATTATTTTTTCCCGAAATATGGACAATCTTTAGATGATAAGGCTGTAACAGTAAACTGCACTGGAATATTCTGGCATTCTGGGTTTTAAATTTTTCCACAAAGGTTAATGGGTTATGGTCAGTATATATCAGTGTTTCTCTGTAGTCGTGGTGGACATATACTTCAAAATGTTTAATAGCCAATAATAAATCTAACATAGTTCTTTTTCCACAATGAATTCTTTTCTTGGTGGAGATTCAGGTTTTTTGGAAAGTTTTCCACTGGTTTCTGTATGCCCGATTCTTCATCTTGTAACAGGACTGCACCTACCCCCAGGTCACGAGCATCAATCGCTACCTTGAAGGGCTTAGTAAAATTTGGAGCAGCCAACCCTGGTTCATTAGTCAAAATGGCCTTTAGCTTCAAAAGATGCCTGGCACTCCCCTGACCCCACTACCTTGGTTTTCTTTTTCTGTAACAAATCTGTTGGTGGATCAGCTACAGTACTGAAATTTTATCCAAACTTTCTGTAGAAACCAAATATCCCCAAAAACCTCATGATTTCACGTTTAGTCATAGGGATGGGAAATGCCACCAAGGCTTGTATTTTCACTGTTCTTGGCAACACTTGTCCTTGCCCCCCTGTATGCCCGAGGTAGGTCACTCTCACTTTTGCGAATTTGCTTTTTGCCAGATTTACCACCAAAACAGCTGCTTGTAATTTTGTAAACAAAGTTTCTAGCTGTTTCAAGTGTTCCTTCCAAGAGTTACTGTATATTAGCACATTATCAAGATACACTACACAGTTAGGAACACTGGCTACCACTTGATTCATTAGTCTCTGAAAGGTTGCTGGGGCAGTTTTTAGCCTGAATGGCATCACTCAGCACTGGTAAAGACCATCTGGTGTGACAAAAGCTGATATTTCGTTAGCTGAGTATGTTGAAAGAACTTGCCAGTATCCCTTTAACAAATCTATCTTTGTAAGAAACATGGCACTACCTATTCTGTCAATACAGTCTTCCCAAGTGAGCAATTGAGTAGTAGTCTGCCTTTGTTACTGCACTAACTTTTCTGTAGTCTATGCAAAGTCTGGTTGACCCATCAGGTTTAGTCACTAACACTATTGGTGAACTCCAGCAGCTTTGGCCAGGTTCAATAAGGTTGTTTGCCAGCATGTATTGGATTTCTGCTTTTACTTGGCCCTGTTTGTCTGGACTTAAGTGGTAAGGATGCTGTTTTATAGGAACGGATTCCCCTACATCTACATCATGTGTGACTAAGGTTGTACATCCTGGCTTATCCCTACAGACTCTTGTAAATGCTATGAGTAGCCTTGATAGGTCTTCTCATTGTTCTGCATCTAAATACCTAAGTATAGTGTCCAATGTTCCTAGAAATTCCATATTAGTTAACCGGATAGTAGGGGGTTCAATTTGAGAATTGTCTAGACCTCCTTCTGCCTCATCCTCATTATCCCTTGCATTCTTAACTGTCCCTATTACCTGACATACCTGTACTTGCTTATCCTCCTCCCTGTGTGAGACAGTCGACTCTTTTTCCGGCAATCTGGGGTGTCTATCAACTAATTTACCTTACCAATTCTTTTGACCATTGGACCACTGAATTGTGCTTTTCATGGTTCACCCTATAAAGGTAGTAATACTTCATCCCCTGGTTGAAATGTTTGGGTCTTTGCATGCTTGTCTGCCCATTTTTTCATAGTGGTTTGGGATGCTTTAAGGTGTTTCTGAGCCACATTGCAAGCTTTGTGAGCCTTTCCCAGAACACTGATACATAGTCTAATATCAATCAAATATTCATTCCTCTGTTCTAAAAACCCTTCTTTGATTAGTTTTAGAGGACCTCTTATCTCATATCCGTAAACTAATTGAAAAGGACTAAAACCTATAGACTCATTTAGTGAATCTTGAGTGGCAAATAAAAGAAAGTCTAGCCCTTTATCCCAATCATGGGAATATTCATGACATTATGCCCAAATCATTGCTTTGAGGGTTTGATGGTACCTTTCTAAAGCTCCCTTTGTCTTTGGGTGATATGCTGAAGACTTTAACAGTATTATACCCAAATTACCCATAACCTCTTGAAATATCTTAGACATAAGATTGGAACCTTGATCCGATTAAACTTCAATTGGTAATCCATATCGGTGAAGAATTGGGTTAACTTCTGTACTACTGCCTTACGTCTGGGAATAGAGTAGCCATATCCATGATGGTGAGTGTATATTGGTGTCCCGCTTTTGTTTTCAGCAAGGGTCCTACACAGTCTACCAATACCCTCCTGAATGGTTCTCCAATAACTGCTATGGAAAGTAGAGGTGCCGGTTTTATGGCAGGTTGTGGTTTTCCCACCATTTGGCATGTATGGCATGTTTTATAAAACTGCACCATGTCCTTTGAAAGACCCGGCCAGTAGTAATGTTGATTTATACATGATTTGGTCCTCCAGATCCCCATATGTCCTGCTATTGGAATTTCATGCACTAACCTTAATAATTCCTGGCGATACTTAGGTTGTACCGCTACCTGTTGAACAACCGTTCATTCTTCGTCCACAGGTCTGTGAGGCAGTCTCCATTTCTTCATCAGAACCCCATCTTTAACATAATAGCCTTCTGGAATTCCTTTTGCCTCAGCTTCTGTCAGAACTGATTGTGCCATTTTATTTAAGTCTGGATCAGCTTGCTGAGCTGTGATCAGAGAAAATTTGTGAAACATCTCATTTGGATTATCTAAATTCCCAAGGCAAGTTTCAGATATTCAACTATCTGTCTGTGGTGCCAATTTTACCTCCAACAATGGAACTTGTTTAACTATTGCTTGGGTTATTACACACAAAGAAAATATTCCTGGAACTTTTCCCTGTAATTGTTCTGATTCTTTAACTTGGCTTGGTAACTATGGGAAAAACTAATACTTTTGCCCTGGCCAAATAATTCCCTAGGAGTAGGTTAATTCCCTCTACCGGCAAACTATGGACAACTCGTACAGTTACCATCCCAGGCATTAGGTCACGCTCTGGGTGCACTAGATACAAAGGTACTGGTATATACTCCCCGCCAATACCATTCACTAAAACTTTAGCATTCAGTGCGCTCTCTGGTAAAAATGTTATACCTTTCTCCAGCAAAAGAGTTTTGGTGGCTTCTGTATTCCCAAGTATAACTATAGTTTTGCCTGCTTCACTTGAGGGATAAGGAGTTACTTTTCCTTTCGACAAGAATTCCCGATAACTTTCAGGTATCATATTCTCAACCCCTACACTCATATTTGTTTTTGTATCTGGTTTTACAACTACCATCAAAGCAACAGCCTGATCTGCTGTACTCTGTCAGAACCCCTTTCTCTGCATTGACTTTGTATACCCCAACAAGTCCCATGGGTTTACCTCACAACTTCCAGCATCCTGAACGAAGATGTCCCACCTTGTGACACTGGTAACACTTCGGCTCACGATCTCACTTCCACCTTCAGCATCTTCTTTCCTGGCCTGAGGAGCGGATTCTGGGGCGTTTCTAGCTGTTCCTTTTTGTCCCCGGCTACTTGCCTTCCTTTCATTCTCCCACCTTCAATCCTTCTCTGGTTTGTGGGGGTGACGGACAAAGGGTTTGGGCTTATACTCAAGCTCAAAATCATCAGCGATTTCCACTGCTTGTCTGGTCCTTGAAAACTTTTGGTTCTCTACTGAAGGGAGTGAATTTTTAAATTCTTCCAGGAGAATCAGTTCTCTAAGGTTCTCATACGTGGCTTCCATCTTTAGTGCCCAGACCCAAAGACCAAAATTAATTTGCTTTACCCTCTCAAATTCTACATAAGTCTGCCCAGCCAATTTCTGTAGGTTCTGAAGCTTCTGGCAGTAAGCTTCAGGGACTAACTCATATGCAGTGAGAATAGCCTTTTTTGCTATCTCATAATCTGCAGAAGCTTCCTGAGAAAGCATGGGGTAAACTTCATGAGCTCTGTCCATCAACCTGCTTTGCGTAAGCAATGTCCAGCTTTCCTTTGGCCTTTTCATTTGTTTGGCTATTTTTTCAAAAGAAATGAAAAATGCCTCTACAACCCTTTCCTGAAACTTAGGGAGAGCTTGTATAAATTTAAGCAAATTTTCACTGGGTCCTGGGCTGAATTCAGATTCTTCCTGACCAGAATTTTTCCTGGAGTCAAGACCACCCTTTTGCCTTAGTTCCATCTCTCTCAATTTGAATTCCCTTGCTTCCCTTTCACTTTCTCTCTGAAATCCTCTCTCTTTCTCCCTTCCCTCCTTTTCAAATTCAAGTTTTTTCAATTCTTTTTCAGCCTCAAGTTTTCTTATTGCTATTTCTTGTTCCTGCTCAAGTTGTTTGAGTTGTAACTGAATTTGAGCTATTTCAACTGCATTACCCTCTGACTTACTGTCATCGTCTTTCAATTTTAAATATTGGGCCATGACTTGAATTATCTCTGCCTTTTTAGCACCTGATTTCAATTCTAACCCCAATTGTGCTGCCAAATCTCTTAGTTTAACCTTAGTTAAGATTCGCAAGTCACCGATACTTCCTTCCCAGAAAAGTGTCTGCAGCTGCTACGGACATTCCGATGGTATAGACTTTACCCTATTACACAAGAAACCTGATTCTTTTATTTTCCTCTTTCAGTTATGATTCCTCCCCTTACAATTAAACGTTATCGGTGTTGGATTTAATCCCGACAAGAGCCCCCAATTAATATGTTATGACCAAGGTGGGAGGCGTATCTTGTTAATTTAGTCCCACTTCTCCACAGGTCACAGCATATCAAATTTTCCCACTTACTGAAACAGCCAATTAGATACTCTATTTGTCCCCAGAATAAAGCACACCAACCAGGTTTCTCTAATCAACAACAAAGTTAACCGTTTATTATAAAACCACGTCTTAACCAATAATAAAATAAATCTATATATGAATTGAGATAGTAAAGCTCCTTATTTTTCCTAGCCCTCACGCACATATATCCAAAAACTGGTTAACCAGGAAAAAAAGATTTTGGTTTACAGCTGTTTCATAGGAATGAAAGGAATAGAAAAAACTTAGACTGTCATGATCTGGAAGGAAATTCTTCGGTTTGGCAAGGTGTCCCAAAGTCAAATAGTTAGATGCCACTCGAAGTCTTTCCAGGCGAGGTTGATGATCAGTCTGTGATGGGTGGGCGTTCAAAGAACTTCAACAGTAGAAGGTTTCATTTAAGGTCTTCCTTCAGATGTGCAGCAACAAGGATCATCTTAGGTTTTACAGCAGCATTATAGCAGTAAAAGTTTTTTCCCCATATTCAGGATTTTTTAAAACACAGGAGGTAACAAGCACTACGTTTGATGCAGGGATTCTTTACAGAGAGGTAATACTTTTTCTGGGTTGTCTTCTGATCGCCAGGCAGGTCAAAATAAAATTTCAAATGCTTGCTTTGAGTACAAACCCACTGGCTTTTAAAGTTCAAAAATGAAACCAAAACCTTCCATAAACAAGTCATATGCCTGGTCATAAATTCTCTCTCTTGTCATAACAGAAGGCAGCTCTGAGGTCAACCCCCTGCTGGTTTCTTTGAAATTACCTGCATTCCAGTCCTTGTTTACCAGTTCAGCTTTTGTTGAACTTCCTTTCAAAACATCCATATTGCTCAGCTTTTTTCAGATGTCTCAATGTCCACTGAAATCCTTTTCAATTTTTAAAACCCAGAATCCGAAGTTTTAATACAAAAAAATCCTCGTAACAATGTGAAAACTGATGTGTTTTCAGATGATGTTGCCGAAGGGTGGTATGTAAATGAGAAATAGGGGGCCAAGGATAGATCCTTGGGGGACACCAGAGGTAACCGTGCAGGAGCAGGAAGACAAGCCATTGATTATGATTCTCTGGATTCGATTAGTGAGATTAGAATGGAACCAGGTGAGAGCAGTTCCACCCAGCTGAATGAGTTGAGAGACGTTGGAGGAGGATGGTGTGGTCAACTGTGCCAAAGGCTGCAGACAGATCAAGAAGGGATAGTTACCTTTTTCACAGTCACATAGGATGTCATTTGTGTCATTGATGAGCGCTTTTTGCTACTGTGGCTGAGTGGAAACGTAATGGAGGGATTCAACGTGGAGTTCAGTGCAGGAGCGATATTTTCCTGCAGCTTTTCTGACTTTCAAAGCTGAAGGTGTGATGTGTGCATCAGCAAGAATGATTTATTTGAGCATTTGCTCTAAGTGTCGCAGCATACCTGCGTTTTTGCAGAATTATCTTTACACTGTGTAAACTGCCTTGGGATGATGATTAAAAGTTCGTTTAAAAAGCTTATTTTAAAGAAAAAGATTGTGTGGAGCCAGGAGGAGCAAGTGTGTTCTCCCAGTTCCACAGCTCTCCTGAGGACGCTGCCAGCCTGCAATCAGCTCTCCTTTCCACCCCTCACCACCCCCGCAACAACCAGGACTTACCTGAGGGCTACTGCTGGCAGGATAGATTGCCCAAAATTCATTTCATCAGCCGGGCATGCCACCAGTGAAGGTGTGACAGGTGCCATCTGGAGTATATAGATGAGGCTGAAGACCCAACTTCAGGCTGGTCTTGGGCCTCTCAGTTTGGGCGCGAGTTGTGGCCATGTCACTGTGCGGCAACAAATTGCAACTTCTGTGCCTGTTGTAAAGGGCAGTGTTGAGAGAATCTGCTGGTACAATCTGTGTACTTGTGAATAATTGAACTGCCACCACAATGAGATGAGACTGGCTGGCATAGTTTACATATACTCAATACTAGCCAAAGAAAACAAAGGTTTTGTTTGGTGTTAAATGAAGCAAACATCCATATCTCCTGTTCTTTTTAGTGACTGGAGGTACACAAGGTAAATATGTTTTTTTTTCTGGATGCCATCTGATTTTTCAATGACTTCAGTGGAAGTTCATAATCCACACTTATACGGAAAGGGAAGAAAATGGGCTGGGAAAATATATCAAGGGCATTTAGCTGTGTGATCAGTGCTACCCATTTAATTTATTTTGCACATTCCGCCAATCTACATCCTCCTTCACGATTTCTAAATCGAGACAGTAGAACAAATAATTTAGGATTATCCTTATTCTTTGATTTGGAGCGAAGGGGTACATCAAGGAATAGGAAAAGAAACTACCAAAACTGAAAATAAATGCTAATGTACCAAAACTGGATCAGATTTAAATAAACCCACATTTTATGTAACTTGGCAGCCACCAGTTAAATACAATCAGGCCTAATGTCTCCATCTAGCCCAGTTGTGGTCAGGGATTCAATATGTGACTGGAAGTAATCCTAACATGCCCACTGCTAGTGTCTAAAGTAGCATGATCCAAACAGACACCTGAGCCTTTTCTAGTCCTGCACTTCTGTCTGCTCCTGCTGGGTCAGCTGCTTGGAAAAATAAATTAAAGTGTAAACTTGTATCGTTTAATAGTTGTCAGCAATCCAAATCATTCCCACATCATAGTCATAGAGTCCTAGAAATTTACAGCACAGAAGGAGGCCTTTTGGCTCATTGTCTTCATGCTGGCTGACCAGTAGCCATCCAGCCTCATCCCACTTTCCAGCTCTTGGTCCGTAGCCGTGTAGGTTAAGGCATTTCAAGTGCATATCCAAGTACTTTTTAAATGTTGAGAGTTTCTGCCTCTACCACCCTTTCAGGCAGAGTGTTCCAGATCCCTACCATCCTCTGGGTGAAAAGATTTCCCCGTTAATCCCCTCTAAACCTCCTATCTCTTACCCTAAATTTGTGCCCCTTGGTTATGGACCCCTGAACCAAGGGGAATAGGGCCTTCCTATCCACTCTATCTAGACCCCTCATAATTTTATACACTTCAATTAGGTCTCCCCTCAGCCTCTTCTGTTGCAAAGGAACAACACTAGCCAATCCAATCTTTCCTCATAACTAAAATTCTCCAATCCAGGTAATATCCCCATAAATCTCCTCCATAATATCTCTAGCGCAATTACATCTTTCCTATGACCAGAACTGCACGCAGTACTCCAGCTGTGGCTAACCAGTGTTTTATATGTTTCCAGAATAACTTCCCAGCTCTTATATTCTATGCTTTGGCTAATAAAAGTCAAATATCCCATATGCCTTCTTGACCACCTTATTTACCTGTCCAGCCACCTTCAGGGTTCTGTGGACATGCACTTTAAGGTCCCTCTGTTCTTCTACACTTCTCAGAATCTTATCATTTATTGTGTATTTCCTTACCTTGTTTGTCCTCCCCAAATGCATTACCTACATGATCATTTTGACATTTTAGACTGCATTCCGAGGTGGTGGTGGGGTGGGGGTGGGGGTGGGGGGGGGGGGGGGGGTACAAACATTGAGAAATACAATTAAAGAATTTTGAACTGCCTCTGTCAGCCAAGCTTGATTATGTTGGTCTGCTTTTTAAATGATGGTGACTTCTAAGAATAAAGTCTTTTTGTTGACTTTTTTGTGAGCATTGTGCACTTTTTTGACATTGGTGATTTGACTTTTGTTAAAAATATCTTTATTTTCACCCCACCCCCTCAAATAAAACACACACGTTTCCATGTCATTGGTCTGCATTGGCAATAATGAACTCAGCTTCTGAAATGCAGTTTTTACTGTATTGGAGTTTTCAAGCAGGAGAAATGTTTTAAGCAACAAAAACAAGAAATGCTGGATTCACTCAGCAGGTCTGGCAGCATCTGTGGAACGAGAAGCAGAGTTAACGTTTCGGGTCAGTGACCGAAACGTTAACTCTGCTTCTCTTTCCACAGATGCTGCCAGACCTGCTGAGTGAATCCAGCATTTCTTGTTTTTGTTTCAGATTTCCAGCATCCGCAGTATTTTGCTTTTATTTAAATGTTTTAAGCAGCTGTGTCACAGTCGGCCATTTTGGTTATTGCTGGAAGTTCACACTGTAGCTGATCAAATACAAATTGCTACAGTTAATTAAAAATCAACTGTTCACCAAACAGTGGAGACTGACAATATCAGTGATTCAATATAACAATGTCACATAACATCACCCACATGCCAAATAGGGCATTTGACAAGTGGCCATTTTGCATTGATACAAAACAATGATAACCGAGGAGCAAAGTCACCAGGGTTGCATAGGAACAAACCACACCAGAAAAGACCATTCTGGTACATCTGGTTGGTTCCAATGTTTAACAACACCACCAGCTCTTTCTTGACTTTACACGTAACATTCACCTCCACTGTTTCCTCTTAACTGGATTCTGATGTTGTACAAGAGCTGCTCGAAGAGTTTGTCTCACATTACTTCTGTTTCACACCACTTGGAGAATACTCACAACTGGGCTGGGATTTTACAGAGCTCCTGGCATTGGGCTCCGTGGCGCATAGGGGGTGTGTGCCAGAAGATCGTTCTGGCAGCGGCCCACCACGGAGTATGATACTGGGAGGGCCGGGCCTGTCTTCCCAGTGGTGGCAAGGCTCCGTGGTGGTCCCCCGCGCTGCTGGGCGATGGGACCAGGATTAAAATATTCAAAGTAGCATAATGCAGACATTTAAATAAAATTGATTCCAATCTTACTGTCGAGCTGTGATCTGCTGAGTGGCGGCTGGCACTCGCGCCTTCACTTTCCTATCTGGGGAAAACGGGCGTCGCAGTGGTTGGGAAGGGGGGAACTTAAGATTTTTAATGTGAGGATGGGTGGGGGAAATGGGGCCAAATTTACATCATTAGTGTAGGAGATGCTTGGTAGGGGGAGGGGAGTCAAGTGTTTTGGGAAGGGAAGAGGGAAAATAATGAATTTAATTGTTATTGGAGTGTGAGAAAGGGCCAGCAGATTTTTAATCAGTACAGTGGGGGTGGGGGGGCGGGGGTTAACTTTAAAAATTTAAATTAGTCAGCAGGGCTTTAAGAATGGTGCTAGTGCCTATGCACAGGCAGCTGACAACATTGCTGGCGTCGTGAGTCCGCCCCCTCCATGCGATTGGGGTGGGGGGTGCAGCCCAACCGGGTCATTAGCATGCGCTGCCACGAGAAAAATCGCAGCAGCATGGCTGCACCTTTTTGCCTACCACTGCTTCCGGCGGCGGGTACATAAACTCCAGTTCTTGGTGAAAAGTGGATTTTTCAAAAAAGGACCACCTGGAACTTCTAGACTTCATTTTGGCCTTTCCATTATTGATAAAGAACCAACCTTCCCATTACCCCACAGTAACGTTAAAATGGCAACTGCCATTGGTGTGGCAGTGAGTTGAGCTTTGCCTGGCGAGAGATCCATACCAAACTGGCGGCACAGCACAGTTGTGCTGGCTTTGTGCGGCTGTAGGTAGTTATCATCCAAATACCTGGAGTATAAAAGTATTGTAATTGTCTAGATATGCCAATATTGCATTTGACAACATACACTGGCCTGCAACTCCTGATTAATTCGTGTTGCCTTTTAAGGGGATTAGGGAGCAAGCTTTAAGAATTGACTGATTTACTAAGTTAGAATTATTGTGGAGACAACATGTAGTCAAAAGGCCTCGCTGTGCAGAAGTACAGAGTTCAAAGTGCAGCATGGTTGGCACTCCTGCTTCAAACAGATCAAATTGACATTTTTTGAAACTTCTGACTCGAGCAAAATTAAATGGTAACCAGTAGACAGCGTTGGAAAATCAAATAAATGATTCTTAACCTGCATCTGCAATGTTTGTGTGCAAATTTGGAACGAGGCAGCAAAATATCTTAAACTGGAATAGTTTGGTTATGTGTGTAGGTATAATTGTAAAAAGATTGATGATAATGACAGGATTGGATAATGGTATGAAATGCTACCACAAAGAGGAGACTGGAGACTTAAAATACCATATGTTGCCAGACGTGATGCTGTACAAGCACATTTTTCAGGGTTTGACAAGGAAGTCGGAAAACTATTGTGTGGCTAAAGTTACATCAGCCAAGTCATATGGGGATTGTTCATTTCTGCATGTGATCTGTCACACAGTCTGAGTAAATAAACCAAGCTTTGATTATAATTCTGAATTATACAGCATACTCCAGAATAAGGCCCAGCACTGATCCTTAAGCAGTTGCTTGGCGTATGTGCAATTTTACAAAGCAATTATTTTGAGATTTTCTTTCCTGCTTGAAGTGTTGAGTCATGCTGGGTTATATTTCCATGGGTTCTAGCAGTTCAACTGGCCACTCTTTACGTCTATGCTTAGCTGGTCACGGATAGCTGTGATGCTGCAGATTCTCCAAAACCTTGCTGAGTTCAGTCTTCAACCTCCACGGGCAATATTTCCCAACTGGAGCCATTGGTTGATGATCAGGAACAAGGACCCAGGCTGATTGAATTTCTCCTCCTCACTTGACAGCCAAATGAAATTAAAACTTCTCATTGAAACTAGTTCTGAAACAAGCAATTGAGATGGGGAATGTGACTGCTGCTTTAACTAAGCTGGGAAAACTTCACTGGGTCCCCAAAATGGGAAGTACCAATCCTTCCTACTATTACATGGGGAAAGAACATGAAAGTAGAACTAATTGGTTAGCTGTTTCAATGATCCAGGACAGGCACGATGGGCTGAATGTGCTACAAGAGTCTGTGATCATTAGTGAGTATTGGATCTCTTCTCCTCATTTCACACCCCTCCCCGCACCCCTCCGCCACGATCCCCACCAAAACATATTTGCATCAGAATACTATGTGTTACGACATGACCACTCAAGGCACAGCCCCCAATCAAAATATATGATTCTAGATTGCGGTGGGAGCAACGCACTGTCAATTCAGTCCTGTCACTCCACAGATCACATAACATATCACTTGAAGCCTTCCCAAATCAAAGAAAACCACAGCCAAATTGAACAATCTATTAATCCCTGAATGAGGCAAACCAAACCAGGTATCTTTAGATATTAACAAATTAACGGTTTATTAGAAAAAAACTAAAAAATCTTAAACACTAATAAGATAAAATGATATTTATAAATAGTAATAACAATATCAATAACAAGTCCTTGCAGATTTACGCTTCCTGACAATCAGTCCTCTGATTCAAAGTCCACTCGCAATCTTCAGGGTCCAATGAGGTAAGGAAATCCAGTCCAACATCCAAAGCTTCAAACTTCCCTTCCTTACAGCGATGACCACAGCAGATCAACAACTCGCAACCACTTTCAAAAGAATCAATCTGTCTTAACTTTTAAAATTTTGAGGGGTAAAAATAATCAGTCTAAATTCACTTCCTTCAGTTTAAATTGACTGAGATCGCTTCAGTTCATGTTGGCCCGTCTGTGTCTGTCTCAACTGTCTCTGCAAAAGCCAGTTTTTCAACTAGTTTCAAAGTTACAATGCAACATTGTATATCCTGTCCTTGGTCTCTGAATGGCTGTATCTGGGGCAACCAAGATGCACTTTCCTTGGTAACTTCTGATCTTGCTATCTTAAAGCAGTACTGATCCTTTGCTGTCTTAAAGACACACCGCATATTTCCTAAAGAAAAAATAGGATCATGACACCTCTGCCCCTGGCGGAATGGAATGCCATTCCCGAAATGCGTTTCATTATAATGTAAAAAAATACAAATTGAAAAAAAAGGCTAACATTTTTTTCCTGTATTTAGCTATATAATTTTTCAAAAAGTGGTATGACTACAGCAACAAGTTCCACCAGAACATTTCCAGCTTTAAATTTTCAAAAGGGTGTCTCAATTAACCCACTTCAAATTTCCAAGAAGAGTCTTCCAGTTGTTTTGTGTTTTCCCTCCAAGTGTCCCTATTGTTCATAACCTCAGCCAGGTGAACTGTACAGCTAGGAGCACTGACCAGTACTGGGTTTCCTATTCCCTGAGAAGTTTCTTGAGCTGCCCTTCAGCATGCATTGTACCTCTGCATCCACTTGGGTCTGTCTGGACTTAAGCGGCAAGGATGTTGTTTTAAAGGAATGGTCCCCCCCCATACCCACATAATGTGTGGCTAAGATTGTACATCCTGGCTTATCCCTACAAACTCTTTGAAATGTTGTGAAAAGCCTGGTTAGGTCTTCATGCTGTTTTGCCTCTAAGTGTAAAAGCACATTGTCAAGTTTTCCTAGCCATTCTGTATTCTCTAATCTGATAGTTGGAGTTCAATCTGAGAATTTCCTAGGCCTGCTTTTGCCTCATCCTCACTATCCTTTTCCTTCTCCTCAGTCCCCATTACCTGACATACCTGTACTGGCTTATCCTCCTCCCTGTGGTAATATTGCTTTAACATATCGATGTGACACAACCGATGGTTCTTTCGGCGATCAGGGGTGTCATTCAAGTAATCTACTTTACCCACTCTTTTGATCACTCTATATGGGCCACTGAACCACGCTTTTCATGGTTCTCCCTGTAATGATAACAACACTAATACTTCATCCCCTGGTTTTATGGTAGGTTGTGGTTTTCCCACCATTTGACAGGTATGGCATGTCCTACAAAATTCTCTCTCATCCTTTGTAAGACCTGGCCAGTAATTATGTTTCCTTATGCATGATTTAGTCTTCCAAATTCCCCCATGTCCTACAAAAGGAATTTTGTGTGCTAACACCTTAATAATCCCTGGCGATATTTAGGTGGTTCCATTATCTGTTCAACTGCTGTCCAGTTTTCATCGGCAGGTCTATGAGGCAATCTCCATTTCCTCCTCAAAATCCCGTTTGCCATATAATAGCCTTCCAGAACTCCTTTCGCCTCCGCTTCTGTCAGCGCCATCTGTACTATTCGGTATATCTCTGGATCAGCTTGCAGTGCTGCAATGATAGACGATCTGTTAAACAACTCATTTGGATTATCTAAATCCCCAAATAAAGTTTCAGATACTTGGCTATCTATTTGCGGTGCCCCTTTTACCTCCGACAATGGATCCTGTGTAGTCATTGCTTGGATGACTACGCATACAGGAAATATTCCCGGAACTTGTTCCTGTAATTGCTCCATTTCCTTAATTTCACTTGGTTCCTCTGTAATTATAGGAGAAACTGATACTTTTGATCCAGCCAAATCATTTCCTAGGAGTAGATCAATTCCCTTTACTGGCAAACTGTGGACAACTCCTCCAGTTACTATCCCAGATATTAAGTCACTCTCTAGGCATACATTATACAAAGATATGGGAATATACACCCTGCCAATTCCATTAACTAAAACTTTAGCATTCAAGGTGCTCTCTGATGGAAACCTTATATCTTACCCCAGCAAGAGTGTTTGGGTTGCTCCTGTGTCCCTGGGTATAATGAGTTTTCCTGCCTCACTTAAAGGATATGGAGTTACTCTCCCCTTTGACAGAAGTTCATTATAACTCTCAAGTATTTTATTCTTAACCTCTATACTCCTTTTAGTTTCAGTATCTGGTTTCATAGCTGCCGTTAAAGTCAGAGTCTTCTGCACTAGCTTTGCGTACCCCAATAGGTCCTGTGGGTTTACCTTGCAATTTCCAGCACTCTGAATGTGGATGACCCGTTTTATGGCAATGATAACACTTTGGTTTGTGAACCTCACTTCTACCCTAAGCACCTTCCTTTCTGACCTGAGGAGGTGATCCTGCGGCATTTCCAGCTGTTCCTTCTTGTCCCCGGCTACTTGCTTTTCTTTCACACTCCCACTTACTATCCTTCTCAGGTTTATAGGGGTGATGGACAAAAGGTTTTGGCTTTTTCACAAGCTCAAAATCATCAGCAATTTCCGCTGCTTGCCTAGCTTTCAAAACTTTTGGGTTATCTGTGTGAGCTCTTGCTACTGAAGGAATGGAGTTTTTAAACTCTTCTAAGAGAATCAATTCTCGAAGGTTCTTGTTTGTGGTTTTTATCTTTGATGCCTGTATCCAACAATCAAAAGTAATTTGCTTTGCCCTCTTAAATTCTAAATATGACTGCCCAGCCAATCTCCATAAATTCCTCAACTTCTGACAGTAAGCTTCAGGGACTAATTCATACACAGCAAGAACAGCCTTTTTTGCCATCTCATAATCTGCAGAAGCCTCTTCAGAAGCATGGCATAAGCTTCATGAGCTCTGCCTACCAACCTACCCTGCATAAGCAGAGTCCAGCTTTCTTTTGGTCATTTCATCTTTTTGGTTATTTTTTCAAAAGATATGAAAAATGCCTGTACGTTCCTTTCCTCAAACTTAGGGAGAGCTTGTATAAATTTAAACGATTCTTCCTGACCCAAATTTTCCCTAGATTCAAGACTACCTCTTTGTCTCAGTTCCATCTCTTTTAACCTAAATTCCCTTGCTTTTTCACTTTCTCTCTGAGATTCAAGTCTAAGTCTTTCCAATTCTATTGCTTTTTCTTTTTCTGGTTCCGGTTTTTTCACTTCTAACTGAATCCTAGACAATACTACTGCATCACTCTCTGACCTACTACTTCCTTGTTCCTTGTATTTCCCTTCATCCTCCTCTTCTAATTTTAGATGTTGGGCTATTATGTCAATTATCTCTGCTTTTTTGTCACCTAATTTCAATTCTCACCCCAATTTCACTGCCATTTTTTAAAATTTGTTCTGAGTTAAAGTTATCAAGTCACTCAGGGAAACATTCTGCTTACCCAAAAATTCTGCTGCAACCGCTAATACCATTACAATGGTATAGCCTGTACCTGATTATACAAGAGACCTGGTTCTTTTTATTTCTTGTAATTGACATTAGATTTAGATCTAGATCCCAACAATTGAGTTTCTAGTCGATATGATCCCAAATGTGAGAGCAATTAAATATGATGCCAGATGCAAGACCCCAATTTAAATATGTTATCTCAGAGATAAGTAATTAATATGATTCCAAATGCGAGCCCTTCAACTCATCTGATTCTGATCCCAGACATGAGCTGCCTAATTAAAAATATGATTCGATCCTGGACAAGCCAGCAATTAATATGTTACGGAGAGGCAACCAAGATGCACTTTCCTTGGTAACTTCCGATCTTAAAGCAGTACTGATAACACTGCATATTTCCCCCCCCACAAAAAAACAACAAGATCAAGACACGTGCCAGAGTGTTAAAGGAACATTCAATTATATTATGGAGTATGCAGAACACCCTGATATAAAACCTACAGGCAAATGACGACAGTTTTCTTTTATACTGAGAATGCTGTGTCTTTTACAGTATCACTGAAGGCTACATGATTGGAAGAGAGCTGATTGTCTTTTTCTAGCCAGCTTGCATCAACTATTTTCACGTTAGTTTAAGAACAAAGTCCCAGGTTGTGTAGAAGGCATTGACTTGGGAGAAAGTTGCTTGAATTTCCATTCTTCATTTAGAGAGGTGTTCCTATTGGAAATTTCATGCTGCATTACAATTTCCAGCTCAATGAAAGAGCTTACCACAGAATTGTCATACAGACGCCCGCACCTGCCAAGAACAAGGCACATTAATTTTGTCATATGAACATTGATTTGGAAACTGTTGTTGAAATGAAGAAAGGACTTGTTTAAAAAAAATCACCAAGCCCTTGGCTGGAAAGACATTGGCATATTAACAGACAGTGCTTTTGGAGACAAAGCAGTTACTTTCCTTATCCAAATTAACCCACAATGGATTTTGAGCAGCAGGTATTGTGTAAGAAGAGACATTCCAGGGTTGGCTAAGACCAGAGAACCCACAAACAGACGTGGTCAGACCAGCTAGTCACATGACTAACCTGCTTGGCAACCTGGGTTTTTCTAAATTGGACAAACAGTTTGAACTCAGAGTGTCTGTTTGCTCCTGGACTGAAAAGACCTCTCCTGGCTGGCTCGCCACAGCCTCTCCTGTCTGCTCCCATCTCCTTCTCGTGGAACTCCAAATCCACTGAAGACACATGAACCCCAAGAGAGAAAAGTCTCCTACAGCAAACAAGGTTTAAGAAGAATACTGGGCTCCAACAAAAAGCAAGATCTACTTACAATCAAGGACTCTACCGTGAGCTCGAAGATCCGTAACAAAAACCCTCTTCAGAGATTGTCTCAAACTTTTCCACTTTATTTCTTCTACTCTGTTCTGTCTCTATCTGCATGTGTGTATCGCATATGCATGCTAGCGTGGGCGCGTTGTGTATCCGTAGGCGTTAACCAAATTAGAGTCTAGGTTTAAGTTTAATAAAGTTCATCTTTCACTAAACCTAGGAAAACCTGTTTGGTTAGTTTCTTTGCCTTATAATTAGAAAGCGGTGAGCAAGGATTTACCCAAGGGGAGCTAAAAACATGGTGGTTTTAAAAAATTAAACCCTGTGATGGTAAGATAGGATGAAGACTGAAAGGGAACCCTAGACCCCTTTCTCACCTGGTTGCAACAGAATATTAAGCATATTATTGAATGGTGCCAACACCAATCACTTTGAGGAGAAGCACCCTTTTTTGTCATTCCAATAGCGCATTTTCCATCCTGGCTGTTTTCAGACTAATAGCTTAGTGAAACCTCTATTCTGAACTGTTGATTTCGGACAAGTGGAGCCCGATGAAAAAAGTATTTAAGGTTAAATTTTTCTCCGCAGGCCATCACTCACCAGGTGTGCATTATTGGAAAATTGAGTGCAGCAACCCGCCATTTCCCAGCTGTTTGCACATCAGGAGCACTGAACACAGAGTCCTGAAGTTTCTGCATGCTTCGGCTTGTTTTTTTCAGTGCAGTTCACCTGAAATCAGCAAAACCGGTGCAAAAGATCACAGAATTTTAAGGGCAAATTAGATTCATCACAACTCCAGTTTCTGCAAAAAAAAAAACTGCCCCGAAATCCTCCCTGGCCACACCCCCAGATCAAATTAATCACCATGGCAAGTTTCTGCTAATTGTGCCCATTTACGAGCCTTCAAGATGGTCTAAAAATTGAACTGGTTCTTTTGGATGCAAAGACTAATTGGCATCTTTTAAAATCTTTTGAATGTAATTATTTTTTTAATTGACTAAAAATCTAACTACCATACAGCAATTAAACCAGCATATAATTCTGTATATGTTTTAAAAGTCATTTTCAATTATTTAATATCAGGTTGCTCACAGCAGGTGGATTGACACTGATTATAATGCTTTATTTTTGATAAACCCATTTTCTGCTGTGATATCCAAACTGCGCCAAGTTACCACTCTTAAATATATCAAGGAATAGTTTTAAAGCAAATTATCTTTGAAAAGAAAAACACATTTTAAAACATTGCCCGATTGTCCACTTCATGGCAGATTCTGCATTTGACGATATGCAAATAAGTAAATGGAAACTTGGGAGAATAAACACTTATAAAGACTAGTGTAATTCTTGGTGCAATATGCCCATTGATTGCAACCAAAGCCGAAAGTTTACTCTGTGATCTACAGGCTGGATCTGCCCTGGGTTCAGATTTCCTTCTCGCACAATTAGAAGGAATCTTACCTATATTCGGGTGGGGGCTATGGAAACAGGAGAAATAACACCAAGGAAAATGTAGAATTTAATCAAGATCTTTCAGTGCTGATTTTTAAAGGCAACACATGACTTCAGATGCAAGAGGCTTAAATTGTATTTAAGAAGCTGCCTGCAGATTTATGTTTTAGTATTACTGACTATTCGAGGCACAATCTTTAAACATAATGAAACATGTTCAGTGCATTTCTTTAGATCCTCCTTCAAGTGCAATGGTGCTAGTGATTCCTATAAGTGTTCTGAGCATCTTGAATTTAGGGGTTACCTGTACTGCCCAATATCCAACTATGTAATAAAAGCAAAATACTGCAGATGCTGGAAATCTGAAACAAAAACAAGAAATGCTGGAACCACTCAGCAGGTCTGGCAGCATCTGTGGAAAGAGAAGCAGAGTTAACATTTCGGGTCAGTGACCTTTCTTCGGAACTAGCAAATATTAGAAATGTCAAAGGTTATAAGCAAGTGAGCCGGGGGTGGGGCAAGAGATAACAAAGGAGGTGTAGATTGGACAAGGCCACATAGCTGACTAAGAGGTCATGGAGCAAAGACAAACAATATGTTAATGGTGTGTTGAAAGACAAAGCATTGGTACATATAGGGTGTTAACGGACTGAAGATTGAACAGCAGCAAGTGCAAACATGAAAAAACAGTGGGTAAGCAAACTGAACAAACTACGATGAAATGAAATAAACAAAAGAAAAAAAATTGTAAAAAATGTAAAAAGGAAAAAGAAAAAATAACTAAAAATAAAAGTAAAATGGGGGGCCCGTCATGCTCTGAAATTATTGAACTCAATATTCAGTCCGGCAGGCTGTAGTGTGCCTAATCGGAAAATGAGATGCTGTTCCTCGAGCTTGCGTTGATGTTTAGTGGTACACTGCAGTAAGCCCAGGATAGAGATGTGAGCATGAGAGCAGGGGGGAGTGTTGAAATGGCAAGCAGCCGGAAGCTCGGGGTCCTGCTTGCGGACTGAGCGGAGGTGTTCTGCAAAGCGGTCACCCAGTCTGCGTTTGGTCTCCCCAATGTAGAGGAGAACACATTGTGAGCAGCGAATACAGTATACTACATTGAAAGAAGTACAAGTAAATCGCTGCTTCACCTGAAAGGAGTGTTTGGGGCCTGGGACAGTGAGGAGAGAGGAGGTAAATGGGCAGGTATTAATTACACCTTCTGCGATTGCAGGGGAAGGTGCCATGGGATGGGGATGAGGTGGTGGGGGTAATGGAGGAGTGGACCAGGGTGTCGCGGAGGGAAAGATCCCTTCGGAATGCTGACGGAAAGGGAGGGGAAGATGCGTTTGGTAGTGGCATCACGCTGGAGGTGGCGGAAATGGCGGAGGATGATCCTTTGGATATGGAGGCTGGTGGGGTGGAAAGTGAGGACAAGGAGAACCCTGTCACGGTTCTGGCAGGGAGGGGAAGGGGTGAGGGTAGAGGTGCGGGAAATGGGCCGGACACGGTTGAGGGCCCTGTCAACAACAGTGGGGGGGAATCCTCGGTTGAGGAAAAAGGTCATATCAGAAGCACCGTCATGGAAGGTGGCATCATCAGAGCAGATGCGCGGAGACGGAGAAACTGGGAGAATGGAATGGAGTCCTTACAGGAGGTAGGGTGTGAAGAAGTGTAGTCGAGGTAGCTGTGGGAGTCGGTGGGCTTATAATGGATATTAGTAGTCAACCTATCCCCAGAGATGGAGACAGAGAAGTCGAGGAAGGGAAGGGAAGTGTCAGAGATGGACCATGCGGGTACCCATAGCAACACCTTTTACTTGAAGGAAGTGAGCGGAGTTGAAGGAGAAGTTGTTCAATGTGAGAACAAGTTCAGCCAGGCGGAGGAGGGTGGTGGTGGATGGGTACTGGTTGGGCCTCTGTTCCAGGAAGAAGCGGAGAGCCCTTAAACCATCCTGGTGGCGGATAGAGGTGTAGAGCGATTGGACGTCCATAGTGAAGAAGAGGCGGTTGGGACCAGGAAACTGGAAATTGTCAAAATGACATAGGGCGTCAGAAGAGTCACGGATGTAGGTGGGAAGAGACTGGACCAGCGGAGAAAGGATAGAGTCAAGATAGGAAGAAATGAGTTCAGTGGGGCAGGAGCAGGCTGACACAATGGGTCTGCCGGGACAGTCCCGTTTGTGGATTTTGGGAAGGAGGTAGAAGTGGGCTGTCCGGGGTTGTGGGACTATGAGGTTGGAAGCTGTAGAGGGAAGATCTCCAGAGGAGATGAGGTCAGTGACAGTCCTTTGGACAGTGGCTTGATGTTCGGTGGTGGGGTCCTGGTCCAGAGGGAGGTAGGAAGAAGTGTCTGAGTTGGCATTGAGCTTCTGCAAGGTAGAGGTTGGTATGCCATACAACAACAGCACCACCTGCAGATTTGATGACCATGTCGGGGTTAGACCTGAGAGAACAGAGTGCCTCAAGTTCAGAGGGGGGCAGGTTAGAGTGAGTGAGGGGGGCAGAGAAATTGAGATGACCAATGTCTCGCCGACAGTTTTCAATGAAGAGATCAAGAGCGGGTAAGAGGCCAGGGGGAGGGGTCCAGGTAGAGGGAGAATGCTGGAGGCGGGTGAATGGGTCTGCTATGTAATAATGAACAGAGAGTGTAACAATACAACCAGATAGACATGTCTTTCATGTGGTCCCATCTGCATCTCCAAACACTTTGAAAGCGAAAACAGTTGGTCAGATGAGGCCAGATATAAACTTTTAGCTGCTTTATATCAGCAAATTAACATGAAGAAAACAGTTACAATCAGTAAGATTTGGCTTCCCATAATAATTCAAAATAATGAACATGTCTTACTTCCCCACATCAGTGGGTAGTCTTGCTTGACTTCGATAATAACTCATAAACAAACACTCTCCTGCATTCTATTTCTGAGCCAGGTTGAAGCTTGCCATTGAAATTCTATTTAAAACCTGACTTGTGAATTGCTGAAAATAGAGACATGTTGTTGAAGCTTTTCGTCTTGCACTCATCAGGACAATAGCAAGAATAACCAATGTAAGGGAAAACAATAATTTATACTGTATGAGAAGAGAGTGCTGATTGGTTGACAAGTGACCTCTGATTGGTAGAGGCATTGCCATGGAGAATGCACCAGTTTACGGTGACTGACAGCTGCCAAGCTAAGACAAGCTAAGCGTTGCAAGGCCTTAAGATCAACCTGGACGTACACATCAGTAAACCTGACAAAGGGACGGTATTCGTCATCCTTAACAAGCATGACTATATCAACAAAATGCACTCCATTCTTAATGATGGGTCCAAATTCGTATCCATTGGACCTGCTGCTCAACATGACAGGACAGTCTTGCTCGAAATTAAGCTTTCAAAACACTTGCTGGACTTGCATAAAAACAATGAGCTGCCAGGTGCTATATATGACAGGGTTCATCCTCATGGCTCGCTGCATCCGCATATGTAGGGGCTGCCCAAGAAACTCAAAAGTGATGTCCCTCTACGCCCTATCTTATCTTTGACTGGTTCTGCGTAACATGAATTGGCCAAACTGTTGGGCGAATTGTTACAACCAGTTTTGAGCAAGTTCCCCATATACACGGTGAAGCATTCCTTCACATTTGCGAAAACCATACAGGACTTGCATATCGATAGTAATACCATGTCCATGTGCTCATTTGACATTACTAGCCTATTCACCAATGTACCACTTAAGGAAGCCATAGATATTTGCGCTACAGCACTATGTCATGGCGATCTAGATTCCCCACCATTGCGTGAATCAGTATTCATTAAACTTGTGAACTCGACAACTCGCGCAGTTGAGTTCAGTTTTAACGACATCATGTTTGCCCAAAAAGATGGTATTGCCATGGGCTCCCCTCCAGGCCCAGCTCTTGCAAACATTGTTGGGTTCCATGAGAAACCGGTCTTTGAGGGAATGACACCTAACCACCTACCGCTTGCGTATTTCCAATATGTAGATGATATGTTTACTATATTTGAAGCCGCAGCTGCATGTAACAATTTCCATACATGTCTTAATGGGCTCCATCCTGCACTCAAATTCACCTTTGAAATGGAGCAGTCAAATGAGCTCCCTTACCTTGAGGTACTAGTTGAGAAATCTGTTAAGGAGTTCTCTACCACGGTCTAGTGCAAATCTACCTTCACTGGTCAATACACGCGTTGGGATTCTTACAGTTCCACATGCTATATGATTGGCCTTATTGGCAACCTCGTAAATAGGACCTGAGCCATTTGCTCACCATGCAAGCTTGATGCTGAAATAGGGTGAATCAAAGATATCCTGCAAGACAATGGCTACCTTGATCAGAAGGACGATGTAGGTGTAGAGATCAGGGAGGGGGATTGTGATATACTTGAACAAATTAGCATTGAAAGGGAGGAGGTATTAGTGGGCTTAAAAGTGGATAAATCCCCAGGCCCAGAAGAGATGTATCCCAGGCTGCTATGTGAGGCAAGGGAGGTGATTGCAGGGGCTCTGACAAATTTTCAAATGCTCTCTGGCCACAGGAGAGGTGTCAGGCGACTGGAGGACAGCGAATGTGGTACCATTATTCAAGAAGGGTAGTAGGGATAAACCAAGTAATTACAGGCCAGTGAGTCTAAAATCAGTGGTAGGGAAACTATTGGAAAAAATTTCTGAGGGACAGGATTAATCTCCACATGGAGAGGCAGGGATTAATCAAGGATAGTCAGCATGGCTTTGTCAAGGGGAGATCATGTCTAACAAATTTGATTGAATTTTTCGAGGAGGTGACTAGATGTGTAGATGAGGGTACAGCAGTTGGTGTAGTCTACATGGACTTCAGTAAGGCTTTGATAAGGTCCCATATGGGAGATTGGTCAAAAAGGTAAGAGCCCATGGGATCCAGGGCAATTTGGCAAATTATTTCCAAAATTGGCTTAGTGGCAGGAAACAGAGGGTGATGGTCAAGGATTGTTTTTGCGATTGGAAGTCTGTGACCAGTGGTGTACCGCAGGGATCGATTCTGGGACCCTTGCTGTTTATAGTGTACATTAATGATTTCTTCTTCTTTGGCCTCCTTGTCTCGGGAGACAATGGGTAAGCGCCTGGAGGTGGTCAATGATTCAGACGTGAATATAGGAGGTATGATCAGTAAGTTCGCAGATGACACGAAAATTGGTAGTGTTATAAATAGTGAGGAGGAAAGCCTTAGATTACAGGACAATATAGATGGGCTGGTAAGATGGACGGAGCAGTGGCAAATGGAATTCAAACCTGGAAAGTGAGAGGTGATGCATTTTGGGAGGACTAACAAGGCAAGGGAATATACAATGAATGGTAGGACCCTAGGAAGTACAGAGGGACCTTGATGTACTAGTCGATAGATCACTGAAGGCAGCAGCACAGGTAGATAAGATGGTTAGGAAGGCATATGGAATACTTGCCTTTATTAGCCGAGGCGTAGAATATAAGAGCAGGGGGGTTATGATGGAGCTGTATAAAACACTAGATTGGCCACAGCTGGAGTACTGTGTACAGTTCTGATCGCCACACTATAGGAAGGATGTGATTGCTCTGGAGAGGGTGCAGAGGAGATTCACCAGGATGTTGCCTGGGCTGGAGCGTTTCAGCTATGAAGAGAGATTGGATAGGCTAGGGTTGTTTTCCTTAGAGCAGAGAAGGCTGAGGGGGGACCTGATTGAGGTATACAAAATTATGAGGGGCATAGATAGGGGAGATGGGAAGAAACGTTTTCCTTTATTGGAGGGGTCAATAACCAGGGGAATAGATTTAAGGTAAGGGGCAGGAGGTTTAGAGGGGATTTGAGGAAACAATTTTTCCAACCACCTTGGTTGGAATCTGGAACACACTGCCTGAAGGGGTTATAGAGGCAGGAACCCTCACAACATTTAAGAAGTATTTAGATGAGCACGTGAAATGCCATAGCATACAAGGCTCTGGGCCAAGTGCTGGAAAATGGGATTAGAATAGACTGGGTTGATGGCCAGCGCGGACATGGTGGGCCAAAGACCGTCATTTTCGGCCCTGAAAAGTGCTCAGTCTACCTCAAATTACCCTGGAAGGGTAATGTTTCTCAAAAAATTTGAGCAACAGATAAAGCTAGCTGTTTCACGCTGCTACTATGCAGCTTGGTATTTGCCACTAACTGTCATCAAGCCAAAAAGATGTCCTGCCTATCACACAAATGAGTAATGTGATAAATGAATTTCAATGCCAGTGTGATGCTAGCTATCTAGGCCATATGTCCCAAAGACTGGTGGATTGTATCAAACAACATGTCCCTTTTGCTGTTCACAATGGGCAAGGTACAGGCTGTACCCAACCAGCCTGTGCTTGCAAAACTCAAAACACAGTGTCCAACATTAGATGTGATTCCGTGACTGGACAACATTTGCTAAATAATGCACAGTGTGCTACGATTTATGTTGACAACCAATTTAAGATTGTCAGCAGAGCTCGCAGTTTGGCGCATTTGTGCATACTAGAAGCTACATATATTAATACACAGGGCCCTGTTCTTTACAGACAGAAAGAACATGTACACACATTGCGCCTGTTTCAGCTGAACAAAATAAGTGACAGCCATTCACTGGTTAATTCCTCAGGGCAATGCCTTGCTCAATCAGAGTCAAGCTGCCAGGTTTAAATTTCAAACAAAGCTCGGCAATTAACTGTCAGTCACCTTAAACTGGTGCATTCTCCATGGCAACGCCTCTATCAATCAGAGTTCACTTGTCAACCAATCAGCATTCTCTTCTCATGCAGTATAAGTTGTTGTTTTCCCTTACATTGTTTATTCTTGTGTATTGTCCTGATGAGTGCAAGACGAAAAGCTTCGACTACATGTCTCTATTTTCAGCAATTCTCAAGTTCTGTACTACCAAATGACTATTTGTAAAACTGACTAGTTTTCCAGCCTTTGCTGGGCCTAACTGTCACTATTTGGGACTTTACGTCCTGTTCAACTGGAAGTTGGGGGTTGCCCAGAAGAGCTGCTGATCAAGACCGCCTCTGTGCACCCCGCCAATCAAAATTAAATGCCACAGGAAGGGACGTCGCAAACCCCTGAGTTGGGCATGTTTACTGAAAACACCTGAGATGAGGCAACTAGTCTTTCTTCTTCCTGATCATCATCATCTCCAAATTCCCACAGCCTGGGCTTGTTTTAAGGCTTATGCGGCTTCGCTATTTTAAAACACAACGTATAAACATAGTTTAATTCCAAAGTGTTTGGTGAAGAAAACATGATGAAAAGTTCTCGGAACATGTGTCGTGGCTTTTCTATGCTGACATTTTAATGGCTGCTAGATCCTGGGTGTCTTCATGGCAAGAAGGTCGAAAGAGTTATAATTCCAAAAACTTGTAGCCTCGTTGCAGAAATCCTCTTGAAATTTCAGAAATCGTTATTTTCCTATGAAACCCATGGGTAGCGCGGAACATACTGAGAGTAATGAGTCTCTGATGTTTGGTAGAACCACCAGGCCTCATTAATATCACTTCTTCTGTTTGAAAGCGGTACTCAGCAAAGGTATTTGTAACAATTTCTTGTCTCTTGATAGCCTCCAGTCATACTAACGTACATTTGCTGCTAAACTCGTGCATGTTTTCACTACAGAGGAGTTAATGCTAGTACTGTACACTAGAAGGAAGTGGCAAAAAGCATCTAGTTACTAATGAAGCATTTCTTTTTCACTCAGCAAAGGGAGACGACCTACGCTAATCCTTCGGACCCAGCTGTCAGTAAGAGTTCATGCCATTATAGGTGAGTGGAATATTCTACTTCTGCAGGTGTTGGAGCTTATGAAAGAAATATGATCCACCTATGTAAAATCCTTCAGTGATGTAATTCTTCTTTTGTATTTAAATTAAAAGAAAAATCATAGTATTCTGAATTAGATTTCCCTTCTCCCAGAATATTTGGTAACTCTTGGATAGTATGTAGCTGTAAGGACATTTTTGACTGAAACCCTTCGTACCTTAATAGAGTAACCATTCAAATTAGTTATTTTGGTATCTATAACTTATCCGGCAGCTGGTTCTGATATGGCTGTTTGTTATAATGTACTGGCATCGTTATGCTTCATAGATCTTGTTGCAATGCCAATGGCAGGCACAATGTTACTTTTGAGGGCTAAGATTATGCATTATTATGTTTTCTTGGCATGTAACATATTGCTGTTTATGTAGAGTGGTTGTGTTTTTCCATTTTCCCAGATTGGCTTTTTGTCTTCATTGCTTCTGCTGCCTGTATCCAGTAAACACAGCTGGGGTCTTGCTTCTTGGTCCCATTTATCAATTGCCACAGATGAAACTCATTCCCCTGAATATATGCCAACTTGGTATGCCAATAAAAGAATGCAATTTAACTTTCATGGTTTTTTCTGAAAGTTTCTCCAATTTTCTCCCCCTTCTCTTCTAAAGGCACTGGTAGTTGCTGGGGCACAGTTCAACAACAACTCACCAGTACTTTAAAAGAAAGACTTATGTTTATTTGCGTCTTTCACAACCGCAGGACATCCCTAAGTGCTTTACAGCCTTTACTTTTGAGGTGTAGTCACTGCGGTAATGTAGGAAATGCGGCAGCCAATATGTGGACTGCAACGTTCGAGCATGGCTACCCGACCCAAACCCGACGGGACCCGATGACGTGTCGGGTTCAGGTCGCTCTTCCGGGACTGGCATTCCGGCTCGGCTCGGGTCAGGTCAGGTCGGGCCGGGTCAGACACGGTGACAGCCAGGATGTCGAGGCAGGAAACACTCCACACTAGTCTGCAGTGAGCGATTCCATCTGAGGTCGAGCACAACCTCTTTAATATAATGAACTTCATTCCGGTGGTCGGGTCGGGCACGGGAAAAAATGGAGGAACTCGGGCCGGGTCGGATGTGGTTCTGTCGGGCTCGGGTCGGGTTTCATTTGCAGATCCGAGCAGGTCTTGAAGCAAGGTCCTACAAACAGTAGTGAGATAAAGGTCAGTTAATCTGTTTTAGCATTGTTGATTGAGGAATAAATATTGACCAGGGCGCCAGGAGAAATCCCTTGCTCTTCATCGAAATAATGCCATGAGATCTTTTACGTCCACCTGAGATGTCAGTCAGGGCTTTATTTTAACATCTCATCTGAAAGACGGTATATCCAACACAGTGGCACTCCCTCAGTACTGCACTGGAACGTCAACCTAGATTTTGTGCTCAAACCTCTGGCGTGTGACTTGAACCCACAACCTTCTGATTCTGAGGCGAGAGAGTTACCCAGTGAGCCACGGCTAACAGCCCAGTTGTTATTTTTCAGTTATGACCCCAGACAGTCAGTGTTACAATAGGATTTACCCATAAATGGTGTTGGAGCCAAGCTTGATCATATTGTCGTGCAATACCCACCCACATGCACTTTCCAGCAAAGTCACTTCATGACAATCAGAACTGGAAACCCCAGCTGATTTTATTTTTCCCTTCTTCACTAAACCAGGAATATTGAGGCTAAAATGTAGAATTCTTTCTGTTGCCGTGGCTATGATGAGTTTAGTAAATTTCTAAGAATTGTTTTTCTTTCCTATTGGTTAGCATGACTTACCAAATAACCTGTAACAATCAGAAACGATTCTCCCATTTAAGCTTGGGAGTACGTTGTTTGCATTTGGTTAGCAATATAATTGGCAAACTGTCTTCTCTGCTTTATTTCATCGTATGAGTCAGTGAATAATTGGCTGAAGGAAACTGTTGACATATAAAAGCGCATATTGATTTATATTTTTCTTTAAAATTGAATAAAGTATGTATAAATTACATCTGTAAATTGGGCTGATTTTCTCTGACGTGCTTTTGCTTCAATAGGGGAAATATAAAGCTGACTCCAAATTTAATTGTAAAGTTCCACCTTTTTTTTACATAAATTAAATCCAAGAGGTTGATGATGTTACGACCGAGGCGGGAGGAGTGCACTGTCTTTCTCTAGTTCCACTTCTCCACGGGTCACAACATATATTTAAATGTTTACCCAGTTACCGATACGGTCAATCATTTACTCTACTTTTTATCCCAGAATAAAAACACCAACCAGGTTTCTTTAATAAACAAGAAAATTATCAGTTTATTATAAAACAAGTCTTATCAGGTAACGAAGCAAAGCATTAACACACAGATTGAAAAATGAAAGTTCCCTTTTGAAATCCCAACAGACACACACACTGGTCAAAGAAAAAAAAAGAAATTCTCTCTCTGCAGAGGTCTTTCACAAAAAAAAAGGACAGAAGAATAATACTTTGGCCAAATACTTGCTTATTCATGAAGAAAAAGAATGAGATATGTTGGGCTGCATTTTTTACAAGCTCGCTGCCCATCTCAGCAGCAAGCTTCAAAGATGGCGACCCGCATGCATGAGCTTTACTCCTTAGATCCGCCGCGAGATTAAACATGGCAGCTCATGTACAAGGCTTGAGCAGAGCGCTCCCCCCACCCCCCCCCCCCCCACCGATGACGTGGAGGGGGCAGGCGTTCCATCCCCGGCAATGGCGTCCGTTGCAACTGTGCAGGCACCAACTCCATTTTTCAAGGGCTTCTTTACATTTAATTTAAATTTTTAAAGTTACAAGAGTGTTAAAAATTAAATAAAGTTATCCTGACCCCCCCCCCCCCAATTACCATCAAATTTATTATTTGCCCTCTTCCCCCCCCACCCAAAAAAACCTTACTTTGTGCTCCAGATCTTTCTCCCCCGAAGTTAATAAACTATGGACTTTACCCCTGCCCACCACCCCCAAGACCAATCGAAAATGTTTAACCCCGTTCCGCCCCTGCCCTGAAAGCTTACCTGCTCCCCCAGCAACCAGCCGCTGGCACCAGTATGGCACCAGGACCGACAGCGGGAGTGGGTAAGTACTTAATTCATTAATCTAAATACATTTACATATTCAAATTCTGATGCTGCTGTTGGGCGGCAGGTTGGGGGGGGGGGGGTGTGGGTGGCGCTCCACGAGGCCTTGCCACCGCTGGCAATGTGGGGCCAGGCCTTCTTGGCGTTGAGGCCCGTGGCAGGCCTCTCCCAGAGCCAATTTCTGGGCCCCCCCTACCACATCTCTTGATGTCAGAGGGCTGGTAAAATCCATCCTGTTGTGTCCCAAAAATGGCATACAGTCTGGTGTCTGAGTACACGTAGGCAGGTCACTGGGATTTTTTCTGGAGCAGTTCTTTTCAGGCGGTGTCGACAAGTAATCTGGCAAGCTTTCCAGGTGCTTCTCAGGAGAAATGCAGCATCAGGGCTTTTAGCTCTCACAATGGATTCTTAGCTCTCACACAATGGATTCGCAGAGTTTTTTCAAAGAGGTAGAGAAAGAGGAGCTGGGTGTTGCTTTTCAGCAGGCTACAAACTCAACTGCCTTCAAAACAGTCCACACCCTAACTGAACCAAAACAGTATCCCAGAAATGAAACCTCTTGACCACCATAAATCTTGACATGTCACTTCTCTATAAACATCTTCCCCAAGTCACCAAGGTTTCTGTTGTTTATTGAGCTTAAGGTATGTGACATCCAGTAAAGGTTTGTTTTCAAACAAGGCCTCTCATTGACTCTTGTTTAAAAAAAAAACATCCATGGAATCTTTTCAGTTTTCCCAAATGAACCAATGTCCATAATTCTAAAATGCAAGTCCGCAAAAAAATTTTTTAAATAAAGGAGTACTTTCATAACAATGACAATTCAATAAGAGTAACAGTACTTGAAGTGGAGAAAAAGACAATGGGCTTTTGTAATGTGCTTTCTGGATCATAGAATCATAGCAAGTTTATGGCACAGAAAAAGGCCACTTGGCCTATTGGGTCTGCGCCGACCGAAAACGAAGCCACTGAGTCCAAACCCGTCTTCCAGCATTTGGTCTGTAGCCCTGCAGGTTATGGCACTTGAGGTGCATATACAGACACCTATTAAATGAGTTGAGGATTTCTGCCAGTATATTAATAGGAACAAGGAAAGATTCAGTGTTGGACACCTCGTGACCAGTTGGAATGGCATTGACAGAAAACTTGTGGCAAGTCACTTGCTTGACTTCCAACCTGGGAGAGAAGGGAACTCGGAAGATTACTGGGAAGGGTGATATATACAGATTAATTATAATATTGTATTGGCTCTGATGGATTATTGGGTTTCACTTGAGCATGGAATCCCATTATTTGCATCCTGAAATAAGTCCTCTGGTGCTACCATGGTGACATTCAATATTTATTGAAACATGTTTCTTAATTTGAATATTGCTTATGGCAGGTAAGAGCAGCACATGTTTGTTTTTGGCAGCAGACTTCCAGTGCAGTCAACTGTATGTTTGATCTGAAATGTGCTACTGTCTGATTTGATGTGAAAATTAAATAGAACCATACAACAATTACAGCACAGAAGGAGGCCATTCAGCGCGTCATGTCCGTGTCGGCCGAAAAAACTAGCCGCCCAATCTAATCCCGCCTTCCAGCACCTGGTCCATAGCTTTGCATGTTACAGCACTTCAGGTGCATGTCCAGGTACCTTTTTAAAAGAATTGAGCGTTTCTGCCTCTACCACCATTCCTGGCAGTGAATTCCAGACACTCACCACCCTCTGCGTGAAAAGGTTTTTCCTCATGTCCCCTCTAATCCTTTCACCAATCATGTTAAATCTGTGCCCCTTGGTAATTGACCTCTCCGCTAGGAGAAACGGGTCCTTCCCGTCTATCTAGACCCTCATAATTTTTTACACCTCAATTAAGTCACCCTTCAGCCTCCTCTGTTCTAAGGAAAATAACCCTAGTCTATCCAATCTTTCCTCATAGCTGCATCTTTCAAGCCCTGGCAACATTCTTGTAAATCTCCTCTGCACTCTCTCCAGAGCATCTTTGTCCTTCCTGTAATGTGGTGACCAGAACTGTGTCCAACTGTGGCCTAACCAGCGTTTTATACAGTTCCAGCATTACATCCCTGCTTTTGTATTTTATACCTTGGCCAATAGAGAAAAGCATTCCATATTCCTCCTTCATTTTATCTACCTGTCCTGCCACCTTTACAGACCTGTGGACATGCACTCCAAGGTCTCTCCCTTCTACCCCGCTCACTATCCCACCGTTCTTTGTGTATTCCCTCGCTTTATTTGCCTTCCCCAAATGCATTACCTCATACTTCTCCGGATTGAATTCCATTTGCCACTTTTCCACCCACTCAACCAAACCATTGATATCATTCTGGAGTCTACAGCTATCCTCTTCACCATCAACTACACGACCAATTTGTGTGTCATCTGCAAATTTCCCAATCATGCCTCCCACATTTAAGTCCAAATCATTAATCTATACCACAAACAGCAAGTGACCCAACAATGAGCCCTGTGGAACGCCACTGGAAAGAGTTTTCCATTCGCAAAAACATCCGTCTACTAGCCTTTGCTTCCTGTCGTTGAGCCAATTTTGGATCCAATCTGCCACATTCCCCTGTATCCCATGGGCTTTCATTTTACTGACCAGTCTGCCATGCAGGACCTTGTCAAATGCCTTACTAAAATCCATGTAGACCACATCCACTGCACTGCTTTCATCTATCAGCCTTGTTACTTCCTCAAAGAATTCATTTAAGTTAGTAAGACTTGATCTTCCCTTAACAAATCCATGCTGACTATCCCTGATTAATCCATGCCTTTTCGATTAGATTAGAGATACAGCACTGAAACAGGCCCTTCGGCCCACCGAGTCTGTGCCGAACATCAACCACCCATTTTATACTAATCCTACACTAATCCCATATTCCCAACAATCATCCCCACCTGTCCCTATATTTCCCTACCACCTACCTATACTAGTGACAATTTATAATGGCCAATTTACCCATCAACCTGCAAGTCTTTTGGCTTGTGGGAGGAAACCGGAGCACCCGGAGAAAACCCACGCAGACACAGGGAGAACTTGCAAACTCCACACAGGCAGTACCCGGAATCGAACCCGGGTCCCTGGAGCTGTGAGGCTGCGGTGCTAACCACTGCGCCACTGTGCCGCCCTAATCATTTTGAAGTGGCAGTTTATCCTGTCCCCGCAGAATTGATTCTAATAATTTACCCACCACCGAGGTCAGACTGACCGGCCTATAATTATTTGGCCTGTCCCTCGCACCCTTTTTAAACAATGGTATAAGATTAGCAGACCTCCAATCCTCTGGAACCTCACCCATATCCAGCGAGGATTTGAAAATGATCCTCAGCGCATCCGCTATTTCCTCCCTGGCTTCCTTTAACAACCTGGGATGCAATCCATCCAACCCTGGCGATTTATCCACTTTCAAGGATGTCAGATCCTCGAGTACTTCCTCTCTCATTACGCTAATCGTATCTAATATTTCACACTCCTTCTCTTTTACTATGTCTGCATCATCCCTCTCCTTTGTGAAGACAGAGGCAAAAAACCCATTAAGAACCCTGCCTACATCATCTGCATCTACGTGTAAGTTCCCTTGTACATCTCTGATAGGCCCTACCCTTTCCTTAGTTATCCTCTTGCTTTTAATGTACTGATAAAACAGTAACAGTATGCTTTAACTCTGTGATAGCAGTAGCTACAGTAAACCAAAAAAACCAAGAACCAAACACCAGTTAGAACCAAGAGCCTGTCAATATGCAATACCTTAGCATAATCTAGCAATTTAATTGCTAGCACTGAACCAGGGATCTCTAATTTGAATTACCCCAATCTTTTATACAATCTGTTAAAATCCATGATATATTCCTCCATTGAATAACCATCTGCTTTCCAAACTCTATTGAAGTTTGATTAGGCCTCATAGGCATTTAACAGATCATCTTTTTTGTAAATTTCATCCAGGAATTCTAATAGAAGATCCAAATCTTCTTCAGTGTCCAACTGATGGGCATCCAGCTCACAAAATACTTCTGATTTTACTTCTGGTAGGAAGCAACAATGTCAAGGCCAAAATAAAAACAAGAAATGCTGGAACCACTCAGCAGGACTGGCAGCATCTGTGAAAAGAGAAGCAGAGTTAACATTTTGGGTCAGTGACTCTTCTTCGGAACTGACAAATATTAGAAAAGTCACAGGTTATAAGCAAGTGAGGTGGGGGTGGGCCAAGAGATAACAAAGGAGGTGTAGATTGGACCAGGCCACATAGCTGACCTAAAGGTCACGGAGCAAAGGCAAACAATATGTTAATGGTGTGTTGAAAGACAAAGCATTAGTACAGATCAGGTGTTAATGCACTGAATATTGAATAACAGCAAGTACAAACCTGAAAAAAAAACAGTGGGTAAGCAAACTAAACAACCTAAGATGAAATGATATAAATGTAAAAAATGTAAAAAAAAAGAAAAAATAACTAAAAATGAAAGTAAAATGGGGGGCTGTCATGCTCTGAAATTATTGAACTCAATGTTCAGTCCGGCAGGCTGTAGTGTGCCTAATCGGTAGATGAGATGCTGTTCCTCGAGCTTGCGTTGATGTTCACTGGAACACTGCAGCAATCCCAGGACAGGTCCTGCTTGCGGACTGAGTGGAGATGTTCTGCAAAGCGGTCACCCAGTCTGCGCTTGGTCTCCCCAATGTAGAGGAGACCACACTGTGAGCAGCGAATACAGTATACTACATTGAAAGAAGTACAAGTAAATCGCTGCTTCACCTGAAAGGAGTGTTTGGGGCCTGGGATAGTGAGGAGAGAGGAGGTAAATGGGCAAGTATTACACCTCCTGCGATCGCAGGGGAAGGTGCCATGGGACGGGGATGAGGTGGTGGGGGTAATGGAGGAGTGGACCAGGGTGTCGTGGAGGGAACGATCCCTTCGGAATGCTGACAGGGGAAGGGAGGGGAAGATGCGACTGGTAGTCGCATCACGCTGGAGGTGGCGGAAATGGCGGAGGATGATCCTTTGGATATGGAGGCTGATGGGGTGGAAAGTGAGGACAAGGGGAACCCTGTCACGGTTCTGGGAGGGAGGGGAAGGGAAGGGGTGAGGGTAGAGGTGCGGGGAATGGGCCGGACACGGTTGAGGGCCCTGTCAACCACAGTGGGGGGAAATCCTCGGTTGAGGAAAAAGGAAGTCATATCAGAAGTACCGTCATGGAAGGTAGCATCATCAGAGCAGATGCGTCAGAGACGGAGAAACTGGGAGAATGGAATGGAGTCCTTACAGGAGGTAGGGTGTGAAGAAGTGTAGTCGAGGTAGCTGTGGGAGTCGGTGGGCTTATCATGGATATTAGTAGTCAACCTATCCCCAGAGATGGAGACAGAGAAGTCGAGGAAGGGAAGGGATGTGTTGGAGATGGACCATGTAAAGGTGAGAGAAGGGTGGAAATTGGAAGTAAAGTTGATAAAGTTTTCCAGTTCGGGGCGGGAGCAGGAAACAGCACCGATACAGTCGTCAATGTACCGGAAAAAGAGTCAAGGCCAAACCTTGTTTCCTTTTTGGTAGGAATGTAACCAGAGTTCACATATCCACTTCATTCTCCCACTGGTTATATGGTTCAGACTCCGAGAACATCTGAGGGTATCATACCCTGACAATTTACACTTGCTTTCTACCATTTCTTCAACTTTGGACAACCATCCTCTGTTACCATGTTCTAATCCGGAAAGCCAGTTGGTGAAGGATAGTACTGGAGCTAATCTTTACACAGTCTTACATTTATTTACAGAGTTAAACATTACAAGCATATACCTCCTGACTCAACCACACCACAATTTCAATCAGTGTCTCTTTATGTGTGCTCAAAGGAAACCCCAATTAATGCCTGCTTCTTGCATATGATTAAGCACAATTAATATACAATGAACAGATTTTACTAATTATCAGTCTGATAATTGGTGTGGCATTGAATTACTTAGAAGAAGCATTAAATTATTTGCTAACAAAAATCATATTTGGGTACCTTTCCATACATTATTTGTGTTACGGACAGGTGGTCAGGGATGTGGATGGTTCCCACTATTCCCTTCCCAACTGACTGCAGTCATGTTTTGTTTAAAATGATGAGATAGGCCCTGAGGTTTTTTATTAGGGTCAAATAAGCAGACAAATGACCAGGTTTTCTTGTAGGTTTTTTAAAAATATCTACTTTTACACGATCCCTGAAATGGTTGCAACTTCATTCTCACACACATTCACTCACCCACACACACAAGAATAGATTGATAGAGTGAAAAGGGTAGGATGTTATTCAAAGTGAGGTAGGTGTTTGTGGTTTATGGTAAACCTGTTGAATCTTCTTGGAAGGACAGTATGTTTTAAAGTTGCAGGCTTGGGTGTTTGTAGTCTTGAACATGTTGAGGTGTTGTAGATTTCTGGTGGTTAAGGCTTCAGACTGGAGGTGGTGGTCACTTTAAGCTCTCTGCTGCAGCAAGTTGAAGTGTAGAATCAGCAGCAGGGCTCGTTCCTTACCTGGCTGGACTACTTTCTGTAGGTGTTTGCTGGATCTCCCCTCTCTCTCCAGAGGGCTACCTTTTAAGGTCAAAATTCATCTTTTAGAGTTTCTGTTAGTTGACACATGGCCTTCTCCCCTGGTGTGACCACATAGTTGACCAGGATATGGAAACCGTGGCTACCTATTGATGTCTGGATGGGTACCATTCTGTTATAATTCTGTTATATGCTACTTCACGCCTTCTTTGTCTCAGAAGAAACTCATTCAATTCAAGAATGTCTCTTGATGGTTTCAGGATGGGTGTAGTTGACACCTCTTAGTCTGGAATGTATCCTTTTGTCATTTCAAGATAGTGAGGCAGCTTTTGAATACACAGGCCAGGTCATCTAACCTTCCGTGGCCATCTTTGAAGCACATTGTCCACTTTTTAAAAAGAAAAGTCAATGTCAAAGAATCCACATTGAATAAAGTTTGTATCTTAAAAGTTAGGGGCATGATATGTCTTTACTGGTCATAACAGTTTGACAGTCTAATATTATTCTTCAGTCAACTCTTCATGCTTGTGCCCAGAGTAAAAGTACTTTGGTCTATTGCAGGTCTCAAAGGCAAAATTAAATGGCAGGCTCCATGTCCTTTGCGTCTTTATTGGGAGGAGAGTAATTTATCCAACGGGGTCGGATTACTTGGTCATTTATGAAATCGAGACGTGCTCTGGGCATTTATAGCATGAAACCTACCTCTCGAGTTCTCTACCTAATTTGGCCACGTTTATGGTGTCAGTTTGCTAGAGTCAAACCCACACCAGCCTACAGGGTGAACTTGACAGCATGATCAGAATGGCTAGTATGTTATGAGGCCTGGTTTAATGTGCATTATTTATAGCTACATCATTGCTTGAGAAAACAAACAAAACTCTTTTTCCATATGCTTTTCTGTCACTTTAACCTACATTTTTGTGTAGCTCCCTAAGCCTTTATTATAGAAGGGGGCTGCTATCTGGGCAGCATTTAAGATGGGCAACTTGACTACCCTTGGTGGACAGAATCTCCATGCACATTGCAGACAAGAATAATGAAGGAGTTTTTAAATTCCTACCTAGAAACACGTTGAAGACTGCAGCACGATCCTTAAATCAAAATGCTTCCATGGCAGAAAAACCGAAACAAAAACAGCAAAGTGACAGAAATAGTGAGCAGGCCAGGCAGCATCTGAGGAGAGGGAACAGAAAATATCCATCCTACTTGGGTGTACAGTACTTGTTTCATATAAACTGACATCACATCACTAAACCAAACACAAAAAACCTTCTCAAGGTGAAACCAAAAGCTTGTTGGAGTTGAGAAGGTAGAATTGACACAGCAGCCCAAGAATGCACACGGTGATCTGAAGTCAGGAATTTATTTTCCTACTTTCACATTCAGCACACGCACTGCACCCTCCCAAAGAGAGAATTAAGCGGGAGACACTTTTTTGTTGGTGCTTTTAGGCTTTGGTTTGGTAATGTTGATAATCCAGATCAGTCAGAGTTGGATATTTTAAATAATCTGGGAACAGAGTATGACAGGTTTCTGGTATTACAGCTGTGAATGGAGCATTTTCTGGATGGAGACTGCTATTGGACAGTAGCCACAGTCTCCAGTGGTTGAATAAATCAGATAAAGAAATAAAGTGCATTTATCCCAACCTTGTGTATTGATATTTATGGTACAAAGTGTGCACAATTTCCAAAGAGCCAACTAAGATTTTACTGAAGCTATTTCTATTTTACTAAAACATATTAAATTGTCTCTGAGCTGTAAGTTTTAAATTGCTCAAATGATAGTTATTTAATAAATGCAAATTGCAAAGGTGTAGTTCAGAACTTAAGGCAATGGAAAAATATTGTGTTACGCAAGTAGCCTGGGTTTGAACTAATAGCTGGGTGAATACTGTTAATTAGAATTCTACACCTTTTTCCCAAAGTGTCATTCTTGGGATATTAAATAAAACTTCTTTGGACAACTAATGTAAAATCAATTCAGCAGAATTATTTTTGAAGTACTGCGATTCTGAAACAAAATACTGATGATTGACAGGGTTAGTCAATATATGACCAAGGTATCAGGGAGGTTAACATTTCAAGTGTGACTCCCCATCAGGTCCAGTCACATGAAAAAGGTGAAAGCCATTTCTGCAGTTTGCTTTGTTGGTTTTCACATTATACTGACAATATCAACTCAATTGGGATTGTTCTCCTTTGAGCAGAGAGGTTAAAGGAAGATATAATAGAAGCATTTAAAATGATGAAGGGTTTGATAGAATAAATAAAGAAAAACTGTAACAACTGGCAGGAGGTCAGTAACCAGAGGACACAGATTTAAGGAAATTGGCCAAAGAACCAGAGGTGAGATGAGTTTTGTTTTTACGCAGCCACTTGATCTGGAATACATTGCCTAAAGGTTGTTGGGAGCAGATTCAGTGGTAACTTTCAAAATGGAATTTGATAAATACTTGAAGGGGAGAAAATTGCAGGGCTATGGTAAAACTTCTCTTTCCTTCTTTAAGACACTCCTTAATATCTACCTCTTTGACCAAGCTGTTGATCAATCTGCCCTAATATTTCGTTATGTTGCTCAGTGTCAAATTTTGTTTGATACTGCTCCTGTAAAGTGCCTTGGGATGTTTCACTACATTAAAGGCACTATATAAATACAAGTTATTGTTGTAAGAACAGCGGAGTGGGACTAATTGGCTAATTGTTTCAAAGAGCTTGCACAGGCATGTTGGGCCAATGACCTCCTTTTCTGCTGTAAGGCTCTATGTGAAGTTTTCACTTGTAAAGTTAGTGCATACATATATTTATTAAAAAGGCTTCTAGCCCAAGGGTGCTCTTTTTGAATGTTAGAGCCAGAGCTTCCAATTCAACAGGGTGTACCTCATGTAGACATGGTACCAAGTAATTACAACGTAAGACCATCTCTCCAATTTCAAAGTTGCATAATTCATGATTATCTGGCAGTTCTGCTTTTAGCACTAAATTCCCATTTTACTGTATTATTTACATTGTTTAATGTAAATGATTGAATAATTAAATTTTTACATTAAAAATATTTGAAATTATTTATAGACTCGAGTTGGCAGAAGGGGAAAAATGAAAAGAAAGCAGTGAATAATAAGTACAATATGCTATTTGGTTTAATGAATTTTTATGACCAGATGAGAAGGGGTCTAGGGTTCCCTCTCAGCCTTCACCTGGTCTTACCGTAACAGGGTTTAATTTTAAACACACAGTGTTTTTAGCTCCCCCCCCTTGGTGAATCCTTGTTCACTGCTTTCCAATTGTAAAGCAAAGAAACCAGCTAAACAGGTTTTCTTAGGTTTAAAGAAGAAAGGTTGAAATTTATTAAACTTAACTCTAATTCGATTAACACCTATGGATACATAACATGTCCACGCTAGCATACACACGAGATAGAGACAGAAGAGAGCAGAAGAAACAAAGTGGAAAAGTTTGAGGCAATATCTGAAGATGGTTTTGGTTCTGGTTCTTCAAGCTCGCTGTAGAGTCCTTGATTGTAGTTAGGTCTTGCTTTTTGTTGGGACCCACTATTCTTCTTAAACCTTGTTCGATGTAGGAGATTTTTCTCTCTTGAGGTTCATATGTCCTCAGTGGGTCCAGAGGCTTGTGAGAGAGACATGGGAGCAGACAGGAGAGGTCTTCTCAGTCCAGGAGTGAACAGTCTTTCTGAGTTCAAAAACTGTCTGTGCACAATTCAAAAACTCCCAAGTTGGCCAGCAAGTTAGTCATGTGACCAACTGGTTTAACCACTTCTGTGTTTGTGGATTCTCTTGTCCTAGCAGACCCTGAAATGTCTCTTCTTACACACAATACCCAGTGATCAAAGTTCATTTTAGGTTACATGGATATGGGAAGTAACCTCTCTTCTCTCCATTGGTATGCAAATGTCCTCCATCCAAGTGTCTGGCAGCCCTTGTAACAGGCCTTTTCTTCTCAGCAACAATTTGAAATTTAATGTCCGTATGGCAAAATTAATATGCCTCATTCTTGGCAGGAGGGGGTCTGCATTACAGATGCATGCTTGATTGAAAATTACCAGGAGAAGCAGTGTTGCTGAGGAACTTGGCACCAAACCAGTAAGGACATAATAGACCGTTCTCCCATTAGCACCGCTGGTCTGTCCTCTGCATTTCAGTCAATACTTCCTGTTTGTTTCATTTTGTACTTTCAAAAAAATTCTTTTGCTTTTTTTCCTTCATGGTCTTGAGACTGTTTTTGACACATAATAAAGTACTGTGGTTTGCAGTGGAAATTAAACTTTTGACTTGTTTGGAGACTGCACGCAAAATTGCCTACTTCCCTTTTACTGTTGCTTCCAAAAAAGATGCTCAGTCTTTAGCTGTTGCAAGAAGACAATAAAGGTAAAACTTTGGATCTCAGACTTTGCAACTTCAATCACAACTATCACACATGAGACAACAAACAACATCTCAAGTGCTCAGTCGGTGAAAACTTTTGTTGACTGTTTATGATATAAAAATGAAGTGCCTTATGCTTCTCATTCCCCAGTGCATTCAAGAACTTTGCAGTAAAATGCCAAATCTGGCTTTGAGTGGCTTCACAACTTAATCTATTTGGAGGATGCCAAAAACATGAGAACTGCTTCAGTTCAGGGGCACTTTTTAAAAATATTGTATTCAAAATTTCTGGTACGTCTATTACATAGGTTTTTGTAGTATGCAAACTGTAAGCTTTGCTTTAATGGGTAAGCTGTGGGCTTCTGGTGCCACTGCTGAAAAGAGAAACTGTGAGAAACACAGGTTTAGCTCCCTCTCGTGATTGCCATTCACACAATCTCTCTGCTGGCTTGGAAGGAAGAGGAATGATAGTTTGGCATACTGATTTTTTTTAAAGGAAGATGAAATTGAATCAATAAAATATAAATTTCAAAGTTGAATATACTTTGAATGAAAAATGCTTAATACAAAATTAGTGTTAATGAATTGATTGAACTGAGGGAAAGAGTGCTCTCACTAAATCTATACATAAACTGGAAGTTGTTGTGGGAATACAGTAGTTGCCAGAGTGAGTAGCATACACACTGTTTACTTAGCACTTCTGTTTGATATGTGAGGCACCAGTATTGGTTATGAACTTTCTTTCCAAGACCTCATCCTTAATCCTTAATGATCAACAGATGCTGATTCCCCCAACCTCCTAAGTTGCACGGGAATCTTTCTGTGTTGAAATGAAAGAAACAAAAAGTTGACACATAAACATTCAATGACGACATTTTGAATTAAGTTCCCTCTGTTATCGACTGATCCTGTTTTCACGATTCCAATTCTTGGCTATCATTATCTTGAGCATTTTTTCACCATTCTCTTTCTTTCATCTCCTGAATTTGCTGGCTCTTGTTGGAAGTACAAAGCTGACAGGCCTCCACAACTTACCGTGCCCATTCTTCATATGTGAATGTGGCTGGCGATTTGCCTGCAGCAGTGTTACAACCAAGCCCAATCCTGTTCTCCACCGATAATCGTGTGCACATACTTCCCAGAAGTGATCACTGAATACTAATTGGGAGTAGAAACGCTGATTTCGTCTGCTTTTTTTTGTAACCATCCCTGGCTCAGGAGAACAAATGCTAATTGTAGCATCCTTACTGCTAACCTAGCTGAGATAAGATGGTTCAGCAGTGGCCAGGAATCAAAGCTGGGACCTTCCTGCTCTGCATGCCTCAGAATCACACTAATCTACTTAGGCATTGGGGGAGCTATCCTGAGCATTGCCAAGTAGCTGTCAGAGTATTAAGGTCAAAAGCTGATTTGCTGGAGATTGTTAATAAGGTCACAGCAGACATTCCAAAGTTTCTACTAATAGCTTAAAAAAAATGCTGCTCAATTTTCTCAAAGCCACAGAGCAATCCCCAGAGTATTTCAAGGCATTGTATTCAGTGAGACAACTGGGAATGAAACACTGGAAGTCATGCCACAGAACATATAGAGTGACAATGGCTTTGGTGCTTAAGATTTTCCAATCCTCTCTGGCTACAAGTGTGGTGCCAGAGGACTGGAGGACTGCTAATGTTGTACTGTTTAAAAAGGAAGGAAGGGATAGCCCAAATAATTACAGGCCAGTCAGTCTAACCTCAGTGGCGGGCAAATTATTGGAAAAAGTTCCGAGGGACAGTATTATTAATCGTCATTTAGAAAGGCACAAATTAACCAAGGACAGATTTGTTAAGGGAAGGTCATGTCTGATTAACTTGATTCAATTTTTTGAGGATGTAATGAAGAGGATCGATGAGGGCACATGGCAGACTGGTCAGGAAATCCCATGGAGTCCAAGGGAAAGTGGCAAGTTGGATACAAAATTTGTTCAGTGGTAGGAAGCAATGGGTTAAGGTCAATGGGTGTTTTTTTATTACTGGGAGGTTGTTTCGAGTGAGGTTTCACAGGGCTCTGTGCTAGTTCCCTTGCTTTTCATCATATGTATTGTTATGACCAAGACGGGAGTAATGCACTGTTAATTCAGTCCCACTACCTCACTGGTCACAACATATTAGTAAAGTTCCCCACCTACCGGAAAATGGCCAAATTAAACACACTATTTATGCCCCAGAATAAAGCACACCAAACCAGGTTTCTTTAAACAACAAAATTAACTATTAATAAATTAAGTCTTAAGCAATAATGAGATAACTCTATGTGTGAAAAAGATTCTTTTAACACTTCTTATTCTTCCTAACCCTCATGCACATATGCATACATTAAAAAAGGTAACCGTTTTTTAAAAGTATGTTTTTGGATTACAGCTGTTACTTAGGAATAATAAAATAATTAGGTTGTCCTGTTCTGGTAGGATATTTCCAGGTTGGTGCGGTGTCCCAGAGTCGAATAGTCGGATTCCACTCAAAGTCTCTCCAGGCAAGGTTGATGAACAGTTTGTGATGGGTAGGTGTTCACCACACTTCGCTTGCAGCAGGCATCACACAAATCTTTCAGCAAAAGGTGTAACAACAGGTCTACTTGAGTTTTGAAATAGCAGTCTAGCAATAGAAGCTTTCTTGAGCTTTCAGGATCTCCCAAAACATAGGCAACAGGAATCACTCCTGAGGCAGAGATTTTTCAGAGACTGGAGACTATGGAATTTGCTACCTTTTAAAATGCAGGGCTTCCTCTCAGCAAAGGAGCCTTTCTCCACAGAGAGCAGTAGCTCCTCTTTTCCTGTGTCTTTTCCTCTTCAGGGGTCTTTTTCTCTCTCCAGGCAGACCACAGCCACCACCTCAAATGTAGAATTTCTTTCCAAGAGAGATGCAAGTCTTTTTTCAGGGAGAGGTCTTTTCTCTGGTCTGCAAAAGCACGTTCTAGCCAGTTTGTTCTGCCTCCTACCTGTCCAGCTTACTGGTCTTTCACAAAGCCAAAAGTGAAATTGAAACTCTAACAATCAAGTCATGTGACCTGTCATTTCCCTTTCTGTTTTTTGGAACAGGTGTCTTGCAGTCTGTCCCACTCAGTTCAATCACCAAGTTTCAGCATTCAGTGTTCACAGAGAAAAATCCTTTTTCTCAGCCTTCAAAACACACACAACTCCAAGCTTTCAAAATAAAAAAACACAACTCTTGTGACAGTATCTATGATGTAGACAAATGTAGGGGTCATGAGTACAAAGTTTGCAGATGATGCAGAAATTGATTGTGTGGTAGTTAATGAAGAGGAAAGCTGTAGACTGCAGGAAGATATCAATGGACTGGTCAGGTGGACAGAGAAGTGTCAAACAAAATTCAATCCGGAGAAGTGTGAGGTAATGCATTTGAGGAGGGCAAACAAGGCAAGGGAATACACAATAAATGGTAGGATATTGAAAAGTATAAGGGAATAGAGGGACCTTGGAGTGCATGTCCACAGATCCCTGAATGTAGCAGAACAGGTAGGTAAGGTGGTTCAGAAGACATACGGGACACTTTCCTTTATTAGTCGAGGATTAGAATACAAGAGCAGGGAGATTTTGTTAGAACTGTATAAGACAATAATTAAGGCACAGCGAGAATACTGTGTAGAGTTCTTGTCATCTCATTACAGGAAGGATGTGATTGCACTAGAAAGGATACAAAGGAGACTTATAAGAAAGTTGCCAGGATTGGAGAATTCTAGCTATGAAGAAAGATTGGATAGGCTGGGATTGTTTTCTTTGGAACAGAGGAGACTAATGGGAGATTTAAATTAGGTGTATAAAATTATGAGGGGTCTGGATAGAGTGGATGGGGAGGACCTATTTCCATTAACGGAGAGGTCAATAACTGGGGGATGTAGATTGAAAGTAATTGGTGGAAGGATTGGAGGGAAGTTGAGAATTTTTTTTCACCCAGAGAATGGTGGGGATCTGGAACTCGCTGCCTGAAAGAGTGGTAGAGGCAGAAACCCTCATAACATTTAAAAAAATACTTGGATGTACACTTGAAGTGGCATATCTTACAAGAGTGCAGACCAAGAGCTGCAAAGTGGGATTAGGCTGGATAACACTCTTCCGGCCGGCATGGGCCTAATATCCTCCTTTGTAAATTTCTATGATTCTTTGATTTACCCAGATTGAGAGATGGGGTGGGCACTCTACGGTTCTTTATTTACTTTTAGTGCTGATATGATTATTGTAGTAAACATGAAAACATTAGTGCAGATGCAGAATTAAATAAAAGGAATGAAGCATAACATTAGGAACTACCACCTCCTGTCCTTGTTTCATTGTGGTAGCATAATTAGTCAAAAGTTTGATTAAATTGCAGAAATGTTGACAGTTATATTGTCTCTTGTGTTACTGAATATTGTTACCAGTGCTTCTATATTTTTAAGTTTTTTTTGAGGGCTCATGTGTTTTCAAGCTGGACATTGGTTTATTTTGGGAAAAGTGAAATGACTCCATGGATGGGTTTTCACCAGGGTCTGGCTTTGAAAACAAGCGATTACTGAAAGGCACCTGTTCTCAAATAATTACCCAGCAGGGGTTGTTTTTGACTGAGGGAAGATGTTTACGGAGAAGTGACAGGTTGAGATTTATAGGGGTCAGGAGGCTTGATTCTTGTGACATTGTGACATTCACTTTGGACTGTGGATTGGGATATGGATAATGGTTTGAAAAGACAGTTGGAGAAAACTTGCCAAGAAAAACAGCCCTAACTCACTGTGTTCCAGCAGTTTGGAAAAAGCCTGCCAGTTTTCCATATCTCAAGGAACTGAAAAGCAAGTGTAAGAAGCAGACTGAAACTATGGCTGCCTTCTTCCTAAAAGCCTGTGTCTGAAACTTCTGTTGTTGCATTTCCTGGAAGCCTACCCAAACTGATCTTCAACGTCGCCTGAAAAGAACTGTTCTAGGAAGATCCCAATGCCAGACATCTATACGCATTTGGGACACCAAACTAAAACAAAGGACATCTTTCCATATCTTCTCTTTCTTTTTCAAGAATTAGCAAGTATTTAACCCGTGTTTTTTTGTCCTTTTTTTGTAATAGAGCTCTAAAACGCAAATCCCTTTATTTTTCCAGTTAACCAGTATGTGTGTGCGAGTGTGAGGTGCTAAGATAAAAAGTGAACTTTTATATTTCGATCTATGTGTTTCTGCTTTGCTTCATTACTGGTTAAGACTTGCTTTATAATAAACTGATAATTTTGTTGTTTATTAAATAAACCTGGTTGGTGTATTTTATTCTGGGATAAATATAGAGTCTATGATTGACCGTATCAATAAGTGGGAAAAATTTAAAATGCATGTTGTGACCTGTGGAGAAGTGGAACTAGAATAAACAGTGTACTCCTCCTGCCTCAGTCGTAACCATATTTGTAAATAGCATTATAATAGAGCAGGACAGAGTTCTGTATTATAATCTGCCAACTGTTCAGTGTCTCTTTCCCCCACCCATTACATTTGTTTTTATTTCCCCTCTACAATCACAGCATGTCCTGTACTGAGGAAGAAAATCATGTACTCCATTGGTTTTGGTAATGTGACCATGTTATCCTCTGGGATAAAACATTTGCTCAGCTTATTGATTTAAGTGTTATTAAAGTAATTAACTTAGTGCAAAAACAAATTTATGAAAGCAATTAAACCAAATAGATAATTTCCTGTGATGCTACTAAATTGCTCGGCTACGTGTATCTGCGAATGTGCATTCAGTTTAGTTTGATAACTGGTTAGTTTGTATATGGGGAGAAAACCTGATGGTAATCAAACTACAATTGCATCAAACAGAGCAATAATTCAACCCTGGTTGATTTCTCAAAATATTCAAGGCAAAGGTTCTAAACTTTATTGTAGTCTTACCCTCATCTAGTGCAATGTCAGCAGGGCATGCAGGTATGTTTAGGACTTATCACTTTATCCTCATAGGTGCTCATTGCCATTCACTGGTGCTGACTTCTGCAAATGAAGTTGAGTACATTGGAAAGCAATGGGCTTAGTATTTGAAAAGAACCTGTCTCAGTAGCTATACAGGCCTCACTGTACATAAGAACATACGAAATAGGAGCAGGAGTCAGCCATTTTGCCCTTGAGCCTGCTCCGCCGTTCAGTAAGATCATGGCTGATCTAGTCATGGCCTCAACTCCACTTTCCTGCCTGTCCCCCATAAAACCCTTGTAGATCAACAATCTGTCTAACTCAGCCTTGAATCTATTCAATGACCCAGCCTCCACTGCTCTCTGGGGTATAGAATTCCAAAGATTAACAACCTCTGAGAGAAGAAATTCCTCATCATTTCGGTGTTAAATGGAAGACCTCTAATTCTGAAACTGTGCCCCCTAGTTCTAGATTCCCCCACAAGGGGAAACATCCTCTCAGCATCTACCTTGTCAATCCCCCTCAGAATCTTGTATGTTTCAATAAGATCACCTCTCATTCTTCTAAACCCCAATGAGTATAGACCCAACCTGCTCAACCTTTTCCATAAATCAACCTCTTCATCCCAGGAAGCAACCTAGTGAACCTTCTCTGAACTGCCTCCAATGTAAATATATCCCTCCTTAAATAACAAGACCAAAATTGTACACAGTACTCTAGATGTGGTCTCACCTACAGCTGCAGCAAGACTTCCCTACTTTTATACTCCATCCCCCATGTAATAAAGCACAATATTCCATTTGCCTCTTTAAATACTTGCTGTACCTGCACGCAAACTTTTTGTGATTCATGTACAAGGACACCCAGATCGCTCTGCACCGCAGCATTCTGTAGTCTCTCTCCATTTAAATAATCTGCTTTTCTATTCTTCCTGCAAAAATGGATAACTTCACATTTCATATTATACTCCATCTGCAATTTTTTGCCCACTCACTTAACCTATCTATATCTCTTTGCAGACTCTCTGCGTCCTTCTGACAATTTGCTTTTCAATCTATCTTTGTATCATCAGCAAAATTTGGCTACGATACACTCGGTCCATGCAGCCAAGTTATTATTATAGATTATAAATAGTTGAGGCCCCAGTTTGGTTTTTATAGGGCATTGGCATCTAGTTGAGCCTACTTTCCCAGAAAACTCGGGACTGTTGTGGCTAAACAGAGAGACTTTGTATTAAAATCAAACCTTTCTAAAGATTATTTTCATTTGAACTTCATTGAAAGTATTTTAGATGTATTGTTGCAAGTGTATGATATTACAATGCCCCCATCTCAATGGGATTCTTGTATGGTATCGTAATTCAGTGCCAGAAATGGCAGGGGTGGGAATGGAAATACCTGCAATCATGGTTTCTGGACCATGACTAACTGAGAAGTACAGAACGGCATGTGCTTAGGATTTTTAAAAACTTTGCTCTTGGAATGCTGGCAAAGCCCCCTTTATTGCCCGTCCCTTTTTGCCCTGTGATGGTGGTGGTAGGGGGCTGTCTTCTTGCACTGCTGCTTCCTCGTGCTGATGGTGTTGGATCGGAAATTACAGGACAATGACTGAACAATATATATCACCAATCAGGATGGCATTGGACTTGGAGTTGAACTTGAAGTGCTCATCTTACTGTGTTAAAACATTTTCTTTCATGTTCTATTTTAGTTTAGTTTAGAGATACAGCACTGAAACAGGCCCTTCGGCCCACTGAGTCTGTGCCGACCATCAACCACCCATTTATACTAATCCTACACTAATCCCATATTCCTACCACATCCCCACCTGTCCCTATATTTCCCTACCACCTACCTATACTAGGGGCAATTTATAATGGCCAATTTACCTACCAACCTGCAAGTCTTTTGGCTTGTGGGAGGATACCGGAGCACCTGGAGGAAACCCACGCAGACACAGGGAGAACTTGCAAACTCCACACAGGCAGTACCCAGAATTGAACCCAGGTCGCTGGAGCTGTGAGGCTGCGGTGCTAACCACTGTGCCACTGTGCCGCCCTATTTTTATGAATGTCTGAAAAAATTTTGAGTTGTTCTTGAGAAGTTTTGATTTTTTTGTGTCTTGAAGGAGGAAGGAGAGTTTTAGGGAGGGAATTCCAGAGCTTAGGGCCTTGGCAACTGAAAGCCCAGATGCCATTGGTAGAGCAGTTAAAATCGGGGATGCTCAGGAAGCCAAAATTTGAGGAACACATTTCTGAGCCAATGTAAGTCAGCGAGCAAAGGGGACTTGGTGTGAGTGAGGACACAGGCAGCAGAGTTTTGGATGATCTCAAGTTTAAGGAGGGTAGAATGTGGGAGGCTGGCCAGAAGTGCATTGAACTAGTCAAGCCTAGAGGTACCAAAGTCTTGGATGAGGATTTCTACAGCTGTTGAACTGAGTCAGGGCTGGAGTCGGGCGATGTTATGGAGGTGGAAATAGGCAGACAGTGATAATGTGGATATGTGGTTGGATGTTCACTTCGAGGTCATATTTGACGCCAAGGTTGCAAACAGACTGGGTTAGTCTCAGACAGTTCGGCTGGAATTTTACATTCAGGCAGTGGCCCCACCAACTGTCTGAAAAATCGGGGAGAGCCCGCCTCCGCTGGGCCTGGAAACCAGGCTGCAATTTTACGTGGCCCAGGCCCTTAATTTTTCTTGCTCGGGAATTCACCACCCCCACCCCGAGGCAGGAAGTTCTGCCTCCCAGAGCTGCTGGTCAATCAGAGAGCTGGCAGCTCCTCACTCCCAGCAGCACCACCAGGAGCGGTGGCCACTGTTGGGACTGCACCCAGCCAGAAGAGGAGGATGGACGCCAGCCTCCAAAAAGCTATGTGGGGATTGGGCCTCACTGGGGGCAATAGGCTGAACCCTGGTGAGGGCTGGGGTTCAGAGTCTAGGGCGGGGGGGTCATTTTAGCGGGGGCGGCCTGTGCTGCTGGGTGGGGGGGGGGCCCTCCGTAGGTCACAGGATGCCTGTTCAGGAGGGGTCCTCCAACCCGCAAGGTGGCCACCCAGTATTACTGCACCACCTTCTCAGGTGCTGAAGTGCCCATCCGCCACTGCTATATATCGGCAGTGGGAGGAGGCCCTTAAGTGGCTATTGACCACTTAAGGGCTTCAATTGGCCTGGGGTGGGTGGGCTGTTTGCCACCTTCCCCGCTGTTGGCAGAATAGCAGCGGGGGCGGGTAGGTGATGGGAACGGCACCCCTGCCTCCCTCTCGATTTTACACCCCCCTCCGCCTCCCAGCCCATTCCGGGAGTTGGGGGGGGCAAGGTGTAAAATTCTGGCCTTCGAGTTTGTAGCAAGGGAGTTTGTGGCAGGGGTCAAATACAACGGCTTCTGTCTTCCCAATATTTTGTTGAAGGAAATTTCTGATGTCCGAAGGAGCCAAAGCTTAATACAGAAGTCAGTGAAATATTGTCATGGTTTGTGATTGGTTGACCATTTTTGCACAGAAAAAGCCTACATGGGAACTACTTTAAAATTTAGGTTTCAGCAAAATCTTGTCTAAAAGGGTTGAACTTCCCAAGAAGACACTATGCTGAGTTGTGGATCAATGGGCAGATGGATGGTAACTACAATGTTAGATGGGTGATGAATGGTACTTACAATATGAGATCCAAACAATGGCCAATTCTTTAGCCTGTCTGGTTACGTGGAAGACAGTCCATACTTTGGTGCTGGAAATCTTTCGTGATCTCTTTGTGGGCTGTGAATGAGCACTGGCACCAGGAGGGGTAGAATAGCAGAACGCTGTGAAGGTACAAAGTGATTGTACTTTTAAGTTGAATTAGATGAATAACTGGAACAGGTTAGCATGCATCTGTTCTTTATTTATTTTTGAATAGTATGGTGCTTGAAGTTATCTTGCTTGTGCTAAATGTACCTTTTCGTATTTGATCTGTATATTTTGTCAACTATGGAATAAAGCAGTTTCCGAGCCCGGTGTTAACTCTTGTCTGCCTTTGACGAGATTGAAGGAACCTATTTCAATAAGGTGCATTGATCTGGCCCAGTGCCCAAGGGAGTTTCATTGTTACATTTCTGGTACTATGCTGTAGACATAGGGCAGTTGGAGTAAACTCTCATAAGCAAGCGAGCGGACCACTTAAGGGAGTGTCTGACACGACTGCATCAGTCAACATCTGCTGCAGAACAAATCTTGTAAAATTATTGTGTATGAGCAGTCCAGAAGAACACAATAGGAAGGTCAGAATCCAAAGGTGACTTCAAAATTGGATCTGATCTTCATGAGTCCAGAAGTCTAGATCACAAAGGAATGGGCTGGATGGACCTAATCTCTGTCTCCATTTTGTTAGATACTGAATCCATGTGTAAAGTTAAATGGCCAGGGCAGACAAATGTGTACATTTATGTATAACTGTAATTATATTGTGTTTATGAAAAGATCAAAATTGAGACAGTAACAACTTAGATGCAGGAAGAAATTGCTACAAGTTTACTTTTATCTGATTGCATGTTGATTCAAATGTATGGTTCAGGCTTAAGTGTATTTTAACCCCAGAATGTGTACTGAAATTATTTTTCTTTAAACTAATGATTGTCCGGTTGCATAGTTTATGTATACATTACACTATTTTCTTGAATATCCTTCTAATAAAAATAAATGCAATTTTTATAATCAATGCTTTGGCTATCCTTGGGCCTTTCTCTAGCAGGAGATGAAGTCATGTCTGGGCAGAAAAGGGTCTTATCATAATACATTTTGGCATTGGTATTAATAGGGAGGCTGGATTTGTTTGTGCACCTGCACACAAGGCATGCCTGGTTACACCAGACAAAGAGGGTATTGAGCATTCCAAAAGCTCTGTTCCTCATAAGTGGCAGAAACTAAAAGGCATCACTAATTGGGTATGATTTATCTATTTATCCAAATCACCCTGTTGTTTCCACTTCTGTGTCCTGGGTTTGACTGTAGCATGCACTGACAGGTCAAATTTCCCCCCCCTCATGTTCCAACTGGATGCAAATTCTCAGTTCAGGATAAATGAGTAAACTGGAGCAGATTGGCACAAGAGTCACTGGCATGGGAAGTGGGGTGCAATAAGGGATGCTGTCCTGAGGTTGGGGCGAATGCATATTGTGGGGATAGAGCACAAGGAGCTTCACTCTACCTAATCTGGGATTGGGGCTAACTGTGAACAATCACGTAACAATGATTCCTATGTCCCTTACTTTCAGCACATATCTTTATCAAAAGATGTGAACTTAAATAAAAAGCTATGTGCTTAAGAGTCTTCATAAATTGGCACAGGCGAACAGAGAGAACTGAGGTGTAGTACAATCTCAGCTGAACTTCACACAATGGTCAATTTTGAAAAAGCCTGTAAATTCAATGCATTTTTGATGCTGTTTTCTGTATGCATTTACGTGTAATCCCATTTAGTAAATTGGAAGTGATGGCAATGGGAAATTAAAAATATGGCCTGGTGGTGCTTAAGGCGCTAGTGCTTAGTAGCATACAGTAGGAAGATGCAAATTTAATCCTGCTTTTAACTACACTGAATGGGCAACACCTCTGGCTGTCGCATTTTCTGATGACAGAAGGAGATGAAATTTGGTCAAGGCTATCAAAACTAGGCATAGCTTGCAGTGGTTAGAATTTGGGCTTCTTCCCAGCAGCTATTTTCTCTTGTAAAGGGCAATAATTTCCATAATTAGTCGACTACGAACAGAAACTTGCATCGTTATTCTCTGCTGTGTTGTGTTGCCATAGCAATCACTATAAATTGCCTACTGTGAATACATCGGGTGCCCACTATGCCTCCTGCCAGTTCAGACATTGGAAAATATCACACTGTTAGACCACTTTGTACGTGTTAAACTATAGACCAGATTTATTGACATTTAAAATTACCCTCTAAAGCAAAAACATAGAAAAGTTATGAAGGCACAAACAAGAATTTACATGAGTATTGGTAGGGTTACTGGTAAATTAATATTTAACATAACAATGTTACTGACTGAGCTGGCCGAGTCCTAAAGGACATAGCTGCTAGACTGGGTCTGCGGCAGGTGGTGGGGGAACCAACACGAGGGAAAAACATACTTTACCTCATCCTCACCAATCTGTCTGCCGCAGATGCTTCTGTCCATGACTGTATTGGTAGAAGTGACCATGGCACAGTCCTTGTAGAGACGAAGTCCCGCCTTCACATTGAGGATACTGTCCATCGTGTTGTGTGGCACTATCACCATGCTAAATGGGATAGATTTTGAACAGATCTAGCAATGCAAAACTGGGCACCCATGAGGCGCTGTGGGCCATCAGCAGCAGGAGAATTGTACTCAACCACAATCTGTAACCTCATGGCCCGGCATATCCCCCACTCTACCATTACCATCAAGCCAGGAGACCAACCCTGGTTCAATGAAGAGTGCAGGAGGGCATGCCAGGAGCAGAACCAGGCATACCTCAAAATGAGGTGTCAACCTGGTGAAGCTACAACCCAGGAGCATGCGATAGACAGAGCTAAGCGATCCCATAACCAACGGGTCAGATCTAAGCTCTGCAGTCCTGCCACATCCAGCCGTGAATGGTGGTGGACAATTAAACAACTAACTGGAGGAGGTGGCTCCACAAATATCCCCATCCTCAATGATGGGGGAGCCCAGCACATCAGTGCGAAAGATAAGGCTGAAGCATTTGCAACAATCTTCAGCCAGAAGTGCTGAGTTGATGATCCATCTTGGCCTCCTCCTGAAGTCCCCAGAATCACAGATGCCAATTCGATTCACTCCACGTGATATCAAGAAACGACTAAAGGCACTGGATACTGCAACAGCTATGGGCCCTGACAATATTCCGGCAATAGTACTGAAGACCTGTGCTCCAAAACTTGCCGCGCCCCTAGCCAAGCTACAATGCTGGCATCTACCCGGCAATGTGGAAAATTTCCCAGGTATGTCCTGTACACAAAAAGCAGGACAAGTCCAACCCGGCCAATTACCGCCCCATCAGCCTACTCTCAATCATCAGTAAAGTGATGGAAGGTGTCATCAACAGTGCCATCAAGCAGCACTTGCTTAGCAATAACCTGCTCACTGATGCTCAGTTTGGGTTCCGCCAGGGCCACTCAGCTCCTGACCTCATTACAGCCTTGATTCAAACATGGACAAAAGAGCTGAACTCGAGGTGAGGTGAGAGTGACTGCCCTTGACATCAAGGCAGCATTTGACCGAGTATGGCATCAAGGAGCCCTAGCAAAGCTGAGGTCAATGGGAATCGGGAAAAACCCTCCGCTGGCTGGAGTCATACCTAGCACAAAGGAAGATGGTTGTGGTTGTTGGAGGTCAATCATCTGAGCTCCAGGACATCACTGCAGGAGTTCCTCAGGGTAGTGTCCTAGGCCCAACCATCTTCAGCTGCTTCATCAATGACCTTCCTTCAATCATAAGGTCAGAAGTGGGGATGTTCGCTGATGATTGCACAATGTTCAACACCATTCGCTACTTCTCAGATACTGAAGCAGTCCACGTAGAAATGCAGCAAGACCTGGACAATATCCAGGCTTGGGCTGATAAGTGGCAAGTAACATACGCGCCACACAAGTGCCAGGCAATGATCATCTCCAACAAGAGAGAATCTAACCATCTCCCCTTGACATTCAACGGCTGAATGTCGCTGAATCCCCCACTATCAACATCCTAGGGGTTACCATTGACCAGAAACTGAACTGGAGTAGCCATATAAATACCGTGGCTACAAGAGCAGGTCAGAGGCTTGGACTCCTGCGGCGAGTAACTCACCTCCTGACTCCCCAAAGCCTGTCCACCATCTACAAGGCACAAGTCAGGAATGTGATGGAATACTCTCCACTTACCTGGATGGGTGCAGCTCCAACAACACTCAAGAAGCTCAACACCATCCAGGACAAAGCAGCCCATTTGACTGGCACCCCATCTACAAATATTCACTCCCTCCACCACCAACGCACTGTGGCAGCAGTGTGTACCATCTACAAGATGCACTGCAGCAATGTACCAACGCTGCTTAAACAGCACCTTCCAAACCCGTGACCTCTACCAACTAGAAGAACAAGGGCAGCAAATACATGGGAACACCACCACCTGCAAGTTCCCCTCCAAGTCACACGCCATCCTGACTTGGAACTATATCACCGTTCCTTCACTGTCGCTAGGTCAAAATCCTGGAACTCCCTTCCTAACAACACTGTGGGTATACCTTCCCCACATGGACTGCAGTGGTTCAAGAAGGCAGCTCACCACCACCTTCTCAAGGACAATTAGGGATGGGCAATAAATGCTGGCCTGGCCAGCAATGCCCACATCCCATGAATGAATAAAAAAAATAAAGAGGCAGAGCTGCCTTTTAAGTAGTCCTACAGAAGAAGTGATCAGAAAACCTTCAGACCGTTTGGCTACTCCTGGAGTCTCTTTGTCTGTGCTTAATTTCTTCAAGCAATGAGACTTCAATTGAACATGTCACATCTAAATTCATTGTTAAACTTTTTTTTTGGCTAATTGGAGTTGGTTTTGCCACATTGTGCTTACACTGCATTGTTAAATTCTTTTGAAGTTCATTTTCCCGTTTCCTTATCATATCTGGGCTTTAATTAGGCTCTGTCAATTCTGTCAGCTATCAGGGTGACTTTTATGACTTTCAAGATTGTTGCAATACTGCTTCTTAAGCACGGAAAGTTCAATGCAGCAAAACCCATTTCAGGAATGCAGTGCCAACACTGCCTCCACTCTCTGAAATGATCCAGACATGCCCACATTCAAACTCAGCTGGAATCTGGAGCAAAAAACGTGTTCATGTAATGATACATTTTCTCATGTTGTAATGATATACTTTTGTTTTGAATTTGTTTTTAGTCCAGCATAGGGTTGCCAGCTATGGTTGGAGGTATTTCCAGAGGTTTCATCACGCAACTTCCGGACTCCAAGTGCTCCGCAGTCGTGCTTCCGCCATTGGTTGTCCGACATGTCCATCCACACAGCACCTTCCAACGCCATTTGGAAAGCAAACGGGCTCTTCGTCACCTGATTGGATACAGTTTGGCAGTCGCTCAAGCAGCCTTTTTACCCTGTCTCCAAGATTTTTCTAATAAATGAAAGTGTTCAAAGAAAATGGAGTAAAAATGTCCCTATGTTATTTCTCCTGGGTTGCTTGCAGCAGTTATTAATCCGGTATTTCTGGAGATTCCAGAACAATCCTGGAGCAAAGGCAACCCCAGCTTTTGGTAACTGGAGCTAGAATTTCCTCCCTCACATCATCCCTTCATTTTCCAGTACTTAATTGAGATGGGGAGGGGGGGGGGTGCGGCGGGGGGGGGGTCCGTGTGATGGGTGGGGGGGGAGGTGAACTTGGTGATCATGTAGCTTAGAAAGCTGATATCTGTTCAGGAAAAACAGTTATCATGCAATAACTCTCATGATGATTGTTAGAAGTTGCATGAGAGGATAAGATTGAGTTTTGTAAACAAGTTTTTGATTGTTCAAGTAATTGTAACTGCACAGATCTGGGATGTCTCCCCACCCATCCAGTGCCTAGCACTTGTGAGGATAAAGCTGGATGTGCTGTTCAGAACTTTGCTCCCTGGGACTGAGACTCAGTTTAAATCCAAAATCTCATTGATGGCCTCAGCATACATTGTTTTCACCTCTACCCTGGACCAAGGATTCAGGCCTGAGATGGCTCCCTTTGCTTAGCACGCTCTTTGCTGGCTAGTGGGTTGATTGTCTGTCTGTCTCTCACACGCTCTCTCTCTGCTGGCTGCCATTCAAATTTCCTACTCCAGGAGGCTGTTGTGCCTTTTAGGATTGAAACTTTAATCAGTTGCATTAACTTGCTGTGAAAGGGCAGATTTAAACAATGAGCCCGCCCCAATTATTGCACAGGAGGTTTCAACAACTGTGGATGTGGGGAGTCAATAAAGACAACCAAAGAAAGGGAGGCAGGGAGTGGGGGCAGACAGAGCACCCGGGCAAGTGTTGGGAATTGAGTGTGGGAGTTAGGTGGAGTGCCAAGAATCAGGCTAGGGAGGCAGGCAGGACACGAAGAACTGGGTTGTGAGAGACAAGTCGAGTCCTGGAAATCAGGTATCACCCAATACTTCACCCAAGATAGTGCACATACTCCCTGAAGTGCCAGGAGGCCTTTCTAAAATCCCAAGAATGCTGCTTTGGGATGTAAATTTATTGTTTCAATTGTAGTTTTCACAGTCCTTCACCCTTAATGATTTCGTTTATAACGTATAGTGTATTTAGCTAGGTAGTCAAAACATGTTTGCTAAATGTGAGTAGTTTCCAGCTCATTGTTCTTGGGAAAAAGACCAGTGTGAAATGTTTGAAGAAACATTTTGCTGATGTCTGTTCGTAATTAAGTACAGCCATATAAACATGCATTAACTGTAAACCCTTTGTGGGCTAATAATTTAAAGTTATTGAGCTTAAAGTTGAGCTGTGAATTATTAGAAATGGTGATAAACTGTGGGCACATCAAATATCCCACTCCATAATGCTGTAGTTTTTAAGTACCATACCACCTCCATTTACATAATGGTAGAAGCTGAGAGTGCTGAGTTTTATGGCCAAACCTTTTTGGATGGGGGGGACAAACAGCATGCTCCCATTTGGGAGAAAATATGCAGATTGTTGGAGCTAACTAGATTCTGATAGAGAATGGGAAATTTGCCCTCCCCTCAGCTGGCTGCCTTCTGTTCATTCAGACATGATAAATATGTGTTAATGGTTTGTTGACCTTTCCATCAGAACTGTTGTGATGAAAGATTATCAAACCTGAAACATTAACTTTGGGCTGGATTTTTACCAAAAGGTAGGACTGAAAGCAGCTCCTGAGATGGGACTCAGTTGAGGGGAGGGGAGGGTGGGGGGAGACAGCAATTAAGAGGCTGCCACCAGGACAGGCGTCCAATGAAGGATGGTGGCCTGTCTCTCGGAGCTGTTGCCTGGCAGCCTCGGCAGTGCCACCAATTGAGGTAGTTGCTGCAGGGAGAAGGAGAGGGTCTCTCCATGCTGAGGCACCCCCGGAGGGCAGGTAAGGATTTTTCTTAATGGGGTGGGGCCAGGCAGGCAGGCCCTGGCGATCGGAGAGCTAAACCCTCCAGTGGTGGCATCGGAGCCACGGCTGCTGCCATTGTCTCCCAGCCCGTCTCCAGAGAGCTGTTAAAATTCCGGCTTTTGTTTCCCTCTCCGCAGGTGCTACCTGCCCTGCTGAGTGTTTCCAGCATTTTCTGGTTTTATTCCAAATCTCGAGCATCTGCAATATTTTGCTTTTGTTGTAAATATATATCACTTCATCTGAACTCGAATTATCCAGTGTAACATGAGCATTATTTTCATGCTAATCATACAGGAGCATTTTGATGAGGTAGTTGCATATGGTAGAGATTTCCAAATAAATATGCACTGCACTTCACACTAGTTATTTTAATATCCTGAAAACGAATAAGATGAAAGCATTTTCCGTGCTGCCCTTTTCATAATTAAAAAAATGACTCCCTCTTCACATGTGCTGTTACCTATAAAGCCTCTGACATTGTGACCCAGCGACTTGTTGCTATGAGGAGCTGTGATGGGGGTGGGGGTTTCTCAACTGCATGAGCTGAGATGGTGAATTTACTGTGGGGGAGCCACACGCCTGCCCCCACGCCCCAATGCTCAAAGCCTCATTACATTGGAGCATCATGAGTGACACACCATACATACCTTGTAGTTTTTGATTCTTTTATAGACCATGTGATTTTGGCACAAGTACTTGCTAAGAAAGAACAGTTGATTTTCAGTTTATCCAAAATTATGGATTTTGCCAAGTTGCTATGGCTACGTTAAGCCCAAGTCCAACACACTGATCTGCTTCAACAACTCTGTCAACGACCATGGAGAGTGTGTGAATTCTGTGTTGCTTGTATTGAAGAAAGAATTAAAAGGAAGTTAGAAGACCGCCTGTCATTTTGTCACCGTGACATTTCTGCAATGACTCCTTCACGTAGAATGTCCCTTTTTTTTGTTTCTGCCTCTTTTCACTGAAATGAATGAAGATTAGAACTTTTGTTCTCCATATTTTCCAATATTCTGTGCAAACGGGATCACAAAAACTTGACGTTGGAACACATTTTAAACTCTTTAAACCATAGAAATTAATGCAACTTTTACTAGATGGCTTTTCTGTTGCACTGAAATAATTAGTAAAATCAACTAGCTCTAATTGAACTAAATTGCATGCTGTGTCAAGTAGGAATGATAACAGGGAAGTATGTGTTTTTATCTAAATTACTTTCAAAGGCTTGTGGATCGGTTAGTTCAGTTGGCTGGACACCTAGAGTGTGATGTAGCAAGATGCCAACAATGTGGGTTCAGTCCCCATACTGGCTGTGGTAATTCATGGAGGCCTGCCTTCTCACCTTGCCCCATGCTTGAGGAGTGGTGACTCTCAAACTATACATTACCAGCTGTCTCTGTCTCTCTAATGGAGAGAGATGCCTATGGTCCTTTGGTTCAACAGCTAGAACAACAATTTTAAAGGTTTACATAGTTTGTTTCTCTCCAATTAACATTTCTTGTTGGGTATGAACCTTGTGGCAGAAAATGTGATCATGATCAGTACATAATATTAAAATGATCCCACCCCTTTACTGAGATAGTGGAGAACCATGGGGGCTTGTCTCATACCCCACCATTTGATGCTTGGCAGATTGGAGCCCCATTTTCAATAGATGCCATTGTTTGAAGCAGAAATACATTGAAATGTCAAAAGTTTATTTTTAAATCTGTGCAATTGTTATGTATCAGCAAGAGGGTAATCTTCATGAATTGGACTGAAGCAGACTTTTCTGCTTGGAGCACTGGATGACATTTATCGCTGCCCAACAAATGCAAAGTGCAACCTGATGCGCCACTCTGTAGTTTTAATAACACAACAGTTTGCTTTGCACTAGTTTCACTCCCGCAAACTGTATCGTGCAGTAATGTTAGGTTTCTAAACATTCGATAAACTCATGGTACATGATATAGAAACAATTATTATCATGACTGTAGCTGGATCGAAGTTATTATAATATTGTGATGTGATGTGTAGAGGAAGCCTGTGGTATGTATAACAGGAAGTTTAAAACAAAAAGGCAATGAAGATTACCAGTCCCGTTTGCTTGTACTCTGAGAGGAAGGAAGTATCTAGTGATAGAAATAGCGCATGTATCCCTATGAAATTAGGAGGTAGATTTTTTTTTCAGGTCCTAACTGCAGAATTGAATTAACTAATTAGATGGAATGTTCTCCTAAGATAAACAGCAACTTATTTCCAAGACTGCTTGCATCATGCTGTTTCTTCAGTTTCAAACACACTTCAAGCAAAGCTATACATGAATATATTGAAGAGTCAGTTTTTTAAAAATCCTTTCAGCATGGATCTGTATTATGTTGCAGACATACTAAAGCAAAGCGACTCCAAGGTGTTTTGAACAATAGTTACACAACTGGCAACCAGCCGAGGCTGTCTGAAATAATCACTTCAACTTTTCTATGAAAATGAAGTGCAAGATGAAATCCATATTTTCCGATTGAAATATGAACAATTACTGGCAGACATTCAATGTTTAGGCCACATGTTTAAAATCCAAGTAAATTTATTTTCAGTTTTCAGTTCACTGATACATTTGTGAGAATATGTTTTACAACAACGAAAAATGGTTTTTAAAATACTCTTTTTGTATAGAATGACATAAATTTATTGATAAAACAATAATGATGGAAATATAGAAACACGAGATGTATAGGAGAGAGGGAGATACAGCTTGGAAGCCAGCACTGACATTACAGCCCAAATATTAAGCGTTCTCCCTTATTTCCAGCACTTGCTGACCTTGTTATAGCAAGTGTAATGTTTACTTGATGCATTGGAATTTGACAGGGCTAAAAATATTTCAGCAGGTTTTACTTCAGCACACGTGATGTTAGGTTTTTGGTTCAAAAGTATGTTTAAGAGCTGTGATGCCTTGTTTGTATTTGGGGATCATAGTAAATTTAAATAATGTTACTGGTATGAAGAGATTGGGTGTTTTAATTTGGTTTAATCAGTAAATGGCATTATGTAAGAAACACTGAGAATGTGATAGCCCAGTTTTCCTATTCATTTTGATACAGTGAAAGAACTTGCATTTATATAGCACCTCTCATGACTTCATATCCCAAAAGTACTTCACAGCCAGTGAAGTACTCTTTTGAAGTATAGCACTTCTACTTTATTCATAAAAATTTGTAAAAATAAATTGCAAAATAATTCAAATTGGGCAATAAAGATCAGTTTCTTTCAATACAGTCCATGAGGTGCATCACTAATCATTACACTTGCCATTCCAGGTAAAATTTACAATTCCCTCGGTATACTATGGCGGGAGGACCTTAAGCAGTGACCTTTCCCCATTGAGCCTTTGCGGCGGCTGCCCCAAGCTGTAGTCTGTCCCTCAGCATGTAGTCCTGGACCTTGGAATGTGCCAGTCTGCAACACTTGGTTATGGATAACTCTTTGCACTGGAAGACCAGCAAGTTTCAGGCAGACCAAAAAGCACCGAGTTGCTGGTCCTCCAGGAGCAGTTGACGTTTATCTTTGTGTGCGTCCCTGGGAACAGCCCGTAGAGTACAGAGTCCTGCGTTACAGAGCTACTCAGGATGAGCCTCAACAAAAACCACTGCATCTCTTTCCAGACCTGCTTTGCATTCCAGAAGGAGGTGGGGTACGGTCTCTTCCCCACTGCAGCCACCTCAGGGCAGAGTGCGGAGGGAGTGAAACTCCGGCTGTGCATGAAAGATCTGGCAGGGAGGGTCCTTCTCACCACCAGCCAAGTTATGTCTTGATGCTTGTTTGAAAGTTCTGGTGATGAGCCATTCTGCCAAATGGGTTTGACAGTCTGCTCAGGGCAACATCTGACAGGATCCACCATCTGCTTTTCCTGCAGGCCCTCAAGTACGTTACGTGCAGACCTCTGCCTGATGGACCGTGGTCAAAGGTGTTTTTCTGCACAAACTTTTCCATGAGGAACAGGTGGTGCAGAATTCACAGAATCACAGAACTGTTACAGCGCAGAAGGAGGCCTTTCGGCCCATCGTGTCCGAACTGGGTCTCTGAAAGAGCAACTCCCTCAGTTCTATTCCCCTGCCTTCTCCCCATAACCCTGCACATTCTTCCCTTCCATATAACTATCTAATTCCCTTCTGAATGCTTCAATTGAACCTGCCTCCACCACGTTCTCTGCCAGTGCATTCCAGACCTTAACCACTCACTGCGTGAAAAAGTTTTTCCTCATGTCACTTTTGTTTCTCTTACCAAACACTTTAAATCTGTGCCTTCTCATTCTCGATCCTTTCACGAGTGGGAGCAGTTTCTTTCTATCTACTCTGTCCAGACCCTTCATGATTTTGAATATCTCTATCAAATCACCTCTCAGCCTTCTCTTCAAGGAAAACAGTCCTAACTTCTCCAGTCTATCTTCATAACTGAAATTCTTCATGCCTGGAACCATTCTCATGAATCTCTTCTATACTCTCTCCAATGCCCTCACGTCTTTTCACAAGTGCAGCGCCCAGAATTGGATGCAGTAGTCCAGCTGAGGCCGAACTAGTGTCTTATACAAGTTCTAACATAACTTTCTTGCTCTTATACTCTATGCCCCTATTAATAAAGCCCAGGATACTGTATGCATTATTAACTGTGCTCTCAACCCGTCCTGCCACATTCAATGACTTATGTACATATACACCCAGGTCCCTCTGCTCCTGCACCCCCTTTAGAATTGCACCCTTTATTCTATATTGTCTCTCCATGTTCATCCTACCAAAATGAATCACTTCACATTTCTCTGCATTGAACTGTATCTGCCACCTGTCTGACCATTCCACCAACCTGTCTATGTCCTTTTGAAGTTCTACATTATCCTCCTCACAGTTCACAATGCTTCCAAGTTTCGTATCATCTGAAAACTTTGAAATTGTACCCTGTACACCAAAGTCTAGGTAATTAATATATATCAGGAAAAGCAAAGGTCCCAACATTGACCCTCAGGGGACTCTACTATAATCCTTCCTCCAGCCCGAAAAACATCCATTAACCACTACTCTTTGTTTCCTGTCACTCAGGCAATTTTGTATCCATGTTGCTACCGTCCCTTTTATTCCATGAGCTACAAGTTTGCTCACAAGTCTGTTGTGTGGAACTGTATCAAATGCCTTTTGAAAGTCCATCTAGACCACATCAACAGCATTGCCCTCATCGACCCTCTCTGTTACCTCCTCGAAAAACTCCAGCAAGTTAGTTAAACATGATTTTCCCTTAAGAAATCCATGCTGGCTTTCCTTAATTAACTCACATTTGTCCATGTGACTATTGATTTTGTCCCAAATTATTTTTTCTAGAAGTTTTCCCACCACTAAAGTTAAACTAACTGGCCTGTAGTTGCTGAGTTTATCTATCTTTACACCCTCTGGCACCACCCCTGAGTCTAAGGAAGACTGAAAAATTATGGCCAGTGCCTCTGCGATTTCCACCCTCACTTCTCTCAATATCCTTGGATGCATCTCATCCAGCCTTGGTGCTTTATCCAGTTTAAGTACAGACAGCCTATCTAATACTTCCTCTTTATCAATTTTAAACCCCTCTAGTGTCTGACTTACCTCCTCTTTCAACATTGCCTGGGTTTCATCTTCTTCCTTGGTAAAGACAGATGCAAAGTATTAATTTAATACCTCAGCTAAACTCTCTGCCTCCATGTGTAAATCCCCTTTCTGGTCCCTAATCAGCCCCTCTCCTCCTCTTACCACCCTTTTACTATTTATGTACCTATAGAAACCTTTGGTATTTCCTTTAATACTAGCTGCCAGTCTCTTTTCATGCTCTCTCTGTGCTTCTCTTTTTTTGCTTTTTCACTTCCCCACTGGACCTTCTATATTCAGCCTGGTTCTCAATATTATTTTCTACCCGGCATCTGTCATAAGCACACTTTTTCTTCTTTATCTTGATCTCTACCTCTTTTGTCATCCAGGGAACTCTGGATTTGTTTGCTCTACTTTTCCCCTTTGAGGGAACATACCTTGACTGCCCCAGAACTATCTCTTTGAAGGTAGCCCATTGTTCATCTACTGGTTTTCCTGCCAGCTTTTGACTCCAATTTATTCACCCCAGCTCCATTATTATCCCATTGAAGTTGGCCTTCACCCAGTTAATTATTCTTACCTTGGATTGCTCCTTGTCCTTTTCCATAGTCAGCCTAAACTTTATGATACAATGATCACTATCCGCTAAATGCTCTCCTCCTGATACTTGATCCACTTGGCCCACCTCATTCCCAAGAACCAGGTCTAGCACTGCCTCCTTTCTCATTGGACTAGCAACACACTGCTGTGGAAAATTTTCCTGAACACACTGTCGGAACTCTTGCCCCTCACTGCCCTTTACACTACTATTATCCCAGTCTATGTTTGGATAATTAAAGTCTCCCATTATAACTACCCTATAATTTGTAATTTCCTTGCAAATTTGTTCTTCCATGTCCTTCCCACTATCTAGTGGCCTGTAGACAACACCAAGCAATGTAACTGCACCTTTTTTGTTCCTTAGCTCTAGCCATATTGATTCTGTCCTCGACCCCTCTGGGACATTCTTTTGCTCCAGCACTGAAATGCTCTCCTTCCTACCGCTACCCCCCACCCCCCTCCGCTTTTTTCTCTTTCCTGAACACCTTGTATCCAGGAATATTTAACACTCAGTCCTGCCTTTCTTTGAGCCAATCTCTGTTATAGCCACAATGTCATATTTCCACATGGCAATCTACGCCTGTACCTCACCAGTCTTATTAACCACACTCCGTGCATTCACATACTGAATGGAGTGTTCTGCAGCAATGTGGTCAGACCCATTCTTCACAACACCGGGGACAGATAGAACATCAGCATGTCGTGACACTTGGTGTCTGTGTATCGGGGGTCTACGCACAGCTTGATGCAGCCACAGACAAAGGTGGCCATTAAGATGAGGGCAACGTTGGGTACGATTTTTCCCCTTTGTCTAGAGGTTTGAACATTGTGTCCCTGTAGACACCATCCATTTTTCATCTCCAGATAAAACAGAAGATGGCTCGGGTAACCGCCACAGCGCAGCGGTGGGGTATGGGCCAGACCTGTGGCACATACAGCAACACCGTGAGCACCTCACACCTGATGACCAGGTTCTTACCCGAAATAGAGAGAGAATGCTGCTCCAACATGACCAGTTTCCGTTTCACCATGCCTGCTCGCTCCTTCCAGTTTTTGGCACATGCCCCTCCGAACCATATCCCCAGCACCTTCAGGTAGTCTGACCTGATGGTGAAGAGGACAAAGGATCGATCGACCTGGTTCCCAAAGAACATGGCCTCACTCTTGTGATTTACTTTGACTCCTGAGGTCAATTTGAACTGGTCACAGATGCTCATCAGTCTGCGAACTGACAGCAGATCCGAGCGATGTCATCCGTGTACAGCGAGGTTTTGAACACTGATGCCCACATCCTTCCTGATGGACTCTGCAAAAGGTTCGATACAGCAAACAAACAAGACAGAGGAGAGAGCACAGCCTGACTCCAGACTTGATCGGAAAACTTTGTGATTCCCACCAATTGATTTGAACTATGCTACTGATATTTGTGTACAGCAGTTGGATCCAATTGCGTATTCCCGCCTCAAACCCCATTTTGGAGAGCACGTCAGTCATGTAGGTCTGAGAAAACCTATCAAAGGCCTTCTCCTGGTCTACGCTGATATAATCCCCTTTGAGTTCCTCAATGTTCTCTGGGGTCAGCAGTTTTACCTTCAGCTTCCATGTCCCCCTGCCAACCCTCTGGTCATCCTGTAGATGACAGTTGGCCAGTAGGAGGCAGTGGTCAGAGAAGAACACTGGCTTGATGTCACTGAATCTGACTGTGAAAGCACGGGACACAAACATGAAGTCAATCCTGAAATGGACAGACCCATCTGACCTCGACCAGGTGTATCTACTCTGCACTCTGTCTGCAGGGTTGCTGAAGACATCGTACAGTTTGGCATATTTTACTGTTTCCATCAGGAGTCTGGACTGGTGTCCATTTGGCTGTCGGTCCTGCTGGATCATTTAGCTACATTGATGATGCAGCTGAAGTCACTGCCTAGAATGACCGGCCTGGACATGGCCAGCAGCAGTGGGAGCTGCTGGAGGACAGTCAGCAGCTCAGTGTATTGGACCAGTTCGTGCACGTTGATTAACTTGAACGGAGCATTTTTGTACATTACGTCTGCTAAATGGCTCCTATCTTCGAGAATTGGGTTGACAAGACCTTCACAGACGTAGTGACTCCAGATTCAAAGCCAAGGTAATAAGTGGGGCATAACACCACTTTATCAAGTTAAGCCACATTCAAACGCCATTGTGTAGCAATGGCCCCACGTTCAAATACACTGTATGAACTATGATCACCTGACTTAAACCAAACTTGATAAAGGTTTTCCTTTTTTTAAAAAAGGGATTTCTCTGAAAAGACAGAGAGAGGGAGAGAGAAAGCTAGCAGCTGAGAGATCTATTCCAGCCAAGAATAAGACCCTGCCTGTAACCTCCTTGAAGCCACTGAGCAGAGACTGCAAAGGTCTACAGCAATATGTCCTAGTTGTAAGAAGGGGACAGGCAATATTAGATTTAGTTATGAGTAATGAGCCAAATTTAATTAGTAGCCTGTCTGTGCGTGAACATTTATCAAATAGTGATCACAACATGATCGAATTCAAGGTGGCGTTTGAAAGTGAAAAGCACGAATCAGCTACTAGAATTTTAGACTTGGGTAAGGCTGACTATACCGGGATGAGACAGAGACTGTTCACAGTAAACTGGGAAGATCTGTTAATGGGCCAAACGACTGAAGAACAGTGGAGAATATTTAAAGAAATATTTAACGAAATACAGAGTGAGTATATACCCCTGAGAGGAAAAAGCTCCACTTCCCAGAAAAAACAGCCATGGACAACTAAAGAGATTAGGGATAGCATAAAACAAAAAGAAATGGCTTACAAAAATGCAAAACGCAGCACAGATCCGGCTGAATGGGATCGATACAAAGACCAGCATCGGGTCACAAAGCAGCTTATAAGAGCTACTAAAAGAGATTATGAAAGGAAACTTGCAAGGGACATCAAAATCAAGAAGAAGAAATTTTATGGTTACATAAAGGGAAAATGGGTGATCAAGAGCAATGTAGGCCCACTAAAAGCTGAAAATGGAGATATTGTCATTGATAATGGGGAAATGGCAGACTTGTTGAACAATTACTTTGCTTCAGTATTTACAGTTGAAAAGGAGGATAACTTGCCGGAAGTCCCAAAAAATTTAATAGCCGATAGGGGACAGGGACGTAATACAATTAACATTAAGCAAATCATCAGTTACAAGGAAATTAATGGAACTAAAGAGTGAGAAATCCCCAGGACCTGATGGTTTCCATCCGAGGGTGTTAAAGGAAGTAGGGGAGCACATTGTAGATGCCCTAACTATAGTCTTTCAGAGTTCCCTAGATTCAGGAGTGGTCCCGCTGGATTGGAAAGTTGCACATGTCACTCCACATTTTTAAGAAGGGTGAAGGGGGGAACCAAGGAAATTACAGACCAGTTAGCCTGATATCTGTGGTGGGGAAGTTGCTGGAGTCTATAATCAAGGATCGGATGACTGAACACCTAGAAAAATTTCAGTTAATCAGGGACAGCCAGCGTGGATTCATGACGGGAAGGTCATGCCTGACAAATCTCATTGAATTTTTTGAACAGGTGACTAAGGTAGTGGACAGGGGAATGTCTATGGATGTTATTTATATGGACTTCCAGAAGGCATTTGATAAAGTCCCACATAAGAGACTGTTAACTAAGGTAGAAGCCCATGGAGTTGAGGGCAAATTATTGACATGGTTAGAAAGTTGGTTGAGTGGTAGGCGACAGAGAGTGGGGATAATGGGTAAGTATTCCGATTGGCAGGTTGTAACTAGTGGTGTCCCGCAGGGATCTGTGTTGGGGCTTCAATTATTCATATTATTAATTAACGACTTGGATGATGGCATAGTAAGTCATATATCCAAATTTGCTGATGATACAAAGTTAGGTGGCATTGTAGACAGTCTAGATGATAGCATAAAATTGCAAAGAGATATTGACAGACTAGGTGAGTGGGCAAAACTGTGGCAGATGGAATTCAATGCGGGCAAGTGTGAGGTTATCCATTTTGGACCAAAAAAGGATAGAGCAGGGTACTTTCTAAATGGGAAGAGGTTAAGTACAGTGAATGTCCAAAGAAACTTGGGGATTCAGGTGCATAGATCTTTAAAATGCCACGAGCAAGTGCAGAAAATAATCAAAAAGGCTAATGGAATGCTAGCCTTTATATCTAGAGGATTGGAGTATAAAGACAGAGGTTATGCTGCAGCTGTACAAAACCCTGGTTAGACCCCACTTGGAGTACTGTGAGCAGTTCTGGGCACCACACCTTAGAAAGAATATATTGGCCTGGAGGGAGTGCTACGTAGGTTTACAAGAATGATACCTGGACTACAGGAGTTATGTTATGAGGAGAGATTACACAAATTAGGCCGGTTTTCGCTAGAATTTAGAAGGTTAAGGGGTGATCTGATCGAAGTCTTCAAGATATTAACAGGAAAAGACAGGCTAGATAAAGATAAACTATTTCCACTGGTTGGAGATTCTAAAACTAGGGGGCATAGTCTAAAAATTAAGAGCAGACCATTCAAGAGAGATGTTAGGAAACACCTCTTCACGCAAAGGGTGGTAGAGGTTTGGAACTCTCTGCCACAAACAGCAGTTGAAGCTAGAACAGTTGCTAATTTAAAATCTGAGATAGATTTTAGTTAAGCAAAGATATTAAGGGATATGGACCAAAGGCAGATATATGGAGTTAAGCCGCGGATCAGCCATGATCTCTTTGAATGGCGGGACAGGCCCGAGGGGCTGAATGGCCTACTCCTGTTCCTATATTCCTAGAGGTGACCTTGAAAACTCTCCACCTGAGAAATTTTAATAAGATTGTCCATTAACTTTGACTGAGTCTTCAACAAAGGAATCTGCAATACTTAGTGAACTAAGAAAAGGAGAAACAGGCCTTCAAAACTTTAAGAACTCCTGCTGGATAACCAGAGGTTTCAAGGTGAACTCCTTTCACAACAATCAGACTTAAATGCATGCTATCCTCTAATCTCTGTCTTTTCTTGTGTGTGTACATGTGTGTGACTATGTGAGTGGGTGAGATTGCAAACATTTTGGCGGATTATTTATTAAATAGTTAGCTTTCTTTTTAAAACTATGAGGAAACCTGTTGTTGGTCTGTTTATTTGACTCTTAAAACACTCAAGGACTAAAACACTTCTCAACTGACTGCAGATTTTTTTTTTTGAAAGATGAAAGGTGGAAGTCACCTAAAGTCTGGCTACCTGACCTGAACCCGACTAGACCTGAATACACGCATCGGGCTAATGTTGGGTCTATATTCCGAGTCCAGCATTCGGGCTTGGGTCGGGTCGGGCTGGACAGTGCTGCCTCCGGGAACTCATGGGATCAGGCTCACCCACGATTCCCCACATCTCCATCTGCAGGAATAGCCTGCTGCCGGAATGGATGACTGATGTTCATGTCGGGTCGGGTGCGAAAAAAAATTAAAGGACTCTGGCCCGGGTCGGGTCGGGCCCTGGTTGGGTTTCACTTTTATACCTGAGAAGGCCCTTAAAGTCATCCACACCATCTCATCACCACATCACACAAGGGTTTTATAGAAAAACACATCGAGACAGTCAAGAAAACCCTCATAAAATGGTGAGAGACAAAGGAAGACCCAAACCTTGCCTTATTGTCACTCTGAGCTACACCTCTCGAGGCTGACATGAAATTGCCTGCAGAGCTACTGAATGGGAGAAAATACAAGACAACTCTCCCAAGCAAGATACATCCTCCAAATGACCATGAAGAAATAAGACTCCAAATCACTGGTATACAGGTAGAAAGAAATCAGTACTTAAACGAACATCCCAAATCATTGCCTGAGTTATTGAGAGGAAAAATTGTGTACGTACAGGATCCAATCCAGAAAATCTGAAACCCAGCAAAAGCTGTTGGTAAAGCTGAGACTCCAAGATGATAATTCAGCGAGACTGAAACCGGTAAGCAGGTGAGAAAGAGCACAGTCCATATTCAGCCTATACTGGAACTAGTAAAGCAGAGAAGGTCATCAGTAACATCACCAACAAGTGGTGCAAAATTAGCAACATCACTAGCGAGTGGCACAACATCAAGCACAACTTCTGCAACAACAGGAGAAACACGTACAGCATTGCCAGTACAGCACGCCAACTCATTGCAGAGAGGGTTGACGACAACCAAATCCCTGAGATGGAGACACATCTTAGCACCAGAATGATGATGTGAATAATGCTTTGAAAGAAAATGAGCCCTATGAGCATTTTAAGGTAATAAAAACTGAAAGTGCTGGAAATACTCAGCAGGTCTGGAAGCATCTGTGGAGAGAGAAGCAGAGGTAACGTTTCAGGTCAGTGACCCTTCATCAGAACTGGCAGATATAAGAAATGTAAAAGATTTTCAGCAAGTAAAGTTGGGGGTGTGACAAGAGATAACAAAGGAGAAGGTATTGATTGGACAAGGTCACAGAATAGCTGACCAGAAGGTCATGGAGCAAGACAAACAATATGTTAATGGTGTGCTGAAAGACAAAGCATTAGTACAGATAGGGTGTTAATGGACTGAAAACTGAACAGCCACAAGCACAAACATGAAAAAAACAGTGGGTAGGCACAGTAGAAACAAACTGAACAAACTAAAATAAAATAAATTAACACAAAAAAGAAAAGAAAAAATAACTAAAGATAAAAGTAAAATGGGGGGGCCCCATCATGCTCTGAAATTATTGAACTCAATGTTCAGTCCGGCAGGCTGCAGCATGCCTAATTGGTAAATGAGATGCTGTTCCTCGAGCTTGCATTGATGTTTACTGGAACACTCCAACAATCCCAAGACAAAAGATCTGAGCATGAGAGCAGGGGACTGTGTTGAAATGGCAAGCAACTGGAAGCTCGGGTCATGTTTTCGGACTGAACGGAGGTGTTCCACAAAGTGGTCACCCAGTCTCCGTTTGGTCTCCCCAGTGTAGAGGAGACCACATTGTGAGCAGCGAATACAGTATACTACGTTGAAAGAAGTGCAAGTAAATTACTGCTTCATCTGGAAGGAGTGTTTGGGGCCTTGGATAGTGAGGAGAGAAGACATAAATGGGCAGGTATTACACCTCCTGCGCTTGCAGGGGAAGGTGCCACGGGAAGGGGACGAGGTGGTGGGGCTAATGGAGGTGTGGACGAGGGTGTCACAGAGGGAATGATCCCTTTGGAATGCTGACGGGGAGGGAGGGGAAGATGCCTTTGGTAGTGGCATCACACTGGAGGTGGCGGAAATGGCGGAGGATGATCCTTTGGATATGGAGGCTGATGGGGTGGAAAGTGAGGACAAGGGGAACTCTGTCGCAGTTCAGGGAGGGAGGGGAAGGGGTGAGGGTAGCGTTGCGGGCAATGGGCCAGACATGGTTGGGGGCCCTGTCAACCACAGTGGGGGGGAATCCTCGGTTGAGGAAAAAGGAAGACATATCAGAAGCGCTGTTATAGAAGGTAGCATCATCAGAGCAGATGCATCGGAGACAGAGAAACTGGGAGAATGGAATGGTGTCCTTACAGGAGACAGGGTGTGAAGAAGTGTAGTCGAGGTATCTTTGAGAGTCGTGGGCTTATAATGAATATCAGTATACAGCCCACCCCCAGAGATGGAGACAGAGAAGTCGAGGAAGGGAAGGGATGTGTTGGAGATGGACCATGTAAAGGTGAGAGAAGGGTGGAAATTAGAAGCAAAGTTGATAAAGTTTTCCAGTTTGGGGCGGGAGCAGGAAACGGCACCGATACAGTCATCGATGTACCGGAAAAAGAGTTGGGAGAGGGGGCCTGAGTAGGACTGGAACAAGGAATGTTCGACATATCCCACAAAAAAACCGCATAACTAGGGCCCATGCGGGTACCCATAGCAACACCTTTTACTTGAAGGAAGTGTGGAGTTGAAGGAAAAGTTGTTCAATGTGAGAACAAGTTCAGCCAGGCAGATGGGGACTGGTTGGGCCCCTGCTCAAGGAAGAAGCGGAGAGCCCTCAGACCGTCCTGGTGGGGGATGGAAATGTCGAGAGATTGGACATCCATCGTGAAGAGAAGGTGGTTGGGGCCAGGAAACCGGAAATTGTCAAAATGAAATAGGGTGTCCGAAGAGTCACGGATGTAGGTGGGAAGAGACTGGACCAGCGGAGAACAGGCTGAAACAATGGGTCTGCCAGGACGGTCCTGTTTGTGGATTTTGGGAAGGAGGCAGAAGCGGGCTGTCTGGGTTTGTGGGACTATGAGGTTGGAAGCTGTAGAAGGGAGATCTCCAGAGGAGATGAGGTCAGTGACAGTCCTGTGGACAATAGCTTGATGTTCGGTGTTGGGGTCGTGGTCCAGGCGGAAGTAGGAAGAAGTGTCTGAGAGTTGGCGCTGAGCCTCTACAAGGTAGAGGTAGATGCGCCGCACAACAACAGCACCACTCTTGTCTGCAGATTTAATGACAATGTCGGGGTTAGACCCCTCCCCTCCCGTCAGCATTCCGAAGGGATTGTTCCCTCCGCGACACCCTCGTCCACTCCTCCATTACCCCCACCACCTCGTCCCCTTCCCACGGCACCTTCCCCTGCAAGCGCAGGAGGTGTAAAACCTGCCCATTTACCTCCTCTCTCCTCACTATCCAAGGCCCCAAAAACTCCTTCCAGTTGAAGCAGCGATTTACTTGTACTTCTTTCAATGTAGTATACTGTATTCACTGCTCACAATGTGGTTTCCTCTACACTGGGGTGACTGCTTTGTGGAACACCTCCGCTCAGTCTGAAAGCATGACCCTGAGCTTCCGGTTGCTGTCCATTTCAACACACCCCCCTGCTCTCATGCTCACATCTCTGTCTTGGGATTGCTGGAGTGTTCCAGTGAACATCAACGCAAGCTCAAGGAACAGCATCTCATTTACCGATTAGGCACGCCAGAGCCTGCTGGACTGAACATTGAGTTCGATAATTTCAGAGCATGATGGGGCCCCCCCGTTTTACATTTATCTTTAGTTATTTTTTCTTTTTTCTTTTCTTTTTTGTGTTAATTTATTTTATTTTAGTTTGTTCAGTTTGTTTCTACTGTGCCTACCCACTGTTTTTTTCATGTTTGAGCTTGTGGCTGTTCAGTTTCAGTCCATTAACACCCTATCTGTACTCATGCTTTGTCTTTCAGCACACCATTAACATATTGTTTGCCTTTGCTCCATGACCTTCTGGTCAGCTATTCTGTGACCTTGTCCTATCAATACCTTCTCCTTTGTTATCTCTTGTCACACCCCCACTTTACTTGCTTAAAATCTTTTATATTTCTTATATCTGCCAGTTCTGAAGAAGGGTCGCTGACCTGAAACGTTAACTCTGCTTCTCTCTCCACAGATGCTTCCAGACCTGCTGAGTTTTTCCAGCACTTTAAGTTTTTATTTCAGATTTCCAGCATCCACAGTATTTTGCTTTTATTTAAGAATTTTAAGGTGTTCAGATTATAAATTTAATTGTAAAAGTTGATTGTAAATTTTCTTTAGTAGCCAGAAAAAAATTAATGTTTGGAAAAGTTATGCTGATAGGAAAGGGCATTGCAATTTTAAAGAAAAAGGGATGCTATATTATCCCAAACTGATTTAGGGGCTATATTGTTCATGCATGTGTATACCTCTATATCCATAATACCACATCAGTCACGACTGCATTACAGTCTGTGTACCAAACACATATTATAATCATTCTGCCACACATGTAGAGATGTGTAAAATATAAGAGATGCAAGCTCTAGTATCTGTTACAAAAAGTGTGTTATATCAGAGCTCTTGGAGCCACAAGACATAATATCTTGTGCCTCTCCCCTATCCTAGTTGAATCGGTGTGCTTTATGTTTTTTTGAGGATGCCCAAAACTATGTGCAGTACTCTTAGTGACATAACCATTGCCTTGAACAGATATATCATGTGTCCTTGATCTTGTCCTATGTTTCCAGACTGAGACTGGATGATTTTTGGTAGGTAAAGGTATTGAGGGATATGGATCAAAGGTGGGTAAATGAAGTTGACATACTGATCAGCCATGATCTAATTAGATGGCCCCAGGGGTTGAATAGTCTACTTCTATTCCTATGTTTCCCCTATGTGTAAAATTCAGTGGTATTTGTTTTTTGATGACTTTACATACCTGTACTTGTATATTCAAGGACTGATATATTTGAATCCTGAAATTACTGTTTCCCAGACCCTTTAGCACCTTTTTATTGAGTACTTGTTTTCTTCCCAAACTGCATGATGAAGGGTCACTGACCTGAAATGTTAACTCTACTTCTCTTTTCACAGATGCTGCCAGACATGCTGAGTATTTCCAGCATTTCTTGTTTTTATTTCAGATTTCCAGCATCTGCAGTATTTTGCTTTTATGCATCTGCTACCAGTCTGCCCAGTCCACTAACCTGTCTACGGTCCCTGACCTTTTTTGACAAACGCCCTGCTTTTTGTATTATCAGCAAATTATGATATTTACAAGTCAAAATAATATACATAATGTGTGCATACATTTTATATATCAAAGTAAAGTGAACCCAGCAACAACTGAAATATACCACTTGTTGATTTTTGTAACCCAGAGAGGAAAGTAGGGTCTGAGTGAATTAAAAAGAAACCTGGAGTGCAATTCCTTGATCGTCTTAGTCTTTATTTTAACTTCTTTGTAGCTGTGTTTTTCGTGGAAAACTTTTGAGCTGTCGATTTTCACTACTTCAGAAGCCCATTCGATTGACATATTGCTGCTTTTAAAAAGACTGAGATGAAATAACCAAATAAGATTGCAAGAAATATCATTCAATTTGATGATGTTCGTGGATAAATTAGCTGGAAATGAGATTTGAAAACATTTGAGTGAATCCCTGCTTTTGTGAGAAGCAAATATAGATAATGATAAATGGTAACAACTTGAATATTGAGATAACTATACAGCTAAACTAATATACAGCCTCCGATAAAGCTGTACTCATCCTTACTTGAAATCTAAAATTTTATGGAATCGTAGATTCATAGCATAGTTGCAGCACAGACTCAGCCAGTCCCACTCCCCTGCTTTTTCCCCATAGCCCCTGCAAATGTTTTTCTCCTAAGCTGCTTATCCAATTCCCTTTTGAAAGCCATGATTGAATCTACCTCCACCACACTGAGGCAGTGCATTCCAGATCATAACCACTTACTGCAAAAAAAAAAAAGTTTTTCCTCATGTCAGCTCTGGTTTTTTTGCCAATCACCTTAAATCGGTGTTTAATCATGGATGAAGGAAGACCATCCACTAGCTGTTTTCCCAGAACATGGATTCGCAAACTAGAGGAGTGCATGTTCAAATTCCAGGTAAAATTCATGATCGCTCCTCGGATTCCATTGAGTACTGTTTTGTACTGGAGTTCCCTACTTAGGAAACAATTTCTGCAGGAATTGGGACACTCTCAGTGCAATATTATCAATATGTGAAGATGTTTTCAATTAACAGACCTCATTGAAAGACAGCTCTCAAATCATGGCCATTTTGATACAATAATACTGCATGAATATCCATGCTTATATAGCACTTCAGATCTGCAGTTAAGGGGTTTTTTCTCCACGCACCTTGGATTAATACTTAATCTTAGAAATATAACCGGGCTGGTACTCGCACAGCTAAGGCAGATGATTAATCTAGTTAGACATTTAGGAATCTTAACGGTAATCTCTCCAGGCTATTTGGAGAGAGATCAGTCACTAAGCTATACTTTGCTTTGGATTTTATCCTTCACTGATTCTTATAAAATCTGACTCTGCTTATGAGGTTGCAACCTTATCTTTGAGATGGAAAATTCACTAGTTAAGAAGATGACTGACTGTAAAATCTTGGCCCATTGTTTCTTGCACTCATACATATTTCAGGGAAACATACAGCATCCTTGAGTACTATTGCCGCTGTGTGAAAGACTATCACAATGTGCTTTTTTTTATTATTATACTGGCAGTTCTCGCCCAGGTCACTGGTTCAGAAAATTCTCCAGCTTTTTTCTTATAAACAAAACAGTTGATAACTGTCATAGATTCTAGAATATCAACCCTCTTCAGTTTCTGATATTTTCATTTAATTAGCTGTCAAATAATGACAAAAGGCACTAGGGTCTTCTTCTTCTTCGCTGCTGTGTCAGCATCCAGGGGGTGTTCACCTGTGTGGGAAGAAACAGCTATATGTCTACGTCTTGACCTACGACCTTCCAGTTGTACCTTTTTATTTAAAGGCACTGCTGAATTTTTGCTGCATTGAATTTGCTATTGACGTGCCTGTGGCACAAACATGGCAGTGGAGGTGGGATTTTCAGTTTCCATTGGAGGCAATCTGCTGTGAAATCAGCTTACAGGGGTCTGCTCAGTACGGTTATACACCTCGTTTCCGAGAACTGGCATTTTCACCCTCAGCATCTTGTCCTTATTCAGAAGAATATTCTGAATGTGAGTACCCACATCATTGTTACAACTTGATCCTTATGCCAAGATCTCAGTAAAACCGTTAACGTTAAAAATACGAGCTATGAACCTCCAGACCAATTTAAAGAATTACACAATGAGATTTCATGTTTTATGACTTTTATTATAACAACTAAACTAACAAAAATCTCCATTAACTAAATAGCACATTGTAAGTAGCTGATACACCCAAATTACAAAGAAAGGCATTTTATTTACTTACTAAAACACTTGAAAACCTCACACCACACTTATACCTCACACTGTCCTCTTTAATGGCAAAATCTCTGTGGTTAAAGGTCCCACACTCCTCCCAGCTGCAATGGGTTGGATCTCCCAGACCTTTCTCAAAGTTAATGTCGTCTTCGTTCACTTCTCCGAGCACTTTTGATCTGGAAGTCTGTGAATAAGGTGATTCCAAATGATCTTGTTGGTCTTTTCCTTCTTTGCAATCTTCAACTTATAAAATTACAATCACCAGGGAAGTGGTACTGAACAAATTATTGGAGCTGTGGGCTGACAAGTTCCCGGGTCCTGATGGACTTCATCCTAGGGTTTTAAAAGAAGTGGTTAGTGAGATAGTTAATGTGTTAGTTTTAATTTTCCAAAATTCTCTAGATTCGGGGAAGGTTCCATTAGATTGGAAAATGGCAAATGTAACTCCTTTATTCAAAATGGGAGGGAAACAGAAAGCGGGAAACTACAGGCCAGTTAGCATAACATCTGTCTTAGGGAAAATGTTAGAAGCTATTATTAAAGATGTTATAGCTGGGTATCTAGAAAAATTCAAGGTAATCTGGCAGTGTCAACATGGTTTTGTGAAAGGGAAACCATGTTTAACCAATTTATTGGAGTTCTTTGAGGGAGTTGCATGTGCTGTGGATAAAGGGGAACCAGTGGATGTATTGTACTTAGATTTCCAGAAGGCATTTGATAAGGTGCCACATCAAAGGTTATTGCAGAAAATAAAAGCTCATGGTGTAGGGGGTAACCTATTGGCATGGATAGAAGATTGGTTGGCAACAGGAAATAGAGAGTAGGCATAAATGGGTCATTTTCTGGTTGGCAGGATGTAATGAGTGGTGTGCCACAGAGATCTGTGCTGGGGCCTCAACTTTTTACAATTTATATAAATGACTTGGATGAAGGGACCTAAGGTATGGTTGCTAAATTTGCTGATGACACAAAGATAGGTAAGAAAGTAGGTTGTGAAGAGGACATAAGGAGGCTACAAAGGGATATAGATAATTTAATTAAGTGAGTGGACAAAGACCTGGCAAATGGAGTATAATGTGGGAAAGTGTGAAATTGTCCACTTTGGCAGGAAGAATAACAAAGAAGCATATTATCTAAATGGTGAGAGTTTGCAGAGCTCTGAGATGCAGAGGAATCTGAGTGTCCTAGTGCATGAATCGCAAAAGCAGGTACAGCAAGTAATTAGGAAAGCTAATAGAATGTTTTCGTTTATCGTGAGGGGAATCGAATACAAAAGTAAGGAGGTTATGCTTCAGCTATACAGGGCATTGGTGAGACCACATCTGGAGTACTGTGTACAGTACTGGCCTCCTTATTTAAGGAAGGATGTAAATGCATTGGAGGCAGTACAGAGAAGGTTTACTGGACTAGTACCTGGAATAGGTGGGCTGTATTATGAGGAAAGATTGGACAGGCTAGGCTTGTATCCGCTGAAACTTAGAAGAGTAAAAGGTGACTTGATTGAAACATATAAGATCCTGAGGGGTCTTGACAGTGTGGATGGGAAAGGATGCTTCCCCTTGTGGGAGAATCTAGAACTAAGGGTCACTGTTTAAAAATAAGGGGTCGCCCATTTAAGATGAGGAGAAATTTTTTCTCTCAGAGGGTTGTGAGTCTTTGGAATTCTCTTCCTCAAAAGGCGGTGGAAACAGAGTCCTTGAATATTTTTAAGGCAGAGGTAGATAGATTCTTGATAAGCAAGGGGGTGGAAGGTTATCGGGAGTAGGTAGAAATGTGGAGTAATCAGTTCAGCCATGAACTTATTGAATGGCGGAGCAGGCTCGACGGGCCGAGAGGCCTACTCCTGCTCCTAATTCATATGTTCGTATATAACTTTCAAAACAGCTTCAAGTTTTCGCAGCCTTTCGCTGTATCTGTCTTCTCTGAGAGTAGATGTTCCCTCTCTCTCTGCCTTGAGCCTGCCACCACTGGTTGTCTTCCTTTCTCACAGCATGGTGTGAGGCTGCAACCTCTGGTTGTCTTCCTTTCTTACAGCATGGTGTGAGGCTGCAACCTCTGGTTTCCTTTCTTACAGCCTGCCTCCTTCAGAAAATTTGTTAAATGTATCTGGAATCAAAAGTCAGTAGCTCATTGCCCTTTTTCAATATGCAAAGTCCAGAAGTCTGGTTTCAGCAGAATCACCCAGCTGCCCATTGTTTCCAAGTGTTAGAAGCTGCCAGGAACATTTGCATCTTCAGAATCAATGACTCCTTGTTTATGATCTGAAAGTTTGGGAGGGTGAAACCCATTGTTCTTCAGGTGTTATACACCTGCAGTCTCGGTTTTTCAAAAAAAGGTCTTTGATCTATGTTCTGTATTGTCTTGGTCACCAAGACTTTTGTCTTGTCTTTAAGCATAGTTGATGTGAGGTCACCTGACTTGTCTGACTCCATCTAAAACTTTTAAAAATCACAGTTTTAGCAACAAAATTATTTTACAAAGTCCAGCGTTTATAATACTTAGGACAACGTGTTCTGCAAATTGCAGCACTGTGCTGCTATAGGGGCCATGAATCTGACACCTTGGTATCAAAAGGAGATACTAGAACCAACAAGATATTTATTCTCACATCCATATATTTCAATTGTCGCTATTATAAAACCAAAGACTAAGCAGGCATATGGTACCAATGTATGCAGAGTTCACCAGTGATCTATCTGGCTACTATTAGTATCACTAGAATTCTCAATTCTCCTTCTGAAGTATATTTAAAAGCGCCAATTCTGCTTGAAATGCATATCTTATGGGAGGTCTGTTCCATTTGTCCAGTATCCAATGGAGTGGTAGGCAGTCGTTTTCTAAATTCGAACTTTCCTTGAAGCTTATAGTATATATACATAGTATGTTAATTATTCACCTTAATGTTCTGTACCATAATATCTTTAACTGTGAGGAAAGATGATCATTGTTTTAGTTTTAATCCTTTGGTCTGTTGATTTTATCTTGTAATTTTGATATCAATTTGTTTGTATGTTGCGCAACTGCATTGAATAGAGAGCCACAAGTGAGGTAATTTTAAGCTCTGCTGGTTTTTGTGAGAACACCTTATAGGAGTGCACAATATCCACATAAAAGTGATCAAGGTCATATCACGGGCACTCCTGTTGTATCTGAAAAAATCTTTTTTTAAAAATTGGAAAAATGCAACAATTCTATTTGGAAAATTTTTCGAGACCTCATCATACTGGTTGAGCTTTACAGCCAGTGTGAATCACAATATGGTGGATGCATTTCTTGTGATTTCTTATCCATTGGAATCAGTGGCTGCATGCTAGGCCACCCCCCACAGCACAGGATCTTGTGTTGGTTTCCTTTTCTTTGCCCTTTATACATCCTTTCAATGTTTACCCTTTTTCTCTTTCTAAACTGGATATTTGTGTGTCTTGTGATGCCAGGAATAATCTTGGTTATTAAAGCTCTTGATGGCTATTTTGAAAGTGAGTTTGAAAAACAAAACAGAATCTCTTGGAATAGCACAGTTGACATTTTTTCAGCCACGTATCTGGATCTCTCTAATTCCATTGATGTGGAATGCTGGTTCTGGAACTGTACTTCTCTAAGCTGTTAAGTTTAATGTAGATTTGAGATTTGAGATGATAAGCCTTTACGGGTAGTGAAGTGCTTTAATTACTGGACACACTTGGCCAGGCTCTAGCTTTTTCCGATTTGTATTGGCTGTTTTTCTTTTCTGTGTAAACAAAATAGCATCTGTTCTCATAAATGGCATGAGGACTTTCAGACGAAGCTTACTGCACTGAAGTTGCAGGATGAAGCATATCAGCAGCCAGTGCATTATTTCAGCAGCTGTTGTGGACACAAGTGCATTGTACACAGCTCATCTTGGATACTATGGACATAACATTCAAAGACTTAATAGCTAGCTACAACCTGCTATAAATGATATGTATAGCGAAATATGTTTCTCTTTCTTCAGTAAATTACTATGAATTGAACTGTTGAACGATTACTCTACTGATGGCTTGCTTCTCTCCACATGTCATAATGCATTTCAGTAGGCTTAGGTTGTACAATACTTCAGCTATATGTTGAAAAGGCAACTTACCTGGTGCCCTAGACAATATCACTAAAATAGATTATCTGAGCATTATCACATTGCAGTTTATGGGAAATTGCTGTGTGCAATCTGACACATTTTCTAGATTATAACAGTGACACTTTAAAAAGTACTTCATTTGGAACATCCTGATGTCATGAAAGGTGCTGCATAAATGCCTGTCTTTCTTTTACCAATTTGAAACCTGCTGGAATATAAACATTCAAATATGCATTGGTGGCTCAATACTAAACGAGCAGAGTCACATTAATACCTATGATTTCTTGCAGAGTGTCTTACCAGTTCCAGTCAGGGTATTTCCTTGTCCACTTTATTAAGCAGTGTATTATGTAGTGTAAATGCATTTAAACAGATGAGCTTTAAAATAGATGCCACGTGTTTTTTTTCCCCCTATATATTGACAGGTAGGTGATCTCAGATAGCGTTCAAAGACAAGACAATTACTCTGTTGTGGTTCAAAAGCCAGGTAGATTTATCAACTGAGGTCTGTTGCGTCAGTGAAATGATTGTCTTTTTCCCACAGTGTGATCTTCTCTCCTGACCAACAGCACATCCACTGGGCAACATGATACTGAATCAGTCTGGTTCTTCACATGGTGCTGTATAATATAAGGAAATTAACTGCTGCCAGTAACACTAAATGGCTAGTTGCTTTTGGAAAAAAAACTTTATTCATAAAAGTTTGTAAAAAAAATTACAAAACAGTTCAAATTTGACATTTCAGAAAGTGCAGTAGAGATCAGATTCCTTTGATTCAGAACATAAGGTGCCTCACTACTCTTTACATTCCATTTTATATGCAGTGTACATTTGCATTACATATCAAAAATAATTTTTTGGTGGAAACAGTCTGTGGGTTTTCCCATGGGTTTTCCCCTTAGTTCACTGTGTCGGGAGGACCTTACACAGTGGCCTTTCCCCATTGAGTCTTTGTAGCGGCTGCCCCAAGTTTTTGTGCGTCCCCCAGCACATAGTCCTGGAAAATGCAATGTGCCAGTCTGCAGCACTCGGTTGTGGACAACTCTTTGCACTGGAAGACCAGCGAATTTTGGGCAGACAAAAGAGTGTCTTTCACAGAGTCGATGGTCCTCCAGCAGCAGTTGATATTTACCTCGATGTGTGTCCCTGGGAACAGACCGTAGAACGCAGAGTCCTGTGTTACAGAGCTGCTCGGGGTGAAGCTCTACAAAAACCACTGCATCTCTTTCCAGACCTGCTTTGCAAAGTCACATTCCAGAAGGAGGTGGACGATAGTCTCTTCCCCACCACAGCCACCTCATCAGCAGCATGCGGAGGCGCTGAGACTCCGGGCGTGCAGGAAGAATCTGACGGGGAGGGCCCTTCTCACCACCAGCCAAGCTACCTCTTGGTGCTTGTTTGAAAATTGTGATGATGAGGCATTCTGGCAAATTACATTGACAGTCTGCTCGGGGAACCATCTGACAGGATCCACCATCTCCTTTTCCCGCAGGGCATCGAGGACATTATGTTCAGACCTCTGCCTGATGAACTTGTGGTCAAAGGTGTTTTTCTGCACAAATTTCTCCACGAAGGATAGGTGGTACGGCACGGTCCAACTGAATGAGCATTCTGCGGCAATGCGGCCAGACCTATCCTCCTGTTTGCATATTGGGGGTCTACGCACAGCTTGATGCAGCCACACAAAGGTGGCCATCAGGATGAGGGCAAAATTGGGTACGCTTTTCCCCCCTTTATCTAGAGATTTGAACATCATGTCCCTGCGGACATGGTCCATTTTCGATCTCCAGATAAAGTGGATGATGGCTTGGCAACCGCCACTGCGCAAGAGTGGGGTATGGGCTAGACCTGCGCTATGTACAGTAACAACGGGAGCACCTCGCACCTGATGACCAGGTTCTTACCTGCAATGGAGAGGGAGTGTCACTCCCACATGCCCAGTTTCTGTTTCACCATGGCTACACGCTCCTTCCAGGTTTTGGTGCATGCCCCAGCCCCTCCGAACTATATGCCCAGTAACTTCAGGTAGTCTGTCCTGGTGGTGAAGGGAGCAAAGGATCAGTCGGCCTAGTTCCCAAAGAACATAGCCTCACTCATGCCATGACTTATTTTGGCGCCTGAGGCCAGTTCGAATTGGGGGTCGCAGATGCTCATCAGTCTGCGAACTGACAGCGGATCCAAGCAAAAGATGGTGACGTCTTCCATGTACCGGAAGCCTTTGACCTGAGTGCCTCCGCTGCCTGGTATTGTCACCATCTTATGCCCGCATCCTTTCTGATGGACTCAGCAAAAGGATCGATACAGCAAGAAAACAAACAAAACAGGGGAGACAGGACAGTCCTGCCTGACTCCAGATTTGATCGGAAAACCTTCCAATTCCTACCCATTAATTGAGACTGCACTAATGATGTTTGTGTAGAGCAGTTGGATCCAATTGCGGATTTCCTCCCCAAACCCCATTTTGGAGAGCCCGTCCATGGGTAGTACTGTAGAGATTCATGCAGGATTTAATGGGCTGCATTGTCAAGGCTGCAGATCAAGACTGCTTTTAGCCTCTTGGAAGGGGGCGTGGTAACAGACTTGATGGTGGCTTTCTGTGTGACCTTCCCAAACAATTCAATGACTCTACTCAACTCTTCATCAAGTGAGTTTGTTTTCATGAATATGCACACTGCAAATATACAAAGACAGCTGGGAAAAGAATTGAACATTAAAATACTTGGATCCAAGGTGATGATTATGGAAGGCAGAAAAATGTGAGAGTCATTACTTTGTTGAGACAGGTAGTTTTTTCCGATGTACCAGAAGGCAAAGCAACTTGTGCCAGTGCTGTGCATCTCCTTGTGGTTAGTCGCCGGCCTACCTAATTGGTCATGAGTGTGGCATGAGAAGAAACTAAAACTGGGAGTAGAATTTCACACCATGACTGCTAGTTAACACGGCTCTGGAATATAGTATTACAGTACAGTGCTATATAATTCTCAAAGGGGAGTGGCCGATCTTTAAGTTGATACATTCTTGCTGTTAACTTGTATCCAACAGGTACGAGATACTTGCTCCCTGTGTGGATGAGGAAAAGGGCTGCTGGGAGGATGAGCCAACTGACCATGGCACCGTGGTGCAGAAGGCCATTCAAGAGGGGGGAGCAAAAAGACAAGTGGTAGTTATAGGGGATTCTATAATTAGGGGGATAGATAGTATCCTTTGCAAGCCGGATCGGGAGTCCCGCATGGTGTGTTGCTTGCCCGGTGCCAGGGTGCAGGACATCTCTGACCGGCTTGAAAGGATATTGGAGCGGGAGGGGGAGGATCCAGTTGTTGTGGTCCACGTTGGGACTAACAACATAGGCAAGGCTAGGATGGAGGACCTGTTTGGGGATTATAAAGCACTAGGAACAAAATTAAGGAACAGGTCCTCGAGGGTCATAATCTCCGGATTACTGCCCGAGCCACGTGCAAATTGGCATAGGGATAAGAATATTAGGGAAGTAAACACGTGGCTAAGGGAGTGGTGTGGGAAAGAGGGGTTCCATTTCATGGGACATTGGCATCAGTTTTGGAACCGGGGGGATCTGTACCGATGGGACGGTCTCCACCTGAACCGATCTGGAACCAGTGATCTAGTGAAACGGATAAATAGGGTGGTCTCGAGGACTTTAAACTAGTGACTCGGGGGGAAGGGAAAGGGAAAACGACAGGGAGTATGATAAATAAAAAGGTAAGCAGCAGGCTAACATGTGTGCAGGAGGGTTTAAGTTCAAGGCAGACTATGAAAGAAGCAGAAAGGAAGGATAACTCAGGAGATATTATTAGAGATGTTGGGAATCATGAGGGTAAGAAAGCTAGCATAAAGGCACTTTACCTGAATGCTCGTAGCATTCGTAACAAGGTTGATGAGTTAACGGCACAAATCATCGTGAATGAATATGATTTGGTAGCCATTACGGAGACATGGTTACAGGTTGGTCACGACTGGGAGTTAAATATCCAGGGGTACCAGACTATTCGGAAGGACAGACGGGAAGGTAAGGGAGGTGGTGTAGCTCTGATTTTCAAGGACGACATCAGGGCGGTGCTGAGAGATGATATAGGTTCTATGGAGAATGAGGTTGAATCCATTTGGGTGGAAATTAGAAACTCGAAGAAGAAAAAGTCATTGATAGGCGTAGTCTATAGGCCACCAAATAATAACATCACATTGGGGCGGGCAATAAACAAAGAAATAACTAATGCCTGTAAAAATGGTACGGCAATTATCATGGGGGATTTTAATCTACATGTAGATTGGTCGAACCAGCTCAGTCAGGGTAGCCTTGAGGAGGAATTCGTTGAGTGTATCCGTGATAGTTTTCTTGAACAGTATGTAATGGAACCAACGAGGGAGCAAGCTATCCTAGATCTAGTCCTGTGTAATGAGACAGGAATAATTAATGACCTCATAGTGAGGGATCCTCTTGGAAGGAGTGATCACAGTATGGTTGAATTTAGAATACAGATGGAAAGTGTGAAGATAAAATCCAATACCAGGGTCCTGCGCTTGAACAAGGGGGACTACAATAGAATGACGGAGGACTTGGCGAAAGTGGACTGGAAACAAAGATTTTACGGTGGGACAGTTGACGAGCAGTGGAGGACTTTCAAAGCAATTTTTCAAAGTGCTCAGCAAAAGTATATTCCAGTGAAAAGGAAGGACTGGAAGAAAAGGGGTAATCTGCCATGGGTGTCTAAGGAAATAAGGGAGGCTATCAAATTGAAAGAGAAGGCATACAAAGTGGCCAAAAGCAGCATGAAACTAGAAGATTGGGAAAACTTTAAAGGTCAACAGAAAGCCACAAAAAGAGCTATAAAGAAAAGTAAGATGGAACATGAGAAAAAACTAGTACAGAATATAAAGACAGATAGCAAAAGTTTCTATAAATATATAAAATGAAAAAGAGTGGCCAAAGTAAACGTTGGTCCTTCAGAGGATGAGAAGGGGAATTTAGTTATGGGATATGATGAAATGGCCGAGGCATTGAACAGGTATTTTGTATCGGTCTTCTCAGTGGAGGACATTAATAACATGCCAGTAATTGACAAAGAGACGAACGTAGGTGAGGACCTGGGAACAATCATTATTATGGAAGAGGTAGTGTTGGGCAAGCTAATGGAGCTAAGGATTGATAAGTCTCCTGGCCCTGATGGAATGCATCCCAGGGTACTAAAAGAGATGGCGGGAGAAATAGCAGGTGCACTGACGGTAATTTTCCAAAATTCGCTGGACTCTGGGGTAGTCCCAGTTGATTGGAAAACAGCAGATGTGACGCCACTGTTTAAAAAGGCAGGTAGACAAAAGATGGGGAATTGTAGACCGATTAGCTTAACCTCTGTAGTGGGAAAGATGCTTGAGTCTATTATCAAGGAAGAAATAGCAGGGCATCTCGATAGAAATTGTCCCGTTGGGCAGACACAGCATGGGTTCATGAAGGGCAGGTCATGCTTGACAAATCATTTGGAATTCTATGATGATATGTTGCAGCTGTATAAGGTACTGGTGAGGCCGCACCTGGAGTACTGTGTGCAGTTTTGGTCTCCTTACTTGAGAAAGGATATACTGGCACTGGAGAGGGTGCAGAGGAGGTTCACTGGGTTGATTCCGGAGTTGAGGGGGTTGGCTTATGAGGAGAGACTGAGTAGATTGGGATTATATTCATTGGAGTTCAGAAGAATGAGGGGGGGATCTTATAGAAACATATAAAATCATGAAGGGAATAGATAAGATACAAGTAGAAAGGATGTTTACACTGGCAGGTGAAGCTAGAACAAGAGGGCATAGCCTCAAGATTAAAGGGAGCAGGTTTAGGACTGAATTAAGAAGGAACATCTTCACCCAGAGGGTTGTTAATCCTTGCCCAGTGAAGTAGTTGATGCTTCTTCAGTAAACGTCTTTGAAGCTAAGGTAGATGTCTTTTTGAACAATAAAGGAATTAAGGGATACGGTGGGAGCGCGGGTAAGTGGATCTGAGTCCACGAAAAGATCAGCCGTGATCTTATTGAATGGCGGAGCAGGCTCGAGGGGCTGGACGGCCTACTCCTGCTCCTAGTTCTTATGATCTTATGATGTGCACTTATTGTTAGAAGAATATGCTTTTTATATAGCTTAAAATGGATAGAAACAAACCTGTATTAAATATGATGGTGTTTTGAATACTAGCCAGAAGAGGCAGATAAAAAAGATTGCTGGATATTTCCCAAAATGTTCGACTTGACGTAACCAATCTTCCCTCTGGAATTCTATTTTTGTAAATCTTGAAAGGTGATTCGTCATCCTTTGATAATTTTTCACTCAGCTGTTGACATTAGTTGAACAATAGTGGAGATATAATCAAATATGTTGGATAAGTGGAACAGACTGCAGATTAAGATGTCAGGGATTAGTCAGTGCATTCACTCCATGTGTTGCTGCTGTGCATTTTCCACGTACCTGTAGGGTACTGATTGACAACTATAATTCTCTACGTGGTGTGTTTGTTACCCTGCCCGTGCTGGTGCGTTTGCAGCAGGACCTTGGTAGGAGAGGCATTCAGCGGAGAGGGAATGAATTGCAGGGAAGGGAGCAAATAGATGGCAATGGAAGGAAGAGGTTAGAAGCAGGGAGCGGTGCTTTAGAGCGCGGGAGGAAAGAGAGTGCCAGTATTAATGTGGGGGGGTATAATGGAGGGTATGACAGAGAAGAGGGCTGAGTTGAAATGTGGGGTTAGAAAATATATGTGGACTGGGACTGGGAGCAGGTTGAATGTGCAATTTATACATAACTTAGTAGAATCGAAAACTCTGTGAACCAGTGGGAGATTGACAGTTGAGGTAAAGTGGAAATGACGGTGGGTTTCTTAAATCTAAATACTGTTTGATTTTCCTTTTTTAAGTTTAAAACTCTATCACTTATGAAGAATTAAAAGTGCTTAAAGTTAATCAGAATGGATAATTTTAATGTAAAATTTCAACATTTTCCACATTCTCCCAGAACCCCCTGCCCCCTTAGAAATGCAGTGACCAATTTTGCACTTTCAACCTTTGGACTCCACCCCTCATACTTTGTTTCACATAGGGCTGGATTTTGTTCTCAGCCGGAGGTCGAGTTTTGTGGTGCGGGGGGTGGGGTGCGCAGAGAATCGGAACAGCAGCAGCTGCCGCGGAGCCCGACGCCGGGATTGCCGGCCCGATCTTCCCGGCAGCGGCGAGGCTCCTTGGCGGCACCTCTGCCGGTCTGCGATGGGATCCTACTTTACATATTTAAAATACCTCTCTGCATAAATTTAAATTTAATTCCCTTCAGTTCCTAATCTTGAGCATGTTGTGCGGCACTCCGTGCCGGCACTTCCCGTCCAGGAGAAGCTGGCGCCAGTGAGGTGGGGAAAAGGTCAACTCTGCATTATTTAGAACACAGTGGCGCAGTGGTTAGCACCGCAGCCTCACAGCTCCAGCGACCCGGGTTCAATTCTGCGTACTGCCTGTGTGGAGTTTGCAAATTCTCCCTGTGTATGCATGGGTTTCCTCCGGGTGCTCCGGTTTCCTCCCACAGCCAAAAGACTTGCAGGTTGATAGATAAATTGGCCATTATAAATTGCCCCTGGTGTAGGTAGGTGGTAGGGGAATATAGGGGCAGGTGAGGATGTGGTAGGAATATGGGATTAGTGTAGGATTAGTATAAATGGATGGTTAATGGTCGGCACAGACTTGGTGGGCCGAAGGGCCTGTTTCAGTGCTGTATCTCTAAATCAAATCAAAATAAAATCAAACTGTGTGCAGGGCTGGCAGCCTGTTAAAAATGGCACCAGCACTTGCTCCTGCATCAGGTGACGCCTGTGATTGGCATCGCCAGTGCTGCCCCCACGAAGTGATTGGGGTGGGGGGTGGGGTGGGGTGGGGTTGGCCGCCGTCAATTTGTAATGTGGCCGCCCGCCGCGTAATTGCAATGGCGTGGGTCCTGTATGAGGCGGCTGCCATTTTCAGCACCTGCTGCCGCTCCTGGTGGCAGGACAACAAAATCCAGGCCATAGGTTGATTCCCTCCCTCCTGCCTCCCAGCCACAACACTTGTAAAAGAATTTTTTTTCCAAAAAATATACTTACAACTTTTATGAATAAAGTACATTGCATAACAGTTCAAATTTGGCAATACATAAAGTGCAATACAGTTCACTTGTTTTCAATAAATTATATGAGGTACTGCACTACACTTGCCATTACAGGCTAGAATGTTGCATTTCCTACATTATTACAAATTACATAAATTACAAAGTCTGTGGAGCTACTTGTTTTCATCTGCTTCTAATCAGAATTGCTCTTAAGTTTTATCCACTTCTTGGGGATTGAGTCAACTTTTCTGAAGCTGTTGGTCAGTTTGTTTGTGTGTGTGTGTGTTTGCACTGTCACAGTTGTCTTGCTGATGTGCACGTAACAGGTCATCAGGATATCTTGTGAACACTCTATGGGCTAAATTTTCATTCAGCAAAGGTGGCGGGTTTGGAGACAGGCGTGCTGGCAAGTTCGCGCTGTTGGTCGGCATGCTGGTCTGCTGGCATGTTCCCGCCTCTGGCCTACTTTTGAGGGAGGCTGCTTCCTGGGATGATTGTTACCCACCTGCCACCATGAGTAGCCAATTAGGCCAATTAAGTATGCATTGAGATACTCTTCACACACTATCTGGAAGTTTCCATGGGCAGATGGGCCCCTCGTTGAGGCTGAAGCCTGTTGGATGGATGCAGGCAGCCTCCTGGCAGCAGGCCAGGGGGTCAGTGATGCCTCATTTAACTTACACCCCCACCCCCCCCTGCTCCCCACAGACACGATTGTCAGAGTGCTACAGCTGCAGTCACAGGCCTGCCAGTGGAGGGGCTTCTCCTCCCCACCACAATGCTGGCCTGGCAGCTGTGCCATATTTTGTTTTTAAACTTTCTACAGCCTTCAAAGGGTACCTCTATCTTGAGGCACCCTCTTGTTCTCGCACCTACATCAGCAGTCCCACCTCTCCCAGTGAGGCTGCCGGCCATCCAGAGTCTTGGGTGCTCCACTGGCTCTCCTGGCTGTGGAGCCTGTCTGCCATCCTTAATTGGACGGGGCTCCCAGAGACGGACTCTTAATTGACCGCCTTCCAGAAAATCTCCCTTGGTGTCCGACCACCGGCATTTCCGGGTTCCCAACCCTCATTTCATCTCGGATTGGGACTCCGGGAGCAAAAATCTAGCCCCATGTGATGGATTCAGAGTGGTGTGTATGCAAAGACCTGAGAACAGATTGGCTGTTTGTGCAAGAGACTGAAGGAGAGAAAAAAGACCGTTGTGCATGAGTAGAATACCAACATATTTCAAGGTAGAATCCTGCGGTGCAGCCTACAGTCTGATTACAGTTTTATTTGGAAGTGGGATCTCGCCTAAACAGTAGTTCAGTGCTAATACATGTTGGAAGATTTTGGATTGCTTATGAGAATATTACATAGAATATGCAGCACAAAAAGAGGCCATTCAGCCCAACCAGTTCATACTGGTTTTTATGCTCCAGTCGAGCCTCCTCCCATCCTTCCTCATCAAACTCTATCAGCATAACCCTCTTTTCCCTTCTCCCTCATATGCTTATCTAGCTTCCCCTGAATATTGCATTGTCTAGGCGTTTCGCCAGAAATGATATTACCATAAGTACCTAGTGACCATATGTACATGCAGCTTTTTCACATCAGTTGGCAAATAGTGGGCCTAGGGTTAGCCTGGTAGCAGCACTTGACTGTAAGTTGACTTGAGCAGTTTGCAAATCCAGCTTTTCAAATTGGGCTGCATACCATCGTCACCTGTTCCATTTAAGAGGCCAAAGCCCAGGAGGTCCATTTGCAAAATCTAGTGTCCGTTTCTCAGGATTAAAAATCACACAATCTACCACCTAACTTGGCTGTTTCACAGCGTTGACCACAGCTGTGAAACAGACCAACAGAACAAGGAGGAATATGCAAGGTGGCAAAAGTTTTTATAAAACGTTAATCTTGCTCTGAAATAAATATATTTCTAAATATGAGTTCTTATACAATGACATGTACAAATAGTGTTATTTTCAAAAGCTTGCCTGCGTTTAGTCATTTTAAGTTAAATTTTAAGATTACTAATACTGGATGTAAATGAAATGTTTACAGTTTTACAAGTTAAACTGTATGTGCATTCTTCATTCTGTGAGCCTTATAATAAAAATTGAAAAAAATGACTTCATGTTGTGGTAACTGGTTGTGTGATAAAAGGATAGATTACATAGTAACACCCAAGGCGACTATTAGCATATTGATTATTATACAATTATTTGCACACCCTGATCGTCTCCCACCCACAATACAATATCTCAATCTCAACAGTCATCTGAATGGCTTGTAATGAGCCCTGCCTCTCAATTACTAAGAGTGCCGTAATCAAGGAATAACAATTTGCTTAGTAATGACCTGGTTCTGACTCGGCCCTAAGTAATGGGAAGGCAATTTAATTTCTATTGGTAATTAGGAAGATTCCGTTATTGCTAATGAGGTATCACTTGACTACAAATAGCCATATAGCCATGTAGCATGCAGTACCTTCATTGCTGTACTGTCCGCTGCTGCGGATAAAAGGGAAGAGTGAGATTGAAGCTGATGAAATGTGAATAGATGAGGATACAAGTTGAGTAAAACAAACAGAAGAGAGCTCCATCACTGAAATCACTCAAACTAACTTTAAAAAAAAGATGTAATTTGGGTGGGGGTGGGGGGCAGGAGGAGGAGGCCCCAATATAAGGTCATTTGGAGTCGCACACTGTATACAAACAAGGGCAGGTCACCTTGTTTTCAGGGCATGACCAATGAGTCTTTGAACCAGCCTGCAGGAGACACACAACTGCAGTCGTTGATGAGTTTCCCTCTAATTTTTCTTCCTCCTTCAGGCCAGGCATTAGTTTTTTCCTTCAAAATGGCTGAGGTTAAAGGTGACATTGAATGGCAAGACCATAGTGTTTCAGTAATCGCAAGAATAGATTCATTATGATAATGTGCAGAAATGCAGATGCTCAGAAACAGATTTCAAATAACTGGCAATTGAGGAGTATTTTTTCATCCGGGGGAGGTGGGGTCTGGAACTCTCTGCCTGAAAGGATAGCAGAGGCAGAAACCCTCATTGCATTTAAAAACTACTTGGATAAGCACTTGAAGTGCTGAAACCTATAGGGCTATGGAATAAGAGCTGGAAATTGGGATTAGTCTGGAAAGCTCTCCTCCTTTCGCCTGGCACAGATACGATGGGTCAGATGGCCTCCTTCTTTGCCATACATTTTCCATGTTTCTATGAGGTATAAGCTGTATTGTGAGAATGAATACAAGTCATCTCTTAACAGGAAAAGTAACTCTGGGGCCGGATATTTTGAAGAGTACACTTGACTCTAGCTCTCTTCCCATATATTTTAGTCAAATCTTTGCATCCATTATATTTTTGCAATACTTTCAAAAAGTTCCTGTTTACAGCCATTCCATTGTTTTGGGATATGTACTTAAAAGAAGTGAAGCCAAAAACATTTAAGTTTTGAGCATAATACTCAGAATACATTGTGTTCATTTTAAAAAAAAGATAACCCCAGGAAGTTTGGATTGAATATCCATAAAATTTGAAGTTTAAAACTCAATAGGCTTTTATAAAATTATAGATCACATGGCCTGATCTCTTGTGTATTTGTGAGCTTGAGTTGCTTGAGGGAAGTGTGCAGAACTCCAGATAAAGTATATAGTTACATGACGTTTTGACACCATTTGTTCCTGGACCATTTTATTCAGTCCTGGTGCTTTAGGTCTATGTGTGTCTAATGGGTCTTGGAAAAGGAGCAAAGGTTGAATGCAGACAATGATTTATGTTCAGTTGTAGTACAGTTGGCTAGCTTTGAAAAGTGGGTAGCGTAATTCTTGAGAGAGATCATCCCCAACAGAGAACAGAAGTCAGATGTGCCACACAGAAAGTAGAATACATTGATAACTGGTTAGATGTTATAATAACTTATACATAAATGAAATATGAATGATTTCAATTATCTACACTCCAGTTAAAAATGTCCTCCATTATCTGCCAGAATATTGTTGGAATTTGGGGCTTATTTTTAATGGACAATGTAGAATGCAATGGGGAGTTTCAAATGGATATTTCACACAGTTTCTAATCCAGCAGGTAAGCTATATGTGCAGCTTTTGCATTTAGCTTCAGGTCAGCACACCAATGGATGTTGAGAGCTTGGACTCAATGGAACAGTAGGAGTTGGGTTGTCACCGTTATTTCAAGAATAGCTTCATTTTAAAATGGAGAATCTGGGTCTTATCTGCACATGTTGACAACTTGATTAGGTAATCTAAATAGAATGATCAAAGCAAACACATAGTGCCAGACGATGTATGGGAGAATCTCAACGATCCACTAATTTCCATTAACCCCAGAGGGGGTAGTGAATAATTGAGGCTCCATTATAAATATTTTAATTATACGAGTTTCACAATTGGATAGTGTCTGTTGATGAAGGGGTACAGGTGCTAGCACTTTTCACAAGCAATAATGCTGGCAACATCGAGTTGTTCAAGCCCTATTTGAATAGCAGCTGAGATTAGACTTGTGTGAATGCTGAACGTTACTGAACTTCTCGTAACACTTTTTGTATAGGTAGCAAAATAAATAATGCAAATCCAAGGACTTTATATTCTGCCTTTGAGAAAACAACTGGTAAGATTCTATGGCTCTGTGTGTGGCTGTGTTTAGTTCAGTATTGTAGTCAATGCGCTGGCTGTCAGTCTTGGTTCAGTATTGTAGTCAATGCACTGGCTGTCAGTCTTGGTTCAGTATTGTAGTCAATGCACTGGCTGTCAGTCTTGGTTCAGTATTGTAGTCAATGCACTGGCTGTCAGTCTTGGTTCAGTATTGTAGTCAATGCACTGGCTGTCAGTCTTGGTTCAGTATTGTAGTCAATGCACTGGCTGTCAGTGAAGCCTATATGGGCTAAGGATTTGCATTTTCTACACAAGTAGCCTGGAAATGGCAGATTTGTCAACACCTGGAATATTGTTACATCTATGTTTTTCTAAAAGCTTGTTTTGTCTTTTTAATGTATGTTAATAAGTCCTGCATGGCAACAAGATAGGATTAGTCTTTCCACTTTCTCAGCTAATTGTTAATTAACTTGCCACTTCTGGAGATATTTCCTGTATCTTGCAGTTGGCAAACTATTTGCAGCAATTGAACCTGGGGTTCGCTGGACAAAATGATCTTTGTGCCTGGCCAGAGGGGGCAGCACGAGGAAACTCTTCTTTTAGCACTGGCCATTTATATTTACATAAAACCTTTTAACGTAGTAAAATGGCTCAAGGTGCATTATTAAACAAAATTTGATACCAACTCGCATAAGAAAATAATAGGGCAAATGACCAAAAGCTTGGTCAAAGAGCCAGGTTTGAAGGAACATCTTAAAGGAGAAAAGAGAGGCTGAGAGATGTAGAGTTTAGGGAGAGAATTCCAGAACTTAGGGCATTGGCAGCTGAAGGCACAATGACCAGTTGTGGTGCAATTAAAATCAGGAATGCGCTGGAGACCAGAATTCGAGGAGCGTAGATATCTCGGGGTTACAGGCCTGGAGGAGTTCACAGAGGATTGCAAGATAAGGAGGGGCAAGGCCATAGGGATTTGAAAACTAGGATGAGATTTTACAAAATTGAAGTGTTGCTGAACCGGGCACCAATGTAAATTAGTGAGGACAGGGATGATGGGTGAATGGGACATAGTGCAAATGAGGACACGGGTTGCAAAGCTTTGGGTGACCTCAAGTTTACAGAGGGTAGAACATGGGAGGTCGGTCAGAAGGACATTGGAATAGTTCTGATGAAAGTTCACAGACCTGAAACATTAACTCTGCTTCTCTCTCCACAGATGCTGTCAGACCTGCCGAGTATTTCCAGCACTTTCTGTTTTTATTTCAGATTTCCAGCATCTGCAGTATTTGCTTTTATTTTATATTGGAATAGTTGAGTCTAGAGTTAACTAGGTTTTAATGAGCTTCACTTGTTGGTTTTGTGGATTAAAACCACCAGTGCAGTTTATGAACACTGAGCTCAACTTTTCATTAACATCCCCTGCCACCACACCCGTCCCCCCCGCCCTCAGATCCTGCCTCTGAATTTGGGACAGAAAGTGGATGTTAACAGTCGAATTCAGGCTTGTTGATTTATCTCTTTTTAAAAATGAATCATTTCACAGTTGAGGATGCTTTCCCTCTCCCCACCCCCAAACAGGGCTATTATTGTTTGCCCTATTAATGGGAGCCAACTGTGCAACAGCCCCAACAAACAAATTTCTCTGCAGCACCTGTGGAAGAGCCTGTCACTCCAGAATTGGCCTTTATAGCCACTCCAGGCGCTGCTTCACAAACCACTGACCACCTCCAGGCGCGTATCCATTGTCTCTCGAGATAAGGAGGCCCAAAAGAATTAATGGGAAAACTAAAAGGGGCATTGCCTTCATTGTCATATTTGATGAATTGTTTATGTTTAAACACAGAACATGAGGGAGTAAATTCTATTGAAACACAAAGTGGATCACTTGAATGTGATGTCAACATGATGGAAATAGTGCACAGTTCTCCCTAAATAATGGTTAGGAAAATGCACTTAGGAAATTATTTTTGTGAGGAAGGCTATCCCCTTTAAGAGATCCTTCAGCTTGAAAATGGCCTGTCTAGTGCAACTTCACTTTCATGTATCAACTTTATAACTCCCCATATCCTTATGCCATTCATAAAGCAGAAGCCAAAGAAAGATTTGATTTGATTTGAATCTGGCGTCTTCTGTATTGGGTGGCAGAGAGAACAAGGTTTACTGGAGGTGATTATATCCAGAGGCAAATGTGCACTTCAGATTCATTTAATTTAATGTACTATTTTAATGTACTATCTATTTTCAAATGAGTGATTAAAAGGTACATTGACTATCCAGACCAGAAGGTTCCAGCTACGATTTGTGTTGAGTCAGTTGATCTCTAGCTGAGGAATTGGTAATGTTTGCTGCAGTTGAACTCAATTTCCCTCATTTAGTGAGAGGAAAACTGGGACAGAATTCCTGATCATGATCTAACAAACTCTGCTGGATATGTCTGTGTGTGGACATTGGGTGAGGATGGGATCAAACTATGAAGTCTGGGTTTGAAGCTCCTGTGTTTCGCTTGTTCGAGATATCAGAGAGAAGACTGGTGCCTTGTATCAGTTGATGCTTTTCATAGACCAGGGCAGAAAATTAACAATGAAGTATTTGCTGATTTTAACAAATGTAAATTTTACAATTGGATGGATGGCACGAACACATTGGTTCTCTGAACAGGAAAGCAGGAATTCTATAGTTGTTTGGAGGTCGAACCTATTTAAGAAAGAAAGGAACTGCATTTAATATGCTTCATTATCAGACAATGACATCATTGGTGCTGTCCGTTGCCACATAGAGTATGAGTGCAATGTTGGCACTGGGCCAAAGAATGTGAATGAATCTACGCCGCCCTGAATACTATATGACGAAACCATGGACTTCTCTAACGGATTTTCAGCGTGGTACATATTTACCTTTTCATGGTCAATAAAATATTTTTATGAGATTGGTAAACCCTTGTGTTTGTTAGTTAAAGGGATCTCCGTATTGGGAAATTAAAATTTCTATTTTTGACACCCAGTGTCCCTCTTAGACATAGCATGGTTTGATGTAGAGTAAATCACCCTCTATCCTACCCCAGCAGAGTTCTTATTCAGAAACACATCAACTTTTACATCAATGTGACTTTTCTACTTTCTACAACTTAGTTCTGTGTCCTTGCTGAGCAAGATGTGACATGATATTGATATGCATGAAGTGTTATGTTGGCCATTAGGAACTGGGTGAGATCAAACTTGGGTCACATTTAGTGCTTTTCAGAAGATGGAAACTTTTCAACCCCTCAGTCTCTGCTGGTTTCAAAGTCAAATTCTGAGCATGAAAGCACAGTATTCCAAAAATTGAATCTCCCAGTTTCTTACCTGAGCTCATCTTTCCGCCTCCTCCTATTGCCCAAACCATTTTTTGAAGACCCCGTTGCCTGCACTGGATCACTGGTTCAGGATCGTGCAGTTTGTATTTACAGAGGGTAGAGTTTTTGATTTTTTTTCTATTAAAAAGGCAACAGAATAATACAGAGAGAACCACTGAACCCACTCTTTTCCTCCCCAGCTCGATTGATCTACCTCCACTATGAGGAAATCAAAGAAATTCTACTTTTTTTCCTTGCAACATCTAGCCAAGACTTAACTGCAGTCAACGATTTTCTTTTTCCTTGTATGTCTGGTAAAGCTCATAATTTTAGAGATAAACACTGGCAAGTCAACTAAGTTGGAGTAATTTGAAGAATTTGAACTATGTATCCGCCCTGCTTATCTTGTCACGTAGGGTCAATATTACAGGCACAGCACATCCAGTCACAGTAATTAACATGCATTGTAAGCATGCAATATATTACCTTGTGTATATAGCTCAACCTACAAAATATAAACCAAGCCATTTCGCTGTTGTCACTTTAAATTTATGTATCTATGCCAAATAATGGACTATATCCTGGTGCAATGTGATACATTTTTAGAATCTTTCTTTAAAAGTTTATTTTTGTGATATCGGCATTGCTTACAAGGCCAGCATTTATTGCCCATCCCTAGTTGCCCTTAAGAAGGTGCTGGTGAGCTGTCTTCTTCAACCACTTCAGTCAATGTGGTGTAGGTACACCCACAGTGCTAATAGGAAGGGAGTTCCAGGATTTTGCACCAGTGACTATGAGGGAACGATGCTATTATGTGCAAGTCAGGATGGTGTGCGACTTGGAATGGAATTTGGAAGTGGTGGTGTTCCTATTCACCTGCTGCCCTTAGAAGTCACTGGTTTGGGAGGTGCTGTTGAAGGAGCCTTGATGAGATGCTGCAGTGCATCTTGAAGATAGTACACACGGCAGCCATTGTGCCACAGCAGTGGAGGGAGTGGATGTTTGAAGTGGTGGATGGGGTGCTAATTTAGTGGACTGCTTTGTTGTGGATGATGTCGATCTTCCAATGTTGTAGCAGCTACGCCCATCTAGACAAGTGAAGAATATTCCTTTTGCCTTGCAGGTTGTAGAGAGGTTTTGGGAGTTGACAGGTGAGACACTCATTGCAGAATGTAACCAAAGTTAAAATAGATTTTGCCTCCTTTTCTTTAAAATCCAATACTTGTTAGCTAGCTCATCAGTCATTCTGGGAGGGCTGGAAAGCTGAGACAGGATAACCACAGGTTACAAGATCTTTTATGCCTCAGATGTGACAGACTCTGAGCAGGCTCAGGGGTGGGGATTTTCCTGATCAGGCATCCTATGGCCTACGGAGGGCCGCTGCGGTGGTGAGAGAACCCCCCCCCCCCCCCCACCACCCTCCGTAAAGACTCCCCCTTTCCGCTCACCGAGACTTGCTTGAGTGGCCTCAGCAAGCCCTACCCCACTCACCTGTCTTCTGGGGCCTCCTCTGTGGCTGCTGCTCCTGCAGTACCAGCAGTGACCACCACTCTTGTTTGGCACTGCTGAGCTGCCAGCCCTCTGATTGACTGGCAGCTCTTTGGGGGGATTCTTGTCCCTTAAAGGCTGGGGGTCCAATAAAGTAAAGGCCTGCTCAGGTCAGGAAAAAAAACCCGACCCGAACCCAACAGAACCACATCGGACCCGACCCCGACTCGGCCCGAGTCCCTCCATTTTTTCCCGAGTCGACCCAACCACCGGAATGTTCACTTTACCTAGCTTTCGATTCTGAATTTGCAGGAAGTTGCAGCATGAGCGTGATGACATCATAGAGACGCTCACTCGCTCACTGAGCAGACTCGGAGTTTCTGTCCTTGACGTCCCGGACTCCCAACTCGGGTAGGCTTATCAACTTTTGATACTTACCAGCAGAGCAAAATGCAATACCTACTGTGTATGTCCGACCCGAGCCCGACAGCCGGACCCGGAAGAGCGACCCAACCTGACCCGAACCCGACACATGATGTCAGGACCCTTCGGGTTCGGGTCGGATAGCAGGCCTTTACAATAATAGGCTGAGATGGGTCACCCCCTCCGCCACCCCCACCGTTTCTGGCCCACCAACGTGGTCGCCACTGCTGAAAGAAAATACAGCCCTTTGTGTTGTGTGTGTGTGTGTGTGTGTGTGTGTGTGTGTGTGTGTGTGTGTGTGTGTGTGTGTGTGTGTGTGTGTGTGTGTGTGTGTGTGTGTGTGTGTGTTCGTTCTTCGTGTCACATCATGCCGCACAACTTTTCTCCGCTCTTTCTCCACATGACAGCAGCGGTCCTATAAAGTGGAACATTTAGCTGTAATTGTACTGAGGCCACTGGTGCTCAATCAGTGGAAGCTGATTACTTTGGTTGGTTTGCTCTGTAAATGCTTATAACACACTGAAGCTGGCTGCAGGGAAATCTTCCATCTACAGATGGAAGAGAAACTACAGTGGAAACCGGTAACCTGGTTTTCCTATTATAACACAGGGCAGGATTTTAACCTGTCATTGGAGACCGGAACGAAGGCAGGTAGGGGCAAACAAAATGGCAAGGGGTGCCGTTCCCAACGTTGTCCATGCTTCTGCCATTTTGTCCAGGGTGGGGAAAGCCAAGGACTGTCTTCCCACCACAGGCCAATTGAGCTCCTTAAGTGGCCCAGGGCCTCTTCCCGCCTCCACTCCAATTTTGTGGAGGATGGAGGCGAGAGGCCCTCTGCCACATGGAGAGCCTGGGGCCACCTAGTGGGGTTGGGGAGGTGGTGGGGGTTGCTCTTTTGGGGGTAATCCATTGCACCTGGAAGGACCCATAACGGCAAAGGACCCCCCCACTCAAGCCCAGGAAGACCTCTGCCCCCACTCTTTGCCGGGGCCTGCCTGACTGGCCCTGGTGACCCCGACCCCACTCATCTGTTCCGGGGTCTCCGACGTCCTCGGTACTGCAGGCCTCCTGGTGGCGCTGCTGGTACTGCAGAATTGCCAGCCCTCTGATTGACCAGCAGCTTTGGAGGTGGGTGCTCGTCCCTTAAAGGGATTTGTCCCCGACAGTTGGCAGCTAATTGGCTGCCCACATTCAATTGCAACAGGGATCCAGTGGAGGGCTGAGGGGAATTCTCCTCCCACCTTCAAGCCCACCATTGGGACCTCCGTCGCCGGAATAAAATCCAGCCCATGGTCTTGATTTTAAATGTTTTGCCACCTTAAACCCAACTGATGATCAGATGATATTGTCGTTGTGATGCTGCCTTTTACAGGCATTGTAGATTAGGCACTTGATAAAGTTTCCAGTGGTAGTTATGTCACTCGGTGTTTGTTGTGTCATTGATGCCTGATGACAAAAAACGCAAGGATTATTACATCTGCTGCACAATGAAATGCTCCCTGTCTAGTGGCTCCTGACCTGAGCTTCAGCAGCCCTGCTTCTGAAATCAAACTGTCTGAAAGAGAACTGATTCTTGTTTTATTATGGGAAGGTCCTGAGGCAAATTGCTCTTGTGAGAGCAGTGTGACTAGCTCTTCGTGAGAAGGAAGTCTCACAGACCAGTTGGCTGGCATGTAAACATAAATGGTATATGAGTCCACAATTCACTAAAGAGGCTTTTCGCTGGAGGGCAGCTGTTTACTGAAGGAAGGATTCTTGTGAAAGAGATGATGTTTGTCTTGACATTCTGTTGCATACTACTCATCCATTACTCATTCGGATGATGGAGAAATGAGTTGTTGTAGAAAGATTAAAAACAATTAGCATAGAGGACCCCACTTGCCAGGTTAAGGCATTTTTAACCAAAGCAGAATGTACTGCATGTTAGATTTCTACAGTGCAGAGACAATGCCCATAAATGACTCATACACCAAAATACATTTACATGTTGTTAATGATGCTGTACATTATTAATGAAATGATTCTCTTTCTTAGTTTGCCCAACGTTTGCGAATCCTGAGCACAGTCTGATACCAATTTGTCTTTTGAGCATTGTTCCAGCTTGGTATGAAACAGTAAACAGAATCATGGTGTCCAACATTAACTGTTACATTAGTCGCATGGCATCGCCTCAGCTCCCATTTCCTCTCATTAAACTGAGCTAAATTAGTATTTGGACTCTTGACAATCAGAAAATGTATTTGAATAACATTGTAGATGCAGGATGCATTACAAAGAATCTGAAGTATAACCTGTTAACCCTTTTGAGTGCTAAATATCCTATTTGAAGACAATTGTTTCCAACAACTGATTGTTACTGAGCTTATCTTGCTAGAAGTTGAAGAATCACCAGGGACAGGAGGAAAGTTTTTAGACTCCAGCTGCTGAGTCAAAAATATAAACTACAGCAGCAACCAACATGATGGCTGAATTTTTTTTAATTTATTCATTCACGGAATGTGGGTGTTGCTGGCAAGGCCAGCACTTATTGTCCATTCCTAGCTAGCTTCAAAGTAAAGTAAACTTTTGTGTAGAAATTGTTTACTGGGAAAGCTATTATGGAACAAAATTTCTTGACAAATCACATTTACTATTAGGCCCTATTTCAGTGCTTTGCTTAAAGATTAAATTGTGCATCTACTTCAAATAATCAAATTGTATAACTATAGTTTCTTACTACAGTCAGAAAAAGAAGCATGAAATAAAAATAATGGGAAAGAGATGGATTTAATTAGTATTAAACATAAGTAGTCTGTTGATTAAAGAACAAACTTGCATTTATATGTTGCATTTTATAATGTTGAGACATGCCAAAGCGCTTCCCAGTGAATGAAATGTTTTTGGAGTGTAAATATTATTGTGATATGGGGAAGTGCAGTGGCCAATTTGTGCACAACAAAATACCCTCACAAACCACAATGAGATAAGCAACCAGTTAATCTGTTTTTTGGTGGTGGTGGTACAGGGATAAATATTGGCCAGGAACTTGAGGGAAACTTCCTGCTCTTCAAATAGTGTCATGGGATCTATGAATTAGTAACAAAGTGAAGTATAGCTTCCGAATTACAGAACAACCATCCCTACAATCCTTATACTACATTCTCATCCAAAAGGCCTCTATTTAGGTCTGTGGTTGCCCCAGGGCAGCAACTGATCGCCTCGTGACATCTTGGCACAAAAGCTGAACCATGAGGAAAAAAAGTTGGGATGATGACTGAGTGCGCCTTGTGTCCCTACATTCTCTCCACTGCTGTTGTTTGTGTTTGAGGGAAAGAGGGTGTTGGAATGGTGGTGTGAAGAGAGAGCAAGGGTACCTTATTGCCTTAGTGTTAAAGATATATCAAATCTGGCTTCAAAAGAATCACAGCCCTTGTAATTTACTAATGGTTGTCACTGTCTTTTGTGGGGGAGAAGAGAGATGCATTAGATTCCAATTGAATACTTTGTTATGGATTTTTTACGTCCTTCCCTAGCCTGTTCACTGAGTTATTCCTTTTCCTGCGGGCCAGCTAGTAAGCTATTGAGCGACATTGGTCATTATTCATTTCTTGATGGTAATCTTATCATTGTTCCCCTTGTGGCAGTTTCATAACTGGGACACACTGAGCTTTGGGTTGTGTGGGGACAGAAGACCGAATTATCATTATTTTCCATTTGAGTCTCTCAGAAGAGATTGGCTGATCTTTCAAAAGCTGCAATAATTTCAGGCACTCTTCAAAAAAAACAATTGAAATGCTGTTTTTTTTTAGGAATGACTATCGTCTGTGTTTGAAAGAAATTTACACCATACTAACTTAGCAAACAAGAAAAAACTGAGCAACAGCTGCAGAAAAGCTGACAATCCTAGACTGGCCCTGATGTGAAAATAAATCGTTACTTTGGCGTATGCCTTAAGTAATAGCTTTACTGACTATTCCTTCACTTGTATCAGAGGAGGAATGGAAACAATAATACATGAAAGTCTGAAATGAAAATCCAAGTACTGAAGGCACAAAACCGATGGTTTCTTCTTGGGGAGGTCTGGGACGTGCACGCCTGGGAAATGTTGAAGTTTTACTTTAAAAATGATGCTTTCTGATTTTTTTAAGCAATCTTGTGTTTCATAATTAATAGTTAGTGTCTTAAAAGGAAAAACTTTCCAATGTTGGCCAGCAAATTGGAGAAGATTAGCATTGGGCCTTGAGAGCGGTTGTGGGAGGGTCAAGAAACGGAAATTGGTTATTAGTCTTCAAAAGTACGACTGACTGAGGTTTTTCTATTCTATAATGAATTTGTGATAGTTGGAGGCAGTGAGTTGTTTGTGACATTTTTAATTACATTGTTATGTCAGAGAAAGGTTACACAATACTACTTTGTAAAATCAGATGGTGTTTCATGCTGTTTCATTATTGTAAAATCATTCATTGCAATTATCTCAGCATGCATCAAGTTTAGTATAGTTATTGGTTTACCTGTCACTTCCCCAGTAAGAGTAATTCTTTTTTTGTACTGTGGACTTCTTCACAGCTTGCCTGTGCTTGAAGTGATTTATGACATTAACCCCTTATAGGGACGAAACCAAATCAGGAGTACATCCCTAGAAATCTCCTTTAATCAAGTTCAAATCAGACAAATTCTCAGACACTTACTTGGGTCCAAAGACTTATACTAGCTTTCCCTCAAAGAAAGAAAACCAACAGAGAATATTACCATCTTTCGGATAGCCTATTTTAAATATTTATGGCTAAGTCATAAATATCCCAGATATTATAAGGGTCTGGGAAACCTTCAATGTGTAGCTCTCCAGTTCAAGAGACACAGAGAGGGGGTTCATGTAGTTGTATACAGAATACTACATGAGACGATTTATTAACCTTTATAGATTTATTAAAGAATTTAACATACAATAAACTTCTTAAGTGGATAAGTATATCACAATATCAAATATTACTGAGAGATGTAACACATATTCTTATTTCTAACATAGAATCCAAAAGTTTAACCTTGCTAATGTTACAGCAAAATTATCTTAGACTATCCAGAATATTCATCAAAATTTAAAGTAAACTTTTTACCTTAAATCCCCCAAGCAAGGCATGGGATGAGAAGTATTGTTTGAGGATACACACCCCTAAACTTTGCTTTCAAAACCTCTCATTTTTATACTATTTCTAAGGTGTCATCTGACTTTCAGCATTTATGTGACCTTCCTGTGTTCCTTTTAAAATACTAACTCTCCACTTAATGTTTTACTGGAAACCCCCTGTTTTCTGAAGTTGTAAGCCTTTATCTGGTCAACATGTATATAATTGTGTTTACTTGACCTCTTGTTCCTGTTAGTCCATTTTCTATAATTGCCTTTTTATGGTACCTTAAAGCAACCTCTGGAGCCGATTTGTCTTCATCAACAACCTCATAAACTAATTAAGTTTATTGCTACCTCTTACTGATGTCACACAGGATATTTCAATGTGTGTGTTTATCTTCCAATTCCCTGGCAACAGAAACACAACTTGTTAATAATAGGGACCTTGAAATTTTCTAACTTCTTAAAGGGGAATTTCAGTGAGTTCTGAAAACTGATCATCCATTCAATCCATAATTCTAAAAGGCATAATACAGTAACTATTTCCAAATTCTACTTAATTAAGCCTATTATACCTCTATTCCATCACATGCTACAATGTGGAATAAAGCCGTAGCAGTTTAGTTTACAGCACAGGCAGAACAACTCAACCTGCCATATCTTACACAATCTTTATTGGAACAACTGTCGTGTGTCATGGGGAAACTTGGAGAGAGTTGTATATCTTTTCTTAGTGGAAAACGCCATGGTCTGTGTGAACCCGACTGTTCCAATGCGCATTGATTCATGAGACTGACTGACAGTGAATGCAAGGAGTTGAATTTTCCTATTCTTAATCACAAACTGAATATCTCAATCTCCACACTTTATATATTTGTACAAAGAATACTAAGTGTACCTGCATTTAGACTGATTTTCAATGTAAAATGGTGTACATGGTATGAGTAATATTACAGTGCCCATACCTGCCTCATTTGCTTCATATTTATTATGTGTAAGCTTTCGTAAGTGCTATTATAATGTTTCATGAAGTCCACATTTTTGTGCTCCAGGAACTCTGTTCCTACTAAAATGCTGTCATCATTGATATAATAAATCATCAGGTTTACAAGCTCCAAGCTCTGCGTTCCATTAATCATACTTTGACGTACCTAGTTTGTGTATTAGGTTTAAATTGGTCGACATAAAACACAGCGTAGATTATTCGAAAGCTCTTCTAACAATATATTACCCAAAACAAATGAGCACAGCTACATTGTAATAGCAGGTTGTGGTCAATGCCCGTGTACTCGTGCAGTTCATTCACACATCCAACAAAATAGCATTTATAGATGCAGGTTTATGGTGCAGAATTGAGTGCATTTTTTAAGAGTGGTGAGAGTAGGTAGGAGTAGTTATACTGCCCATTCATTGTTGCTGTTTATTCAGGGAAGCATGTACTTCAGGTATATTTACAGTACCAGTTTAGCAAAGGTATGTGTGTTTCAGCTTTGTAGATATTTTAGGTATGAACAGACTTTTGAAGTGGAGCAGAATGAGACTACATCTTCCAGAACTTTAACTGGGATTCAGGCTGCATTTACAATGTAATTACATCATTGATGTGAAGCACAACAGCTTCGAAACTATGCTACAGTTATCATGTAAATGTAACTTTGGATCTATGTAGGTCTGGTTGCCAGTGAAATTTCCAATGGTTGAAAAGGCCCGCAGCAGAGTCCACAGACCTCTACCACTGGAAAGTTAACAGTAATACAGCAAGGTACTGGAGGACTTCCCAGCAGCTGCAGCTACGTTGTGTGATGTGCAATGTAAGTGGTGCAAGCTCATCATTTCCGCCTGCAGCTCGCTTCATGGGTACCACCAATGTCACACTGCACATCTGGTAACATTGTGTACCAATCATGGCATGTGCGGTAAAACTGGGGCTGTAGTGACTTCTGGAGTCCTGTGATCAAGGGACCAACTCAGCACTATTAATCTCACAACACTTTAGTGGTAATGGAGCTTCACCGTAGTAGTGTAGGGAATGAGCAAAGGAAGCAGTAGAATATACAGTGCTGGATCTCAAATTGAAATTACTTGGAACATATTAATTTAAATTTTTGTAATAATTGAAGCTATTTCTAGTCACTTTTTAAAAGTGTTTTTACACTGCAAGAAATCAGCATGTTATTAGTGCATCCAATTCAGCAGAGAGAATCTAACCATCTCCCCTTGACGTTCAATGGCATTACCGTCACTGAATCCCCCACTATCACCATTGACCAGAAGCTAAACTGGATCAGCCACATAAATGCTATGACTACAAGAGCAGGTCAGAGGCTGGGAATTCTGCGGCAAGTAACTCACCTCCTATCTTCCCAAAGCCTGTCCACCTTCTACTAGGCACAAGTCAGGAATGTGATGGAATACTCTCCACTTGTCTGGATGGGTGCAGCTCCAACATCACTCAAGAGGCGCGACACCATTCTGGACAAAACACTCCCCCATCACTGACTCACAGTGGCAGCAGTGTGTATGTACCATCTGCAAGATGCACTGCAGCAATTCGCCAAGGTTGCTTCGACAGCACCGTCCAAAGCCGCGACCTCTACCACCTAGAAGGACAAGTGCGGCAGTTGAATATCGCTGTTCCTTCACTGTCACTGGGTCAAAGTCCCAGAACCTCCTACCTACCTAACAATACAGTGGGTGTACCTACACCACACAGATTGCAGCGGTTCAAGGTGGCGGCTTATCAATTTTCTCAAGGGAAAATAGGGATGAGCAATAAATGCTGGCCTTGCCAGCGACGCTCTCATATCCTATGAACGGATGAAAATGGTAACATTGATGTCATGTAAGTACTAGATAATGGCCATCTTCAACAAGAAAAGGCCCAAACAACTCCCCTGAACTTCAGCATTACCATCGTCGAGTCCTCCACCGTCAACATGCCAGAAATCACCATGAACCAGATGCTTATCTGGAACAACCATATCAACAACATAGCTACAAGAGCAAGGCCAGAAGCTGGGTACACACACTACAACAGTGTCTCCCTTCCTGGCACCTCAAAGCCTCCCTACCATATCCAAGGTGATGAGATACTCAGTACTTGCCTGAATGGGTGCAGCTGCAATACTCTAGAAGCTTAGCACCATTCTGGACAGAGCAGTCGACTTGACTGGTGCCCTTGCCACTAGCCTGAATATCCACCCTTTCCACCATTGGCACACTTTGGGTATGTATTTGCTACAGGATGCACTCCAGCAACTCACCAAACTTACTCCCAACAGTACCTCCCTGCACCATGAACTCTACCATTAGAAAGATCAAGAGCCGCTAAGATCATGGAAACATCAACACTTCAAGTTCCCCTCCAAATCACACACCAGCCTGACTTGGTCACATATGTCACCGTTCCTTCATCGTCACTGAGACAATATCCTGGAATTCTCTAAATAACATTACTGGGAATACCATCACCAAATGTAATCCAGCAGTTCACATAGCAGGCACACCACCAACTTCTTAGGGCAAATAAATGCCACAGTTACCCACATTCTGATTTTAAAAAAAAAGCCCATAGGCTCCTTCACATGGTTGATGATGTGCTCAGCACTCACTATTTAAACACTAAAATTCCACACCAGCAGATGAGGAAAAAAATGTAAATTGAAGATTTTTAAAAAACAACCTTTTGAAAGCCTTTGTTTTTTTTAGAAGGGATACCAATGATGGGATGGCCCCGTTGGTTGTGTATCAAATGGCTGTAACAGACCACGTGTTCAACCCCCCCAACTCCTTCAGGGCCTTTTCCTAAGCTCAGCTCTATCATGAACAGGGAAGTGCCAAGCAGAGGCTGGGCACTTTCCCATAGAGAGGGGGAAGGGAGAAAGAAAGGAAATGAATTAACTTCCTTGTAAACCTCTGCAGCCATCCTGGCCAGTCCAGGAGCAGAGGTCTTGGAGTAGGCTGCTTGCCAATCACCTGGGCAGAGAAGGAGTGATGAGGAAAGAGATCAGCAATTTCCATTACAGCTGATAGATCCATTAAGTAGTTGAGGTTCACACAATGCAACTGCTGTCAAAACAGAAATCTCTGAAGGGACTTTTCCCCCCCCCCTTCACCTGAAGAACTAACTGTAGAGATTCAGAAACCTTCCATCTCTAAAATTGTTTCCTTAATTGTTATTTATTTGTTCAGGGAATGTGGGCATCACTGGCTAGGCCAGCATTTATTGCCCATCCCTAATTGCCCCGATGGTGAACTGCCTTCTTGAACCGCTGCAGTCCTTGGGTTGCAGTTACACCAACAGTCCTGTAGGAAGGGAGTTCCAGGATTTTGACCTAGTGACTGTGACGGAACGGCGATATAGTTCCAAGTCAGGATGGTGTGTGACTTGAAGGGGAATTTGCAGGTGGTGGGTGGTGTTCCCATGTGTCTGCTGACCTTGTCCTTCTAGGCGGTAGAGGTTGCAGGTTTGGAAGCCCGAGATTGGATGTTATCCGGGCCCTGTTTCATTATTGGATGAGTTCTGAAAAAGCTGAACAGTGTGGAATCATCAATAAGCTGCCTCATTCCTGATCTTATAATGGAGGGAAGGTCATTGATGAAGTTTGCCAAAGATTGTTCATTTGAGGAACTCTGCAGCAAATGGCATGGAACTGTGATAATGGCAATCAACAACTATGACCATCATTGTTTGTGTCAGTGTGATTCCAGTCAATGGGAGGATTGTCCAGTCCTGGAAGAAAGCTGTGGTAGGGTCTGGAGCTGACCTGGAGCAGAACCAAAGATGAGCATTGGCAAGCAGGTTATTGGTGGATAGATTTTGCTTTGATGGCATTATTGATGACTGCTTTACTAGGAGGAGGCTGTTAAGGCAGTATGCAGCTGCATAAGATTTGCCCTGTGTTTTGTGGGTGGGACCTACCTGGGCAATTTTCCATGTTGTCAGGTCAATGCCAGTGGTTAATCAGCACTGGAGTAATCTGGCCATAAGTCGGCTTGTTCTGGTATGCATGTCTTCAGGATAACTGCCAGGATGTTGTCAGGAATTGGTACTATTGGAAGTATTTGCTTTTATATAGCACCTTTCATGATCTCAGAATTTTCCAAAACATTCCACAGTCACTGGATTACTTTTGAAGTTAGTCACTGTGTTTTGTAGGCACATGTGATGGCTAATTTATGAATGGTAAGGGCCCGCAAATGGCTAATGAGATGAATAATTACTTAATCTGTTTTGGTGATGTTGACAAGTGATAAATGTTGATCTGGTTAGTTTCGATAGTACCAGGGGTTCTTTTGTATCATCAGAACGTGCAGAATTGGTTTATCCCCTCATCTGACAAGTGGCACCTCCCTTGCCTTTGGATAGAAGTGTCAGCTTGGATTATGTGCTCAAGTCTCTGGAGTGGGGCTTGAACCCATAATCTGCTGAGATAGAGACAACCTAGACACAAACTGAGCCAAACCATTAATCTAGAAATTGTTGGCAATTGTAATTTCAACATGTATATGTGTAGTGTACTTTCAGTGTTAGTTTACTGATTCCTTCAAGTCTGCTGTTATCTCAACTTTTGTTTTGAAAGTCAAGAAAAGCAATACTAATTGTAATACTCTTTGTTTTTGTTACTTGGCTGATATTACTTGAAATATAAGGATCAAAGAACAGTGAATTCATTTTCAATCACAAATACAAATGACAGATCAATGAGTGAAAGCCAATTGGAAATGATCCCCTTGACTTCAGTGTCTCTATATAGGCATGTGGTTGCATGGCCTTCTGAATCCCAGCCGCAAACAAAGGATTACCTCGGTGTTGATGACTGTTTATCTCCTGTAACAAAGTTAATTGACTCATTCATTCCTTCCAATATTAGCTTATGTTTTAATAGCTGCTTATTTTATGCCAAAGTTCTCATTTTTGTAAAGTGCTATTTAAGTATTTTTGTAATTTCTGTGTAGTCATCAGCACCAGTGTCACCTCTGGGTCTTGCTGTAGATTTTATGTGTTTCTTTTGTACTTCAGTGAACATAAGCAGTGATGTTCAGTCGGCCAAATCTTTCCGAGCTGTCAGTTTCAAATGATGTTGCAGTCGAAGTTCATGACTTGAACACCCTCCATTTGGCCCTTAGGACAGATACTCATGATTGATGCCTGCTTTGTCTTGGCAATTTTACACATCTGCCAGAGACACACACACACACTTTGCTCCAGATTAAACAACAGTGCACAACTTATTTATTTGATTCACTGGAAAGCGATCTTGAAGCTTTACTCATCTCTCAATTCATGATCAAGTCCTCACATTCCAGCTCTTCTATGAAATACAGGGACTCACTCTGGGTAAAATGGAGAGCAGAATGCAGCACAAAGAGACAGACCTAGAGTTTATCTCTCATCAGAAGTCACATTTAGAATTTACTGCAGAGGAATCATTTTCATCCTCTATGACTTGTGCAACTTCCTGCAGCACTGGCCTAAAACTTTGGTGACAGTTGGTGTCATCCAGCTTTGGAGTACAAATCATTGCATGGACGGTGCTCGGGACACCTGCATTAAATTTTTCCAAGAACCTCAGCAGGTAAAATCAGCTTTATCAGCAATACTCCATTGATCAAAGTGGCACTAATACGATTTCCATAGACCTGAGATAGAGCTCAAGAAAAAAATTCTTGGAACGTGGCATTTATTGAGCGTACCTTCAGAGGGCCAGTTAAAATTCAACCACACTGCTGTGGGACTGGTGTCAGACAGGTTAAGAACAACAGGTTTCCTTCATAAAAGGACATTCGGGAACCAGTTGGGTTTTTATGACAATCCAATAGCTTGATGGCCACTTTTACTGATGTAAATGTATTGTTAAGTTCCAGATTTTTATTTGGACTGTATTCTAATTCTCAAACAGACATGGTGAGATTTGAACTCACATTTTCTGGATTACTAGTCCAGTAGCAAAACCACTATGCTGCTGCACCATTTTGTTTTTTGAAGTCTTTTTACTTGTGTCCATGTTTCACAGTATTAGGTGGCAGCAGGGCTGTGTTTATGGCATGAGTGTGTATGCGTGTATGTCTGTGTATATATTAAATATGTTGATGCAAGTGTTTTGTGTGTGATTATTTTGCTTTCCCAGGTATTGTAAATGGGTTAACAAATTAACTAATTGCTCCCTTTTCTTCTTGCTTTACCATAGGTCATATAAAGTATTTAAGGGAACATTCTGGCAGTAATATCTTAAAAGTTATGAGAATACTCTTCTTATGGCAGTCCCATAAGTATATTCCTGATATTTATATTTATTTATGCCTTCGATGAGAAGCTGTATTTTCCTTTGATGAGGCTTTCTTTCCTACACTGCATTGATTCCAAATATTATCCCACTGGGAATAGCCATGTGCTGCATGTTTTACTTCATATCTGGAATGATGATGTGCTGCCAGATTTTTATTTTGGGCTCCAGTAGAACTGGGCATTGAATTTCAGTGAGTCAACTTTGAAGCTAACCCCAGTAAATCATTGAGTAGGAGCAGTCCTCAGCTTAAGGGTGACTTAAAGAAAATATCCTGTTTTTAAATGAAGTTGATGTTCAGAGGTGCACTTTAAATACTGATGGCTGTGAAATTGATGTTAAGAGGCGGGATATTAAATTCTGAGGCCTCTGAATAATTGCCAGTCTATCATGTTGTAATGATAGAGTATACATTTATTGCTCGTGACATGTTGCATAAGAAACGTTGGAAAGCATGGATTGAGAGAAGTTCATTTGGCTCATTAAGCCCACTAATTGAATGTTGGTCTTTTTCCTTAACTGGCTCAACACCACATCACAAAGTGTATTTAGCCACAGAGCCAACAGTAATTTAATGTTCATGTTTGCCTTGTTGTAAAAGTGCTTACTTACTTTGTGTGTTTTAGTATCAGGATTGTCCAATTCAATAGTTCAGGTGGAATTTGCTATCTTAAAAATTAATGGACCTTGATTTCAGGTGATTATACAGGTATGTTAAATCTCTTCCATTGCCTCAATTATTAACCCTTTTTTCAGGTGATTTTGTAGCCTTTTATCTGAGTCTAACATATAATAATTATATATATAAAATTATAGCAAGATTTTAGTGCAGTATTGGCTATAAGTGGGATTTGAAAACTCTGATGTTTCTGGGAAGAACTACCAAACCTCTGGATTTCTTTGGGTCACTGAAAGTTGACTGCAGTTTAAAATAAAAATGAACTATCAAACTTAAATAAAAACAAGAAATGCTGGAACCACTCAGCAGGTCTGGCAGCATCTGTGAAAAGAGAAGCAGATTTCATTTTTGGTAACTCTTTCCCAACCAAAAATAATTCTTTATTTCAGATTTCCAGCATCCGCAGTATTTTGCTTTTATTGAACTATCAAACAGTTGGAGAAGGGTTATTTATTTGGAAATCACATAATTTTCCATTTCCACAGTACAGCAGCAATTCGTTGTCAAGATTGTACATGAAAAGTTGATTTGATTTTGGGGGGAAAAGTCCTTTTTTTGGAGTAGTAGAGAATGCAAATTGTGTTTTTTTTTAACATGAAAGACCACAATAAATATATTGGAAAGATGTTTAAATTGGCCCAGTTCTGATGTCTGAAGGTATGGCACTGTGGAAAGTGCTGAATACATGCCAAGGTCACAACTTTTCCCGTGGGAGACTTTTGTGAAAGACAATTTATAGCTTTTACAGGACTGAACTTTTATTGTAGCTTGCATTACATAAACAGGATTCTTCATTTTTGGTAACTCTTTCCCAACCGAAAATAATTCTTTATTGTTTTCTTGTGGAATTGATGGGTTTAGAGGGAAAAATTAAAATTTTATCCTTTATTGACTGCTACAATATTATCAGTATATTTGAATGTCTTTTGGGGGGAGGATACAATGTGGGAGGATTGTATAAATTATGAGAATATGGTAAGTATCTGGTCAAGGTATAATGTGTACTGATCAGTCCATACTGTATACTCCAAGGGCATTATTTTATTAAGTCAGAATTTGGGGTAGGTAAAATAGGGAAATACAAATTCAGTCAGTGTGTCCAGCACCTTTGGCTATCTAGCAGCACTCTGAAATCAGCTGAGAGCACAGCCTATGAATTGAACTGGGAATCTCCTGTCTCCCTGGTCTAGTTACTCACTCACTGCTTCACCAACCGAGCCAGATGGTTTGGGGCAGGTAATTATTTCTACATACTTAAGGAACAGAATGTTTTGTGTTCAAAATTATACTTCTTAACACTGCCTTTCCAAAAAAAAAAACAGTTAGTAAAGAAAATGTCATTCAGAAAAGTATGTTTCTTGTCATCTTTGAAAGAATTTCATGGCTTAAGCCTCTATTTATTAAGTTAATCCTTGTTCCTCTTTAAAAAAAAAACCAAATAATTAGGAACCTGACTAATTTTGTTAATCTTCACCATGTCCAGCTGCAGATCTAGAAACTTTTGATGGCAATTGAAAGTAGCTGAAGCTGTGAAATTTATTTTCTAGATGTGCAGGGAAGGCATCTCATATCCCACTCCCAGAAAGTGTTGATTTGTCGCATCTTATTTGGTGCCTTTTCCACTATTTTGGTGGACACTTTTTTAAAAAAAAACTCTTTTAAGGGGATAGGTGTGATAGAATTATCTTTTTAATATATATTTGGCTTTGTATTTACGCAGAGCAGAAATAATTAGAGACATGACTGTTTCTATAAATTGCTGTTTGTGCTGTGGAAAGCTGAGTTAGTGAAAGGAAGCAGCCATCCATGAAGACCTGTTCCTACGATAATCATTAGTTACTGCAGGGATCACAAGGCCAAGTCTCTCTTCCCTTCAGGAACTGAACTTTGTCACATGATCATCATAAAGCACTCTTGGGCGATATTTGACTTATCATAAAATGTTTTGCGGTAGTTATCATAACGGTCTTTACATTTTTTCTTTGGGGCTCTAATATGTTGTATGGTGGAATTGGTTTATTGACTGTGGTAATGACTTGCCACGATCAGCAGTAGGGCCAGATAGAGTGTTTTTTAAGATGTGCAATCATTATATTTTTGTCGAGAGACAGAATGCAGTGCAGCTACTTGCTCAAGAACCATTCTGACAAACTGATGGTAAAACAGCTCCATCTGCTGTCCCCCCCCAACTCCTCCATTAAGTAGAGCACTTTTTTTCCTTCTGTTGGCTGCCCCCCCACCCCCTGCCGAATCCTTGTTCAAATGACACTCCAGAACTACTTGCCTTGACTTTAAACATCTTGATTTTAAAATTCTCACCCTTGTTTTAAATTCCCTCCGTGGCCTCGCTCCCTTTCTATCTCTGTAATTTCCTCCAGCCCCACAACCCTCTGTGATAACTGCTCTCCTCCAATTCTGGCCTCTTGCACATCAGAGATTTTAATTTTTTTTTATTTTCAAAATATACTTTATTCATAAAAATCTGTAAAAATTACATTCCCAAACAGTTTAAAACAGCATCAAGTCAAAAGATACAAACAGTGCAAAGATGATCAGTTTCCTTCAATACAATCATGAGTTGCCTCACAACCCTTCCATTTCATTGTCATGCCATATACATTTTTATATTTACAGCACACAAAATTTTCCCGATACAGTTCGAGGGGTTTCCCATGGATCCAGCCCCTCAGTTCAGCTTGGTGGGGGGACCTTACACTGTGGTCTTTCCCCATTGAACCTTTGCTGCGGCTGCCCCAAGCTTTAGTGCGTCCCTCAGCACGTAGTCCTGGACCTTGGAATGTGCCAGTCTGCAACATTCGGTGGTGGACAACTCTTCGCGCTGGAAGACCAGCAAGTTTCGGGCAGACCAAAGGGCGTCTTTCACCGAATTGATAGTCCTCCAGCAGCAGTTGATGTTTGTCTTGGTGTGCGTCCCTGGGAACAGCCTGTAGAGCACAGACTCCTGTGTTACAGAGCTGCTTGGGATGAACCTTGACAAAAACCACTGCATCTCTTTGCAAAGACACATTCCAGGAGGAGGTGGGCAACCATCTCTTCCCCACCACAGCCACCGCGGGGGCATTGTGCAGAGGGGGCGAGACTTCGGGCGTGCATGAAGGATCTGACGGGGAGGGCCCTTCTCACCACCAGCCAAGCTACATCTTGGTGCTTGTTTGAGAGTTCTGGTGATGAGGCATTCCGCCAAATGACTTTGGCGGTCTGCTCGGGGAACCATCCGACAGGATCCCCCGTCTCCTTTTCCCGTAGGGCCTTGAGGACATTCTGTGCAGACCACTGCCTGATGGACCGGTGGTCAAAGGTGTTTTCCCGCAGAAACTGCTCCATGAAGGATAGGTGGTACGGCACGGCCCTACTGCATGGAGCGTTCCGCGGCAATGTGACCAGGCCCATCCTTCGCAACACCGGGGACAGATAGAACGTCAGCACGCAGTGACACTTGGAGTTTGCGTACTGGAGGACTGCACACAGCTTGATGCAGCCGCACACGAAGGTGGTCATCAGGATGAGGGCCACATTGGGTACATTTTTCCCGCCCTTATCCAGAGATTTGAACATCGTGTCCCTCCGGACCCGGTCCATTTTAGATCCCCAGATGAAGCGGAAAATGGCTCGGGTGATCGCCACAGCGCTGGAGTGGGGTATGGGCCAGACCTGCGCTACATACAGCAACAACGTGAGCGCCTCGCACCTGATGACCAGGTTCTTACCCACAATGGAGAGAGATCACTGCCCCCACATGCTCAACTTTTGTTGTACTATGGCTACTTGCTCCTCCCAGTTTTGGTGCACGCCCCGGCCCTTCCGAACCATATCCCCAGTACCTTCAGGTAATCTGACCTGATGGTGAAGGGGACAAAGGATCGGTCAGCCCAGTTCCCAAAGAACATGGCCTCGCTCTTGCCGTGGTTAACTTTGGCTCCCGATGCCAGTTCGAACTGGTCGCAGATGCTCATCAGTCTGCACACGGATAGCGGATCTGAGCAGAAGACGGCGACGTCATCCATGTACAGGGAGGTTTTAACCTGAGGTCCTCCGCTCCCTGGGATTGTCACCCCTCTTATGCTCACATCCTTCCTAATAGACTCAGCAAAGGGTTCAATACAGCAAACAAACAAGACCGGGGAGAGAGGACAGCCCTGTCTGACTCCAGATTTGATCGGGAAACTTTCCGATTCCCACCCGTTGATTGAGACTGCGCTACTGATGTTTGTGTAGAGCAGTTGGATCCAATTGCAGATTCCCTCCCCAAACCCCATTTTGGAAAGTACGTCCATCATGTAGGTGTGCGATATCCTGTCTCAGAGATTTTAATGACTCCACCATTGGTGGTTGGCCTTTCAGTTGCCAAGGTCCAAAGCTCTGGAGTTCCCTCCCTCCGTCTCTCTACCTTTTGGTCATCTGTCCGACGCCACTCCTGTGAAGCACCTTGGGGATGTTTTACAATGTTAAAGGTGCTGTTCTTGTTGACTGTGAGTTGAGGCTTAGACACATATGATGGAGCAGCAGGTTTGCTGAAGAGGAGTTGGGCCACAACACCCCCCTCCCCTCCCCACCTCCCCGCAACAACCCCAGGGCTTTGCTACGATTGCCAATGCTGTAAACCAAATGAGTTGTTGTATGGTTACCATGGAGAGGAAATGAAAAGGGGAATTGTCAGCTTTAATGACACAGCCATGTTAAAATAAAATGCCAGTTTGTGTTAACTGGGCACTATGGCATTATAATCAACGAGCTGTTTGTACTGTAAATTATCCAGATGGCAAGATTACGCCTGGCAGCATATGTAGGAATGTGTTGTTTGCTTTTTTGAAGTGCAATCCATGCTAATGTTGCAATGATCTAGTTTAGTGAATTTGCCTTATAAGGACTTGCACAGCTGTATATCTAAAGCTAGCACGAAAAGTTCTCAATATGCTTTGGTGAGTGACTCACCTCTGGGTCAGGGATGTCAGCTGATCTATAACCTAGAACATGGCCAAGATGCAGCAGCTTTTGAACCATGGGAAAGCACCTCATAACCCAAGAACTTCTCCCACAATTAAATACTCTGCATCAAGAATAAATATAATCTCCGGATTACTGCCCGAGCCACGTGCAAATTGGCTTAGGGATAAGAATATTAGGGAAGTAAACACGTGGCTAAGGGAATGGTGTGGGAAAGAGGGGTTCCATTTCATGAGGCATTGGCATCAGTTTTGGAACCGGGGGGATCTGTACCGATAGGACGGTCTGCACCTGAACCGATCTGGAACCAGTGTTCTAGCGAAACGGATAAATAGGGTGGTCTCTAGGACTTTAAACTAGTGAGTCGGGGGAAGGGAAAGGGAAAACGACAGGGAGTATGATGGTAAATAAAAAGGTAAGCAGCAGGTTAACATGTGTGCAGGAGGGTTTAAGTTCAAGGCAGACTATGAAAGAAGCAGAAAGGAAGGATAATTCAGGAGTTATTATTAGAGATGTTGGAAATCATGAGGGTAAGAAAGCTAGCATAAAGGCACTTTACCTGAATGCTCGTAGCATTCGTAACAAGGTTGATGAGTTAACGGCACAAATCATCGCGAATGAATATGATTTGGTAGCCATTACGGAGACATGGTTACAGGTTGGTCACGACTGGGAGTTAAATATCCAGGGGTACCAGACTATTCGGAAGGACAGACAGGAAGGTAAGGGAGGTGGTGTAGCTCTGATATTCAAGGACGACATCAGGGCGGTGCTGAGAGATGATATAGGTTCTATGGAGAATGAGGTTGAATCCATTTGGGTGGAAATTAGAAACTCTAAGAAGAAAAAGTCATTGATAGGCGTAGTCTATAGGCCACCAAATAATAACATCACATTGGGGTGGGCAATAAACAAAGAAATAACTAATGCCTGTAAAAATGGTACGGCAATTATCATGGGGGATTTTAATCTACATGTAGATTGGTCGAACCAGCTCAGTCAGGGTAGCCTTGAGGAGGAATTCGTTGAGTGTATCCGTGATAGTTTTCTTGAACAGTATGTAATGGAACCAACGAGGGAGCAAGCTATCCTAGATCTAGTCCTGTGTAATGAGACAGGAATAATTAATGACCTCATAGTGAGGGATCCTCTTGGAAGGAGTGATCACAGTATGGTTGAATTTAGAATACAGATGGAGTGTGTGAAGATAAAATCCAATACCAGGGTCCTGCGCTTGAACAAGGGGGACTACAATAGAATGAGGGAGGACTTGGCTAAAGTAGACTGAAACAAAGATTTTATGGTGGGACAGTTGACGAGCAGTGGAGGACTTTCAAAGCAATTTTTCAAAGTGAAAAGGAAGGACTGGAAGAAAAGGGGTAATCTGTCATGGGTGTCTAAGGAAATAAGGGAGGCTATCAAATTGAAAGAGAAGGCATACAAAGTGGCCAAAAGCAGCATGAAACTAGAAGATTGGGAAAACTTTAAAGGTCAACAGAAAGCCACAAAAAGAGCTATAAAGAAAAGTAAGATGGAACATGAGAAAAAACTAGCACAGAATATAAAGACAGATAGCAAAAGTTTCTATAAATATATAAAACGAAAAAGAGTGGCTAAAATAAACGTTGGTCCTTTAGAGGATGAGAAGGGGAATTTAGTTATGGGATATGATGAAATGGCCGAGGCATTGAACAGGTATTTTGTATCGGTCTTCTCAGTGGAGGACATTAATAACACGCCAGTAATTGACAAAGAGACCAACGTAGGTGAGGACCTGGAAACAATCATTATTACGGAAGAGGTAGTGTTGGGCAAGCTAATGGAGCTAAGGATTGATAAGTCTCCTGGCCCTGATGGAATGCATCCAGGGTACTAAAGGAGATGGCAGGAGAAATAGCAGGTGCACTGGCGGTAATTTTCCAAAATTCGCTGGACTCTGGGGCAGATTGGAAAACAGCAGATGTGACGCCACTGTTTAAAAAGGGAGGTAGACAAAAGATGGGGAATTATAGACCGATTAGCTTAACCTCTGTAGTGGGGAAGATGCTTGAGTCTATTATCAAGGAAGAAATAGCAGGGCATCTCGATAGAAATTGTCCCGTTGGGCAGACGCAGCATGGGTTCATGAAGGGCAGGTCATGCTTGACAAATCTTTTGGAATTCTATGATGACATTACGAGCAAGGTGGACAATGGGGACCCAGTGGATGTGGTGTACCTAGATTTCCAAAAGGCCTTCGACAAGGTGCCGCACAAGAGGCTGCTGCATAAGATAAGGATGCATGGTGTTAGGGGTAAAGTATTAGCATGGATAGAGGATTGGTTGACTAACAGGAAGCAGAGAGTGGGGATAAATGAGTGCTATTCTGGTTGGCAATCAGTCACTAGTGTGGTGCCTCAGGGATCGGTGTTGGGACTGCAATTATTTACAATTTATATAGATGATTTGGAGTTGGGGACCACGTGTAGGGTGTCAAAGTTTGCAGATGACACTAAGATGAGTGGCAGAGCAAAGTGTGCAGATGACTGTGAAACTTGCAGAGGAACATAGATACATTGAGTGGGCAAAGGTCTGGCAGATGGAATACAATGTTAATAAATGTGAAGTCATTCATTTCGGTAGGAGTAACAGTAAAAAGGATTATTACTTGAATGGTAAAAAGTTGCAGCATGCTGCTATGCAGAGGGACGTGGGTGTCCTTGTGCATGAATCGCAGAAGGTTGGTCTGCAGGTACAGCAAGTAATTCGGAAGGTGAATGGAATTTTGTCCTTCATTGCTAAAGGGATTGAGTTTAAAAGCAGAGAGGTTATGTTGCAGCTGTATAAGGTACTGGTGAGGCCGCACCTGGAGTACTGTGTGCAGTTTTGGTCTCCTTACTTGAGAAAGGATGCACTGGCACTGGAGGGGGTGCAGAGGAGGTTCACTAGGTTGATTCCGGAGTTGAGGGGGTTGGCTTATGAGGAGAGACTGAGTAGATTGGGATTATATTCATTGGAATTCAGAAGAATGAGGGGGGATCTTATAGAAACATATAAAATTATGAAGGGAATAGATAAGATACAAGTAGAGAGGATGTTTCCACTGGCAGGTGAAGCTAGGACAAGAGGGCATAGCCTCAAGATTAGAGGGAGCAGATTTAGGACTGAATTAAGAAGGAACTTCTTCACCCAGAGGGTTGTTAATCTATGGAATTCCTTGCCCAGTGAAGTAGTTGACGCTTCTTCAGTAAACGTTTTTAAAGCTAAGGTAGATATCTTTTTGAACAATAAAGGAATTAAGGGATACGGTGAGAGCGCGGGTAAGTGGATCTGAGTCCACGAAAAGATCAGCCATGATCTTATTGAATGGCGGAGCAGGCTCGAGGGGCCGGACGGCCTACTCCTGCTCCTAGTTCTTATGATCTTATGACCATCTTGTTTGGCGTTAAACCTCTGAAAATTACTGTGCAATAAAGCTGCAGTGATTGTGTCAGAATCATTAATGCCCCAGTGGAGACCACCACACGTTAATGGCACACCGCATGCCTACTAGACATTGCCATCTGCACTGCCAAAAGTCCCCACAGTGTTTATAAGGCTCAGTGTGAACTCACAGCTCAGCTGATGGTAACGAATGACCTCAGCCTTGGCTTCTGCTTTTTTAGAGGTTGTACAGTTTTGTAATTAGATTGGAGCCTCGTATTCATTGTCAGTTGATTTTACCTGTAGACAGATATGGTAATTGCAATTTTTCAGAAGAACTATGATGTGTGAGAAAGCCATTTTCACTAATTGATGTCAGTGCACACTGTTTCTCACTAATGAGAGGAAGCACCTTGTCGAATTGCTGCCAGTTTTCCTGTGGTATTTTTGGACGTGTATACTGAGCATGAGCAGCTATAAGAATGTTTATACTTTAAATATTGCAGTGTGGCCCACTGTTGATTAACCACTGAGGAGTCAGGATAAGTACTTAGAATTTTACTGCACAGTAGGAATAATTAGAGAATAAAAGGGATACAGATGAATATGCTGTTTACAAAGAGCACAAGTCTCTTACTGCTCTTCTCTCCCTTTTCTCCCCACAACCTCTACCTGATTCCAGCAGTCATCTTGAGTTTATAATAATGCAGGTAACCTTTGGCTTTGAACATTTGAGCTTTTATTCACTTTTCGAACACTCTGGTCAATAGTTTACCACTCACAACCTTAATTTCAGTTAATATTTCCATAACTCAAAATCCAATAAGGTGATGTTATGAAGTGAAATAAAGGCTTTTTGCTCCATATCCTCTATTGGGGGTTGGGTAGGGAAGATGTTGATGTGGGGGACAGACGCAACAGTTTTTCTAATCTCTAACCTTGTTTTTAGACTGCAGAGAGAAAGACTAGTTCCTTTGGTTTGGGCAATGCTGAGAAGAGGTTTTCAGTTTAAGATTATCACTATGAACGAGGAGAGAGGTTAGGAGAAATGTCTTTATTCAGAGTTGTTGGGCCATGGAATGCATTGTCACAGGGAGTGGTTGAAGGGATGCTATTGCATCTCAAGAAAAAAAAAATGGATGAACATTTAAAGCAGAGGAAGATGCAGGGCAGTAGGATTAGTTTTGGATTACTCTAGCAAAGAGCTAGCACAAACACAATGGTCTGAAAGACCTCCTCCTGTGCTGTCAGCTTCTCTAGTCCTATGAGCACATGTTGAGTCCATACCATAGTGTGTTCCTCTGCATGTGTTTAATTAGTTGTAAAAGTAGAATCTATCTCCAAATTGGCAGGTGTTCTTCTATTGTGAGAGAAAACACTGACCTACTCACTCAGTCAGAGCTACTATAGACTGTGATAAAATGTAGTTTGATTGTAGGCCTCTCGAGTCCTGGGGCTTGGGCAGGCTGTATGAGATGGCACATCAGTTTATTCTTTAATTCGAATCTATGACATTGGAATAATGTAACTGGAAACTTGGGTTGGGATGGTGGTGGGGAATCTTCAATTCACATGCAAATCATAAGCTTCATTTTAGAGTAGTATTTACCAGTGCAGACTTTTAGATTCGGTTACTATGTCCCTGAGCAATGTTGTTCCTCTACATAGCGTACAACGATGCATCGAAGTTTCAGCTTCATTCACCACAACAGTCCAAGTTGATCCATTACCATTGGCTCTGCTGGGTTGACTTTTACTTCATTGCATTGTCTTTCCCTCTGCAACTTGCAGCTGTAAGCCATTCGTCAGGAAACTTTACATAATGTGGAGAGATGGAGTTGGTACTTGATTTGGACCATTGAAAATAATTGAAATAACTGCATTGTTTGAGTTTATCACTGTTCCCAATGACCTTCCAGCAGGTCACCTGTGACAGCTATTGGCGCAATTGAATCTTTCTAAATGTTCCTGCAGTCCTGGTCTACATCACACAAAGGTCCTGGTATGTCTGCTGCACAACTAGCAGTCAGTATACTAGGAACGTAGGAACATGAGTAGGCCATTTGGCCCTTCAAGCCTGCTCCACCATTTGATAAGTTCATGGTTGATCTGATTGTGGTCTCAACTCCACTTTCCTGTGTGCCCCCATAACCCTTGACTCCCTTGTCTATCAAAAATCTATCTGACCCAGCCTCCACTGTTTCCTGGGAACAGAATTGCACAGACTAATGACCCTCAGAGAAAATTTTCCTCCTCATCTCCGTCTTAAAAGGGAAACCTCTTATTTTTAAACTGCCCCTAGTTCTCGTCTCCACCATAGGGGCAGGAGTAGGCCATTTGGCCCTTCGAGCCTGCTCTGCCATTCATCATGATCATGGCTGATCATTCAGCTCAGTAACCTGTTCCTGCTTTCACCCCATACCATTTGATCCCTTTAGACCCAAGAGCTATATCTAACTCCTTCTTGAAAACATACAATGTTTTGGCCTCAACTGCTTTCTGTGGTAATGAATTCCACAGGCTTACCACTCTCTGGGTGAAGAAATTTCTCCTCATCTCAGTTCTGAAAGGTTTACCCCGTATCCTTAGACTATGACCCCTGGTTCTAGACTCCCCCACCATCGGGAACATCCTTCCTGCATCTACCCTGTCAAGTCCTGTTAGAATTTTGTAGGTTTCTATGAGATCCCCCCTCACACTTCTGAACTTCAGCGAATATAATCCTAACTGACTCAATCTCTCCTCATACGTCAGTCCTGCCATCCCAGGAATCAGTCTGGTAAACCTTCACTGCACTTCCTCTATAGCAAGAACATCCCTCCTCAGATAAGAAGACCAAAACTGCTCACAATATTCCAGGTGTGGCCTCACCAAGGCCCTGTATAATTGCAGCAAGACATCCCTGCTCCTGTACTCGAATCCTCTCGCTATGAAGGCCAACATATCATTTGCCTTTTTTTTTACTGTCTGTTGCACCTGCATGCTTACCTTCAGCGACTGATGTCCGAGAACACCCAGGTCTCGCTGCATATTTCCCTCTCTCAGTTTATAGCCGTTCAGATAATCTGCCTTCCTGTTTTTGCTACCAAAGTGGATAACCTCACATTTATCCACATTTTACTGCATCTGCCATGCATTAGCCCACTCACTCAACTTGTCCAAATCACCCTGAAGCCTCTCTGCATCCTCCTCACAGATCACCCTCCCTCCCAGTTTTGTGTCATCTGCAAATTTGGAGATATTACATTTAGTTCCCTCATCTAAATCATTAATATATATTGTGAATATATTCCACAAGAGGAAACAATTCCCTGGTATCCACTCTATCAAGCCCCCTCAGGATCTTGTATGCTTCAATAAGATCACCTCTCATTCTTCTAAACTCCAGTGGGTAAAGGCCCAACCTGTTCAACCTTTCCTCATAAGATAAGTTCTTCATCCCAGGAATGAGTCGAGTGAACCTTCTCTGAACTGCCTCTAACTCAGTTATATCCTTTTTCAAGTAAGGAGACCAAAACTGTACACATTACTCCAGATGTGGTCTCACCAAGGCCCTGCACAGCTGCAGTAAAACTTCCCTACTTTTATATTCAATCCCCTTGCAATAAATGCCAACATCCCATTTGCCTTCCTAATCACTTGCTGTCTTGCATACTAACCTTTTGTGATTCATGTAGCAGGACACCCAGATCCCTCTGTACCACCAAGCTCTGCAATCTCTCTCCATTTAAATATTACACAGTTTTTCTATTCTTCCTGCCAAAGTGGACAAATTCACATTTTCCCACATAATCCATCTGCTAAATTTTTGCCCACTCACTTAACCTTGTCTATCATTTTGTAGACTGTTTACCTCCTCTTGGCAACTTACTTTCCCACCTATCTTGGAGTCATCAGCAAATTTAGCTACTGTACATTCAGTCTCTGCATCCAAGTCATTTATATAAACTGTAAATTGTTGCGGTCTCAGCACTGATCCCTGTGGCACTCCACTAGTTACAGCTTGTCAACCCGAAAAAGACCCATTTATCCCTACTCTCTGCTCCTATTAGCTAACCAGTCCTTTATCCATACTAATATGTTACCTCTGACACCATGAGCTTTTATTTTGTGTATGAACCTTTGATGTGGCACCTTATCAAATGCCTTTTGAAAATCCAAGTACACCACATCTACAAGTTCCCCTTTATCCACCTTGCTTGTTACTTCCTCAAAGAACTCTAATAAATTAATTAAACACTATTTCCCTTTCACAAAACCATGTTGACTCTGCCTGATCCCATTACGATTTTCTTAGTATCCTGCTATAACCCACTTAATTATGGATTCTAGTAATTTCCCTATGACAGATGTTTGGCTAAGTGACCTATAGTTTCCTGCTTTCTGTCTCCCTCCTTTCTTGAATTAACTACTCTGAACTATATGTGTGTTCTGACACACCTGCACATATTATTAAGTATGTGGATCCATGTGCGTGCTTCCATTCCCTGTGTTCTTCCAAAGATACCAACTTTTACAGAGGTCCTCACAAAAGAAATTTTTTTTGACTGGAATATACAATGGACAAGCTGGCCTCTAGGCAGGAAAGATTCTCCCTGTGACTGCGTGGGTTTTCGCCGGGTGCTCCGGTTTCCTCCCACCGCCAAAGACTTGCAGGTGATAGGTAAATTGACTGTTGTAAATTGCCCCTAGTGTAGGTAGGTGGTAGGGAATATGGGATTACTGTAGGGTTAATATAAATGGGTGCTTGTTGGTCGGCATATACTCGGTGGGCCGAAGGGCCTGTTTCAGTGCTGTATCTCTAAATAAATAAATAAATAAATAGGAGGAACCAAGCGAAAATTAACCATTTTGGGCAATGGTTGAATACATGGGTTTTAAGGAAACTTTTGAAGATGGACAGGGAGGTGGCAAAGACAAATATTTTGGGAGAGAACTCCAGAAGGACACAACAGCAATGGAAGTAATCGGCAGTAATTTGGTACCTGAGGTTTGGAAATGTGATGGTTAGGGAGGATAATTTGGCTCGTGTAGAAGGAGACTGTTGAAGGGATTTGAAGTAGAAGATGATGCATTGATTCTGGGAGGTATATGGAGTCAGTAGAGCTGAGTGAAGTTTAAGAGTTGGAGGTTTAATTGGAGGCTTATGAGAGTATTGGAGAAATCAGTCTTTGAGGTGACGACGTTATGGGTTAGGATTTCAGCAGCATTGAATGAAGGACAGGATGATAGTTCCAGAGAGGACAGAAAAGATTCTTGGAATTGGCCTGGAAATGGGACATGATCTCAGCTCAAGGTTCAAAAGGCTGCCAATGTTGTTCAGTCTAAATATTAATTGATCCTGTGAAATCAATCGTGGGTAAAGAGTATGAAAATCAGATTAAATCGCTCCAATGTGGAACAAGCACTGGCATGGGACTGATGGACCAGATGAATGCTTCTCGTGGTGGAGATTCTGTGATCTACAGCAACTTCTTATAACTTAATGATCTGAAGTGGGCCGCTCATTTTTTCCCATAGATTGCACAACCTTTACAGCTTTGCGTGTCACATGGATGCAAACTATGGGGCTTTGTGGGCAGCATCTAAAGTTTAATTCCAGGTTCCCATTAAAGTGCATTTATTTTAAGCTGCTAATTTAGGGTTTTTCCAGCACCTGAGGACCGCCCTTTCCAAACTTTCTGAAACAGCTTCTTGAAATTCACCTGTCAGCAGTTCAGACAGCATCTGAGATAAACCGGGTTTAGCAGTTCAGGACAATGACCTTTCATTAATCATAAAAGTGGAAACAGAACCACACTGCCAGTACTCATGGTGCTACGGGCTTCTTGAGTCACAAAGAGCCCAAGGCTATTGTTTGGACGCCTCTACTTTAAACCATTCTTTCTTTTTGAGGAAACCACTAGTACAGTGAAGCATGTGTTGTTTAAATATACTGGATGTGAAAGAAATTTTAGCTTGTAATTACTGGGATGCAAATCATCACAATGGTGTCGTTTTTAAAAAAAATTTATTTCAGAACATAAGAAATTGTGCATTCCTGTTGGCCTGCGCTGTGCATTGAGGGGAGTGTGCATAAAAATTCACATAACTGAAATGCATCCAACAAAAATTAATTGTGCAGTGGCTCTTGGCTGTGTCACTGTACAGTAGCAATCCAAACAATTGCTTAGTCTGGAGCTGTTAATAAATTTGCACACATAATGTTTGATTTCTATAAATCTTATTTAAAAAGGTATATTGTAACTCCTTTAAATATTATGCAGGCATTCTTCACCCCTCCCTGCCACCCCCCCCCCCCACCCCCCCAGCAATTCATGGAGCCGGCCTTGCCTGTTGCTGGCCCTCCTGTTTTCTATCCAATATACCTGCTGCTCCAGTGAATCCAATGCCGCTGCTCATGAGATCAGGAATTCCCACCCACCTGCAGCATGTAGCAGAGTTCAATCTCAGAGTCAGGAATGGCAGTGACAGCAATTTAGGGAGCAGAGCAGGGTGTTTCTCATAGTTGTTTCTCATGGAGTCTGTTATTGAAAACACTGCCATGACCACCACTTAGTCTGGTTGTATTTTCTGATGTAGGCTTGTAACAATTGCAACACTTGGGTGACTCTCTTTGGTGGGGGAGGGGTGGTTACTTTTTTTTTCAATTTGCAACCTCCTTTTGATTTTATGACTTAATTATGCTTCAGAATTATAAAGCTATTTATTGCTATATATTAACATTTATTAATTTCATTCACAGAAAAGCTGTACAACTCTACAGGCCCTGATTTAAGAAGATCACTTTTCTCTTTGAAACAACTATTCCAGGTACTGTAACAGTCCAATATTTGAAACAAATCTGTGTATTAGTATTAGTATTTACACAGAAATTACAACAATGAAACAGGCCATTAGGCCCAGCTAGGCAATGTCAGTGTTTATCCTCTATGTCTGATAGCCATTACAGAGACATGGCTGCAGGATGATGTAGATTGGAAGCTGAATATTGAAGGGTACATGACATTTAGGAAGGACAGGAAGCTAGGAAAAGATGGAGCTGTGGTTCTGTTAATTAATGATGACATTAGCATAATAGAGAGGGATGACTTAAGTTCAGGAAACCAGAATATAGAAGCGGTTTAGTTAGAGATGAGAAATGATAATGGCAAGAAGTCACTTGTGGAAGTGGTGTACAGGTCCCCTAACAATAACCACATGGTAGGATGGGGTAGAAAAGGAGGAAATAATGGGAGCTTGTCAGCAAGGTACAGTGATAATCACGGGGGATTTGAATCTACATATAGACTGGAAGAATCAGATGGGCAAAGGTAGCCTAGATGAGGAGTTCACAGAATGTTTTTGAGATAGTTTCTTAGAATAGCACATTCTGGAGCCAACCAGAGAGCAGGCTATACCAGACCTGGTATTGTGCAACGAGATAGGATTAATTGATGACCTCATAGTGAAGGCGCCCCTAGGCAGCAGTGATCATAATATGATTGAATTTTGCATTCAGTTTGAGGGAGAGAAGAGTGAGTCAAAGACTATTATTGTAAACTTAAATAAGGGCAATTATGAGGGCATGAAAGCAGAGCTAGCAAAAGTAAATGGCAAATTAGGTTAAGGGGTCCCTCAATAGAGGTGCAATGGCAGACATTTAAGGGGATATTTCAGAATACACAGAATAAATACATTCCAACAAGAGAGAAAAATTCCAGGGGAGGACCCACCATCTGTGGTTAACTAAAAAAAATTAAAGATAGTATCAAACTTAAAGAAAACGCATATAATTGTGCAAAGATGAGTGGCAGGTCAGAAGATTGGACAGAATATTTAAAAAAAACAAAGAATAACAAGAATATTAATAAGGAGGGAAAAATTAAGGTGCGAGAGAAAGCTGGCCAGGAATATAAAGACAGATAGTAAGAGTTTCGATAGATATTTAAAAAAGAAAAGTTAACAAAGTGAGCGTTGGTCCCAAAGAGAATGAGTCTGTGGAATTAATAATGGAAAATAAGGAGGTGGGAGATGAATTGAGCAGGTATTTTACATTGGTCTTCACTATAGCGGATACAAGTAACATCCCATCAATAGCTGTAAATCAGGAAATGGAAGGGAGGGAGGAACCCAAGACAATTACAATCACCAGGGAAGTGGTACTGAGCAAATTGTTGGAGCTGCGGGCTGACAAGGCCCTGATGGACTTCATCCTAGGGTCTTAAAAGAAGTGGTTAGTGATATAGTTGATGCGTTGATTTTAATTTTCCAAAATTCCCTAGATTCTGGGAAGGTTTCATTAGATTGGAAAATAGCGAATGTATTTAAAAAGGGAGGGAGACAGCAAGCAGGAAACTACAGGTCAGTTAGCTTAACATCTGTCAAAGGGAAAATGTTAGAAGCTATTATTAAAGATGTTATAGTAGGGCAGTTAGAAAAATTCAAGGTAATCAGGCAGAGTCAACATGGTTTTGGGAAAGAGAAATCGTGTCAACCAATTTATTGGAATTCTTTGTAGAAGTAACATGTGCAGTGGCTAAAAGGGAACAGGTGGATGTACTGTACTTAAATTTCCAAAAGGCATTTGATAAGGTGCTACATTTTTTATTCATTCAAGGGATGTGGGCGTCGCTGGCTAGGCCAGCATTTATTGCCTATCCCTAATTGCCCTTGAGAAGGTGGTGGTGAGCTGCCTTCTTGAACTGCTGCAGTCCATGTGAGGCAGGTATACACACAGTGTTGTTAGGAAGGGAGTTCCAGGATTTTGACCCAACGACGGTGAAGGAACGGCGATATAGTTCCAAGTCAGGATGGTGTGTGACTTGGAGGGGAACTTCCAGGTGGTGGTGTTCCCTTGCATTTGCTGCCCTTGTCCTTCTGGTTGGTAGAGGTCGTGGGTTTGGAAGGTGCTGTCGAAGGAGCCTTGATGCAATGCTGCAGTGTATCTTGTAGATGGTGCACACTGCTGCCTCTGTACATCGGTGGTGGAGTGAGTGAATGGCACCCCATCCACAAACAATCAAGTGGGCTGCTTTGTCCTGGGTGGTGTTGAGCTTCTTGAGTGTTGTTGGAGCTGCACCCATCCAGGCAAGTGGAGAGTATTCCATCACACTCCTGATTTGTGCCTTGTAGATGGTGGACAGTCTTTGGGGAGTCAGGAGGTGAGTTACTCGCCACAGGATTCCTAGCCTCTGACCTGCTCTTGTAGCCACAGTATTTATATGGCTACTCCAGTTCAGTTTCTGGTCAATGGTAGCCCCTAGGATGTTGATAATGGGGGATTCAGTGATGGTAGTGCCATTGAATGTCAAAGGGAGATGGTTAGATTCTCTCTTGTTGGAGATGGTCATTGCCTGGCACTTGTGTGGCGCGAATGTTATTTGCCCGTTATCAGCCCAAGCCTGGATATTGTCCAGGTCTTGCTGCATTTCTACATCGTCTGCTTCAGTATCTGAGGAGTCGCGAATGGTGCTGAACATTGTGCAATCATCAGCGAACATCCCCACTTCTGACCTTATGATTGAAGGAAGGTTATTGATGAAGCAGCTGAAGATGGTTGGGCCTAGGACACTAGCCTGAGGAACTCCTGCAGTGATGTCCTGGAGCTCAGATGATTGACCTCCAACAACCACAACCATCTTCCTTTGTGCTAGGTATGACTCCAACCAGCAGAGAGTTTCCCCCCTGATTCCCATTGACTCCAGTTTTGCTAGTGCTCATTGGTGCCATACTCGGTCAAATTCTGCCTTGATGTCAAGGGCAGTCACTCTCACCTCACCTCTTGAGTTCAGCTCTTTTTGTCCATGTTTGAACCAAGGCTGTAATGAGGTCAGGAGCTGAGTGGCCCTGGCAGAACCCAAACTGAGCATCACTGAGCAGGTTATTACTGAGCAAGTGCTGCTTGATAGCATTGTCAATGATTCCTTCCATCACTTTACTGATGATTGAGAGTAGACTGATGGGGCAGTAATTGACTGGGTTGGACGTGTCCTGCTTTTTGTGTACAGGACATACCTGGCCAATTTTGCACATTGCCGGGTAGATGCCAGTGTTGTAGCTGTACTGGAACAGCTTGGCTAGGGGCGTGGCTAGTTTTGGAGCACAGGTTTTCAGTACTATTGCCGGAATATTGTCAGGGCCCATAGCCTTTGCAGTATCCAGTGCCTTCAGTTGTTTGTTGATATTACGCGGAGTGAATTGAATTGGCAAAAGTGTGGCATCTGTGATGCTGGGGACTTCAGGAGGAGGCCGAGATAGATCATCAACTCGGCACTTTTGGCTGAAGATTGTTACAAATGCTTCTGCCTTATCTTCCTTATCTATCATCAAACGTTATTGCACAAAATAAAATCTCATTGTGTAAGGGGTAACATATTGGCATGGATAGCAGATTGGCTAACTAACAAGAAACAGAGAATAGGCATAAATGGGTCATTTTCTGGTTGGCAAGATGTAACGAGTGGTGTGCCACAGAGATCTGTGCTGGGGCCTCAACTTTTACAATTTATATAAATGACTTGGATGAAGGGACCGAAGGTATGATTGCTAAATTTGCTGATGACACAAAAATAGGTAGGAAAGTAACTTGTGAAGAGGACATAAGGAGGCTCCAAAGCGATATAGATAGGCTAAGTGAGTGGGCAAAGATCTGGCGAATAGAGTATAATGTGGGGAAAATGTGATGTTGTCCATTTTGGCAGGAAGAATAAAAAAGGAGCATATTATCTAAATGGTGAGAGATTGATGCAGAGGGATCTGGGTGTCCTCGTGCATGAATTGCAAAATGTTAGTATACAGGTACAGCAAGTAATTCGGAAATATTATACTTCAGTTATACAGGGCATTGGTAAGATTACATGTGGAGTATTATGTACAGTATTGGTCTCCTTATTTAATAAAGGATGCAGATGCGTTGGAAGCAATTCCGAGAAGGTTCACTAAAGTAATGAAATGAGAACAGAAAGTGCCGGAAATACTCAACAGGTCTGGCAACATCTGTGCAGAGAGAAATAGAGATAATATTTCAGGTCTCTGACCCTTCATCAGAACTGGCAAAAGTTAGAAATGTCACAGTCTTTGAGCAAGTGAAAGGGGGGTGGGGGGGAGGAAACAAGAAGAAGGAAGGACTGTGATAGGACAGAGGAGGTAGAGATCAAATGACAGAGATGTCATGAAACAGAATGCAAATGGAGTGCGAAGTAGTTGTCGCAAAAGACAAAGCATGAATCCAGAGAGAGAGTGCTAATGGCAGAATAATGAACATATAATGAAAGCAAAAACATGAAAAATAAGTTTAAGACTAGCACATGGTTAAAAGATAAATCATTAAGAAAAGAAAATTTATACATAAAAAAGATTTTTTTTTAAATAGATAAGAAAATAATGGGGCTCATGGTCTGAAATTATCGAACTCAATGTTGAGTCCGGAAGGCTGCAAAGTACCTAATCGGAAGACAAGTTTCTGTTCCTTGAGCTTTCGTTCAGTTTCACTGGAACACTGCAGCAGGCCGAAGACAGAAATGTGGGCATGAGAACAAGATGGTAAATTAAAATGGCAAGCAATCGGAAGCTTGAGATCATACTTGCGGGCCAAGCAGAGGTGTTCCGCAAAGCGGTCACCCAATCTGCATTTGGTCTCACCAATATAGAGGAGACCACATTGTGAGCAGCGAATACAGTATACTAAATTGAAAGAAATACAAGTAAATCGCTGCTTCACCTGAAAGGAGTGTTTGGGGCCTTGGATGGTGAGGAGAGAGGAGGTAAAAGGGCAGGTATTACACCACCTGCGATTGCATGGGGAGGTGCCATGGGATAGGGATGAGGTGTCGGGGGCGATGGAGGACTGGACCAGTGTGTCATGGAGGGAATGGTCCCTCTGGAATGCTAACGGGAGGGGAGGGGCAGATATGTTTGATGGTGGCATCATGCTGGAGGTGGCAGAAAAGGCAGAGGATGATCCTTTGGATGTGGAGGGTTGTGGGGTGGAAAGTCAGGACAAGGGGAAACCTGTCGCACTTCTGGGAGGGAGGGGAAGGGATGAGGGCAGAAGTGCGGGAAATGGGTCGGACACGGTGAGGGCCCTGTCAACCAAGTGCAGTGGAATCCTCGGTTGAGGAAAAAGGAAGACATATCAGAAGTGATGTTGTGGAAGTTTGCATCATCAGAACAGATGTGTTGGAGACGGAGAAACTGGGAGAATGGAATGGAATCATTACAGGAAACGGGGTGTCAGGAAGTGTAGTCGAGGTAGCCGTGGAAGTCGGTGGGCTTATAATGAATATTAGTAGACAGCCTATCCCCAGAGATGGAGACAGAGAAGTCGAGGAAAGGAAGGGAAGTGTCAGAGATGGACCATGTAAAGGTGAGAGAAGGGTGGAAATTGGAAGCAAAATTGATTAAATTTTCCAGTTCGGGGCGAGAGCAGGAAGCAGCACTGATACAGTCATCAATGTACTGGAATAAGAATTAGGGGAGGGGGCCTGAGTAGAACTGGAACAAGGAATGGTCGACACACCCCACAAAATGACAGGCATAACTAGGACCCATACTGGTACCCGTAGCAACACCTTTTATTTGGAGGAAGTGAGAGGAGTTGAAGGAGATGTTGTTTAATGTGAGAACAAGTTCAGCCAGGCAGAGGAGGGTGGTGGTGGATGGAGACTGATTGGGCCTCTGTTTAAGGAAAAAGTGGCCAGCCCTCAGACCATCTTGGTGAGGGATGGAGGTGTAGAGAGATTGGACGTCCATAGCAAAGAGGAGGCGGTTAGGGCCAGGAAACTGGAAACTGTCATAGTGACATAGGACGTCAGAAGAGTCATGGATGTCGATTGAAAGAGATGGGACAAAGGAAGAAAAATTAGAATCAAGATAGGAGGAATTAAGTTCAGTGGGGCAGGAACAGGCTGAAACGATGGGTCTACTGGTACAGTCCTGTTTGTGGATTTTGGGAAGAAGATAGAAACAGGCTGTCTGGGGTTGCGGGACTATGAGTTGGGAAGTTGTACAGGGAAGATCTCCAGAGGAGATGAGGCCAGTGACAGTCCCGGAGACAGTGGCTTGATGTTCGGTGTTGGGGTCATGGTCCAGGTGGAGGTAGGAAGAAGTGTCTGAGAGTTGGTGCTCAGCATCTGCAAAGTAGAGGTCGGTGCGCCAGACAACAACAGCACCACCCTTGTCAGCAGATTTGACCACAACTTAAGTCTTAAACTTATTTTTCATGTTTTTGCCTTTGTACCGAACTGTTCATTATTCTGCCATTAGCATTCCCTCTGGACTCAATGCTTTGTCTTTTGCTACAATTATTTAGCACTCCATTTGCATTCTGTTCCATGACATCTCTGTCATTTAATCTCTCCCTTCTCCATCCTATCACAGTCCTTCCTCCCTTGTTGTTCTCCACCCCCACCCCCCTACACTTGCTCAAAGACTGTTACATTTCTAACTTTTGCTAGTTCCGATGAAGGGTCAGAGACCTGAAATATTAACTCTTTCTCTCTACACAGATGCTGCCAGACCTGCTGAGTATTTCCAGCACTTTCTGTTCTCATTTCAGAGTTCCAGCATCTGCTGTAGTCTGCTCTTTTTTCTACTAGACTAATACCTGGAATGGGCAGGTTGTCTTATGAGGAAAGGTTGGCCAGTCTAGGCTTGTATCCGCTGGAATTTAGAAGAGTAAGAGGTGACTTGATTGAAACATATAAGATCCTGAGGGGTCTTGACAGGGTGGATGTGGAAAGGATTTTTCCTCTTGTGGGAGAATCTAGAACTAGGGGTCACTATTTAAAAATAAGGGGTCGCCCATTTAAGACAGAGATGAGAAGAAATGTTTTTCTCTCAGAGGGTCGTGAGTCTTTGGCACTCTCTTCCTCAAAAGGCGGTGGAAGCAAAGTCTTTGAATATTTTTAAGGCAGAGGTAGATAGATTCTGGATAAGCAAGGGGGTGAAAGGTTATTGGGGGTAGGTGGGATTGTGGAGTTAAGGTTACAATCAGATCAGCCATGATCTTGTTGAATGGCGGAGCAGGCCCGAGGGACCGAGTGGCCTACTCTTACTCCTAATTCGTATGTTCTTATGTGAGCAAATAATCCTATTTACCCACACTGTTTCCCAGTCTCTCTATCCCCGTCTCCTTCATTTTTAAAAATCATTCATGGGATGTGGGTGTTGCTGACAAGGCCAGCACCTTTTTGTCCATCCCTGATTGCCCTCAAGAAGGAGCTGCTGAGCTGCTGCATTTCATGTGGTGTGGGTACACCCACTGTATGTTAGAAAGGAAGTTCTGGGATTTTGACCTAGCGACAATGAAGGAATAGTGATTATTTTCAAGTCAGGGTGCTGTGTGACTACCAGATGGTCGTGTTTCCATATGTCTGCTGTCCTTGTCCTTCTAGGTGGTAGAGATCACAGGTTTGGGAGGTGATATGGAAGAAGCCTGTGTGCATCTTGTAGATGGTACACACCATAGATATGGTGCACCTGTGGTGGAGGGAGTGAATGCTTAAGTTGGTGGATGGGATGCCAATCACGCAGGTTGCTTTGTCCTGGATGGTGTTGAGCTTTTCGAGTGCTGTTGGACCTGCATTCATCCAGGCAAGTGGAGAGTATTCCATCACATTCCTGACTTGTGCCTTTTAGATGGTGAACGGGCTTTGGGGAGTCAGGAGGTGAGTCACTCACTAAAGAAATTCCCAGCCTCTGACCTGCTCTTGTAGTCACAGTATTTATGTGGCTGCTCCAGTTCAGTTTCTGGTCAGTGGTAATCCCCAGGATGTTGATGGTGGGGGATTTGATGATGGTAATGCCATTGAATATCAAGCGAGGTGTTGACTCTCTCTCATTGGAGATAGTCATTGCCTGTCACCTGTGTGGTGTGAATGTTACTTGGCACTTACCAGCCCAAGCCTGAATGTTGTTCAGGTCTTGCTGCATGTGGACATGGTCTGTCCAAATTGAACTGGAACGTTGATGTAGTTTTTTCCTCAATCACTAACTCTGGAATGAATTGAACAGCCTCGCAACTCATTGTGTAAAGAAGTTTTTCCTGCTCTTTGTTCTAAATCTCTTGCATTTACTATTTTATCTATAGCTCCCCATTCTAGACTCTTCAACTACTGGAAACAATCTGCTTCTATCTACTTTCTCCCATCCTTTCACAATGTTAAATATGTCTATTTTATTGCCCCATAATCTGCATTATTCTAATGAAATAAGCTGTCATTGTTCAAATCTTCATATTTGTATTATCACGAATGAGGTTTTCCTTAGTGAATCCCTGTTACACACTCTCTTAAGCTTCAATATGCTTCCTGTAATAGTCTAACTGAGGTCTTTTTAAGGGTTTCTATAGGCTCATCATTACCTTTTGGCCGTTATATTCGATACTTGTAATAAAACTTAGATTTGTCTTCATTTCTTTAGAGGCTTCATCAACTTGAAGACTGGCTTTAAAATTCAGTGAGTCTGTACCCTGATATGACTTTGTTCTTTCACAGCATTGAGTATGATATAAGTCTTATGTAAGCATGCATCATACTTTATATATGTTCATAGCACAAAAGGATCTGTCACAGTTTTCTGATATGCTTAAATTTCCCCGAACCTAATTAAGTCTCTCTGTCCACTTAATTCACGGTGTCTGACCATATCTCTCTCAAACTTCAATTGTGTTCTGCAACTCGCTGGAGGCAACACCACAGCGGATCTTCTTGTTTTTATGAAGTAAAGCCAAGACAAGAAGTATATAAACGACCAATAGTCACATTCACACGTGTGTTTTTACCTGCTGCTGTGGTAGTGATGGTAGCTGGGAGTTAAGCTACAGAACATGAAAGGGATTCATTCACTGGGAGACTGAGCCAAGCTGTAGTCCTGAATTGCACTAAGGTAAAAGAAGGGAGAACTTAAGATTTATTTACATATCTAACATGTACATATCCCAGTTAACATTTCGTGAAGGGTCACAGACTTGAAACATTAACTCTCTTTCTCTCTACACAGATGCTGCCAGACCTGCTGAGAATTTCCAGCACTTTGTGCTCTCATCTCAGAGTTCCAGCATCCGCAGTACTTTGCTCTTATTACATACATTTCCCAGTTTATTGGAGAGGGGTATGTGGGAGGGGGAGGGAAAAAGAGGCTTGTGCATCTCAAACTTCCTCTCCATTTAATATTTCTCTTTTTTTATCACTTAGCTGTGCCATTCTTTCCTCTGGAAGAATGTTGTGTAAATCAGGTGATTGTGTAATCGCTGAGGGCATGAAATCTTTATTTCATTGTGCTGAGGAAGTAGAAATACAACAAAAGAGATGGGCAAAGTCTTGAGTGAACTCTGACTGATGATGGAGGGGAATTCGCCAGTGAGCCTTCGTGCAGTCTTGGCCTGCATTAAATGAAAAGAAAGGCGGATAAACATTGGCATCACCTCTCCCTCTGCCCAGCTGGCTCTGACAGCCCAGCAACGTGCTGCGGCAGAGAAGATGTAATCTTGAACAGCTGGTCGTGCGCAAAGATCCAGTCCTTTTGGCAGAGTCTGCAGTGCACGATTTACAACTAATTATCTAACACACGGTAACAGCTAGCTGTTGCACAGCTCCTTGAATGTCACAAAGTATTCCACACTGTTCTCAATCAAACCAGATTCAGTACACTGCCTTGTAGGGTTCCCTGTGTTCTTCCCCCATGCCTGGATATACATTCTGGAGCTTTCTCCTATAATTGTAGCATCCCACTGAGGTGATGGGAGGACTTGCTTCCCCCACCCTGTCAATATATGTGGGACAACTTTGGAATTCATCTGAGTGCATTCACTGAGACTGAGCCCAGAGCCTCTCTCCGAAATCATTGCAGAGGGAACGGTCCCTTCAGAATGCTGAAAGAGGAAGGGAAGATGTGCTTGGTGGTGGCATCATGGTGGAGATGGCGGAGGATGATCCGTTGAATGTTGGAAGCTGGTGGGGTGGAAGGTGAGGTCAAGGGGAACCCTATTGTGGTTCTGGGATAGAGTGGAAAGGGTGAGAGCAGAATTGACGGAGATGTAACAGACACATTTGAGGGCCCTGTCAACCATGGTGGAGCGGAGTCCTTTTTTGGAGAAAATGGAAGAGATACCGGAAGTTGCTTGGAAGGTGGCATCTTTAGAACAGATGTGATAGAGGCACAAAAACTGGGAGAATGGAATAGAGTCCTTACAGGATGCAGGGTGTGAGGAAGTGTCGTCAAGGTATCTGTGGGAGTCTTTGGGCTTTTAGTGAACATTGGTCGATAACCTATCCCCAGAAATGGAGACAGAAAATTTAAGGAAGGGAAGGGAGGAGTTGGAGATAGACTGTGTGAAGGGAAGGGTGAAAATTGGAAGAAAAGTCAATGAAATTTTCCAGTTCACGGCGAGAGTACGAGACAACACTAATATAGTCATCAATGTACTGGAAAAAGAGGTGATGGAAGGGACCCAAGTAGGACTGGAACAAAGAATGAAATACCACAAAAATGCAGAGTTGGCTAGGACCCATATGACTTCCCTAAGCAACACCTTTTATTTGGAGGAATTGAATGGAGTCAAAGGGGAAATTGTTCAATATGAGAACAGGTTCAAGCAGGTGGAGAAGGGTGGTGGTAGATGGGAACTACTTGGACTTCTGTTCAAAGAAGAAGTGGAGGGCCCTAACGCCATCCTGGGGATGGAGGTGTAAGACATCCGTAGTGAAAAGGAGATGGTCAGGATCAGGAAACTGGAGACTGCTAAAGTGACGGAGAGTATTGGAAAAGTTATGAACGTAGGTAGGAATACTGGATAAGGAGAGAAAAAATAGAGTTGAGATAGGAAGAAAACAGTGCCATGGGCAAGAACAGGCTGAAACGATGGGCCTACCAGGGCAGATCTGTTTTGCAGATTTGGGAGGCAGGTAGAAGCAGGCTGTTCAGAAGGGGGAGACTATGAGATTGGAGGCTGTGGAGAGAAGATGAAATCAGTGACAGTCTTGGAAATGATAACTTGATGTTGGCTGGTGGGTCAGGGTCCAGGTTATTACAGTTGCATTTACATGGACTGTCAAGTGAAGTATGGTGGTCCATGTGCCAAGAGATCAATCTCCGTGCTTGTTCACCAGATTTTGGATAACAATATTTAAATTTTCAGACTAAATTCTTCAATTATACTTTTTATTTGGAAAAAAAGTGGATAATTAGTGAACAACCTGATTGGCTTTTTGCATTGGGCACAGCTTGCCATTTTTAACCATGTTTGAGTTTTTGGTGCAAATCAGCTCCTCGGACATACGGTTTGGAACTGTAAACCTCACAGCTGGAATTTGCTGTGTGTTGCTCGCTCTGTTTTCCCTCCTGTCTTCTCATGATGCTAAACCTGTGCACAATGGGGCACAGTGTCATGGATGCTGCCTGTCTTCTGCTACCTTACACAAGTGACCATTCTTTATCAGTGAGTGTAACCAGTGAATACTGGAAAGTTATTCCAGCAACGAGGCCATCACAATGAAGTTTGAATTCAGTCTTCAGCACTTTTCCACACAGGTACTATTTTCTGCAGTGGGCACTGGTTATTGATGAGGAATGAGAATTATGGCTGATTGCAGCCACCCTGCCTGAGATCAGCTAACCCAGCACACTCAGAGTTGAACCTGAGACTTTGCTGTGAACTAAATGGTTTACCATTTCTTCATTCAGTTTCATATATGTTATTTATTTTATTCCTCCTGCATCTAATTTCCGCTTTTAACTATTTTAAAATAGGATGTTGCAGAGAGGTAGTACAATATCTTTGGTCTGTGGGACTGATTCACCATGTTGCATCAGGATTGAAGCCAGGTTCCCTAAGGCAGCCAGCTGTGTCTGGTTACTTTTTATGTGTGCAGCTGGACACAGAACTTTATCCTGAGCACTTAAGAAGCTGCATAGGAATTGTCTGCGAAGCTACAGTTCAGAACAATTGAGAGCTAACCCTAGTTCCCAGCCCATTCTCTGGAATTGACCTTTATTATGTACATATATAAGTTAATTTACAGCATTGTCTTTGAGATTTCTGTGCAGTCTAATTGTGTGGAATTATTATTCTATGTTGACTGCAGTATGCAGAATGCGCATGACGAGCAAACTGGTCCTAAAGTCCAGAAAAGATCATAAGTCACTATGTGTTATGTCCCCCAAATATTTCCTGTGTCAAATATTTGTCCAGCTCTCTCCTTGTAGTGCCTGTTACAATCCATTTCTTTGGGCAAGTGCCAACATAACAGTCTGTACTTTGAGAGATTGTGATGTGAAAAGGCACTACACATATACAAGTGTGATTAAGTGCCTTGGTAACTACCCAGGGTGCTACATTTGATTTGCCATCAGGCACTGTTGAGTACAGACCTCTGCCCAACTCTCTATGGGGTAAGGAATTGAAACATTGCTGCGAGTGGCCCTTCAGCAGCTTGTCGCTTGGGATTGTGACCCTGGTTAGAAACTGTTGAAAGTAAGACCATGCGATATGCAACACCCAGTCACAGCTTGTGACAAGCACCATTAAGAACCCCTTCAGGGGGACATAAGTGGGTTAGGCGGGTGCCTTTCACCTGTGGGTCTTGAGTTCTAAATCAGTCCCTCGATATTGCAATGAATGTTTCTATTGGCTGTAAAGGGATGATCTGAATTTAATTGGGACAATATCAATCTATGGGCCTAAACCTCAAGCCTGCCCCTAATTTAGCACTCAGGCCTCATCATCTCAAGTCCAGCATCAGTCTCACTGGCTCTGTTTCACAGCCCTCTTACCACTGACTCTCTTTCCCGGCCCTCTTCTCGCCGACTCTCTTCCCCGGGCCTCTTCTCGCCGATTCTCTTCCCCGGACCTCTTCCCACCGACGCTCTTCCCCGGCCCTCTTCTCACCGACGCTCTTCCCCGGCCCTCTTCCCGCCGACTCTCTTCCCTGGCCCTCTTCCCGCCGACTCTCTTCCCCGGGCCTCTTCTCACTGACGCTCTTCCCCGGCCCTCTTACCGCCGACGCTCTTCCCCGGCCCTCTTCCCGCCGACGCTCTTCCCCGGCCCTCTTCCCGCCGACGTTGTTCCTCGGCCTCTTCTCGCGGACTCTCTTCCCCGGCCCTCTTCTCACCGACTCTCTTCCCCGGCCCTCTTCTCGCTGACGCTCTTCCCCGGCCCTCTTCTCGCCGACTCTCTTCCCCGGCCCTCTTCTCACCGACGCTCTTCCCCGGCCCTCTTCTCGCCGACGCTCTTCCCCGGCCCGACTCTCTTCCCCGGCCCGACTCTCTTCCCCGGCCCGACTCTCTTCCCCGGCCCGACACTCTTCCCCGGCCCTCTTCTCACTGACGCTCTTCCCCGGCCCTCTTCTCACCGACGCTCTTCCACGGCCCTCTTCTCACCGACACTCTTCCCCAGCCCTCTTCCCGCCGACGCTCTTCCCCGGCCCTCTTCCGACGTTGTTCCTCGGCCTCTTCTCTCCGACTCTCTTCCCCGGCCCTCTTCTCGCCGACTCTCTTCCCCGGCCCTCTTCTCTCCGACGCTCTTCCCCGCCGCTCTTCTTGCCGGTGCTCTTTCTCGGCCCTCTTCTCTCCGACTCTCTTCCCCGGCCCTCTTCCCGCCGATGCTCTTCCCCGGCCCTCTTCCCGCCGACGCTCTTCCTCTGCCCTCTTCCCGCTGACATTGTTCCTTGGCCTCTTCTCGCCGACTCTCTTCCCCGACCCTCTTCTCGCCGGTGCTCTTTCTCGGCCCTCTTCTCTCCGACTCTCTTCCCCGGCCCTCTTCTCTCCGACTCTCTTCCCCGGCCCTCTTCTCTCCAACGCTCTTCCCCGGGGCTCTTTCTCGGCCCTCTTCTCTCTGACGCTCTTCCCCGGCCCTCTTCCCGCCGATGCTCTTCCCCGGCCCTCTTCCCGCTGACGTTGTTCCTCGGCCTCTCCTCACCGACTCTCTTCCCCGACACTCTTCCCGCCGACGCTCTTCCCCGGCCCTCTTCTCGCCGACGTTGTTCCTCGGCCTCTTCTCGCCGACTCTCTTCCCCGGCCCTCTTCTCTCCGACTCTCTTCCCCGGCCCTCTTCTCTCTGACGCTCTTCCCCGGCCCTCTTCCCGCCGATGCTCTTCCCCGGCCCTCTTCCCGCTGACGTTGTTCCTCGGCCTCTCCTCACCGACTCCCTTCCCCGACCCTCTTCCCGCCGACGCTCTTCCCCGGCCCTCTTCTCGCCGACGTTGTTCCTCGGCCTCTTCTCGCCGACTCTCTTCCCCGGCCCTCTTCTCGCCGACTCTCTTCCCCGGCCCTCTTCTCGCCGACGCTCTTCCCCGGCCCTCTTCTCGCCGACTCTCTTCCCCGGCCCTCTTCCCGCCGACGCTCTTCCCCCGGCCTCTTCTTGCCGACTCTCTTCCCCGGCCCTCTTCTTGCCGACTCTCTTCCCCGGCCCTCTTCTCGCCGACTCTCTTCCCCGGCCCTCTTCTCGCCGACTCTCTTCCCCGGCCCTCTTCTCGCCGACTCTCTTCCCCGGCCCTCTTCTCGCCGACTCTCTTCCCCGGCCCTCTTCTCGCCGACTCTCTTCCCCGGCCCTCTTCTCGCCGACTCTCTTCCCCGGCCCTCTTCTCGCCGACTCTCTTCCCCGGCCCTCTTCTCGCCGACTCTCTTCCCCGGCCCTCTTCTCGCCGACTCTCTTCCCCGGCCCTCTTCTCGCCGACTCTCTTCCCCGGCCCTCTTCTTGCCGACTCTCTTCCCCGGCCCTCTTCTCTCCGACTCTCTTCCCCGGCCCTCTTCTCTCCGACTCTCTTCCCCGGCCCCCTTCTCTCCGACTCTCTTCCCCGGCCCTCTTCTCTCCGACTCTCTTCCCCGGCCCTCTTCCTGCCGACGCTCTTCCCCGGCCCTCTTCTCTCCGACTCTCTTCCCCGGCCCTCTTCTCGCTCGTGCCCTTTCTCGGCCCTCTTCTCTCCGACTCTCTTCCCCGGCCCTCTTCTCTCCGACTCTCTTCCCCGGCCCTCTTCTCTCCGACTCTCTTCCCCGGCCCTCTTCTCTCCGACTCTCTTCCCCGGCCCTCTTCTCCGGCCCTCTTCTCTCCGACTCTCTTCCCCGGCCCTCTTCTCTCCGACGCTCTTCCCCGGCGCTCTTTCTCGGCCCTCTTCTCTCCGACTCTCTTCCCCGGCCCTCTTCCCGCCGACTCTCTTCCCCGGCCCTCTTCCCGCCGACGCTCTTCCCCTGCCCTCTTCCCGCCGACTTTCTTCCCCGGCCCTCTTCTCGCCGGTGCTCTTTCTCGGCCCTCTTCTCTCCGACTCTCTTCCCCGGCCCTCTTCTCTCCGACGCTCTTCCACGGCCCTCTTCTCACCGACGCTCTTCCACGGCCCTCTTCTCACCGACACTCTTCCCCGGCCCTCTTCCCGCCGACGCTCTTCCCCGGCCCTCTTCCCGCCGACGTTGTTCCTCGCCCTCTTCTCGCCGACTCTCTTCCCCGGCCCTCTTCTCGCCGACGCTGTTCCCCGGCCCTCTTCTCGCTGGTGCTCTTTCTCGGCCCTCTTCTCTCCGACTCTCTTCCCCGGCCCTCTTCTCTCCAACTCTCTTCCGCGGCCCTCTTCCCGCCGACGCTCTTCCCCGGCCCTCTTCTCTCCGACTCTCTTCCCCGGCCCTCTTCTCTCCGACTCTCTTCCCCGGCCCTCTTCTCTCCGACTCTCTTCCCCGGCCCTCTTCTCTCCAACTCTCTTCCGCGGCCCTCTTCCCGCCGACGCTCTTCCCCGGCCCTCTTCTCTCCGACTCTCTTCCCCGGCCCTCTTCTCGCTGGTGCTCTTTCTTGGCCCTCTTCTCTCCGACTCTCTTCCCCGGCCCTCTTCCCGCCGACTCTCTTCCCCGGCCCTCCTCCCGCCGACGCTCTTCCCCTGCCCTCTTCCCGCCGACTTTCTTCCCCGGCCCTCTTCTCGCCGGTGCTCTTTCTCGGCCCTCTTCTCCGACGCTCTTCCCCGGCGCTCTTTCTCGGCCCTCTTATCTCCGACTCTCTTCCCCGGCCCTCTTCTCTCCGACTCTCTTCCCCGGCCCTCTTCTCTCCGACGCTCTTCCCCGGCCCTCTTCTCCGACGCTCTTCCCCGGCGCTCTTTCTCGGCCCTCTTATCTCCGACTCTCTTCCCCTGCCCTCTTCCCGCCGACTTTCTTCCCCGGCCCTCTTCTCGCTGGTGCTCTTTCTCGGCCCTCTTCTCTCCGACTCTCTTCCCCGGCCCTCTTCTCTCCGACTCTCTTCCCCGGCCCTCTTCTCCGACTCTCTTCCCCGGCCCTCTTCTCTCCGACTCTCTTCCCCGGCCCTCTTCTCTCCGACTCTCTTCCCCGGCCCTCTTCTCTCCGACTCTCTTCCCCGGCCCTCTTCTCTCCGACTCTCTTCCCCGGCCCTCTTCTCTCCGACTCTCTTCCACGGCCCTCTTCTCTCCGACTCTCTTCCACGGCCCTCTTCTCTCCGACTCTCTTCCACGGCCCTCTTCTCTCCGACTCTCTTCCACGGCCCTCTTCTCCGACGCTCTTCCCCGGCGCTCTTTCTCGGCCCTCTTCTCTCCGACGCTCTTCCCGCCGACGCTGTTCCCCGGCCCTCTTCTCTCTGACGCTCTTCCCCGGTCCTCTTCCCGCTGACGTTGTTCCTCGGCCTCTCCTCACCGACTCTCTTCCCCGGTCCTCTTCCCGCCGACTCTCTTCCCCGGTCCTCTTCTCGCCGACTCTCTTCCCCGGCCCTCTTCTCGCCGACTCTCTTCCCCGGCCCTCTTCTCGCCGACTCTCTACCCCGGCCCTCTTCTCGCCGACTCTCTTCCCCGGCCCTCTTCTCGCTGGTGCTCTTTCTCGGCCCTCTTCTCTCCGACTCTCTTCCCCGGCCCTCTTCCCGCCGACTTTCTTCCCCGGCCCTCTTCTCGCCGGTGCTCTTTCTCGGCCCTCTTCTCTCCGACTCTCTTCCCCGGCCCTCATCTCTCCGACGCTCTTCCCCGGCGCTCTTCTCGCCGGTGCTCTTTTACGGCCCTCTTCCCGCCGACACTCTTCCCGCCGACGTTGTTCCTCGGCCTCTCCTCACCGACTCTCTTCCCCGACCCTCTTCCCGCCGACTCTCTTCCCCGGCCCTCTTCTCGCCGACGTTGTTCCTCGGCCTCTTCTCGCTGACTCTCTTCCCCGGCCCTCTTCTCGCCGACGTTGTTCCTCGGCCTCTTCTCACCGACTCTCTTCCCCGGCCCTCTTCCCGCCGACGTTGTTCCTCGGCCTCTTCTCGCCGACTCGCTTCCCCGGCCCTCTTCTCGTCGACTCTCTTCCCCGGCCCTCTTCTCGTCGACTCTCTTCCCCGGCCCTCTTCCCGCCGACGCTCTTCCCCCGGCCTCTTCTCGCCGACTCTCTTCCCCGGCCCTCTTCTCGCCGACTCTCTTCCCCGGCCCTCTTCTCGCCGACTCTCTTCCCCGGCCCTCTTCTCTCCGACTCTCTTCCACGGCCCTCTTCTCTCCGACTCTCTTCCCCGGCCCTCTTCTCTCCGACTCTCTTCCCCGGCCCTCTTCTCTCCGACTCTCTTCCCCGGCCCTCTTCTCTCCGACTCTCTTCCCCGATCTCTTCTCTCCGACTCTCTTCCCCGGCCCTCTTCTCTCCGACTCTCTTCCCCGGCCCTCTTCTCTCCGACTCTTCCCCGGCCCTCTTCTCTCCGACTCTCTTCCCCGGCCCTCTTCTCTCCGACTCTCTTCCCCGGCCCTCTTCTCGCCGACTCTCTTCCCCGGCCCTCTTCTCTCCGACTCTCTTCCCCGGCCCTCTTCTCGCCGACTCTCTTCCCCGGCCCTCTTCTCGCAGACTCTCTTCCCCGGCCCTCTTCTCTCCGACTCTCTTCCCCGGCCCTCTTCTCTCCGGCTCTCTTCCCCGGCCCTCTTCTCTCCGGCTCTCTTCCCCGGCCCTCTTCTCGCTGGTGCTCTTTCTCGGCCCTCTTCTCTCCGACTCTCTTCCCCGGCCCTCTTCTCTCCGACTCTCTTCCCCGGCTCTCTTCTCTCCGACTCTCTTCCCCGGCCCTCTTCTCTCCGACTCTCTTCCCCAGCCCTCTTCTCTCCGACTCTCTTCCCCGGCCCTCTTCTCTCCAACTCTCTTCCCCGGCCCTCTTCTCGCCGACTCTCTTCCCCGGCCCTCTTCCCGCCGACGTTGTTCCTCGGCCCTCTTCTCTCCGACTCTCTTCCCCGGCCCTCTTCTCACCGGTGCTCTTTCTCGGCCCTCTTTTCGCCAACTCTCTTCCCCGGCCCTCTTCTCGCCGGTGCTCTTCCTCGGCCCTCTGCTCTCCGACTCTCTTCCCCGGCCCTCTTCTCGCCGGTGCTCTTTCTCGGCCCTCTTTTCGCCAACTCTCTTCCCGGGCCCTCTTTTCACCGACTCTCTTCCCTGGCCCTCTTCCCCGGCCCTCTTCCCGCCGACGCTCTTCCCCGGCCCTGTTCTGCTGTGATTGTTCTCTCATTGCCATCCTGTGATGCCCTTTCCTGCTATTTATTCTTCGCTCTCCTCTTGCTTTTACCCTCTTATCTTCTCTTCCTCCACACTATGGTGGGGGGGTGGTGGGGAGAGATTTGCTGTGTAGCGCTTTGAGCTTTTACCTGCATGGCCCGCACAATGTTCTGAAGTGAAGAATGCTGTGCAGGCCGCTGGCAGCGGTGCTACACGAATGGATTTCTCCCCCTGTGTCTCTCCTCTTCTCCCTTCTACCCCTCATGCACTCTCTTTCTCTCACTCCTCCCTATATTTCTCCCCTCAGCTTGTCCCAGTTTCTGTGTTTTCAGCTTGCCACTGTGCCTGGTTACCTGGTTACTTTGCTAGCTCAACTTTCTGCCATGTTTAGAAAACCAAGCAGGTGGAACATAATGGAGCGCCACCTCCCAGGATATTTTATAGATGTAACACTGCTCATTTACCCTGTGTATGTGAAACAGGTCTACTATTGCTTTTGTATAGTCCGGTATTCAACTTGCCGACCTGATTTTTTTCCAAATTAATCAGCCAAATTTTGTGCCATCACTTCTATTTGAATTAATGATGGCCAACTTGACAGATACTGCAGGTATGGAGACTTTGCCACTGTCACAAATAGGACTGCAGTGATGTGGCATATTGTCATCTCCATCATCAATGAGCAATGATGTTTCATGCACGGATTGAAGGAGTGATCACTTTGAGACACTCACCTTCTCAACCCGTTTGACAACTATTTCTAGCACATGTCTAATAAAGTAAAAGCTGAACTGTGTAATAAGTCAGCACCTGAAGGGGCTGAGATAATCTCAGAACAGAGAGTCTTTTGTCCTAACATGTTCTGATGGAGTTGCTGAGCAGGGAGAGGATGATCAATCTCTGCTTAAATTTCATTCTGAGTGTGTGTTTTGTTTTTGTCACCAGTGAGTGCTGTTGCAGACAGCAGGTTCCCATGTTGAGCTTGTGGAACTGAATGGCAAGATTTAAACTACAGATAGTGGCCTTGGCTCCATTAAATGTTATAAATATGTAGTCGGGTGTTTATAATGAATTCCTTAGCTAACTCCTAACTAATTGATCACCATTCACTGAATAGAAATGTCAGGTGAACCGCATGTTTTAAGTTGACTGTACAGTTGGCACAACATAAGGTGCTTCTGTCATTCAGATGAGACATTAATACAGTCTTGACCCTCGAGGGAAACATAAAAGTTTGCACGTCACATTTTGAGCAAGAACAGGCAGGTTCTCTCGTTCATCATTTACGCCTCAACCCACACCAGCAAAACTAAATGATCAGATCATTTATCTCAGTGCTGTTTGTGGAACCTTGCTGAGCACAAATTAGCTGTTATATTCTCTCTACATTAGTTGGCAGGAAAAAAGACAGAGGCGCAAGGGGAGAGCCAACTGTGCAACAGCCCCGACAAACAAATTTCTCTGCAGCACCTGTGGAAGAGCCTGCCACTCCAGAATTGGCCTTTATAGCCACTCCAGGCGCTGCTTCACAAACCACTGACCACCTCCAGGCGCGTATCCATTGTCTCTCGAGATAAGGAGGCCCAAAAGAAAAGACAACAGTGACTATACTTCAAAAATACTTCAGTAACTGTGATGTGTCAGTTGATAGCACTGTCACCTCTGAGTCACAAGGTTCCAGGTTCAAGTCCCACTCCAGGGCTTGAGAACAAAAATCAAAGCTGACACTGCAGTGCAGTGCTGAGGGAGTGCTGCACTGTCGAAGGTATTGTCTTTCAGATGAGATGTTATTCCAAGGCCCTTTCTGCCTGCTTGGGCGGATGTAAAAGATCCCATGGCATTATTCCGAAGAAGAGCAGGGGAATTATCCTGGGTGCTCTGGCCAATGTTTATCGCTCAATCAACATAAAAAAACAGATTATGCCGTCATTATCACATTGCTGTTTGTGGCAGTTTGCTGTGTGCAAACTGGCTGCTGTGTTTCCTACATTACAACAGTGACTGCACTTCAAAGGTCTGGTCATGAAAAGCGCGATATAAATGCAAGTCTGTCTGTCTTTTTGCTTTGGGACATCCTGGGGTCATGAAATATCCTACATAAATGTAAGTTCTTTCTCTCCTTCCATCCTTCCTTCTTTCCCCATATCTTCCAGGAATCATAAATATCCACACAAGAACAGCAGGTTCAATATTCATCTGGTACTCATTTGGGCCTACTTCCACCTCTTCCTGTTTGTTGAGTTTTAGGGAAGGTAGAATAACATGTTGAGAAAGTGTTCTGACCCTGTATTTTGCAGTTGCTGGCTGGAACATGTGGAGCTTATTAATTTGATTATGTAATGAAGCTTGTTATTTACAGTAAATGAAGGACATTATATCACATGTCCTGGAGAAATTTACTTCTATTCCTCCATCAATTTTGTTTTATGTTCTTCTCCTTTAGCAACTTCCATGAACTTTTCCAACCAAAAGGAGAGGCAAGTAACTTATTCTCAAGTTGCTAACTCCTGCCAGGAGATGCATAGCTCTGACTGATGATATAAAAATAGGAAATATTGGAGAAACACAGCAAGTCCATCAGCATCTAGAAAGAGTTATGTTAGGTTAAGAATTTAAGTTCCAACCCTTTACCAGAACTCCGTTTTGTCTCTTATTCGCCTGCTATCTCTCAGGAATGGACCTCAGATCCACTCAGCCTCATTGGCTGTCAGTGGGAAACTTTTTTGTGTTTGTTCTTCATAGCAGAATGCTTGGCTTCCCATATCATGCATAAGTGTGCTGGTGCACCATTGAACACCTTACTACATACTGCATTGTGCACCATCAGTCTGTGCATGCATGACATAGTGGCATGGAAATTGTTTTTGGGCTGTGACAAAAAACAGGCAATATCGGATCAGCTGCCTGTTCCATGCAGCACCTGATAATTTAATTCCATTGACTTCAATGGAGCTGAATACAAGGCACTGTGTATAACGGGCTGCCGATCCATTACTGCTGTTTTGCACCACCACCTGAGGCAAATTTCTAACTCATTGTATTAATGCACCCTCAGTCTACCCAGTGTATTAGTGAATTATCAGTCTACCAACAGTACAGAGTGCACAGTTAGTCAATAAGTGGTGCAGTACATTAGTGCACTATAAATCTACCTGTGGCACAGTCAGTCTACACAAGGTATGGATTGAACAAAATAAAGAATTTTTTTCAAATCATAATATTTTGGAATATTAACTGATTTTTCGTTACTTCAGTAAATGCAAAAGAATAGCAGTCTCACTAAATGTGAAGCAGTAATTTTAATAGAGTAATGGCAGATCAATGCCTTTTAATTCTATTTCTACTTCTGTTCAATTAAAGTTATAAATTAATTTAATTGTTTTGAAAATTAATCAGGAATATGTCTTCTATAAATCTTTTTTGAGAGCTGCAGGCACAAGATACTTTTTATGTATATGTATTTATACACACACACACTATGCCTGAGTCGGGCTGTTTCTTTTAAAGCTACTGGCCTATACTTCAGTTTCCAGCTCTTTGATGGATGAAATTATTGGTACAGATCACATTGTAAATGGCAACCTAGTTCAGGATATTTTCCACATGCAAAAAAAACCAAACTAGAAAATGCGGAAAATTGATCGCTTTTCAAATCTGAATTTTGGCAAATCAGATGCTTCCTGAATCTTAAAGGCACAGACTTTGTATATCTTTGTGAATTAAAATGGAGATGGGAAGAGAAATGGCCCTTTGATGAGGTGTTTGGTATTGACCACCTTGTTTCTGCCATTTTATTGGAAGGGATTTTTGATTTGCTATGCACCCTCCAAGTCCTTTATTATTTCCTAATCTAGAAGGTGGGTTATAAGCCTGTTCCCGTCCCTGACTTTTAGCAGAGCTATGTTTCAGTGGGTCATTCTGAACTTTGACTGACCTGATGATTCCATTCCTCTTTCACTATCGGGAAGTGAATTACAGTCAGCTCCTCCCCAGTGCTATAACAAAGATTAGAAACTCACTGTTCTCTGGTCAGGCTGCTTGTTATCCTGTCAGTTGAACTCACATTTTCTAAAAAAAAAATTCTTGTCTGAAGAAATCTCACTTAAAGCTTTGAATTATTATTAACAAATTATAAATCTTGTCAATAATAGTTTAATTTTTTTTATATGACATGCAAGCGTCATCTTGCCCCTTTTCCTGAAGGACATGTGCAGGAAAAAGTCTAGCTAACAACATGCACTGTGAGATGTCCCACTTCAACACTATCCATCCCAGTAAACGGAACATGTCAGTGTTCAGTGGGGACAGGGAGTCAGATCCCAGAGAATAAGTACAGAATAGGCCCAAACACTAACCCAGGCACATTATCCATGTCATATTTTTGATTAAATATATCAAAAGCCTGATGTCATTATTGCAGTGGATGGGTTTGCATTCAACAGATCTAACATACTCCAGTTACTGTAGCAACTTGTTAACAGGTTCAGAGCTGCACTTCTGTTGAAGAAATTAACTGTGATTGAATACGTAAAAGTGGCTGAAAGTTTAGAAACTTTGCAGGAACTGAGCCCGCTCAAAAACTCTTCTCTTTGAAAAAAAAACACTGGTTTAAAAAATATGTGCAGCGTCTTTAAAAGAAACAAGCTAATTATTGCATTTGCAGTTAGGTCCCATGTTTCGAGGGAATCCAATTTCACCGGACTTGTGGAAGATGAATTTGGAGTGCCACCTAGTGATAATGTTCTGTTTGCACAGCATTGAGAATCTCAGTATATGCATATATCAAATATACTGTTATACTTTATGCAAGATTCTTTTGCTGAATTATTTGTTGTAAATGTAGGTCAACTTTAAATGCATGAACTGAGCAAAACTTGCTCACCAATTAAAGTTTCTTGATTTACACCAATTGTGTCATCCTTTATTACATTAAGCCCATGTAATATTAATGTACTTGAAGCATGTATCATAAATTGTATTGATGTTCAAGAAATGTATATATGAAGTGTCCTTCAACAGCACCTTCCAAACCCGTGACCTTTACCACCAAGAAGAAGGGCAGCAGATCATGGAAACCTCATCACCTACAAGATTTCCCCCCCCACAAACTCAAAGCCACACACCGTTCTGACTTGGAACTATATCGCTGTTCCTTCACTGTCACTGGTCAAAGTCCTGGAACTCCCTCCCTAACAGCACTGTGGGTGTACCTACACCAGATGGACTGCAGCGGTTCAAGAAAGAGGCTCACCACCACCTTCTGAAGGGCAATTAGAGATGGGTAATAAATGTCAGTGATGCCCACATCCAATGAACAAATAAAAAGACAAATTTGGGTGCAAGATTTAAGTACATAGTCTAGGCTGACACTCTGGTATGGTACTGAGGGACTGTTGCATTGTCTGAAGTGCTTCCATCTCTCTGCTGTATGTAAGATATTGGGGTGTACAAAATGGCTGCTGCATTTGCCTGTTCATCATTCATTGCATTTCAAAGTGTCTGAAGCGGTTTGAGTCATTTCCAAGAAATGAGGTAAAATGCCATATAAATGAAAATTGTTCTTTTTCTTTTAGTTTATACATTTTAATTCCTTCTCCCTAAGTAAGTGAGGCGTGCATAAGTTCATAAATCAGAAAAAGTGTTTTATTGCATGCCTGTACAGTCTTAACTGTTGCAAATGACTATTATATAACAGTTAACTTTTTGGCTTTATTTGTAAGCCCTGCCCTGCTTCTCTTCCTGTCCCCTGGGCTCTGCTGTTGTATTGTACAGTTTCAGTAACTTTGATCTTTTTAGAAACCAGGATGTCAGCCCACGCAACTGAAATTTCAGTCCCTCGGCTGCCTGCTGTTTCGATCAGTGTGGTATCTCAGATGCCGTAGCTTCTATTTCCCATGGCAGTGAAGCCTTGAAGTGGAGCTCTGTTCAGCTGCTCTAAATGAACTGTACTGACAGCCAATATTGTTCATTTCCCCACTCTTCCTGCCCCACTAAGGTACTTTAATCCTGTTTTTTCTGCCCCATCTCCTCCCTTTTGTTCTTGTGGTGCTGACTGATGCTGAGCTACAATTCCATGGCTCCCAGTAGCCTTTGGATACCTTGCCCAATTGGTTATCCTCCCATCAATAAAAACAAAAAATGTTGGAAATAACTGGTCAGGCAGCATCTTTCATCAGAACCATTCTCCATCTTTGACAGTGAGTGTTGGCAGGCTATTCAGCTGTGCAAGACATCACTGCTGGGCTGGATCCTGTCCTTAGTGGATGCACACACATGCACACTTTCCGAAAGGAGATACTGGATAGCACCTTCTTTTGATTTTTTTTTTGGAAAAACAGATCCTGAAAATTTCCTTTGTATTTTTTAAAAATGAAAAATATTCCTGCAAATAATTTTAAAGCTAATTTAATAATCTTGCTGCTATCATATATCATTGCCCACCTTCTCTTGCTTGTCTTTTTCTTTTGTTTTTTTGCTCCGATTTTTAATTTCCTCCCGTTTGTTCCAGTCTGATTGGTAGCCTTCATCCCAAACTACCCCCAGTACTGTTTCATGGTCAGCCCATCTGTATTAGCTGCTGGCCTGATTCACCACATGAATTTATCTTACTACATTATTTCTTACAGCAGTGACTGCGCTTCTTTGTCAGTTGTAAAACACTTCAGGGCTCCCTGAGGTTATGAAAGGTGCTACATAAATGCAAGTTCTTTCCATCCTGTCCCTTTGCTTTCCTTCCAGATCCTGGCCTTTGCTGAGAAATTGAGCAAAGTTGAGCTGCCCATGTGCAAAACAAGAGTGATGAGTTCATGTTGAGCCACTCTATGGGACAGAACAATGGGGCGCTAATTGAGGTGTTGCACTGAGCTGCCTCATACCCATGATACATCAGTTTTCTTTTTGCGGTGGGGGATTGTGTATAATTTCTGTAAGATCCTAAAGACTCGTCGCATTGTTGTGAGTAATTGTCTGTGACTGCTACAAGTACATTGCCAGTCACATCTCGCTGATCTAATGTGTATCTTCTTTTGTAGGATGACAAAGATCTGGTGCCCGAGTTTGTAAATGCCGAAGGATTAACATGTCTAATCAAAGTGGGAGCAGAAGCTGACCAGAACTACCAGAACTATATCCTGAGAGGTTAGTTAGTACTCTGCCTCAATACAGCTAAGAGGGCTGCTCGTTACTTTTTGCTGCAGGAAACTTTTGCTCTAAGATTTTTTTTTTAAAAGAGAGATTTAGAATTGAGCACAAATAGGGATTCAGATTCAGTTTTGGAACTATCCATGCTTGTTTAGGGGTCTGAAGCACTATCACTTAACCTGTTGTAAACTGAATTGTACCCTCCACCATCTGTGATCCCAGCCCAATGTCTCTGATGGTGATTGTCCAACTGAGCTTGACCCGGCTGGTGGTCATTTAAATGGGCCCTTCTCCTATTTGTTTTAATTATAATGCTAGTTGAAGATTCAAAATTTGAGTAGAATGTATATTCATGTTTCAGATCCAGAACAGCAAGATCCAGTGCTGCTCTATATGTTAAATAATAAATTCAAAATATACCTACCACATTCAATTCATAAGAGCATTTCTTCATGCCTCCTGATTTAAGCTCCAAGCGACAGCCAGCGGGTAGATCTGAACATTTGGAGGCAACTAGTATTGGCGTAACTGCTCTGCAGGGACAGGTTGTGTGACAGAAGGGATAAATATAGCAATTTCATCAAAAAAAACCAGTTAGTAGCCCACCTTCCTTCCATAACTGTTCAATGAGAATAACAGCTTCCAACTTTATTCAGCCTATTTTTTTGGGTGTACTCAAATTGAGGAGTGATAAAAAGCATGAGTAGATATTAAAAAGAAAATCTCCAGCTTGCCCTCCTGATTTAAATCTAGGTAGAGGAGAAAGCTTGTTTAAGTTCACCCTGCTTTGAACCATGTAACTGGAGATGGTGGCAGCCATTTTGTTTTCACCAGTACAGATTTTGTAGCTGGAGTTCACGCTGGCAGGAGCTTTCTGTTTGAAAAGAGTCGAGCTTTATTCAGAAGCTTTATAGTTTGCAAAGGGGAACTGAATTATCTATTTGCTTTTTCTTTCTTGGTTTTCCAATCTTACTCATGACTGTCGAGATTTAGGTTTATCCCCCTCAATGGATTTGGAGGCCAGGTGGCAGAACTATGGATAGAAATTTACTCTTGTGTATGTCTCTGAAGTTTGCTGTTCATATCCATTTATCAGGGAACACCAGCTATGAACCTCTGCTGCATTTGATATTCACCATTTGTAGTAGGGTTAGGTCAATCTGAATTTCAGGTGTAGTTAGATTCTCCTGAGACCAAGACCATTTTTAAGTTTGGGAACAGGTATTGGGCCCAACAAATCAAAGCCTTTTCATCAATGAAGCCTGTATCCTGATCATTGTTTCTCTTTCTTTATGTATAATTGATTCTTGTTCTCATTTATAGTGTTCATTTCAACATCAGTCAACCCTTTATCAGAAAAGTGTGTTGTCGGGGGTCTGCATCCCTTGCATTGGTCTGCTTTTTATTTTTCGGGACTTTTGAACCACTGTATTTTGCCATATTTTTTGTTTTAACTTTAGTCATGCATTTTCACACTTCTGTTGTATTTTAAAACTTTTTTTTTGGCTTTTTTCTTTGAGTGGATTACTTGCATGTTCTGTTACTTTAGCAGCTTTCGTTTCTTCCAATTGCTTGACTGGGATGATTTACATTAAAAAAAACAATTAGCCCATGAACTCCATCTCTGCTTGGACTGTCCCCTTTTTGTCTAATGCTATTAAACCAATCTATCAATCTTTACAAAACTGATTGCTTATATTTCTATCTTTAGGCCTGAAGAAGGGTTCTGCAAGAAACTTTAATCTGTCTTTCTTTTTCCAAAGGTGCTGACTGACCTGCTATAGATTTCCTGCATTTTCTAACTTTTGTTTCAGGTTTCCCACATTGCAGTTTTTCCTTTGTATCTATAATTCCCTGGCTTCTCCCCATCTCCCTTTTTGAAGAGGTGTATTATATTTATAATTGTCATTATGTTATATGCCTTGGAGACATGGACAACAAACCAAGAGACTGTTGATAAGCTGAATGCATTTGAAATGTGGACATAGGAGAATAGTCTTTGTGTATTTGTGTAGGATACACAGAACAATGAGTAAGTGCTGGAGAAAAGAGGAAATTAGTGCATAACAAAGAAAAAACAAACAATATTTCGATCACAATTAGAGCAGAAGGTAGACAGAGATAATTATTGGAAGGAAAGATCATAGGAGAGGGAAACAGGAGATGACGGATAAAATGGACTGGATGTAGTTGACCTATGCGGAATGTGTAAGGACAGCACAGGACAGAGGTGGAGATCCATGGCAATAAACCTTCTGGGAAGGCGATGACACCAATGAACGAATTAATTATAGTTGCCAGTCTCCTTGGCACAATTTTCTTTTCTACATAATTTTGAAGATTATGGTCAGAGCCTGTTTCTTCCCTAGTTCACCCCCCCCCACCCCCAACCCAGGCTTCTCTGATGTAAACAGAAGGTCCCAGTGCTTAAAAGTTTTTTTTCAGTAGTCTTTGAATAACCTCCCATAACAGTTCTACAGCTCCCTCTGGTGTTCTACCATTTTATTACCATTGATAAATAGAATCTGCCGTTCCCTCAGCCTCGAGTGCAAGCTCACCTCTTTGCTGATCTTCCGCACCTTAGCTACGAATGTGCCAATAAAAAGCTTAGGGCACAGAAAGAGGCCACTTGGCCTCCTTGTTCACCCAGGAATCTCCATCCTTTTCTGCTTATCAGATTTGTATCTTCCCAACTCCATGTTAAATATTTCCCATTGCTAATCTACAATTCCATTTGCTAATCTTTCCTTAGAATTTGTTACATCCGATTCACATATCGGTCTTCCATTTTTATTTCTCATTGAATCTATTGGCGTGGATCATGTATGCACTCCACCTCATTTATCCAGAACTGGGTTATGTCGAGATTCCTTCTGTGTTAGCGTAGCCACATACGGAGTGTTCAAACAGCCTTGCTGAACACTGCAAAAAAATTGTAATGTTTTCACCAGAAACATTTTCCGGTTCAAGTCTACTTTTGTATAACTAAAATCCTCTATTGTTACCACTATTAATATCTCATTAATAATACTACAGACTTTGTCCACTGTTTTTTTTCTACTGTTCAGCCATCTAGAACAATCTCACAATATCATAGAACTCAAAACTTCCAGCTAGAAGGAGGATATTTGGACTATCCTGCTGGCACTTTGCAAGAACAGTTATGCTTAGTGTCACATCACCAATTTTTGTCTGTAATCCTGTAAATTCAAGTACCTATCCAACACCCTTTTAAACTTATTTATGGGGCCAATTATGCCTTTTGAGCCAGGACCCTGATATTGGGGTCAAATGGGAGTCACAACCCTACACTGTGTGGGCAACGGTCACCCGGCAATGATTTTCTCCAAATTGGCCAATTAGTGGCCACAGGGTGGGCACTCAAAGCTAGGGGCCTAATGAGAAGTGCACCAACTCGAAAGGAGATGAAGCCTGTAGGTCAGGTGAGAGATAGGGGACCTCCATTTTGAGATTCCCTCTCTCCAACATTTTAAACTTGTGAATTGAAAAATAGAATCAGCTGCCAGCTCACCATTGGTGGAGTGGGGTGGGGCCCTGCCACAGGTGGCCTGTGGCTGTAGCCAAACAGGTGGTGAGGGCCTCAAAGACTGCCTGGAGTATTGGGCCCCTACGTCTGCCACCTGGAGGCCACTTCCGGGCAGCTGGCCTAGACCCCGACACTTTGGGGGGGCCTGCAGGCCAACTGGCCTCTGACCTAGCTCAATTGGCTACCCACCATTGGCCTGGGACATATGGGGCTAAAAATTCTGCCCATGGAATCAGCTTCCACCACCTTTTCATGTAGTATGTTCCAGATCCCAACAACGGAGTGAAAAAAATTCTCTTCGTCTCTCCTCTAGATCTGTTGCCAATGATTTTAAATCTATGATTTCTGGTTATTGACCCAATCACCTCTCATCATAAAAATCTCTAATAGGTCACCTGTTAACCTTCTCTGTTCCAAGAAGAACAGTCTTAAAACTTTTCCAATTTCTCAAATCTGAAATCCCTGATCCCTGTTAACGTGGTAAACCTCCTCTGTATCCTTTCCAAGGTCTTTATATCTTTCCTGAAGTGTGGTGCCCAGAATTGTCTACAATGCACCAGCTGAGGCCTAAGCAGCAATTTATAAAGTTCTGTAATGATTTATTTGCTTTTATATTCTACTCCTGCATTTATAAATGCTGGTAACCCATATGCTTTTTTTTAACCACATTAACTTGCTGTGTTACCTTTAAGAATTTGTGCATCTGGGCTCCAAGATCTCACTGCTCATCTACACTTCAAAATTGTGCCATTTATAGTATACTGGCTTTCCATATTAGTCCTCCCAAAGTGCACCACTTCACACTTCTCCACACTGAATTCCATCTGCCGTGTTTCTGTTAAATTACAAAAAGCTTGTTATGGAAAGATAATGCTGGAGATTATATTTACTCAGTTTCACATTTATTGCAGAGAAAAAAGATTTATAAACATGTAGCTCCTCGCTCAAACCCTCCACCAGACTCAGTGAGTGTCTGCTTATAAATGCTCAACTAAAACCCCAATTAACACCCTTCACCTGTATATAATCAAACCATTGACACATAATTAACAGCTTCTGCCCATTTCACCATCCTGTCTATGTCATCCTGAAGCCTATAATAGTCCTCATCACTATCTACTACTTTCCCAAATTTCATATCATCTGCAAACTTTATAATACTGTTCCCAACACCCAAGGACTAGGTCATTAAAAAAAATTCCAAAGGGTATTGGGTCCAAAACTGACCCTTGGGGAACACCACAGCAAACCGCCTCCCAATCTGAAAAACATTCATCGAGCACCAGCCTTTGCTTCCTGTCATTGAGCTAATTTCGTAGCTACCCCTTACACCTTAAGATGGAAGACCATAGAATTAATAGACCTTTAAGTGTGGCACTTTGTCAAATGCCTTACAAAAATCCATACATACAACATCTGCTGCACTACCTTGATCAACCTTCTCTGTTACCTCATCAAATTCAATCAAGTTAGTCAGAATGATTTGTCTGTAACAAAACCATGCTGCTTCTCCTTAATTAATCAATTCCTGATGATAACTTCCTCACCATTGGTGTTTAGCTGACTGGCCTGTAGATTCCTGGCTTAACCCTTTCTTCAACAGTGCTATAAAATTAGTGTCATAACCAGGTGAGGTGGGGTCTCAGGCTCTCCACTTGCCCCTTCCTCCTATTTGACTGCAACAGGGTTTTTTCCTTTTTAAAAGTGGTTGTGTTTAACCCTTTACCGTGATTGTGAAAGAACCAATCGGACAAGTATCCTTGAGTTTAAACAAGTAGGAGTTAAGTTTATTATACTTAACACTCTAACCCGATTTAAAAATACTAAAATAAAAGCTACACATTCACACAAAAATCACACACACAAATAGATTACAGGAGGGAAAAAAATAGATTTGGTGGTTGGGTTTAAAGTCCAGAATAAATAGAACTTAAATACAGTCTGTAAAGTGGATGATCCAGTAGTCCTCAGCTGAAGCTGTATTCCTGAAGTTCTTGGTTGGTCAAAGTGTATTTTGGCTGGCTTGCTGTGCTCAGGGTTTACCTGAAGACAGAATTTGTAGTTGGCTCTCTTCCCCTGTCACTGGCTGTAGTGGTCTGCAGGCTTGGAGGATTCCCCAGTTGCAGATGATTTTCAAACTTGATGTTTTCTGGGGAGAGAGAGAAAGGGAAGCATATCGCTTTTTGCTGTGGCACACTCTGTTACTGCTTGTCTCTTGTTTGTGCAACAACTCCCAGTTTCTTCAGAGATGAACAGACGGTCACCTGGTTTTCTTCATCCCCTTTGTTTCTAAAGAGGCTTTCTGGAATCTTCTAATGAAATTCAAAGTTCTACATGCCCCAGGATGTCCATTCACACTTGGGGGTTGGCTCTTTCAAAGTCAATATGTGAGGATGGCCTTGACTGTCATGCTAATGAAGCCATTTTAGGTACTTCAATCACTTAGAGCAAGCTATTGTCCTGGCTGGACTTCTTGTTAGACTTTTTGCCTCCAGTTCAATCTCCTGGTATTTCCAATGTAAATTACAGTGGCCATCTTGGCTGTAATTCTGGCCACTTTATATTTCTTCCCCTTGGATCTAATACTATCCCTAATTTCTTTTGTAAGCCACGGTTAAGCCACCCTTCCGTGGTGCCATGAAGTTGGCTGTTGCTGCTTTCCCTATACATCACTGAAGGCAGCAGCACAGGTAGATAAGGTGGCTAGGAAGGTATATGGGATACTTGCCTTTCAGCCGACGCATAGAATATGAGGAGGGAGGTTATGATGGAGCTGTATAAAATGCTAGTTAGGCCACAGCTGGAGTACTGTGTACAGTTCTGGCCGCCACATCATAGGAAGGATGTGATTGCACTGGAGAGGATGCAGAGGAGATTCGCCAGGCTGTTGCCTGGGCTGGAGCATTTCAGTTATGAAGACAGACTGGATAGGCTAGGGTTGTTTTCCTTAGAGCGGAGAAGGCTGAGGGGGGACCTGATTGACGTATACAAAATTAAGAGGGGCATTTATAGGGTAGATAGGAAGAAACTTTTTCCCTCAGCAGAGCTGTCAATAACCAGAGGGCGTAAATTTAAGGTAAGGGCCAGGAGGTTTAGAGGGGATTTAAGGAAAAACCTTTTCACCCAGAGGGTGGTTGGAATCTGGAAAACACTGCCTGAAGGGGTGGTAGAGGCAGGTACCCTCACAACATTTAAGAAGTATTTAGATGAGCACTTGAAATGCCACGAGCCAAGTGCTGGAAAATGGGATTAGAATAGATAGGTGCTTGATGGCCAGCGTGGACACGATGGGCCGAAGGGCCGGTTTCTGTGTTGTATAACTCTATGACTTGCGGAGTATTTGTTGCATTTTTTGTTTTTGTATCAGATTTCCAATATCTGCAGTTATTTTGTTTTTTATTATCAACTCCAAACTTGAGCAAGGTCATTAAAAGCACCATGTCAAGATTTACAAATGAATCAACATTGAATTTCAGAATGGTACTTTTTCCATTTTTTTGAGATAAAAGGGACACATTTAACAGTCTTTTTATTGCATTTACAGCTTTGAGCCAGATTATGTTGTTTGTGGATGGAATGAATGGAGTCATTGGTCATAATGAGACAGTCCAGTGGCTATACACTCTGACCGGCAGCATGGTGAGTCATCTGACAATCCTGTAAATGTATATTAAATTATGAAAATGTTTATTTTCATATGAGCTTAAATGAAAGCTTCCAAGCTGGATTACTGTTCACCAGACAGCAGTAGGGAAGTAATTGGACTTGGTTCTCAAAGCGATAGAGGGAAAACTTAGTCCAAGTTCGCAGTTCCCAAGGAACATGGCCAGAAAGTGCATGCACTTCGGTAACGAGTGAGTGTGGGATTTGGCAGTGATGCTCTCCATGGTTGAATTGCCTGCTGAAAATTCATGCTCACATATGGAACGATTCCTTGAAAGCAGTTGATATGCTGTTGGTACTTGCGTTTCCTCACCTAGTACTATTACTTGGATTTGTTCATAATATACAGTTTAAATTTGTAGTGCTTGTCTATACATTCAGGACTGGGTTTCATGGGTTCTCTTTCCTCCCACTGATTTCTCTACTCTGGGATTAGAGGTTGTTGAATGAATCAGGCCTTTGGTTTAGTAGTTTTATTCCAGTTACAAGGTATCCTTGATCTTACCTATAACCATCAGCTGCTGGGTGATTTCAGAAAGCATGACTGGTCGTTGGGTTCCTTAACATTTTGAGGAAAGAAAGGTGGTAAGGGAGCACAGTGACAGAACAAATGGGCAATGTGCTTGCACAGGTATTTAGGAGAAAGTGCATGTGATGTTGTTTTATGTGGCAAGTCGCTCATGAATTTTTTCTGACTTGCAATAAAAGCCACTGTGGATAAGCGTAAAATCATTTAATTGTGCTGAAGAAGTGAGAAAGTGGATAACGCTATCAAATGGCAAAGTATTTGAGGTAACTAAGCAGGAAAGAGGCCTGGGTGTTTGGTGGATCGGTTGTCGAACCTGTCAGGCAATGAAGAAAGCAAATAAAATTTAGCAGGTATGTTGAAGGTGTGACAAAAGTCAAAGGAAGGGATTTTAAAGTGTATCTACCTTGGTAAGGCTGCTTCTAGAGTACTGTGTTCAACATACTACAGGAAAAATGTCGAATTATTAGAGGGAGCTCTATGAGGTTGATGGTCCTGTCATTATAAAACAATTTACCATGTCTTACCATGAGCACTGCCTTGGAGATCTACCAGTTTATTGTAGTTCTTGAAATGATAATCTCATTTATACTTGGGACACCTTATACCCTGATTAGCCTCAATTTTATGAAACAAAATTGAGAATGACATCCAAATAATTGATGTATCTTTTTACCAGTGTAGTCAAGGTAAGATGTAAATAATAAGAACAATGTTATAGGAAACCAGAGCCCCCTGTAATCTCCATATCCCCTGGCAACTTCAAACATGTTGTATTGGTTAAACCACAAGTGGAGTGAATCAAAAGGCATCTGTTTTCACTTCACCAGAACCCCAACAATCCATTGACTTGCATTAATATTTCTAGCTATAATGTAGAACTGGCAGATATGATTCTTTATGTTGTGTAGCTGCATGCAGCTGAACAGGAAGCAGCCGGTTCATCTTAACTTACATGTGTGTGTCTTTTTATAGAGTAGTTTACAAGGTGCTGACTTTTAAGCACCTGCTTTAGACTTAATAAAAGTGTGATGTGGCGAAGGAGCCAGAAGTAATTATTGTGCATTTCCTTTTTATATTCGTTATTAATAGAAAACAATCAGCAAGTGAGATTGAAAATATAAATTTTATGAAATTTAATGAATAACTACCACATTGATGAACAAATTGATATTTGTTTTTTGGGACCAACCATTTCCATTTATAAAGCACATTTCACCAAATTACTTATTTACTTCTAGGCTGGGATTTTCCCAAGGCGGCAGGGTGTCCTGGGCCAGAAGCTAGGGGCGACCTCACTTGGGCAGGTGGCGGGACCCTGGGCTGCATTTTACAGGTGGCAGCCAATTAAGTGGCCACTACCGGGCCAGCTGCCCAATTAAGGATGCCGACTCATAACCCTCCCTTCCAGCTCCTCCCACCCCCCCCGCCTCCCCAAGGAGCTGCTAGCCCAATCTGAGGGCTGGTAGCTCAGCAGCCTCAGCATCGCCACACTGAGGGCAGGCGGCATCAATGCCATGAGGGCGGCCATTGCTGCCGGGGGCCCCTTCGTTGGCCAAAGAGTGTCCACAAAGGAGGCCCCCCCCCCCCCCCATCCTGGAGCCCGCTGGGAGGCCGCCAGTGTTTACCCGGTGCTCTTCCCACCCGGCAGAGGGTGCCCCTGCTGCTGGTAAAATGCCAGTGGAGGCAGAAAGAGGCCCCCAATTCCCCACTTAAGTGGCTCAATTGGGCTGCAGATGGGTGGGCCCTCTGCCACCTTTCTCGCTGTTGGCAAAATGGTATCAGTCATGCCACCCAATGCCTTCCCACGACATTTTGCCAGCCTTCCTGCCTCCGACCCAGTCCTCAAAGGGTCTGGAAATTGCAGGCCATCGTTTCTTCCAGCAGCTATAAACAAACAACGCTGTTTTTAGTGATGTGTCAGTGCTCTTATTTACAATTAATCAACAAACACGGTGCGTTAGAAAAGTGCTATCATTCAGTCTGCCAGCAGGGGTCGATAGAGTATAGCAGAGCCTGGCTGTAAACAGCAGTTGAACTCACAGAAATCCAAACAATTTTGATGAGATACCTGAAGTTTTTTCCTTGGTTGAAAAATCTATCCTGGCTTCTTTTTTTAAATTAGATTCATTAGAAAAAGAGTTTGTTTTAAAAATGCAGCACTAAATTAAAATAATCTGGTTGTTTTATTAAAGCGACACAACACATTCTTGTATTCAAATTCCATTTTAATTTACAGGTTTGTTCCACCAATTAAAAAAAAAAGGTTTTCTGCAGAGTTAACTTCCAAACACCTATGACTGCATGGCGCTTCTGGGGAAGGGTACTAGTGCACTATTGGATGGCTCGGCAGATGCTGAGAGTAATTGGAGGTGCGACAGTTTATTCAATCAAGGCCCCTGGGCCACAGTTAAATGGGGGCAGGGGAGATGAAGGGTCCTGTCTAATATAATCTTGTTTTTGAATTTCAGTCCTTTCCTGTCGGAACACAGGTGGTCAGATGTTGCTGACTTTTTTTTCCCACCTGCACGTTTCTGCATTCTCCTCCGGAGGTGGGAGAGAGGACAGGGATGTGGAGCATATATCCATCAGAAAGGGCCTTAGACTACCTGATACCAGTCGCCCTCTAACAAGAGATTGAGCATAACTTGTGCTGATCAGTTTACGTATTTATCATGACGCCATAGCTAGGATTTTCAGTCGCAGGTTGGGCCGAGAACGGGAGTGTGTTTTTAAAAATAATCTTGGATGGTGTGTCAGTGTTCTGACGCTTCCAGGGTGCACTAGTATTTTCAAAGCGAGGAGGGGGGTGGGGGAGGGGTGAGGAGGGAGAGCTGGGAACCCGCTTTCCTCCAATTAATGGCCTGCTAAGCTCCTTGAGGAGCTTGTTAATGGGCCAGGGAGGGCCAGAAGGTGATTCTCAATTCACAAATCACCAAACCTGAACAGTCTGATGCACATTACTGCACAACTATTGGGTTCAATGCGGGGAGCACTTACTTTTTTTTTAATGAGAAAAAATTTTTGCCACCAGGGTTTTTGTGTGAGATCGGACACAGTATCTTTCAGTTAGCTATTTGGCCACTTCCCTGCCCAATGAGAGTGCTGGCCCTCTGATATCCTCCCTGCTCTCCTCTACAAGGCAATGGTAGGCCCCGTCATGGCTGCCATTTGCTGTTGATGGTGCTCAGCACGCAGCTCCCACCTCCTGACAGAGCTCAGTGCCACTCATTGGGCACCGAGCTCACCACTGGCCCAATTAGAACAACTACATTTGAAAATTCCATCGTGTGACTGACACAGATGCCACACGGGGTCAGGATCTGGAAATATCCTGTCGGCTTCCGGACTCTGGTTTGAAAATCAAACCCCATATCTTCGTGTGGTGGTTGTTCAGTTGTTAACCTTTGAATGTAGATGATCTCTTTTCTTAATGTGTAAAGTATACAAGTACAAGTGTTTGTGCAAGGTCTAACATGTTAATAAAAGATGCCCTTTTCTGAAAGAAAAAAAAAATCAAAAAATATATTCCGCTTATCAACAATCTGTGCGAAGCCGCACATAATTGTATCATTTGTGACACTTGGTAGAATTGGAATAAATTTTAAAATAAGAGACGGTAACGTCAATTAAAAATGAACATGTTAATTGAAGGAAAATGGGCAGAGATGAACAGTTACTATATTCAAGTTCTCACTGCTCTACAGTGACACCTCCTGGAAAGGTCAGAGTGTTCAGCCTGAAATACTTCCCTCCCTCCCTTTACTGTTAGCTGGCAAATCTGACATTTACTCACAGCCTGCTCTCCTGTTTCTCACTCCCAGTACCGTTTGGTGGTGAAGACTGCACTGAAACTCCTGTTAGTGTTTGTGGAATATACAGAGAACAACGTGGCTCTTCTGATTCAGGCTGTCAACATTGTGGATGATAAAAGAAGTAAGTGCTATTCTAATGGGTTTAGGGAGAGTTACAACCTGGCAGTGTGAGTTTTCAAGCCACAACATCAAAGGCATGTACATTGAAATAAAATCAAAATTGCCGGTAAATATGTTGCCAAAAGTGCGAATGTACTTACAAATTATGTGAATGTGGTGCTTTTTTTTTGCAGTTGGCCAAATGGTTTTAAGCAAATTTAATGTATTTTGTAATTGGAATTAACATGTTGAAATGTGTGATTTATTTGTGGTACTAATCTCTGCTCGTCAGTCCTGCTGGCCCTGGGGCTTTGTGACTGACAAGATATAGAGCTGAGCATTCCCTTGTGATGAGACCCCACTGGGAGCAAAAAGTGAATCTAATTTATTGCCTTTGTGATGACGTTTTTAAACTGACACAAAAATGCAAAAGGTCAAAACAAACCAGACCATTGATTTACTGCACATATAACCCAGAATTAAATCAGTCGAAGCCCATCTAACCGTGTAATGGTAAGAAGCCTGGATTTGGGGCCTGTGATTGAGGCAGGTGAAGAGGAACGAGCAGCGGACACAACGGCTGTGTGTAAAAGCAGTTTTTCTCTAGTTGCTATGATCGTGCCTCTTGGAGAGAAAAGGGTCAATATAACAGCTGTGAGAGGATAGCAATTGGAAAAGTGATGTTCAACAACATGAACAGGTTTCTGTGCAACTGTAATATCAAACTGGTGGCAAGAATTACAATGCTGAATTGTCTTGCATGGTCACTAGAATTTTAGGTATATGACAACTGGACCTTAGTGCTGAAGTAACAAGGAGCTCATAAGTGTCTGAATTCTGGTCCTACAGATATCTGCTAACCACTAGTGGGACATGAAAAATGACTAATGAGAGAGTTAAATGAGAAAAGAAAGAATTGATGAGGCAGAACGTGATGAGGAAAATGACACTGGAAAGTAGTTGAGGGTTCCACAGTCTTAAATCTACCGTTACAGAAGTTATGAATATATGAGGAGAATAAGGTGGGATGGGAAGCACGATTACACTGACCATTTTTTTAGGACTAAGGTTTAAAAGGAAATCCTGCTGCTCAGAGTTTATCAGAACTGCCATTTTGAAAGTTGTGTAGTAGGAATGAGGGGTGACCTCTTCTCACAATACCTAACTCAGTATCGTTGATTTAACAGGCACCCTCTTGAACTCGATGTGCTGCTATATCATTTATAACATTCCTGCAATTAGTTATAAATGTTGTGCTTCCTGTGCAGATCTGAAAACATGGCCACATCCACCAAACCAACACTTTGAACCTAAACTAAATGCCGCAGTTGGGTCACTAATCCAATGCCAATTGCTGGAGTTTACAAATATGTTACCAACTTTTTTTAAATTCAGCTGGATAAACCTCAAAATATCTGTGGCCCATCATCCATGCTGAACTTGTACAGTCAGTTTGGTTAAAAGTTAACAAATTGTAAGAACCAACCACAACTGCAGATTCTAGTTCTACATATGCTTGGTCCCACTTCCTTTAGATCTCTCTCTTGGACTCACTTTAATTATTGTCAACTACAATATTTGTTTATCTGTTCAGCTGTTAAAATGCTCTGCATCCAAATACAATCTGTGCAGGCAGGCAACAGGAGGTCTGTACATTGTAAAATGCAGGTCACATTTTGAGTGATATGGGCCAGCAGCACTGACTTATATGGCCCACTGTCGGGATTGTGGGTGGTGGGATCGGTGGGGAGAGGGGTGTTGGGAAGTGGATCACTGCGTGGGTTAATTGAAATAGATGATGAGAGTGTTGCTGACTGGTAGCTGAATGCAATGAAAAAACACATTGATAGATTTTTGTCAGGCAAGGGCTTTAAGGAATATGGAACCAAGGCAGTTGGATAGAGTTAAGATGCAGATCAGCAATGATCTAATTGAATAGCATAACAGGCTTGATGGGCTGATTGGCCTGCTCCTGTTCCTATGTTTAGCATTAGTAAAGAGCTGACAAGCTAGTTTGCTCCGTTACCAACATTAGCTGATCACCAATAAATGTTTTTAACTTCAATTGTAAAATTTAACAATTGAGCTTCGTACTGATTGCAGTTACTCCCATCTTCTGGTAATCGTGCTGGATTTCTGCAATCCTTTGGTTTGATCGCTGTTGTGCTACGTGTTTTGTCTTTCTGTGGAGTGGTTTTGGCTTTGCAGTGATACAGGGTAAGGTCGGATAAAACTGTCTCCCTGCATGGGCCCACCAACAGTTTTTTTTTTAATGGAAGCTTTTGTTCCTCAGCTGGTGCTGACAGCACTTGATGATAGGTCATCAGCGTGGGATGGATGTAGCTACTGGTATACGGCAGGCAGAAGTCTGGTGTATATCAGGCAGGTGTTCAGCATGCACTGCTCTAAAATAAAGGATAAAACCTGGAGCAGAGGACAGACAGCTTTCTGTCCAGGTGATTTTTTTTTTTACAAAATATGAAAATGATAGGCAGGAAAAGCCCAGCTGGTCGATCAAGCCTGCCCCATACTAGTGGCACCTGGAGCATCCTGACTAGACACTTCCTACCACCAGCATCCATGTAATCTGCTGGGAGAGTCATTAAAAACAGGCGTTCACTGTATTTTCACAGTAATGGTGACGAAGAGAAAGTCAAACACAGACTATGAACCCACTAAAGGGGCATTTCTTTTTAAATCAGAGTCATTTGTTTCTTCTGCTTTGCCCTTGGACTGAAGTGCAGTTTTGTGAAGAGGGCAGTCTGAGTCGACTCTTGTGCTGCTATTGATAATATTTACTGCTCCAAAATTAAAGAAGCAATGCAATCAAACCCAAAAGCAAGAACATTCACATTTTTAAAAAAGTGATACCAGTTTATATTTTTGATTTGATTTTTACTTCACCAATGATTATGAAGAGTAAATGTTGGCCGGAAATGCTTCTGCTTCTATTCCTGATTGCTAACTGGTCCAAAATCCAGCCCATAGAAATGCTAAACTCAGACGTATGTTTATTGCAGTCAGTAATATTTGAACAGAAAACCTAAAAGTCGTGAAGTGTTAACAGAATGAAATAGCTGTTGTATTTTTGTTTTAAAGCATTAGTTTTTATATCAATTGACTTGAAACACCCGAGTTGTCTGTTATTTTTGCCATTCAGTTTTTTCCCTGTTTTATGCAGTAATATCAAACTTGTTTTTTCATCCACCTTTCCTTGAATTCTGCAAAAGGAAAGTACAAAAATCCCATCGTTTCTTCAGGTCTATAAATGAACAAGTGTTTACTGAACCTGCATGCCCATTAAGCCAATATTTTCTCGAATTTCCTTTTTGTGTCCTCTTTTTGAGTTGCTTTTCTTTTTTCACTCCCAGGACAGGCTAAAGGGTGGGCAGGCGATGAACTCACTGCCCTGCAAATGCGACTCTGGAGCCAGCTGCCAGAATATGGGCAAGAGTGACTCGTGTTCTTAACTTCCCACCCTGTGTGAAAGACCTGAGCCGCTGCCCATTTTCCCCGTGTGGCAGTATGGCCAAAGATAAAATTTCTGGCTGTGAAATTAGCTTCCAACCTCTATCCTGTCACCTAACAATGTTGCAGAAGTGCTGCTTGTTCCTCTCTCTGTCCCCCTGTGTTTCGGTGCCCTGCACCACACATCATACTCCAGCAGAGAGCGACATGCAGGGATGTCCAGAAATGGTTTGCCTTCTGATTATTTCCCCCCACCCCAAGGCAAAAGTTTAATTTCCCTTTTGACTTTATGGCAAAGATTTGATGCTTCTTGTGCAAGGAATGATCGGTACACATCTGTGTCTGACTGTTCTATCACACAGACTGATGGAATAGTCGTGTACAGCATTACTGCACCATCTAATTCTTTATCACTCAAAGTTTTTTTTAAAAAGGAAGAAATGCATTCTAAGAGTTTGTTTGTGCCTTGTATAAATGGTGAAATGATGCTGCAAATGTGAAATGCATCCAAAGCAAGGTGGGGATGGATGATCTGTTCAGATCTTGTCCAATCATGTTCTCACCATCTCCCTAACAGTAATTGTGCTCTGTGTGTACTTGGATTCTTGTTGCTATTAAATAAAATAAGGTACTTATGATAATGCTATGCATCACATGTGTATGCCAAATGTTACAAAAATGCAAGTAATCAAATGTTGGATAACATCTGATCCTGAGACTGGCCCTCTGACTTTCAGGGTAAATAATGCACTTTGTTTATATTAGTGCAGTAAGCAGTGCTTGTGTACTGATGGTTCATATTAATGTGGTGAACTGTGCTTGTGTGTTGAAGCCAAAAGAATTGGGGGAGACGAGGAGAATTTCTTTTACACAGCGAGCTGTTATCCTCTGGAATGGACTGCCTGAAAGGTGGAAGCAGATTCAGAATTTCAAAAGGAAATTGGAAACGGAAATGTTTGCAGTCCTGTGGGGAAAGAGCAGGGGAGTGGGACTAATTAGATAGCTCTGGCACAGGCATGATGGGCTGAATGGCCACTTTACTTGCTGTGTGTTTCTTTGTATTAACATGTTAATCTGAGCTTGCGAATTGTTGGTTTATATAAGAGTTTATGAGTTAAACTTCCCAACTATGCAGTTGTAACTTATTATATGCTGGATATAATCAAATTAAAAAGCATGCTTATCACATTTCTCTTTAGCTTTTTAGTCTGACATGTAACTATCTTAAAATCCTTTTTTTCTGCAGACACAAAGACATGGACGAATTTAGTTGAAATTCTGGAGGAGAAGAATGGAGCTGATTCCGAGCTGCTTGTTTTTACTATGACACTTATTAATAAGGTAAAAGTTGTTCACGATTCTTTTGCAACTTCATTTAACCCTGTGAGATCCTGTTGCATGAATCCAACCTCCATCAAGGAAGATTGGAAATTGTATTTCGCTGCTACAACAATGGTTACTCTCGCCTCCTGTTTTGAGATGCAAGCCTACAGGTCAAATTCTCTGAGATCCAATTTATTTACTGTGTTAATTAGTATCCTTTTATATAGAAATCATCAAAATGCAACAAATATAAATTTCAAATCAATATTTTTACAACAGTAGGCTTACTGAGAAAATTTGATGTTTAGAGCGAGAACTTGAATTTATATAGCACCTTTCATGACCTCAAGACATTCCAAATCGCTTTACAGCCAATGACGCACATTTTGAGGTGTACTCACTGTTGTAATCCTCCATATCTGTCCACACAACAGCAAATGAAATCTGTGAAAATGCTTTAGAAAATTGTGTCTTTGGGGTGATACAACTGGAGGTGCGAGGCCAATAGATAGAAAAACCAATTTTTTTTTTTCTTGCCAATTTTATTCCTTTCTGGGAATTAATTCCTTGCTGGGTATGTTTTTTTTCTGATTCCAGTGAACCCTCTGTTAGTGCGACAGAGTAGCTGTTATTCATGTACAAGACTTCACTGAGAGTGTTGGGAAGCTATTCAACTGCAGGGAGAATAACGATTCAGTCCTATTCCGGCCTCACCCCATGTTCATACACATGCACTTCCAGCATAGTTGGCTGACTTTATTTTTCTCCTCTCTAACTCAGGGGGCCACTGAGACCAGTTGTAGTGTTGCTGAATTGGCACAGACGAGGATTGGACTTTAGGCCTTTCTAGTCTCTGTGGCTCCACTACTTACGAGACAAACTCAGGGGGTCATTGGGAAAACAAATTACTTTTTAAGCACAATTATAACAATTTATCACAAAGCTGGTAAGCTTCCCATCACTAAAAGAGCACTGAGCAATGTCAAACATGTGAACTGAAGTTTTGTCACACAAGGGTATTGCTAAACAATTATTTAGATCGACTGTCAGCTCATGAGCAATATTGTCAGAGATCACTAATAATGAATTTACAAGGACTCAGAGTCTCTAATTACACAAGGTCTGTTTTGCGTTAAAGCATTTTCTATAAATTAGAACATTGACTAGAACTAGGTGCGAAATGCCTGTGTAGGAAATGTGATTCATATTGGCTGAGATGCAAGTCTGACAATTCCCAAGATTTTATATAATTTGTGCTTTATTTTTGCTACAAATGCCATAACGTTTAATTCCTTTTGTGATCATCTTAAGTTTGTTTCCTCTTATTGGAATCTTGCTGACTAGTGAAAACAATCTATGACTTCTCATCGCAATCTTTCAGAATTTTGAAAACATCTATTGGGTCCTCCCTTAAACTTCTTTGCTATGGTGAAGAACACACCAACTTCTCAAGTCTCTCTTCTGGTTAATGTATACTCCAGTTTATCCATTGCTTTTATACCTTTCATATAATGGATTGTCTAAAATTGCACATAATACTCCATGTGCAGCCTAAGTATGTCTAAGTTCAACATTATCTACCTGCTTTTGTATTCTGTGGTTTAAGATATAAAACCACTTGTGATGCTACCTTTATAGACCTGGCTATCTGTTACATCAAGCCCTCTACTCCATTTAAAATCCTACCATTGAAGATGTAGCTCTTTTCATTATTTTATATTTTTCTACAATAAACTGCGCCTGCCAACTATCGACCTGTCCTGATAATGCATCTATGTTTTCTAGTACTTTTTTTTTTAAAGATTAGAGATACAGCACTGAAACAGGCCCTTCGGCCCACCGAGTCTATGCCGACCATCAACCACCCATTTATACTAATCCTACACTAATCCCATATTCCTACCAAACATCCCCACCTGTCCCTATATTTCCCTACCACCTACCTATACTGGTGACAATTTATAATGGCCAATTTACCTATCAACCTGCAAGTCTTTTGGCTTGTGGGAGGAAACCGGAGCACCCGGAGAGAACTTGCAAACTCCACACAGGCAGTACCCGGAATCGAACCCGGGTCCCTGGAGCTGTGAGGCTGCTGTGCTAACCACTGCGCCACTGTGCTCTTTCACTGTTCTTGTTAAATTTGCTAATTCTCCCAATTTGGGGAAATCAGTAACTTTCAATGTTCTTCACTCACATTCTTATTTACTATGTACATAAATGACTTAGAACAGTCCCAACACAGACACCTTGGAATGGATACACTTTTGCAGACTCTTAACCTGCATGTAAAATTTCTTTCTTTCTAACGTATTTTACCAAATTTGCTAAGATTCTGGGTGATTATCTCTTTGATGACGGCACAAGCTGTTTGACTTATTTTTTCCTACAATTAATACTGGCAATATCATGCTAATACCATGGAATCTGTGTTTATTCTGCAAAACCTAGCTCTGTAATGCTTAGTACATCCAAATGCACAACAGAAAACCTGATTTTCCACCCCCCCAACCCCCCTCCCCCACCCGCCCCAAAACATAATCGTTCTAGACTGTTGCTTGTTAAACTACTTTTATGGCCAAGGCTGTATCCAAATTTTATTCTACCGCTGGTTTCAATCAACTGTCGCAGTTCAGTATTGTTTTCAGGTTGCACATGATAAATAATGAACTATGAAGCTAATGGCCCACCTTAGCTCATCCTTCCAGAAAAGCGTAGCCACCATCCAATCGTTTATTGTGACTCCAAAGTTTTTGCATCTGAATGGTCATCCCAAGTGTTGATCACTCTGGGCGATTATGAACCTCCTGACATCAATCCTAAATTCTCCAGTTTGAACTTCTGTTTCCTTGCCGTACTGTTCAGGATTTACTTTTTCCATATAATTTATCATCTTGTACACATTTTATAAAGTCCCCTTTCGGTCACCTCCTTTCAAAGTTTTGCCGTCTTTGCTCATAATTTAATTCTCTTACTCTAAAGTTCAGGCTTGTGGCTCTTCTCTATACTGTCTACAGGTTTTGAATCATTTCCTTGTGTTTCTGAGGTAAAATCTGGATGCAATAGTCAGGTGTGAGCAGAGCACTCGACAGCCCTAACATGACTTCTCCAGTTTATACTCTACTGATTTGGCAATATGATTCTATTTGTTGTTTGCTGCCCTGAAATGATTGGGTATGTTAAATGCTGAGCCCTTCTTATTCCCCTAAATCTTTTTCAACTTCACTCCAGCTAGTTTGACACCGTACACAAAGTATGTGTGTTGCCTATTTTCTTCCGATGTGGCATCCCTTGCGTTAACGGTGTTGAATTTCATCTTCTATTTTTCCCAATTGTAGGTTTTATCCCGTTCTCTTGTGGATCCTTCGATGCCTCATCAAACTTCATTGTTTCCTCCTCTCTTTATTTCTCTCCCCCATCAGGCTTAGTGTTGTGCAAATTTGGCTAATTTACACAGCGTTTCTGTGTCCAAGTCACTGACTTAGATTGGAAACAGGAGGGGTCCTAGCAGTCCATCTAGCTCTCTCTCTCTGCCCCTCCCCCAACAAAATCACTTCCCATAACCTGTACCTGCTGCTTCCTATTCCCCAGCCAGCTTCTGATCACAAATTCGTGTTATTTGATTCTTTCCAGTCCTTCGTAAGAATGTAAATCAAATCTTTCATCTTAGTTCCCAAAATGCATTTTATTCTGTCATGTTGCCTGCTTTATAGCATTGACCGACATGCAGGACAGTTCAGAAGTAATTGATTCCAGTTTCAGTGTATTGATTTTTAGATTAAAAATGTTACATTTTTCAGTCATTTCTGCGAGTGTCCTTGGAATCCTTTTTTCTCACTTTCTTGCTGTCAGGTAACGCTGTTGGTTATTTTGTTGTAAAAGAAATAGTTACATTCTCATTACATTTTCTCTGTGAATTATTATATTTCAGTAACCATTGGTCCCTGTTATTTACATGAGTGCCCTTTCAATAGTGAGGGTGAGGTGTTAAATGCCTTTAATGTACTACTTGCACAAAAGCTTATTTAGAAAGCCAGTTAGTACAAAATAATATTGTACAAATGCAGTGTTTTTAATCAGTTTGAATTAATTAGTAGAGATACGAAGCTATGACGATTACAGTAACAGATTTTACAGCAGGAGCAAACAGTCCTGTTCACCTTTCAGGAATCCCTCTAGGTGACAAAGTAATCGTCCTTCAGTTTATAATCCATTGCACAAATTATATAAAAATATATAAAAATCCATATATATTATATATAAAAAGCTGATGCTTTGTAACTGTGTAACATTTATTATAAAGCATAAGTTCAGCATCCGGGTACAAAGCAGCCAAACTGAAATGCTAAATTCCAGATTTCCCCAACCGAGTAGTTAGTCTGAAGCTTGATTAACCTTTTGTCAGGCTCAGTAGAACAGTTTGAAATCGGTACAGTACACAAGAACCCAATAAACATCAATATCAACATGTTATAGTGGGCCATTCAGATCACCCTGTTCACTTGGTGAAGTTGTGGACGTAAGTGGGTCTGTCTATGTCTGGCAAGGGGAAGTGTGCCTCTATCTTTCTAGCGGTCGATCACTGCACCTAGTATTTTCTCATCTCTGCACAGGCAGATTGTATTGGCAACTGGTGTTCGTTCTGTCCATTGAGAGGAGATTTGACAGAGGTGTTCAAAATCATAAGGAGTCTAGATAGAGAGAAATAGTTCCCTTTGGTAGAAGGGTTGAGAACCAGAGGGCACTGATTTAAGGTGAATGGCAGAAAAACCAATGGTGATTGAGGATAAAACTTTTTTACACAGCGAGTGGTTAGGGTCTGGAATGCACTGCCTGAAAGTGTGGTGGAGGTAGATTCAATTGTGACTTTCCAAAGGGAATTGAATAAGCACCTGAAGAGAGAAAAGTTGCAGGTCTCTGGGGAAAAGACAAGAGAGTAGGACTTGCTGAGTTGCTCTTGCAGAGAGCTGGCATGGTCACTAAAGGCTGAATGACCATTCTATACTTTTGTATGCATACACTGGGCACCCCAAACACAGAAATGGCAGAGACATGGTGGAGGACACTAGTACCATCCCAATATTAACAGGTAATGCAGAGGTAATAGAAAGGGAAGAACTTAGAACAATCATCATTACTGGAGAAAAAGTACTGAACAAACTATTGGGATTGAAGGCAGACAAGTTCCCAGGGCCTGATGGCCTACACCCTACGGTCTTAAAGGAAGTGGCAGTGGAGATAGTGGATCCATTGGTTATAATATTCCAAAATTCCCTGGATGCGGGGAAGGTTCCAGTGGATTGGAAAAGTGCTAATATAACGCCCTTATTCAAAAAGGGAGTGAGGCAGAAAGTAGGAAACTGTAGATCAGTTAGTTTAACATCTGTCGTTGGGAAATTGTTAGAAACCATTATTCTTCTTTGGCCTCCTTGTCTCGAGAGACAGTGGCAAGCGCCTGGATGTGGTCAGTGGTTTGTGGAGCAGCGCCTGGAGTGGCTATAAAGGCCAATTCTAGAGTGACAGACTCTTCCACAGGAGCTGCAGATAAAATTGGTTGTTGGGGCTGTTACACAGTTGGCTCTTTCCTTGCACTTCTGTCTTTTTTCCTGCCAACTGCTAAGTCTTTTCGACTTGCCAGACTTTAGCTCCGCCTTTATGGCTGTCCGCCAGCTCTGGCGATAACTGGCAACTGACTCCCACGACTTGTGGTCAATATCACAGGACTTCATGTCGCGTTTGCAGGCATCTTTAAAGCGGAGACATGGACGGCCGGTGGGTCTGATACCAGTGGCGAGCTCGCTGTACAATGCGTCATTGGGGATCCTGCCATCTTCCATGCGGCTCACATGGCCAAGCCATCTCAAGCATCGCTGGCTCAGTAGGGTGTATATGCTGGGGATGTTGGCTGCCTGGAGAACTTCTGCGTTGGAGATACGGTCCTGCCACCTGATGCCAAGGATTCTCCGGAGGCAGCGAAGATGGAATTAGTTGAGACGTCGCTCTTAGCTGACGTACATTGTCCAGGCCTCGCTGCCGTAGAGCAAGGTACTGAGGACACGGGCTTGAAACACTCGGACTTTTGTGTTCCTTGTCTGTGCGCCATTTTTCCACACCCTCTTGGCCAGTCTGGACATAGCAGCGGACGCCTTTCCCATGCACTTGTTGATTTCTGCATCGAGAGACAGGTTACTGGTGATAGTTGAGCCTAGGTAGGTGAACTCTTGAACCACTTCCAGAGCGTGGTCGCCGATATTGATGGATGGAGCATTTCTGATGTCCTGTCCCATGATGTTTGTTTTCTTGAGGCTGATGGTTAGGCCAAATTCATTGCATGCAACTGCAATCCTGTCGATGAGTCTCTGCAGACACTCTTCAGTGTGGGCTGTTAATGCAGCATCGTCAGCAAAGAGGAGTTCCCTGATGAGGACTTTCCGTACTTTGGTCTTCGCTCTTAGACGGGCAAGGTTGAACAACCTGCCATCTGATCTTGTGTTGAGGAAAGTTCCTTCTTCTGAAGACTTGAACGCATGTGAGAGCAGCAGTGAGAAGAAGATCCCAAACAGTGCAGGTGCAAGAACACACCGCTGTTTCACGCCACTCAGGATAGGAAAGGGGTTTGATGAGGCACTGCTGTGCTGAATTGTGCCTTTAGTATTGTCATAGAATGAGGTGATGATACTTAGTAGCTTTGGTGGACATCCAATCTTTGCTAGTAGTCAAAGGCTTTGGTGAGATCAATGAAAGCAACGTAGAGGGGCATCTGTTGTTCACGGCATTTCTCCTGGAGCTGGCGAAGGGGGAACAACATGTCAATGGTGGATCTCTCTGCTCGAAAGCCACACTGTGCCTCCGGGTGGACACACTCAGCCAGCTTCTGGAGCCTGTTTGAAACAACTCGAGCGAAGACTTTCCCCAGTATGCTGAGCAGGGAGATTCCACGGTAGTTGTTGCAGTCACCGCAGTCACCCTTGTTCTTATAGAGGGTGATGATATTGGCAACACGCATGTCCTGTGGTACTGCTCCTTCATTCCAGCACAGGCAAAGCAGTTCATGGAGTGCTGAGAGTATAGCAGGCTTGGCACTCTTGATTATTTCAGGGGTAATGCCGTCCTTTCCAAAGGCTTTTCCACTGGCTAGAGAATCAATGGCATCACTGAGTTCTGATTTTGTTGACTGTTCAAATAAACAAAGAACAGTACAGCACAGTAACAGGCCATTCGGCCCTCCAAGCCTGCGCCGATCTTGATGCCTGTCTAAACTAAAACTCTCTGCACTTCCGGGGACCGTATCCCTCTATTCCCATCCTATTCATGTATTTGTCAAGATGCCCCTTAAACGTCGCTATCGTACCTGCTTCCACCATCTCCCCCGGCAGGAAGTTCCAGGCACTCACCATCCTCTGTGTAAAGAACTTGCCTCGCACATCCCCTCTAAACTTTGCCCCACGCACCTTAAACCTATGTCCCCTAGTAACTGACTCTTACACCCTGGGAAAAAGCTTCTGACTATCCACTCTGTCCATGCCACTCATAACTTTGTAAACCTCTATCATGTCGCCCCTCCACCTCTGTCGTTCCAGTGAAAACAATCCGGGTTTATCCAACCTCTCCTCATAGCTAATGCCCTCCAGACCAGGCAACATCCTGGTAAACCTCTTCTGTACCCTCTCCAAAGCCTCCACGTCCTTCTGGTAGTGTGGCGACCAGAATTGCACGCAATATTCTAAGTGTGGCCTAACTAAAGTTCTGTACAGCTGCAGCATGACTTGCCAATTTTTATACTCTGTGCCCCGACCGATGAAGGCAAGCATGCCGTATGCCTTATTGACTACCTTATCCACCTGCGTTGCCACTTTCAGTGACCTGTGGACCTGTACGCCCAGATCTCTCTGCCTGTCAATACTCCTAAGGGTTCTGCCATTTACTGTATACTTCCCACCTGCATTAGACCTTCCAAAATGCATTACCTCACATTTGTCCGGATTAAACTCCATCTGCCATTTCTCCGCCCAAGTCTCCAACTGATCTATATCCTGCTGTATCCTCTGACAATCCTCATCACTGTCCGCAACTCTACCAACCTTTGTGTCGTCTGCAAACTTATTAATCAGACCAGCTACATTTTCCTCCAAATCATTTATATATACTACAAACAGCAAAGGTCGCAGCACTGATCCCTGCGGAACACCATTAGTCACAGCCCTCCATTCAGAAAAGCACCCTTCCACTGCTACCCTCTGTCTTCTATGACCGAGCCAGTTCTGTATCCGTCTTACCAGCTCACCTCTGATCCCGTGTGACTTCATCTTTTATACCAGTCTGCCATGAGGGACCTTGTCAAAGGCTTTACTGAAGTCCATGTAGACAACATCCACTGCCCTTCCTTCATCAATCATCTTCGTCACTTCCTCAAAAAACTCGATCAAGTTAGTGAGACACAACCTCCTCTTCACAAAACCATGCTGTCTCTCACTAATAAGTCCATTTGTTTCCAAATGGGAGTTAATCCTGTCCCGAAGAATCCTCTCCAATAATTTCCCTGCCACTGACGTAAGGCTCACCTGCCTGTAATTTCCTGGATTATCCTTGCTACCCTTCTTAAACAAAGGAACAACATTGGCTATTCTCCAGTCCTCTGGGAACTCACCTGTTGCCAATGAGGAAACAAAGATTTCTGTCAAGGCTCCAGCAATTTCCTCCCTTGCCTCCCTCAGTAATCTGGGGTAGATCCCATCAGGCACTGGGGACTTATCTACCTTAATGCTTTGCAAGACGCCCAACACCTCCTCCTTTTTGATAACGACATGACCGAGACTATCTACACTCCCTTCCCTAGACTCATCATCCACCAAGTCCTTCTCTTCACCAGGCATACCTAAAAATGAGGTGCCAACCTGGTGAAACTACAGTACCGGACTGTATGCAAGCTAAACGGTGGGAGCAATTTGCAATAGAGCAAAGCGATCCCAAAACCAACAGATCATAATAAAGTTCTGCAGTCCTGCCACATCTAATCATGAATGGTGGTGGACAATTAAACACATCACCAGAAGAGGATGCTCCACAAACATCCCCATTCTCAATGATCGGGAGACCAGCACATCGGTGCAGTAGATAAGGTTTAAGCATTTGCAACCACCTTCAGCCAGAATGATCCATCTCGGCTGCCTACAGAGGTCCTCAGCATCACAGAGGCCAGTCTGCAGCCAATTCGATTCACTCCACGTGATATCAAGAAATGGTTGAAGGTACTGGGTGCAGGCACTTCTTCTGCCAAGGGCCTCAAGACCTTATTGCAACTTTGGACCAAACATGAACAAAAGGGCTGAATTCCAGAGGTGAGAGTGACTGCCCTTGACATCAAGGCAGCATTTAACTGAGTGTGGCATCAAGGAGCCCCAACAGAATTGAAGTCAATGGGAAGCAGGGGGCAAAGTCTCGACTGGTTGGAGTCATAACCAACACAAAAGAAGATGGTCGTGGTTGTTGGAGGCCAAACACTGTAGGAGTTCCTCAGGGTAGTGTCCTAGCCCAAACCATCTTCAGCAGCTTCATCAATGACCTTCCCTCCATCATAAGGTCAGAAGTGGGGATGTTTGCTGGTAATTGCGCAATGTTCAGTACAATTCACGACGACTATGATGCTGAATCAGTCTGTGCCCACACTCAGCAAGACCTGGACAACATTCAGGCTTGGGCGGATAAGTGGCAAGTAACATTTGTGCCACACAGATGCCAGGCAAAGAACATCTCCAACAAGAGAAAGTCTAACTAATGTCCCTTAACATTCAATAGCATTACCATTGCAGATTCCCCCACCATCAACATTCTGGGGGTTACCATTGACTAGAAACTTAACTGGAACAGCCATATAAATACTGTCGCTACAAGAGCAGGTCAGAGGCTGGGAATACTGAGGCAAGTAACTCACCTCCTGACTCCCCAAAGCCTGTCCACCATCTACAAGGCACAAGTCAGGGGTGTGATGGAATACTGTCCACTTTCCTGGATGAGTGCAGCTGCAACAACACTCAAGAAGGTTGACACCTTTCAGGACAAAGCAGCCCGCTTAATCGGCACCCCATTTACCACCTTCAACATTCACTCCCTCTGCCATCGACACACAGTGGCAGCAGTGTATACCATCTACAAGATGCACTGCAACAACTCGCCAAGGGTTCTTTGACAGCATCTTGCAAACCGTAACTTCTACCACCTGCACGGACAAGGGGAGCAGATGCATGGGAACACCATCACCTGCAAGTTCCCCTCCAAGTCACGCCATCCTGATTTGGACTGTATCATCGTTCCATCACTGTCGCTGGGCCAAAATCCTGGAACAATCCTCCATTCCAGCAAGGGTGTACATACGCCACATGGCCTGCAGCAGTTCAAGAAGGTTGCTCACCACCATCTTCTCAAGGGCAATTAGGGATGGGCAGTAAATTCTGGTCTTGCCAGCAATCCTCACATCCCACGAAAGAATAAAAGTATCTCTTTGAAAACTCGACTTTAACAAAATATTATATTGTTTCTTCTTTGCTCCACAGCTTTAGTGTTTGTGGGCAAGTCGCAGTCAAACGTTTCCCTGAAGGATTAAAACAGATTATCAAGTATAAATTAGCCATGGTTGTCCAAAGTAAGAATAAGGCTTCACCAGTTATAACAAAGACTGATTCACATGGATTATTCCGTTTCCTAGCCAGAGCAGGAACCTATATCATTCAGGTAAAGTTAATACAATATTTGGTATGTCCAGTGAGTAACTGAAGTTATTTATGTATTTGAGAGACAAGAGTCAACTCCATTTTCAGGGCTTTCTTTTGCATTCTAAACTTAGGACCCCATTATGAATTCAGTTCTTCATTTCATTTGCAATCCTAATCTTATTTAGAGACTTGGACAACCAATCCTGCCCATTTGTTACAGAAAAATATGTAAACTAAAATAATAAAATTCACTTCAAATGTTTAAAGCAATAATTGTGTATTTGAATTTAAAACTGTCAACTACATTGTAAAATATAATGATCTAAAGATTACCTATATGCAACCTGCATAATCCTGCAGTTTATTTCTCCTTTATCAGTATTTCTTTCCAGCAGAGATGATTGGACAGAATTTAGGAGCAGAAACTCACTGATTTTACTCTCCCTAGTTCAGGGACACTGGCCAATTTTCACACCCTGTCTACCACTCAGCTGCAATGAGCTAACTCAGCACATGTTTTTAAATGATTACTTTTCATCGGTGTTCACTATGGAGAAGGACGATGTAGGTGTAAAGATCAGGGAGGGGGATTGTGATATACTTGAACATATTAGCATTGAAATGGAGGAAATATTAGCTGATTTAGCGGGCTTAAAAGTGGATAAATCCTCAGACTCAGATGAGATGTATCCCAGGTTGTTATGTGAGGCAAGGGAGGAGATAGCAGGGGCTTTGACACAAATTTTCATATCCTCTCTGGCCATGGGAGAGGTGCCAAAGGACTGGAAGACAGCAAATGTGGTACCATTATTCAAGAAGGGTAGTAGGGATAAACTAGGTAACTACAGGCTGGTGAGTCTAACATCAATGGTTGGGAAAATACTGGAAAAAGTTCTGAGGGACAGGATTAATCTCCACTTGGAGAGGAAGGAATTAATCCGGGATAGTCAGCATGGCTTTGTCAGGGGGAGATCGTGTCTAACTAACTTGATTGAATTTTTCGAGCAGGTGACTAGATGTGTCGATGAAGGTAAAGCAGTTGATGTAGTATGCATGGATTTCAGTAAGGCTTTGATAAGGTCCCGCATGGGAAATTGGTTAAGAAAGTAAGAGCCAATGGGATCCAAGGCAATTTAGCAAATTGGATCCAAAATTGGCTTAGTGGCAGGAGGCAGAGGGTAATGGTCAAGGGCTGTTTTTGCGATTGGAAGCCTGTGACCAGTGGTGTACCACAGGGATTGGTGCTGGGACCCTTGCTGTTTGCAGTGTACATTAATGATTTAGTTGTGAATATAGGAGGTATGATCAGTAAGTTTGCAGATGACACGGAAATTGGTGGTGTTGTAAATAGTGAGGAGGAAATCCTTAGATTACAGGAAGATATAGATTTTATTTTATTTTATTTTATTTTATTTAGAGATACAGCACAGAAACAGGCCCTTCGGCCCACCGTGTCTGTGCTGACCATTAACCACCCATTTATACTAATCCTACACTAATCCCATATTCCTACCACATCCCCACCTGTCCTTATATTTCCCGACCACCTACCTATACTAGGGGCAGTTTATAATGGCCAATTTACCTATCAACCTGCAAGTCTTTTGGCTGTGGGAGGAAACCGGAGCACCCGGAGGAAACCCACGCAAACACAGGGAGAACTTGCAAACTCCACACAGGCAGTACCCAGAATTGAACCCGGGTAGCTGGAGCTGTGAGGCTGTGGTGCTAACCACTGCGCCACTGTGCTGCCCCAGATGGGCTGGTAAGATGGGCGGAGAGGTGGCAAATGGAATTTAATCCTGAAAAGTGTGAGGTAATGCATTTTGGGAGGACTAACAAGGCAAGGGAATACACAATGGATGGTAGGACCCTAGGAAGTACAGAAAGTCAGAAGGACCTTGGTGTACTTGTCCATAGATCACTGAAGGCAGCAGCACAGGTAGATAAGGTGGTTAGGAAGGCATATGGGATACTTGTCTTTATTAGCCGAGGCATAGAATATAAGAGCTGGGAGCTATATAAAATGCTAGTTCGGCCACAGCTGGAGTACTGTGTACAGTTCTGGTCACCACAGTATAGGAAGGATGTGATTGCACTGGAGAGGGTGCAGAGGAGATTCACCAGGATATTGCCTGGGCTGGAGCATTTCAGCTATGAAGAGAGACTGGATAGGCTAGGGTTGTTTTCCTTGGAGCAGAGAAGGCTGAGGGGAGACATGATTGAGGTGTACAAGATTATGAGGGGCATTGATAGGTTAGATAGGAGGAAACTTTTTCCCTTAGCAGAGGGGTCGAGAACCAGGGGGCATAGATTTAGGGTAAGTGGCAGGAGGTTTAAGGGGGATTTGAGGAAAAAAATTTTCACCCAGATGGTGGTTGGAATCTGGAACACACTGCCTGAAGAGGTGGTGGATACAGGAACCCTCACAACATTTAAGAAGTATTTAGATGAGCACTTGAAACGTCATCGCCTACATGGCTACAGGCCAAGTGCAGGAATATGGTATTAGAATAGGTAGGTGCTGTATGGCCGGCACAGACACGATGGGCCAAAGGGCCTGTTTCTGTGCTGTATAACTCTATGACTCTAATACTGATGCAAAGTACTCATTTAGTACCTCGCCCATTTCCTCTGGCTCCACACTTAGATTCCCTCCTCTGTCCTTGAGTGAGCCAACCCTTTCCCTGGTTACCCTCTTGCTCTTTATATCCGTATAAAAAGCCTTGGGATTCTCCTTAATCCTGTTTGCCAATGACTTTTCATGACCCCTTTTATCCCTCCTGACTCCTTGCTTAAGTTCCTTCCTAGTTTCTTTATATTCCTCAAGGGCTTCGTCTGTTCCCAGCCTTCCAGCCCTTACGAATGCTTCCTTTTTCTTTTTGACTAGGCTCACGATATCCCTCGTTATCCAAGGTTCCCGAAACTTGCCAAACTTGTCCTTCTTCCTCACAAGAACATGCTGGTCCTAGATTCTAATCAACTGACGTTTGAAAGACTCCCACATGTCAGATGTTGATTTACCCTCAAACAGCCGCCCCAATCTAAATTCTTCAGTTCCTGCCTAATATTGTTATAGTTAGCCTTCCCCCAATTTAGCGCCTTCACCCGAGGACTACTCTTGTCCTTATCCACAAGTACCTTAAAACTTACGGAATTATGGTTCGTCCAGCTCATCCATGACTGGCAAAGACTGGGCTGCACTGAGGGCGGTATCAGTGACAACATTTTCCCTGGAGTATAGTTCTAGGTAGTGCTCCACCCAGCGGTCCATTTGCTTGTGTTGGTCAGTGATCGTGTCCCCTGATTTAGACTTGAGGGGGGCGATCTTCTTGATGGTTGGCCCAAAAGCTCTCTTAATGCCATCATACATTCCTCTGATGTTTCCGGTTTCGGAGGCCAGCTGAATACGACTGCTTAGGTGTTGCCAGTAGTCATTTGCGCAGCACCTGGCTGTTCTTTGTGCAGCGCTTCTGGCTACTTTAAGTGCTATGGATGTTAACTCGCTGGGGGTTTTCTTGTAGTTCAACAGTGCAGTGCGCTTAGCGGCTATGACAGGTGCCAGCTCTTCAAAGTAAGATTGAAACCAATCTGCATTCTGCTTCTCACGTTTGCCAAAGGTGGTCATTGCTGAGTCATAGAGGGCGTCTCTGATGTGGGCCCACTTCGTCTCTGCATCCCCTGTGGCAGTGTTTTGAAGGGCTTTTTCAAGTGAATTTAGAAACTTATGTAACAGCTGTGGATAAGAAATTCTGTTCGTGCTGATGCTCGGGCGGCCCTTCTGCTTGGAGTGATGTAGCTTCTTTGGTTTGAGTCTAACTTTGCTGCACGCCAGGGAGTGGTCGTTGTTGCAGTCCGCACTGTGGTAGCTGCGTCTGATTTGTACACTGTCTATAAAGGCTCGCCTTGTGACGATGAGGTCCAGCTGGTGCCAACGACGTGATCTTAGTGCCTCCATGAAACCTGGTGACAGGGTTTAGTATGAAAGAACGGGTTGGTGATGCAGAGGTTGTGATAGGTACACAACTCCAGCAGTCTCCGTCCGTTCTCATTCATCCTTCCAATGCCATAGCGACCGAGACAGGAGGGCCATGCGTCATGGTCGGCCCAACCCTGGCATTAAAGTCTCCCAGCAGGAACAAATGTTCGATATTAGGAATGCTGCTAGATATTATGGAGTTCCTCGTAGGTCTTTAACTTCAGGTGGGGAGCAGAGTGTTGGAGCATAGATGCTGAGTAGGTCTACAGAGGCAGTGAGCAGCCGGATGGACAGTATGCATTCCAAGCCTTTTGAAGGTGGCTCTATCATGCTGAGCAAAGAGTTTCTGATGGCGAAGCCCACTCCATGCTGTCTTGGTTCTTCAAGATCCCTACCCCGCCAGTAGAAGGTGTAGTCCTGCTCTCTTAGTGATCCGCTCGCAGGGAGGTGTGTCTCCTGAAGTGCTGCAATGTCCATATTGAGTCTACTGAGCTCGTTGTTAATGATAGCGATCTTCTGAGAATCGTTGATTTGTGTAAGGTCTTCCGACAGACCAGGACACACAGTTCTGACATTCCAGCTTGCAAAACGAAGGGCTGGTACCTTCTTTCCTTTTTTTGTCGTGCTGTTAAAATCCATTATTAAGGAAGTAATAACAGGACATTTAGAAAGTCAAAACGCAATCCATCAGAGTCGGCATGGTTTTATGAAGGGTAAATCATGTTTGACTAATTTGCTAGAGTTCTTTGAAGCTGTAACAAGTAAAGAGGATAATGGGGATCCAGTAGATGTTGTATATCTGGACTTCCAAAGGCATTTGATAAGGTACTGCACAAAAGGTTAATACACAAGGTAAGATCACATGGGGTTAGAGGCAATTTATTAGCTTGGATAGAGGATTGGCTAACTAACAGACAACAGAGAGTCGGGATAAATGGGTCCTTTTCTGGTTGGCAAAATGTGAATAGTGGGGTGCCACACGGTTCGGTCCTTGGGGCCCAACTATTTACAATCTATATTAATGACTTGGATGCAGGGATAGAAGGTACTATAGCCAAATTTGCAGATGACACTAAAATAGGTGGGATAGTAAGCTGCAATAAAGAAATAAGAAATTTACAAATGGATATGGATAGGTAGGTGAATGGGCCAAAATTTGGCAGATGGAGTTTAACGTGGATAAGTGTGAGGTTATCCATTTTGGTTGGAAGAACAGAAAGGCAAATTATTATCTAAATGGAGAGAAAGTTCAGAGTGCTTGGGTGCAGAGGGATCTGGGTGTCCTTGTGCACGAATTGCAGAAAACTAGTTTGCAGGTGCAGCAGGTAATAAGGAAGGCAAATGGAATTTTGGCATTTATTGCTAAAGGAATAGAGTACAAAAGTAGGGAAGTGTTGCTGCAACTGTACAAGGCATTAGTGAAACCGCACCTGGAGTATTGCGTACAGTTTTGGTCCCCTTACTTGAGGAGGGATGTGGTTGCATTGGAGGCAGTTCAGAGGAGGTTCACTAGATTGATTCCAGAGATGAGGGGTTTGTCTTATGAAGAGAAATTGAGCAGTTTAGGTCTTTACTCTCTAGAGTTTAGAAGAATGAGAGGAGATCTAATTGAGGTATATAAGATGATTAAGGGGATTGACAAGGTAGACATAGAGAGGATTTTCCTCTGGTGGGGCAATCTAGAACAAGAGGTCATAGTTTTAGGATAAGGGGTAGCAGATTTAAAACAGAGATGAGGAGAAATTACTTCTCTCAAAGGGTCGTGAGTCTGTGGAAATCTCTACCCCAGAGTGCGGTGGAAACCGGGACATTGAGTAAATTTAAGGAGGAGATAGACAGATTTTTAATTAGTAATGGGTTGAAGGGTTGTGGAGAACAGGCAGGAAAGTGGAGTTGAGGCCGAGATGAGGTCAGCCATGATCGTATTGAATGGCGGAGCAGGCTCAAGGGGCTGAATTGCCTACTCCTGGTCCTAGTTCTTATGTTCTTTTAATCCAATTCTGCATCTGCAGCATCTGGAACGCCTCCTATCGCATCATTATTATAATATGACTTAGCCTAGGGTAAACTTGCCCAAAAAGGCAAAGTAACATGGATTTTATTAACCTAGTTTACAAAGTACATTTAACAACATTAGCAAAGTTGAACAAGGTATTTTTTTCTTGTTTTCTTTTGCCTCTTCCAGGAGATTACTTGGCTGTCAGATAGGGTGGGAGGAGGTGCCTAGTCACAGTGCTCCTGCCGTCAAGAGTGTGGGGTAGACTTGATGGACCAGCTGGTTTCTCCTGCCCGTCAATTTTGTTTGTTTCTTTCTATCAGTGATTTCCTTTGACGATTCAGCAAAGTAAAATTTATCTGCTGAAACGTATTTCTTTAGATTTTTGTGACTTTATGATTTGAGTAGAGAATTTTGGTATCCCTGAGATGATGAATTAAAATGTGCCAACCGCAAATGCACAACACAATTTTACAGAAAATTAATCCCGAAGTTCTTGGTTAATGAAATCATAGTATTAAGGTTGAGTAGAGGAGCATACAACATCTTTTACGTATCAAATTAATATCATGATTTGGTCATCAGCAATCATAATGTAGTCAAACAAAACTGCTGCTAGAGATGATGAATGCATTCGAAGTGGCTGGGAAGCCTGGCTTTTGAGTCATCCAGAAGGAGCTGAACTGACACTTTGTTGAAGTATTCCAATCCACTTAAGTTTTCTAAAATTATTCTATGTTTTGAGGTCATGTTTAAATGTGGCTAGCTGGTTGTTGAATCAGATTGTTGAGTGAAAGTACAAAATCATTGTCTGCTCTAGATGACTGATTTATTTCAGATTAGCTACATCATATTTCATACAGTGTTTTCTATTTTTAATTCAGTGTTCTTGAAATGAAGTAATGATTGTGGCTTTGTAATCTTTCCATTGAAGTCCACACATTCTATTAAAGACCTCAAAGAAGTTATCCTGATTATACCTAGACAGTGAACTCCAAGGCATTGCTGATGACTGATGAGGACAATACTTAAGTAGCTTTCAATATTAGAAGAGCTTGTACACCTGCTGACTGCTTTAAAGATCTTTAATATGAGTACCAGGTAGTTTTCATTTACTGGTAATGTGGCCGTTTTTGGTTGTGTTGTTCTTTAACCAGTGGGAACTAAGTCTGCAAATGATCCAGGTGATAGAGCACTATCGATGAGAGTGATGTAAACCTAAAGGTATGCGATGTTGCATTACTGGTCTGTAATAAAACCAGGGTTCTTTTTATGCTCACTGAAAATCAGGAAAACTAGGCAGCAGTATAATTTAATAAAAAATTGGCCTGTTAAAATGGAGATTATTTTTAAACAGTGTATAACTCCAGCTATTGTGTAAATATTTAAGCTAGGCTGCAGTGACAGACTTTCAGCAGTCTGCTGGCAAGTGTACATTAAACACTCTTTGACTTTTTGTGTAAATCTTGCTGGCCTTTCAATTGGAGATTAAACCATTGAACCTACAGAGAATGACTGAAGGGGTGTCCACGTTTCAATCTGATATGTAACCAAATACAGGCGCCAACATGGTGCAAAAGAAGAGGTATGGAATTCAAGTATAATTGTTTAGCATTAGTGCAAACATCTAATTTGCAGTTATAGTCATGTGATGACATTTTATGGGTTTTTTAAATTATGAAAGCAGTTGAAACTTGCTCTCCTTATAATGTTGCACCAGTTGTTGCAATGTTACCATAAAGAACTGTAACTGCCTTTCATGTTTCATTATTACATAAAACTTAATTTGCTATTGAGTGAATTTTAATTTTCTCTTAACATTTTCACCCAGAGGGTGGTTGGAATCTGGAACACACTGCCTGAAGGGGTGGTAGAGGCAGGAACCCTCACAACATTTAAGAAATATTTAGATGAGCACTTGAAACGCAATGGTAGCAGCTTGGCTCAGTTGGCAGCAGCCCTTGTTAATTGAAATCAACTTGGTGTTAATTGTATTCAGATGGTGGGTATTCATTGGGGACTGACGTGCTCATATATATATATATATATATATAGGAGCAGGCTAAAAGGGTGTTTGCTGGTTGGAGGTGCACAATATGTGTCTGTAAATAAAAGCTTGTAAGTTTATGAAGACTAGGCTCTGGTGTTCCACCTGTCACCAACTGGCTATGTGAGTTGTAACACCCTTCACCTCTGATTCAGAAGATTGTGAGTTCAAGCCCCACAATAGGATTTCAGTATATGATCTTCCTGGCACCCCATGCTCAATGATATTGTAAATGGCTCCCACTCCTTAGGCAATTGTCTGACTCACTTTCAAAACCACCATCATCATATCCTCCTCAATATATTCACCTTCAATCCCTCTATGCAAACTATTGCCCAATCTTCCTTTCCAAAGTCCTTGAATGTGTTGTCACCTCCTGGGAGGGAAACCATCTGGTCCTGGGGGTTTGTCGCTCTTTAGTGCCATTATTTTCTTCAATACTGTTATTTTGTGTTATTTTGTTGACAATTTTGGTGAGTCCCTGTCTCTGATTCAATATTACTTTCCTTGGGATGTCTGGCATACTGACCTCTTCCTCTACTGTAAAAACAGACAAAAGTAATTATTCAACATATCCACCATTTCCTTATTTTCATTGTCAGGATCTGTGTTATCAGTTTATAAGGGGCCCAAATTGCTCCTGACCACTCTTTTTTTTCCCGAATATAATTGTAAGAAAATTTTGTGTTGATTTTGATATCCCTTGTAAATTCCTTTTCATACACCTTTTTTGTAGCTCTTACTATCTGTTTTGTCACCCTTTGCTTTTTTTTTATTTGTCCATGGGATGTGAGTGTCACTGGCAAGGGCACGAGCATTTGTTGCTCATCCCAAATTGCCCTTGAGAAGGTGGTGGTGAGCCACCATCTTGAACCACTGCACTCCATCTGGTGTAAGTCCACCCACAGTGCTGTTAGTGAGGGAGTTCCAGGTTTTTGGCCCAGCGACAGTAAAAGATCAGCGATATAGTTCCAAGTTAGGATGGTGTGTGACTTGGAGGGGAACTTGCAAGTGGTGGTGTTTCCATGCATTTGCTGCCCTTGTACTTCTATGTAGTAGGGGTCGCAGGTTTGGAAGGTGCTGTTGAAGCTTGACAAGTTGCTGCACTGCATCTTGGAGATGGTACACACTGCTGTCACTGTGCAGCAGTAGTGGAGGGAGTGAATGTGTAAGGTTGTGGATGGGGTGCCAGTCAAGTGACCTGCTTTGTGCTGGATGGTGTTGAGCTTCTTGAGTGTTTCTGGAGCTGAACTCATCCAGGCATGACAATATTACATCACTTTGTATCTTTCCCATTTACCAGGATCTGTGCTATTTTTTGCATTTTTGTATGCTTTTTCTTTCAGTTTTATGTTGTCTCTTACCTCTTTAGTTGTCCATGGTTGTCTTTTTTTGGCAAGTAGAACTCTGGCCCTTAGGGATACAAACTGGTTCTGGATCATATTAAATTCTTTTTTGAGCACTTCCCAATGACCTTCTGTCATTTTACCCATTAACAAATTTGTCCATTTTATTGTGGACAGTCCCTGCCTCATCCCATTGAAGTCAGCTTTGCCTAAATCTAGGCTGGAATTTTATGCCCCTCCCCCCACCCCAGGAGCGAGCTAGGAGACTAGGTGGGGGTGGGGTGGGTGGGATGGCGTGGCACTATGCCTGTCGCCTACCCACCCCCGCTGCTATTTTACCAGCAGCAGGGAGGTGGCAGGCAGCCCATCCGTCCCTAGGCAAATTGAGGCCCTAAGTGGCTGCTGGTATTTTACCAGCGGTGCATGGGCACATCACCACCTGAGGAAGCTGCCTAGAAATACCTGGTGGCCTCCTTGTAGGCTGGGGGGACCCTGCTGATCGGGCACCCTGTGCCCATGGAGAGTCCCTCCAAGCAGCAGAACTGCCCCCGCTGAAACAACATGCCCTGCCCTACACTCCGAGCCCCCATCCCTCACTGGAGCCTAACTGATTGGACACAGCGAGTGCCAACCCCACTCGCCTCTACAGAGGCCATCGTCCATGTTCCTCTCCTCTCTGTTGGGACTGAAGACCTGCTGGCCCTCTGATTGGCCGACAGCTCTTGGAGATGGGACGTCCTGCCTCAGAGAGGCAGAAGCCATGACTGCGGGCACTTAAGTGCCTGAGCCATGCAAAACAGCAGTGTGGTTTCCAGGGCTGGCGGAGGCAGGCTCGCCCGCGGCTTTCCAGCTAATGGGCAGGGCCACTGCCACATCATGAAATTCTGGCCGTAGAATCTGAGCTGTTTCACGTTTTTCCCTTTCAAACACTATGTGGAACTCAATCATATTATGATCGCTGTTTGATGAATGTGTATGCACCATTAGGCTCTTAACTAAACCTGGCTCATTTTTTTTTTCTTTGGCCTCCTTACCTCGAGAGACAATGGGTAAGCGCCTGGAGGTGGTCAGTGGTGTGTGGAGCATCGCCTGGAGTGGCTATAAAGGCCAGTTCCAGAGTGACAGGCTCTTCCACAGGTGCTGCAGAAAAATTTGTTTGTCGGGGCTGTTGCACAGTTGGCTCCCCGCTTGCGCCTCTGTCTTTTTTCCTGCCAACTGCTAAGTCTCTTCGACTCGCCACACTTTAGCCCCGCCTTTATTGCTGTCCGCCAGCTCTGGCGAACGCTGGCAACTGACTCCCACGACTTGTGATCAATGTCACAGGATTTCATGTCGCGTTTGCAGACGTCTTTGAAGCGGAGACATGGACGGCCGGTGGGTCTGATACCAGTGGCAAGCTCGCTGCACAATGTGTCTTTGGGGATCCTGCCATCTTCCATGTGGCTCACATGGCCAAGCCATCTCAGGTGCCGCTGACTCAGTAGTGTGTATAAGCTGGGGATGTTGGCCGCCTCGAGGACTTCTGTATTGGAGATACGGTCCTGCCACCTGATGCTAAGTATTCTCCGGAGGCAGCGAAGGTGAAATGAATTGAGACGTGGCTCTTGGCTGACATACGTTGTCCAGGCCTCGCTGCCATAGAGCAAGGTACTGAGGACACAGGCTTGATACACTCGGACTGTTGTGTTCCGTGTCAGTGCGCCATTTTCCCACACTCTCTTGGCCAGTCTGGACATAGCAGTGGAAGCCTTTCCCATGCGCTTGTTGATTTCTGCATCTAGAGACAGGTTACTGGTGATAGTTGAGCCTAGGTAGGTGAACTCTTGAACCACTTCCAGGGCGTGGTCGCCAATATTGATGGATGGAGTATTTCTGACGTCCTGCCCCATGATGTTCGTTTTCTTGAGGCTGATGGTTAGGCCAAATTCATTGCAGGCAGCCGCAAACCTGTCGATGAGACTCTGCAGACACTCTTCAATGTGAGATGTTAAAGCAGCATCGTCAGCAAAGAGAAGTTCCCTGATGAGGACTTTCCGTACTTTGGACTTAGCTCTCAGACGGGCAAGGTTGAACAACCTGCCTCCTGATCTTGTATGGAGGAAAATTCCTTCTTCAGAGGACTTGAACACATGTGAAAGCAGCATGGAGAAGAAAATCCCAAAATGTGTGGGTGCGAGAACACAGCCTTGTTTCACGCCACTCAGGATAGGAAAGGGGTCTGATGAGGAGCCACCATGTTGAATTGTGCCTTTCATATTGTCATGGAATGAGGTGATGATACTTAGTAGCTTTGGTGGGCATCCAATCTTTTCTAGTAGTCTGAAGAGACCACGTCTGCTGACGAGGTCAAAGGCTTTGGTGAGATCAATGAAAGCAATGTAGAGGGGCATCTGTTGTTCGCGGCATTTCTCCTGTATCTGACGAAGGGAGAACAGCATGTCAACGGTCGATCTCTCTGCATGAAAGCCACACTGTGCCTCAGGGTAGACACGCTCGGCCAGCTTCTGGAGCCTGTTTAGAGCGACTCGAGCAAACACTTTCCCCACTATGCTGAGCAGGGAGATTCCACGGTAGTTGTTGCAGTCACCTCGGTCACCTTTGTTTTTATAGAGGGTGGTGATATTGACATCGTGCATGTCCTGAGATACTGCTCCCTCGTCCCAGCACAGGCATAGCAGTTCATGTAGTGCTGAGAGTATAGCAGGCTTGGCACTCTTGATTATTTCAGGGGTAATGCTGTCCTTCCCAGGGGCTTTTCCACTGGCTAGAGAATCAGTGGCATCACTGAGTTCCGATTTGGTTGGCTGTATGTCCAGCTCATCCATGACTGGTAGTGGCTGGGCTGCATTGAGGGCAGTCTCAGTGACAACATTCTCCCTGGAGTACAGTTCTAGGTAGTGCTCAACCCAGCGGTCCATTTGTTTGCGTTGGTCAGTGATTATGTCCCCTGATTTAGATTTGAGAGGGGCGATCTTCTTGATGGTTGGCCCAAGGGCTCTCTTAATGCCATCATACATTCCTCTGATGTTTCCGGTGTCTGAGGCCAGCTGAATATGACTGCATAGGTGTTGCCAGTAGTCGTTTGCGCAGCACCTGGCTGTTCTTTGTGCAGTTCTTCTGGCTGCTTTAAGTGCTACGGATGTTAACTCGCCGGGGGCTTTCTTGTAGTTCAACAGTGCAATGTGCTTAGCGGCTATGACCGGTTCCAGCTCTTCATTATGAGATTGAAACCAGTCTGCGTTACTCTTCGCACTTTTGCCGTAGGTGGTCAAAGCTGACTCATAGATGACGTCTCTGATGTGGGCCCACTTGGTCTCAGCATCCCCTGTGGGAGTGTTTTGAAGGGCTGTTACAAGTGAATTTAGAAATTTTTGTAACAGCTGTGGGTGAGAAATTCTGCTCGTGTTGATGCGCGGGTGGCCCTTCTGCTTGGAATGATGCAACTTCTTTGGTCTGAGTCTAACCTTGCTGCACACCAGGGAGTGGTCGGTATTGCAGTCCGCACTGTGGAAGCTGCGTGTGATTTGAACACTGTTTAAGGCGGCTCGCCTTGTGACAATGAGGTCTAGCTGGTGCCAACGACGTGATCTTGGGTGCCTCCATGAAACCTGGTGACAGGGTTTACTGTGAAAGAACGAGTTGGTGATGCAGAGGTTATGATAGGTACACAACTCAAACAGTCTCTGCCCGTTCTCATTCATCCTTCCAACGCCATAGCGCCCAAGGTAGGAGGGCCATGAGTCATGGTCGGCCCCAACCCTGGCATTAAAGTCCCCCAGCAGGAATAGGTGTTCGGTGTTGGGGATGCTGCTAATGATGTTATGGAGTTCCTCGTAGAACTGATCTTTAGCTTCAGGTGGGGAGCAGAGTGTTGGAGCATAGATGCTGAGTCGGTGTACTGGGCCAGAGGTGGTGAGCAGTCGGATGGACAGTATGCGTTCCGAGCCATTTGAGGGAGGCTCTATCATGCTGAGCAAGGAGTTTCTGATGGCGAAGCCCACTCCATGCTGTCTTGGTTCTTCAGGATCCCTGCCCTGCCAGAAGAAGGTGTCGTCTTGCTCTGCTAGAGCTCTGCTCTTAACTAAACCTGGCTCATTACCCATTACGAAATCTAATATGGATGTCCCCTTGTTGGCTCTTGAACATATTGCTGCAGGAAACTATCCCAGACACACTCAATTAATTCACTACCTTTCTTATGTGCTAGTCTGCTTATCCCAATCTATATGAAAGTTAAAATCCCCCATTAACACCACTCTCCTTTGCTCCATGTGTGTTTAATCTCTGCATTTATACAATCTACCACTTCACAACTGCTATCAGGAGACCTATGCATAACTCCCACTACAGTGTTAAATCTATTTCTTAATTCTACCTATGAAATCTCCACTCTAGTTATATCCTGTCATCATTAAAGTGATGCCATCCTTAATCACCTAAGGCTACTCTTCCCTCTCTGCCATTCCCTTATCTTTCATGTACACCTTATAATCTGGTATATTCTCAGTCCTGACCATCTTGCAGCCATGTCTCTGTAATGGCTACCGTGTCAGACCTTCCAAGTTGAATTTGCGCCTGTAATTTATTCAGTTTGTTCCTTGTACGCTGTACTTTTGTATAAAGAACACTTCTTTGGACCACACATCCTAAGCTGTGCTTCTGCTGTAATGTTTTAATCATACATTTCTTATTTCTCTCTCCTGGTTTAATTACTTTATATCTTTTAGTTTTCCCTTTCCCTGCCGTGCCCTAAAGCACAATTTCTGACTGTTAGTCTGTTCTCTTCCCTTATGTTTGTTTTTGAACTATTATTCATACTACCTTTTCCACCTGAGCCCTCTCCCCATACTTACTAGTTTAAATTTCTTGTGACTGCCCTATTTATCCTTTCTGCTAGGACCCTGGTCCCAGCCTGGCTCAGGTGGAGCCTGTCCCAACAGTACATTTCCTTCCTCTCCAGTACTGATGCCAGTGACCCATGAAATGGAATCCCTTTTTCCCACACTACTCCTTCAGCCATGAAAGGAATTCCAGACTTTCGGGCACAGATGGGTGAAGACCCAGCTATCAATGGTGGGGGCGAAGGAAGTAATGGATGCACAATAGGCCAAAGATGGAGGAACTTGGAGGTTTATGGGATTAATGAGGTTACAGAGATTTGGATGGGTGAGGCCATGAAGAGATTTAAGCATGAGGATGAGAATTTTAAAATGGAGGTGTTGATGGACTAGGAGTTAATGTAGGTCAAGGAGTACAGGGGTGATAGTGGGATGATATAGGCATCAGAGTTTTGGATGAGCTCAAATATATGAAGGGTGGAAGATGGGAGACTGACCAGGAGAGCATTGGAATAGTCTAATCTAGAGGTAACAAAAGTGTGGTTCATGGGTTCAGCAGCAGATAGGTTAGTGCAGGGGTGGAGATGGGCAATGTTACAGAGGTGGAAGTAGGCAGTCTTTTTGATGGAGATTATATGGGCTCAGATCAGGGTCAAAAAGGGTGCTGACTTTGTGTACGTTCTTTTTCATCCCAAAACAGTATGCAGGGAGGGGGATGGAAACGGTGATAAGGGAACAGAACATATGGTAAGGAAATCTGTTTGCCATCATGCTACAAAATCATATGTACATATTGGTATGGGTGTAGAGAAGATCCTAACTGTGAAGATCAAATATCAGAAAAGAATGGACAGAAATTCAACTTCTATAATGTAGAAAGAAGATGGTTAAGGAAGGAACCTTATGGAGGTGTACAAAGCCTTAAGTGGCATAGATATGCTAAATGTCAAAATAAGCCAAATAGGACCAGGGACATACATTTGAATTGGTGAAAAGTGAGTTTATAATTTTTAATTGGGTAAATAGACTAAAAGGTAGAGTGCTAAATGAACAGTGGGAAACATTTAAAGAAACAATTGAAAGTGTTCAACAAAAATACTGTTACGACCAGGTGAGCAAGTGGTCTAGGATTCCCTCTCAGCCTTCACCTGGTCTCACTGTAACAGGGTTTAATTTTAAACACACTGTGTTTTGAGCACCCCCTTGGTGAATCCTTGTTCACCACTTTCCTGTTATAGGTAAAGAAACGAGCACAAACAGACTTTTTTCGGTTTAAAGAAGAAAGGTGAAATTTTATTAAAACTTAAACTCTAATTCAGTTGATGCTTACGGATACACGATGCGCCCATGCTAACATGCACATGCGATACACACATGCAAATAGAGACAGAAAAGAGCAGAAGAAAAATAAGGTGGAATGGTTTGAGGCAATATCTGAAGAGTTTGTTACGGTTCTTCGAGCTCACTGTAGAGTCCTTTTGTAGGTTGATCTTGCTTTTCGTTGGGGCCCATTATTCTTCTTAAACCTTGTTCACTGTAGGAGACTTTTCTCTCTTGGGGTTCATGTGTCTTCAGTGGGTTTTTGGAGTTCCGAGAGAAAGAGATGGGAGCAGACAGGAGAGGCTCTTTTCAATCCTGGAGCCAAGAGCTTTCTGCCAGTTCAAACACTGTCTCTACAATTTAAAACACTCAGTTCAAAACTGTGCAACAGCTAGTTAGTCATGTGACTAAATTGGTCTGACGATGTCTGTTCTGTGTATTGGGAGCACGGATAGCTCCTTTGTTCCAACACTGTCTGCTAATATGTAAAAATGTCTTTGATGCCAGGGCCTGGCAATTCCTTGTAACAGGCCTTCTCTTCTTCCTAGCAACAATTTGAAATTTAATGTCCATGTAGCAAAATTAATGTGCCTCATTCTTGGCGGGAGGGGTGGTGCTGCATGACAATACATTCCATTAAACATCAAAAACTCAGCCTGAAAGATGCATATGTAACTTACTAAGGAAGTTAAGGATCGTATTAGATTAAAAGAAGAGGCTTGTAATGTGGCAAATAATACTAGTAAGCCTGAAGATTGGGAGTGTTTTAGAAACCAGCAAAGGGCAACCAAAAAGTTCATAAGAGGGGAAAAATAGAATAAACTAACCAGGAATATAAATACAGATTGTAAGAGCTTTTACAAGTATATAAGAAGTAGCGAAACTAACAGTTGGTCCCTTAAGAGGCAGAAACAGGAGAAATTATCATGGGAATGAGGAAATGGCAGAGACATTGAACAAATATTTTGTGTCTGTCTTCACTGTAAAAGACCCAAATTCATTAGCAGAAATAGAAGGTAATCAAGGGGCTAATAAGAGGGGAAAACCTTAGGTAATTAATATCAGCTTAGAAAAGGCATTGGAGAAATTTAAGACACTAAAATCCAACAAATTCCCAGGAGCTGATGGCCTATAGCCGAGGAATCTAAAGTAGGTAGCTGCAGAGATAGTGGACGCACTGGTTATGATTTTCCAAAATTCCCTAGATTCTAGAATGGTCCCAGAAGTTGGCAAATCTAACACCACTATTCAAGAAAGGAGAGAGAGATAAAACGGGGAACTACAGGCCAGTTAGCCTGACATCAGTCATTGGGAAAATGCTGGAATCTATTATTAAGGAAGTCTTGATAATATACTTAGAAAATTATAGACTAATGAGACAAAGTCAACATGGTTTTATGAAAGGAAAATTGCGTTTGACAAATTTATTCGAGTTTTTTGAGGATGCAACTAGTAGGGTAGATAAAGGGGAACCAGTAGATGTAATATACTTGAATTTCCAAAAGGCTTTTGATGAGAAGCCACACAAAAGGTTAATATGTAAGATCAGGGCTCATGGAGTTGGAGATAATATATTTGCATGGATAGAGGATTGGTTAATGGACAAGAAGCATAGAATAGGGATAAACAGCACTGTGGGTGTACCTACCTCAAAAAGGCTGCTCACCACCACCTTCTCAAGGGCAATTAGGGATGGGCAATAAATGCTGACATAGCCAGCGACACCCACATCCCATGAATGATTTTTTAAAAAGGGGCATTTTCAAGTTGGCAGGCTGTGACTAGTGGAGTGCCGCAAGGATCAGTGCTGGTGCATCAGTTATTTACAATCTATATTAATGACTTGGACAAAGAGACAGAGTAATGTCTCCAAGTTTGCTGACAATACAAAGCTAGATGTGAATGTGAGGAGGACACAAAGTGGCTACAAAAAGATATAGACGGTTTAAGTGGGCAACAGGGTGCCAGATGGAATATAATGTGGGAAGTGTGAGGTTATTCTTGCTCTAGCCATAGTCCCAAAGGACCATCAGCATCTCTCCCCATTAGAGAGATAGTTGGTGATGTATACTTTGAGGGCCATGACTCCTCAAGCACAGCCAGTATTGAACCCACGCTGTTGGCATCTATTCTGCATCACACTCTAGCGTCTAGCCAACTGAGCTAACCAGTCCCCAATTTGAGGTTATTCACTTTGGTAGTAAGAATAGAAAAGCAGAATATTTTTTAAAAGGTGTGAAACTTGTAAATGTTGATGTTCGGAGAGACTTGGGTGTGCTTGTACAAGGAACAGAGAAGTTAGCATGCAGGTACAGGAAGCAATTAGGAAGGCAAATGGCATGTTGGCCTTTATTGCAAGGGGATTGGAGTGAAAGAGTAAGGAAGTCTTGCTGCAATTGCTACAGTTTGCTGAGACCACATCTGGAGTACCATGCACAATTTTGGTTTCCATATTTAAGGAAGGATATACTTGGCTTGGAAGCAGTACAGTGAAGGTGAGGAGGACACAAAGTGGCTACAAAAAGATATAGACGGTTTAAGTGGGCAACAGGGTGCCAGATGGAATATAACTAGGTTAGTTCCTGGGATGAGAGGGTTGTCCTATGATGAGAGGCTGAATAACTTGGACTATGCTGTCTGGAGTTTAGAAGAATGAGAGGTGATCTTTATTGAAACATACAAGATTCTGAAGGGGCTGGATAGGGTAGACATTGAAAGGTCATTTACCCTGGCTGGGGAATCTAGAACAAGGGGGCACAGACTCAGGATAAGGGACTGGTCGTGAATCATTGGAATTCTCTACCCAGAGGGTTGTGGATGCTCCACTGTCGAACATATTTATGGCTGAGGTAGACAGATCTTTGGTCTCAGGGATTCGAGGGATATGGGGAGCGGGCAGGAAAGTGGAGTTGAGTCCAAGGATTAGCTATAATCACGTTGAATGGCGGAGCAGACTCGAGGAACCATATGGTCTCCTTCTGCTCCTATTTCCTATGTTGTGAAACATTAGAGATTTTTAAACAGATACTGAAGGGGAGAACTGGGCACTGGAGAGTTAAGGTTTGGTGGGTTGAATGGCTTTTCTTACTTTTCTAAGTTCAAAGATGATTTGAAAGGTTTGTTTTCTTTTTGACAGACGCTAGGAGCTCTTCCAGACCAGGATTCATTCTATGATGTTACTGACTGTCTTGAGCAACAAGGGATGGAAAAAATCATCCAACGGCACATGAATAATAAAGGAACGGACCCAGACTTAAAGCAGCAGTTTATCATTTATGAGGTAAAATTGTTTTCTTGTTAAAATACAAATGGAAGAGAAGAAGTGCAGTTTTATTGATAAATGTGTGCAATTATTAGTGGTATTAAAATTCAGTAAAAGAAAAATTAATGGATTTGAGATTTTGTATCAGATCTTCACTTTAACAGCAGCACAATTAGATTTTTCCCTTCAAAGACTGGGTTGTCTAGACAGAGCACTTTGAACTCATGAACATGAGGGTGAAGTATTAATGGTCCTGGTTTTGTCATTGGTGATGATTGTGCTGATGTGTTCAATTAATGTCATTGAACCAGAAGTGTGTCCAATAACATTAAAATATATTATCTTGCATGTGATTTTGCTTCGGGACGTCACTAAAAAGAAGCATATTAAAGCCCAATGGTATTGCAGCCCTGAATTTGTGATGAACTAGAGGTAAGTTAGAATGAAAAATATCAGTTGTAGCTCTTGCTAAGATCAGCTAAGACTGATGAAAGTGAAGAGTTTTTGAGTCTGAAGATTGCTGAAAGTTTGAGTAGCAATTACTGTTTGTCATCGTGCGAGACCACCAGGAGATTTTGATCGTCTCCCTACCCACTTAAGGAGCAGCAGCAGCAGGAGAGGATGGAGGAAAGGAGAGTGTTGCCATTTTTAGGGAGCATGCCGCTTACCAACTATTACCCACTGCCCCAAAGAGTATACAGGTAACACAGGCTTGATGAGGAATTTAATAAGGAGATGTATATTTGAAAAACAAGTTTCCCCAAAGAGCCACAAGGGGAATTCTGCCCCCTGCATTGTGAAGATCTGCAACCTCACTCATCAGCCCACACTACGCTGTCAGTGGCTCTGATGTGATGTCTGTACTTAACTTTTATGGCACTGAGTCATTTCAGGCAGCCGGGAGGATCTTGGAAGCATCACCCAAAGTACGGTAAGAGCATGTATTCATCAAATGAATGATGGCTGCAGACAGGACTGGGTTGGCAGTTAAATATTGCAGGCTATAATGTATTCAGAAATGATAAGGAAGGAAGAAGGAGCAGTGGGTAGTTATGTTAATATGATATAACGTAAGGGCAGTAGCAAGAAAGGACAGATCCAGCAAAAGTAGAAAAGGAATCCATATGGATTGGGATAAAGGTCAGGAAGAGATCGGTCACACAATTAGGGGTAAACTACAGACTGCCAAATAGTGGAAAGGATGTAGATTGAGAAATCTATGAAGGCAAATCTACAAAATGAGTACACAATTTAAGAATTATAATCATGGGGAATTTCAACTGTCCCCGAATAAATTGGCAGAGGGAGGGAATGAAAAGGGAGAAGGAGATGGAGTTTCTACAATGTGTACAAGACTCTTTTCTGACCAAACTAGAGCAGATATGAGAATTGGGCATGGGAAATTATCTGGGAGTAGTAATCACATTATGATCAGGTTTAAGATAATGATTGAGAGTGATATAAAGAGTTCAAAGACCAAAGTACTGGTTTGGGAAAAAAAACTACAAAAGAAATGATGGAGCTATGAAAGGTAAGAAGCTGAACTAGAGAAAAATATTGACGAAGACGTAGAGCAACAGTGGGCAATATTTAAGGTCAGGAAAAATACATACCATTGGATAATAAAAGCAAACTAGCCAAGAATGAGATGCCATGGATAAATTTAATGATGAAAATAAAATTGAATCTAAAGGAAAAGTCGTATGTAACGTACTTATCAATAAAGAAATATGACAACAGTAAATATGAAGAAGGAAGGAGGCTAAAAGGAATTTGGAAAAGAAAGAAGAAATATGAAGTTAAAATATCAAAGAATATAAAAGGAAATAGTTAAGTATTCTATAGTCACTTAAGTAATAGTACTATTAAGTATTAAGATAGGAATACAGTCCCAAAGAGTCAAGAAAGATAAACTCTCAGATTATATTGAAGTGACAGGGATCCTGAATAAATACTGTGCCTCAGTTTACACTGAAGATGCCAACAAAGTGGAAATAACTACAGTAGAAGTCAAAAGAGATATTATAAAAGTTAAGATAGGAAGGAAGGTGACATTAGACAAACTAACCAAACTTAAGGAGGACAAAATCCTGAGTCCAAATGGATTGCACACAAAGACAATGCAATGGATGTAATATACATCAGAAGGTCTTTAAGGTACACCAAAGAGACTCATGACAAAGGTGAGGGTGTATGGAGTCAGTGGCCGAATGAATTAGGGATGGCTATGAAGCAGAAAACACAGGGTAGGAGTTAAAGGAAGTTTCTCAGACTGGCTGAAAGTGGCAAGTGGTATTCCACAGGAATCCGTGTTGGGACCACTGTTGTTAACAATATACATAAATGATTTTGACTCAGAAATTGGAGGTATGGTGTAGAATATTTTTGTGTTCTCTGTCCATGTGTGGCTTTTTGACCCTCAGATAGTGAGATTAAGCATGTTGTTTGTTAGTCATAAGTTTTTAATTACTAATGGCATCTGTACAATATGGTAAAGCCAATCGATAGGTTCTGTATGCATTTTATTTTAATAATTGATAGGCACTGACACCCCAGGCAACTAGATAAGGGTCAGATTGTAATGTATCAGCATACTAGGAGTCCATGGCCTCATAACTACCCCCGAGTTGCTATTGTGAGTAAAATGCTGAAGTAATATAATTTCATGCCTTCTCATTTTCCACAAGAAAGAAGTACATTTTGCCCCACATGATGCAACCATAAACCTGCTCTTTATTAGTGTTTATTTTAAGCCAGATCAAATGGATAACAGAATTAATCAAGTAGAAGCCTCAATATTTAGGTCTATGGTCTGGCAGAGTGTCTGTAATATAGCTTGGCTTTGATGAGTAACACATGGCGAAAACTTCAGAGAACTAGGAACAATCAGAGAATAATCAGTGATGTGGTTCACCCTCCCTCCCTTTTGAATAGTTTGCATTTCCAGTCAGGCAATTTACTAATTTGCTTTTCTTTCTCTTTTACCCTGATTCCTGTAAGTTAGGTATATAATCTTTTGTGGATGCTTTAAATTACGTTATTAAAAGTCTTCTTTTTCAACAAGTTGCTGCAATGTTAACAAATGTTTTTTTTAAATGCAGGGTTTGAATCCCATTCTTTACTTCCCCAGTAACCTTGCTCTTCCCCAGGCTGTGCAGCACATGCAGGAAGATAGCTGACCTCTAAATTCAGAAACCCAGGCCAAGTCCCAAGTCCCACAACTGCAGAACACCACAAAGGTTAAAATAGCACAATGAATGCAGAACTAGTGATGGCAAGTATGTCACTGTTGTCCAAACTCTGGCCTGTAGTACCATCTGTGGCCCCTCAAGTTCCATGATATGTACCTATGCTGCAGACCAAACAGTTGGACACCCTTGATATAGATTGCTGGAGGAGAAGACTGAGAGAACAAAGAACAAAGAACAGTACAGCACAGGAACAGGCCATTCGGCCCTCCAAGCTGCGCCGATCTTGATGCCTGCCTAAACTAAAACCTTCTGCACTTCCGGGGACCGTATCCCTCTATTCCCATCCTATTCATGTATTTGTCAAGATGCTTCTGAAACTTCTCTATGGTACCTGCTTCCACCACCTCCCCCAGCAGCAAGTTCCAGGCACTCACCATCCTCTGTGTAAAGAACTTGCCTGGCACATCCCCTCTAAACATTGCCCCTCGCACCTTAAACCTATGTCCCCTAGTAACTGACTCTTACACCCTGGGAAAAAGCTTCTGACTATCCACTCTGTCCATGCCACTCATAACTTTGTAAACCTCTATCATGTCGCCCCTCCACCTCTGTCGTTCCAGTGAAAACAATCCGAGTTTATCCAACCTCTCCTCATAGCTAATGCCCTCCAAACCAGACAACATCCTAGTAAACCTCTTCTGTACCCTCTCCAAAGCCTCCACGTCCTTCTGGTAGTGTGGCGACCAGAATTGCACGCAATATTCTAAGTGTGGCCTAACTAAAGTTCTGTACAGCTGCAGCATGACTTGCCAATTTTTATACTCTATGCCCCAACCGATGAAGGCAAGCATGCCGTATGCCTTCTTGACTACCTTATCCACCTGCGCTGTCACTTTCAGTGACCTGTAGACCTGTACGCCCAGATCTCTCTGCCTGTCAATACTCCTAAGGGTTCTGCCATTTACTGTATACCTCCCACCTGCATTAGACCTTCCAAAATGCATTACCTCACATTTGTCCGGATTAAACTCCATCTGCCATTTCTCCGCCCAAGTCTCCAACCGATCTATATCCTCTGACAATTCTCATCACTATCCGCAACTCCACCAACCTTTGTGTCGTCCGCAAACTTACTAATCAGACCAGCTACATTTTCCTCCAAATCATTTATATATACTACAAACAGCAAAGGTCGCAGCACTGATCCCTGCGGAACACCACTAGTCACAGCCCTCCATTCAGAAAAGCACCCTTCCACTGCTACCCTCTATCTTCTATGACTGAGCCAGTTCTGTATCCATCTTGCCAGCTCACCTCTGATCCCGTGTGACTTCACCTTTTGTGCCAGACGTGAGGAAGGTCCTTGATGCGAATGAATTGGAGTAGAAGACGGTGTGGCAGCAGTATGTAGGATGGTGCACATCAAGTTCAGGAGGAATGAGCAACTTTCAGAGAAACAATGATCACAGTATTATGGGTAAAGTAGAGAGAGACCAGAAAGTTTGGAGTGTAGATCAGAGGCTGTGGGAGAGAGAGTTGAGAGAGAATATAAGTATTGCTTATTAGATTATGTTTTCTTGCATCTGGTCCAGGAACTTGAACCAATGCCTCTGGTAGTGGTGCACTCAGCTGATCATTGGTCACTGTCCTGCTTGGTACCTCCACACAGTATGGTAAAGGTTGGTGGCTCAATGAACTAGGGCATTGCTCCTGTGTCTCCCACTACTGTGCACTACACCTTGGTGCTCCAGTGTGATATTAGAATGACAATAGAATTATAAAGCATAAAAGGAAGCCATTAGGCACATCATGTCTGCAGCGGTGGAAAAGTCTCTCGTTATTCGATCAATGTCCTTCATAATTTTGAAAACCTCTATTAAATCTAGATAGGATGAGAATTAACTAGAAAACAACGCTGGTTTTAAAAGCCTGCTGATGAATTACTTTTTTTCCCTTGCTCGTTCTCTGTATTTTTGTTTTTAGTACTTAATACAATTACAGCTGTTGATAAGTTGTCTAGTGGTGAACATTCTAAATAGAAAACATAATTCCACTGACTTAACGTGAATACATAGCATGAGGTACAGAACCTTGTTGCTGACGACTCACAGTGCCTGTTATTTTTATTCTTTCATTAGGGGACTAAAATGGACCCTTTCCGAAGCTCTGTTCACCTCCAGGCCTTTTTTCTTCTTCGTTAACATGTTGGAGGTTTACAGCAGTGCCCTAAGTATTGATTTAGCATCATCAGACATCAGGAAAGTGCTGGAATCTATTGTTAAGGAAGTATTAACAATGCACTTAGAAAAGCACAGTATGATGAGAACAAGTAAACAGGATTTTATGAAAGGGAAATTGTGTTTGACAAATTTACTGGAGGTTTTTGAGGATGTAACTGGTAGGGTAGATAAATGGGAGCCAGTAGATGTAGTATACCTGGATTTCCAAACGGCATTCGATAAGGTGCCACACAAAAGGTTAATACAAAAGATAAAGGCTCATGGAGTTGGGGGTAATATTAGCATGGATAGGGGATTGATTTACAGATAGGAAACAGAAAGTAGGGTTAAATGGGGCAGGTTGTAACTCGTGGAGTGCCACAAGGATCAGTGCTGAGGCCTCAGCTATTTACAATCTATATTGATGACTTAGACGAAGAGATAGAGTAATGTATTCAAGTTTGCTGATGATACAAAGCTTGATGGGAATGTAAGCTGTGAGGAGGACACAAAGAGGCTGCAAAGAGATATAGACAGGTTAAGTGAGTGGGCAACAAGGTGGCAGATGGAGTATAATATGCGGAAGTGTGAGGATATTTACTTTGGTAGTAAGAATAGAAAAGCAGAATTTTTTTAAAAGGCTTGAAACTTTCAAATGTTGATGTTCAGAGAGACTTGGGTGTGCTTGTACAAGGAACAGAGAGGTTAGCATGCAGATACAGCAAGCAATTAGGAAAGCAAATGGCATGCTGGTCTTTATTGCAAGGGGATTGAAATATAAGAATAAACCAGTCTTGCTGCACTACAATTGTACGGGGCTTTGGTGAGACCACATCTAGAATATTGTGTGCAATTTTGGTCTCCATATCGAGGGAAGAATATACTTGCATAGGAGGCAGTTCAGTGAACGTTCACTGGATTGCTTCTGGGATGAGAGGGTTGTTCTATGATGAGAGGTTGAGTAAATTGGGTCTATAGTCTCTGGAGTTTAGGAGAATGAGAGGTGATTTCATTGAAACATTCAAGATTATGAAGAGGCTTGACAGGGTAGATACTGAGACGTTCTTTCTCTTGGCTGGGGAATCTAGAATAAGGGGGCACAGTTTCAGGATAAGGGGCTCATCATTTAGAACTGAGATGAGAAGAAATTTCTTCACTCAGCCCGTTGTGAATCTTTGGAATTCTCTACGCTCCATTGTTGAATATATTGAAGGCTGAGATAGATTTTTGGTCTCTCAGGGATACGGGGAGAGCTGGGAAAGTGGAGTTGAAGCCCAAGATCAGCCATGATCGTATTGAAAGACGGTGCAGGCACGAGGGGCCATATGGTCTACTCCTGCTCCTATTTTTTTATGTTCTTCTGTTGAACACTTGTGATTGTCAGAGGAATCCAAGTGCAGGATCTAAGTAGGAGTCTTGGGGTAGCACCAAAATGAAACCACATCAATCATCCCTGACTCCTTCAAGTCCACTGCATTGGGATTTAAGTTGAGATATCAATGCTGGATATCCTAATTGACTTGGCCTCTGATTTGTTTTGGGGAAGTGCTAAGCTCAAATTCACTCGCTCAATCCAACTGAGACACCATCTCCTCATGCAGGTATCAAAGGTACAAACTGGCAGATCACAATAGAGCATGAATGTCCTGGCTACCCTACTTCACTGGTCATTTTGCAGAAATAGATTTAAAAAATATTTGTTTTGAATTGATTCTGTTCTTTGAATGTTGAGAGCATTTAAACAAGATTTGGTAAAACGTTCTTGATTGAAAAGAATTTTGCATCTGGCAATCTTTCCCAATATGCTCGGCCAATAAGTTTCTTGGTTATAGTCTTCCTTAAGTACATTTCAGTTTTTACTCATTGTTCTTGTGAAGATGTTACACCATATCCTTATTCTTCTCTCCTGTGTAACTGTTGGTTAGGTTGTCAAGGCAGCCTAACTGTAGATTATGTACAATGTTGTGAATCGAAGAAAATTAAAACATCTGAGCAACAAAAATACCAGGCAAGAAAAGACCAGCTGGTCCATCAAGTCTACCCACCATGCATGATGCCTGGAGCATCCTAACAAGACACTTTCATCCCCCACCCAACCTCCCAAACGCCTCAGCCAGGTAATCTCCTGGGAAAGGCAAAGAAACAGAAAGAAGAAACAAGGCTAAAAAAGGAAAGAGAACCTGGAAAATTCCTCTCCCATCCCCTCGTGTAATCAAAACCAGTCCAGGAGATCACATTGACTGGGTATGTGCTAACTGTTAAACCACTCACCTTTTAATATGATCTCTGCCCCTGCCAAGATCAGTCCAGCTCCCTTTCGAAGGTGTGCAGAGAGTCAGCACACACCACACAAGCCAGCAATGTATTTCAGAGTCTCACTACACTCTGGGAAAAGAAGAACCAGCTAACATCTGGCCTGCTCCTACTCTTCTATAGTTTAACTGCATGATCTTTGATTCTCTCCAGTCTGTCAAACTGAAATAATCCATCAAAGGTACGCAATCTATCTCTTCCATTATTTTATATACCTCTCTCAGGTTGCCTGTAAGTATATGCTGCTCGAAAGTAAATAGATCCAGCCATTTAAGCCTATCTGAGTAACTAAGGTGCTTTTAGCTGGGCATCACTCTTGTGACTCTCTTGCGAACCTTTTGCAATGCCACTATAATTTTTTGTTATTCATTTGGAGGATGTGGGTATCGCTGGCTTGGCCAGCATTTATTGCCCATCCCTAATTGCCCTTGAGAAGGTGGTGGCGAGCTGCCATCTTGAAACAATGCAGTCCTTGGGGTGTAGGTACACCCACAGGGCTGTTAGGAAGGGAGTTCCTGGATTTGACCCAGCGACAGTGAAGGAACGGCAATATAGATCCAAGTCCGGATGGCATGCGGCTTGGAGGGGAACTAGCAGGTGGTGGTGTTCCCATGAATCTGCTGCCCTTGTCCTTCTAGGTGGAAGAGGTCGTGGGTTTGGAAGGTGCTGTCGAAGGAGTTTTGGTGAGTTGCTGCAGTGCACCTTGAAGATAATACACACTGCTGCAACTGTGCGTCTGTGGTGGAGGGAGTGAATGTTGAAGGTGGTGGATGGGGTGCCAATCAAGCGGGCTGCTTTGTCCTGGATGATGTTGAGTTTCTTGAGTGTTGTTGGAGCTGCACCCATCCAGGCAAGTGGGGAGTATTTCATCACACTCCTGACTTATGCCTTGTCGATGGTGGACAGGCATTGGGGAGACAGGAGGTGAGTTACTCTCCGCAGAATTCCCAGCCTCTGACCTACTCTTGTAGCCACAGCATTTATATGGCTACAAAAACAAGAAATGCTGGAACCACTCAGCAGGTCTGGCAGCATCTGTGAAAAGCGAAGCAGAGTTAATGTTTCGGGTCAGTGACCCTTCTTCCGAAGAAGGGTCACTGACCCGAAACGTTAACCCTGCTTCTCTTTTCACAGATGCTGCCAGACCTGCTGAGTGGTTCCAGCATTTCTTGTTTTTGTTTCAGATTTCCAGCATCCGCAGTATTTTGCTTTTATTTATATGGCTACTCCAGTTCAGTTTCTGATCAATGGTGACCCCCAGGATGTTGATAGTGGGGGATTCAGCAATGTTAATGCCATTGAATGTCAAGAGGAGATGGTTAGATTCTCTCTTGTTCGTAACAATCTCCCCTTGACGTTCAATGGCATTACCATCGCTATAATCACCCACCACGTGAGGGGGCAGAATGATGAAATATGCAGACTTGAATATGAATTTCTGTAATTGTGTAAAATTGCCAACAAAGAGGAATTTTAACCATACTGTAACTGTACTGTCTAAATTTTCTCCAGTTGTGGTCTTGGCTGGGAGTCACTAAATGCTACACTTTTGTTTGATTTGGCTATTTTTGAATTGTGATATTGCCAGCATCTTTCAATCCAGCCATCTTCTCATACTGACTTGCTAATGCGCTGTTTTTTTTCATGCTGTGCCAACCATGGTTTAGTGCTACAGTGATCTACTATCCTAAAGAACTTAAATTAACTATTGAGTAAGGATTTGAAAAAAACAGATATAGCATTCTGTAAACAGTGCTGATTTATGTTGTCTGCTCTACTCTGTGTCCCTCATCAATTAATGGTTTCTCCAATAATTGGCCACTATTTATCTAACCTGATTTTCATTCAAGGTTTTAATTTTGTGCATTTTACTGAAGCCAATTTGCCTGCTGTATTTAACAACCAGACACTAATTGTTGCATTCATACTGATCCCTTTAAAGGGGCACCTTCAACTGGGTTTTCCTGTTGTCATTGTTCTTTTAAAAGTTCTAATCTGTCTGGTTTGCTATTGCAGTCTGGTAGTTCAGCTCAGTTCAGTTTCGCTCACAATTACTTTCCTATCAGTCGGATGGATGAACTTTATCAGCTGCCTATATCGGGCAAACAGTGCTAACCATTTGCCATTACCATAAGGGTCAGTTAGAAGTGCATCGCTTATAACATATTGGGCCAGAATTTGCTGTCAGTATAATGGTGAGGCTACTGGCTCTTGCCATTATTCATGCGTAAATGCTATAGAAACTTCAGGTGAGGGGAAGATGCAAGATTAAACGTGAATATCCAAAAGTTTGCTGCCCCAGTTGCGCCGCTCCACCAGTATCTTCACGGAAAGAACATCTGGCTGGCTGCTTCAGCATAAAAGTTAATTGAACGGTGTGAAGTTGCTGTATTTGCATGCTAGATATGATCTAAACTTACCACAGAAAGGTAAGAATCAGAGTTAATGTTTCAGATCGATGACCTTTCATCAGAGCCTTTGATAAAAGGTCACCAACTTGAAACATTAACTCTGTTTCCCTCTCCACAGATGCAGCCAGACCTGCTGCGTATTTCCAGCTGTTTTTATTTCCAATTTCAAGCATCCACAGTATTTTGCTTTTATTTTAGTGTATAATTTTTTTTGTTTGTTTTTCTTTTCTGTCTCTTTTTTCTCATTTTCTTAGTCCAATCTTTCTTTCCCTCTCTTTATTTCTCTTTCTGTACCTGATTTGACATTGAATTCACCCACTCTAATTTACACTTCCTCCTCAGTTCTTGCGCTGTTCAATTCACAATCCTTTTGTCTGATTGGCTAATGAGATAAGCAGTCGCTATCCCTGTTCACTCGGTTCCCAGATGCTTGGTTTCCCTTGCTGCAATGTTATCACCTTGCACTTTTAGCAAGTTGCGATGCAAAAACATTTTATACCTAAACATGCAAGGGCCAGTTTAACGAACAGCAGATACCATTCGATATAAACACAAGAAATGCTGGAAATACTCAGCAGGTCTGGCAACATCTGTGGAGAGAGAAGCAGAGTTAACATTTCAGGTCACTGACCTTTCATCAGAACTAGCAAAGGTTAGAAATGTAATAGGTTTTAAGCAAATGAAGTGGGGGTGGGGCAAGAGATAACAAAAGGGAAGGTGTTGATAGGACAGTGTCACAGAGAATAACTGACAAGAAGGTCAAGGAGCAAAGGCAAATGGTATGTTAATGGTGTGCTGAAAGACAAAGCATTAGTGCAGAGAGGGTGTTAATGGACAGAAAAATGAACAACCCTGGCCCAAAGCACAAACATTAAAAATAAAACAGTGGACAGGCACATGGTAAAAAAAAAATGATGAAACAAACTAAAAGAAAATAAAAAGAAAAAAGAACTACAAATAAAAAAAGGGGGGGGGAGTTATGCTCTGAAACTATTGAACTCAATGTTCGGTCTGGCAGGCTATAGCGTGCCTGATTGTTAAATGAGATGCTGTTCCTTGAGCTTGTGTTGATGTTCACTGGAACACTCCAGCAAGCCCAGGACAGATATGTGGGCATGAGAGCAGGGGGGTGTGTTGAAATGGCAAGCAACCGGAAGCTCAGGGTCATGCTTTCGGACTGAGCGGAGGTGTACGGCAAAGTGGTCACCCAATCTCCGTTTGGTCTCCCCAATGTAGAGGAGACCACATTGTGAACAGCGAATACAGTATACTAAATTGAAAGAGGTACAAGTAAATTGCTGATTCACCTGAAAGGAGTGTTTTTGGGGCCTTGGATAATGAGGAGAGAAGAGGTAAAAGGGCAGGTATTACACCTCCTGCGATTTCATGGGAAGGTGCCGTGGGAAGGGGATGAGGTGTTGGGTGTAATGGAGGAGTGGACTAGGGTGTCGCGGAGGGAACGATCCCTTTGGAATGCTGACAGGGGAGGGGAAGATGCGTTTGATAGTGGCATCACGCTGGACGTGGCGGAAATGGTGGAGGATGATCCTTTGGATGTGGAGGCTGGTGGGGTGGAAAGTGAGGACATTAGATGCCCTGCTACTGCAGATTTTAGTCCATTAACCACACCAGTTGTTTCAAGCAGTTCAATAAGTACTTGCTAATTTCCAAGACTTTGCTGATTTGAGGCAAAGTCGACTCTGAAGCTGTTTCAGTCAGTTGTTTCCACCTTGCTAAATTGCTATTACCTCAGTGTTGAGATTCTGCTAACAATTTGGAGAGGCTGGTGATAAGTGAGATTTCCTGTTCTCCTTTAAAAAAAACTGATCACTTATCTTTTTGGTTTCACAACCCACCATGTATAATAGGCAAATCGAGTTAACACCAAAGCACCTGCTACAAGTGGTGAAATTCTTTATTGATATACTGCCATGGAAGTTTTTTTTCTGTTTAAAACCTAAACGGGGTCTGTGTGCCTTTAAGATTGAGAGTGTGTGCGAACTGCAAGCCTGTTTGCTAAGGAACAGTAAGAGAGAGAGAGGTCACTTGCTGTATTGTATCAGTTTGACTGTGTGTAAAGACTGACTGGAACCGGTTTGAACTGACAGACTGACGAAGCGTGCTTTTGAAGGAAGAATTTGTTTCTCAGCATAAAATCAACATTGGCCTACAGGCTGTGTTTTGGCTAAAGAGGAAAAGACCCCTGAAAAGGAATATTTGCATTATTGGAGGTAGCAAATTTCTTTTTACTTCCAGCCTTTGAGAAGTCTCTACCTCAGGAGTGACTTTCTGTTGCCTTTCATGTTTCTGGGAGTTCTGGAAACTCAGTAAAGTTTCTACTGATAGACTGCTAATTTAAAAATCTAATTAGACCTGCTGTTAAATTCCTTGTTGAAACATCTGTGTGATGCCTACTGCAGCCGAAGTACGTGACTGCCTATCCATTACAGACTGTTTATCAAACACGCCTGGAGACTTCGAGTGGCATCTGACTATTTGACTCTGGGACACCTCATCGAATCGGGAACATAACCTGCCAAGACTTACAACCCAGTTGTTTTATTACTCCTAAGAAACAGCTCTAGTTTAAAACATAATTTTAGAACCAGTTAACCCTTGTTTTTTGAATATATGTGTGTGTGCATGAGGGTTAGGAGGAATAAGAAGTTCTAAAGTCTTTTCAGATATAGATTTATCTCAGTATTGTTTAAGATTTAGTTTATTAGTTAATTTTTTGTTGTTTAAAGATACCTGGTTTGGTGTGTTTTACTCTGGGGGTTAATAAAGTGTTTAATTTGGCTAATTTCTGGTAGGTGGGAAACTTTAATAATATGCTGTGACCTGTGGAGTAATGGGACTGAATTGGCAGTGCATTACTCCCCTCTCAGTTGCAACTCATTAATTAGGGGCTCGATCGTTAGAGATCCAAACCCAATGCCGATTATGTGAATTATAAGGGGAGTATTAATTTGAAAGAGAAAAATAAAAGGAACCAGGTTTCTTGAATAGGGTAAAGGCTGTATCATCAGAATGGCATTAGCAGTTGCTGCAGAGTTTCTGGGAAAGGAAAATGTGTCCCTCAGTGACCTGACAACTTTAACTAAGAATAAACCAGAAGATTTGGCAGCAAAATTGGGGTTAGGGTTGAAATCAAGTGCTGAAAAAGCAGAGATAATTGACAAAATAGCCCAACATTTAAAATTAGAAGAAGATAGCAAGTCACTGGGTGATGCAGTGGATGTGGCTAAGATTCAGCTAGGAATGGAAAAACCTAGACTTCAACAGGAGAAAGAAATAGCAATAAGAAAACTTGAACTGCAGAGAAAAAGTGAAAAAGAAGAGAGGGAATTTAGATTAAAAGAGATGGAACTAAGACAAAGGGATAGTCTTGACTCCAGGGAAAATCCTGGTTAGGAAGAATCTGAAGTCAGCCCAGAACCCAGCAAAAAGCTGTTTCAATTCATACGAGCTCTCTCTAAGTCTGAGGATAGGGGCCTAGAGGCATTTTTCAAACCTTTTGAAAAATAGACAAACAAATGAAATGGCTGAAGGAAAGCTGGACACTGCTTATGCAAAGCAGGTTGATGGGCAGAGCTCATGACGTTATGCCATGCTTCCTGAAGAGGCTTCTACAGATTATGAGATGGCAAAAAAGGCTCTCGGTGCATATGAGTTAGTCCCTGAGGCTTACCGTCAGAAGTTTCGGAACTTATGGAGATTGGCAGGGCAGATGTATGTAGAATTTGAGAGGGTGATGCAAATTAATTTTGACAGTTGGATACAGGCAGTAAAGATAGAAATCACATATGAGAATCTTAGAGAATTGATTCTCTTGGAAGAGTTTAAAAATGCAATCCCTTCAGTAGTGAGAGCTCATGTAGATAACCTGGAAGTTTTAAAAGCTAGGCAAACAGTGGAAATTGCTGATGATTTTGAGTTTGTGAATAAGCCAAAACCTTTTGTCCGTCACTCCCATAAACCCAAGAAGGATAGAAAGTGGGAGAGTGAAAGGAAGGCAAGTAGCCAGGGACAAGAAGGAACAGCTGGGAATGCCCCAGGATCACCACCTCAGGCCAGAAAGGAAGGTGCTGAGGGTAGAAGTGATGTCCACAGGCCAAAGTGTTATCATTGCCACAAGATGGGTCATCTTCATTCAGAATTCTGGAAATTGTGAGGTAAACCCACAGGACTTGTTGGGGTACACAAAGCTAATGCAGAGAAAGGAGTTCTGTCTGAGAATACAGTAGACCAGGCTATAGATTTAACAGTAGCTGTAAAACCAGACACAAAAACTAAAGTGAGTGTAGAGGTTAAGAATAAGATATCCAAAAGTTATAATGAATTCTTATCAAAGGGAAAAGTGATTCCATATCCTTTAAGTGAGGCACTAAAACCTATTATTATACTCGCAGATACAGGAGCAACCCAAACACTTTTTCTGGGGAAAGGTATAATGTTTCCACCAGAGAGCGCCCTGAATGCTAAGTTTTTAGTTAATGGAATTGGTGGGGAGTATATACCTGTACCTTTATATAAAGTTTGCCGAGAGAATGACCTAATATCTGGGATGGTAACTGTAGGAGTTGTCCATAGTTTGCCAGTAGAGGGAATTCATCTACTCCTAGGAAATGATTTGGCTGGATCAAAAGTATCAGTTTTTCCTATAATTACAGAGAAACCAAGTGAAGTTAAAGAAACGGAACAATTACAGGAAAAAGTTCCAGGAATATTTCATGCATGCTTAGTAACCTGTGCAATGGCTAAACATGATCCATTGTTGGAGGTAAAATTGGCACCACAAACAGATAGCCGAGTATCTGAAACCTTATTTGGGTAATCCAAATGAGATATTTAACAGATCTTCTATAATTGCAGCACAGCAAGCTGATCCAGAGTTATACGGAATAGCACAGTCAGCTCTGACAGAAGCTGAGGTGAAAGGAATTCCAGAAGGCTATTATATGAAAAATGGGATTTTGAGGAGGAAATGGAGACCACCTCATAGACCTGCGGAGGAAGACTGGACAGTTGTTGAACAGATAGTGGTACCACCTAACTATTGCCAGGAATTATTAAGGTTAGCACATGACATTCCTTTTGCAGGACATAGGGGGAGTCGGAAGACTAAATCATGTATAAGTCAGCATTATTACTGGCCAGGCCTTACAAAGGACCTGAGGCAATTTTGTAGGACATGCCATACATGCCAAATGGTGGGAAAAACACAACCTACCATAAATCTGGCACCATTAAATCCCATATCAGTAATTGAGGAACCATTTTACAGAGTATTAGTAGACTGTGTAGGACCTTTGCCAAAAACAAAAGCGGGACATCAATACATACTATCGTGGATATGGCTACTTGATTTCCAGAGGCCATTCCTTTGAGGACAATTACTGCTAGAATAGTAGTAGAAAAGTTAACACAATTCTTTACGAGATAGGGATTACCACTTGAAGTCCAATCGGATCAAGGTTCTAATTTAATGTCTAAGATATTTCAAGAAGTCATGGGCAATTTGGGTATCAGACAGTTGAAATCTTCAGTATTTCACCCACAGTCACAGGGAGCTTTAGAGAGGTACCATCAAACTCTCAAAACAATGATTAGAGTATATTGTCATGAATATCCGCTGGGATAAAGGGCTAGACTTACTTTTATTTGCCACCAGAGATTCACCAAATGAGTCTACAGGTTTCAGTCCTTTCGAATTATTTTACGGACATGAAGTAAGAGGTCCTCTAAAACTCATCAGAGACTGATTCTTCGAACAAAGGATTGAATCTTCGGATACTTATGTATCTGTGTTCCGGGAAAGGCTCACGAAAGCTTGCAGTGTGGCTCAGGAACACCTTAAAGCATCCCAAGCCAATATGAAAAAATGGACAGACAAGAATGCAAAGACCTGCAATTTTCAACCAGGGTATGAGGTATTGGTACTGTTACCATTACAGGGTGAACCATTAAAAGCACGATTCAGTGGCCATATAAAGTGATTAAAAGAGTGGGTAAGGTAGATTACTTGTTTGACAGCCCTGATCACCGGAAGAAGAATCGGTTGAGTCACGTCAATATGTTAAAGCAATATTATCGTAGGGAGGAGGTTAAGCCGGTACGGGTATGTCAGGAAATGGGGACTGTTAAGAAGGAAAAGGATGAGGCAGGAGGAGGCATAGACAATCCTCAGATTGAACCTCCAACTATCCGAATTGACAGTGCATAACTCCCGCCTCGGTCGCAACAATATGAATACTATATACTATTTATACTGTATTGCTTTCAATAATGCAGAACATTTTCAAATTTGCACTAACACAAACCTAGCAGTGTGATTAGAATATGAAATCATCCAAATCTACTTCAGAAAATTAGCATCAGACAATCTTGCATCGCTTCAGATTCACACAGGCTATATGCAAATGGATTCATTTTCCCTGATCAGAGAGTGATACAGATTGAGTAGTAGAACTTGTTTCAACTGATTTTGTTTCTGTAAGCAGGTAACAATCTGAAACTGGTAGCTGCAGTGTAAAGATGATCCCAGGTAGCTGCATATTGAATATCCATAATGTTTCACTTTTCTGATTAAATATTGTGGAGATTGGTTCCATGATTGCTTGTAACTTGACCAATAACTAGACCTGTTACTGACAAGAAACACTTTTACTTACATTTGGATTTTCATGGAAATAGCATCACAAGTTAGAGCAGCCATCAGGGTGAGGGGGAGAGAGTCTTTCACTGTGATATTACTGGAATGGATCTGCTATCTGCATGTCAGTTTACAGTTTGCACTCAAAGATAAACATTTATAGCAAGTTTTCACTATTTTAATTTAAGAACTTAGATAATGAGCGGTATAAAAATATACTTGTTAGATTTCTGTCCTACAGCTCATTCCTATCCATGGTGCTGACTATAACACAGCAGTGGTTTATCAGACAATTTGATTAAGCCACTCACTCCTGTTGATGTGACATTCATTTTGCTGGCATTATTACATAATTTCATCAAGTTGTATGGGGGTAATAAACGGAATCCCTGTCGCTCACTCTCAACAAAATGGAATCCCTGTCGCTCACTCTCAGCCAAACGGAATTCCTGGGGGGAAATTTATGCTCCCTCCGCATCAGGTTTGGAGGTGGGAGAGCATAAAATCGGGTGGGATGGTGGCGGGGGGTTTCCTGCCACCATCCCGCCTCTCTCAATATTTAGTCTGGAGTGGGAAGGCCTGTGAACGGCCTTCCTGCCCTGCCGCCGATTGAGAACCTTAACTGAGCAATTCACCCCAATTAAGGACCTCTTCCCATCCTGTCGTCACACGAGAAGGACAGCACGGAAAACGGTGCAGGATGCTTCCCAGCTTCGAGGTGATGGGAACCTAGTTAAACGACACTTAGTACCTGCATGAGGGACCCATTATCAGGAAATGGGGGAGGGGTGGCAGCTGACAGCCATCCCCCCCTGCCCTTGCTGGTGACCCTCCTCCCCCGTGACCCCCAACCTGTGAAACCCTACCCACCCTGACCTATCTGTGGCCTGGGTCCAGCAATACTCTTCGGCCTCTGGTAGGTGCTCCTCCAGCAGCAGCCATTGCCTCCACGGTGGCTCTACAGCTGCCAGCCTCTGATTGGCTGGAAGCTCTCCAAGGGCAGGATTTCCGGCGACAGGGTCTTTGATCCTGTGGAAGGCCCATCGCTGTCCACTTACGTGCCTGATTTGCATTAGATTCGAAGGGAATTCCAGCGAAGACGCAACGCAGGGATCTCGGAGTCGCTTTTTCCGGATGTCGAGACTCCCGTTGCCAGAATAAAATTCCGGCCCCTGCCACAAACACTAAACCAAATGGAATCCCTGCCACGGACTGTAAACAACAATAACTTGTATTTATCTAATGCCATTAACATCGCACAATCTCCCCAGATGCTTCTCAGGAATGTTATCAAACAGAATTTGACGCTGAGCTGCATAATGAGATAGTTGGACAGGTGGCCAAAAGCTTGGTCAAAGAGGCAGGGGGATAAATTAAATCAAGCCAGTAGTCGGTTTCGGGGATTGTGATGCATGATTAACCCCTGCCTGTTCATAGTGATGTGGGCAGCATGCAAACTTCATGCTGCCTGCTAATTTAAATGATAGTGGTATGCAGCCCAGAGCTAAGCTGCATGCCTGAACAGAGGGACAAGTTTGTGCGAGGCTAGCACTACGTAACGGTAGCCTGCACCACTTAAAGCTAGACTGCACCTGCCAGATTGCACCTCTGAAAGATTTGCTGCATTCTGGCTGCAGCAGGTGCTGCAAGTAGCCAGGGAAGAGCAGAAAGAGGAGTGAAAGTGTTGTAACAAGCCAGAGAGCATGCTCCAAGGTTCTTGCAGGAGGCCTTGATGCAGGAAGTGTACAGGAGGAGAGAGTTCCTCTCCCCTCGGGGCCAGGAAGCCTTTCTGACAGCCGTTATGCAGGCGGTGGGAGAAGATAGACGTCACGGTCAATTCCAGCAGTCTAGCTCCGAGGACCTGGATGCAGTGCCACAAAAAAGTTCAATGACCTCTGTCATGCAGACCCCCCCACCTGCCAAGAATGAGGCAAATTAATTTTGTCATATGAACATTGATTTTAAATTGTTGCTGGAGCAAGGAAATGATTTGTTAAACAGATCAGCTGTGGCTGGAAAAAGCATTTACAGATGAACAGCCAGTGTTTGTGGAGACAAAGGACCATTCCCTGACACATTCAACCCACAATGGACTTTGATCACCAGACACTGAAGGTGAGGAAACTCACATTCCAGGATGACTGCTAAGATGACCGAATCCACCTTCAGATGTGGTCAAACCAGCTAGTCACATGACTAACCTGCTGAGCAACCTCAGTTTTTTTGAATTGTACAGAGAGTTTGAGAGAGAGAGACTTTTTGCTCCAGGACTGTAAAAACTTCTCCTGTCTGCTCCCATCTCTCTCTCTGGGGCAGCACAGTGGCGCAGTAGTTGGCATCGCAGCCTCACAGCTCCAGCGACCCGGGTTCAATTCTGGGTACTGCCTGTGCGGAGTTTGCACGTTCTCCCTGTGACCGCGTGAGTTTTCGCCGGGTGCTCCGGTTTCCTCCCACAGCCAAAGACTTGCAGGTTGATAGGTAAATTGGCCATTATAAATTGCTCCAAGTATAGGCAGGTGGTCGGGGAATGTAGGGACAAGTGGGGATGTGGTAGGAATATGTAATTAATGTAGGATTAGTATAAATGGGTGGTTGATGGTCGGCACAGACTCGGTGGGCCGAAGGGCCTGTTTCAGTGCTGTATCTCTAAATAAATAAATAAACTCCAAATCCACTGAAGATGTGAACCTCAAGAGAGAAAAGTCTCCTACATCAAACAAGGCTTAAGAAGAATACTGGACCCAAAACCACCTTCAGATATTGCCTCAAACTTTTCCACTTTATTTCTTCTGCTCTTTTCTGTCTCTATCTACATGTGTGTTTATCATGTATGCATGCTAGCATGGGCGCGTCATGTATCCGTAGGCATTAACTGAATTAGAGTTTAAGTTTAATAAATTTCAACTTTTCTTCTTTAAAACTAAGAAAATCTCTTTGGCTGGTTTCTTTGTCTTACAATTGGAAAGCAGTGAACAAGGATTCACCAAAGGGGTACCAAAAACATGGTGTGTTTAAAATTAAACCCTGTTACGGTAAGACCAGGTGAAGGCTGAGAGGGAACCCTAGACCCCTTTCTCACCTGGTCGTAACACCTCACATGAGTGGACAGGATCAGTAAATGCATCTTCACATGCTATATCCTTACAAATGAACCACTGGTCTCGCCCACTGCTTCATTCATCACGCCCCCTTCACTCACCTACTGTACCAACTCTATCAATATTCATAGCTGCACTGCACCCTCACGCACTTAGCACTGCTGTAAGCGGCACACTCGCATCTCACAGCACACGCCTGCCAGCTATTCAACTGTGACAGGCATCTCACCCAAACACATTGTCCACTCACTGATACAGTCTCCTCTCTCTTGCAGGACAAAGCATTGCATAATCAGAGGCAGCAGCACCTAACCAGCAGGGGACAGGCACGGCTGCATGTCCTCACCCCCAGGGAGGAGACCGTGCTGGCAATCATTGCAGTGGCCATGACAGAGCGTCTTTTCTAACTCTATGTGCATGTGTGTATTGCGAATGCATGCTAACATGGGTGCATCGTGTATCCGTAGGCGTCAACCCAATTAGAGTTTAAGTTCAAGTTTAATAAATTTCAACTTTTCTTCAAACCTAAGAAAACCTGTTCGTGCTGGTTTCTTTGCCTTATAATTGGAAAACGGTGAACACGGATTCACCAAGGGGGAGCTAAAAACACAGTGTGTTTAAAATTAAACCCTGTCACAGTAAGACCAGGTGAAGGCTGAGAGGGAACCCCCCAGACACCTTTCTCACCTGGTCGTAACAATTCTCTGCCTAAAAAAGCTTTTCCTCACGTTGCCATTAGTTCTTTTGCTCTTTATATCCACTCTAAGTGTTTAATTACACAATGTCCTTCACCTGTGTATCTTAACAACATTAACTTACCATTAATAAACAACTCCAGCTTCTCTAATCTATCCACATTAACTGAAGTCTCTCATCCCCGGAACGATTCTCAAATCTTTTCTGCATCCTGTCTAATGCTTCCACAACCTTCCTGGCGTGGTGCCTAGAATTGGACACAAGACTCCAGTTGAGGCCAAACCAGTGTTTTCTAAAGGTTCATCATAACTTCCTTGTTTTTGTGCTTTATGCCTCTGTTTACAAAATCCAGGATCCTGTATGTCTTTTTAACCACTTTCTCAACCTGCCCTGCAACCTTCAATGATTTGTGCACGTATACCCCCAGGTCTCTCGGCTCCTGCACCCTATGTTGCCTCTCCTGTTCTTCCTAGCAAAATATATCACTTCACACTTCTCTGCATTAAATTTCATCTGCAACATGTCCACCCATTCCACCAGCCCGTCTATGTCTTCTTGAAGTCTATCACTATCCTCCTCACAATTCACAATACTTCCAAGTTTTGTGACATTTGCCGATTTTGAAATACAACCCAAGTTGTACATACACCCAAGTGCAGTTCATCAATATATGTCATGAAAAGCAGTGGTCTTAGTACCAATCGCTGGAGAACCCCACTGTATACCTTCCTCCAGTCTGAAAAACAACTGTTCACCCCTATTCTATTTCCTGGTACTTAGCCAACTTCATATCCATGCTGCCACTGTCCCTTTTATTCCATAAACTTCAACTTTGCGGGCAAGCTAATTATGAGGCACTTTATCAAATGCCTTTTGGAAGTCCATGTGCACCACATCAACCACTCAATCGAGTTAGTTAAACACAATTTGCCTTTAACAAATCCCTGCTGGCTTTCCTTAATTAATCCACATTTATCCAAGTGATAATTTTGTCCTGGATTATCATTTCTAAAAGCTTTTCCACCATCGAGTTAAACCGACTGGCCTGTAGTTGCTGGGTTTATCTTTAAATCCTTTATCGAACAAGTGTGTAACGTTTGCAATTGTCCAGTCCTCTGGCAACACCCCTGTATCTAAGGAAGATTGGAAGATTAAGGCCAGAACCTCCACAATTTCCTTCCTTACTTCCCTTGGCATCCTCAGATGCATCCCATCCAGTCCTGGTGACTTACTCACTTTATGTACAGCTAGCCTTTTGAATACCTCCTCGTTATCAATTTTTAGCCCATCCAGTGTCTCAACTACTTTCTCATTCACTATGGCTTCAGCATCCTTTTCCTTTGTAAAGGCAGATACAAAGTACTCATCTAATACCTCAGCCATGCCCTCTGCCTCTATGCATAGATCCCTTTTTTAGTCCCGAATCGGCCCACACCTCTTACTACCCTTTTACTATTTATATGCCTATCGAACACTTTTGAATTCCCTTTTATGTTGGCTGCTTATCCTTTCTCTTACTCTGTCTTTGCCTCTCTTATTTCCCTTTTCACTTCCTCTCTGACCTTTTTATATTTAGCCTGGTTCTCGCATATGATCAACCTGACATCTGTCACACATACCCTTTTTCTGCTTCATCTTACTCTTTATCTCTTTCATCATCCATGAGCTCTCGCTTTGGTTACCCTACCTTTCCCCCTCATGGGAAGCTCGAAGGGCTGTAGGGCTTAAGGAGGTTGCAGAGACAGTGAGGGGTGAGACCATGAAGGGATTTGAAAACAAAGATGAGAATTTTAAAACTGAGGTGCTGCTGCACCATGAGCTAAAGTAGATCAGCGAACACAGGGGTGATAGTGAACATGACTTGGTGCGGGTTAGGATACAGGCAGCAGTATTTTAGATGAGCTTAAGTTTACGGAGGGTGGAAGATGAGAGGCTGGCCACGAAAGCATTGGAATGGTCAGGACTGGAAGTAACAAAAGCATGGATAACCCAAACGGAATGACTGTTGTACCCTTTAGAACAAAATGAATGGCTTCCACAGACTCCGAATCTATTGTTCGCAAGATTCCTGAAGTGACTGTATGGTGAGATTTTAGAGTCATAGAGTTTTACAGCACAGAAACAGGCCCTTTGGCCCAACGCGCCTGCGCCGACCATCAGGCACCCGTCCTAACAAATTCCATTTCCCTGCACTTGACCCGTAGCCTTGTATGTTATGGCGTTTCATGTTCTCCTCTAAATATTTCTTGAATGTTGTGATGGTTCCTGCCTCTACCACCCCTTCAGGCAGTGTGTTCCAGATTCCAACCACCCTCTGGGTGAAAGAATTCTTCCTCAACTCCCCTCTAAACCTCCTGCCCCTTACCTTAAATCTATCCCACCTAGTTATTGATCTCTCCGTTAAGGGAAAAAGTCTCTTCCTATCGATCCTATCAATGCCCCTCGTAATCTTGTATTCCTCAGTCATGCCCCCCTCAGCCTTCTCCGCTCCAAAGAAAACAAACCCAGCCTATCTAGTCTGTCCTCATAACTGAAATGCTCCAGCCCAGGCCAACATCCTGGTGAATCTGCTCTGCACCTTCTCCAGTGCAATCGCATCCTTCCTATGGTGTGGCGACCAGAACTGTACACAGTACTCCAACTGTGGCCGAACCAGTGTTTTATACAGCACCATCATAACCCCCCTGCTCTTATATTCTATGCCTCGGCTAATAAAGGAAAGTATCCTGTATGCCTTCCTAACCACCTTATCTACCTGTGCTGCTGCCTTCAGTGATCTATGGACAAGCACACCAAGGTCTCTCTGATCCTCTGTACTCCCTAGGGTCCTACCATCCATGGTATATTCCATTGCCTTGTTAGACCTCCCAAAGTGCATCACCTCACACTTCTCAGTATTAAACTCCATTTGCCACGACTCCGCCCATCTCACCAGCCCATCTATATCATCCTATAGTCTAAGGCTTTCCTCCTCACTATTTACGACACCAATTTTTGTGTCGTCTGCGAACTTACTGATCGTACCTCCTATAGTCACGTCTAAATCATTAATGTGCACTACAAACGGTAAGGGTCCTAGCACCGATCCCTGCGGTACCCCACTGGTCACAGGCTTCCACTCGCAGAAACAACCCTCTACCATCACCCTCTGCCTCCTGCCAATAAGCCAATTTTGGATCCAAATTACCATGGATCCCATGGGCCTTTACTTTCTTAACCAATCTCCCATGGGTGACCTTATCAAAAGACTTACTGAAGTCCATGTAGACTACATCAGATGCTTTACCCTCATCTACACCTCTAGTTAGCTGCTTGAAAAATTCAATCAAACTTGTTAGACACGATTGCCCCCTGACAAAGCCATGCTGACTATCCTTGATTAATCCCTGCCTCTCCAAGTGGAGATTAATCCTGTCTCTCAGAATTTTTTCCAATAATTTCCCTACCACTGATGTTAGACTCACCAGCGTGTAATTATCTGGTTTATCCCTGCTACTCTTCTTGAATAATGGTAACACATTTGCTGTCCTCCAATCCTCTGGTACCTCTCCTGTGGCCAGAGAGGATTTGAAAATTTGTGTCAGAGCCCCCGCTATCTCCTCCCTTGCCTCACATAGCAGCCTGGGATACATTTCATCTGGGCCTGGGGATTTATCCACCTTCAAGCCCGCTAATACAGCTAATACTTCCTCCTTTTCAATGCTAATTTGATCTAGTATATCGCAATCCCCTTCCTTGATCACTACACCTACATCGTTCCTCTCCATAGTGAACACAGATAAAAAATAATCGTTCAAAACCTCACATATGTCCTCTGGCTCCACACACAGATTGCCTCTTTGATCCCTAATGGGCCCCACTTTTTCCCTGGTTATCCTCTTGCCCCTAACCTACTTATAAAACGCCTTAGGATTTTCCTTTATCTTGTCTGCCAGTGATTTTTCATGCTCCCTCTTCGCTCTCCTAATTACTTTGTTAAGTACTCCCCTACACTTTTGATACTCCTGTAGGGCCTCCACTGTTTTCAGCGCTCTGAATCTGCCATACGCCTCCTTTTTTTTCCTTATCCAATCCTCTATATCCCTTGACATCCAGGGTTCCCTTGACCTGTTGGTCCTACTCTTCACCTTTACAGGAACATGCTGCACCTGAACCCTCACAATTTCCCTTCTAAATGACTCTCGCTGGTCTGATGTAGACTTTCCTATAAGAAGCTGCTCCCAGTTCACTTTAGCGAGGTCCTGTTTTATCATATTGAAATCTGCCTTCCCCCAATTCAGTACTCTTATTTCCAATCCCTCTGTGTCCTTTTCCATAACAATCTTAAATCTTACAGTTATGGTCACTATTGCCGAAATGCTCCCCCACTGCCACTTCTACCACTTGTCCGGCTTCATTAAGTCCAGTACTGCTCCTCCTTTTGTAGGACTCTCTACGTGCTGGCTCAAAAAGCTCTCCTGAATGCACTTGAAGAATTCTGCCCCCTTTAAGCTTTTTGCACTCATACTATCCCCTCTAATATAGGGGAAGTTGAAATCCCCTACTATTATTACCCTATTATTATTGCACCTCTCTGAGATTTGCCAACATATACTGCTGCTCTACCACTGCCTGACTGTTTGGAGGCCTGGAGTACACTCCCAGCCAAGTAATAGCCCCCTTTTTGTTTTTAAGTTCTACCCATATGGCCTCATTAAAGGAACCTTCTAAGATATCATCCCTCCTTACTGCAGTAATTGTCTGTTTAATCAACAGTGCAATGCCACCTCTTTTACGCCCTCCCCTATCACGTCTGAAGATTCTATAGCCTGGGATATTAAGCTGCCAGTCCTGCCCTTCCCTCAACCATGTCTCAGTAATAGCAATAATATCATATTCCCATGTGTTAATCAACGCCCTCAATTCATCTGCCTTACTAGTAAGACTCCTTGCATTAAAATATATACAATCTAGCCTTGCATTATTTGCCTGAGCCTTAACAGATCTACTTTTACTCTGTCCTCCGGACTGACTTAGCTTCACATTTATATTTGATTGTACATCACCCCCTACTGTGCTTCCACTCTGTATCCCATCCCCCTGCCAAATTAGTTTAAACCCCACCCCAACAGCACTAGCAAACCTCCCAGCAAGGATGCTGGTCCCGTTCTGGATCAGGTGCAACCCGTCCATCGTGTACAGATAATTTTGTGTTCGTTTGAAGTGGTATTCTGCTTTCATTCACTTTGCGGATTGATCTTGTTTCTGTTAACATTTCTGGGACTGAATTACCAATGCTTGAGCTGCTCCAGCAATACACAATCCTCTGATGAGGACTGGCCATTTTTCTATACGTCTTTGTTTGTCATCTCTTGTTGCTCAGGTTTCTCGTAACTGGTAGCCAGGTATAGCTAATAAAACTGTATTCCATTAGACCAAATTTACACTGCACTGGTGTCACCAGACTTCCTCTGATTTTGTAGCATGCATGGAGCAGTCAGTATAAATTAGCCACATAAGCCACTGGATCAGAGGGAGAAAAGATCAAAACCTGAAACAACCTATTAACCAAACTTGCTGGATCTATGTGGGGCACTGCTGCCATTATATTCCAGACCTCAGCACTTACCCTATCATACTCAGCAACAGAGTACTGTGTACCTGTCTGACCTAGGTCATCTCACACACACACTCAACTCAACTGAATGCACCAATGCGCATCATAACTGGAACCCTCTGCTCAACACCCCTCCCCTGGCTTCCTCTCCTCGCAAATATCACTCCCCCACACATCTGCCGACTGAAAAAAACCCACAAGCTGGTTGAAACCATCCGTGCTGCACCTCACTTATCACTCCATAATGGCATGTTCAATCCACCTACTGCCCACCTTCCATCTCGGCAGCCACTATGGAGCAACCTTCCTGAGCAAGCAAGTAGACTTTCTTTGGATCAAGGAATGGGAAACACGGGAAGTCATTAACAAGTTCCTTGTGACAAACCCCATCTATTGAATGGCAGGCTTTGAACTACCACGGCAAGAGTGGTCTTTGCTAAATCAGTTCAGGACAAGCCAGGACCCCTGTGCAGCCAACCTCCACCACTGTGGCCTCAGTACAAAACTCTTATACATTTGTGGAGAGACACAAACAATGCTGTACATTACCGAGGAGTGTTCCCTCAACAGAGTTGAGGACTACTTACCTTAAACTGAGGAGGCTATCGCTTGACTCCGGGAATTTGCATTTGCTAAATAAATAAAGAGGTGACACCAGTACAGTGTAAATTTGCAGGACAAACAAAGCTCTTGGAGGCTGCTCTCCCTGTTGTATAAAAGGGCCTGCAGTTTCATCAATAACAGTGTCCTTCCTCAAGCAGTGAAGTCAATCACTCCAGAGTACAGATCGCATCAGCATACAAGGCACTGACCCACACTTGCCAGGAAGAAAACATGTCAAAGCATGACATACACACCTGCTACACAGATGTTGCACAGCTGTAACAAAGTATAGTATATTTTAGGACCATTTACCTCCTGAACCACCTCCAGGAGGCTGTGGAATATAAATAGAATCTCACACCGGGTGCTGATGTGCTGTGATTGTTCTTTCACCCTTGGAAAACATCCACACATTTCATTACAGCTATGTTGCCTCTAAGTTATATGGGGCCCCTTTCATCCTTGAAAGAATAGTGCATGTATCATCAGTGTGCAGCTATGTTTCAGTGGTACAATTTCTTATCAAAGAGAAATTCTCATAATTTATATCAACTCTGAAAAGATTTGGGTTTAACTTTAACCTGCTTTTGATAAATAGGAAAGTCTGAGATTAAAAGGAAAAAATGCTTGAAATACACCCCACAAGTCGGTCAGTGTCAGTTCTCATCTCTAATGGTGCTCTCAGTTGAAACAGCAACCGATCATTTTTTTCAGTCTTGTGTTTTGTGCATTTGCAGCATTTTTCATATCTTTGCCCTTTTTGTCTATTTTGGTTAAATTTTTAAAACATCGTGTAAAGCAGGTAATTTAATTGGAGGAGCTTTGTCTGAAAGAGGAGGTTCTGCAGGAGGTGTATTAATTTGTACAGACCCTCAGGTTGCATCGGCAGTTTGACATCTTAACTGTGTGTCAATTCAGCTCCCTCATACATTGAAGTTCAGGGAATCTCCTGGATGATGTCATCAGCTTTTAGAGAAATGGACAAAAAATAAACTATGTTGACCGTTTACCTTAGTTTTTGAGCTACTTCTTTCTTATCCACCTTTCATAGCAGCGGTAACAATCCATGTATTGTTTATTATAAAGGTAAGCAAGGTATTAAACCACAGGCTGTTTAGTCCTGAAAAGTGCTGATGATGAAGTCCCATTCTTAAGTAACAGACACCTGCTGAATTCAACGTAAAATGATTGTGTACGAAGTACAGAATCTTTTCCCTGCTAGGTGGGAACAGCATGTGAGCACTTTCTATTTGCAGAAGTGTAAGAGACTTAGGATGACTTGCTCAACCATTGAGGGAATGCTATTCAATATTATATCTATCTTTCGGCCCAATTTAGAACATAACATAAGAAATAGGAGCAGGAGACCATACAGTCCTTCAAGCCTGCTCCGCCATTCAATACGATCATGGCTGATCTGCTTCAACTCCACTTTCCCGCCCATTTGCCATATCCCTTGATTCCTTGAGAGGCCAAAGGAGAAGGAGCACTGAATATCACTATTTCAGATTAGCGGATGGAAACTAATTATCCAGAAGATTACAATGAGCCAAGTAGCAACAGGCTGCATCATAATGCAAATGGAAACGTTGCAACACATAGTTTTACCTCAGTGCCTGCACGCCATTCGAACTCTTGATTTTCAATTCATGTTGGAAAAATGCAGGAGAAGTTGATGGCTTTCTTCATGTTTTATCATCTTACTCCAAAGTTCAATCATTCTGGCTCCCATCATTAGAAGAATTCAAGAAAATCAGCAAGCCTGCAGTTGATCTGAAGCCACTCATTGACTAGGATTTTCTGGCTCCTTTGTGGACGGCCTTGGAAGCAGTGGGGGGCTTAAAATTTCGTGTGGTGTCAGCACACCAAGTACCAATTTTACGAGCGGCAGATGGCATGTCCAGTGGAAATGGCATGCGGATCTGAAAACAAGGTATTTAAAGCACTTAAAAGTGCCAATTGACTGAGAAATTACAGACCCATTCCAATTTTGTACAAAGTAAATGGGGGCCACGGGGCGTCAGAACCCCGGCGGGTATATCACAGCAGCAAAGAGGCGACAGGTCAGGTCAGTGTTGAATTCAGCAGCTTTTGGGTGAGGCAGCATGCCTTCACTGGAAGGCTGGGGCAGCACGGCCATATCATATTGCAGCGAGGAGGGGAAGTTCAGGTGCCAGGATATGGGGTTGAACCTCCATAGTGCCATATGGCAGTTGAAAGGGGGCTGAGAGGGGGTGGGTGGGGTGGTTGGAGGAAGCATTGGGAGAGTGGCCCTTGAGACCATGAGTGCCCACATGCCATCACCCACTCAGGAGGCCGATTTTCCAGCAAAAAGGAGAATTTGATAGGGAGGGAGCTGCAGCCAGAGGGATCCAGACAGCAGCAACCTCATGGCCACCTGCAGGGGCAGCCTCGCATGGGAAAGCAGGAGAAGGTTGCAGAGTGAACTGCGAGCAGGCTCCAGCACAGAAGAAGGTACCCTGTAGCGAGGGTATACAGACAGAGGATGAGCTACCTCCAGATGTCGGAGCGGCAGTGTCACCAAATACCGTGCCTCTCCCAAGAGGCCGTCACAGATCTTTGTGCACCATGATGAGGGACATGTTGAGCCCCATTGGTATTGGTGGTCACCCAATGCCAGTGCCGGTGAAGGTCATCTTGGCCCTCAACTTCTACACCTCCGGTTCATTCCAGGGGTCCACTGGAGAGATGTGTGGAATCTCCTAATCAGGGGCACATCATTGCATCAAGGTGGTGATCTATGCCTTCTTCAGGGAGCCCAGCCAATACATCCATTATTGCACTGATCTAGACAGTCAGTCTGAGAGAGCCATAGGATTTGGGGCCATCACTGTATTCCCCCAGGTGAATGTGTGATAGACTGAACACATGTGGCCATCAAGGCTCCCACAGGCCAGCCAGCGGTCTCCATTAATAGGAAGGGATTCCATTCCCTCAAAATGCAGCTGGTCTGTGAACACCGCCAATGGATCCTGCAGGCATGTGCTCGGTACTCTGGAAGCAGCCACGACACCTACATACTCAGAAACTCTCAGGTGCCTGAGCTTTGCAGTCCACCCACATGCCTTCAGGGTTGGATTCTTGGCGCCAAGGGCTACCTGTTAAAGAGATGGCTACTAACTTCAGTGGGCAACCATAGAATGGAAGCAAAGGAGAGATACAACACCAGCCACGCGGCAACATGAGCCACCATCAAGCACACCAGAGGTCTCCTGAAGATGAGATTCAGGTGCCTGGATCGTTCGAGAGGGACATTTCAATATTCCAAAGCAAGGGTCTCCCAGATCATGGTGGTCTGCTGCGCTTTGCGCAATCTGGCGCTGCAGAGACGGGGAGTCCCTGGCCAATGAGGATATAGTGAAGCGCGAGGCATCCTCAGATGATGAGGAAGCTGATGACCAGCTGCAGCATCCTGAAAGACATGATGGACCCGCATGGAAGGTTCAATGACATCGGTGCTTGGGAGGCACTTAAATGTCATTCTTCCAATCAAATAAAGATCCACCTTCACCCTCCACTGTTACCATTTACCTCAGTTGCAAGCTCGGCCTCCAGGGCCCAATGTCACCTGGTGCTTCTGCATGGTCAATATGACAAACACAGGCACTCTGCTCCCTCCCAAACAGTCCTTGGCGTGAGTCATGGTGCTTCTACACTTCCAGGGACCCTCCAGCAATAGATGGAAATGTTGACATAATGCATAACACCTTTGTTACAAATGTAAGCAGACACAAGCAGTGTAACAATCTATTCACCCGTGAAGCCGAGTGGATTTTCTTAATTCTCCTGTGAGTGCTTCTCTGCAATGCTCCCCTTTCACTGCCAGCTATGGTGGAGGTAGGCTGCCGACCTTTCCGGCCCATGGCTTGGGATGACCTTGGTTGTCGTCCTCTGGCTACCTGAGGCCTGGAGGGCCCCGGCATGCTGAGGGGCTCCTGCACAGTTGCAGGAGCCTTCCCTTTCATCATGGCAACTTGAGGCAGTGATGTCACAGGCAGAGCGGCTGATGAGCTGCTGTCTGGTGGAGACTCCTGGTGTCTCATCCAACTCTCACCTTGCCACTCCTCCATTGAGCTCATGGGCAAGGCAATGGCATGCAGGTCTGCGCACATCTCTGGCATCCACCGACTAGTCTGCGGGATCTGGCTCTCCTTGTGGGAGTCGCCAATCTCTCAATGGAGGAGGCCACACATGCAGATGAGAGAGAAATGGCAGCACTCATGACCTGGATGGACTCCTCCACTGTCTGAACCAGGGTGCTCATATCCTCTGGAATCTCCACCGATCTTCAGGCACCTCATACTGTAGGTACAGCATCTTCTACCTTACTGACAACTCCAAAGACCTGTCATCAGCCACAGTGGGCAGGCACAAACGCATATCCACCAACGTAAAAGTATCTGCTATACTCTCTGAGGCACCTACCTCCTCCTCAGAGGCTGACAGCTGTGCCCCAGAGATGGCAACTCTCTGTTTTTGTGGATGACCTGTGTGAGGCAACAGAAAGATTCTAGAAAGATCAAAGTGTTTTGTCTTTCCAAACGTGAGCCTCCAGAATTGGCTGGTCTTCAGATTGATGTAGGTTCAGCAGAGGGCACAGAAACACCATCCCTCGTGCTCACCTAAGGTCCTTCTCGCTCGCTCATGAGGCTACTCACCCTCTTGCGCCCGCACTCCTGCATCGCCATCCACGATGGAACGGCTGCCATGCTGCCCTGCCAATTTCAGAGCTGCCTCTTTCATGGCATGAGGATAGCAAAAAATGGCACCCTACTGCTGGTCTGGGCCCTCTCTTTGGCATTGTGGGCTCTCTTCTCCTGCAGGAACAAGGAAAAGGAATGTTAGTTGCCCCACAGTAACATGCACAAGACCTAAGCGGGTGGCAGTCTAGCTGTTAATTTTGGGGGCACTCGAATGCGTGCCAGTATTTGGCCACAGATTAGCACCTGTTGACTGAGCTGCATCCATTCCTTTTATAGGAACGGCTGCAGCCTGACCCCATTGTTACCGACTGAGTGGGCTCTCCCTCCCCAACAACTGCACCTTCGCACATATCCATTTGTTAACCCCTAAGGGGACCGCTGGGGTTCATTCATGCGCTTGCAGTTCTGCAGTCAGGTTCTTTGGATGACCCCAAGGCTACTGACCTCCTCTGTCACCTCCCTCCAGGCCTGCTTTGTTAGACCTCCTGCCTTTCCCGAGTCACCTAGAGGAGAGCATGCAGAGAGTCATCACTGAACTGTAGGGCCACTCAGAATCTTACTTCCGCTATGCCAACAAGTGCCTTGTTCCTCTGGCCTTCACAACGCCTGCTTCACTGACCAGTAGACCTACTCACACCGGCAGTCCTGGACTGCTGGCTAGGTCTTCAAGAAGGCCTTCAGTCATGGAAGGCTTCAGCTGCATTCCAGTGCTGGCAGCCTTTAAAGATGGTATCAGCACATCCATTGGCATCAGCTGACATTGTGGCTGCGGCTTCATTGCCTGCCTCCATCCCCGGAATGGTCTGCCCCCCCTTGCCCCCCGCCTGCTGCCAGTTAATGGGCCTAGCCAGTGAGAGATAGCCGTGCAATCGGGGATCGGGGCAGGAATGCCAGTGCCACCTGCTTAAAGCCCTGGTGGCCACTCCTCAGCTCTATGCGTAAAATCTTGCCCATTGTCTTTTAGGTCTTCCTGTGGATTTTGTGATGAAATCTGCTATAGATCTGTTGTGATCACATGATGGCACATGGCGCTGCTGTTGCTACACTGCATGCATGGAGATAGTTGGCAAAGTAGCTCAATCACTTGCTGTGACCACGCTCTTAAAACCTCAATGGCAGCTTCCTTCAGTGGGTAGAGAGGTGGTGGGGAGGGTTTCAGTAAACTGAGGTTTCCACTCCCTCTTGTACAGGAGTTGGACGCTCTTTTCCTGCTGGTGTCTAGTTTTAATATAATTTACACTCATTTTAATGTACGCTATCAGTTCCTCCTCCATTTTATAATGTCATTTACCACTTTTTCTTGTTCTGTACGGTTCATTTTCTAAACCTAAAAAAAACTAAAACCTATTAATCTATTTAGACCATTTGCCATTAGAAGCTGAGTTCTGGTTTCCTGACTATAATGAAAGTGGCACCTGATGGAAAGTAAAACTAAAGGTTAATAGCTGAACATCTGAATAGTCCTTTTCTCAAATTGTAAAAGAAGAAAGAAAACACCATCATGGACTCCTGTCATCTCGGCAACAAGAGTCAGTACATCCTTTCTAGAAAAATATATGAAGCTTGCTGTTGATGTTAACCTAAACAGGCCTTTGGTCCTCTGTTGAAAGCATAACTCCAAAATCTGCCGTCTTTGCAAATAGTCTTACTCCCTACATGGCAGAAATACTCAGTCCCTAGTATGTGGTTTGGGGAGATAAAACAAAAATACTGTTAGTCCTGGCACTGAATAAAATTATTTTGATCTGGGATGGGCACAAGAATTGAGCAGGTGCTACAGCAAGGTAAAGGCTCTGCCCTTTGTGAATAGAAACTCAATCTGCAAATGCACACACATATTAATTTTAACAAAGGAATGTATTTACTATAGCAAAGAACAAATGATTTCATGCAGTTTTTTTTACTTGGAATGGATGGCATTTAAAAAGATGAAGCAGTTTGCCATTATTAGCTGTAGGAGACTGTTCATTTACTTTGAAATGCGTACACCACTTCATTCCTTTCATATTTTCGTGTTGATTTGCCTACATGTAGAGTTTGATAAATCATGTGCTTTTCCATCATTAACTCCATGCTCAACACTCCTCAAATTTTCCATATTTCTCTCTTGCTCCATTTATGTTTCCATTGCTCAGTGTCATACAAAACTCGGGTGTAAAATCCCACAGATAAATCAGAAAGTGCACATAAAATCAGATGGGACTCGCAAAATAGGAAACCTGTCCGTTTGTGTAATGTGATATGTTTTTGAAGTTTTGGCTATGGACAGTTTAACTGTGTAGCAATACTTGGATTTCTGCTTCCTTATAAGGCATAACTGAGTTATTTTTAGAGTTTTCTAGAATGATCTCAGTTTTTTTTTCTTAAAAGTTCATTTAGAAAGTATTAGGTAATGCTGAGTCCATCCATAATCATACAGCTTTGTCATTGTTCCAGATCATGATCAGAATTTTCATATAAACGACAATTTAAAAAGTATGTTTTGAAATGGATTTTTTCCCTTCATATTTATGCAAACACAATTACAAAAATAAATATGAAAACAAGTTGTCAAGCTATCCTGGTCTGTGTAGAAATGAGTAATCAACAAAAAAATACTGGGAAAATGTGTAGTTTACAGGCCAAGTAAATTGTATATAGAATGTTTAGATTTATTGCTTTGCTCTTCATCTGCTTTTCTCTGTTACTGTTTTTTGTTGTTCTCCACATACCCTCCACCATAGATCTTTTCCCCCTTCCATTCATTCCTTTATTATCGTCTTTATAGCAAGGCCTGCTAGAGCTGACTTACTAAGATGCTCCTGTCCACTCCAGTGTGCATACTCAATGCACGTAAAGGGCAAAACAACCTACTGTAGTGGAAACCTGGCAAAATGTCCAGTAAAAAGAATAGACATCCTGGCTTAATTTGAAAAAGTTTCTGATTCCATTAACACAAAAATGCATTGTAAAAATTGACTCTTCAACTTTATTGGCAGAGCTTAAGTCTGCAGATATTCCCCGTTACTTATATTCCAGTGCATCCATTATAAGAACTGTAGACATTTATATTGAGTTTACTAGACTGTTGCTACTCCAATTTTTCATCTTTATTCTACCTAAAAACTTACAATTTATACAGCATCTTTAAAGTAGTAAACCATCCCAAGTGGCTGCACAGAAACAATATCAAACAAAGTTGGACACCGAGCAACAAAAATTAGGACAGGTGACCAAAAGTTTGGTCAAAGTGGTAGGTTTTAAGGAGTGCCTTAAAGGAGGAGAGAGAGATGGAGAGGTTGAAGGAGGGGAATTCCAGAGCTTAAGGCTGAGGCAGGTGAAGACATAGCCACCAATAGTGGAGTGATGGAAAATGGGCATGCACAAGATCACATCTGTTAGTTAATCCCAAGCAAGTATAGAATGCTAAAAGCTTCCATCCTGATGTATTAATAGTGGGGAATTACCTAGATGCTGTACTGGTTTAGACTGTGATTTTCCCTTCATATCAAAGTGATAATACTTAGTACTGATTGTAAAATAATGTACTGTTTTCACTCACATATAGGGTTTGACAGCAGAAATACTGTTCCAAGGTTTCCAATCCCTTTGTGTATAAAGGTTTATGTTACCAGAAGACCCCTTGAATGAAATGCAAATACCAAATCTCACTGTGATTTTCCTATACTCAGAATGCACTGAAGCATGAAGATGGTGAAGATGACGGACAAATGCCAAATGCACGTAGAGACAGGAGGAAGCTGACCCCAAATGGGGATGATGGACGGAAAAACAGGCGTTCTTCAGGACAAAACATGGCTGAGGTATCAGCAGTGATTAGACCAACCAGCCCAGCACACGTGAGACCGCACAGCCCAACCCCTGGAAGACTGAGCCCTGGCAGTCCTACAAGTTTTGATGTTAAGAGTTCAAAGGTGATTTCCATTCACCCAGTACAACCTGACTCCCAAAGCCATTCTACAGTTCATTCAACCACACCTGTACCTCCTGCAAGTGACTTGAACTCACCAACTGTAGACCAAGTAAAATCTTCAACAGAGTAAGTTATTACATTGAGTTTAAAATGAATGATATTAATGAATTGTTTTATAATGGATACTAGGAGATAGCTGGTATGCTGCATTATGTTTTTCTGTACAGTTATGAATGTCATTTTTCATTCTATGAAGACAGTGATGAGGTCCAACAATAGCAAATATGTGAACAGAGGTATTTTTGCTGAGATGATTAAGTGTACTGAAGCATTTCCTACATAAAAAATAACTACACTTTTTAAAAGAAAGTACTTAATTGGCTGGAAAGCACATTGGGATGTCCTGCGGTCATGGAAGACGCTACATATGCAAGTTCTTTCTTCCTTTCAAAGACCGGATTGCAGCTGGCCTTTTCAATGTAGCTGTTAATGTTTAAATGTGTGCTCATCATACATTTTTCATACATATTTAGTTCCACTTAAAGAAGAGAGGAGTCTATTATTTTCCTTTGTATTACCAGCTAAGAAGAATTCAATAAGTCTTTAATTTGTGGAATGATGCATGACACTGGCTGGCTGACTTATTATGTTTCAGTTGTGTTTTATGTGGAGCATCAGAGACGTAACCTGAGATAGTATGACAGTACAAACATGTTTTTATCCCAGTTAGTCTCTAAAGTGATTGTGCTGATTTTGGAATATTTGGCCTCTTACATGTTTAACCATAGCATGCCATTGTTCTGCAATATCCAACAGCAAGTGGTAAATTAGGTGCTGGCCCAACAGGAAACCTTACTCTGTTGAAAGCAGAGGAATTGGGTACTCTTTTGTCAACTTATATTGGAGTTGACAGGTATTTTAGAGCTGAGTATACTTGCCTCATGCTCTGTTGCCCAGAATCCAACACAGAAACAAAAACAGACGTGTGTGTGCGTTTTTACGCAGCTGTGACAACTTCAACTCACCTTCCTATGGCATGTCATGTAGCATCATTTACACTGCCCAGCTCATCCATGTAGCAGCTTTTTCTCAAAAAGAGAGAAAAGTCCACAGCGCTTGGCATTCCTGATTTAAAGAGGATGATGAGGGATTAGCTCATGGGGAACCACAATTATTTGAACGTTATTGAAGTGCCCATATTTTACCATGTTGGTGCAGAGAGCACAGAAATAATGAAAATCAGTTTTAAAAATTGTGTATCTGTAAAGCAGATGCAGTAACTGTCCAAACTTATTAAGGAAACAAAGTACAGTGCACTGAAGCAAGCACTAAAAAAAAGACAGGCCTATAAATCGCTGTAGTGATGCATGAAGATTCCTAACTCCCGCAGCAGTCCACCCAGTTTATCCACTTGAACTGCACAGATCAGGAAGGTACCAAATTCAACCTCTGATCTGTTATGAACATGTGAATGATGACAGGGAAAGGTAAAGACCTTCTGGTCCAGCCAGCCTGCCCCACACAATTATGATACTTTCTGTATCACTATATATACCCCACCCGTAACCATGTGATCTGAGAGAGGCAGTAAACAAAATAAAAACCCAAGCTCAAAACACAGTGTCCAACATTAGATGTGATTCTGCAATTGGGCTAAATAATCCTCAGTCTGCTCACAACCAATACCAGTTGAGGATTGTCAGTCGGGCTCGCAGTGTGGCGCATTTGCACATACTGAAAGCTTCATGTATTAATACACAGAACCCTGTTCTTTGCAGACAGAAAGAACATGTACACACATTGCACCTGTTTCAGCTAAACAAAATAAGTGACAGCCATTCACTGGTTCATTCCTCAGGGCAGTGCCTTGACCAATCAGAGTCAAGCTGCCTGGTTTAAATTTCAAACAAATCTTGCCAGTTAACTTTCAGTCACCATAAACTGATGCATTCTCCATGGCAACGCCTCTACCAATCAGAATCCACTTGCCAACCAACCAGCATTCTCTTCTCATACAGTATAAATTTGTTTTTTCACTTACATTAGTATTCTTGCGAATTGTCCTGATGAATGCAAGATGAAAAGCTTCAACAAAATATCTCTGTTTTCAGCGATATTCATAGTTAAATTTGTAAGATGTGACCTCCTTTTCATGAGGCCATGTTGGAGATCCCTAATATGCTCCCTTCTATCCAAGTAATCATCCAAGTCCCTCAAGCGTTTTTCCTGTTAATGATGTCACACTTTTGGGCCTATAGTTACCTGGGTTTGTCTTCTCATCTTTTTTAAAGATGGGGATTACATTAGCCTCCTTCAAGTCTATGGGAACCACCCCAGAGTGCAGCGAGCTATTAAAAATACAGGCTCGGGGCTGCTACAGAATGTGTCCCATTTCCCCGGGGGCCCATGGTGGATATCATCCAGCCTGGCTGCACTATCTATTGTCAAGTTCTTAATTCTATCTGAAGCAATATTTTTATCTAGTTTAATAATACTTGTTTTGCAATTAAAATCGGTCAATTTTAGTAATTGCGCATCATCGTCAAAAGTGAGGACCAATGCAAAGTACTCACCTGCCATCCTCAGTAAATCCTTTGCAGCCTGCCCTTGAACATCCTTCAATGGCCCATTACAGACTTTGACAGTTCTCTGACTCTTCACATCATTGAAAAAGCTTTTCCTATTACTTCCACAATTTTCTACAATCCTCTTTTCCATTAGCCTTTTAGCTGCCCTAATATCAGCCTTCATTTTCTTTAGCTATTCCTTATACTCAACTCTTTTTAGCAGAGTATTAGATACCTTTAATTTATAGAAACTTTTCTGTTAACATCCTATTTGTGTTTGTACATAAACAGTCAGCCACCGTAGCTTTTTCTCACCACGCTCCCTTCTTATGACTCTGGGTACATATTTGTCTTTCACATTTTTATCTTGTAATTAAAAACTTTCCATTTGTATTTTACATTGGTCTCATCACCGCCCTGTGTGCGGCTCTAAATAAACTACATTAGTAACAGTCTCCAGCTGACACTAGGGGCCTGATTTTCAAATTAGGGTCAGAAACCTGACACCTGGATAATTTCTGTGCCCCGACACCATGACGCTGTCTTGAAATGTAAATGCCCTAATTGGGCCGGTGATGAGCTCGGCACCCAGTTAGTGGCACCGAGAGTAACCAGGAGGTGGGAGATGTCTGGACAACATGAGCGCCAAAGGCCATGATGAGGCCTGCCGCTGCCTTTCAGAAGAGAGCAGGCAGCACCTTGGAGGGCCAGCAGCTTAGCCGAGTAAAGTGGAAGGTAAAGCACTTGATTTGGCGCAAGATCCCCCAGTTCCAGAAATTTTTCAACATCAAAAAAAAACTTTACTTTCTTCCCACTTTGAATCTGACAGCTGTGCACTAACGTGCACCAGACTGTTCGGGTTTGGCAATTTCAACTTTCAACTCTGACCTGTTAGCAAGCTCCTCAAGGAGCTTAATGGGCCGTTAATTCGAGGTGAGCGGGTTCCCCGTTCGCCCTCCCGCCTTCCCTTTGACAATTGTATTGCGTTCCGGAAGCAGTGGGATCCAGTGTCATCCTCAGTGAATGTGGTTTTCAAATCACGCCCACATCCCTTTCCAACCCCACTGGTAATGAAAATGCTGGCTGAGAATTTGGCTCACCACTCTTCAGTCATGTTAAAGATTTGGTAGTTTATGTAATATTCCATAGCATGGGTCTTCTGTGAACTTTGACTCCTGGCAGAGAAAAGCTAATATCAGACCATAGCAATGGTGGCAGTTGTAATTAGATGATTTTCATGATTTAAAAAAAAAGAGGTTTTCTGCTTTATTTGATGAAACCTATATAATATCAAGACAAAACGGGTACATACAGTTGTGATGATCTATTTGTGATGATCTGGAATACACTGCCTGAAAGGGTGGTGGAAGTAGATTCAATAGTAACTTGCAAAAGGGCATGGAATATATACTTAAAATAGGAAAATTTTGCAGCACTATGGGGAAAGAGCAGGGGAATGGAAATAATTGGATAGCATTTACAAAAAGGCATGATGGGCCAAATGGTCATCATCTGTGCTGTGTGATTCTATGTCCATACTGAGATAGATCTTTTGCTCCGTGGTCTATGTTAATCTGTACATGTAGGGCTGGTTGCTGCTGGAGGTGTATTAAATGAGGGGTGTTTCATTATTGAACTGTTGTGCACTGTATTCTGCAAACAGAACTGTAAAGCATCTGCTACCATTTTATCATGTTAGTCCTATCTGCATGAAGCATCCATTAGCAAGTGTTAGAAGTTATCCATTTAGAACAAGGGCATTAGGTTATAAATGCTGCTCTCAGAATTCGTTATTTAGTGTAGATTAATTGAAAATGAGTCACCACTTGATGTAGATAAGAATGCTAGTTTACAGGAAATAGGTTTTTAAGACCAACGCATTTTTGCTCTTTCTAACTGTGACTAGACAATTGTTAAGCAATATATATAACATCTATATATCCATTAAGGGGAAACTTTTTGGACTCCAAACAATGTTAGAGCACATTCCTCTACAATCTGGTGCCTAATACCTCATTTATCACTTCACGTACACAGTAAAATCCTGGAAGTTTTTGACTCAGAGATTTTTATATCAGCAGATGATAATGCCACATTGCTTGGTCTTGGCCAAAATGCCTATTAAAGCAAGTTATATGCGTGTTGAATCTGTGTTTGGGGGGACATACACAAATAAAACATTAAGGAAAGAATGGGATGAGGTCCAAACAGGTGAAAGGCCAGGAAATGCAAAAGTAAGTCACTGGTTTAAATAACCACAAGACAATTATCTGGCAAAATGGGCTGGATTTTCATTACGGAGATGGGAAACAGGAACAAAAACAAGAAATGCTGGATTCACTCAGCAGGTCTGGCAGCATCTGTGGAAAGAGAAGCAGAGTTAACGTTTCGGGTCAGTGACCCTTCTTCGGAACTCGAACTTGGGAAACAGGAGCTGGGTCTGGTTTTGGGTTGGAAACCCACCTCTGTTGGGAAACTGATTCAGGTTCAGATTTTCAAATGGGTAAGCCCTTAGTTGGTATGGAGCCAGGTTTCCAGTCCACTCAGAGCCAGTGGGACTGGGAATGGAGGTGAGTCAGATCAAGTGTGGAATTCATGTAGTCATCCCGCGGCAGCCAGCACTGAGGTTGCTGGTTGTCCTGAGGGAGCAGTTTGTGCCAAAACCTTGCACTGCACCAAAGGTTGCCTTCTCGTCAGGCAGTAGGGACACCTCTCTGTTCAGTGTCATCACCCTCCATCTCACCACAATGACAGAGACCATTGCAGGAGGACATTGGAGGGCACCACCTGACCAGTCTAGGCACTGGAATCACTTCTTCAGAAACCTGATGGTCTGCTCAATGGTTTGCCTACTGAGCAGGTGGCATTGGTTCTATCACCTATGTGCCTCTGTCTTGGGCTCCCATAGAGGAGTCTGTAGCCACCTCCTCAAGGGATTTCCCTTGTCCCCTTAGATCCATCCATACTCTTTGGAGGATGGAGTGAAGACCTGAGGTTGTCTGGACTGATGGAGGATGAAGGTGTCTTGACAACTGCCAGGAAAGTGAGACCATACATGGAGGACCTTGAGGGAGTGGAAGCTGTTCCTGTTGGTGGATCTTACTGGCTGGTCATTGGGTGCTTTGATGGCCACAAGCAATGATGCCCTGCATCTGGGGGAATCCAGTGATGGAGGTGAAACCCATTGGCCGCTGTACCTGCGCAGGCCCATCTGTTCAAAGTGGATGTAGTCACCTAACCTCCTGAATATGGCATCCTTGACCTGCCTGGTAGCATGATGAGCTGCTTACTGCGAGATGCCACCTGGGTCCACAGCTGATCCCTGGAATGACCCAGTTGCATAGAAATTCAGGGCGATGGAGACCTTTGCGGCTGCAAGTATGGGGCTGTCATGGTGCGAAGCCTCAGGTCTTTGTGGATCAGAGCACAAAGGTCCAAGTCCATCTGCCTGGATAGGCAAAACCTCTTACGGCACAGGCACGCTATCATTTGCAGGTATCTGGCTCTTGGATAGTCAACATGGACTTCAGTAAGGCTTTTGATAAGGTCCCGCATGGGAGATTGGTTAAGAAAGTAAAGGCCCATGGGATCCAGGGTAATTTGGCAAATTGGATTCAAAATTGGCTTATTGGCAGGAGGCAGAGGGTGATGGTCAAGGGTTGTTTCCGCGAGTGGAAGCCTATGACCAGTGGTCTACCGCAGGGATCGGTGCTAGGACCCTTACCGTTTGTAGTGTACATTAATGATTTAGACGTGAATATAGGAGGTACGATCAGTAAGTTCGCAGCTGACACAAAAATTGGTGTCGTAAATAGTGAGGAGGAAAGCCTTAGACTACAGGATGATATAGATGGGCTGGTAAGATGGGCGGAGCAGTGGCAAATGGAGTTTAATCCTGAGAAGTGTGAGGTGATGTACTTTGGGAGGTCTAACAAAGCAATGGAATATACAATGGATGGGAGGACCCTAGGGAGTACAGAGGGTCAGAGGGACCTTGGGGTGCTTGTTCATAGATCACTGAAGGCAGCAGCATAGGTAGATAAGGTGGTTAGGAAGGCATACAGGATACTTGCCTTTATTAGCCGAGGCATAGAATATAAGAGTGGGGGTGTTATGATGGAGCTGTATAAAACGCTGGTTAGGCCACAGTTGGAGTATTGTGTACAATTCTGGTCGCCATACTATAGGAAGGACGTGATTGCACTGGAGAGGGTGCAGAGGTGATTCACCAGGATGTTGCCTGGGCTGGAGCATTTCAGCTATGAAGACAGACTGGATAGACTGGAATTGTTTTCCTTGGAGTGGAGAAGGCTGAGGGGGGACCTGATTGAGGTGTACAAAATTGTGAGGGGCATTGATAGGATAGATAGGTAGAAACTTTTTCCCTTAGCAGAGAGGTCAATAACTAGGGGGCATAGATTTAAGGTACGGGGCAGGAGGTTTAGAGGGGAGTTGAGGAGGAATCTTTTCACCCAGAGGGTGGTTGGAATCTGGAACACACTGCCTGAAGGGGTGGTAGAGGCAGGAACACTCACGACATTCAAGAAATATTTAAATGAGCACTTGAAATGCCATAACATATAAGGCTACGGGCCAAGTGCAGGGAAATGGGATTAGTTAGGACAGGCGCTTGATGGTCCACATAGGCTCGTTGGGCCGACGGGCCTGTTTCTGTGCTGTAAAACTCTATGACTCTATGAACTGATGTCTTGGATAGGGCCTTCGTCCCCTTGCAACCCCCCACTGTGCTCCTCTGGCCTCCTGCTATCCAGAAGGTTGCATCTACTGAAGCTCATCCTGGGCTGCTCTGTCCACTGCCAGGGTAGCCTGTTCCCATCTGAACTCCCTCAGCTGGGCTTTGTGCATTCACCAGGACTTCCTCTGCTAACCCCAGCTGCCCAAGTGATGCCAGCAGGCTGGCATCCCTCTTCAGAGTCCTACCACTCACCACTGAGAAAAGCAAGTCTTATAGCTGTAGCAATGGCTACTCTGTGGCACGTTCAGAGCAGCTGAGCTTTATTTGGACCTCTGCACCATGTTAATCAGCCTTTCCCATAGCGCTCATGGCCCTCTACATTGTTCACGTCTTCTACACCCTGCTGTGGTCCAGACATGGCGTTCTCCCTATGCCCTTCCTTTGAAAATCACAAACTGCTCCTGAAAAGCCTTTTAATGAGCTCCACAATGAGACCAACAGGTAATGAATTGGAAGCGTGCGGGCTTGCCATTCCCTCCCTCCCGGCTTCCATTTAAAAATAGCTTTGCTTTCCGGAGGCGGCAGGATCCAGTACCGATCTCCGTGAGTGTGATTTTCAAATTGTTGATGCACCTATGTCCGCTCCCAGTGGGCTTTGCAAATCTGGCCCAATGACGACGTAAATGTCGGTGCCGATCCCGCTCCCGCCCAGCCTGGGGATCCGTCCCGTATTTTACGGATCCCCAGGCTTCAATTGGCCCGAGGCGGGACTTCCACTCACTTGAGGGAGGAGGTCCCGCCTCAGTGAGCTGCCGGCCAATCAACGGGCCGGCAGCTCTTAGTCTCAGCAGCGCCACTGGGAGCGGTGGCCACTGCTGAGACTGCAGCCCAGCCAATGGAGGAGGACGCAATGGAACCGGGACAGAACGTAAGTTCAGGCATCCTCACCGAGGGAATCACCCTGTGCCCGATTGCCAGGCCACCCCCTCCCTGGGGTGTGGAAAGGCCGACAGCTATAGCTGGGTGGCCTTTCACTTCCCCGGCGCACCCGCTTGCCTTGGGTAAAATACCCGTGGAGGTGGGCGAGGGCCGTTAAGTGGCCACTTAAGGGTCTTAATTGGCCTTGGGCGGGCAGGCCGCTTCTCACCCCCCACCCACCCCCTGCCAGCCCTCCGTAAACTTGGTCGGATGCGGAATTGGGGCGGTTAGGCCTCCTGGAGCCTGCCGCTCAATTTTACGCCGCCCCCACATCACCATCCGACCCGCTGGGGTGGGGTAAAATTCCGGCCTGTGTCTGTCATGAGATTTGATTGATGGCCTTATTTAAAGGAGAAAGAAAGGCTGGTAGAGTATTTCAACTGCAAAGTGTCCCACTATCTTTCTCTTGGAAGAAAGAAGCCATCTCTCTATCTTTTACATAGAAACATAGAAAATAGGAGCAGGAGTAGGTCATTTGGCCCTTCGGCATGCTCTGCCATTCAAAAAAGATCATGGCTGATCGTCTAATTCAGTACCCCGTTCCCGCTTTCTCCCACTATCTCCCACTATCCCTTGATCCCTTTGGCATTGAGAAATATATCTATCTCTTTCTTGAATATATTTAATGACTTGGCCTCCACTGCCTTCTGCGGTAGAGAATTCCATAGGTTCACCACCCTCTGAGTGAAGAAATTTCTCCTCATCTCAGTTCTAAATGGCATACCCTGTTTTGTGAGACTGTGACCCCTGGTTCTGGACTTCCCAACCATCGGGAACATCCTTCCTGCATCTAGCCTGTCTAGTCCTGTTAAAATTTTATAGGTTTCTATGAGATCCCCTCTCATTCTTCTAAACTCTAGTGAATATAGGCCTAGTCGACCCAATCTCTCCTCATATGTCAATCCTGCCATCCCAGGAATCAGCCTAGTAAATCTTCTTTTCACTCCCTCCATGGCAAGAACATCAGATAAGGAGACCAAAACTGCACACAATATTCCAGATGTGGTCTCACCAAGGCCCTGTATAACTCCAGTAAGACATCCTTGCACCGGTACTCAAATCTTGCAATGAAGGCCAACATACCATTCACCTTCCTAATTGCTTGCTGCACCTGAATGCTTGCTTTCAGCGACTGGTGTACAAGGACACCCAGGTCTAGTTGCACCTCCCCCTTTCCCAATCTATCATCATTCAGATAATTTTGGAAGATGACCACTATTGCATCCACTATTTCCAGGGCCACTTCCTTTCGTACTCTGAGATGTAGATTATCAGGCCCTGGGAATTTGTCAGCCTTTAACCCCATTAATTTCCCTAGCACTATTTTTTTTTACTAATACTGATTTCCTTCAGTTCCTCCCTCTCATTAGATCCTTGGTTCCCTAACATTTCTGGGAAGTTATTTGTGTCCTCCTTTGTGAAGACAGAACCAAAGTATGTGTTTAATTGTTCCGCCATTTCTTTGTTCCCCATTAAAATTTCCCCTGTTCCTGACTATAAGGGACCTTCATTTGTTTTCACTAATCTTTTTCTCTTCACATATTTATAGAAGCTTTTACAGTCATTTTTTATGTTCCCTGCAAGTTTACTCTCATACTCTATTTTCCCCCACTTAATCAACCTCTTTGTCCTCCTTTACTGAATTCTAAACTGCTCCCAATCCTCAGACCTGCTGCTTTTTCTGGCAATTTTATATGCCTCCTCTTTGGATCCAATACAATCCCAAATTTCTTTCGTAAGCCACAGTTGAGCCACCTTTCCGGTTTTATTTTTGCGCCAGACAGGAATGAATAATTGTTGTAATTCATGCACACGTTCTTTAAATATTATCCATTGCCTATCCACCGTCAACCCTTTTAGTAAAGTTCCCCAACCTACCATAGCCAACTCGCGCCTTATACCTTCGTAGTTTCCTTTATTTAGATTCAGGACCCTAGCTTTGGATTCAACTACTTCATTCTTCATCTTAATGAAGAATTCTATCATGTTATGGTCGCTCCTCCCCAAGGGACCCCGCACATCAAGATAGTTAATTAATCCTTTCTCATTGCACAAGACCTAGTCTAGGATAGCCTGTTCTCTAGTTGGTTCCTCAACGTATTGGTCTAAAAAACTGTCACGTGTACACTCCAGGAAATCCTCCTCCACAGTATTATTGCTAATTTAGTTTGACCAATCTACATGTACATTAAAGTCACCCATGATTACAGTTGTACACTTATTGCATGTGTCTCTAATATCCCACTTAATGCCATCCCTTACATCTCCCCTACCATTTGGGGGCCGATAAACAAGTCCCACCAACGTTTTCTGCCCCTTGGTGTTTCTTAGCTCCACCCATCATGATTTTCCGAGCCAATATCCTTCCTCACTGTTGCATTGATTTCCTCTTTTACTAACAACCTACCCCTCCTCCTTTCCCTTTTTGCCTGTCCTTCCTAAATATTGAATTATTGAATACCCCTGGATGTTCAGTTCCCATCCTTGGTCACCTTGCAGCCATGTCTTCATAAACACTACTATATCATAACTGTTTATATCTGTTTGCGCTGTTAGTTTATCTACCTTATTGTGAATGCTCCGTGCATTAAGACACAATGCCTTTAGACTTGTCTTTTTAACACGGTTAGTCATCTTAGCTTTATTTTGCACTATGGCCCCATTTGTTTCTCGCCCTTGCTTTCTCTGCCTTCCACTTTTGCTTCTTACCTTTCTGTCTTTCATTTCTATCCTTGTTTCCCTCTCCTCTGTCTCACTGCTCGATTCCCATCCCCCTGCCACTCTAGTTTAAACCCTGTTCACGAGATATAATTGTTCATGTTGCTAATATTCTTTCTCATTGAGAGTCTCTAGTTTGGGTCTATGTCCCTATCACCAGGCCCTGCTTAGCCAGAAGTGTGTTTTTCAGGGTTGAAAACTTCCTTTGGGCCATTCAGCCCTCAAAATGGCAGTTCAAGCCCCAGTGATGTCACCGGAGCTCTATTTGCATATTTAAAGAGGATGTTCCCCACCCACTCTGGCTTGGGCAAGTGTTTTTGCTACCTGCAATTTAATATTGCAAGCAACCAGATCAGGGTGCAAAAGAAGTGATTAAGTACCCCACTCCAGTTTAACTGCCACCCAACTCCCAAACCTGGCCTTGTTTCCACCAGGCGTGTGTGTTAAGATCAAAAGGTATATTTTTGCTTTTGTAATTTATCCCTCATTTATAAAACCTAGCATCCCATATACTTTTTAACAGTTTTGCGAGCTTGAACTCTCACTTTTAGATGATACAGATTAGGACTGCAGATAAACTTACAGCTTTCATCCGAGCTCTCAGTTTTCCTGTTAGGAAATGCTCAGGTTGCAAGTGGTTAAATCAAGAAGGGAAGGTAGTTGGTGCACCTGAAACACGGTTAATCAATTTTGGAATCTGAAACTTCCTCAGCCAAAGGGAGCCAAAGTTAAGATTTTCATGACTCCCTGTCTGATTCTAATTTGAAGAGATGGTAAGTGGGAAGGTAGATGTTAATGGTGAACCAATGACCATTGAATTGCCAGATACCCATTCTTGGAGTGGGAATGGTGCATTCTTCTAGTGATTATAGTTTGAAATGATCGAGTATAATAGAGGAATTGTGGGGACAGAGGTGAATATTCATTTCCCTTAGACCCCATCTACATCAGACATGACATTCTAAGTGTGTCTTGTATATTTAATCAATTACAATTTCACTGCTGTGTTAATAGTGTTGCATATAAAAGTTGTCAATGGTTTATGCCACAAAAATATTTAACTCCTCATTCACTTTCTCAGCACATTTTAATCCAGATTGTAGTATTTCTGATCAGAACAAGGCTCCCAGAATTATAAAATGACATACAGTGTGTTGACAGAGAGCATTGAAATGTGATTCCAATTATACTCATCAAATTGTATACTCAAAAATTGACAAGTACATGCAATCACTGTGGCCTCAGCTAGGGCTAAACTGGAAATCTGGTACCTTTTAAAATGTACTTGCTATGATTACCAAATATTTGTAGGAATCGGTCAATCCGTAGCTTGTCTTTCCTTCCTTTGCACATAGAAATTTGCAACAGAGCAGAAAGTTCTGGGAATGGGCAGCAGGTCAGGCAGCATCTGGAAGAGGAGAGATTAGTAGATCAGGAAGGACCATTCATGAGCATTGACAAGGTGAGGAAGAAGAAATGACTTTGATATGACTGATCAACACCAAGAGGGGAGAAGACAGGTAGAGGTCAGGAGGTGAAACGTAATAATCACTTTTACAACGAAGCACTATAGCAGTGTTGGTCAGTCCAATAAGTCGTCTGAGCGTCTTACACTCAGGAGTGTGCCCAATATCTAATCAAACCACAGTGTAACCAGGGGCTGGAACAATACCTTTTGATCCACACTCAACATCGTGTTTTTCACCCATGTCCTTATGTATGTTCCTTCAATCTTTCTGAAGGGAGATTGAAACACTTGATGAAATAAGGCACTTAGAATCATAGAACGATACAGCACAGAAGGAGGCCATTCAGCCCATCATGCTAGTTATCCAATTAGTTCCATTCCCCTGCTCTTTCCCCATAACCCTGTAAATTTTTCACATTCAAGTATTTATCCAGTTCCCTTTTGAAAGTTATTGCTGAATCTGTTTGCATCGCCCTTTCAGGCAGTGCATTCCAGATCATCATAACTCACTGCATTAAAAAGATTTTACCTCATCCTTTGCCAATTACATTAAATCTGTCTCCTCTGGTTCCACTGGAAATAGTTTCTCCTTATTTACTCCATCAAAACCCTACATAATTTTGAACACTTCTATTAAATCTTCCCTTAACATTATCTGCTGTAAGGAAAACAAACCCAGCTTCTGTAGTCTCTCCATATAACTGAAGTCCCTCATCCCTGGTACCATTCTAGTAAATCTCCTCTGCACCCTCTCTAAGGCCTTGACATTCTTCCTGAAGTGTGGTGCCCAGAATTGCACACAATACTTCGACTGAGGCCTAAACAGTGATTTATAAAGATTTAAGAATCCTTAGCCCACTTTATTTTATGTACATTAAGTGACCTTACAGTGTAACAGTTAAAGCAAATTTCCCTTCATTCAATTCAAAAGATTGAGTGGAAAATAATAACAAAGCACATTTCTGTCCCTTTCGGGGCTGACTCACTTTGCACCTTCTATGCGCTGTGCTCTTCGTCACCTTTATTCTGTAAACCTCTCCATCTTTAAGGGGTTCCTAAAAAGGATTTCTTTGGCCAAGCTTTTGGTCACCTATCCTAATGTCTCCTTTGGCTTGGTGTCAATTTATATCTGATAATGTTTTTGTGAGGTGCCGTGGGAAGTTTTTCTATGTTAAAGATACCATATAAATACAAGTTGTTTCTTCAGTGTTGCCTGGAGAATTCTGCTATTGGTGACAAACTTAATGTTTGCCTGTTATGTCTTTTTACATTGAAGTAACTAATTACAAATGTTAGCTCAATATGAATGGTAGCTCACTTCCCAGTAGTTGAACCAGCACCACTGAAAAAGTATCCCGCCACTGTTTTTTCAGACCACATGCATAACATGGCTGTTGAATATACCAGCTCACTGCACTTCAAAACAATTCATTGTGTATGAAGTGTTTTGGGTTTTTCTGAGAGATGTGTTGAGTAGCGTATCAAGGGCAAGTTCTTTGTTTCTTTTCTCAGAACATATGGTTGACCTGTATCACCATTTTATCTGTGGTTGTGTTAGTTTATTAATTTATCAGTGTGTAATATTGAGTGCCTAAGGCCTACTCCTGGAATTAAGGCAGCAGCAGCTTTAAAACTAGGTGTACTCAAAAGTGAATGGTAATGTGAATTGAGCTGAAAGGTGGCTTGCAGTGAGTTCAGGAGTAACAACTCAGTATTTAAAAAGGTAATGTCAATAAAGGTTCTTCTGATAGCTGCTGCAGGTTTGGTTAATTGTAACAAGTTGATGTTGGTAGATTTCTCCATTTATAAGCTCCATTACGCAGTGCCATTCTCCCAACTCCAGTCAAGACCTCATTACTTGGAAGTTTTTGATCCATTGGAGGAGTACTCTAATTTGGGATACATTTTGTTCACGGGACCTCTGGTCATAAGTGAATTTGTAGCAGATATCCAGTATTTTGAATTGAAATACTGCCTTTTCTTCTGAATTTAAATTCAATAATTAATAAATACAATTAATTAATGAGAAAACATTCTGGAATTGAAACCTAGTCTCAGTAATGGTGACCATGAAACCACCATCAGTTGTCATAAAAACCTATCTGTTCACTAATGTCCTTAAGGGAAGGAAATTTAATGCCCTTACCTGGTCTGGACTACATGTGACTTCAGACCCACAGAAATGTGGTTGACTCTCAACTGCCCTCTGAATTCAAGGGCAACTAGGGCAACAAATGCTGTCCTTGCCAGTGACGCTCACTTCCTATGAAACAAATAAAAATTTTAAAAAGCCCTTGAGAATGTGGTGGTGAGCTGCTGGTTTGAACTGCTGCAGTCTCTAGGTGCACCCTTATTGCTGTTAGGTAGGGAGACCCAGGGTTTTGACCCAGCAACATTGAAGGAATGGTGATATATTTCCAAGGTGGGATGGTGTGGGACCTGAAGGGGAACTTCAAGGGAATGGTGTTCCCATGTGCTTACTGCCTTATCCTTCAAGGTGGTAGAGGTCACAGGTTTGGAAGGTGTTGTCTCAAACGCCTTGGTGAGTTACTACAGTTCATCTTCTAGAGGGTGCACACTGCAGCCATGGTGCACCGGCAGAGTACTTGTCTGTCTCCCATGTTATGTTTTTGCTCTCGTATTTCAGTAGATGCTGTTACTAACACATCGTGATATAGCAAGTCAGCACAGATAGCACAAGTCATGTTGGACCCTCTAGCTCTTCATAGAAATGGAACTAATTCAGTGGGGAGAAAGCTGCTTTTTTGAAACTAATTGAGCATGTGATCGAATGAGTCAGATTATCATTATTTCAATGGTGGTTAAAAACTTTTCTGCTTCCTCCAAAAAATTTTCTTCAAGTGTTCATGGGTCATTATTTCTCTCCCCCGCGCCCCCCCCCCCCAAAACAATTAATGCAACATGCTCTTGTGATAATGTTAATTAAGTGAAATTGAACCTTTTTTGAAATATATTTGAGGAGGTGAAGACTATTTTAAAATGTTGCTGTTTTGCTTGACAAGTTGGTTAAGTAGTTTTGCTGCTGCTGCAGAAGAACAAATGTTCCCGAGACTTGTCTGGAGTATGCGTATGTGAGGTTGTGAGTAATTATTCAACACCAAGAATAAATAAACACGAGGAGACTGCAGTGGTGCCAAACTAAGCTGGAACCATGGTGAATGTCTAAAGCTATTATATCTGGCCATCACACATGTTTATCGGATTGGTAGTTAGAAAATGATGGCTAAACCCAATAGAGCAAAGCTTTAACCCATTTGGTACTGATTGCCCTTCATAGTTTTCACAAACGCACTTTCTATTATAACCAACATAGTTCTGCAATATTTTATCATCGGTCCCTTCCTTATGTTATTACCTTTCTCCCGTAGTTAAGAAACAAAAGAAAGACTTGCATTTATACATTGCCTTTCATGACCCGAGGCATCCCACAGTGCTTTACTCCCAATCTCTTTTGAAGTGTAGTCGCTGTTGTCGGAAACACAGCAGTCAATTTACACACAGTGAGGTCACAGCAATGAAATAGATGACCAGATCATCTCTTTTTGGTATTGGTTGGGGGATAAATATTAACCAGGTCACTTGGAGAACTCCCATGCTCTTCTTCCAGTAGTGCCATGCGAGCTTTTACATCCAGTGGTGAGGGCAGATGGGGCCTCAGTTTAATGTCTCAGCTGAAAGACGGTACCTCTGAGAGTGCAGCAATCTGCACAGTTCTGCACCAAAGAGTCAGCCTCAATTATGTGCTCAAGTCTCTTCAGTGCGGCTGGGGCCCACAGCCTCCTGACTCAGCAATGAGTGCGCCAGCAACTGAGCCAAGTGTGACATCATCTTCAGTCATGAACATGTTTGCCAGGAATAAGGGTGGAGGGAATGGTTTCTTGAATACTGCCTTTCTATCATAACTCTGACACATGTAACATACCTATTTCTCCCCATGTTCTTTCTAATTGCTCTTCTATCACAACTGAATGATGACTTCAGCTCTATGCTGTTAATAATATAAGGGGGTAATAAGGACAAAAGGTGGACATGGAACAGTTTCAGACAGGTATACACTCCAGACAAGTGTGGAACAAATCCCCTGCAGTTTGGCACAAATGTCAAGTAGGCTTATACCATCAATTGGATGTGAAAGGCAACAATGGGCTGAAATCAATTCTCTGTCCCTCCCCCACTTTGGCCAGTCAGACTATTAAACAATCATCATTTGTAGCTTCAATTTAGTGTTCAAATTAACATGAACCACCCTTAGGAAAATGAAGAGCTCTCTTTCATATACAGGTCAGAGGCTGTAACCAGTAATGTTTGTGCTATAGTCTGCTTTGCTCTATTTGCATTTACTAATTGGTAGCCTGGTGGAATACCTTTGGTAGATTTAGACTAATACTGACTATGAACTCTGTCTATTGCTGCTACTTGATTCTCACATTGGAGTTAATGTCTCAGATGAGAAATGAGAAAAATAAAGGAACATTCCAGATTTGGGTCAGTGACTGTAGAAGTGTGAGGAGTGTACTCAATGCCATTGCTACATTTTTGTTTCACGCTTTTTTTCTTGTCTTCTACCACTATTAGAATCATTGGTAAATCCGGACAGTGATCCTAAGATAGAACATGTTTGCTTGTTTTTTTTTTAGCATTCAGTAGTTAAGAGCATTTAGTTTTAATTCATCCTCACAGGTCTGCCTATTAGAAAACTTATTCATAATTAGGCTCTGAACGCTGCAGTGGCTTATCAGCTTTTTACAGAGAGAAGCTAAAACATCTTCACAGCGTTAAATCTTGAAAATGTGCAGTCTGGGAAGAGCAGTGATATTTGTAGTTTTACAGCTTCAAATTATAGGCAGCTATAATGTGGAATTGTGGTTTTCCCTCTGTGCTGATATGGAATCTGGAGCATAGCTCCACATTAATCTTGGTGTAATTCAGCCCATCAGAGCAGTGTAAATATCATTTTGAGAGGGACCCTCCCAGTACTTCATCTTTGTACTGACTGCTGATTACTCTACAACCAACCTGAAGAAACCTTTTTGGGCTTTTAAATAGAGTTTGGAAATTTCCCAAGCAGTTCACTGCTATTGTTTTTAATGTTATTAAAGAACTGATGGGACAGTCAGCTACTTACCAACTTGAAACATTTCACCTGAGTGGCGATCCATCTGTGTATTTAACAGAGCTTCTCTTTGGATAGAGAATGATGTAGAGATAGCAGTAGGACCTGGTCCTGCGGATGTCCCTTGCTCTAAAGCAAGGACCAGTTTCAAATTGGTACCTTCAAAATAAAGAGCATTGTTATGTGCTCACCATTAAAGCAATTGCCAGTTGTAATGTTCTAAGTTCATTGAAGTTGATTGTTTTTGGAATAAGAAAATTTCAATCTACCCATCTCGTTCTGCTCTATGTTTGGCTCCAGTTTGTTTACGTTATCTGAAGAAACTAATTGAGACAGACTTTAAGAAAGTACATTGTACACAGGGATAGCAACTGTCAGCTGTACGCCCACTAGTTAAAACTCAACGCTCAACCATGCTTTGAGAATCATGAACCAGTTTATACTATGTCACATTAAACATGAATAGCCTCTGAGTTGTACGGATAAGGCATGACCTATCATTGACACTGACTCTGACCCTTTGTGTGGCTCAAATTTTTTTTTCCTGTTTACTAACCAGTATCTCGCCAATCCACAGCACAATAATAGTCCCATGGGGGCTAATGTAGCAGATTACAGAAAGATGAAAGTTAACTTAATGGTAGTTAGGAAGACAGAACAAATGTGAAAACATGAAAGTAATGTAGCACCATTTCTTCATATCTGGAGATCTTAATTCAGGTTTCATGTCTTTCCAAGCTATTGCTGTACTCAGATAACACCAAAAATGAAAGTTATTGTTCTATGGTAATTTGCGGCAGGTCCTCGTGAGCATCCTTTGTCCTTCATATAAGTTAGTGGTTCTCAAACCTTTTTGGTTGAAGGACCCCTATTTCCACCTGCATAGCATCACCTCAGCTCATCTGCTGCTGAAGTCCTCATCCTTTGTTACCTCTAGACTTGACTATTCAAATGTACACCTGGCTAACCTCCCATGTTCTACCCTCCGTGAACCTGAGGTCATCCAAACTCTGCCGCCTGTGTCCTGACTTGCACCAAGTCCCGTTTACTAATCACCCCTGTGCTCACTGACTTACATTGGCTCCTGGTTAAGCAACGCCTCGATTTTACAATTATATCCTTGTTTTCAAATCCTTCCATAGGCTCGCCCCTCCCTATATCTGCAATCTCCTCCAACCCCACAACCCTCCAAGTAATCTTTACTCGTATAATTCTAGCCTCTTGTGCATCCCTGATTTTAATTGCTCCGCCATTGCTTCAGTTGCATGGGTCCTAAGCTCTTGAATATTTTCCCTAAACCTCTCTGCCTTTCTACCTCACTTTCCTCCTTTAAGATACTCCTTAAAACTTACCTCTTTGAGCAAGCTTTTGGTCATCTTCCCAAATATCGTCCTATGTGGCTCTTCGCCATATTTAGATTATAATGCCCCTGTGAAGCACCTTGGGATGTTTTATTACATTAAAGGCACTATATAAATATAAGTTATGTTGTTGTATATCAACCTGAAATTTGCTGAAAAAATTATGGTGTGTTAACGATGAACACCATTATTAATGTGTAAATCAGTCAGCAATTTATGGTGAGGAAGAGATACCCTGTGAATATTGAATCACCACAAGTTGCTGGACATTGATTTGACATTGAATTCACCCACTCTAATTCACCCTCCATCTCAGTCTTTTCTCTATTTATCAATGCTTTATCTCATTGGTTAAAGAGATACACTGTTTGTCCCCTTATTCAACAAGGTCCCAGATGCTGTCATGGTATCGTTATCAGCTCGCACTTCCTGCAACTCTATGGATAGAAATCTTTTGAGCTGAAGGGCGCAGGAACAAGTCTAACTAACAGGGCTCACTGTGAGATGCCCCACTTCAGAAGATTCTGGACCAATATGCTCTCATCATGTCCCCATTCATATTTTAATCTCAGTGTAGCAGGGCTTATCTTCCTGAATGTTGTACAATACACTGGCATTGATCAGACTTTTGCCCATTTTGCAACCTGAAGCACTAATACAAAAGTCACTTTAGTTTAACTTCATTGATTTCTTACAACACAGAAGCTTTTTTTCCACGCCAGTTCATTGTCATGATGAAGCTTAACCAATGTACTTTGTTTTCCTTCAATTCTATCACCAACCGGCCCCTTTGTAGCACAATTTCTGAATACTTGTAGCATACGCTGCACTCTGTATACTCTGCATTTCTAGTTAAGGATAGCAAGATATTTAACTGCCTTATATTTTCATGGGAAAAAGTGAAGGGATGGGGTTATGTTCCTAAACTAAATGCTTCCTTAAATGCTTCTTGAGCAATTTAACTTGTGCCCTGAGGCAGTAAACATTCTGTCACATTATGAACTAAATTACTTTGTGTGTAATTATATTTAAAAACTTTTAATTGGGAATGTTCTTTTTTTTAAAGAACACTAAAGTTAATGGAAAAATAATTATTGAGGATTGAATGACAATGGCAATTTGTTTTCATCATGACCCCATACATATTTTACTCTGTGTAGCAGGGATTATCTTCCTGAATGTTGTACAATACACTGTTATTGTTCAGAGTACAAAATGTAAAAGTATCTGATGTAAGATTGTTTCTTTTGGTTGTGTACACATCTATAAATGTAGTTGGATCGGAAAAGGCATTTAAGTTAAAAATCACAATGGTCATTCGGTGCTCAAAGTCTTAAAGCCATGCACAAAGGCTGGGAGTTCTGTGTTCCTGGTACATGAACCACATTATTTTCTGCTTTCTCCCCAGCTAGAATTAGTTGCTGGCTGTTCCACTGCAGTATTTATTGTGTCTGTGAATAATATTTGATGGCTATTGTGTTATAAATTCTGCTAGAAAGAGCAATTTCCTCTTGTGCTTTCCCCCTCACATTTTCATTCACTGGAGGTAATTTTGACTTTATGAGAGACTGTAAAATTGGTGACAACGAATTGGCTGCTTGTTTCACATCTCTCCTGAATTTTATTTCCGTTGACTTCAATTGAAATAATCGGGAGAGGTGAAAAACAGACTGGCAATTCACTATTACCCGTTTTACACTATCGCACAAAGTCAAGACCTACCGGACTGACTTTAATAGAAGATGATACATCAACACACAATGTCAATGGTAGTTGCTTCAAAGCAATGTTTTGTGAAGCAAAATTTATCTCTAATCCCAAATTGGAAGCAAGCAGGAAACTACACTTCTTGTGTACACCGATTAATCTTTACAGTGATAATAAATGGACAAAGAAAAAGATGTTTCTGAATCGTTAGAAATCAATGAAAATAAACTAAAGAGTCCTTTTGCATAGATGGCTCAAAAAGTAGAGTTACACAAGTGGACACAAATCTGATAAACAGATGTCTAAAAATGAACAATGCAGAAATGGTTGTGGGGATGGGCGCCTCTTACTGATTAGTGATTTTTAAAAAAATTTTTTATTTTATTTTTTATTTAGAGATACAGCACTGAAACAGGCCCTTCGGCCCACCGAGTCTGTGCCGACCAACAACCATCCATTTATACTAACGCTACAGTAATCCCATATTCCCTACCACCTACCTACATGAGGGGCAATTTACAATGGCCAATTTACCTATCACCTGCAAGTCTTTGGCTGTGGGAGGAAACTGGAGCACCCGGCGAAAACCCACGCGGTCACAGGGAGAACTTGCAAACTCCGCACAGGCAGTACCCAGAATCGAACCCGGGTCCCTGGAGCTGTGAGGCTGCGGTGCTAACCACTGCGTCACTGTGCTGCCCCAGTCATTTGTCCCTGTTGCTCATTCAGCTGCAACACAACAACAACAACTTGCATTTTTATAATAACTTTAACATAGCAAAATGCCCCAGGGTACCCCTTATCGAAGAAAGCTTTCATTACGACAAACAGTAATGAGGACCGGGATTTTATCTGGGTGACGGGGTTCTTGGCCAATGGCTAAAGTGCCGCCGAGAGCCCCGCGTTGCCTCCCCTGGGGAAGGCCCAACAAAGGATGGCACATCCAACAGTGCAGCACTCCCTCAGTATTGCACTGAAATTTTTAGTTTAGTTTAGTGATGCAGCACTGAAACAGGCCCTTCGGCCCACTGAGTCTGTGCCGACCATCGACCACCCATTTGTACTAATCCTACACTAATTCCATATTCCTATCACATCCCCACCTGTCCCTATATTTCCCTACCAGCTACCTATACTAGGAGCAATTGCTAATGGCCAATTTACCTATCAACCTGCAAGTCTTTGGCATGTGGGAGGAAACCGGAGCACCCAGAGGAAACACACGCAGACACAGGGAGAACTTGCAAACTCCACACAGGCAGTACCCAGAATTGAACCCGGGTCACTGGAGCTGTGAGGCTGCAGTGCTAACCACTGCGCCACTGTGCCAGATTATGTACGTTGTCACATACAGCAGCCAGTCTTTCATCCAGTATTCTCACCCTATTTTCTGCAAGCTTTACTAATATCTGTTCATTATCATTGGGGGAAAAAGTCACTCTGGCTTCCATCAAAATATGTTGCAAGGGGTTGTAGCAAATCAGGGAACTTGTAATTTTGGCTTGGAACTGCAGTGGGCTTGCAACATTAATAATTTGACAGCTAAACAGATCACCATAGAAAATAATTAACTTCTGCTTTTGATATTAGAAATGTTGAATATTTAATTGTGATATACTTTGTTGTCTTCGGAGGGAGAATTAGAAATTGAACATGCAAAGGATTACTTAAAACAAAATCATTGTAAGACTTCTGAAAGCTGATAAAATAGATAAGGTTGAGCCAGAACTGGCACTAATAAATTGTACTAATAAATTGACAGCAGACCTGAACCCACTGAGGTTAATTTATTGGTTATTTATATCCGATATAAAATAAGGCTTTTTAAGGCCTAGTTAATAGAATGCTGTGACCAGGATTTTATTCTTGCGATGGGTGTCTCGACATCTGGAAAAAGCGGCACCGATTTCCCTGTGTCACCTATTCTCCAGAAGGCCTGCCAAGGGCGGCACAGTGGCGCTGTGGTTAGCACCGCAGCCTCACAGCTCCAGGGACCCGGGTTCAATTCTGAGTACTGCCTTTGCGGAGTTTGCAAGTTCTCCCTGTGACCGCATGGGTTTTCGCCGGGTGCTCCGGTTTCCTCCCACAGCCAAAGACTTGCAGGTGATAGGTAAATTGGCCATTGTAAATTGCCCCCAGTGTAGATAGGTGGTAGGGAATATGGGATAATTGTAAGGTTAGTATAAATGGGTGGTTGTTGGTCGGCACAGACTCGGTGGGCCGAAAGGGCCACCTTTCTCTAAATAAAATTTAAAAATAAATAAATCTAGTGCCAATAAGGCACTGAAATGGACAGCGGCAGGCCTTCCATAGGATCAAGGACCCCACCACCGGAATTCCCGCCCTTGGAGAGCTGCCAGCCAATCAGAGACTGGCAGTTTTTCCACTGAGCAGCGCCCACTGCGGAGGTGGTGGCTGCTGCCAGAGGAGCACCTACTGGAGGCCCAGGAGTGGCGCTGGACCCAGGCCACAGGTAGATCAGGGCGTAAGGGGTCTTGCGCAGGAGAGTGAGGGGAGGGGGTCGCTAGCAAGGGCAGGGGTGGGTGGCTGATGGCTCTCAGCGGTCCCCCCATTACCTGATGCCGGGTCCCTCGTTCAGACACTAAGTGCCTTTTAACAAGGGACCATCACTCCTGCGCCCCCACCCCCACCCAGGATGCAGCCCACACGGTTTTTCATGCCATGCTTTCCATGCGGCGACAGGACCACCCATCGCAGGACTAATTGCAGCGGTGGCAGGATGAAGCTCTTAATTGGGATTAATTGCCCAGTTAAATGCCTCAATTGGCAGCGGAGTGGGAAGGCCATTCACAGGCCTTCCTGGCCTGGACTAAATTTTGGCGAGAATCTCCCCCACCGCTGTCCCACCCAATTTTATCCTCTCCCTCCTCCAAATAAACGCGGGGGAGAGCATAAAATTTCCCCCCTCATGTGTCTGATGTGATTAAATTGGTATAATGCAGAGATTCTTTAATTGTTTCTCAGCATAATTATTGTATACTCTTATCAAAAACATTCCAACAGATTAGAGAAGATCAAAGAATATTATGAAAAATAAAAACAGGGAGAACCATGCTCCATCTGTCTGAAATCACCGATGAGATGTATTCAGAGACAGTCCAGTTCATCGATCAACTTGTGATGGAGAGCCAATTACAAGCATTCTTTGTTCCTCATTGTGTTCTGTCAACTATTAGTTTAGTCATTAATGTCGATTTAATGTATTGTTCAGCAATTTATCAGAAAATAATTACTTTCACGAGCTAGTGCAGTGGTTTCTTCGTAGAAGAGAGAGTTGTGAGCTTTGTTAAAGCAAAATTAAGACTTGCATTTCTATAGCGCCATTCATGACCTCAGGGGATGCCAAAGCTCTAGACAGCCAATTAAGTACTTTTGAAGTGTTCTCAATGCTGTAACGTACTACTAAGGAAACTAATTTGTGCACAGCAAGCTCCCACGAACAGCAATGTGATAATGACCAGATGATCTGTTTTCGTGACATTAGTTGATGGATTAATGGATAAATATTTGTCAGGACACCAGAGAGAACTCCCATGCTCTTTTTCAAAATAGTGTCAAAGGATCCTTTACTTAAGAGGGCAAAAGTCGCGTCTACGTTTGGATGATTTTTAATGTTAAATCTTTAATTTTTAATTGAATTGGTTACCCTAACTTTTGTGAGGGAGGAATATTCAGTTAATTTCAAAAGGATCTGAATCAGTGAGCTGAGGTATGATCATGCTGCATGTTTACATTAGACTTATAATAAGTTAGTATCAAGTACATATTTTTATGTTGATGTGATGAGTGGTTGTATTTTCCATCCATATTATGCACGAAACTCTAGATGTGAAAGGATTAAGTGGTAACCTCTTGGGCTGCAATCATGATACTATTCATTTCCTGTAGCCCAGGACCTTAGGAAGCAGATAAGCAATCATCAAGTTTATGCAGGCAGGCAAATTCCACCCCCTTCCCCCTCCCACCACCCCACCCCACAACAAGCAAAGTGTCTATGATCGGCTAACATTTCAACGCAATCAGTAACGGAAGGCAGAAAGATTTTCTTTCCTTCAATTCCAATTAAAAATGTAGGCCTTTAATTCGGCTTTTGCTTGATTCAGTAGCTAATACTTCTTACTAGAAGTCACTTTGTCTCTATTAACTCTATCCAGGGATGATGTGTGGTGTTTTACACATTGACAGTATGAGAAAGAAAGACTAGTATTCGAATAACACCTTTCACCTCTGAACAACCCAAAGTGCTAGACAACCAATTAAGCACTTTTAAAGCATAATCACAGCAGCCAATTTGTGCATTCCAAGCTCCCACAAACAGCAATGTGATAAGGAACAGATAGTGATGATGGTTTTGGGATAAATATTGGCCAGAACTTCTCTGCTCTTCTTCAAAATGGTTCCACGTGAATCTTAAGCCCACCCAAGGGCAAATGGAGTCTCGATTTAATGTGTGTATGCCAATGTTACCTTTTATGCTGTATGTGTATGTGTGCGTGTATATCCTAGCTGTCAAATGACCTGAAGTTTCCTATGATGAGCAGCAGATAAAGTCTTGATGGAGAATCATGTAGACTTCAGCACTTGCAACAATACAGGCCCACTTCCTAGTACAATGTACATGCAAGAGCATGAAAAACAGCACCTCTGACATTATTCATAACTGTTGTGACTTATATGGATTCTCATAAATCAATTAGGTGACCAATGTGTTTTTTTTTTCAAAAGCAGCAATACAATTCAATTTATAATACAAACGCATCAGTACAATATTTTTGTAAAAAATTTGATTGCCTTTGTACACTCCCGCTATGCTGTACTCAAGTGTCAGCCTAAATTTTGTGAATAGTAAGGGAACCCACCACCTTCCGACTCAGAAGTGCAATTATTGAGCCACAGCTGACACAGGTAAGGGCTTGTGCAGTAAAAGTTCAGCTTGATTTTGTTTTTTGCGTTCCATGGGTTGTGGGCGTTGCTGGTAAGGTCAGCATTTGTTGCCTATCCCTAATTGCCCTTGAGAAGATGGTGAGCTGCCTTCTTGAACCGCTGCAGTCCATCTGGTACAGGCACACCTACAGTGCTGTTAGGAAGGGAGTTCCAGGAATTTGACCCAGTGACAGTGAAGGAACAATGATATAGTTCCAAGTCAGGATGGTGTGTGGCTTTGAGGGGAACTTGCAGAGGGTGGTGTTCCCACGCGTCTGCTGCCCTTGTCCTTCTAGGTGGAAGAGGTTACGGGTTTGGAAAGTGCTGTCGAAGGAGGCGTGGTGAGTTGCTGCAGTGCATCTTGTAGATGGTACACACTGCTGCCACTGTACATCAGTGGTGAGGGGAATGAATGTTTAAAGTCATGGGTGGGGTGCCAATCAAGCGGGCTGCTTTGTCCTGGATGGTGTCAAGCTGTTTGTTGGAGTTGCATTCATCGAGGCAAGTGGAGAGTATTCCATCACACACCTCCCTTGTGTCTTGTAGATAGAGGACAGGCTTTGGAGAGTCAGGAGGTGGGTTACTTGCCGCAGAATTCCCAGCCTCTGACCTGCTCTTGTAGCCACAGTATTTATGTGGCCACTCCAGTTAAGTTTCTGGTCAATGGTGATCCCCAGGATGTTGATAGTGGGAGATTCAGTGATGATAATGCTGTTGAATGTCAAGTGAAGATGGTTAGATTCCTCTTGTTGGAGATGGTCATTGCCTGGCACTTGTATGGATTGAATGTTACTTGCCACTTATCAGTCCATACCTGAATGTTGTCCAGGTCTTGCTGCATTTCTACACAGGTGACTTCAGTATCTGAGGAGTTGTGAATGGTACTGAACATCATACAATCATCAGCGAACATCCCCACTTCTGACTTTATGATGGAGGGAAGATCATTGATGAAGCAGCTGAAGATGTTTGGGCCTAGGACACTACCCTGAGGAACTCCTGCAGCAATGTCCTTGGGAGAATGTTAATCTATGAGGTGTATTCATTGCAGAACTCGGGACAGTTTTCCTCCCCCAAGTAATCTCCTGTTCTCTCAGACCATCTCCTGCTTCCCCAGCTGAGATCAGCTACCTCAGTGCAGACTGAAAATCAAACCTGACACCTGCTGATCTCTATGGCTTTATGTTCTATCAGGTTGTAACTTTACTCTCGAGGCTGTTGCAGGAGCTCAGGGGAGATGTTTCTATCCATAGATTGGAATTTATCAAACGTGTTGACCAATTTTGTTGACAAAATGTTTTCTAAAGAGACAAATGAGGGTGCTCTCACATGCACATTGTACCAGGATGTGGGCCTGTGTTGTTGGAAGTGCAGAAATCTGCACGATTCTCTGCAAAGACTCTATCTGCTGTTCATCACAGGAGACTTCAGGTCATTCGGCAACTAGGGTATACATAGAAACAGAGAAAATAGGGGCAGGAGTAGACCATTCAGCCCTTTGAGCCTGCTCCGCCATTCATTATGATCATGGCTGATCATCCAACTCAGTAACCTGTTCCCGCTTTCGCCCCCTCTCCTTTGATCCCTTTAAACCCAAGAGCTACATCTAACTCCTTCTTGAAAACATACAATGTTTTGACCTCAACAGCTTTCTGTGGTAGCGAATTTCACAGGCTCACCACTCTCTGGTTGAAGAAATTTCTCCTCATCTCAGTCCTGAAAGGTTTACCCCGTATCCTTAGACTATGACCCCTGTTTCTGGACTCTCCCACCATCGGGAACATCCTTCTTGCATCTACCCTGTCAAGTTCTGTTAGAATTTTATAGGTTTCAATGAGATCCCCCCTCACTCTTCTGAACTCCAGCGAATATAATCCTAACCAACTCAATCTCTCCTCATACATGTCCTGCCATCCCAGGAATCAGTCTGGTAAACCTTTGCTGCACTCCCTCTATAGCAAGAACATCCTTCCTCAGATAAGGAGACCAAAACTGCACACAATATTCCATGTGTGGCCTCGCCAAGGCCCTGTATAATTGCAGCAAGACATCCCGGTACTCGAATCCTCTCGCTATGAAGGCCAACGTACCATTTGCCCTTTTTACCTCCTGTTGCACCTGCATGCTTACCTTCAGCGACACACACCCATACAGCATAAAAGGTAACTTTGGCATACACACATGTAGGAGAGATATGCGTGCTCTCCTTGGCTCCTTGTATCCATCTTAGGTATTGGATAGATACCAGCTCTTACTTCACCAAAATCACTTCTGAGGTGTCCACTAGCTATGATGTACAAATATACTGGGAAGCATTGCTATTAGTGCAAATTAATCTCTCTGATGACTGTTGAGGTGCAGGCAGTTTGTCAATAAAATCAAGTGATAGATGTACACCAACTAATGAGGCTTAGTGGTAGCATTCCACCTCTGAGTCAGTAGGTGCAGGGCTCAAACCATTCTGCAGACAGTCCTGGAGACCAGGGCTCCACTCTGAATTCTAGGTTAACATCAAGCTGGGATGCTCCTGTCTGCTTGATGTAGATAGCTCCCCCTCTTCAACGGTGACAGCCCGAAAGTCGCTCCCGCTATACAAAACTAACCAACTCACTAACTGGTTTAATGCTGGTTACAGCCGTGGAAGGGGTGATCACATTGTGGCCTGTCTGCCTGTTAATCATTCCACAATTTCACACTTAGGGAAGAGTGTGAAAACATGAAAATAACAACCAGCTACTGTCGGTTTGAAGTTCAAAATATTGCCGCCCCTCTCTTTTCATATTAAGAATTTTGTTGGATGGTAATGTGGGTCAAACAGGTAATCAGGATTGTAGTTGAGATTCAACCAAAAGTCTTCACGTGTGGCATAATTCATGGAGTCCTGTGATGTCCATTTCAGCAAGCGATTGTGCAACAGGTATACACCCAAGAGCCAGGAAACACCCACATTACATTCCCCATTCCGTAAAGTGACACATTGAATGGACCTTCTTGGCTGGTGTCTTCTCCACATCAGCTTTCAAAAATTCTTAACCATGCTCCATGCAGAAGCCCTGTGGAAAGGTTTTTTTTAAAAAAAAACTGATCTCTATGCAGTACCAGAGAGAACATCAAAGTAGTTAATCTGGAATAGATAATGAGTAGTGTTCTGAAGGAAGTTCTAGTTCATTAAACTAATGATCTTCATGGGCCAATTGGCCTTTTTCACGTTCAATAGATTATTTGTACGATGAGAAGATGAGCAAAATCTCAGATGGTGACTGACCACTGGTTTCTTTGAGATCTTTGGCAAAATAAAAATTGAAATGCTTTTAAAATCATCTCTCTCCTGGTCACAAGATTAAAATATTTTAAGATGGTCCCTGGGACAGTACTCTTGACATTATTGGTGAGGTTGGCAGCTTTTACCTTTCAAGCCTGTAAGGCTTATTCCAGAGCGGGGTGCACATGCTGCTCACAGAGAGCATTGGTTGGAAAATTGTGGGCTCAGTTTCCATTCATTACAGAAGGTCAGGCATCTCTGAGCTGTGATTTTCTGATGAGGCTTTTCTGTAAATGTCTCAATCTATGCTGGGAGCGCCCAACCACATAATCCACCCTTGTATCTCATCACTGTAATCCTTTGAAGACTAGATGCTCTTTTACCTACCTCCACACAAATTAACCTACCTCCACACAAATTAACCTACCTGCACACAAATTGTACAACAATTTCCTCTCTTGTGCCTTAAAATTTATTTTATTATTGCTGATATGAAAAGGACTCTTCTATGTAACTTCTGTACTACAATTCGGAAAATGAATTACAGCTGCATTTCTTAAAGTCTTCAGTCTACATGAAATGCAGATTCTTTGCATTACTAAAGAACATAAGTTACTCTGCCTCTCGTGCTTTTCATTGAGCTATTTAACAACTTAGTGGCTTGTTTAGCATGTAGTTTACATTAATATTGCATGACTTGTTTGGTGGATGTCTTTCTCCAGCTGCTCTTTGTTCAGATCTTTTTCTTACAGCTCTGGTCTTTTTGCTAGGGCTCCTTCTTACACCAGCTACTATGCAGCAACCTCTTTCACCTTTCCATCAAGACCTAAGCTTGCAAAGCAAGCATCAGATGAGAGCTCCCTAAACCCCTCCAGGTTTGTGTTACTTTTGTATTGTTGGGTAGAACATTTTCAAGATCTCATTTTCAGTGTGTTCAGGGTGTTCTATTACCTCCAGAAATGAGTTTTATATTCCAATTTCAGTATGTGTCAGTCACAGGCTGAAAGGTTGATTTTTTTTTGGCTGACAACGCAACGCAGTACGTGCACATACGCAAATGCAGCCTCATGCACTGAAATGTCACTGTATGCGATGTTTTTGGCAGCTCCAGTGGTAAAGATGGCGCTGCTGAATTTATCACAAAAACAAATGAAACCCAAATGCCCACAATGGCTGCGATCACGGCCTCCATCCAACCTCAACAGTACCCCACTCCCTCCTGCCATCGCGCTTCTCATCGCCACTGCCTCCTGTGCCTGTCTGCTTGCCGCTTGCTCCACGCCTCACCACTTCTCCGCACTCGGCCACTTGCTGCCCGCTCACAGTCTCCTTCCCCTCCCATACCTATCCATGCAGGGAAGAAAGGCGGCGATCGCAGGAGGGAGAGGGGAGCAGAAGTGAGAGGGAGCAGGGAAGCAGAGGGGTGGAAGTGGCGAGGCCAGGAGCGAGTGGCCCACAGGTAGGCAGGGGGGTGAAGCGGGGAGTGAGCGGCGAGCAGACGTTGCAGTACGCGATGACGTTTTCGTGCGCATGCACAAATTAGTCCTGACAAGCCGGGTGCTGACGTAGGCTGCACATGTGCAGCACCATACTGACAGCAAGAATCTGTTCTGCACATGTGCGAAGCTGGGAGCACTCTGATGACGTCGGCGCTGGGCTGCATTGTCAGGAGTCACTTTTAACTGCTGACTAGCACTCCTTGTGTATTTAGTTACAAAGCATTGTCTAAAGAGGAGAGGCTTGAGGTTTTTGCAGTATAAACCAGCAGCCAGTGGATAATGGACTGAATTTAGATTTTCCCCATCAAATGCCTTGGAATAGTTTGGTTACTTAATCTTCTTTAATGGTTTCAGTTTTGACAGCAGGTTGTTTCAACAGCTTCTCATTTCCTGTGGTTTTCCAGCAGCTAGAGACTTGATTCCCTCACTCCAGATGGTTCCATGCTCTAAGCTCTGTCTCCCTATCATCATATCTATCACTGTGCTCTGCTCCCTATCCAGAGAATGGCAGAGTGCTGATGCACATGAGAAGGTATTGTGCACTTAGCCTGTCTATATTCAACATGGCAGCTACACTGAGGAAATAAGAATGCTCTTCCTGTAGTAGAATTAGAAGAAAAATGCAACATTTATTAGATAGATTGGGAATTACATACCTCATTCTTTTGACAACCTCAATATGGGGAAATGGAATTACACCTGTCAGCAATCTTTGCAGAAATAGTCACTGAATGCAAAACGTTATTTTTCTTCGGCCAATTTTTTCAGTAGAACTGTTGACTTCAAAACTTTAGCCCTATAATCCTTTGTGAGATTAACACATTTGCTTGTCTGTAAGTTGATTTTCATGGCCTCCTTATTTTAGACATCTTTGTTAAATTGATTTTCTGAGGTGCTGATTAAAAGCATGCATTCTTAAAATGTGTATCTCTCCAAAGTGAAAAAAACTGTTAAGCATTGAATTGGTTTTTGTCATATTACTATATTAGTAGGTCATGTGTTACAGATAAATGATATATAATATCGCAAAATTCTGGTGTTTTAAGTTTTTCTTGAGTTTTTCTTTTCAACACATTAAAATACAATTATACTTGAGGTAGGCTTTCTGAAGCCTGTGTATAAATGTGCACTGGCATAAATAGAAATTGCCTCCCTGCACAAATGAAAAAAAGTTCCTCCGTGTTGTAATATCCCAGTGATTCAGAGGGTATCAGCCTGATACTGAAGGTTGGAGACTGACAGGGAGTTGTGAAATCTGCAGACACTGATGACATTGGGACGTTTTCTGGATCTGGCAGAACTGGAGAGATTACTGTGGGGCTTCTCTGTGAGATCTTTGGGACATCTTAATACATTTTGTTGTCTGTTTTTTTAAAAGAGCACTTGTTACAGTGTACCTGATTTAAAAAAAAATCTATCTTCTATCTGCCCACAGCCTTGCTCCCAAAAAAATATTTTCATCATTTAGTAAGCCAGATCTGCTGAGCACATCTTCAGAGGAGAAAACAATGAAAACAGGCCCTGGAGAAAGAAGTATTTTCAAGTAAGTTAGATCAGTGAAAGAGAATTTGGTTATTTGATTTTACATGAACGTTCATTTTGGCACAAGAATAGAAGTGAATATGTGGAGTCACGGTGGAACTTTAAATATTCACAATTCTATTATCTGCCGTTCTGATTACCTGGCTGAATTTTTACTGGATGAAACTTTATGTAAGATATTGTGCCATTGCACAGCTTTTATTTGTATTTTGTCTTTTTTTTTCTTGGTAGATAAAGCTGCAATAATGTTACATTTGTTATTTGTATTGTACTGGTCTTCATTTTGATACCCAGGGAACAGTTACACTATGTGTTTTGGACAAAAGTTCGAAGCTTAACAATTATCCAGCAAAATTCCATTAATCGTTGGAGGGAATCCTTCTCATTATGCAGGTCATTGAGGCTTCAGTTTACATCCATTCTACACTTTCATTTACTCAAACTTTGTTTGGTAACACCCCAGTGAAGCGCCTTGGGGCGTTTTACTCCATTAAAGGCGCTATATAAATGCAAGTAGTTGTTGTGAACTTTCTGATTGCACATAACCAATTATAAATTTCATATTTTAGTTTACCATTTTAGCTGCCAGTTCAGGTAATGTACATTCTTTTTCTCCATCTAAATGTAGTTCAAGCTTGAGTGTAGCTTTAAATGTTAACTTTAAGATCTGTTGTCATAATTATTCTGTTTGCAGTTTTAAAAGTTCTCAAAGAACCCTAAAACTAAACTCTTCACTGGCTTCTCTGTCCTTACTTTTGCCTTCAATTTATTGTATTTCATGCGAACCTTTCATTGCTATGAATCCACTATCTTTACAAACAAAACCATCATTTTCTTTTATCTTTTCTCCAGTTCCATTGACAACGCCAGGCAGCCTTGCAGAGTGGATGACTCATGATGGCTCCCATTTTGGGCAATAAAATTGACTTAAATAGTCCAAGCAATTTATAATGAGGCAATTATTTTCTTCTATAAAAAAGGAAACACTTTGAACAAAAAGTATCTAATTTCTCTCTGCAACTTCCCTTCACCTTTCAGCATTATGCAGTCAAAAAGCCTAGTGGCTTCACAAAATACCTCAGTATGTAAACTTACAGAAATTAAAATAAATATCAATCTTTATGTTCTGCAGTAACTAAATGATTAAAAATCTTTTCCACGATTAAAAGTAGAGCACAGTTGACATGTTTTGTAGTCTGGTGGATTGGTGGGTGAGGGAATTTAAGATAGAAGGAACAGGATGATTGAAGATCATGCCAGCAATAGTAAATCTGAGGGAGAGAGCCAGAAGGGAAGGGTGGAGGGAGTGGTGGTGACTAGAGAGATGATAGGTGAGCAGATCTAAGGACAGGCCAGGTTTAAGGAAGCAGAGTTATGGGTAAGTTGGAGTTTGCATAGAGCAGAGTTCAAGTAACCAGTGGGTTGAGCGTGGGGAGAAATCAAGTCTGGATTTTCATTGGTGGTGGGGTGAGATGGGGATGGAGGGAGGCGAAGTACAGTGGTGGAGTTGGTGGCCTTAGTGATTAGCCAAATGCAGAGCTGGAAACTCAATGCAGGGTTGAATAGGACACTGAATTTGTGCACTGTTGGGTTCAGCCTGAACAAATAGTTAGTCTCTTTTCTCCTTTAAGGTGCTCCTCAAAACATACCTCTGTGACCAAGCTTTTGGTCATCTGCCCGGTTATCTCCTTATGTGGTTTGGTGTAAAATTCTGTTTGTTAATGATCATCTTAAGGGTTTGGGATGTTTTACTACATTAAAGGCAGTATATAAATACAAGTTGTTGTTGTACTGAAATTGATCTTTTTCTCAGGGCTGAAAGAATTTCTGTTAGCGATAAACCAGTTCTGAGAAAGTATGAGTAAGTATTGGGTGTGGAATGGAAATTTTGACTGTGTGTGATCTGTGATCGATGGGCCGACTAGCCTCCTTCTGTGCCGCATATGACTCTATGACTCTACTGGGTTTTCTTTGTGATCTTTCTCTTCTGTACAGGTCCTGTGTTTTGGAGTCAGGTTTTATTATAGGCCTATACAAGCTTGAGGGTTGTTTGGGCATTTGAGCAACAAAGACTGTCTTATTGGTAGCTGGTCAAGTCCCCCTCAAAACTAGAGTTTGCTTGTGGTTTGTATCTAAATCCAGTAACAAAGGTCACTTTTGGACTTTTTTCCAAAAAAAAGCTTTGTTATAATTAAACCAAGTTCCAATTCACATTAAAAACTCAATCGCCAATTGTCCACCTTGAGTGAAATATTGTCAAACTGAATTTTAATTCCTGGTTATTTTTTTTTTTAAATAAACCATAGGGTTTTGAGAGAGCAGCCTGCTACCTGATACTTAGATGTGCTCAATTTTAAAAGTGACTGGCCTATAATAAGTAGAGAATCTTAATTTGGAATGGTGGTTGGCCGTGGTGCTGGGCAGGGATAGTGTGTTGCTGGTGATTATCTTATTTTTGGAAATTGGATGATATTTTCCTTCAATGAGATGAATTCTGAACTACACTTTGATCCAGATTGATTTTGGCTTTTCAGGGCTGTTTGCACCTGAGGTAATAAAATGGGGAAAATGCTTTAAAAAAAAAAATCAAGTATTGTTGCAAAGTGCTTTGGGATTTGAAATGTCCCAACAAAATATGCTTTACTGTGGGATATGATTGGTTTGTTTAACTGCATGTTTGGCATGGTGCGGTGTGGTGTGCTGTGGGATATCAGTTTGTTGGAACCTCAGTTGAGCCCAAATTGCCAAGATGGCTTTGGGATTGCTTGAAGTATAATGCTGTATCTTTGCTGTAACTCTTTCAGAAATCGCTTTTTAGAAAATCTTGTTGCTTCGCAAAGGGAGAGGGATTTGAGCAAGTCAAATTTACCCAGAGACATTGCCTCTATACCCACGGACAGACCCCCTGATGGTAAGTTGTTCCTTTTTGCTCATTTATAAGATACTTATGGATGAGGAGGGCCATTCAACCCATCATAATACATCCATCCAGAACAACTCTACACGTTCCCTATGGCTGCATCAATTTGTTTTTTAAATCGTCCCAGAGTTTATATCTCCATTTTCCTTGCTGTATTCTATCTGATAGACTTCTAGAATATCACCTCAACTGCCTTTTTTCCCCAAGATGAAAAGCCCAAGTCTCTCCAGTCTTTCCTCATCACTCAGATTATTGGCACCAGGAATTAGCCTCATGCACTGCCTCTGGTCATTGAATGCCTCCTTTGTATCTCAGTGACCAGAACTGGACACACTACTCAAGATGTAGTCTGACCAGAGCACTGCATAGTTTAGTCATAATTTCCATTGTCTTCTATTTTACTGTGTTTACTATGCAATTCAACATGTGGCTTTGTTAATTTGCTGTTCCTGCCTTGATTGGACATGTTAGGTCTACTATGACCTCTAGATTTCTCTTAGCTTCGTACTTAGCTATTTCATCTTCATTCATAAGGTTGCCCATTTTTTCCTTCCTTGATGCATGTTAAATTTCATCTGCCATTGCTCTTTCCAATTACATATGTTGTTTATCACATTCTATAGTTCCTGTGCAGGCTCCTTCAATTCCATTGCTCTTCCTAGTTTGGTATCATCTGCACATTCGTTCATTTGCATTGAGTTTCAGAATCCAAGTCACTGATGTAAATTAGAAACTGCAGTGGTCTCAACACTGAACCCTAAAGCATTTCACTCAATACTTCCCTCCACACACCCTGATATTATCCCTTTTACCAGTACCCATTGTTTTATACCCTTCAGCCAGTTTCTTTTCCATACATAAGTTTTGCCCTGAATCTCCACAGCTTTGGCGTTAATTAGTAATCTTTTTGTGTGAAACTTTATCAAATGCCTTTTGAAGTCTAAGTAGACAACATCATATAGTTTACCACAGTCCACTTGAGTTGCCACTTCCTCAAAGAAATGCAGAGGCTGATCAGGCAGAGTCTTCCCCATCTGAAACCATATTGACTAGCTGGTTGATCTTCTAATAATCCTGATAATTGAAGTAAGACCAATGGGTCTGTATCTGTTTTTTCATGTTTCTTATATATGAGGACCATCCATGTTAGCCTGATTCTAATCTACTGGTATTTATCCAGTGTCCTTTTGACTGTCTTATGATGATTTTCAATGACTTGATAATCTCTAGATTAGTTTCTCACAACACTCTGGAACAAATATCATTTAACTGTGCCAATTTATTTGTCTTACACCCTATCATTTTACCTCCGACTTCAACCTCATTTATAATCAAACTAATGGGTATATTTACTGTGGCAGACAAGGATGCAGGTTTTGGTTCAGTCTTCTGTGGAAACCTGTTGTGAATAATGAACTGAAGCTTTGGGAGAAAACTCCAATAATGGCAGATCCATGATTGGACCAACTGCATTAGAATGGGGCGGGGCCTACGTGCAAATGCACTGCACCATCCAGTACCCCAAATATAAATATTTAGCTTTGGGGGTGGAGGTTGGGTGGGCATGTGCCATTATGAGCATTTAGGTGACAGAATAAATTATACAGCCATCTGGACAAGTATGCTTTGTTGCTTATTAAAATTCCGTGGGAGAAAGTGATGCAGTTTGCAACATGCGCTGTACTCATCCACTGCAATGTGCTCTGATGTGGTAGACATTAAGTTGGCACTGGATATTTGTGGTATGGCCAGTTTCAAGTTTCACTTATGCAATCAAGGAAGGTGGCAGAGGAAGGTTAAGTGACTTATCACACCTTACACACCGTGATACTGAACTAAAATCTCAATATTGGCTGTCATGCACTCTGTGGTCAAGTAGCCTGCCACTGCTCCACCAGCTGGGCTCCCTGTGGAGTGTGTCCCCTCAGTTGAGGTGCTGAAGGGTGGACCAGTGCCCATCAAACCCATGCCCAGGTACAAAGTGACGGCAGGTTGCTGTCTGTTTTCTCTGCTCTCTCTGGAGTTCTGTAGAACTCTTTACCCCTCTCATGCCAGTATGCCACAGTTTGATGAGCACAAAAGTTCCAGCAAAATAAAAATATTGAAGAGTCAAATATCAATGGCATTTACATTGGTACAAATTAATTGAATCTTTTCTAAAGGAACTATCCACCACATGGAGCAGTTGAGGCGAATTGCATTGATGCATTTAAGGGGAGGCTGGATAAACACATGAGCCTGGATTTTACATTGCTGCCGCCGATAAACAATGTCGGTCTGAACGCACAGACTGCTCATCACAGAGCCACTACGCTATTAAACACGACGGCTCATTTAAATGGCTGAGGTGGACCGTCCCACCCCGATGATGTGGAATGGGCGGGCGGTCCATCCCTGGCAACGGCGTCCGGCGCCAGTTTGCTGGTGCCAATGCCATTTTTAAAGGGCTTTCAGCCCTTACATTTAATTTTAATTTTTAAAGGAATAGGCACTTTAGCTTTAATTTTAAAAATTAAATAAATGTTTCCATCCCCTCTCCCACCCACCCCTAATATCCATTTAGTTCATCCCTTGCCCTCTCACCTCCCCAAAATACTTACCTTATGTACTTAACCATCCCCCCCCCACCACAAGCAGAATAGTTTTACCTGCTCCCCCCTCACCACCAGTGTCCTGCATTGGATCTCCAAACGGAGATCCGAAGGCGCGGTAGTGCTGGCTGTCACCACCGATATGACAACGGAACAAACGGTGGGAGCAGGTTAGTATTTCATTCATGGATTTGCAATTTTGATTATGTTAATGTTGGGGCTGCCACGACAATAAGGGGCTGGGCCTTCCCAGTGTTGAGGCCTATGATGGGCCTCTCCCGGAGGCATTTTCCAGCACGCCCTCCAACCCCCCTCCCCCCACCCCGCTACGACCTCCGACATGAGGGGGCCTGTAAAATCCAGCCCAAGAGGGAGAAAGGAATAGAAGGATATGTTGTTGGAATGAGATGAAGTAGGGTGAGAGGAGGCTCATGTGGAATATAAACACCAACATGGACCAGTTGGACCAAATGGCCTGTTTCTGCACTGTAAATACTATGTCACCACTATTAATCATGTCACTGATTAACATGTCACTGGGCGGCACAGTGGCGCAGTGGTTAGCACCGCAGCCTCACAGCTCCAGGGACCCGGGTTCGATTCTGGGTACTGCCTGTGTGGAGTTTGCAAGTTCTCCCTGTGTCTGTGTGGGTTTTCTCCGGGTGCTCCGGTTTCCTCCCACAAGCCAAAAAGACATGCAGGTTGATAGGTAACTTGGCCATTATAAATTGTCACTAGTATAGGTAGGTGGTAGGGAAATATAGGGACAGGTGGGGATGTTTGGTAGAAATATGGGATAAGTGTAGGATTAGTATAAATGGGTGGTTGATGGTCGGCACAGACTCGGTGGGCCGAAGGGCCTGTTTCAGTGCTGTATCTCTAATCTAATCTAATCTGAAGTCAGGAGCAGGTTTCATTCTGCAGCAGTAATTATTCTGTATTCTTTCCATCATCATATATTATTTTAACTTATTTTACTTAAACATTCAACTTTAACTTTGACTAAGTTTTCGAAGCTTTGCTTTGTTTGCTCCATCCTCCTATTTCAGATCAAACTGGGATACACAAGTGTCTAATTGCTAGAAACCTGTTCAAAGTCTAAATTGTTTTCCGCACCTATCAGAAGCCTATCATAGCTAACCGCATCATGAAGTTTTTAAGCTGTTACTTGGGATCCTCAAATCCTTGGAATGCCTGACAGGATAATTTAACAGCAGCACAGGGGTGTGAGCATTGTCACATTAGGCCTCATCAGCAACGATCAATGGGTTTGTAAAAAAAAACTGTTCATCAATCTTAGCTGATCATGGATGGCATTACCTTTTTTACTGAATGTCTTTATTGTCATATAAATAAAACCCTCTGCCAAATGAGGTTGATTTCAAAGTGTGGTGTCATAGAGAGAAAGATGGCACACTTTCTGCTTCCATGGATGCTCTTACTCCTCCTCTGTGTTAAGTATATTTGAGTTCAATTATGCCACTGCCTTGTGCTTTGTAAGTTATTCTGCTGCTTTTCACAGAATCTTATCTTATTTAGAAAAAGATTTGTGAGCCAAAATCTTGAAGAATGTTACATACAGAATAAATCCATTGGACAACAAGCCAGATGATATTCTAACCATTAGTAAGCATCAGGCAGAACATAATTCATTCTTCAGCTCCTTCATAAAACGACTTTTTTCATGTGCCAAGCTGCTGTCAGAAGTATGCATCAGATTAACAAACCTAAGCTAGGCATAGTGAAAAACAGTGAAAGTAGAAGCGTTAATAATGAGAATAAGTAATGTTTCAAAGTTGAATTTCACTGTGACACATCACATGATTCAGATCATGTGTTCGGGGCTTTTTTGAGTCAACTTCTAACATTAACTGCAACAGTCATTGTTTTCTGAGCTTCTTACCCTTGCTACTCCTAACCACCAAATGCATCATTCTGTATGCTCTTCCTCCTCCCTAAATCCTCAATTAGTTGAAATTCTGACTGGTTTCTAAACTGTGGAGCTCCCTATCTCCCTCAGCCTTCCCTTCTTCCTGCAACCTGTAGACTTATAGAAGCTAATGTGGCTGTTACCTAAATGCTACTCCTTGATTTTATTTTCTTTCCTACACCTTTCAAACTCTATGTCCTGCAGTCCATTTTTCAATTTAAGAAAAAAAAATGGAGGGGGCTAAATTGGATTGCTCCCAAAATGGGTGCAGGGATCACAATGCATGATTAATCTGCGCCCATTTACTGCGATGTAGATAGCACACCAACTTCACGCTGCCTCCTCATTTCAATCATTTCAGCGCCCAGCCAGCGCAAACTGGGCTGTTGATTGGCTGGACGCATCAGCAGGTGACCAATATATTGACTGGTTAGCACCACTTGAAGCTAGCTCCCTACTGCTTAAAGCTAGCCTGCACCTCTTACAGGGGAGGTGCATTGCTGCTGGAGCACATGCTGGTAGTTGTGCAGGAAGTGAATCTAACCAGGTAAACAGTGAAGAATGACACAACTTGGCAGAGAGAGCGGGCTCCAAGTGCTTTCTAACACTGCACTGGAGGCCATGGTGGAGGAACTGGAAAGGAGTAGGGATGTCCTGTATCTGCAAGAGGCTCTCTAGGCTCACGTGCAGAAGGCAGAGGGGGCAGATAGCCATGGAGGTTAACCCCAGGAGTCAAGCCCTGAGGAGTGCCGCAAGAAATTCAATGACCTCACATGAGTGGTCAAAGTCAGTGGATGCATCTTCAAATGCCACATTCTACCAAATGCACCACTAGCCTCAGAGACTGTTCCATTCACCACAGCCCCATCCTTGCAACAATCTCTATCAATCAGGACACATAGCTGACATTTATGTGCTTCATTGCACCCTCACACACTTAGCATTGCTGCAAGCCTCATACCCATACCCACGGATTGCACACATTGCCAGCTGTTCATCCATGGCAGTCACATCACCCACACAACACTCACTGACTTACTTGTCCTGCAAGAGAGAGGAAAGGTGGTGCTAAACCAGAGGCAGCAGCAGGTAACTGGAGCAGGACAGGCACACCTGCATCTTCTAATTCCCATGGGGGGGACGGATTGCCATTACTGGGATGGTGTTTGCTGAGGCCGTGGCAAGCAGTAGGATTGAAACCATTGAACATGATGGTATCCTCATACATAATCGTCCTTCTCACTTTCTACCTCCCCCTCTTCCTACAAGCTGCAGATGGTGTAAACATGCAACTCTTACCTATGCCTGTGTCCCTCCCCACCCACCCACCAAGTCACCGTCCTGGGGGAATGGCAGTGATTCCGTGGAGTACAGACCTGCTGTCCTCTCTCAGGAAGATGACATTCATCCTCCCACTTCTGCCACTCCACCTGTGCCCTTGCTGTTGCCTGTCAGCCAGCCAGTCCAGACTGCTGCAGCCTATACCAAGATGGTACATTCCGCAGCCAGGGCTTCCTGCAAGGACATCGCCAGTCTCCCCCAGAGAAAGTCAGCAGCCTTCCACCAGCTGTGCTGCAGCCACTCAGTGGCACTGGGATAGGCAAAGGCTCACGGAAGACAGGCACTAAGGGAATGCACAAGGATGATTAGTTGACTTTTGTATTCAATATGGGATGATTTCATTTATAAATTCATTTTGTGATGATTATTTTGTGTTGGCTTTTATATTTGTATTGTGGCAAAGCAGATGCTGTGACGGTCAGTGACAGAGGGCAGGTAAGGTGTGGGACTGTTGGTGACTGGGAGTTGGAGCTACAGTTACTGGGATTGTACCTGGCTGAGTTTTCAGGCAGCTCAGCCAGAAAGGGGCTGTCTTGGTTGCTTCCTCCTTCCTCCACCTCCTCGTGCTCCTGCTCACTGTATAGCTGGTAACAATGGCTGTCCATTCATGATGGAGAGGTTGTGCATCATACAACAGACCACCTGGAATCTTAACAACTACTCTGCCGTGTATTGCAGGTGTCCTCCAGAGTGATCCAGGCAGCGGAAATGTTGGGCTGAATTTTATGGGCCCTGTGGGGACGGGAAAGGAGTCAGGGGGGCCCATAAAAATGTGAGGGATGACGGGGAATGGAGTGCCTATCGTATTCCCAATGCCTTTCAATTTAGTCCGGGGTGGGGAAAGCTGAGGATGGCCACCCTACCCTAGGCCACTTGAGGCTGTTAAGTGGCTAACAGGAGCAGGCCATTTGGCCCTCGAGCCTGCTCCGCCATTCAATAAGATCATGACTGATCTGTCTGTGGATTTAACTCCACTTTTCTGCCTGCTTCCCATAACCCTTGACTCCCTTGTCAATCAAAAATCTATAACTCAGCTTTGAATATGTTCAATGACCCAGCCTCCACTGCTCTCTGGGGAAGAGAATTCCAAAGATTCCAATGACCCTGAAAGAAGAAATTCCTCTTCATTTTCATCTTAATTCCCTAGATTACCCCACGAATGATCACCTCTCATTCTTTTAAACCAATAAATATAGGCCCGACCTGCTCAACCTTTCCTCATAGGAAATTCCAGGAATCAACCGAGTGAACCTTCTCTGAACTGCTTCCAATGCAAGTAAATCCCTCCTTAAAGGCCTCTTCCCGCTTCCACCTCAATTTAATGGAAGGCAGAGGGGCCTGCCATCGCGTAGAGATGCGTAGCAGGGTTTGGGAGGGGGGTCTCTCCTTTGGGGCAATCCAGGGCCCCTTGTGGCGATTGCCAACAGCGCCCCCCCCCCCCCCCCCCAACCACCCTGGAAGACCCTCAGCACCCCCACCCATTTGCCCGGGCCTGCCTGAATAGCCCCAGTGACCCCAACCCCACTCACCTATCCTGGGGTCTTCATCACTCTTACCTGCAGGGCCTCCTGCAATACCGGCAGTGGCCGCTGCTTCCACTGGCCCTCCGATTGGCTAGCAGCTCTGGAGGTGGGAACTCATCCCCCGACGGTTAACTGCCTGCCTGGAATGAAATAGCACCAGGGGCCTGACGGAGGGCCGAGGCAGTGTCTCCCCTCACCTTCTGGCCCACCCTGAGACCACTGTAACCGGAATAAAATCCAGCCCATTGTTTCAGTACACCAGTGGTCTGCTCTATCATGTTTCATGTGGCAGCATGGCTTTTGTTGCATACATGCTGTGCACATGTGCATAGGTTGCACACTGGAGTCATGAAGCATGTTGTCAGCAATATCCCTTGTCACCCAGTAGCCACCCTTTGGTTCTGCATGGTGGCTCAAATGCAGCTGGTACAGCAGACTGCAGCAGAATGACGGTATCATGACTGCAGCCAGGATTCCAGGCATTGACTTGCTTGATGTGATGTCAATGGTCAGACACCAGCTGAACTTTGAGGGAATGGAATCCCTTTCGGTTCTAACACATGGTGGAGTTGACTTGCTGTCCTTGGCAAAGCGATGTGTGTGTAGTTTATGGCACTCTACAACATAGGAAAGCCTGAAATTCTAGCAAAGCCCCATTCTTGCTCCACCCCCCGCTCTCATGCTCACATCTCTGTCCTGGAATTGCTGCAGTGTTCCAGTGAACATCAATGCAAGCACGAGGAACAGCATCTCATTTTCCGATTAGGCACACTATAGCTGCTGGACTGAACATTGAGTTCAATAATTTCAGAGCATGACGAACCCCCCATTTTACTTTTATTTTCAGTTATTTTTTATTTTTTCTCTTTTTTATTTTTTGTGCTTATTTTATTTTAGTTTGTTCAGTTTGTTTCTTCTGTGCCTACCCACTGTTTTATTTCATGTTTGTGCTTGTGGTTGTTCAGTTTTCAGTCCATTAACACCCTATCTGTACTAATGCTTTGTCTTTCAGCACACCATTAACATATTGTCTGCCTTTGCTCCACGACCTTCTGGTCAGCTATTCTGTGACCTTGTCCTATCAACACAGTCTGTTTTGTTATCTCTTGCCCCACCCCTGCTTTACTTACTTAAAATCTTTTACATTTCTTATATCTGCCAGTTCTGAAGAAGGGTCACTGACCTGAAACGTTAACTCTGTTTCAAATGCTGCCAGACCTCCTGAGTATTTCCAGCATTTCTTGTTTTTATTTCAGATTTCCAGCATCCGCTGTATTTTGCTTTTATTCTTGCTTCACCTGCTTGTTTCTTTCAAGAGAGAATGAAATGTAGTTAGCAGTTATTGAGTAGAGAACCTCAGTGGCCTCCTTTACACAACAGTGAATGGCAAACTGGGAGATGTTGTAAATATCTGCAGCACCAGCCTGGAAGGAGCCAGATGCATAAAAGTTCATCTCCGTGGTCACCTTCACAGCCACTGGCAGTGCCATCCTTACATTACTCTGAGCTTGCAGTTGTGGCTACAGCAGGTGACAGATTTCAGTGAGGCCATCCTTACTGAAGTGCAGACATTGCCTGATATTCCTCATAGGTTCACATAGAAGAATGCCCTCTTTCTGAGAGCCCTTCTCACTCTCCTACACCCTCTTCCAGCAGCTTGTTCTGCTCTGTGTGGCCTCTCCAAGTCCTGTTATATTCCAAGGAGAGTGCCTACTAGTGCACCCATGCCTAGGAACAACTGGTTTGTGAAGGAGCCTTGAAGTCAGCAAAAAGTCCTTCAGTATCTGCCACACCACTCTCTGACAACTTTTGCAACTTGAAACAACTACAGGAAGCACCAAACAATTGTAGAATCAAAACAACAGCCAGGAGCAATCTATCAACAACTAAAATAAAAGCAAAATACTGCGGATGCTGGAAATCTGAAATAAAAACAAGAAATGCTGGAACCAGTCAGCAGGTCTGGCAGCATCTGTGAAAAGAGAAGCAGAGTTAACGTTTCGGGTCAGTGACCCTTCATCAGAACTGACAAATATTAGAAAAGTCACAGGTTATAAGCAAATGAGGTGGGGGTGGGGCAAGAGATAACAAAGGAGGTCTAGATTGGACCAGGCCACATAGCTGACCAAAAGATCACGGAGCAAAGGCAAACAATATGTTAATGGTGTGTTGAAAGGCAAAGCATTAGTACAAATTAGGTGTTAATGCACTGAATATTGAACAGCAACAAGTGCAAACCTGAAAAAAAACAGTGGGTAAGCAAACTGAACAAACTAAGATGAAATGAAATAAATGTAAAAAAAAAATAGTAAAAAATGTAAAAAAGAATGTAAAAAAAAAAGGAAGAAATAAACAAAAGAAAAAAAATTGTAAAAAATGTAAAAAGGAAAAAGAAAAAATAACTAAAAATGAAAGTAAAATGGGGGGCTGTCATGCTCTGAAATTATTGAACTCAACGTTCAGTCCGGCAGGCTGTAGTGTGCCTAATCGGTAGATGAGATGCTGTTCCTCGAGCTTGCGTTGATATTCACTGGAACACTGCAGCAATCCCAGGACAGAGATGTGAGCATGAGAGCAGGGGGGAGTGTTGAAATGGCAAGCAACCGGAAGCTCAGGGTCCTGCTTGCGGACTGAGCAGAGATGTTCCGCAAAGCGGTTACCCAGTCTGCGCTTGGTCTCCCCAATGTAGAGGAGACCACACTGTGAGCAGCGAATACAGTACATTGAATACATTGAAAGAAGTACAAGTAAATCTCTGCTTCACCTGAAAGGAGTGTTTGGGGCCTGGGATAGTGAGGAGAGAGGAGGTAAATGGGCAGGTATTACACCTCCTGCGATTGCAGGGGAAGGTGCCATAGGACAGGGACGAGGTGGTGGGGGTACTGGAGGAGTGGACCAGGGTGTTTTTTTAAATAGCACTGCTGGAGTGTGGGGGGAGGGGCCCTTCCTGCTGCTGAACACATGTTCAGCTGTGTGGGGTTAAGAGAGGGCGTTAGCTGGAGCATTCAGCTAAAATGTGGCACTGCTGGTGCTGAATCACTTCACCATCTGCCTACCCTGCATACTTCTGGCAGATGTTCACTTTGTGTGTGCCAATGCCCTCACTGATACATTGTCTTGTGTGCTCTAAGGACACTCATAGTGACCAAAAAAGGGCACAAACAATCCCAATTTTTTGCCCGAGTACCACTCTCCACCCCCTCCCAACAACATATTGAGAGGCAGAGATTTAAATCTGTATATAATGCCTAATGGGGCCAATGTTCTGAGAGTTTAGCTGCATAACCCAATTATCCCTACATTCAATATTGCTTTCATCTTTCCGATGAGACGTTGAACCGAGGCCTTGTCTGCCCTCCCAGGTGGAAGGAAAAGATCCCGGAGCTCAAGGCTCGTGTTGAACAGCAAGGGAGTTCACCCAAGTGGCTGAGCCAATATTTATCCCTGAACCAACACCTAAAACAAATTATCTGGTCATTATCACACTACTGTTTGTGGGAGCTTGCTGTGCGCAAATAATCTGCCGTGTTTCCTACATTTCTTAGGACCTCAGTGAGACTGTTAACATTAAAACATGAGATATGAAGTCCCCAGACCAATTTAAAGAATTACATGACAAGATTTCATGTTTTATGACTTTTATTATAACAACTAAACAGAAACCCCCATTAACTAAATAGTACTTTGTAAGTAGCTTATACCCAAATTACAAAGAAAGGTATTTTCTTTACTTAGTAAAACACTTGAAAATCTCACACCACACTTATACATTAAACTGTCCTTTTTGATGGTGAAAAGTCCCAAACTCCTCCCAGTTGCAATGGGTTGGATCTCCCAGACCTTTCTCAAAGTCAATGTCCTCTTCACTCACTTCCCTCAGCACTTTTGGCCTGGACATCTCTGAATAAGGCAATTCCTGGTGATCCAGTTGGTCTTTTACTTCTCCACAGGCCTTAATTTTCAAAACAGGTTCAAGTCTTTGCAGACTTTCGCTGTGTCAGTCTTCCGAGAGCAGATGTTCCCTCTCTCTCTCTCTTGAGGCTACCACCACTGATTGTTTTCCTTACGGCCTGCTCTGAGGCTGTCACTGCTAGTCTTCTGTACAGCCTGTATGCCTTCATAAAATCTGTTAAATTTATCTGGAAAATATGCAAAATCCAGAAGTCTGGTTTCAGCAGCACCACCTAGCCCTTCCATTGTTTCCAGGTGTTGGCAACTGCTATGCCCATTTGCATCCTCAGAATCACTGACTCCTTGTTTATGATCTGAAAGTCTGGGAGGGTGAAACCCATTGTTCCTCAGGTGTTACACCCCTGCAGATTCTGCTTTCTCAAAAAAAAGTATTTGATCTGTATTCTCTGTTGTCCAGGTAACCAAGATTTTTGTCTTGTCTTTAAGAAGAGTTGATGTGAGGTCACCTGACTTCTCTGACTCCATCTTAAACTTTTGAAGATCTCAGTTTTTAAAGCATAATCACGTTACAAAGTCCAGCGTTCATAACACATGACCACAGTGACTACACTTCAAAAGTACTTCATTGGCTACAAAGCACTTTGGGATGACCTGAGGTCATGAAAGGTGCCTCATATATACACACAGAAATTCTTTCATCCTTTGGAGCAATATCTATGCTGGAAATTGTCTATATCATGGAGAATGATTGAATGGAATCTCATTATGAATGCCACATACTGAGGGATGCATTAGTTGTAATTATAACCTTGGAAAAGATGTATATTTTGTTCTGAACTATGCAAATTATCTAGTGAGCCTGATTCAGTGAGTGTAATTGTTCATCACCGATGTCCATGGAGATAACTGACTTCTGAATTCTGAATTGCGGAATAATTAAATAGTTACTACTGATTAAATTCAGCAACTGAGGCAGAAATAGATCATAAGTCAAAAATAAAAATACAAGATGGCCATACCTTACTCCCTTCCCCCTCCCACACCCATGTAACTGCTTTATCTCCAGTTTGGAAGTGTTGACAACGGAAACGTTACTTGGGTGAGTAAAATTAAGCAGAACAGAAAAGGGTGACGTGCCAGTTTTGGTGGCCTTATCATGGCTTTGAATGTGAAACAGTCTACGTGCTAACAAGTATGACAACAAATCGATAAACTTTGTTCAAGGCAGTTTTCAAAATTAGCTATATATCAATGCTCATAGAAATAATAAAGTTTTATTCTGTTTTAAGATGAAATTGATGATAAACAGAACAAACTGCAACTTGAGCAGCTACAAAGAGAATTGAAATTTATTTTGAGGATCTTTCTGTATAGGTTTACATCTGTGACTTTAAGTTGGATTACCATTAAGTAAACAAAGGGTGTGGTCTATTCTAGGGAAAATGCCCCAACAATTTCCTTCAATATGTCCTCAAAATGGAGTCAGTTATCAGATGTCCTTCCCTAACTGGACCTGTGTTGGGGCCCTTTGTGAGTAAGGACCTGAGAATATAGGGAGGAAGCGAGTGACTTGGATGTCTAAATTTGGCGTTCTTTGGTTTGGAGGGAAATAAACTGTGAAAGGTGATTGACACTAGAAAGATACATGAACTCTTTTGAACAAGTGCCACTCAGATTAGCCAATAGAAATGAAGAGCATTCTTTACAAATTTAAGAATACCTAAGATATCTTTGGGTGTTCACATGGAGCTGCACCAAAAATAAATTGGTATTTGGGATTGTACTGGGACCCTCACAGGGCAGAGGGTCTGTGGCAGGCTGAAATGGACCTTCTCAAGATTTCTGCAAAATCTTTTGAACACCCCACCCTCTGGCCCAAACCCAGTTAATCTTCAGGCCTTGGAGCCTTTTGAACCCTGCTTTCCAGCAGCACCCAGAAGGCTTCGATACCAGCATAAGACCCAGCCAAAGGACCGGCCTCCACCAGAACTGTGCCTGAGCCAAGCCAATGACCGGGGCAGGAAACTTAAGGACACATCTCCTCCAATGGGTATAGCACACCTGAGGAATAAGTACAAACAGGGCTGGTTAAATTCTTTATGGTTCCTGTGCTTTTGGAAGCATGTAAAGTAGGTTAAGTGTAAGAATTGGTATTCTAAAATGGTACATTAACTGTCAACTTCTGTAAACGGAGACAGACTCTCGGTGTATTTCCAGCATTTTCTGTTTTTACTATAAATATCCGGAAGGTTGCTCAGTTACCTTTACGGAATTCAGGGAGACATTCTGTATGACTTTACTGGAGCTGATTACATAATAGGATAGATTGCACATGCTTCATGAAACAAGTGAGTTTAAGGTGCTGCCAGGCCTTTAATCATTGTACGCTTTATGTTCTTACATTTTACACATCATAAGCATTGTAATAAGAATCTTTCTGTTCACTGTTCACATTGAAATTGTAGGAAGTACCAAATATAGGAAAATGTGTGTCTCTAACTCAAAACAATCAGTGGAATCTGCTGTTGAGAAGTTGTGGAATTGTATCACGAAAATGAATGAGATCATTATGGATTTGTACACATCAAGTAATCGGGAGAAGACTCAGAATCATGTTAACTTTACAGCACAGAAGGCCAAACAGAAGAAGGCCATTTGGCCTATCATATTTCTTCCAGCTCCTTGGCCTTATATCATCATCTGCTACAAATGATTATCAGCTCTTCCATTAAACGATTTTATGGTCTCTGCTTCTACTTCTCGCCGTGGCAGAGCATTCCAAACAAGGAGTTTCTCCTTGCCTTTTTCCTAACTCTGTTAGACTAAGCCTGATTGATATCTTACCCAAATCCGAGTGCTGAGACCAATTGTTACACTCAAACTGTAGTCACAGCTAAGACTAACTAACTTAGCAAAAGCAGTGATTGAGCTTGAGAACTTGTTGGTTTGTATGATCCAGTACCATGCTGGACATTGCAATTATTAATTGAGGAAGTTTACATTGAATTAGTCAGTAGCTATTTTAGTCATTGGTAAGATGAATAATTTCTGAGTTATTACTTCTTGGAATGAAGAAACCATTGGGGCATTTTAGTTCTTACCAGGATATTGACTTGCATATGTTTCTCATGATTGAATTTTTACCAAACTATTAACTTTGGTATGATTATTTATGAAAATATGTCCAGATACAAATTAGCATGTAAATATTCTGTAAATTGAATCATTCTCATTCCTTGCAGTCGAGGTGCTAAGTGAAAAGGAGCAACAGAATGAAGCATTAAATGAGAGAGAGCCATGTTCAGCCTCCAGCAGTTCGTCAACCAGCAGTACGTTGGAGAGGGAAGAAAGGGGAGACAGACAGGCGGGCGATAATGGGACAGGCAAGAAAGATTGCATCTTTTAGTATCCGTTCATTCCCCAAGAGCAAACTGTAGGAACATCTGCTAATAGCAGTGCTACAAACAGAAAGGATATACATTCCTCACTAAACAGCGAGAAATGTTATTTCTGAAAAGATAAATAAGATGGTGGTTTACCCCCACCCCACCAGAAAAACTGACTTGACTTCCTTTGTTAAATAAGGAGAGAAGTGTTGGAATCCACTTGGCTGCTTTTTAAAGTATCCAGATGATTTTTGATCTGATCAAAAGAACTCTGGGCTACTTGCCAGACTACACACTTAGTTTCTACTCCCTTGCCTGGGGAGAGTAAATTACTTGTAATTTGAAGTTTATGTAAAAAAAAAAGTAAATTGTTTAGATCAGATGGTCACGTTCTTCGCTTGGTGCAAAACAAATGCTGTACCCTGTTTAGTTGCTGATCACTTTGTTGCACAGCACTGTGCACAGAGTGAAACTTGCAGTAAAACTTCAAGTTCACTTTCCCTGTGTTGATGAGTAGCATCATTTTGCTTTCTCGAATTCAGAATGGTGGCTTGCGGAAACTCAGGGGTTTGTTCCAATGTTGGACACCACAGAAGTAAGCAGATTGCTTTACTGTTACCATGGTTTTGTCTTTCAATTTGAAACGCTAATTTAAAGAAAATAGTTGCTGAGAAATTGTTCAATCATTTAACTGGCTTACTAAATCATGAACAGGGCATTATTAAGTTTTATTCAAGTATTGATGTTTTGTTTGGGTGCAGGTCGGTGCATCAGCCGCCAGTCCAGTTTGGATCAGTGCAGTGCCATCTCCAATGACAAGAAGTTCATGCTTGACATGCTTTATGCAAAAAACAAGGTCAGCAGCTTCCAAGCAACCAAGGAAGAGGGCCTTACTGCAAGTGAGACGAAATTGACAGAAGAGGCTTTTGTGGAATCTACGGAGAGTCTGATCAAACGTTTTTCCAGGCAGGCCAGCCATCAGAATGAGGAAAGCCAAAGAAAACCTGAAATTGAAAGCATCCCTGGGAATGTAAAAGCCACATTGGAGAAATTTGCTGAACCTCAGATCAAGGCTTTGAAGGAACAATTTAGCATTGAGGCTGAACTAAATGAGAAGAATGCGGAAATAACAGCCATAATTACGCCAATGAAGAAAGACTCTGAACACATGTGGGATCAACTAGAAGCAAGTCCAAGAGTGCTGAAGATCAAAGACTTAGACTTTACAGATCTTCGTGAGGAAGAGGACATAGATGTATTAGATGTAGACTCTTCCATGGTCAAGACAGCTGTTAAACATGAACATTCTCCTCCTCCTCCTCCATCATCACCTGGTAGTCCAATGGTTCCATCTATCCCACCACCTCCTCCACCGCCTGGATGTCCACCTCCCCCCCCTCCACCACCACCACCACCACCACCACCACCTTTCGGACAACATTCTGGCCCTCCTGTACCTCCCCCACCTCTGCCTGCTAACCTGTCACCTTCCCAAGGTGCAGACTCTGCATTAGCAAAGAAGAGAAAGACTGTCAAGCTCTTCTGGAAGGAACTGAAGCAGCCAGAGGGCCCTTTCAGGAGCTGTAAATTTGGCCGGGGCACTGTCTGGGCTTCGCTAGATAAAGTGACTGTGGATACCACTAAATTGGAACATCTGTTTGAATCCAAAGCTAAGGAATTACCTGCAAAGGTAAGGATTAACTTGCCTATTGATCATTTAAGAACTAAGGAAAGAAATTACTCCTATTACATATGTAAGCATTGCATGACTAATTTATAATACCAGTTCCAATTTAATGAGAATGTGCTTTCTGTTGAGGGAGGTTATGTCTGACCAATTTATTGGATTTCTTTGAGGATGTTACAGGTCTGTTGGATATGGGTGAGATGTCAGTAGATGTTTACTGCCTTGATTTCAGAAAGACATTTGACACTGTCTCTCATAATAGATTGATTCACAAGATGCATGGCCATGGGACAGATGGCAATGTATTTGACTGAAAGATGGTCGGCAAAGGGTGATACTGTGAGGGGGAGATGTCAGAGCGAAGTCCACAGGGATCAATGGTCTCATAAATGATTTAAAGAATGAAATACTGGCCACGGGCCTAAATTTACAGGTGACAGTAAGTTGGATACTGTGCCCAAGATGCTAACAAATGCGCAATAATCCAGAGACTGCAACAGTGGACAGAGGGAAGGCAAATGGAATTCAACACTAATCAAGGTTAGATATGAGATTAGATGGAAATATGAAGTACAAGTTATATGGTAATGTGCTTGAGGTAAGAGAGTAGGAAAGAGACCTAATATTGTTAAAACTGTTTGGCTTACACAGGAGTTTTTTTATAAAGTAAATAAAATGTTGAGATGCATAGCTAAGGGTGCATCTTATAAGTCTCAGGGAGTGATGTCCAAGTTATAGTGGCCTTGGAGGGACCAGATCTGAAGCACTTTGTTCATTTTTGCCACTTTGTCACTATAATTGAAAGGATGCAAGATTTTTGGAGGGAGATGTTAGACGTTTTGGGTCTGTTATAGAAATTCTCTCAGGTTCAGTGGCCCTGGTCATTCCAGAATTTACTAGCGCTGTTCAATATCTTCTTAAATGACTGTATCCTGGAATGGGGAAGGGGGTAACAATGCATCCGCCCGTTACACAAATTGGATTCTGTATCCCTCGTGTGCCTTATGGACTTCTCCAATCTTCTGGAAAGTGGACTGATATACAATTAAGTGAGAAGAGGCCTGATGCAAGTTGCCAAGATGTTTTATTTTGCAATTGCTAAGTAAATATATCGAGCAACAGTTACAGCAAATTTCACTTGATCCAATTTAACCTGTCTCCCTCCTTGCAAATAAGATAATTAACAAACCATGATGCTGTCTGCAGGTTAGTGGGTTAAATATACTTGGTTTTGGTCAGTTTTAGCATTGAATCATACCATGGTGTACATTGACCCTAGTCGGTTCTATTGTTAAGGTAACCTGCTTGGGCCTCTCTCAGCAGATCTCACCAACGGACCTTCAGTATGTGTGTCTTTTTTCCTTACTCCCTATTCTGCAGGAAGGTGGAGGCTTGATTGCTGACCTCCTCACTTGGGATTGGGCAGTAGGGCTGTCAATATAACTTGCATTTTGAAACCATCTTCATGCAAGGATCAATAACAGTGAACATTCGACCTCCCTAAGGTACAATTGTTTACTGAAAGCATCTGATACAAGATAATAACTTCCCCATTATTTTTAATCCTCATGGATACGTGTTTCAATGACTGTTTATTAACATACCAATACTCTCTTTGTCCCAACTGTTCCAGCATCCAGCAAGAGTTCTAAACTTTGGTGAACACACTTTTATATTAAAGTTTTTTAAAAAATTAATCTTATCCAAATCCTTCTTGGGGAAAACTGGCTGAAAATCCCAAAATGCGACATGAGGTCTATGAGGGCTGAGTAATGAGGAAAGATTGTCCACACAAGGTTTTTATTCTCTTGAAAGGGGGAGAATGAGGGGCCGCTTGATACAGTTAATTATACTGGTATAGATCCACACAAAAAAGATCCCAGAAAGTTCATAGTTAGGATTCAAAGACAAGACATGTCGTATAAAGTTATGGATGCCAATGCAAAATAAGAAATTGAGGCAACTTGTTTTTCCTTGTAGGATAGTGTTAGATTGTCAGAAAAATTACCAGTAGGGATGGTGGAATAGAAAACCATGACAGGGTTAAAAAAAGGATAGGATTAATTCCTGCCTGTGAAGCACTATTCATCCAGAATCAGCTCAGGAACCTGATAGTTCATGAAAGTGGGCTAGATAGATCAATAATTTTCTCCTGCCCAAAACAATGCCATGCTACTGTCATGTATTTCATTGAGAGTACAGGAAATTATCATATTTAGGTCACGTGAATGGAGCCCAGTGCCAGCTGATGAAGATTCAACAATGAATAAGACAATACAGTGCTTGATCCAGATAAAGTTGCTGACTTTTTCCAGTCTTATTCCACTTGGTGCAAATGCATTGCCAGGTTTATTACTATGTTATCGTGATATGAGATGTTCAAGCTGTATTCTCTCAAAACATGTCTGGAAAGGTTTATTGTGATGGTTGGAAAAAATGCATTTTTCTCGTAAGAAAACTTAATATTTCTTACCTGCTGTTTGACATTTCTGAGTAATCCAGCAGATGGGTTAATTCAAAAATTGCATCATTTTGAGTTGTCTCTATTCAGAGTATTTCCCTTGTACAAACCTCACCAAATCTGATGTAATTGTTGTGCTTGAATTTGCCTTGCTTCATCTCAGTCACGTTTCCTATAGTCTGCTGTACCATGGGCAATCTCTCCAGATTTCTTTCAGACCCAAGGGCATTGCAAAGTGTAGTCTATCTTCTATATTTACCACCAGAGGAACTGGGAGTCAACATCTGAATAAATTCACAGTATAATTCCACAAAATTGGCTACTTAATTTTTTTGGCAATATATGTGTATATTTTTCTGTATAATGGCATTCTGATGCTTTTTTTTTAATAGACTATATGCAAGTTTAGATTAATTGGGATGAAGGTTACAACTTGACACCAAGGTCAGAAATAATTTGTATTCAGTCTAATTTTGGTATTAGTATTCCAGTAGTTACTTAGAACCACAAGGCTGTAGTCGCCCTTTAACACAAATGTCTAAAATGTTGTCACTGCATCTTGAGTAAGGATGGTCTGTTCTGCCCATACCCAGTGTTATATTCTGGAAAGCCAGGTGGTGAAGGACAGAACTGGAGCCAATCTTTTTACACTTTTACAAGCATTTATTTACAAAGAAACACAGTACAAGCATGCACCTGCGAATCAAACAATCACAGTTTCAATCTGTTCCTATTTATAGGAGCACAAGTGAATCCCCAGTTAAAATCCACCAGCTGTATAGAATTAAATATAATTAACACCAAGGACAGGCACAATAAAGCTCACCTTTTCAAAACAATACCAATTTTTTATTTCCTTTATAATTCTGCAAAGTATCATCCTTTAAATATGAAATTTCTAACTGTAAGGAATTGCAGTACTAGTATTCATCTTGCTAATGGCACTCTCCATTATTAATCTGCAAATGCTACAGCAACTTCACGCAAGGGCAGATATGAGATTAAACATGGAAATTCAGAAGTTGTTGTCTGAGATGCACTGCTCCACCATTAGCTTTGCAAAAATGGCATTTTGTTTACTGCCTTATCATTGAATTGCTTTGAAGGGCATGAAGTTGCTGTACTTGCACAGTCATTACGAACTAAACTCGTCATGGAAAATTAAGTTTTGTCCACTTCAGTCTAATTACCCTTTTACTGACATGTTAATTGTTAATTACTGCCAGTCAACCTCATTGGCACTGAACATTAATTGTTGAGATTTTAAAATTTTTAAATTAAAACTTTATTTTACTTTTCCTTTCTGTCCCTCTTTTTCTCTCCATCTCTCTCTTGAATGAGTATTTATTTCCCTCGCTCTTTATTTCTCTTTCTGAACCTGATTTGACATTGAATTCACCCACTTTAATTTACACATGCAACTCAGTCCTTGGTGTGTTAGTGTCACGATCCTTCAATCTGATTATTAAGGAGATACACTGTTGCTTGCCCCGTTCACTCAGGACCCAGATGCCCAGATTCCCTCAATGAAGCATCACCAGCTCGCACTTTCAGCAAGTTGCCACACAAAACATTTTAAAACTTAAACATACAAGGACAAGACTAACGGCAGACACTGTTACATGCCCTGCCACAGCAAATTATGGTCTATTGTGATTTCCATAACAGAGTGCTGTTAATAAAAATTAGATTGACACAAACAGCAATATAAGAAATTTATAGTCAGATATGCTAAAATTCAGTACCATTGTACATGCCTGTCCTTTTTCTCTTTTCCTCCCTCTTCGCTAAGCACCATCTAATGATTGGATTCATCTGTATTGACGTGGGAGATCTTGTTCAATCAAGTAATTGTTTGGGCTTCCTTTGTGTATCTGTTTCTCTGCTCTTACAACACACCTCCCTGGAACCTGCACTTTTGTTTTTATTTTTCTGTCTGGCCCATTAGATGTGGGAGGCTCAGCTTACTATTGTTTGACACTGAGTTGATTTGCTTAAAGGGCTATCGGATTTCCGGGCCTGTAGGGCCATTCGTTTTCTCCAAGATCAGCAGCAGCACGAGTATCTTTATCAATGACTACATCCTCAGGGAATAGCCACAGAAGAATAGCTTCATGAAGGTTGTCCATTTGAATATGCCAATCTCCATTCCAGGGCTCCCCCACCCCCACTCCCCCAGCTTTCTTCCAGGCGTTTTCTGGACTCAGGAGATAGACCATTAGCACATCCTTGCCCCTTCTGCATCCCCAGCAGATGTTGTACTTCAGGTTTGCTCCCTTAACCATTGTGGACCTACATACATTCAGTGAGTTAATCTCTTAAATTGCAAGAGTGAGGTACCTTTAAATTTACACAGTTTTCATGTCATTTGTTTTAATGCCACCTTTAGTGGACTGAAAAAAATAAAGGCTTGCATTTATGTAGCACTTTTCACAACCCCAGTATGTCCCAAAGCATTTTACAACCAATTAAGTATTTTTCAAGCGTAGTTACTGTTGTATTGGAGGAAATGCAGCAGCAAATTTGCAAACAGCAAGGTCTCACAAACACTAATTTTATAATGACCAGATAATCTGTTTCGGTGATGTAGGTTAAGGGATCAATATTGACCGGAACACCAGGGAGAACTCCTCTGCTGCTCTGCAGATTGCATCACAGGATCTGTTATGTCAACTTGAAAGGTTGGGCAGGCCTCAATTTAATATCTCATCCGAAAGATGTCACCTCCATCAGTGATGCACTTAAATGTGAACCTAGATCATGTGCTTAAATCTCTAGATTGGGGACATGAACCCATGACCATCTGACTCAGAGGCGAGAGTTTTACCACTGAGCCATGGCTGACACATGGTATTTTTTTAATATTTTATTTAGAGATACAGCACCGAAACAGGCCCTTCGGCCCACCGAGTCTGTGCCAACCATCAACCACCCATTTATACTAATCCTACACTAATCTCATATTCCTACAACATCCCCACCTGTCCCTATATTTCCCTACCACCTACCTCTACTAGGGGCAACTTATAATGGCCAATTTACCTATCAACTGCAAGTCTTTTGGTGGTGGGAGGAAACCGGAGCACCTGGTGAAAACCCACGCAGACACAGGGAGAACTTGCAAACTCCACACAGGCAGTCACCAGAATTGAACCCGGGTCGCTGGAGCTGTGAAGCTGCGGTGCTAACCACTGCGCCACTGTAATTGGTACATTGATTTCTCCCTCGTTACAACATTACTGACTGTGTGCTTAATATACTGTGTTGCAAAGAAATTGCAGCATCTTATGGTACGTAAACATTTGAATCATCATACTGAAATCACAAAACAATGTACAATAGTAGCATGGCACCAGATCATACCCAGATGCCAGTGTGCTGTACCACAGTGTAGGTTCAGTGAGCCTGCAATTGCTGATTCAGTGAGCTGCTGATTTCAACCATCCTGCTGTGGGAAGGTACCAAATGGGGATCAAAAACTTCTTCATTAGAGTGAGTCACTGGTCTGCAGTTCCCCAAACACCCTGCAACAGTGGTCAACCTTGAGAGGTTTGTTGCAGAGGCCTTGGCTAAGGTTAGCTGCCCATAATCCTACTGCCTGAGCAGGGAGGAGATTATAACTAAATAAACAAAGCAAAGTGCTATGTTGGCTAACATTAAAATAAGACTGCATTTTCTGCTGTGTGATTTTGCTGGCATTATTAGCGAGTACTACCTAAAAGGTATCCTCCTGAACTTGTCAGTAAAATGAAAGAAAACTGGGTTACACGTTGACGCACACACTTCAATTACTGCACTGCAAATACGTCTTCATTGTTTGAATCATTTCCTGTTTATATTAGGAAAGGTTTTTAAAGCCACAACATGGAATGGAGATCTTTCTGATGCATTATTTCAGGCCCCTGGAGGAAATTAAAATTCTATGATTTCTGGTCCCAAGTATGCTCAAGGAAGCAATAAGATGTCATAATAATTACTCCCAGACTTTATAATTGTTTTAAATGTTAACCAATTAATCTTTTATAGTGCTCGAACGAATTAAAAGAGCCATATCAAAATAATAAATAAACTTAAATAATTTAGAAATTCCCTAGTTCCTAGAATGGTCCCACAAGAAGACAGGAACACAATAAATAGGAGCAGCATTCGACCATATGGCCCATCGAGCCTGCTCTGCCATTCAATATGATTATGGCTGATCTTTGGCTTCAACTCCACTTTCCTGCTCATGTGCCATATCTCTTGATTCCCTAGAGACCAAAAATCTCTCTATCCCAGCCTTAAATGTATTGAACAATGGAGCATCCACAACTGTCTGGGGTAGAGAATTGCATAGATTCACAACCCGTTGAGTGAAGTAATTTCTCCTCGTCTTAGTCCTAAATTATCAGCCCCTTATCCTGAGAATGTGCCCCCGTGTTTTGGATTCCCAGATCAGCAGAAACAATCTCTCAGTGTTTACCCTATCCAGCCCCTTCAGAATCTTGTATGTTTCAATGAGATCACCTCTCATTCTTCTAAACTCCAGAGAATATAAGCCCAATTTACTCAGCCTCTTATCTTAGGACAACCCCCTCATCTCAGGAACTAATCTAATGAACCTTTGCTGTACCGCCTCCAATGCAAATATATCCTTCCTTAAATATGGAGACAAAAACTGCACACAGCACTCCAGCTGTCACCAAAGCCCTATACAATTGTAGCAAGACGTTCTTATTCTTGTACTCCAATCCCCTTGCAATAAAGGCCAACATGCCATTTGCCTTCCTAATTGCTTGCTGTATCTGCAAGAATCTGCAAAAAGAATCTAATCCAAGGAAACTGATGTGCAGGGAATTGTGAGAGATGAGAGCCTACCTGCATCCTCTCCACAATGCAGCTTGTAATTGTTTTGTTTGAATCTATTCAGCAATAGTGGATATTGATGGCGAATGTAAGCACAAACAGTGAGTCCATTTTGCAGCTATAAGTTTAAGGGTGGCCCAAAAGTACAACAGCAATTGCGCTTCAATTTTTTTTTTTAAATGGCACAAGTTAACTTCAAAACGGTGTTGCTGTTTTAACTTTTAGAAAGGAGGAGATGCCAAGAGGCAAGGATTAATCGTGCTGGACCCAAAGAGGAGCAATGCGATTAACATAGGTCTTACAGTATTGCCACCAGTACATATCATCAAAAATGCCATCCTCAACTTTGATGAATATGCAATCAACAAAGAAGGCATTGAGGTAAGGGATCCAAACTTGAAACTGCAGCCTCAGGTTAGTATGTGTACATGGATTTAGAAAATGGACAAGAACAGAAATGGGAACATTAGGTTATAAAAGTTGCTTGCTCCACTTAGACAATTTTAGTTCACCACCCTCCTCCCCCCACCCCTTCTCAGTGTCGTCATGTATCAGTTAGTACTTCAATTCATGTTTTATATGGACGCACAAAATGGATGGGCAGGAACAAACATCTAATCCATCAAGCCTGCCCCACACCATGATGGCCAAAGCATCATGACTAAACACTCCCTCGTTGCACACAAGCACCCCTTGCAGCAATGCACATGCTAAGTTTCAATCATACATCAAACTAACAAAGTTAAATGCAAAGAAATCAAATAAAGTTTAAACGTTATAGCGCTTCTCCAGCAAAATCATATTTTCACCAGTTTTACTGTGTGACGCTCAGTTGTTTTTATAACTAATATCTACTGTTGCCTTGGAAATTCCAGAACATTTACTGCGGCAGTTACCAAGCTGGCAGCACTATGTGGAAAACAATCAATGTGTTTTTTAAAATAAAAAATACAGACAAATGTGACTAAACATGGTGTGCTGGCGAGAAATTCAGCCAGAAATTGTTTATTTTTTTGCATTAAAACTAATTTCACTGCTGATTTATATTTAAAAAAATACATCAAAATCTGCCAAGCCAATTAATAGTCCCCTGAGCAAAACAGGATGAACATAGTCCTAGTGGTTTTCCTTTGGTTTATGCTAAAAAAGAATTCGCCCTTGGAAATTTCCCCCCATATTACTTACCATTCCTCATTGGGAGATGGTAAGGATTAACTGGATCAATCAGTGGTTTCCTTTTTCTTCCTCTCTCACTACCCTCTGGGAATATACCCCGATACAGGGAACCCTCCGTGATTCTAGTTCCGTATATCTGCCAGACCAATTATCTGGCAGAATCTTAGGAGGACAAAGTCTTGCCTTTGCCTCATAGATGTAATCGGCCAACAACAATCTCTTCCTGTTGGGCACAAGTCAACCCTACAGCCCAAAAAAATTAAACTAAATTTACGTTGATTGTATTGTGCTTATCTTCATTCCTGTACCTCACATATCAAACACGTACAGCCAAAATTGGAGACTCAATTATCTACTAATTTCCATTATCCTGCAGAGGAAGGGAGGTCCATCCATTAGGGAGCCACTGTAATCTGACTGAGACCAAACATTTAGTGAAGAACCTCATACCCTGTTTATAGATATTTTTATATTTTCATCATCAGTAGAATGGTGTTCACCTCCAAGTGCCATTCTTCCTTGCCTATTTTAGTTGGTGCTGTCACTCCTGATGAAGGCTGGTTGGAAACTGGAGGTCTGTTCATCTCGTGGCTAAAAGGGAGGTAATCCATCTCCATGTGTTTAGCTTTAAACCAAGACCCAATGGCAGCTCTGGTGACCAATGAAAATCTGGGTCTCCATAGATTTACGATAAAGTGTGACATCAACAGTAAGAGTGTGGCATGTTAGCAATCACAAGCTCTTATAAAATTACATTATCATCATACTGGTACACCAGCTCACTGCAAATGATTTTAGATTTCCCTGATCCTCCAACAGTGTACTGCTGGGGACTCTTAGTTACTTTGGTTATCAATTCATTCTCAAAGTATACAGTGAATGTGATTTAATGGGGACATAATACATCATTGACACAATTCTGATTAAATACACTCATTTGGGAACATAGGAATAGGAGTAGGCCATTCAATCCCTGAAGCCTATTATTCAATTGATACCTTCATTTCCCCATCTTGGCTCCATATCCCATAATGCCCTTACCTAACAAAAATCATATAAATTTTAATTTATATAACTTATTTTTGTTAAAAATAAGCTTTGTTTAAATTAGTAGGGGTTCATTTTGGAGATTAAAAGATATGCAAGTTTGCATTAAAACATTTTGGAACAGTGGAGCTTGATTTTAAATTAATATGTTCAAAAAACAAACCTACTATTTTCAATAAGTTGAAGGATGACATTTTCAGAATAGTTTAATAGTTTTTAGTCAACATGTCAAATGATTATGCTGTTTGTGGTTTCCACTAATGACCCCCATCACCTCCCCATCCTGTTTTCCAACAGAAAATCTTGACCATGGTCCCCACAGAAGAGGAGAAGCAGAAGATCCAAGAAGCTCAGCTGGCAAATCCTGATGTTCCCCTGGGTACAGCCGAGCAGTTCCTTTTAACTTTGTCCTCAATCAATGGGATCACAGCCAGGTTGCAGCTGTGGGCTTTCAAACTAGACTACGAGCTCATGGAAAAGGTGTGAATTGTCAAAGAGTCTTTGTGGTACATGGCTAAGGCATGTTACAGCTTTTAAAAGAAATATAATCTCAAATATATAACAACTTGATTTTCTGCAAGGTGGACTGGATTTTGTGCAGTGTATAGAATTGAAAACCATTTCATCGTGGAAGACAAATAAATACATATTTTGTTTGTGTGTAATATATATATATATATATATATATATATATAATATATGATTCAAAGTTAACAGCAGGAAAATGAAATGCAATTTCTTCACATTAATTTGCAGTAGTGAAGGATCCAAACCTTGGTATGTTCTGGATAGTGGGGCAGATAATGGGCAATATCCTAGATGCTGAAACTTTTACTTGCCATTTAAGAGGAACATTGAAATATTTGAATTGACATGCATGTGATAGTCAGTGATGCCAAAAGAGTCCACAAAGTACATATGGAACATGATATTTGATCTGCCAGTTGGATCTTATTCTTTCTCGGGATGTGGGTCATCACTGGCTAGGCCAGCATTTATTGCCCATCTCTAATTGCCTTTAAGAAGATGGTGGTGAGCTGCCTTCTTGAACCACTGCAGTCCATGTGGGGTAGGTACACCCACAGTGCTGCTCGGAAGGGAGTTCCAGGATTTTGACCCAGCGACCGTGAAGGATCGGCGATATAGTTCCAAATCAGGATGTTGTGTGGCTTGGAGGGGATCTTGTACGTTGGTGGTGTTCCCATGCATCTGCTGGCCTTTGTCCTTCTAGATGGTACAGGTCGTGGGTTTGGAAGGTGCTGTCGAAGGAGCCTTGGTGAGTTGCTGCAGTGCAAGTTGTAGATGGTACACACTGCTGTCACTGTGTGCGGAGGGAGTGAATGTTGAAGGTGATGGATGGGGAGCCAATCAAGCAGGCTGCTATGTCTTGGATGGCGTTGAGCTTCTTGAGTACTATTGGAGCTGCACCCATCCAGGCAAGAGGTGAGTATTCCATCACACCCCTGACTGGTGCCTTGTGGCACTGGTGGATAGGCTTTGGGGAGTCAGGAGGTGAGATACTCACTGCAGAAATCCCAGCCTCTGACCAGCTCTTGTAGCCACAGTATTTATATGGCTGATCCAGTTCAGTTTCTGGTCAATGGTAATCCCCCAGGATGTTGATAGTGAGGGATTCAGCGATGGTAGTGCCATTGAATATCAAGGGGAGACAGTTAGATTCTCTCTTGTTGGAGATGGTCATTGCCTGGCACCTGTGTGGCACAACTGTGATTTGCCATTTATCAGCCCAAGCCTGGATGTTGTCCAGGTCTTGCTGCATCTGGACATGGACTGCTTCAGTATCTGAGGAATCGCAAATGGTGCTGAACATTGTCCAATCATCAGTGAATATCTCCACTTCTGACCTTATGATGGAAGGAAGGTCATTGATGAAGCAGCTGAAGATGGTTGGTCCTAGGACACTACCCTGAGGAACTCCTCCAGCGACGTCCTGGGACTGAGATGATTGACCTCCAACAACCATAACCATTTTCCTTTGTACTAGGTATGACTCCAACCAGTGAAAGTTTTCCCCTTGATTCCCATTGACTCCTGTTTCGCTAGGGATCCTTGATGCCACATCAGTCAAATGCTGCCTTGATATCAAGGGCAGTCACTCTCACCTCACCTCTTGAGTTCAGCTGATTTGTCCAATTGGATGTTCAACTTTAAAGTTCATGACAATCAGGCTTATGTTTTTAGTTGGGTACTATAATTCAAAAAGATTGTGAATCTAACTACTTGTTAAATCTATATTCTTTCAAATGTTTCATATTGCTCACTTAATACATTACTGACTAATTCTCTTCAAAATTGGCTCTAAAGTGAAGATTTGCACTTAAACTTCTGAAATCAAAGTTTTAACTTTTTTTTGTTGTAGGAAATTGCAGAACCGTTGTTTGATTTGAAGCTTGGAATGGAGCAGCTTGCAAAGAATAAAACCTTTAAATCGCTTTTGGCAACTCTACTTGCAATTGGCAATTTTCTGAACAATTCTAGTGTAAGATGACATTTTCTTTTCATGGTGATGGTATTACTGATTGAAACCCTCAGACTCCATGATTGCAGTTTACATTTTAGGATGTTTTCCCCCTAGGCCAAAGGATTTGAACTGAGTTATCTGGAGAAAGTGTCTGAGGTGAAAGATACTATTCAGAGGCAATCTTTGCTGTATCATACGTGTAACCTTGTGGTGGAGAACTTCCCAGACACAACAGACGTGTATTCAGAAATTGCAGCAATCACACGATCTGCTAAGGTAAGTACCAGGAAGGCACACATCATGCTGAGTTTTGGTGCAGGATGACAATGCTGCGAAATTTGCTCTTTTCTCCTTCATGCACTCAGTGGCATCAAATGTTCCCAAGACATGATTCATAGAGGTTAGGTAAACAGTAGGTTCCAGCCACACTCCTCCATCAGTGGTTTAATCCCACCTCAGATGCACATCCACTGCTGGGCCAACATGGTAGTTGATTTATAATCATATTGATCCTTGTGGTCAAGGCCTTTTGTGCATCCCCTACTTCCTTCGCCCTACCATTGGTGGCTGTGCCTTCAGCCATCTCCGTCCTAAGCTCTGGAATTCCCTCCCCAATCCTTTCGCCTCTCCACCTCTGTCCTCCTTAAAGACACCACTTAAGACACCTCTTTGACCAAGTAGATGGTCACCTAATGTCTCCCCCGTTGTCTCAATGTCAATTTTTGCCTGATTATGCTCTAATAAAGCACTCGGGATGTTTTAAAGGCACCTTATAAACACAAATTGTTGTTGTCACTGCACTGCAGCTGGTGCATGTCCCAGTGCTGCAATTCTCAGCTCATCAGTACATACTGCAGTTGGACTTGCATCTATGTGGTATGTCCCCTAGTGTTCCTATACTTCTGACAAGGCGACAATGAAGAATTAAAGCAGAACCGGTCAAGCTCAAACATGAAAGCAACAAAATCTCCCTCCTGCCTCAAGATGGGTGAGCTGAGGCTAAAATGCCATTTTATGAAAATGACTAATTGCTTGTTGTTAAAGATTTTGTAAAGTCCTATAGGACTTAGGAGCAGGAGTAGGCCATTCAGCCCTTCGAGCCATTGGGCTCCTCGATAAGATCATGGCTGATCTGGTTGTGGTCTCAACTCCACTTTCCTGTCTGTCCCCCGCATTACCCTTGACTTCCTTGTCTATCAAAAATGCATCTAACTCAGCCTTGAGTAAATTCAATGACCCAGCCTCCACTGCTTTCTGGGAAAGAGAATTCCACAAACTAACGACCCTTTGAGAAAAGAAAATTCTCCTCATCTCCATCTTAAAAGGGAGACTTCAATCTAATCTCTCCCACAAGAGGAAACATTCTTTTGGTATCCACTCGATCAAGTTCCCTCAGGATCTTATATGTTTCAGTAAGATCACCTCACATTCTTCTAAACTCTAATGGGTATAGGCCCAACCTGTTCAACCTTTCTTCATAAGATCAGCCCTACATCCCCATAACTATTTGAATTTTAGTTGATCAGCAAAACCAGTGTGAGAAAAGGTCTGTGTTGTTGCAGTGTAAAAACAGCATAGGATAACAACCCATTAGAAAATAGAATTTATCTTTCCAGGTTTAAAACAAAATAGAATTGGTGATAAGTTGGACTGTCTTGTATATTTTGGGTCTTTACAAGTGCAGAGGGACAACTTGAACAGAATTAAAGCTTTCTCTGTTTACACTGACAATTTAATAAATCTACTGGATGGGCCAATTTGATAGTAGCTGCTACAATTCATAACTTACGCTGCCGATTTATGTTTCTTTTCTGCTTTAAACTGCATGGGTGTCATTTGTGATGGGGAGCTGTTTCTAGGCTGCTCTTGTCTGTGTTCACAGATTGACTTTGATCAACTAGCAGAAAGTCTGGTTCAGCTGGAGAGAAAATGCAAAGCTTCGTGGGATCACCTGAAGGTGATAGCTAAGCATGAAACAAAGCCTGTTTTAAAAAATAAAATGACTGAATTTCTGAAGGACAGCACAGAAAGGATCATAATCCTCAAAGTGGTACATCGTAGAATTATAAACAGGTCAGACTTCATTCTCAAGATTCTGTATGCTTGCCAGGATTTATAAAATCAAAAATCTATATTGGTGAGACTCCTGTACAAAATGAAAACACATTCTATAAATACAGTTAGTATCCGTCAATGAACTAGCACTGAAGTGTTTATCCACAGGCTGCTTCTGTTCTCCTCAGTTGCTTTTCTTTCCTCCTGCTGCGATATGTATCAGAGTAGCCTAGAAACATTCAGAGTAGGCCATTTAGCTCCTTGGGCCTGCTCTTCAATTCAATTAGATCATGGTTAATTTGTACCTCAACTCTATTTTCCCACCTTTGCTCCGTATCCATTGCTATCCTTACCTGATAAAAATCTATTGATTGCTCTCTTAAATTCCAATTGATGCAGGATCCACAGCTTTCGGAGCAAAAAGTTCCAGATTTCCACTATGCTTTGTGTGAAGAAATGCAGCCTGAATTCAAGCCTGGGGTCAGATTCTCCGTGTCTCTGTTTATGTCTCTCTCTCTCTCTCTCTCTCTCTCAGTTCATAGCCCCGCTCAGTGCTCAGTGAGCACAAAGTCATCATAGTATCCTGTGCCACGATGCATTAGAACTTCAACCCACTGCCTGCACGTAATTTTATCTGTTTTGATAATTTAAGTCACAAACAAGTGTGTTAGTTTTAGAAATACACAGGCTGTACTTGTAGCATTTCCATAAAATGTTATTTTTAGCTATTGCTGATTCCAACCTTCTTCTCACAGCCACCAACCGTCCCCCCCACCCTCCCTCCCCACAACCATCCTCAACAGAAGTATTGTTTGTTTCTGATGCCTATGACTTGCGAAGAGTGCGTTCAAGAATTAAGAGACATTCTTGCTTTTTCCTGAGCAACAGATGTTGTACAATACAGTTGTAAAAAACAGAGAAAAGCTTGTAGCTATCTTGTAACGTTTTAGATGTGGTACAGAAACCATACTGCCGAACCTGAAAGGTTCACTTCCAATCATTTAACAACAAATATCAAGGACATGGTGAGTAACTGAGCCATACAGAACAGGGAGATCTCTGGTAATATGTTGAGTCAGCTGAGCTTGCTCTGAGTGGTTGTACGGACACGACAATCAATAAAGCATTGCTCAGAGAAAGGAAAATCAGCCAGAGTTCCCACCCTTGATCGCTGGCCAGCAATTCATACTGGAATTGCAGCCGTGATGCTCCCAAGTTTGAACAGCTCACTGATACTCCCTGTCAAGGCTCGTCATTTGGGTGAGCCACTGGAGGGCAACCAGCATCCATGAAACTACCCCAGCAAAGAATCAAGGTCTTTAGGAGAGGAGGAGAGATAATGGTGAATGGGTGGGGTACAGTAGCACAGTGGTTATGTTACTGGACTAGTAATCCAGAGTAATCTAATGATCTGGAGTTCAAATCCCACCAGGGCAGCTGGGGAATTTAAATTTAATTAAATAAATCTGGAATAAAAGGCTAGTTTCAGTAATGGTGACCATGAAACTACTAATTGTTGTAAAAACCTATCTGCTTCACTAATATCCTTTAGGGAATTGAATCTGGCACCTTTACCTGCTCTGGCCTACATTGGACTGAGGACCCACAATAATGTGGTTGATTCTAAACTGCCCTCTGAAATGGCCTAGCAAGCCACTCAGTACTATTCAAGAAGGCAGCTCACCACCACCTTCTCAAGGATAATTAGGGATGGGCAATAAATTCTCGCCAGCGACACCCACATCCCGTAAATGAATAAAAACAAAGAAAATGTCAAGCACAATAAGTTTCCAAGAAATTAAGGATATTTCAGGAGAGTGTGCATGTAGCAAATTCATTCAGAGGTTTCCAGGCCCAAAAGAAAACTTGCTCTAAAACCACCTTTTTAAGACTCTTGCAATTTCTTTTCGAAAGAGGTTCTGTGGCATTATTGATTCTTCTGCAATGAGCCAGATATAGACTTGATTGCATTTTGGGGAATAAAAAGCTTTTTTGGGAATGATGCAGCTGCTGCACTAACAATCAGTGCTGCGGAGCGGGGGCAGGAAGGGATGAGCCTCCTTCAAGCAGTATTGATTGGCAAAAGGGTTTCAGTGCCTCCCAGGCATGTGTAGAGGTTTCCTAGCACCTTCTGGTGGCCCATTACAGAGATCATTTGTGGTAGTTCTGTGCCCACCTCGGCAGCCATAAGGCACGCCAGATGGGTAAAAAAGGAAGCAAAAATTACAGAAGGAGGGGAATTTTTCTGAGGAATGAATTTCTCTATGAATTAGAGAAAGTTTTAAACTTTTCAAAAATATTTTAATACTACATGTTTCCAAATATCATTGGGTAAAATCCAGTCCAATCTCATGGGATGAAAAGTATCGCACCTCTGCAGTTTCTAAAGGTCCGAGGTGAAAGTAGCCTGAATATGCTCACCCCAGTTTCTAGTCTGCTTGGGCCCGTGTGCACAAAACTGCCCCCAAATTCAGGAATAATTGGCACTAACTTTGCAATCTCGCCCAAAGTTGAGAAATGTAACACTGCCCCAACCTCAGAAAAGTGTATCGAGAGCAGGTGTCCAGACAGGGGAAGGTTTAAAGCTGAAAAGTGCCTGAAATGCAAATAAAAGTGTTCCTTTTGTCAGCATTAACATCCCTCACCTTGGTGAGCACAGTTATTCTCTATGTTTGCCCCCTCTTCCACAACTAAAAAAAGGGTTCAAAAAGTGAGTGGAGTTTGCAGAATCATAGCAGAAGATAAAAAAAATTCCAACAAAAAAACTATGAGCAGCCCAGTGACGACAGAATTGTTTGGAACTGTTGACAGTCTGAAGATTAAACTCAACAAAGGCCAGTGCTTTACAAAAAACAACTTGTGGTCGCTGACTCTTAGGCCCCAGTGCATTGCAGAGCCATTGCCAGTCAGCAATTTATTTCACAAAAAACTCCTGTCCCTGACACACATCCCTACTTAATCAGCATTGCTGTCAAACCAGTCTAAGAAAACACAAGCACAACACAAAATGTCAGCGTGCATTCTTGTTCTTTGGTGCACCCTTGTGGAGGAATCTGACATGTGTAAATGTTGCTACTTATATTCCTAATTACTGAAAGCAAAACCACTTTGCTTGAGGCCCCAAGGCCCTATTTCACAGCACATATGCCATCACTACAATAACTAAGTCAAAAGGTGATGCAAGTAAGCCTTTGTAATATCAGCTGTAGACAGAAATTCCTAATAAGCATAAACCATCTCTTACAGGTTCCATTCTTTTCTGTTGTACCTGGGTCATCCTTCTAACTCTGCCCGGGAGCTGAAAATTACCAGGTTCTGTAAAATAATTAGCGAGTTTGCACTAGAGTATCGAACCACCAGAGAACGGGTACTACAGCAGAAGCAGAAACGAGCTGCCTATCGAGAGAGGAACAAGACAAGGGGCAAAATGATCACAGAGGTATGTTTATTTAAGAGGATTAACTTTCTATCTCCAGTATTACAATGGATTCTGCAAATTAATGCAGTTTTAATAAAGCTCAGCATTATTTGTAGGGCTAGGTTTTTCATCCATTGAACAGAAATTCTAGCACATGTCCGGCTTTTTTCTCCCCAGTTATTCAATGGGTCTTAGTTTGCCACTGGGATAAGACAGCTGGATTTGGTCATGTAAATGCTGGAAGATGGCATATGGAGTTCAGACAAATTCAATCTAAAAGCAACCAATCACTGTGCTAGAACAGATAGGTTTGATGCCTATTTGATGTTGGACTTCAGGCCTCATTTGTATCAGACTAGCAAGTCCCCCACCATTAACGTCCTGGGGAGTTCATCATTGACCCGAAACTCAACTGGACCAGCTGCATAAGTGCAGGTCAGAGGTTGGGTGTTCTGTGGTGAGTGGTTCACCTCCTAACTCCCCAAATTTTCTCTACCATCTACAAGGCACAAGCCAGGAGTGTGATGAAATACTCTTCTCTTGCCTGGTTGGGTGCAGCTAAAAACAACACTTAAGAAGCTCAACACCATACAGGACAAAGCAGCCAGTTTGATCAGCACCTCATCTGCCAGTTTAAACACTCACTCCCTCCACCACCACTACCATATTGTTGCTATAGTGTGTACTGTCTACAGGATACACTGCAGCTACTCACCAAGGCTTTTCTGACAGCATCTCCCAAATCTGTAACCTCCACTAGAAGAACAAGGGCAGAAAATGCACAGTAACACCACCACCTCCAAGTTCCCCTCCAAAACACAGTTAGTTCATCACAGCTGGATCAAAATCCTGGAACTCCCTATCTTTTTTTTATTTGTTTCATGGGTAATGGAACGGCGATATAGTTCAAAGTCAGGATGGTGTGTGGCTTGGAGGGGAACTTGCAGGTGGTGGTGTTTCCATGATTGGCTGCCCTTGTCCTTCTAGGTGGTAGAGGTCGCGGGTTTGGAAGGTACTTCACGGCACTCTGGGTATACCTACACCACAAGGACTGCAGGGTCTCAAAGGCAACTCGGGATAGCAATAAATGCTGCTCTTGACAGTGATACCCGCACCCTAAGAATGAATTTTTTTTTTTTAAATTGTGCCTTTGGGGGACTGGGAGCAGTGGTGGGTGAATCAAATTTGGTGCCTAATAGGATACATACAACAGAGTTTTGGAGGAGCTGATGTTTCTGGAAGGTGGAGAAAGGGAAGTTGGCAAGAAAGCATTGGTGTAATTAAGTTGACAAAGGCATCAATAAAGTTTTCTCAAACGTATGGGCTGAGGTAGAACAGAGGTGGGCAAAGTTCCAGAAGTAGACAAAAGATATTGGGAGCTTAGCTTGGGGATTGAATAGGCCAGCATAATTGCAAACAGGTTCAACCTGACATAATGTGCAAGGAGGGGGACTGATGGTAAGACTTTGGTCTTCCTAATACTTAGCCGGAGAAGTTACCAATACCCTCATGGAGCAGTCTGCTGGTGCTTTTGGGGAGGGTTTAAGCTAACTTGGTAGGGGGATGGGAAGCAGGATGTAGCATTATAAAGGAGAAACAAGGTGCACAAAGGATTGGGAGAGACAGATAGCACTAGAGCAAGAAATAGTAAGATATTAGGTTGGTTCAGACAAAGGGAGAATGCAACAAGGTCTAAATTAGGTTTACAGTGCACGTATGTAAATGCATGAAGTATGATAAATAAGGTTGGTGAGCTGCAGGTACAGAGAGCCACATGGGAATATGATGCTGTGGCAATAATGGAGAACTGGCACAAGAAAGGACAGGACTAGTTACTAAATATTCCAGGATACAGGGTGTTCAGGAAAGATAGGGAAGGAAAGAAAGGAGGAAGGGTGGCAGTATTGGCAGAATACTGAAGAGTATTCTGAAGAGAGGAGATGTCCTGGAGGGATCATAGGCAGAAATTGTTGGTTAGAGTTAAGAAACATTAGAGGTACCATAACACCATTGGGTGTATACTATAGGCCACTAACTGGTGGCAAAGATACAGAGGAGCAAATTTGTAGGGAAATTACAAAAAGATGCAAAAACTATAGAGTAGTGATAATGAGGGACTTTAGTTATCCTAATATAGACTGGGGTAGTAATTGTGTAAAGAACAGAGAGGGGGAAGAGTTATTATCTTGATCAGTATGTTTCCACTCCAACGAGGAAGGAGGCATTGCTGGATCTGGTACTGGGAAATGAAGTGGATCATGTGTCAGTCGGGTAATATTTAGTGGACAGTGATCATAGGATCATAAGATTTAGATTAGCTATGGAAAAAGACAAGGAACAATCTGGACTCAAAATTCTTAACTGAAGGAGGACCAATTTCAGTGGGTTGAGAACAGATCTGTCCCAAGTAAATTTAAATGGGAGATTGGCAAGCAAAACTGTAGCGGAAGGATGGGCTGCCTTTAAAGAGGAGATGGTTCAGCTACAGTTGAGGTACATTCCCATGAGGGGAAAGCTAAGGCAACCAAAGCCAGAGATCCCTGGATGGTGAAAGAAATAGAGAGTAAAATGAAGCAGAAAAAGCATGTGTATGACAGATATCAGGTTGATAATGTAAGTGAGAACTAGGCTGAATATAGAAACTTCAGAGAGGAAGTGAAAAAGAAAATAAGAGGGGGCAAAGACAGAGTATGAGAAGAGACTGGCAGCTAACATAAAAGGGAAACCAAAAGTCTTCTTTAGACATATAAATAGTAGAAGGATAGTAAGAGGAGAGGCAGGACCAATTAAGAACTGAAAAGGGGATCTATGCATGGAAAAGCTGAGATGCTAAATGAGTACAGTAAAAGTTTTGTTATCCAGCATGTGCTAGACCTGAGAGGTGCTGGATAATCAAAAATTCCAGTTAATCAAGAGTTGTACGCGGAAATCGGGGAGCAAAACGCATCTGACTACAGGGACCAAGAATCCCATTATAGTGAATGGGGAACCAGTTACTGAGGCAAGGTAGCATTTCCACCCACCTTAATTCCCATGAATTTTTGGTGGTTCAACCTGATAGATTGTGAAGTCTTCCAAGCAGCTTCCTGCTGTCTGACTAGGTTGGTTCTGGTACCATTGAATGCCCCTTGAGCTCTAATGTCAACAACCAACGCACGGGGAAGGTCAGCCTCAACATTGCAGATTCAAGAGATGGAAAGTCTCTGCCTTTCCTGTTGTCACTCAACCGAGCAGAGGTGAAGCCATGGGGCACTGGTACTGCCTGCCGCACCTTACCGAGCCCTATCACCTGCCGTTGTCTGCATGGAGATCGGGCCTTCCGTCCCAAAGTTATTGCCAGAGGATCGAAGGGTACCCATTGGGAAAGCCAATTTTTTATTTTCCCTTAATCCTTTGGGGTCGGTGCACCAATATACCTGTAATATACGTGAGAATGCACTAGGAAAAACTCGGCCCAGGAAAGCTGTAGGAGATTTTGGGAATTCCAGATCATAGTGCTTGCTGGTAGGTAAAATATCAGTTAACAACACTTTTACTGTACTTTGCATCTGTCTTTATCAAGGAAGAAGATGCTGCCAAAGTCATTGTGAAAGAGGAGGTAGTTGAGATACTGGATGAGCAAATATTGATAAAGAGACAGGTTGTCCTTAAATTTGATAAGTTAGCAGGACTGGATAGAATGCATGCGAGGATGCTGGAAATTGCAGAGTTACTGGCCATAATCTTCCAATCCTCCTCAGATACAGGGGTGGTGCCAGAGGACTGGAGAATTGCAAATGTTACACCCCTTCAAAAGAGGTTGTAAGGATAAACCCAGTAACTGGCTGGTGGGAAAGGTTTTAGAAACAATAATGTGGGACAAAATTAATGGTCACTTGGACAACTATGGATTAATTAAGGAAAGTCAACACAGATTTGTTAAAGCAAATTGTGTTTAACTAACTTGATTGAGTTTTTTCATAAGGTAACAGAGAGGCTTGATGAGGGAAATATGATTGCTGTGGTGTACATGGCCTTCAAAAAGCTGTTTGATCCATAATAGGCTTGCCAGCAAAGTTGAAGCCCTTGGCATAAAAGGCACAGTGGCAACATGGATATGAAGTTGGTTGAGTGACAAGAAACAGAGAGTAGTGGTGAATGGTGGTTGTTAGGACTGGAGGAAATTATATTCTGGGGTTCCCCAGGGATTGGTACTGGGACCACAGCTTTTCTTGATATATATTCATGACATTTACTTGGGTGTACTGGGCACAATTTCAAAATTTGCAGATGACACAAAACTTGGAAGTATTGTGAACTGTGAGGAGGATAGTGATAGACTTCAAGAGGACATAGACAGGCTGGTGAAATGGATGGACAGATGAAGTTTAATGCAGAGAAGTGTGAAGTGATTCATTTTGCTAGGACGAATGAGGAAAGGCAATATAAAATAAAGGGTACAATTTTAAAGGGGGTGCAGTAACAGCGGAACCTGGGGGTATATGTGCCGTAAATCATTGAAGGTGGCAGGGCAGGTTGAGAAAGCGGTCAAAAAGGCATATGGGATCCTGGGCTTTATAAATAGAGGCATAGAGTACAAAAGCAAGGAAGTTATGATGAACCTTTATAAAACACTGGTTTGGTCTCAACTGAGGTATTGTGTTCAGTTTTGGATACCACACTTTAGAAAGGACATGAAGGCTTCAGAAAGGATGCAGAAAAGATTTGCAAGAATGGTTCCAGAGATGAGGAGATCGAATCTTGGTTTTCAAAAGGGAATTGGATAAGCATCTGAAGAGAAAAAAATTGCGGGGCCACGGGGAAAGGGCAGGGGAGTGGGACTAGCTGAGTTGCTCTCACCGAGAACTGGCATGGCCATGATGGATAGAATGGCCTCCTTCTATGTAACCATACTACAATTCCATGATTCATCCAAAACCTGATGGCAGAGAAACAACCAGACAATACAGATGCAGTGAGACAGTCAAATGAGCAGCTATAGAGGTTGTGCTATATTTCTAAGGTATATATGGAAAATGACTCCGTGGGCTGAATTTAGTGCGGCCGTTTGGAATACGAGTGGAGGCATGGGGCGCCAGAGAATGGCATCGGATGCATCTGCCCAAAAACCCAAAGTTGTGACGTTGGTTCTGGATTTAGTCAGCGGCGGGAAAGCACCAAGGTGACCTCGCTGCCCTGACAAGACAGGAGTGTAATTTGAACTGTAGAACAGTTAGTTTGAATACATTAGCATGTAATTGTAAGTGATTCAATGGGGGGGTGGGGGGGCTTCGTATTAAGTGGCCCTCGTGTGTCTTCAGAATCCCAGCCATTGAAAGTTGGCGAGGCCTCAGTGCTGCGACGTGTAGGCAGTCTTGACCAGCACTGCATAGGGGAAGAGGGGAGAGCGAAGACCATTGTTGGCCTACAGTGCTGTGTGCCCTGCAAGAGTGAGCAGGGTTTCGGATGCTCTGCAAAGTGGGGGCTTGGTTTTGGGTGGCTCTTTTGGGTGGCCAAACTGTTGAGTGAGAGGGTTGGATGCCAATACTGCTGGGTGAGAGGGTCAACTATCAGCAAGGGTAGACACTGAGGCCCATCAGGGAGTCTGCTAAGAGAAGTAGCAAAGGGAAAGCTGCCAAGGACAGTGGTCTGGAAGCCTACAGATCACCTGGCATGGTTCCATACACCCTACCTTTTTAGACCCCCGTGGCGTGATGCAGCGTCTCCTTTGGAGGGAGGGCCAGGGTTCAGCTGTGCCTGCCTGTGAAGCTCCATGACGAGAGCAGCAGCAACCAGCCACACCAAGAAGGGCCCATCTACACCGGAATGTGTACTGAACTCGAGTCAGCTACCTCTAAATGTCCGAGCATCATTGTCAGCAAAGACTACGCCTCTCCAGGGAGGCCGTCACCGTCTTATATGCAGGACGAGTTACGACCTATGGGATTTGGTGCTCACCCTATGCCCGTGGCATTGAACATCACCATGGCACTTAACTTTTACGCATTTAGATCATTCCAAGGATCCACTGGGGCCATGTGTGGTACCTCTCAGGCATCAGTTCACCACTGCATCAAGGAGATGACCAATGCCCTTTCAAGTGGGCCTACAACTATGTGCGCTACCTAACAGTCAGGCCAAGAGGACCATCTGATTTGGGGCCATCGCTAGATTCCTTCAGGTTCAAGGTGTGATAGATTACACGTATGTGGCCATTAAGGCTCCATCGGAGCAGCCAGCCGCCTTCATCGACAGGCAGGTCTTCCAATCCATCAATGTTCAACTGGTCTGTGACCACTGAAAGCATTTTCTGAAGGTGTGTGCCCACTTCCTGGGAAGCAGCCATGATGCCAACATACTCTGGCAGTCCCTGGTGCCACAGCTTTTCAGGCCCTCCCACTTATCTTCAGGGCTGGATTCTCAGTGACAAAGGCTACCCGTTGAAGACATGGCTTCTGATGCCTGTGAAGAACCCTCGCAATGCAGCGAAGGAGAGGTACAACACTTGTCTCGGCTCCACCCAAGCGACCATCAGGCAGGCCATTGGGCTTCTGAAGATGAGATTCCGCTGCCTCAATCAATCCGGTGGAGCCCTGCAGTATGCCCCAGTGAGGGTTTTGTGTATCGTGGTGGTCTGCTGTGCTCTGCACAATCTAGAACTGCAGAGAGGCAAGCCCTTGCATGATGAGGACATGATTAGGTCAGGCACATTGAGCGATGGGCCAAGGAAGTAAGAGACAATCTCATACTTACCTGCTTTCAGCCACCATGATGGCCTCTCAGAGTAAAATCAATAAAGACTCACCTCAATACATGTAGTCTGTCACCTCCTTTCTGTTTGTCTTCCATGTGTAGTGCACAGCTGAACCACACACTATGGCCCATGGGAGATGCTAATCAAATGAGGGCTGTGTCCATATTGGCATTCAGTAAGGAGGAAGGGAGAAGTCAACAGCTCATAATTAAGGCATGATGGAATAATCATTTTCCACTATGGAAGTTAATTCAAAAGCAAAAGAACTTTATATGAGAAAACAAATGTCAAAAGTCAAACACCCGTGAAACCCCAAGTATCTCCAGGTAATTTTCTTTATACGTTTGCGAGTGCTTCTATGAGGAGTGAACCTATTGCTAGCAGCTTGGCTGGAGGCAGGCTGCTGATCAGACCACCACGATACGCGAAACCCTCGCAGGGGCATACTGCAGGGCTCCACCAGATCGATCGAGACACAGGAATCTCATCTTCAGCAGCCCAATGGCCTTTGATGACTTTGGCAGCTGTCCTCTGCTGCCTGAGGCCTGGAGGACCCCAGCTGCCTGGGGGTTTCCTGCATAGGTACACGACTCTCCTCTGGCATCGCGGCTACTGGCGCTGGGCTCACTGGCAGAGGGGCTAAGGAGCCAGTGTCCACTCTTGGACCACACTGAGGGGAGCCCCCAGATATGGAGGTCAGTCTCTCTTCCTCCTTTTCAAGGCTCACTTGAACCTCCCTGCTGACCAGAGAAGGATGAGGAACTGGAGAAGACTCCAGGCATCGCATCCTCCTCTTACCTTGCTACTGCTGCATCGAGCTCATGGTGTGCAGGTCTGCGCGCATTTATGGGATCCAGCTGTCCATGAGGGTTGCCAACCTCTTGATGGAGGAATCCATGTGCTCACATGCCTGAGACGAGGCAGTAGTCATGGCATGGATGGACTCCTCCATCGTCTGCTCATGGCTGAGCATTGCCTCTGGCACCTCCGCTAGATGTTGTTTAACCTCTCTCTGCAACTCCAGCATACCTTGTGCTGTCGACAGCAGAGGCTCATCATAGGCCTGGCCATCCACAGTCCTCTGACTGTCAGCGGCCTCGGCTATTTCAGCATCAACCAGTTGCTCTTGCGCGTGTGCGGTGCTCTCACCAGCATGTGACCCTGCTTCTATAGCCGAACGGAAACCCACCAAGATGAAAGTATCTGCACTGGTGGAAGATGCAGGAGAGCCATGGGACAGTGCATCCTCTGACTCTGGATTCTCTTTAGATGTGGAATTATGTCCCCCTTCTACTAGCATCTCCTGGAGAACCCCAACCTGCATGAGAGAAAACAAATGTGTGGGTTAGGATTAAGATCTCAACATGTCAGCCATGTGTGATGGGGGTCTCCAGAGGTGATATGTCTGTCGATTGAAGACAATCCTCACTCTCTTGTGCTGAGACTCCAGTCTCACCATCCACCATTGTGCAGCCACCCTGGGTCGCCGCTAGTTCAAGTGCTTCCTCCTCAGCCATGGAGAGAGGCCTGATGTCTGCGATGCCTCCGCCAGTCCTGGATGTCTCCCTGTTGTTATGGGCCCTCTTCTCATGCAAGTGGAAAGAGGGAGATAGTCATACTTGGCAGAGCGATCAACATGACAGTTCTGCTAGTGGCAGCCCCTCGTCCCCTATTGGGGTAACACATATAGTTCACACTCTTGTCTGCTCTCAGGGGAGTTAATGAGGGTGAGCTGTGAAAGATGGTGGCCTGTGGCCGAGATACAGCCATGCATCTGGCAGGATGTCATGACGCTTAACCCCCTTTGCCAGCATCTTTGTGGTGCCTCCCTCCTCATGTCCCACACCCTCCTATGTAGCCACCATGCAAAAAGGAGAGAAGGAGAACTCACCTTGGCAGAACGAAGGAGGTTGTTGGCCCCCTTGTGGCGCTTTACCCGTGTCCTGGGAGAGACCCCATTGCTGCTGACCACCTCTGCGATCTCCCTCCAGGCTTGATTGGTCAAGCAGGAGGACCTCTTCTTGCCATCAATGGGGAAGAGGACCTCCCGCCTTTCCCTTGCAGCCTGGAAGAGAATCTGAAGGGAGGCAGCGCTAAACTGTGGAGCTACATAGCATCTTCCTTCAGCCATGGTTGCTCCAGGTTCACGTACAGCTCCTTGTCTATCAGGCAGCAGAGGGCACTCAGGAAGGCACTATTTTACACCAGGCAGGAGTGAATGTAGGGCTGACAGGCCTTTAAATGGGCGGCACAGTGGCGCAGTGGTTAGCACCGCAGCCTCACAGCTCCAGTGACCCGGGTTCGATTCTGGATACTGCCTGTGCAGAGTTTGCAAGTTCTCCCTGTGTCTGCGTGGGTTTCCGCCGGGTGCTCCGGTTTCCTCCCACCTCCAAAAGACTTGCAGGTTGATAGGTAAATTAGCCATTATAAATTGCCCCTCGTGTAGGTAGGTGGTAGGAGAATGGTGGGGATGTGGTAGAAAATATGAGGGTAGTGTAGTGTTAGTATAACTGGGTGGTTGTTGGTCGGCACAGACTCGGTGGGCCGAAGGGCCTGTTTCAGTGCTGTAACTCTAAATGAAAATAAAATAAATATGGTGCCAGCACCTGTTCCGGCATCATCCGATGCTGTATTTGGCATCTCGCATCCACCCCCGCTGAGTGATTGGCTGAACCCTGTGCCTCCATTATAATAAAAGCAAAATACTGCGGATGCTGGAAACCTGAAACAAAAACAAGAAACGCTGGATTCACTCAGCAGGTCCGGCAGCATCTGCGGAAAGAGAAGCAGAGTCAACGCCTCGGGTCAGTGACCCTTCTTCGGAACTCAGTTCCGACTCAGAGTTCCGAAGAAGGGTCACTGACCCGAGGCGTTGACTCTGCTTCTCTTTCCGCAGATGCTGCCGGACCTGCTGAGTGAATCCAGCGTTTCTTGTTTTTGCCTCCATTATAATAATTGGCCACTCACCGCATGATTGCAATGGGCCAGCTGCAAACATGACAAGAGGGGACGGTGCCCACTTCCAGGTCCGCCACTGGGTCCCACGACGGGCTCACTAAATCCAGCAGGTAATGTCACAGGGACAGCATATAGATGAGGAAGATAAATAGAACTTTAAAGAAATAAACAGTTTTGTTTGATTGTTCCCTCTGTAAATGCAATTTCACTATGAGTGATTATTTAAGGTTTGATTCCTCTTCAACAGCTACATGCTACGTTTTGACTGGTCTAAATAAACAGCAGGGGAAATTAAGGGGCAGATTAGTCCAGACTCCTTTCACACTTTCTAGATAAAGTCTCCAGATTGGTGTTGACTTCATAGCTGCCCTTTCAGAAAATATTGAGTAACCTCACAGAGAGGATTTGGGCTTCTACCTGCAGTGAGAGCTGTAACACTCTTTATGCTCACCTGAGATAAACAATAACATTTTTCAAGAATAAATGGTCGGCCACCTTCTGGGAGAGACAGTGGCGTAGTGGTAATGTCACTGGACTAGTAATCCAGAGGCCCAGGTTAATGTCCTGGGAACATGGGTTCGAATCCCACTATGGCAGCTGGTGGAATTTAAATTCAATCTGGAATTGAAATTGTTGTAAAAACCCAACTGGTTCACTAATGTCCTTTAGGGAAGGAAATCTGCCTTCCTTATCGGTCTGGCCTATATGTGACTCCTGACCGTAAGCAATGTGATTGACTCTTAACTGCCCTCTGAAATGGCCCACCAAGCCACTTAGTTTTCAAGGGCAATCAGGGATGGGCAACAAATGCTGGCCTTGCCAGCGACGCCCACATCCCATAAAAGAATAAAAACAAACTTGAAAATTCTGTTGGTGAAATTGGTGCAAAATCGTACATTTATCTGAAACAAGATCCTTTTTCCATGAGTGATGGAGCTGGACTGAGGGTTATGTTCATTGGCTTGATGTGATGTGAACAGAGAAAGAAATGATATTCTATGTTGACATTTGTCCACTGAGGCAGGCCCGAAGTGTAATATCGGCTACAAAGCTTCCAGATAGTAGGTGTTTACCACGATTCCTGCACCCTGTTGATGAAATGATCAGTGCTATTTAAAAAAAAATTAATTGAAGTAGGAATGTATGGTCATTATATTGAAAATATAAGCACCATTAAAATTAATCCTTAAAAGTAGTTTTCAGAGTGGAAAATACATATCATGGCAAAAACAGTTATTGTTAGGCATCAATATATAAGCGGATGATGGAAATCTGAAATAAAGACAAAGTGGTGGAAATACTCAGCAGGTCTGGCAGCATCTTTGGAGCGAGAAACAGAGTTAACGTTTAAGGTCAATGATGAAAGGTTATTGCCCTTGAAAACAAAGTGGCATGATCTATGTTTTCCTCTCTCCACAGATGCTGCCAGTATTTCCAGCATTTTCTGTTTTTATTTGCTGTTAGGCACCACCACAGGGCTATCACTTGCAGAATTGATGTCCTGTTATCCTCAACCAGTTGGAATAAATTCTGCATTCCATACATTGAGAGATCAGTTTATTCACTTGGTTTCATTGCTTTTTGCTCTATGGTTGTTTAGGAATGGAAATTTTTCAGTAGCTGTAAACATCAACAATGTCCCTACCCCAAGTATTTGATTTCCTTTCTTATGAGTGACAGTAAAGACCCAGTGAAGAGACAATGTGGGTATTATTATTGAAAAGTTTTTAAGTGACTCCTGTATTATTTCTATCACCAGAGCCTTGTAGAAATTCTTCTAGCCCGGGATGTTTCAAGGCTAAGCCTTGAGGCACTGAACTGAAACATGCTGGAAGAATCTCTGCAAGGCGTTGCAGACTGGATGAAGGCAAAAGTCCGAGGGATCAAATGTATGTAATATAAATGCACACAATTTGGGATTTGGAATGTAAAACTGGTACAAATCATTTTGTAACAAGAAGTATGATATTTTTATCTAAAGTGTTTTAATGTTGATGCAATTTAGTTTGTATTGTAGCCCAGCTAGGTCAGAATGAAGAGATACCACACTGTTCATTGCTATCTATGCTTTAAATGGAAAAGTTTAGCATCAACAGTACCATTTGAGGAATCTTTACCATTTTGGAGAAGTCAATCTAGCTGTCAGTAACTGGAATTAATTGAACCACTGTAGTGGAAATGCTGACAAGTTCTCTGAAAGTTTTGTAATCTAACAGCAATTGAAAGAAATGAATGTGCAATGCGGGAGGCTGACCTATGCAAGTGTTCTGTTTCTAAGGGCTTTGGCCTCCTGGTCTGCATGAAGTCATCTTTTAGAGTCCCCAAGTACCACTGACATTCTGGATGTGCACTGGGGAGGTCTGCATAGTAGCTTGGCAATGCAGATCAAAGTGAGCTTCTAAGTGGTGAATTATGGGCTTGTATTTCCTCTCTTGAGGGCTTGAATATATATTCAAGAGGCCAGGGTTACCTTATCAGATTATAATGTCTTGGTAACTGAAAAGTCAGTGAAAGGCAAGTTAATGTCATAGGAATATGTAATAATTACAAATTCTGAGATTCTGGCATAGACTGCAATGTTGTGACTGGATTGCAAGCTATTTTTTTCTCCCAAGACGCCATCAAAACTGAACCTCTCGGTGCCAATTTTGGTTTAGGTATAGGATCACTGTAGTAAGTCTGAAATATTCCTTGGATAAACACCAAGAAGAAGCTGAGGGAACTGAGATGCAACAACTGGAAACCTAAGCAACATGATCTAGGTCCACCTATTATTTTGTAACATAAACATAAAAGATCAGAGAAAATTAGTTTCAGATTAGTGTCCACACTCAGTGCCAAGCCTTCCACAGAAATTAAGACTAATTTTGTGACTTAAACTAAGGATAAGGAAGTCACATAAATTACAATGCTATTACCTCCCAGTTGACTGCTTTGAGGGTATCGGTACGGCCATCTAATTGAAACAGTGGATGTGCAAATACTCATTTATTATGCTTATTTTTTAAACCTGCCTCAGCTAACAATTTTTCAGTGAAAAGTTTTTTGTTTTCCAAAATATGTTGAGCTAACACAGCTGCTAATATTAAAGACCGAAAAACTCTCATCATGATTAATTTCAGCCAGTGACAGCAAGACTATGGCAACCATTGCTACATCATTTAGAAGTTAAGTTATGCAAGCAGTGGTAACTGCTGAAAGCTGTCCCTGTGTGCTCTGGAGAGTAATGTAAGCAGCTTCATATATTGTGAGCTGGAAAATTATCGTTATTCCTGAGTCACAACCTCTGACTAGCCTTAAAGCAGTCCTTGTCTTCAATTGGTACCATCACATATATCTCCAATACTGAAACTGCCTCCAACAAACTGGAGTTTTCTTTTTCATGCTTTTCCCATGTAGCAACTCAGAAATGTTTGTAAATTCCATATTCTAACACATAAGTATTCCTTTCATTTCCAAGATTAATCTTCTAGTACCCCTCTAACTCTTCTGACTCAGGTACTAGAGAAAGATGGTCATTAGATAACTCCCTCTATTGCAGCCCTTCTAGGCTTCTCTATTGTATTCATACTATTGTGTTCATTGTTCTGAGCTTTCTTCACTTGATCATCCCAAGCTTCACACGTCATGTTCTACATCCTCTTCTTCTATCCTCACTGATGCAATCCAAGAACAGTAATTATTCTTTCCCAGAACCTGTAAATATTCATATCCTTACCTCCCTCAATCTTCCCTACCTCTACAGTTGACAGGCTTTTAAAAACCAAGCTCGGCATGGCCTAGACACTCCATTGTGACGTACCTCATTTTCTCCCTGACTCATTTCAATCTTGTTGGTGTCCTATATGATCAGACCTGATTTTCCAAACCAAACACCAACAGTAACTCATTCATTTTGAATGGTTTAACATTAACAATTGATTAGCCAGGCCTTTGATTTAGGTTTCTTAGTTTGCAAGATCTTTCTATCTACCATCCACAAAATAACTTCTCAGCTTAGAAAGCCTATTAGATTTATTAGCAACTGACCTGTTATACTAAAGGTGGAGTCGTGGTTTCTACTTTGCTAACAGGGAACAAAAAAGACTTCCAAATTTTTGTGGTATCCCAGAATTGGTTGGTTTTTTTTCTCTGAGTTGAGTGTACACTGTACTTGCTCATACACAAGCTTAGACACAATACTGTGCTGTGTCAAACTAGCTCAAAAATACTCCCTCGAACAACATTTCTCTCTGTACTTTTTTTGTAAGCATTAGCCATGCATTTACGTATACAAAAATTATAAAACGATTACAATAATTTCTCATTCTAGCCTATCATTCCATATCCAATTCTAGAATCCTAGAAAAATTATGGCACAGAAGGAGGCCACTCAGCCCATCGTGTCCGTGCTGGACGAAAAAAACTAGCCGCCCAATCTAATCCCACGTTCCAGCACTTGATCCATAGCTTGCCCGGTTACAGCACTTCAGGTGCATGTCCAGGTACCTTTTAAAAGAATTGAGGGTTTCTGCCTCCACCACCATTCCTGGCAGTGAATTCCAGACACCCATCACCCTGTGGGTGAAAAAGCTTTTCCTCATGCCCCCTCTGATCCTTCTACCGATCAATTTAAATCTGTGCCCCCTGGTAATTGACCTCTCCGCTCGTGGAAACAGGTCCTTCCTGTCTACTCTATCGAGGCCCCTCATAATTTTGGACACATCAATTAAGTCACCGCTCAGCCTCCTTTGTTCTAAGGAAAACAACCCTAGCCTGTCCAATCTTTCCTCATAACTGCAATTTTCAAGCCCTGGCAACATTCTTGTAAATTTCTGTACTCTGTCCAGAGCAATTATGTCCTTCCTGTAATGTGGTGAACAGAAGTGTATGCAATACTCCAACTGTGGCCTAACCAGCGTTTTATACAGTTCCAGCATTACATTCCTGCTTTTGAATTCTATACCTCGGCCAATAAAGGAAAGCATTCCATATGCCTTCTTCACCATTCTATCTACCTGTCTTGCCATCTTCAGGGAACTGTGGACATGCACTCCAAGGTCTCTCACTTCCTCTACCCCTCTCAATATCCTCCCATTTATTGTGTACTCACTTTGTTTGCCCTCCCCAAATGCATTACCTCACAGCTATCTGGATTGAATTCCATTTGCCACTTTTCCGCCCATTCAACCAAACCATTGATATCTTTCTAGAGTCTACGGCAATCCTCTTCACTATCAACTACAAGGCCAATTTTTGTGTCATCAGCAAATTTCCCAATCATGCCTCCCACATTTAAGTCCAAATCATTAATATATACCACAAACAGCAAGGGATCCAACACTCAGCCCTGTGGAATGCCACTGGAAACCACTTTCCATTCTCAAAAACATCCATCGACTACTCCCCTTTGCTTCCTATCACTGAACCAGTTTTGGATCCAACCTGCCACATTCCCCTGTGTCCCATGGGCTTTCACTTTACTGACCAGTCTGCCATGTGGGACCTTGTCAAATGCCTTATTAAAATCCATGTAGACCACTAATACTGCACTACCCTCATCATTCCTCCTTGTTACTTCCTCAAAAAACTTAATCAAGTTCGTAAGACATGACCTTCCCTTAACAAATCCATGCTGACTATCCCTGATTAATCCATGCCTGTCTAAGTGGCAGTTTATCCTGTCCTTCAGAATTGATTCTAATAATTTACCCACCACGGAGGTCAGACTGACCGGCCTATAATTATTTGGCCTATCCCTTGCACCCTTTTTAAGCAATGGTACAACGTTCGCAAACCTCCAATCGTCTGGTATCTCACCTCTATCTAGTGAGGATTTGAAGATGATCCTCAGCGCATCCATTATTTCCTCCCTGGCTTCCTTTCACAACCTGGGATGCAATCCATCCGGCCCTGGCGATTTATCAACTTTCAAGGATGTCAGACCCTCTAGTACTTCCTCTCTCATTATGCTTATTGTATCTAATATTCCACACTCCTCCTCTTTAACTACAGTGTCTGCATCAACCCTCTCCTTTGTGAAGACAGAGACATAAAACTCATTGAGAACCCAGCCCACATCTTCTGCATCCACACATAAGATCCCTTGTACATCTCTGATAGGTCCTTCCCTTTCCTTAGTTATCCTCTTGCTCTTAATGTACTGATAAAACATCTTCGGGTTTTCCTTGATTTTACCTGCCAATTTTTCATGTCCTCTCTTGGCTTTTCTAATATCCTTTTTTACTTCACCCCTGCACTTTCTATACTCCTCTAGGCTTTCTTAAGTATCAAATTTTTGTGATCGTCATAAGCTTTTTTTTTCTGCTTTAACTTACCCTGTAAGCTTCTAGTGCTGTTATATGTGAGAAGAATGTACAAAACACTTTATAAATCTGCAGGAACATTACAACACTGTGTAGCAAACCTCTTCAATTACAAGTACATAGTTGTTAACAAGTCTCATTCATTGTTTGCGGGGGGATTACAATCACGAGAACAATGTGGGCTACAAACCAAGGTGGATGTTTTACAAACTGAGGCGAGCAGTTAGAGAGACCAGCAATTTGGTCGTGTAATTCATTGTGTGCTTTTCCCTCCCAACTTGATGTGGAGCAAGTTAAAACCTTCTTTGGAGCTCTCATCTCATGGTCTGGTTGATCAACTCTCCCCAAACTCAACCCATCATCTGGCTCCGATGCATCTGCTTTTTCTCCCAGTTGTTTCTTCTTACTCTGTGCACTGTTACCCAACAGAACTCAATCAAAGAAATGATCATAACTTTTCAGCTGTCATGTGTGATTTGAATTAAGTTTGGCATTTGAACAATTTAAATTTTATACCAGAGAATATCAACAAGAACTACTGGGTCTTTAGTAAGTGTGTGGGTCAGGGTGACAGGCACAGGATTTGAACTTTCCTTGCTGCACTCAAGGGATTTCTGGCTCTAAAACTGAAGAATACATGCCCTGTCTGATTTCTTTTTTTAATTAGATACTAAATAGCAAAATGTCCGTCTCTGTTTCAACATTTGGCTCCAGGCTGGGTTACTCTGGTGAGGTCAGTGTGACCTAAAAGAAAGTGTTTGTTTGTTTGTTTTATAAGACTAAATGGCTGAGTTTAGTTCAGTGCAAGATTATTTTTGAATTACTCTTACCTTCTGATTTGCTTCAGTTATTTCAAATGCATTTGTCCACTGCACACTGACCCTTTGGTTAGTCGTATATCATGAATGCAAATATGTGGAAAACATTAGCCGTACAGCAAACATATTCAGTTCTTCCCAACAGAATGGATATATATAAGGGACTAAATGGGGTCGTGTCTTTCCAGTGGAAACGACATGTGCAAGAAGCACTCGTCAGAAAACGGCTACAACATTGTCGCACTGATTGACCAATGGTCTCCCATTCTGCGGGGGGTGCTGAGGTCACAATTCACCTCAATAGTTAATGGATTATTCCATTCTCCTTTTATTGACTACAACCATCCTGCAACTAGTAATAGTGCAGTCTGTCAGATTAAAAGAGCATCGTCATCCAAGTAAAATGGTGATGATGTCATTTTCCTGGAAATTTGTCAATGTTAAATGCAGAGTGACACAGTCTCATTACTGAACATCTTTGTTAAAAAAAAACAGGTTAGTGAATTAAAACATGATGTGTGGATGTTGGTTATGTGATGAGGGAAAAGCCCAGAGGCGATTAGGTTTCAATTTTCAGTGTTCACATAGGACTTGTAGATGAGGGAGACAATTTGGTCCATCGTGGCACATCCATCCAGAAAGGCCCTAACGTGTCTCTTTTGCATTATCCAATTGGCTTGCAAGAACTCAGTTTTTTACCAGCACAACTCCACCCATGTATTAATTACTCTGTGTGTGTGTATGTGTGTGTGTGTGTGTGTGTGTGAGAGAGAGAGGTGAATGTGAAGAAATTCCTGATATGTTAAATTTCCCTTTGTTAGTTTGAGCCTGTGTTCCCTAGTCCAACCCTTGCAGTTAAAGTAGTTTTCTCGTTTATCTTTTCCATACTGGTAAGTATCTTTAAAAAAAAACTCTCTAAGGTCACTGCTCAGTTGCCTCCTTTTAAGGCCAAAAAGCCCAGGGTTTTTTTTTTGGCACATGATCTGCCTTCTCTGTACTTTCTCCAAGACTCAATTGTTTCTCATATGACCTGGTGACCAGAACAGGATACCAGGAGTCTGACCAGAGTACTGCAGTTTGATCACAATCTCCTCTGACTTGTGGTCTACTGTTTTAGCTACATAGTTAAGCATTCTATGTTGCCTATGCCAGTTGCTGCTTTGCATTGGTTGAACATATTGAGTGTCAAGTGTTTTCCTCAAAAAGCACTGTAAAAGCATACTAAAACAGCAACAAAGAAGCATGTATGTTGGTATATTCATAATGTATGGTCCAAACGCAGAGTGACCTGTTTTATGTGAATCACCTATGAATGAAGGGGCAAGTAACCTTGCACATTGCATCCATTTAAGCCTATGGGGTCTCAAAGCCTAAATATTGATATTTTATATACATGTATAATATACATTTTAGCCATTAATCCATTGTAAATTTGGGTGACAGGAAGACAACAAAGCATTTTGGCCTCGATGAGCGGAAAGAAACCCATTTTATGTTGAAAGTCAGCAAGTTAACAGTCTAACTGAGGCATGTTTCTCTTTGCAAATTATTGCAGACAGCAAAATTCTCTACCGCAGCTGGTAGTACTGAGAGCAACCCAGCTCCTGAAACAACAGATCACCAGCTACAAGCAGATGAGGAGCATGAGAACATGAAAAATATTTTGACTGTACCAGAGCCACAGACTCGAAGGAGCAGAGGCAATAGATGTGAGCTCCGTTTCCACCTTTTCATTGGGAGGGGATCAGTCCATGCTGCTTTTGTTCAGTTTGTCTAGCCAGAGCATTTCAGCATTCTTCACATCTTGGTCTGTATAAATCCAACACAAATAGACTTATCAACTTACAGTGTGAATATAGGTGAAATTCTCCCCAGCTTTCCATCCTTTGGAAACATCCATCAAAATTTATTTCAGAATTTAGCACTGTTCTATTGCATCTTATTGGGTTCTTACAAGGAACAGTTTAAAATCCATTGGGATTGACAGCTGTAGAATTTAAGTTCCACACTATACAAGCAATTGTAGAATTTTCCTCAGACCTCAATTCTTGCCTTCCTCACCTAATAATACTGGTCCATGCTGAGATAACAATCCAAAGACAATGGTCACCCTCCAGTATCATGTGCAGTTGCTGCTTTTTTTTTTCATTTTCGAGTCAAGATAATGAGTATTAGCTGGCTATTTGATCATGGTGGGCATCATCGCCTAACTAGATCTTTCCCTCATCTGACATTCACAAACAAGTACTTTCATAACAGGGATGCTTGGACAGCGATCGGGGCAGGAACCTAGGCCGGCTTTTCTCTTTTCCATAGCACAGGGGCCCTGAGGCCAACGGTAACTCCTTACTGCCACCCTGGCTCAGATTTGCTAATTCTGAGCAGACTGAGCATGAAAAATAAAGCTACCTTATTTTCAGTCAACTCAATATTGAATAGTTGTCTTCCCAACTGAACCATTGTGGGGGGTGGGGGTTTCTCCCTGTAGAAGTTTTTGAACAGGATCTTTCCTAATCAATTTTTAGGAAAGATTACGAGCCAATTATTCTACAAAGGTTCGATTGCTAGATATATGGTAACCATCCTTTGACTGTATGAGGCAAAGAAAGGCTCAGGGTGTCTATCACATTGATAGTATTGCTTTTAAAATCCACAATCATTTAACACTAGTAGTCTTTATTTCTGATGATTATAGAGGGATGAGAATCTTGTTTTGGTGTTTATTGGATTCACTAGATTTGTGCAAACTTGTGCATACTTGCAACAAATACAAGATACAACTACTACAAACACCCAGATTAGCAGAAGTGTACTTTTGCCATCATGTTGGTCACAATATGCATTTCAAAAGTCTAGTACAGTAGCTGTTTTTAACATAACTGTTGTTTATTTTTTCCCTTTTGGTTCTTGCAGCTATTGGGAGGGTTAGTCCACCAAATCCTTCTGGCCCTAAAGATGAAGCAGCAAGTCCAGCTGATGATGCTACTGATGAAATCATGGACCGCCTGGTAAAATCCGTCACACAGAATCCCAATCAGAGGCCATCTACCCCCAAGGAACGCAAGAGATCAAGAGCGAACAGGAAATCTTGTGAGTATCTTTATCCTTAATGATTGGGGCTGGGGGGTGGAGCAGCTATGGAAGGAGTGATTATGTTTCCCCAAAACTTTGTAAGACTATGAAATTGAAGCAAATCTCCTTTTGTGCCATTGATTACTTATAGGATGAGACTGTTTTCATCAGAATCCTGACTATATAAGAACAGCCTCTTGTAATAATGGTAATACTTCCATGTAAGCATTCTTGAACCCATAAATTATTAAATTGTTTTTATTGAAATATCCCATATAGAAAAAATTAATGCAGGAGTTTTTTTTCTGTTATTTTAGACTGTCAGAACTTCTTCCACACTGATCTATCCAACCATAGCCACAGCATCTTCAGCAATGGCTTCTCTTCCTGCCCCTATTGGTATCACCATGTTTGGCTCGGTATCCACCTATGCCTGATTATATCTCTGTGCAATGCTTTGTAATATTTTTCTTTGTTAAAGGTGCTATATCATTGCAAGTTACACTATATAAATGTAAGTTGTTAAAAGAAAATCAGTTGCGGCAAAATATTGGCCTAGAGTTTTCAGTCAATGGTGAAGGGTTGGCACTCACTGCTGACCTTGAGAAAAGTTGCGCAGAAAGATTTAACTAACTCTAGAGTGTAGATTTCCTTTATTCCAATGTTGCTTTGAATTTGGCACCATTTATGAGGGTCTGTGGCAATCAGCAACAGGGCAGGCAGTCTGATCAACCAATCATATTGAATTCTCACAGACTCCAAAAAGTGGTTCCCAGATACAGAATCTTGTTCATGTTTGTTCTTTGGTTGTTATCACAGATGAATTTTTTCGTGAAAAACTTTAGATTTAAGATGTTTCAAAGTGTAGGAAAATTTGTAGTTTGATAACTGTAAGCTGACCATGTGTAATTGCATTAAATTACTGTGTTACTTGATTTTCCTTATATTAGTTACAAAGATGCCTCTCAATTTGCAGCAAAAGGAAGTGTCTCTTGAATTTTGTAGCTTTCAGCCTCTTTGTTGCATTCTCACTCACTCTCCTTTTGAACGGGTGAAATTCAGGTACAGACACTCAGTGCACTCATGCAACACTCCTCAGTGGGTGATTTTTAAACAGGTGTTAACCTGTGTGCAATATGTGCTGAATGTTCATACCTAAACTTTACTGTTTATTGAATATATCCCCTATTTTTCTCCTTTCAAGGTTGTTAATTTGCTCTGCTTGCAAGCAGCTCACTATTAAATATCTTGCTATCTACTGACATGGTGATCATTTTGCAGAAAACACAATTCAGGCAGAATATAGCATTGTTTTATTCATCTTCTCTCCCTTAAAGTGGAATATGTCCTTTCAACATCCATTTTTTCCCGATTCTGATTATGAATGGATAAAATTCCTTTCACTGACGCATGTGAACTGGTGTGATGTGCAATTCTCGGAATTGAACTGCTGGCTTACTGGTTGTGATATTGTACTGTCCAAGTTTCTGACCTAGTGGGGCATTTTGTAATGAAAAATGTACGTACACATTGCATTATTCATATTGCTATAATTCCTCAGGGCACACAAAAGTGTCACTCAGGATTATGAAAAGTACCATGGCATGCAGTGACTAGCTCACACCTTTGTCTAGCTTTTGGTGATAATATACGAGTGACCTTTTGCCAACCACCCCTCAGTTTTATGGGTGCAACACTCGCTGCTTTTATCACGCAAAAAATCAGTTGCATTGTAATGATACAATTTTCTTTGAAAGAAGCCTTGTTTAAAATGAGTGACATAATACTGACTGCTGGAGCAAGCCAATTCATTATCAGTTTGAAACTGCCAACCGAAATTGACATATTTAATGCAACTGCACCATTGTTACAAAGAAAGAAAGCCAACCATTGACCTTGAGCCTGTCATTAATAAGAAATTTCCTAATAGACCCAAGCAATTTACACACAACTGCAATTCCCTCAGAGAGCAGTATACATCAACTTGCATTGATATAACATCTTTAATGTAGTGAAATGTCTCAAGGTGCTTCACAGGAACATTATCAGACAGAATTTGACACTGAACCACATAAGGAGATCACAGGTGATCAAAGAGGTAGGTTTTATGAAGCATCTTAAAGAAGGAGAGAGAGGTAAAGAGGAAGCGAGGTTTAGGTAGGAAATTCCATAGCTTTAGGGCCTAGGTGACTGAAGGCACACAAGAGGCCAGAATTGGAGGAGTGCAGAGATGTCAGATGGTTGTAGGACTGGAGAGGTTTCAGAGATAGGGAGGGATGAGGCCACAGAAGGATTTGAAAACAAGGATGAGAATTTTAAAATTGAGGTGTTGCCAGACCAGCTGCCAATATAGGTCTGCAAGCACAGGGGCAATGGGCGAACAGGACTTGGCACAAGTTAGAATACGAGCAGCAGATGAGCTCAAGTTTATGACAGGTGCAAGAAGGGAGGCTGACCAGGAGGGTATTGTTAGATCTCGCCTTGGCTTTTCCAAAATGTTGGATGAGGGTTTCAGCAGCAGATGAACTGAGACAGGGACGGAGTTGGGCAATGCTACGGAGGTGGAAGAAGGTGATTTTGCTGATGGAGAATTTTTGGTGTCGGAAGCTCAGTTCGGGGTCAGTCAGGCTACCAAGGTTGTGAACGGTCTGGTTCAGCCTCTGACATCAGTCGAAGAGAGCGATGGTATATAGCAATAGAGTTTGTGATGGGGATCGAAGGCAATGACTTCGGTCTTTCTAGTATTTAAACGGTGAAAACTTCTGCCCATCCAATGCAGTGACCTTGAAGGACAGATCAGGTTATCAGCTAAACATCGTGACCAGATTACCCATGGACAATGCTGCAAGAGATCTTGCGGTGTAATTTAACAAAGCTGGTGTTCAATATTTCACTGAAATTTCACTGTGCCCAAACAGTTCAGTGGTGAGCTGTACCAATTTTAAGATTGTTTAATTAATCTAATGTACAATAATGATACACTAGTAATTTGATTTGCAAAATAATCATTCAGGAGAGCCCTGCCATTGGCGATTGTTAGTTTTCTTTTTCTTTGACTTTTTTTTCGTTGGGCCCAAATGAAATTTCAGATAAATTATTTTTACACTTGTTGCAACAATGAAAATGCAAGTCTTCCGGCAGTGCCCTTCATTTGCTCTCTGAATGTGATCTTACAATTTATACATTTTCTCTTAACTTTCAGCTGCTGTTGAAAAGACTATTGCCTCTGTTTTGTGGGCAGGGGAAGAACTTGAAGCTGTTTTCATTAGTATTTTCATTGTCAGTGTGGTACATGTTGCTAAACTTGTTGCATCAACAGTTCATGTTACATGATTGATTAAAAATCTTTTATTTAGAGGGGAGGGAGGTAAATGTAATCATTGCGCTAAGTGAAAAGTCAGTGATGGGGATTGGAACACTTTTTGTAGTTTATCACCACCACCCCTCCCCCCCCCCCCCCCCCCCACCCACCGACTCCACCCTCCCTACAAAGTGCCAGCATGCCAGGTTAGGTGTCAGCAGTGGTGCAGTGGGTAGCATTCTCACCCCTGAGTCAGAAGGTTCTGGGTTCAAGTTTCACTCCGGCGACTTGAGCACAAAATCAAGCCCGACACTCCAGTGTAATACTGAGGGAATGCTGCACTCTCGGAGATGCTGCCTTTTGGATGGGACGTTAAACCAAGGCCCATCTGCCCTCTCAGGTGGATGGAGAAGATCCCATGGCACTATTTTGAAGAAGAGCAGGGGAGTTCTCCCAGGTGTCCTGATCAACATTTATCCCTCAAAAAAACCTCATTCAAAAAAACACAGACAATCTGGTCATTATCACTTTGCTGTTGTGGGAGTTTGCTGTGTGCAAATTGGCTGCTGTGTTTCCTACATTACAACAGTGACTACACTTCAAAAAGTATTTCATTGGCTGTAAAGCACTTTGAGACATACTGAGGTTGTGAAAAATGCTCTATAAATACAAGTTCTTTCTTTTGTTCTATAACAACTAGGCGCAGAGTAAATGCTACTCTGTTCTGTCCCAGTGACATGTCTTTCTCACCATCTGGGAAGAAAGTTTCCAGTGCCCCAGTGTGAATTATAATACCTCCCTCAACAGCCATATTCACCGCCTCCCTGAATGAGATGGTACTGTGCCAGTTGGCACCGTATCAGGGGTAGTGCCATGCTATGGGTACATCCCATTAGGAACTGGGATGAGATTTTATCCTGCACCAGTTCAGCTGGAGTGACTAATGTATTAGATAGTAGTGTTCTGTTTAACTGTACTAATGGCGATTGCTCTTTCTGTGCAGTGCGAAGAACTCTGAAGAGTGGTCTGACTCCTGACGTCGTCCAAGCCTTGGGTTTGTCCAAAGCACCAGAAGTAGAAGTATAAGACGCTTGGATACGAGCGAAGCTCAGTGACCATCAACAATCTGAGACATCTATGCTAACAACACAGAAAAATAAAGAAAGACTTTTCATATCCCTCCAGATTCCTGACAAGTTCCAGAACTTCACGAATACTTTTAATTGTTACAGTGGCCCTAGGCCTTGTATCAGCACATTGTTGAAAGGAATCATGTATTGAACTGAAACCATTTGAGAAGGGCTCACTAAATCTGACAGCTCAATTCATTCTAGATAATGGATTCCGAGGACAGATAAGAGTTCAGCCAAAACAATCATAAATGTCCCTTCTCCATTTAGGCTGAATGATGTTTTCTCTCAAACCTGCTAGTATTCAACTGAAAACTCAGATCTGTTTTCTTTCCCAACAAATTTCCTCCAATCCTTTCTTGAAAGCAGTGACTCTTGCTGGATGTCAGTTCTGCGGGTGTCATTCACCCTTCAATACCATTCCCAAGTGTGGAACGGGACAGTGAGTGACAGCAAGCTACTAGACCATGAAGGGCTTCACAGCTGGACTTGACCCTGTCCTCATCCAAGGTGCGCATGTGCACTTCCAGGAGGATTTAATGGCTGGTGATCAGATATGGAAGCACTGGCCAAATTTTCACTTCCCCCAACCCGGAGACACTAAGACCCCTCCCCACTGGTGCTATGTCAGTCGTTAGCAAATTCACTACAGACCAGGGATTGACGTTGGAACTTCCCTGGCATATTTGGATCACCCACACACGCTGCATTTACCCACTGAGCCAACAGGAGATGCCACTGAACTACTTTAAATACTATGACATGAACTAGCTATAGGTTTAGTGGAACCGTCATGCTTTATTTTTAATTCTTTCATGGGATGTGAGCATTGATGGCAAGGCCAGCATTTGCTGCCCATCCCTAACTGCTATTCAGAAGGTGGTGAACAGTCTTCTTGAACCGCTGCAGTCCATCTGGTATAGGTACACACACAGTGCTGTTAGGAAGGGAATTCCAGGTTTTTGACCCAGCGACGGTGAAGGAACAGCATTATAGTTCCAAGTCACGATGATGTGTGACTTGGAGGGGAACTTACAGATGGTGGTGTTCCCATGCATCTGCTGCCCTCGTCTTTCTAGGTGGTAGAGGTCATGGGTTTGGAAGGTGCTGTCTAAGGAGCCTTGGTGCATTGCTGCAGTGCATCTTGTAGATGGTACACACTGCTGCCACTGTGGGTCGGTGGTGGAGGGAGTCAAAATGTTGAAACTGGTGGATGGGGTGCCAATCAAACGGGCTGCTTTGTCCTGGATGGTGTCGAGCTTCTTGAATGTTGTTGGAGCTGCACCCATCCAGACAAGTGGACAGTATTCGATCACACTCCTGACTTGTGCCTTGTAGATGGTGGACAGTCTTTGGGGAGTCAGGAGGTGAGTTACTTGCTGCAGAATTCCTAACCTCTGACCTGCACATGTAGCCACAGTATTTCTGTGGCTAGTCCAGTGATGTTTCTGGTCAATGGTAACCCCCAGGATGTTGATAGTGGGGAATTCAGTGATGGTAATGCCATGGAATGTCAAGGGGAGATGGTTAGATTCTCTCTTGTTGGAGATGGTCATTGTCTGGCACTTGTGTTGCGTGAATGTTACTTGCCACTTATCAGCCCAAGCCTGGATGTACTCCAGGTCTTGTTGCATATGTACACGGACTGCCTCAGTATCTGAGGAGTCACGAATGGTGCTGAACATTGTGCAATCATCAGTGAACATCCCCACTTCTGACCTTATAATGGAGAGAAGGTCATTGTTGAAGCAGCTGAAGATGGTTGGGCCTAGCCACTACCCTCAGGAACTACTGCAGTGATGTCCTGAGGCTTAGATGTTTGGCTTCCAACAACCACAACTATTTTCCTTTGTACTAGGTATGACTCCAACCAGCTGAGTGTTTTCCCCTTGATTCCCATTAACTCCAGCTTTGCCAGGGCTCCTTGATGCCATACTCGGTCAAATTCTCCCTTGATGTGAAGGGCAGTCACTCTCACGTCACTCTTGAATTCAGCTCTTTTGTCTATGTTTGGACCAAGGCTGTAATGAGGCCTGGAGCCGAGTGGCTCTGGCGGAACCCAAACTGAGCATCGGTGATGAGAGAGTAGACTGATGGGGCAGTAATTGGCCGAATTTGATTTGTCCTGCTTTTTGTGCACAGGACATACCTGGGCAATTTATCACATTGCCGGGTAGATGACAGTGTTGTAGCTGTACTGGAACAGCTTTGCTGGGGTGCAACTAGTTCTGGAGCACAAGTCTTCAGTATTATTGCCGGAATGTTGTCAGGGCCTGTAGCCTTTGCAGTATCCAGTGCTTTCAGCTGTTTCTTGATATCACATGGAGTGAATCAGACTGGATGAAGATTTGCATCAGTGATGCTGGGGACCTCAGGAGGAGGCCAAGATTGATCATCCACTCAGCACTTCTGGCTGAAGATGGATGCAAATGCTTCAGCCTTGTCTTTTGCACTGACGTGCTGGGCTCCCTCATCATTAAGGATGGGGATGTTTGTGGAGCCTTTTCCTCAGTTAGTTGTTTAATTGTGCACCACTGTTCACGACTGAATGTGGCAGGACTGCAGAACTTTGGTTGAGTGTGGGATCGCTTAGCTCTATCACATGCTGCTTCTGCTGTTTGGCATGCATGTAGTTCTGTGCTGCCAGGTTGGCAACTCATTTTTATGTATGTCTGGTGCTGCTCCTGGCATGCCCTCTTGCATTCCTCATTGAACTAGGTTTGATCCCCTGGCTTGATGGTAATGGTAGAATGAGGGATATGCTGGGCCATGAGGTTACAATTCTGCTGCTGCTAATGGTCCACAGCACCTTATGGTTGCCCAGTTTTGTGCTACTAGATTTTTTTCTGAGTCTATGCCATTTAGCATGGTGGTAGTGCCACACAACACGATGGACGTTATCCTCAGTGTGACGTCGGGTCTTCATCTTCACAAGGACTGTGTGGTGATCACTGCCACCAATACTGTCACGGACAGATGCATCGGTGACAGGTAGATTGCTGAAGGCGAGGTCAAGCAGGTTTTTAACCTCTTGTTGGTTCCCTCACCACCTGCCGCAGGCTCAGTCAGGCAGATATGTCCTTCAGGATTCGGCCAGCTCGGTCAGTAGTGGTGCTACCGAGCCACTCTTGGCGATGGACTTTGAAGTCCCCTAACCAGAGTACATTCTGTGCCCTTGTCACCCTCAGTGCTTCTTCCAAGTGATGTTCAATAAGGAGGAGTACTGACTCATCAGCTGAGGGAGGGCGATAGGTGATAATTAGCAGGAGGTTTCCTTGCCCATGTTTGACCTCATGCCATGAGACTTCATGGGGTCCAGGCTCAATGTTGAGGACTCCCAGGGCAGCTCCCTCCTGACTTTACACCACCTGTGTCACCACCTCTGGTGGATCTGCCCTACCGGTGGGACAGGACATACCCAGGTATAGTGAGGGAGTTGTCTGGGACATTGGCTGTAAGGTACAATTCAGTGAGTATGACAATGTCAGGCTGTTTGCTTGACTAGTCTGTGTGACAGCTCTCCCAATTTTGGTACAAGTCTCCAGATTTTCATGAGGAGGACTTTGCAGGGTTGGCAGGACAGGGTTTGCCATTGTCGTTTCCAGTGCCTAGATCAATGCCAAGTGGTCCATCCAGTTTTATTCTTATTCGACTTTTCTGTAGCGGTTTGGTACAACTGAGTGGCTTGCTAGGCAATTTCAGAGGGCAGTTAAGAGTCAACCACATTGCTGTGGGTCTGGAGTCGCATGTAGGCCAGACCAGGTAAGGACAGCAGATTTCCTTCCCTAAAGGACATTAGTGAACCAGATGGGTTTTTACAACAATTTGGTAGTTTCATGGTTACCATTACTAAGACTGGCTTTTAATTCCAGATTTATTAATTAATTTAATTTAAATTTCATCAGCTGCCGTGGTGGAATTTAAACTCATGTCCCTAGAGCATTAGTTGGGGCCTCTGGATTACTAGTCCAGTTACATTACCACTACACCACTGTTCCCCTTAACCACAAGTGTTTAAATTATATAAAATTACTGGTTTATAACAACTATGTTGTAAAGATATCTTAAACTGACAGAGTGGAGGATTGATATGAATAATAATGATGACTACATTGCAGTAAAAGCAGATCAAGTATATTAATTTGTCAGACTATGACAAAAATATATTTGGAGTTGTCTTTATGCAGCATAGTAAACAACTGTTGGCAGAGATCGAGAAACCACCATATTTGTGTGTGTTTCACATTATGAATACAAATTTGCACTGGGTGTCACATTTATCTTTTAAATGACTGTGTAGAGTCAGTATTAAGATTACACTTTTGAAAAACCACTAATTGGCAACACAAACAATATATTAATTGAAGGGTAGTTCCAACAACGATGTATAAAGATCTCAAAGTACCTTACTTCAAATGGTTCGCAAGGTTGCTGAATTAAAGAAATCTGCAGAAATAAGCAGTTATACTAAGTGTTACAAATACATACCATTCTACTTTTAAAATAAACTATAAGATCAAAGGTCCTTCAGAACTGTGTGATGTATTTTCATAAACTTTATATTTTTATCCATAAGATTTAGTTTTTTTGAATGTTTGTATAAGGGTTGTTGCAGCAATTAAATGTTTCAGAATTTTCTTGTGTTGCTCAGCTTTTTTTTGTAAACTCTGGAGTTGATGAAAATTGGTGATTCTATTAGTTTATTTTGCCATCTCTTCCATATGCTTTGAGTATAAATATTTGAAATGGAGGGTTTTGGTTGATTGAGGGAATTTAAGTGTTTCTCTTGTCTTCAAATCTTTGTCATTTTCTCTGCTCTGTTAGGTTCTCCATGCTCTACACATTATTCTTGCACAGAGAATAGGCAAGTAGCCTGCTGCTGGACAACTGCTGATAACTTCAGCAGGTACACAAAAGCAACTCTGGCTACTTCTTCCAGGTTTGGGAGTACCACACATGCATTCTAAGCTGCTTCTTTACAGTTTGGTTAAGTCTGTGATCCCATTGTGTGAAGAATTGCAAGTAGAAACCAATCTCCTATCCATTGTGCAGGTGATTAAACACAAAGCAGTATTTCTGTAAAAGTGAACTCTGGCACAAGCAAAAACATTCCAAAGATATACAATTATTTCACAAGGTGAATTCAGATGAGGAAAGCCATTCAACCCATGATAACCATCTGTCTACAAAGAAAAACTGAAGACTCCTCCCATTATATCATCCAACTTGCTCTTGAATAACTAATCTTTTTGGCTCCACCGCCATTTTAAGTCCATTTCAATCTGCCCAACATCAGTCTTAAATAATTGGAGGTGCTCCCATATTTCAGATGATGCATTAAATTGAGGACTCATCTGTTTTTAAGGGAGGACATAAAAGGTACCATAATACTTGTTTGAAGATCAGAGAGTTCTCCCAAAGCACTTATCAATATTCATCATTGAATCTCAAATCACCAAACAAAAGTAGGTGACTGTAAAGGAATAGGAAGTGTCTGGTCAGGATGCTTCAGTCATCATTAGTGTGGGACGGGCTTGATGAACCAGTTGGTCATTCCCTGTCTCTCATTTTAGTATGTTTGTATGAATTGAGTTTCATCTCATTCATGTTTATGGTGCTTTGTTGTGTGTAAATTAGCCATATATCTACCTGCAAAGTAACAGTGATTGCATTTCAAAGTAATTAATTGGCTTTGAAGCACCTTGCAAAATCCTGATAATGTATAAAGCACTATAATAACAAATGCATTGTTTCCTTAAACTCAATCTTCAATTCTTTAAGCCTGTGCTCCGTTATCCGACTGTTATGATTAGCCTTGAAGTAGTGCCCTGGGTTTACTGTTTCTATACCATTTAATATCTCATACTTTTGTAAAGTTCCCCTTATCACCCTTCCAGCCTCAGTTCTTGGGTCTTTCCTCAGAGTTCAGTCCTCTGTCGTTCAGGGCCAGTCTTCGAGCAATCCTCGGCACTGCCTCCAGGACTGGAATGCTTCAATTGTGCCCTGGTGGCCAAATCTAAAACAATACTTAAGGTGCAGTCTGACCAGACCATTACAATTTCTGATTCAACTTTTATTTACTTGGCAGTATAGTTCAGTACTTTGTATACTTTGTTGGTTGCTACTGCACAATGACTTGATGTGTTAAGTGCCAAGTCTGTTAACATCCACAACTCTTTCATCCTCATATTCAGCTATTTCTGCATCATTTATTATGTATGCTGTCCATATTTCCTTATGATGGGCCGAACCTCTCATTTCACCATTTATAGATTTTATTTAACTCCTTTTTGATTCATGGCTTCATCCTCTGACTGTATCTGCCTCCACCTCAGCTCAGCGAATCTGCCAAATTGCTTTCAGTTTATGAATCCAAGTCATTGGTGTAAATTAGAATCGACACTGGTTCCAGCACCAATCCCTGAGGTACTCAACTCGGCCCTTCCCCATGCTCCCTCTCCAAGATTACCTCCCTAACAAATACCATCTGTTTCCTTTTCTTCAGTAAGTTTCTTTTTTATTTCAATGTTTTACTCTAAAGTTGCTCAGTTTTGAGCTTATGTAGCACTTCTTCATAGGGAGTTTTATTAAAAATATTTTCCTGTAGTCCAAATGCACCGAGCCTAATTGAAATGTTAGCTCCTCAAAAAGTAATCAATGGTGTTTGTCAGGCAGTTTGGTTGCTATTTACCAGGTGGTTGTTGTATCTAGAATCAGGTTACTCCTAATAATTGATTCCATTACTTTAATATCACTGGTGTAAAACTAATGTTTCTGCAATCTCCTCGACTAAATACATCACCTTTTCTGAATATAGAAATGACTTATTTTCAATCCAATGGGACTTCTTAAATTCAGTAAAGTTCTCAAGATTGGTGTCTGCAATTTGTGCAGGATAGAATATGAATAGCAGAATTTTGGATGAGCTGTAGCTTACAAAGCATGAAGGATGGGAGGCCAACCAGGAGAGCACTAGAATAGTTGAGTCTGGAGATGACAAAGCTTAGACGTGTTTCAGCAGTAGATGGGCTGAAGCAGAGGCAGGCAGTATTATGGAGGGTGGATTTTGTGATGGAAAAAATGTTGGGTTGGAAACTCAGCTTTGTGTTGAATAGGATGCTGAGAGCCTCAAGCTTCAACTTGAAAATTTTTTGCCTTGCAAGTTGCTGGAAATTCAAGCTGTGATAACAGCACGGTGAAGGGCAATGGGACATCTAGGACTTTGGTGAACGATGGGACCAAAAGCCTATCTCCTTAACCAATGAAATTTCTTTCTTTTCTTTTGGGCTTCCTTATCTCAAGAGACAATGGATACGCGCCTGGAGGTGGTCAGTGGTTTGTGAAGCAGCGCCTGGAGTGGCTATAAAGGCCAATTCTGGAGTGACAGGCTCTTCCACAGGTGCTGCAGAGAAATTTGTTTGTTGGGGCTGTTGCACAGTTGGCTCTCCCCTTGCGCCTCTGTCTTTTTTCCTGCCAACTACTAAGTCTCTTCGACTCGCCACAATTTAGCCCTGTCTTTATGGCTGCCCGCCAGCTCTGGCGAATACTGGCAACTGACTCCCACGACTTGTGATCAATGTCACACGATTTCATGTCGCGTTTGCAGACGTCTTTATAACGGAGACATGGACGGCCGGTGGGTCTGATACCAGTGGCGAGCTCGCTGTACAATGTGTCTTTGGGGATCCTGCCATCTTCCATGCGGCTCACATGGCCAAGCCATCTCAAGCGCCGCTGACTCAGTAGTGTGTATAAGCTGGGGGTGTTGGCTGCTTCAAGGACTTCTGTGTTGGAGATATAGTCCTGCCACCTGATGCCAAGTATTCTCCGAAGGCAGCGAAGATGGAATGAATTGAGACGTCGCTCTTGGCTGGCATACGTTGTCCAGGCCTCGCTGCCGTAGAGCAAGGTACTGAGGACACAGGCCTGATACAGGCAATGAAATTTAAGGATAGAGAAAGAACACATCAAGGTTTATGGGGATAATGCAGGTAAATGGTGTTGAAGTAGAAGTTTAGCCATGATCTCATTGAATGGCGGAGCAGGCTCGAGGGGCTTAATGGCCTACTCCTGCTCCTATTTCTTGTGGTCTTGTGAAACAGAGAAGGAAATAGGGTAAATCATGTAAAATCAGGTTCTGTAAGAGATGGAAGTAAAAACTGTATTGAGAGAGAGAAAATGGAGATAGAAATAAATTTCAAAATTTTAAATCTCAAAACTTTCCAACAACAATTTACGACCTGAAGGAATTAGACACCAGTTTAATTTGTTCCATTTCTGGGTCAGGAACATATATCTCATTAACAAAGTACTTAGGCTTTTAAATAGCAGCCCAAACTTCCTGTGGCAAGTTTAATTGTCAATTATGGTACAAATGGAGCAATTTGTTGAAACCCTCAGTGAGGTTGAGAGCAGGCTGACATTTTCACAGGGCTATCCACTTGTGGTGATTTGCAACTCACAGGGTATCTCTTCCTCGCCACAAGTTGCTGGACGATTTACACATTAAACTCAGTTATCTTGTGGTAGGGATGTGGAATAGTCTATCATAAGCAATTGCTGTTATTGTTGACTAACTTCTGTAAATAGGGGTTTAACAATGAAATAGGATCAAAACTAACACATTTTTTAATGAGATAGAAAGAGAACAAGGTGTGCTGACAGTCACCAATAACAAGGACAGGTGTCTCAGCAAAGTAATTAATGGATGATGAGAGCATAAGAAAAACCAAGGATGTGAAACGGGCATTTGGTTGTTCAAGATTTTGCCTCTACTTCATTAATTCTCCCAAAAAAGCACCTAGTTATACTTAGAACACAATGTTTTTGACTCTATTGCTATCTCCTCTTTAAACTTCAGGTCATCCAAAACTCTGTTGCCCATGTCCTAACTTGCACCAAGCTCCATTCACCCATCACCTCTATGCTCACTGACCTACATTAGTTTCCAGTCAAGCAACATCTTGATTTTAAAATTCTCATCCTTGATTTCAAATCCCTCCAAGGCCTCACCCCTTCCTATCTCTGTAATCTCCTCCAGATCCACAACCATCCCAAGATATCTGCACTCATCAAACTGTACCCTCTTGAGCATCCCTGACTTTAATCACTCCATCATTTCTGGGCATGCCTTCAATTACCTGGAGCCTAAGCTCTGGAATTCCCTCCCTATACCTCTCTACCTCGCTTTGCTCTTTTAAGACACTCATTAAAACCTACCTCTTTGACCAAGCTTTCAGTCATCTGATCTAGTATCTCCATATGTGGTTTGGTGTCATATTTTGTTTTATAATGCTCTTGTGAAGTGTCTTGAGACGCTTAATTTACATTAAAGGCGCTATATAAGTTGTCATTGTTGCTTGGTAGATTATTCCAAACATTTTTTGCTCTGAATTATTAAGTTTTTACTGATACCACTTCCTGTATAAAAAAAATCAGATTCTATATGTATCAATGAGGTTGCTTAAGCTTTTAATCTTTCATTCTCTTTACACAAAATCATCTTATTCTTTTCTGTGTCCTCACTATTTTTCTGGCATGTCCAGTATGCTGTAACATAACCTCTATAGATTTATATTTTACTGTCCTGGCTACATATAGGCTAGAATTCTGTTTCACTTTTCAACTTGCTTTGGCACATTGTCTTGGTATTGAAATTGGCCTGTTTATTATTACTGCTTGGCCCCTTTCTAAGTGTCCCAGAGTTAATTCAATTCATTGTATACAATTGTCCTCCGTTATTTCAGGCTAAATGTGATACTTCTCATTTATCAATATTAATTTATTTGCGCTGTGTCTGCCTAATTGGGCAATCTAAACTCCTTTGCAAATCTTTTGCTGCATCCATTATGCACCCTATTCTCATGCCCGTCCTACAGTTGGTTTGGATATCCAAGTTTTCACAGAAATTAGAATACAGTATGGGTTCTTTGCAGGACCACACTCACTAGTTAACTCTGCCTCCCTGCTTGCCCTCAACCAACAAGACTTTCATATTTTTTGGGGCACATGAGTAAATAGAATGTTTGAGGTGATGGAGCAAGACAAGCCTAGCAGCCAACCATTTTAATTGAGAAAGCTGAAAGTGAAGTTGTTGTCAGAAGCTTTCCTTTCTCAGAGAGTGGGTCAACCTATGATACAGGAACCTGGAGGTGGAGGGAGGACTATCGTCTTGCAATCCTTCAAGAAGGTGTCAAGATATTTTTAAAAAGAGGATTGATTATGGCGGAAGAAAAGCTAGACAAATTATTCTTGGAAATAAGTAACAGGTTTGGGGCCTTATTGGGATTGCATGATCGCCTTTGTGGGATCAGAGAGAAACTTTTGACAAGAGGATTCCTGAACTGGCTAGCAGTCTCTGTATTTGCCTCTTGCAAGTGACATGGAGAGAAAAGGTCGGTCCATGCAGATGAGTCCAGTGAAAAGTATGCGCCTGATGGAACTTCTTTGTGTTCTTGGTACATATTGGGGACAATGTGTATATTATTAAATGTAGTTAATTGCAATCAGTATAATTACAGATACATATCAGATGTTAAAGATGTATGAGGTTTCAAGTTTTTACTTTCTGCTCATCCAGTTTCTGATTACTTTGACATAGCTGATCCACATGGGGGCAGTGGTGGTTTCATAGACTTTATCCCTGAGATGACCTTGAATTACAACAGTAGAACTGCATTGATATTTCAGCAGTTATTTCTGGTCAGGTTGCATTAACAAATCACTCTCATTTGTGACAGCACAATATAGAAAAGACAAGTGACTTCATAATATAAAACCACAGTTTGTACTTAAGCAAGAAATCTTGTCCTGCCATAGCTTTGCATCAGAGAGCAATACACCACAATCACATCACAATGAAGACTCTGCCAAGTATGTGCCACCCAACAATTATCTCTCCATCAATCACATTACTAAATCCCATCTCCATCCTTTCAGCCCACATAGCTCCTCCCCTGCAGACCCAAACCCTTCTAACTAACCAGGCATGGATACTCAAATCAACCAACAATACCACCAAAACAGAAGAGAATTACTACAAGTGAGAATACAAAACAAAACAATCAATAATCAACCTTTATCGAAACACTTTCCAACAGATTAGTTTTCTCCAGTCTCTTCCTTCTTTGATTAGATCCTCAGAATTACTGTTTCTCCTTCACCTTTCAGGCAGCTCCCAACTCCCCTAAGATCCAACTTTCTCCCTCTGCTAGTTGTAAGAAACAATCCGTTTAAGAGCCAGTTATTTTACTCAGTTTATCTTTCGAGGGTAGGGGAGGATTTATTAAAATTCTTTCATTGGATGTGGCCGTCATTGCTCAGGTCAGCATTTGTTGCCCCTCCCTAATCACTTTGACAACTAAGTGGCTTGTAATGCCATTTCAGAGAGCAGTTAAGAGTCAACCACATTGCTGTGGGTCTGGAGTCACATGTAGCAGACCAGGTAAGGATGGCAAATTTCCTTCCCTAAAAAATATTAGTGAACCAGATGGGTTTTTACAACAATCAAAGATAGTTTCGTGGCACCATTGCTGAGGCTAGCTTTCAATTAATTATAATTTAATTGAATTTAAATTCCACCAGCTGCCATGGTGGAATTTGAATCCATGTCCCCAAAACATTAGCTTGTGACTCTGGACTACTAGTTCAGTGACATTACCACGACCACCATCTCCACCACACAATGTGTAATGGTCTTATTCTGAGGGCTCTGCTCTTTATGTTTCTGCTAAGAGCTCTATGGAGATGAATCAGCTATTATTTCAAGTTGATGCTGTGTTTTGTCTTCATTAGTTGTGTGCTGCTGTTGTGATGGTTTCATTCATTGTCTTCATGTGGAACATGCGGAGTCCTCGGCCAGGAGTTACTCAGGGCTTTGGAGACAGGCTGGGAGGTGGGAGGGGTGGTAAAATGGTGGCGTAAGGCACCAGGAGGGAAGTGCAACATGTTCCTGCTGCCAGCGGATATTCCCAGCGGTGGGAATGGCAGTGGATCGGCAGGAGGCGCCAATTAATCTATTTTGCCAGGCTGCCAGCAGCTTCGGAACAGCTCCCTGCCATGCGGGGAGTCTGCATCAAGGCGGCTTTCCTGGGGACCTTGTTTTCCTGAGGCCCCAGGCCCCAAAGAATGGACCCCCGGTGGCAATGGCCGGCCCCGTAGCCCTGATGCTACTGCTGGAGGGGATGACCCATCCCATCCTACCATCCCCCAATCACTGGGTCTTGTCTACCTGGCCCCAGCACAGATATAAAATTTTGTACTTGCCTGCCAGGGTGCCTTAATATGGATTATTAATTTAATAAACTTTATTTTAAGTAATGAAGATGATTCGGTAGTTAAGCTTCTATAAATGATGAGAAAATAATTATTGGTATCTGAGAAATTATACTGAGACTTAATTACTGTTTCTCTTATTCAGCAAGAGAAAAAATGTTCATTGCTGGAAAAGCATGCAGTTGAGAAAGGGAAAATATTTGATAATGAGGGAATATGTGGTGATTTGTGAAAGGGAATAAACATTAGTGAGAAGACACTCATAGAAACATGTTTATTACTGAAGCACAGCTCGATAAAATGCTTTGGGTTGTTTCTTCCACATTAATGATACTGTTAGTTGCTGTTGCTGAAAAAGATTGAGAGCATTGTATTAACATGAAAAGTGAAATGATTAGTCAGAAAGAGAACACTCATTGGTTAGAGACAATGCATGAAGTAAAGGACATTTACTTTTCAGATGGAATATTTAATAGTGTGATTTTTTTTTTAATTATTCATTCAGGAGAAGTGGGAGTCACTGGCTAGGCCAGCATTTATTGCCCTTGAGAAGGTGGTGGTGAGCTGCCTTCTTGAAGCACTGCAGTCCATGTGGTGTAGGTACACCAACTGTTCTGTTAGGAAGGAATTGCCGGGATCTTGACCCAGCAACAATGAAGGAACAGTGATATAGTTCCAAGTCAGGATGGTGTGTGGCTTGGAGGGGAACTTGCAGATGGTGGTGTTCCCATGCATCTGCTGCCCTTGTCCTTCTAGGTGATAGAGGCCACGGGTTTGGAAGGTGCTGTCGAAGGATCCTTGGTGAGTTGCTGCAGTGCATCTTGTAGATGCACTGTTGCCACTGTGGGTCGGTGGTGGATGGGGTGCCAATTAAGTGGGCTGCTTTATCCTGGATGCTGTCGAGCTGCTTGAATGTTGTTGGAGCTGCACCCATCCAGGCAAATGAAGAGTATTCCATCACACTCCTGACTTGTGCCTTGTAGATGGTAGAAAGGAGGTGAATTACTTGTCACAAAATTCCCAGCCTCTGACCTGCTCTTGTCACCACAGCATTTTGTGGCCGGTCTTGTTCAGTTTCTGTTCAATGGTGACCCCCAGGATGTTGATAGTGGGGGATTCAGTGATGGTAATGCCATTGAACGACAAGGGAGATGGTGAGATTCTCTCTTGTTGGAGATGGCCATTGCCTGGCACTTGTGTGGCGTGAATGTTACTTGCCACATCAGCCCAAGCATGAATGTTGTCCAGGTCTTTCTGCATTTGGACACGGGCTGCTGCAGTATCTGAGGAGTCACGAGTGGTGCTGAACATTGTGCAATCATCAGCGAACATCCCCACTTCTGACCTTATGATGGAGTGAAGGTCACTGATGAAGCAGCTGAAATGGTTGGGCCGAGGACACTACCCTGAGGAACTCCTGCAGTCATGTCCTGGGACTGAGATAATTGACCTCCAACAACCACAACCATCTTCCTTTGTGCTAGGTATGACAGTGGAGAATTTTCCCCTGATTCCCATTGACTCCAGTTTTGCTAGGGCTCCTTGATGCCATACTCGGTCAAATGCTGTCTAGCTGTCAAGGGCAGTCACTCTCACCTCACCTCTGGAGTTCAGCTCTTTTGTCCATGTTTGGACAAAGGCTGTAATGAGGTCAGGAGCTGAGTGGCCCTGGCGGAACCCAAATTGAGTATCAGTGAGCAGCTTATTGCTAAGTAAGTGCCGCTTGATAGCACTGTTGACGACCCCTTCCATCACTTTGCTGATGATCGGGAGTAGACTGATAGGGTGGTAATTGACTGGGTTGGATTTGTCCTGCTTTTTATGCACAGGTCATACCTGGGCAATTTTCCACATTATCCAGAAGATGCCAGTGTTTTAGCTGTACTGGAACAGCTTGGCTAGGGGCACGGCCAGTTCTGGAGCACATGTCTTCAGTATTATTGCCGGAATGTTGTCAGGGCCTGCAGCCTTTACAGTATCCAGTGCCTTCAGACATCTCTTGATATCACATGGTGTGAATCGGATTGGCTGAAGACAGGAATCTATGATGCTGGGGACCTCAGCAGAGCACTTCTGGATGAAGATGGATGCAAATGCTTCAGCCTTGTCTTTTGCACTGATCTGCTGGCTCCCCCGTCATAGAGGATGGGAATGTTTGTGGAGCCTCCTCCTCCTGCTGGTTGTTTAATTGTCCACCACCATTCATGACCAGATGTGGCAGGACTGCAGAGCTTAGATCTGATCTGTAAGTTGTGGGATCACTTAGCCCTGTCTATTACATGCTGTTTCTGCTGTTTGGCATTTAAGTAGTCCTGTGTTGTAGTTTCACCAGGCTGACATCTCATTTTGAGGTATGCCTGATGAATGAAGTAAAGCATAAACACACAGATTGAAATATTAAAGTACCCTTTTTACCTTCACCCCCTCACACTCTCTCACACACACACACATACACACACATACACCAGTTAACTGGAAAAATAAAGGGATTTTTGTTTTTAGAGCTCTATTATGACAATAAAACACTTGGGCTGAATACTTGCTCATTTTTGAAGAAACAACAGGTGAGATGTGTTATGTTCCAAAACTGGCATACAGTCTGGCCTCCGAGTGCACGTAGACAGGTCACTGGGATCTTTTAGAACAGTTCTTTCAGGCGGCATTGAGAATTCATTTAGTAGGCTTTTCTTCAAAGACAGGAGACGAGATGAGTTCACACAGTGGACTTCTCAGGGTCTTTTAGAGAGGTGCTGGAAAACTGAGCTGTGTTGTGGTCTTCTGTCCTTTGGGAATTCTCTTCTCTCCTTGGAAGTTCTCTGCTCTCGGAAGTTCTCTTCCTTTTTATGTCGTTCAACCCTAACTCAAAACAATTCAAAAGCGAAACCGACAACAGGAGGTCAACCTTTTGACCTCCATTAATCCTGACCTGTCACTTGTTTGTAAACAACTTCTCCAGGTGTCCAAAGTTCTCTGTTGTTTATTGAGCTGGAAGTCAGGTGGCTTCGCGGAAAGGTTTGTTGTTGCTGGAAGTCAGGTGGTTTCCTAGAAAGGCATGTTTTCCTCACAAGACCTCTCAGTGCCTCTTTTTAAAAAAAACATTTCCAGGGGCTGTTTTTCAAAGTCAAGTGGCCTTTACATGACCCCCTTTGAAAACTCCAAAGTTTACTATTCCTTCAATCTTTCAAAAATGAATCCTCAAAAAATATATTTAACAAAACAAGAGGCACTTTCGTAACACTGTGATACCCAGATTACTCATATCTTCCAGGAAAATGTTAGACATTAAATTGGAACCTTGATCCAACTGAATCTCCATCAGTAATCCATATTGAGTGAAGAACTGGGTTAACTTCTCTAGCACTAGCTTAGCAGAAATTGTTCTCAAGGGAATGGCCTCTGGGAACTGAGTAGCCACATCCATGATAGTGAGTATATATTGATGTCCTGCTTTTGCTTTTAGTAAAGGTCCCACACCCTACTAAATGGTTCCCCAAAAACTGGTATAAGAATTAAAGGTGCTGGTTTTATGGCAGGTTGCAGTTTTCCCACAATCTGGCATATATAGCAAGAAGCTTTTTCTCAGAGTGGGGGATTCAAATACTAGGGGTCACGAGTTCAAAATGAGAGGGGAAAAGTTTAGGGGGGATATGCGTGGAAATTTCTTTACGCAGAGGGTGGTGGGTGCCTGGAACGCGTTGCCAGCGGAGGTGGTAGACGCGGGCATGATAGCGTCTTTTAAGATGTATCTAGACAGACACATGAATGGGCAGGAAGCAAAGAGATACAGACCCTTAGAAAATAGGCGACATGTTTAGATAGAGGATCTGGATCGGCGCAGGCTTGGAGGGCCGAAGGGCCTGTTCCTGTGCTGTAATTTTCTTTGTTCTTTTCTTTGTTCTTTATATGGCACATTTTACAAAACTGCACCATGTCCTTGGAAAGACGAGCCAGTAAAAATGTTAACATATACGTGATTGGGTCTTCTGGATCCCCACATGTCCCGCTATAAAAATTTCATGGGTATTCTTAATATTTCCCAGTAATACTTGGGCAGTACCACTATCTGGTGAACTACCTTGCATTCTTCATCTGCAGGTCTGTGAGGAGGTCTCCACTTCCTCATCAGAATCCCATTTTTAATATAATAGCCTTCTGGAACTCTCTTTGCTTCAGCTTCAGTTAAAACCGATTGTGCCACTTTACTTAACTCTGGATCGGCTTGCTGAACCTTGATCAGAGAAGACTTACTGACCATTTCCTTTGGATTATCCAAATCCCCAAAGAAAGTTTCAGGTATGCAGGTATCTGTCTGTGGTGCCAATGTGACCTCCAACAATGGAACTTGTTTAGCCATTGCTCGGGTCACTACACATGAAGGAAAAATTCCTGGAACCTTTTCCTGCAACTGCTCTGCCTCTTTGACTTCACTTGGTCTTTCCGTGACTACTGGAGAAGCTACTATCTTTGCTCTGGCCAAATCATTCCCCAGGAGTAGGTCAACGCCGTCTATAGGCAAACTATGGGCAACTCCTACAGTTACTGTTCCAGCGATTAGGTCACACTCCAAGTGCACCCGATACAAAGGTACAGGTTTATACTCCCCGCCAATACCATTCACTAAAACCTTGGCATTCAATGTGCTCTCTGGTGGAAAAGTTATGCCTTTCCCCAGCAGAAGAGTTTGGGGGTTCCTGTATCCCTAATTATAACTATAGGTTTACCTGCCTCACTTGAGGGATAAGGAGTTGCTTTTCCTTTTGACAGGAATTCCCTATAACTTTCAGGTATCTCGTTCATATCTCCTGCACTCATAGCGGTTTTTGTACTTGGCCTTACAGCTGCAATTAGAGCTAAGCCTGATCTGTCATACTCTCAATCAGAGCCATTTTCTCTGCATTAGCCTTGTGCACTCCAATAAGTCCCATGGGTTTACCCCGCATCTTCCAGCATTCTGCACGAAGGTGTCCCAACTTGTGGCAATGGAAACACTTATGCTTTCGGACCTCACTTCCACCCTCAGCCTCTTCCTTTCTGGCCTGAGGAGGAGACCCCGGGGCATTCCCAGCTGTCACTTCTTGTTGCCTGGCTACTTGCCTTCCTTTCACCCTCCCATCTTCTATCCTTCTCAGGTTTGTGGGGTGATGGACAAAGTGTTTAGGCTTGTAAACAAGCTCGTAATCATCAGCGATCTCAGCTGCCTGTCGGGCTGTTGAAACTTTTTGGTTCTATACATGGATTCTTCCCTCTTCTGGAGGGAGTGAATTTTTAAATACTTCCATGAGAATTATTTCCCTAAAGTCTCATGCATGGCTTCTACATTTAGTGCCTGCGTTCAATGATCAAAATTAATTTGCTTTACCCTCTCAAATTCTATATAAGTCTGCCCAGGCTGTTTCCAGAGGTTCCGAAATTTTTGCCTGTAAGCTTCAGGGACTAACTCATAAGCAGCGAGAATAGCCTTTTTTGCCATCTCATAATCTGCAGAAGCCTCCTCAGAAAGCGTGACATAAACTTCATGAGCTCTGCCCATCAACCTGCTTTGCATAAGCAGTGTCCATCTTTACTTCGGCCATTTCACCTGTCTAGCTATCTTTTCAAAAGAAATGAAAAATGCCTCGATGTCCCTTTCCTCAAACTTCAGGAGAGCTTGCACAAATGTAAACAGTTCTCCACTGGGTCCTGGGCTGGAGTCAGCTCTTTCCTCACTAGAATTTTCACTGGAGTCAATGCCACCCTTTTGTTTTTAGCTCCAGCTTTTTAAATTCAAATTCCCTTTCTCGCTCCCTTTCTCCTGCCTCTCCCTTTTACTTTGAAATGTTCTCTCTTTTGCCCTTTCCTCTCTTTCAAGTTCAAGTTTCTTCATTGCCAATTCTCTTCCCTGTTCAAGCTGCTTTACCTGCATCTGACGTCTAGCTAATTCAACTGAATTATCATCTGGCTTGCCTTTTCATCCTTCCAATTTCAAATGCTGTGATATTACTTCAATTATGTGTGCTATTTTAGCCCATGGTTTTAACTCTAACATCAACTTTTCTGCCAATTCCTTTTGTTAAGGCTTGGTTTAAGTTTTTCAAATCACTCAGGGATAAGTCCTCCCTCCCCGGAATGGTCATAGCAACTGACAAAGCCATTCCAGTAATCTAATCTTTACTGTAATGCACAAGAAACCTAGTGTTTACATTTCCCCTTTTTGGTTATTATTATCCCACTTACAACTGTACGTCATCAGCTTTGGGTTATCCCACACAGAGCCCCCAGTTATATGTTACGCACTTTCTTTCTCTAGTTCCACTTCTCCACGGGTCACAACATATATTTAAATGTTTTGTCCAGTTACTGATTCAGCCAATTATATATTCTATTTTTATTTAAGAACAAAATCGACCAACCAGGTTTCTTTAATAAACAACAAAATTATTAATTTATTATAGGACAAAACTTATCCAGTAAAGATGCAAAGTATTAACACACAGATTGAACTATGAAAGTTCCCTTTTAAAATTAGACATACACATCTCTCTCTCTTTCACACACACACATTAAAGAAAAAATAAAAAAGTTTTCTCTGCCAAGATCTTTTTACAAAAAATACTTTGGCCAAATACTTGTTAATTCTTGAAGGAAAGGGAGAGGATATGAAATGCTATCAGGTGTCCCTTTATTCTGGCATCCCAAATACGCATAGATGGCTGTCACTGGGATCTTTCTGGAGCAGTTCTTAACAGGCGGTGTGGAGAAGTAGTCTGGCAGGCTTTCCAGGAGATTTGTGGCAACAGTTTCTCTATTTCCCACACTGGATTCTCAGAGATGGAAAAGGATGAGCTGGTGGTGGCTGCTCTCTTAGCAGGCTTACCTCCAACTGCCTCAAAACAGTCCAAAACAAAACCAACTCTTGACCACCATAAATCTTGACATGTCGCTTTTCTGTAAACAACTCCCTCCTAGTTACCAAGGCTTCTGTTGTTTATTTAGCTTAAGACATGTGACATCCAGTAAATGTTTTTAAACAGAAAGCTCAAGTCCTTCCAGTGACCTTTTAAAAAAAAAAGTCCAGCATCTATGGAATTACTTCAGTCCTCCAAATGAATCCATCTCTACAATCTTCAACCCAAAAATTTTTAAAATAGAAGCACTTTCATAAGAGTATCAAAATTCTCCACACAATGAACCGCCCCGGAATGCAGCCCAATCCAGCAACTATTCTGTTCTAACAAGTCAACAATGAGGCAAATGGCCTGTTAATCTATAATGGTGAAACATGATCTGTGGAACAATGGCACAACAACAAGGCAGCAGTCATAAATAAGGTAGTGGACATTAGTAGAACATTTTGTACTGAGAGAGGAAAAAAAAAGACAAAGTATTTATTAGTTTGAGAGAGAATGAGATGTTTTTGGATCTTTTCTGTCCTAGATCCTGGACACTCTGCCTTCTGTTTTTTATGTTACTATCATTACTCACTCATGATTGAGAGTACCTTCACTGCCTCAGATATCCAGGTAAATTTTGGTGATATGTCAGGATAACAAACAAAAAACCTATCATTATTATTTTCTTTACCTACTGTGGCTATCTTGTGCCTCCAAGGAATCCTTCTCACATCTTCAGAAAGTGAAAAACACCCAATGGAGCTTCAAACTTTAACTATCAAATGAATTTGTTAAATAAATGAATATGCAAGTTAATAACTAAATACATATATATTTACAGGAGGCTATAACTATACTCGCCTAACGGAAAACAATGTTTAATAACTATGTTGTAGTTGACTTTTATATATAATTATTATCTTACTGGCAAATTGGTTTTGGCATTGCCCATGGTTCGCTGATCTAGATGTATTTTTATATTCATAGCTATATGGAATGAGCAGGGGATGGGAAATTGGATAGCTCTTTCAAAGAGCTGGCCTAGGCACGATGGGCCAAATGGTCTGCTTTTGTGTTGTGCTGTGCCATTCTATGGTGACAGAATTGAGAGACAGTCCAAAAGCTCACTCCAGAGTCACCTCCAGAACCTGCAGCTACATCATGACAGCTGACAGCAAAATTGGTCAGTGTTGACAGCTTGACCAAAAATCGTGAAAACGGGAAGTCAGGATTGTGGATAGTGCTCGCCCTAAGTAAGATTTTTAATAATATAATCTTACCAATTATTGGAATTAACTCATTCTGTGCAAGTTCCAAACCAAATCAATGATTTGAACAATCCGCATTCAAATACTCCCTCAACAGTTATGAATTAAAATACCAGTCAGCTGAATTCAAAAGTAACTGTTAATCATACACATAACTGAGCAAATCACAGAATATATTTTTGTTTCAATATGGCATGGCTCATTCCCATAGCCTTGGGGCCGATCAAACAAATCTTCACAACATTTGTCTCGAGTTAGGCTGGGAACATCATTTTGAATGCACCTTTTCTTTTAAACTTCTTGTGAACGAACGAAAGGAACTGCTACTAAACTAAAACTAGACCATAATGTTTCAATTTTATTGCAAATGTTTATTAATGGGATGAGGAGAAAAGGCACTAATAAAACACAAAAAATATATTAGTGAGAAAGAGAATATGGCTGACAGAATAAAAAATTGTGTATGAGTATAACTGTAAATATTAATTGATGAATGAGAGGTACGCAGAGTATTGAACCCAATTAGCTGACTGTGGGTCCTTCTCATGTCTTATGAATGTTGAAAATAATGTGCTAAATTTAAGATGAAACATGGATGCAGGAAGACCCAGCAAATCCCTCTTGCTCCCCACGATTATATCAAAGTGTTTAATGACTGTTTCAATACAACTCACTATATTTAATTTTCTGAGCCTGACAATGGGTGTTCAGTTAGTATTATAGGAATGGTGTCAAGTCCACAAGCAAAAGTGCATATTCATTTTGCAGGAGATTGTGTTTGAGTTTTGGTACTAGGAAGCTGTTGGTATAGCTGGAAAATGGGATTAGAATAGTTAGGTGCTTGATGGCAGGCACAGACACGTTGGGCCGAAGGGCCTGGTTCTGTGCTGTATAACTCTATGACTCTATATCACTGATTGTGATTGCCTGAAAAAAAGTTTGTAGTTTTATGGCTGATGATGCAACCTCATTGTTAATTGTGCTTATGAATGCTCATTTTGTCAATACTTGGCTGGAGTTCTGACATGAAACAGAAAATATTGGATTTTTAAAAAAGAGAGTTCTTTATTAAAGATCATGCTGGAGTGATAGAGAAAAAGGTAGCTTTGTGCAGGAAATTCCCTGCTCTAAGTCATAAGTTTCAAAAATCTTCTTTGGACAAAGATTTTGCTGATTTATTATTGTGTTTTTCCAGTAGGGGCAAAAGCTGATGCTTCATTATGTTCCTTAATATATAATTAAATCATACATATTTGAGCTATATTCTGTGGTAATTGAAATGTAGTACAAATCTGAGTAACTTCCAGTAAGTAGGTGAGTGTAATTTGGGTAATTAATACAACTGGGGAATTGCAAGCTTGGGCTTAACATGAGAACACAAGAAATAGGAGCCTGCTCCGCCATTCAAAACATTCGTTGCTGACCTTAGGCATCAACTCCACTTTCCTGCCCACTCGCCATATCCCTTGATTCCCTGAGAGACCAAAATCTGTCGATCCCAGCCTTAAATATATTCAACGATGGAGCATCCACACCCTCTGGGGTAGAGAATTCCAAAGATTCACTGCCAGGATGTCAGTGAGTGTAGTAATTTCTCCTCATCTCAGTCCTAAATGATCAGCCCCCTTATCCTGAGACTGTGCCCCTGTGTTTTAGATTCCTCTATCAGCAGAAACAATCTCTCAGTGTCTACTCTATTCAGCTCCTTTAGAATCTTATAGGTTACACTGAGATCAGCTCTCATTCTTCTAAACTCTAGAGAATACAGGCCCAATTTACTCAGCCTCTCATCATAGGACAACCCCCTCATCCCAGGAAACAATCTAGTGAACTTTTGTTGTACTGCCTCCAACACAAGTATACCCTTTCTTAAATGTGGAGACCAAAACTGCACATAGCACTCCAGATGTGGTCGAACCAAAACCTTGTACAATTGTAGCAAGATGTCCTTATTCCTGTACTCCAATCCCCTTGCAATAAAAGCCAACATGCCATATGCCTTCCTAATTGCTTGCTGTACCTGCATGTTAACTTTCTGTGTTCCTTGTACAAGCTCACACAAGTCTCTTTGAACATCAACACTTACAAGTTTCACACTTCTTAAAAAATATTCTGCTTTTCCCTATCCTTATGACCAAAGTGGATAACTTCACACCTCCCTACATTATACTCCATCTGCCATCTTGTTGCCCACTCACTTAACTTGTCTGTATCTCTTTGCAGCTTCTCCATGTCCTCCCAACAGCTTACCTTTCCACTATCTTTGTATCATCAGCAAATTTAAATACATTACACTCTGTCTCCTCAACTAAGTCATTAATATAGATTGTAAATAACTGAGGCCCCAGTACTGATCCTTGTGGCACTCACTATCTGCCAACTTGAAAACACCCTGTTTATGCCCACTCATTGCTTCCTGTCTGTTAAACAATCCTCTAACCATGCTAATATATTACCCCCAACTCCATGAGCCCTTATCTTGCCTATTAACTTTTTGTGTGGCACCTTATCGAATGCCTTTTGGAAATCCAGATATATGACATTTACTGGTTCCCCTTTATCTACCCTACTAGTTACATCCTCAAAAAACTAATAAATTTGTCAAACAGGATTTCCCTTTAGTAAACCATGTTGACTTGTTCTAATCATATACTGTGCTTTTCTGTAAGGACAGAGTTTAAAAGTTCCAGCTTATGGATCATAAATGATGGAGTTATTATGAAAACCACTGAAAAATTAAAGGACAAAACTAGAAATGTAATTCTTCATCAATGTGCTTTGCTGCTGCTTCAATTTTACTCTTTAGATTGAGGCACATTGAGATACTCACTCCATATTGAAGCATCTCAATGTAGTTTACATCGTACTTAAGGAATTTTTTTATTATCCATCATGACTAGACATCGGCTGTATTGTGTTTTTTGTCCGACAATGTAGTTTCTGTTATTGGAAATTGTGCAATCTTGATGTGTATTTCAATTCCATTAACAAAGCGACTTCTACTTTTAAAATTAGCAGGACAGACTAGAGATTATAAGAATTCTTCCTGCTTCCCCTCATGTGAAAATACTGGATATGGTTAAGAAAATTTCAACAAAAATAATTAATTTTATGTTAATTAATTACTTCAAAAAGGAATTAGAAAATATCAGGCTGGGAACAGGATTGCAATTACAGGTGATCAAATATTCCATGGGTCTATAGTGCTAGGAATGGGAAAGAAGGGAGGAATGGTATCCTCAAAGTTTGGAACCCTTTACCTCCATCAACATTGCCTTCCTCCCTTTTTAAAAAAAAATGGATAAACCTAGGTGAAGGTAGAAGCCCCAGGGAGTAGAATATCCCCAAGGCTATGGACAGTAAGAAAGAAATTTAAATACATCAAGTTGTGTTAATTGGGTGATAGGATTTTTAAAACTTTTAGATTATAGAGGAAGGAAGATGAAGAGCAGTAAGGATCTGTTAACAGTTCTGATGTTCTGGGAATGAATGAGTTAAAGTAGGATGCATCTTAATTTCAACAGAGTGGGGGAGGGGCACAGGGAGAAGTACTAGTTATATTAGACAGCAGAAAGAAGAGGTTTCACTGTAATCTGTCAGATGAGAGTTTTGCCTTGTGGAATGTATGTTTAGAAGTGCCTTCTCTGATAGAGTAATATTCAAGTCCTCAGTTTTGTAGAAACTCCAAGGTTGTACATACGAACATACGAATTAGGAGCAGGAGTAGGCCACTCGACCCCTCGAGCCTGCTCCACCATTCACTAAGTTCATGGCTGAACTGATTACTCCACAATTCTATCTACTTCTGATAACCTTTCACCCCCTTGCTTATCAAGAATCTATCTACCGCTGCTTTAAAAATATTCAAAGACTCTGCTTCCACCACCTTTGTCTACCCTTTACTTTTAAACAGTGACCCCTAGTTCTAGATTCTCCCACAAGGGGAAACATCCTTTCCACATCCACCCTGTCAAGACCCCTCAGGATCTTATATGTTTCAATCAAGTCACCTCTTACTCTTCTGAATTCCAGCAGGTACAAGCCTAGCCTGTCCGATCTTTCCTCGTAAGACTGCTGTTGAGGGGATAAAGACCTGCTTGTCACAAAGAGAAATCCAAGATTCTTAGGGCAGTTTTAAGAATGAAGAAAATGTAGGAATTCCATTTGAGATTTGAGGGAGTATTTGGGGATAGAGCATGGCTACCCAACCCCAACCTGATGGGACCCGACGACATGTGTCGGGTTCGGGTCGGGTCAGGTCTCACTTCCGGGTCCAAAATTCAGGCTCGGGTCGGGTCGGGTCGGGCTGGACGTGGACAGAGATCAGGACAAACAGAAATCAGAGGTGAGAAGAGTGGGGTGGGGAGTGCGGGAAAGGAGGGGAAAGAAACACCTACAAGTTCCGACATAAAGCACCCGAGTGAAATTAACCCACCCCCTTATACTCTGAATTCTATCAAGTCCGGGAGAAACTGACAAGCCCGGGGAAGATACCAGTAACTGCAGTAGGTACAGAAACATCAACTGAGCTCTTGCTTTAATCTATACTTGGCCCAAGGATTTAAAATTATCTGGAAATAGGGAGATTAAAACTTCCCAACCTGAGTTCTCCACTGAGATTTTTTTGTTCATGTCATCGGAACTTGATACAGTTCAGAAGCTTGGTTGTTACATTGCATGATTTCCTGAAGTGGATACTTTTTTCCCGCAAGTACTTAGGGTCACGGTGCCTTCGCCTGTTTGAAATCAATGTTTGTTGGTTTTTTTAAAACTTTATGATGTTAATTGAACATCAACAACTGGCACCTGTACTCAATCACTTGTCTAAAGCCTGGCTACCCAACCAAAACTGTTTACATATGTTTGGTTTGGGTCAGATCTGGCATTAAAAAAATTAAAGGACTCGGGCTCAGGTTGGGTTCGGGTTGGGATTTAATTTTTGTACCCGAGCCAGGGTTTATTTGGGGATGCATGGTCTAATAATAAGGGAGGGAATTATTTTTGTACATCCATATGAAAAAAATACTAAGGGTGGAGTCAGCAAAGCTAAGAGGTGGTAGTTTTTGTTTGGACTTGAATGATGTGAAGAAATAAATGGGACAATTTTCCCTTTTCCCAATTAAAGAACATGAAGGTGATCTAACAGCAGCAAATTTGATCTTTTACTTCATGAGGCAGAAGGGGGTGTGTACATGATGTGAAGGAAGTTAATGAATGTGAGTGGTGAATCACCAGCAGGGGATTGGATATGATAGGGCAGTGAGTCACTGATATAGAGAGTGGTGACCTCTGAAACTGTCAGAATAAAAGGTCAGGCTTGCAAAATCCAAATTTGGTGTCACCCAAGCAATATTTCAAAACAAAGAACAGTACAGCACAGGAACAGGCCATTCGGCCCTCCAAGCCTGCGCCGATCTTGATGCCTGCCTAAACTAAAATCTTCTGCACTTCTGGGGCCCGTATCCCTCTATTCCCTTCCTATTCATGTATTTGTCAAGATGTCTCTTAAACGTCTCTATCGTATCTGCTTCCACCACCTCCCCCAGCAGCAAGTTCCAGGCACTCACCACCCTCTGTGTAAGGAACTTGCCTCGCACATCCCCTCTAAACTTTGCCCCTCGCACCTTAAACCTACGTCCCCTAGTAACTGACTCTTCCACCCTGGGAAAAAGCTTCTGACTATCCACTCTGTCCATGTCGCTCATAACTTTGTAAACCTCTATCAAGTCGCCCCTCCACCTCCGTTGTTCCAGTGAAAACAATCCGAGTTCTTCCAACCTCTCCTCATAGCTAATGCCCTCCAGACCAGGCAACATCCTGGTAAACCTCTTCTGTACCCTCTCCAAAGCCTCCACGTCCTTCTGGTAGTGTGGCGACCAGAATTGCACGCAATATTCTAAGTGTGGCCTGATTTATTTCACCAATGTTATATTTACTTTTGGAGGTGTCCTGCACTGGGAGCGGGGGGGGGGGGGGGGGCGGGGGGGGGGGGGGTTGCCTATTAGGTAGGTTCCTCTGTTTAAGAACGTAAGAACTAGAAGCAGGAGGAGACAATACAGCCCCTTGAGCCTGCTCCGCCATTCAATATGATCATGACGGATCCTCGGCGCAACTCCACTTTCCCGCCCATTCCCCAAATCTCTTGATTCCCTAAGAACCAAAAATCTACCTCTCTCAGCCTTAAATATATTCAATGATGGAGCATCTACCACCCTCTGAGGTGGAGAATTCCTAAGATTCACAACCCTTTGAGTGAAGAAATTTCTCCTCATCTCAGCCCTAAATGATCGGCCCCTGCTCCTGAGACTGAGACTTTGAAAACAGTAATTTGTATATAAAATATCCACTCACCTAAAACTTAGTTCGGGAAATTTCGATAAATGCAAGTCTTATAAAGTCTTGATTGCCTCTCCCACTAAATCATTTTCCATTCACAATATGTGATTATAGAACATAGAACATAGAACATAGAAAATACAGCACAGAACAGGCCCTTCGGCCCACGATGTTGTGCCGATCCTTTGTCCTCTGTCAAGGACAATTTAATCTATACCCCATCATTCTCCTTTATCCATATACCTATCTAAAAGCCGTTTGAAAGTCCCTAAAGTTTCTGACTCAACAACTTCCCCAGGCAAGGCATTCCATGCCCCGACCACTCTCTGGGTAAAGAACCTTCCCCTGACATCCCCCTTATATCTCCCACCCTTCACCTTAAATTTATGACCCCTTGTAACGCTTTGCTCCACCCGGGGAAAAAGTTTCTGACTGTCTACCCTATCTATTCCCCTGATCATCTTATAAACCTCTATCATGTCACCCCTCATCCTTCTCCGTTCTAATGAGAAGAGGCCTAGAATGTTCAGCCTTTCCTCGTAAGACTTATTCTCCATTCCAGGCAACATCCTGGTAAATCTCCTCTGCACCCTCTCCAAGGCTTCCACATCCTTCCTAAAATGAGGCGACCAGAACTGCACACAGTACTCCAAATGAGGCCTTACCAAGGTCCTGTACAGCTGCATCATCACCTCACGGCTCTTAAATTCAATCCCTCTGCTAATGAACGCTAACACCCCATATGCCTTCTTCACAGCCCTATCCACTTGAGTTGCAACTTTCAACGATCTATGCACATAGACCCCAAGGTCTCTCTGCTCCTCCACATGCCCAAGAACCCTACCGTTAACCCAGTATTTTGCATTCGTGTTTGTCCTTCCAAAATGGACGACCTCACACTTTTCAGGGTTAAACTCCATCTGCCACTTTTCAGCCCAGCACTGCAACCTATCCAAGTCCCTTTGCAGACGACAATAGCCCTCCTCGGTATCCACAACTCCACCAACCTTTGTATCATCTGCAAATTTACTGACCCACCCTTCGACTTCCTCATCCAAGTCGTTAATAAAAATCACAAACAGGAGAGGACCCAGAACTGATCCCTGTGGCACGCCACTGGTAACTGGGCTCCAGGCTGAGTATTTACCATCTAAGACCACTCTCTGCCTTCTATCAGTTAGCCAATTCTTAATCCAACTGGCCACATTCCCCACTATCCCATGCCTCCTGACTTTCTCCATAAGTCTACCATGGGGGACCTTATCAAATGCCTTACTAAAATCCATGTACACCACATCCACTGGTTTACCCTCATCCACTTGCTTGGTCACCTGCTCAAAGAATTCAATCAGGCTTGTGAGGCAAGACCTACCCCTCACAAAACCGTGCTGACTGTCCCGAATCAAGCAGTGTCTTTCCAGATGCTCAGAAATCCTATCCCTCAGCACCTTTTCCATCAACTTGCCTACCACCGAAGTAAGACTAACTGGCCTGTAATTCCCAGGGTTGTTCCTATTCCCTTTCTTGAACAGGGGCACAACATTTGACACCCTCCAATCACCTGGTACCACCCCCGTCAACAGAGAAGATGAAAAGATCATTGCCAGCGGCTTTGCAATTTCATCCCTTGCTTCCCATAACATCCTTGGATATACCCCGTCAGGCCCGGGAGACTTGTCTATCTTCAAGTTATTCAAAAACCCCAACACATCTTCCCTCCTAACGAGCACTTCCTCGAGCTTACCAGTCTGTTTCACACCGTCCTCTTCAGTAATACACCCCTTCTCATTCGTAAATACCGAAGAGAAGTACTCATTCAAAACCTCACTTATCTCTTCCGGCTCAACACACAGCCTCCCGCTATTGTCCTTGACCGGACCTACGGTCCCCCTAGTCATCCTCATATTTCTGACATACGCGTAAAAGGCCTTGGGGTTTTCTTTTATCCTACCCGCCAAGCATTTTTCATGCCCTCTCTTAGCTCTCCTAATCCCTTTCTTCAGATCCTTCCTGGCCATCTTGTATCCCTCCAGAGCTATGCCTGTGCCCTTTTTCCTCAACCTTATATACGCATCCTTCTTCTTCCTAACAAGACTCTCAACCTCTCTTGTCAACCACGGTTCCCTCACATGACCATCCCTTCCCTGTCTGACAGGGACATGCTTATCAATGGCCCCTACTATCTGCTCCTTGAAAAAGTTCCACATTTCGACCGTGCCCTTCCCTGCCAGCATATGCTCCCAACTTATGCTCCTCAGTTCCTGCCTGACAGCATCATATCTACCCTTCCCCCAATTGTAAACCTTGCCCTGTTGCACATACCTATCCCTCTCCATTACCACAGTGAATGCTACAGAATTGTGATCACTATCTCCAAAGTGCTCGCCCACCAACAGCTCTATCACTTGCCCTGGTTCATTACCTAGTACCAAATCCAATATTGCCTCCCCTCTGGTCGGGCAGTCTACATACTGAGTCAGAAAAGCTTCCTGGACATACTGCACAAACACTACCCCATCCAAACTATTCGATCTAAAGAGTTGCCAATCAATATTTGGGAAGTTGAAATCCCCCATAATTACTACCCTGTGACTTCTGCTCCTTTCCAAAATCTGTTTCCCAATCTGCTCTTCCACCTCCCTGCTGCTATTGGGGGGCCGATAGAAAACTCCCATCAAGGTGACTGCTCCTTTCCTGTTCCTGACCTCAACCCACAGTGCCTCAGTCGGCAGATCCTCCTCGAAAATTCTTTCAGCAGTTGTTACACTATTTCTAACTAACAATGCCACCCCCCCACCTCTTTTACCACCATTTCTAATCTTATGAAAACATCTATAACCAGGTACCTCCAAGAACCATTCCTCCCCCTCACCTATCCACGTTTCAGTGATGGCCACAACATCGTAGTCCCAAGTGCCCATCCACGCCTTCAATTCACTCACCTTATTCCTGATGCTTCTTGCGTTGAAGTATACGCACTTCAACCCTTCTCCGTGCCCATCTGTCCTCTGCGACAGTGCTACCTTCCCCAATACCTCACTACACTCTTTGTCTTTCTGAGTGGACCCACTGGTCCCTGGACTACAAGTCCGGTTCCCATCCCCCTCCCAAACTAGTTTAAACCCTCCCGAACAGTACTAGCAAACCTCCCTCCCAGGATATTGGTGCCCCTCTGGTTCAGATGCAGCCCGTCCTGTTTGAACAGGTCCCATCTTCCCCAGAATGCAGTCCAATTATCCAAGAACTGGAAGCCCTCCCTCCTACACCATTCCTGCAGCCACGTGTTCAGCTGTGCTCTCTCCCTATTCCTAGCCTCACTATCACGTGGCGCCGGCAACAAACCAGAGATAACAACTCTGTCCGTCCGAGCTTTCAGCTTCCAGCCTAACTCCCTAAACTCACTTCTAACATCTGTGCCACCCTTCCTTCCTACGTCGTTGGTGCCAATGTGCACCACGACCTCTGGCTGCTCCCCCTCCCCTTTAAGGATCCTGAAGACGCGATCACAAACATCACGGACCCTGGCACCAGGGAGGCAACAAACCATCCGTGCGTCTCGCTTGCTCCCACAGAACCGCCTGTCGGTACTCCTCACCATCGAGTCCCCGATGACTAGTGCTCTCCCGTTCTCCCTCCTTCCCTTCTGAGCCACAGTGCAGGACCCCGTGCCAGAGGCCCGTTCACTGCAGCCTGCCCCCGATAGGCCGCCCCCCCCAACAGTATCTAAAACTGTATACTTGTTGTTGAGGGGAACGACCACAGGAGATCCCTGCACTGACCTCTTCCCACCTCTAACTGTTACCCAGCTGCCTTTGTTTTGTGGAGTAACGACATCCCTGTAGCTTCTATCTATGAAAATGTTTGCAATGAAAAGTAACATCCCCTATTTAAATTCAATTAAATAGTTTCAGACAAATACACGATTGGGATCGGAATCATAGAAATTTACGGCACAGAAGGAGACCATTCGGCCCATTGTGTCTGTACCGGAGTCAAACCGTCATGAACAAATCGCCTTAATTAACATTAATTGTACTATTTGATTATCATTTGCCTTAATTTCTACCCTGACAGGTATAACTGCGCCTGTAAAATTACAGCAGTCTTATGGAACAGCTGATATCTGAGCTTTGGGAGATGTGCTTGCGTTTTTATTCTAGGAGAAATTTATATTCTGAATAATTCGCATTTCCCCCAGTCTCAGTGTTCAAAAATATTAATTCCTGTCACTGTATTCAGGAAGACAAACCCCCTCTTCCAAGCAATGTTGACCAGAGGCACAACGCTTTAATGTGCTGCTGGACAGCAAGTCTGTAATAATTATCATTATAAGTGCCTGAAACCGAATAATTTCTCTCATCTCTATCCAGAGACGGTGATGTGAGGTTTAAAGCTAAAGGCGAATTAGTTACATTACCTTCTCAAAGGAGCAATTACCTGGACAGCCAGTTCGCGCAGTATCTTTTACAACATAACATCGGCGGAGTATATTTTTACATGTCTCAGAATGGGAGGACGTTGTTTAATTGTCGCATTTGATTTCATTGTGATTTATATTTTTTTAAATTCCCCTTTAGATATCAAGGAGACCCCAAATTAATTAACATTTTAAATAAATGTCGAACACTGCAAAAAAAAAAGTGTGTGCAATATTTTAATTATGTGCATTAAGACAAATCGGAGAGGATTAGCTGGAACACGCTACGCAACCTGAGCAGCGAGTTGCCAGTCTGTCCCTTGCTGGGATCCAGGGATAGGGTTCCACTTTCCCTCTGATTGACAGTTTGTTGCCCTCCCCGGGGCACCGAGTGCCGTCATTGGGTACCACTGCACGTCACATGCTCCCCAGGCCAGCCTCTCCAATAAAAAGGCAAGGAGCCAGTCCAGGGAGGCTGAGGTACAAAGGCAGGTTGTGTGCTGCTCATTCTCCCAGTTGCAGGTGAAGGACACGCTCGCTTGTTGGGGAAAATGCCTTCTGCTTGCCAGTTGTTGCCCGCGGTCACAGCGCTGCTGTGTGTGGTCCAGACTCTGCTTGCCAGCAATGGGACCCCGGTGGTGACAGAGTTGCAGGAAGAAGCTGAAATCTCATCTTTGCATCAGCTCACAGGCATCGGCAGTCACCCGGAGCGACAGACAACCAGCCACCCAGCAAGAATGCAGAGCACTGAGGATGAAGGGGATCCTCACGGTCACGACATCGTGGGCTTCGAGATGGTTAAGTGGCAATGGGTTCATGTCCAAAGACCCTACCTGATAGCAGTGTGGATACTGGTAGCCAGCCTGGCCAAGATCTGTGAGTACACTTAATATGTTCATAGATTTGAGAGGCGGGAGGTTAGTCCATCCGGCCAGTGACATTGCTGTAGTCAAGCCCAGCAAAACTGTAGCTACTGATCAGATATATCTTCAAGAACTTCGGATACCACAATCTGGTGTCATTTCATTCCCTTTCCTCCCCTCCCTGGGAGCAACTTTTGATGTATGCAGAACTGCAAAACTATTAGTACCGTTCTCCTGTTAATAAAATCAGTTCATTTTGATTTGTAATGTTTATTGTAATCCTTACACATGGATGTGAGTGCAATGGAGCTGTGCTATTTGAAGCTGTGTTTTTTGTGTGTGTCAGAGGGAAAGATCCTGAAGGAGTGATCATGTTTCTGAAGCTAAAGGTCTGTTATTTCGGTACCAGAGCTCACCTGCCTGGCTGCAGGTGTTTGTGTTGCACTTTTATCTATAATAGTTGTTTGTAAATCTGTTAGTGAAGGCCAATGAGATGTTGTGGTGCAGGGTAGCATTAGTCTGGCTGCATTCTGGGGGTTCAGGTGCTGCAGGAGCGGGTGCAGTATTCATCGACGTGATGTGTTTGGAATGAATACACTCTGTGTACACCTACTACCCTAGGTTAGAGATTAAATCAACTAGAGTATGGCTCCCCATTTGGTTCTTTCCCCTTAATTTGTTGGAATAATGGGTCTTTCCATTGTGTTCCCTAAACCAAGATCATGAGTTAATGTAACAAATTTAAAGGTTTTTTTGGGGAAACTGTGCAATAAATTGAGAACTGGGATCAGCCTCAATGCTTCCTGGAAATTATTCAGCAGTTGAATCTATAGTTCAGGCAAGACATGTGGCACTGCACCCAAAGCAATGCAGGGTGAAAATGATCAGTTTCTGCCGGAGACTAGAATATCTTAATCAGTTATTGAGCATGAAATTTGTGAGGGCTGACATAGCAGTTTACATGCCACAGATTCTTAATAAGATGTGTAGCCTCCCAACTGTATTGTTTTTTCACTGCCTAGAGAAACAAAGTGTTTAAGTTGATGCTAGCCTTATCCCAACCATGTGCGTTTGAGTTCAGACCTTCGGACTACCTGATTTGTTTAGTCTGGTTTCCCTGAAGTGGACCTGACTGGGCAGCTATTGGGAGGCTATGGATTTGAATTGTTCCTGGAGGGAGGGACTGAGCAGGAGGATATTACATGTTGTATACCACATTTTCCTACTTTAAAACAGTGAATACACTTCAAAATTGCTTCATTGGCTGGAAAAGACACAATATAATGTAAGCTCTTTGTTTATTCAGTTCTAGTGATCTGATTAGTACATCCTTGCTCTTGTAGGTCATGCAACCTTCATAAGCCAGGGTTCTTTTAGTAACGTGACTGCTTGGGCTCCCTAGCTCTTCCTAGTCCTGCTCTCATTTTGATTGCACTGCCTGAGTGCGCTCTCTTTTATGGCCTGTTCTATTTGTACCTTTGTTAGCAATTGGAAATTGTATGGATATCTGAATTTTAATGTAATTTATGGCCGATTGGCCAGTGCTTTGGACTTCAGTATAAAACCTAAATGGAAATTTGAATGATGTATTTAGTGGGCAGAAATTTGGTTTAATGGTTCGCTGATCTGTTAAGTCATCGAGTCATAGAGTTATACAGCACAGAAACAGGCCCTTCCTTCGGCCCTTGGTGTCTCTGCCGGCCATCAAGCATCTAACTATTCTAATCCCATTTTCCAGCACTTGGCCCATAGCCTTGTATGCTATGGCATTTCAAGTGCTCATCTGAATACTTCTTAAATGTTGTGAGGGTTCCTGCCTCTACCACCTCTTCAGGCAGTGCATTCCAGATTCCAACCACCCTCTTGGTTAAAAAACCTTTCCTCAAGATCAATTGGAAAGTGCTTTTTGGCACTTACTAGTAAACCACCATGTTTCATTGTTGCTGTTGATCAAATGATATGAAAAAGAAGCTGAACAGGGTGAAAATTCATGTGTTTTTTTTTTACAGTAATGTCAACAGCCTTTGCATCCTCATAGCTCTACTACTGTCCTAAACTCCATCTCATGCTTCCTCTCAAACTGAGCCACACAAGCCTGAGTATTGAGACTGTGTATGCAACAACAGCATGCACTTTTATATAGTATCTTGTAAAGTTACAAGGTGCTTTATAAAAGAAATTGGACATAGATGCTGGATAGGGATAGGAGACTAAGATATGAAGTTTCTGGTTGGACTTGAGCCTAATAGTTTTGTCTTGTTAATGGAATAAGCTCTGGATAATGAACAGCTATAGTCATGGACAACATCAGCATAACAATGACTTACATTTCTACAGTGCCTTTAATGTAATGAAAAATCCCAAAATGCTTCTCAAGTAGACATAAGGAAACAAAAACTAAACCTTGAAGGAAGTGAGTGGGAAGGGTAACTAAAAGATGGATTTTAACAAAGTTTTTAGAGGTGGAGGAGTTCAGGGAATGAGTTCCGGAGAGTAGAATTAAGGCAGCTGAAGGCTGTGCTACCAGCAGTAGGGCAAAGGAGAGGGCAAGCACAGAACACTAGATTCGGAGGAATAGAGTATTTGAAAGGGTATTTGGGGCTGGAGGAGATTGTAGAGCGATAAGGTACAGCAAAGCTACAGAAGGATTTATAAATGAAGATAAGGAATTCAAACTTAATTTATTGAAGGAAAGATGCTATGATATGGCACTTGACAGCATGCTTATGGATAATGTTGCACTGGGCCAGTATGTAGATGATGAATAATAGGCTACCAACAATTCAACCTTGGCACATGCTGGAAGTGACTCAGAGTTTGGAAGGATAAGCCATTGTAGGAGATATGCTGGCTACATTGGGAGAGGCAGCAATGGAACCATGAGAGTGTTGGCTCTAAGAAACGGCATAGGAACTGGAATAGGCCATTTAGCTCCTTGAGCCTGTTCTCCCATTCAATGACATCATGGCTGATCTGCAACCTAACTCCATATACTTGCCTTTTCCCTAAATCCCTTAACACCTTTTGATAACAGCAATTGGCAGTGGAGGAGGAGGAACAATTGACTGTATTGAAGGTCATGTTGAGGTTGAAGAGGGAGAACATGTCATGAATGAAGTCACAGGATATTATTAACCGTAACCAAGATGTGTTAGTGCTATGAGCAGCACTGAAAGGACTTTAGCAGGGAGTGTTGAGAAAAATGGATAAAGAGGTGGTGCTGATAACATTGCTCTGTATGATTCTCAAATGCATTAAGAAATTTGCTGGAGTTGGAAAGGCCAGACCTGTGGAATGGTCTTTGTAACTAGGAGGTGATAGCAGTTTTGAAGTGGAGGCATTACCTGAAGAAAGGAGCTATTGATGTGCATTGGATTGAAGGGAAGTATTGAATGGGGAAGGCCTCAAATTGTGATTGATTTCATGGAGGAAATTGCCTGGATTAGGGTGGAGATTGAAGAGAAAATTAACGGATTGGAGCTGGAATAAAGGGGGGTGAGATACTGTTTGTCACTCTTGGTGCCTTGTGCTTGGCAGAGTGACCTGAGAGGTTACACAACAGTATCTAGGGTATGGTTGAGGGTTTCGAGGACCATTGAACACTTTTGGATACTGTTTTTGTATTATGACTTGAGTTTGCAAATTTTTAACAACACTTAGTTTGATTAGACCATGATTATTAGTAATGCCTCCTCTAGTGTGTTTCAAAGAAAGTTACTTTTTTTATTCTTTCTTTTTTTTTATTCATTCATGGGATGTGGGTGTCGCTGCCCAGGCCAGCATTTATTGCCCATCCTTAATTGCCCTTGAGAAGGTGGTGGTGAACTGCCTTTTTGAACCGCTGCAGTCCATGTGGGGTAGGTATACCCACAGTGCTGTTAGGAAGGAAGTTCCAGGATTTTGACCCAGCGACAGTGAAGGAACGGCGATATAGATCCAAGTCAAGATGGTGTGTGACTTGGAGGGGGACTTGATGGTGGTGTTCCCATGCATTTGCTGCCCTTGTCCTTCAAGTTGGTAGAGGCCGCAGGTTTGGAAGGTGCTATCGAAGGAACCTTGGTGCATTGCTGCAGTGCAACTTGTAGATGGTACACACAGCTGCCACTGTGCGTCGGTGGTGGAGGGAGTGAATATTTGTAGATGGAGTGCCAATCAATCGGGCTGCTTTGTCCTGGATGGTGTTGAGCTTCTTGAGTGTTGTTGGAGCTGCACCCATCCAGGCATGTGGAGAGTATTCCATCACATTCCTGACTTGTGTCTTGTAGATGGTGGACAGGCTTTGGGGAGTCAGGAGGTGAGTTACTCTCCGCAGGATTCCTAGCTTCTGATCTGCTCTTGTAGCCACAGTATTTATATGGCTACTCCAGTTCAGTTTCTGGTCAATGGTAACCCCTAGGATGTTGATAGTGGGGAATTCAGTGATGGTAATGCCACTGAATGTCAAGGGGAGATGGCTAGATTCTCTCTTGTTGGAGATGATCATTGCCTGGCACTTGTGTGGCACGAATGTTACTTGCTGCTTACCAGCCCAAGCCTAGATACTGTCCAAGTCTTGCTGCATTTCTACACGGACTGCTTCAGTATCTGAGGAGTCAAGAACGGTGCTGAACATTTTGCAATCATCGGCGAACATCCCCACTTCTGACCTTATGATTAAAGGAAGGCCATTGATGAAGCAGCTGAAGGTGGTTGGGCCTAGGACACTACCCTGAGGAACTCCTGCAGTGGTGTCCTGGAGCTCAGATGACTGACCTCCAACAACCACAACCATCTTCCTTTGTGCTAGGTATGACTCCAGCCAGTGAAAGGTTTTCTCCCTGATTCCCATTGACTTCAGTTTGCCAGGGCTCCTTGATGCCATACTCGGTCAAATGCTGCCTTGATGTCAAGGGCAGTCACTCTCACCTCACCTCCTGAGTTCAGCTCTTTTGTCCATGTTTGAACCAAGGCTGTAATGAGGTCAGGAGCTAAGTGGCCCTGGCGGAACCCAAACTGATCGTCACTGAGGAGGTTATTGCTAAGCAAGTGCTGTTTGATGGCACTGTTGATGACACCTTCCATCACTTTACTGATGATTGAGAGTAGACTGATGAGGTGGTAATTGGCCGGGTTGGACTTGTCCTGCTTTTTGTGGACAGGACATACCTGGGCAATTTCCCACTTTGCAGGGTAGATGCCAGTGCTATAGTTGTACTGGAACAGCTTGGCTACGGGCACGACAAGTTCTGGAGCACAGGTCTTCAGTACTATTGCCAGAATATTGTCAGGGCCCAAAGCCTTTGCAGTATTCAGTGCCGTGGACGTGGGCATCACTGACAAGGCCAGCATTCGTTGCCCATCCCTAATTGCCCTTGATAACTTGCTCGGCCATTTCAGAGGGCATTTGAGTCAACCACATTGCTATGGATCTGGAGTCACATGTCGGCCAGATCAGGTAAGTATGGCAGATTTCCTTCCCTAAAGGACATTGGTGAACCAGATGGGTTTTTACAACAAGCAATGGTAGTTTTATGGCACTGTTCCTGAGACGAGCTTTCAATTTCAAATTGTTATTAATTAATTGAATTTAAATTCCAACAGCTGCCATGGTGGGATTTTAGATTGTATCCCCAGGAAATTATCCTGGGCCTCTGGAATAATTCAGTGACATTTACACAATGCCACCGTCTCCGCTGTTTGCATTGTTGGAGGACTCCTCTGGGGAGTGCACTTGTGTGTTTACTGTTAAGTGTGGTATTGTCACATGGGATGCTGTCAAGTGGAGGAGGCAGTGGGACAGGAGGAAGTTGAGATAAGTCTCCTGGCCCTGATGGAATGCATCCCAGGGTACTAAAAGAGATGGCGGGAGAAATAGCAGGTGCACTGGCGGTAATTTTCCAAAATTCGCTGGACTCTGGGGTAGTCCCAGCAGATTGGAAAACAGCAGATGTGACGCCACTGTTTAAAAAGGGAGGTAGTCAAAAGATGGGGAATTATAGACCGGTTAGCTTAACCTCTGTAGTGGGGAAGATGCTTGAGTCTATTATCAATGAAAAAATAGCAGGGCATCTCGATAGAAATTGTCCCGTTGGGCAGATGCAGCATGGGTTCATGAAGGGCAGGTCATGCTTGACAAATCGTTTGGAATTCTATGATGACATTACGAGCAAGGTGGACAATGGGGACCCAGTGGATGTGGTGTACCTAGATTTCCAAAAGGCCTTTGACAAGGTGCCGCACAAGAGGCTGCTGCATAAGATAAGGATGCATGGCGTTAGGGGTAAAGTATTAGCATGGATAGAGGATTGGTTGACGAATAGGAAGCAGAGAGTGGGGATAAATGAGTACTATTCTGGCTGGCAATCAGTCACTAGTGGTGTGCCTCAGGGATCAGTGTTGGGACCTCAATTATTTGCAATTTATATAGATGATTTGGAGTTGGGGACCACGTGTAGGGTGTCAAAGTTTGCAGATGACACTAAGATGAGTGGCAGAGCAAAGTGTGCAGATGACTGTGAAACTTTGCAGAGGAAGATAGATACATTGAGTGACTGGGCAAAGGTCTGGCAGATGGAATACAATGTTAATAAATGTGAAGTCATTCATTTCGGTAGGAGTAACAGTAAAAAGGATTATTTCTTGAATGGTAAAAAGTTGCAGCATGCTGCTATGCAGAGGGACCTGGGTGTCCTTGTGCATGAATCGCAGAAGGTTGGTCTGCAGGTTCAGCAAGTAATTAGGAAGGCAAATGGAATTTTGTCCTTCATTGGTGAAGGGATTGAGTTTAAAAGCAGAGAGGTTATGTTGCAGCTGTATAAGGTACTGGTGAGGCCGCACCTGGAGTACTGTGTGCAGTTTTGGTCTCCTTACTTGAGAAAGGATGTACTGGCACTGGAGGGGGTGCAGAGGAGGTTCACTAGGTTGATTCCGGAGTTGAGGGGGTTGGCTTATGAGGAGAGACTGAGTAGATTGGGATTATATCCATTGGAATTCAGAAGAATGAGGGGGGATCTTATAGAAACATATAAAATTATGAAGGGAATAGATAAGATACAAGTAGAGAGGATGTTTCCACTGGCAGGTGAAGCTAGGACAAGAGGGCATAGCCTCAAGATTAGAGGGAGCAGATTTAGGACTGAATTGAGAAGGAACTTCTTCACCCAGAGGATTGTTAATCTATGGAATTCCTTGCCCAGTGAAGTAGTTGATGCTACTTCAGTAAACGTTTTTAAAGCTAAGGTAGATATCTTTTTGAACAATAAAGGAATTAAGGGATACGGTGAGAGAGCGGGTAAGTGGATCTGAGTCCACGAAAAGATCAGCCATGATCTTATTGAATGGCGGAGCAGGCTCGAGGGGCCGGACGGCCTACTCCTGCTCCTAGTTCTTATGATCTTATGAGTGGAGAATGCTATCCGTGAACTATTCGCATCTGGCTTGAGAAATGAGGGGAATGAGGCAGATTTTGATGCAGGGCAGGAGTTTATCCTTGCCCAATAGAATTGGAGAGGAAGAGGACTCAGTTGTTGAAAGCAAAGGCAGTATTATTTGAGGTGGTCATTCCAGATCTGGTGGTGATGACCAGATAGTTATGCACTATGTGCTGTCAAGACTGCCCACCTCAAATTTGAGCACACGCAAGACTCAGATATCCTCATACTGATGGTATCACTGCTCCCTTTTCTTCAAGAAGTGAGAGAAATAACTTTCTTTTATGTTGGAGCCGTTAAGTAGGATGATAGTATAGTGGCAATGTGACTGGACTAGTAATCCAGAGGCCTGGACTAATGCTCCAAGAGATGAATTCATATCCCACCATGGCAGCTGGGGGATTTTAAATTCAATTAATTTATAAATCTGGGATAAAAAGCTTGTCTCGTTAATAATGATCATGAAACAACTGGATTGTCAGAAAAACCTATTTGGTTCGCTGATGTCCTTCAGGGGAGGAAATCTGCTGTCCTTACCTGGTCTGGCTTGACATGTGGCTCCAGACCCACAGCAATGTGGTTGACTCCTAACTGCCCTCTGAAATGGCCCAGCAAGTCACTCAATTGTATCAAATCACTACAGAAAAGTTGAATAAAGATAAAACCGAATAGATCATCCAGCATTAACCTTGGCACGGGAAACCACAATGGCACACCCTGCCCAGTTGACCCTGCAAAGTCCTCTTTGCTCGTGACTTGTGCCAAAATTGGGAGAGCTGTCCCACAGAGTAGTCAAGCAACAGCCTGACATAGTCATACTCACTGAATCATACCTTAGACCAATGTCCCAGACTCCTCCATCACTATCCCCGGGTATGTCCTGTCCCACCGGCAGGACAGATCCACCAGAGGTGGCAGCACAGTGGTATACAGCCAGAAAGGAGTGGTCCTGGCTGTTCTGAACATTGATTCTGGACCCCATGAAGTCTCATGACAAGTCAAACACTGGCAAGGAAACCTCCTGCTGATTAATACCTACCACCCTCCATCGGCTGTTGAATCAGTACTCCTCCATGTTAAACACCACTTGGAAGAAGCACCAAGGGTAGCAAAAGCACAGAATATACGCTGGGTGGGGGACTTCAATGTCCATCACCAAGAGAGGCTCGGTAGCACCACTACTGACTACGCTGGCCCTGTCCTAAAGGACATATCTGACAGACTGGGCCTGCGGCAGGTGGTGAGAGAACCAACAAGAGGGGAAAGCCTACTTGACCTCGATCTCACCAATCTACCTGTTGCAATTGCATCTGTCCATGACAGTATTGCTATGAGTGACCATCGCACAGTCCTTGTGGAGAAAAAGTCCCATCTTTCCACTGAGGATGCCCTCCATCATGTGTGGCACCAGCACCATGCTAAATGGATAGTCACAGAACAGTTCTAGCAGTTCAAAACTGGGCATCCATGAACGTTGTGGGCCATCAGCAGCAGAAGAATTGTATTCAACCACAATCTGTAACCTCACAGCCCAGAATATCCCTCACTCTACCATTACCAACAAGCCAGTTGATCAATCCTGGTTCAATGAGGAGTGTAGGAGAGCATGCCAGGAGCAGCACCAGACATACCTAAATGAGGTGTCAGTCTGGTGGAGCTACAACACAGGATTACATGCATGCTAAACAGCAGAAGCAGCATGCAATTGACAGAGCACAACCAATGGGTCAGATCCAAGCTCTGCAGTCCTGCAAAATCCAGTCATGAATGATGGCGGACACTTAAACAACTAGCTGGAGGAGGAAGCTCCTCAAACATCCCCAGCCTTAATGCTGTTGGAGGTCAGCATGTCAGTGCAAAAGACAAGGCAGAAGCTTTTGCAATCATCTTTAGCCAGAAGTGCCGAGTGGATGATCCATCTTGGCCTCCTTCTGAGGTCCCCAGCATCACAGATGCCAGTCTTCAGACAATTCGATTCACTCCACTTGATATCAAGAAACGGCTGAAGGCACTGGATACAGCAAAGACATCCCATCTGTAATACGGAAGACTTGTGCTCCAGAACTGACCACACCCTTAGCCAAGCTGTTCCAGTGCAGCTACAACACTGGCATTTACCCGACAATCTGGAAAATTGCCCAGGTATGTTCTGTCCACAAAAAGCAGGACAAATCCAATCCACCCAATTATTGCTCCATCAGTCTACTCTCAATTTTCAGCAAAGTAATGGAAGGAGGTGTTGATAGTGCTGTCAAGCAGCACTTACAAAGCAATAACCTGCTTACAGATGCTCAATTTGGGTTCTGTCGAGGCCATTCGGCTTCAGACCTCATTACAGCCTTGGTCCAAAAATGGACAAAAGAGTTGAATTCCAGAGGTGAGGTGAGAGTGACTGTCCTTGACATCAAGTCAGCATTTGACCAAGTATGGCATCAAGGAGCCCTAGCAAAATTGAAGTCAATGGGATTCAGTGGGTAAACTCCACCTGTTGGAGTCATACTTAGCATAAAGGAAGATGGTTGTGGTTGTTGGAGGCCAGTCATTTCAGCCCTAGGATATCATTGCAGGAGTTCCTCAGGGTAGTGTCCTAGGCGCAACCATCTTCAGCAGCTTCATCAATGACCTTCCTTCAATCATAAGGTCAGAAGTGGGGATGTTCGCTGATGATTGCACAGTTTTCAGCACCATTCGCAACTCCTCAGTGTTACGACCAACCGCTCAAGTCAAAGCCACCAATTAAAATATGAGTCTAATTGCAGTGGGAGCAATGCACTGTCAATTCAGTCCTGTTGTTCCACAGATTGCATAACATATCACCTTAAACTTTCCAAATTAAAGAAATTCACATCTATTAACCCCCGAATGAGATGAACCAAACCAAGTGTCTTTCGATCAACAAATTAACTGTTTTATTAGTAAAACTAAACTCTTAAACACTAACAAGATTAAAAACATTTAAAATAGAAAAATTAGTCTCCTTTCAGATTTACACTTCCCGATGAGCAATCCTCTGATTAAAGTCCACTCGCGGTCTTCCAGGGTCTGATGAGGGAAGAAAATTGTCCAACATCTGAAGCTTTAATTCCTCTTTCATCCAGCAATGACCACCGCAGATCAACAACTTGCAAACACTTTTCAATGAATCAAGTTGGCTTTGGAATTTTTGAGGGATAAAAGATTGTCACAGTATAACTTCCCTTCCTTCAATTTAAATTAACAGAGAACACTGTTCATTTCATGCTGGCCCAGCCATCTGTCTGTTAGAACAGTCTGCCTCAACTAAAAGCCAGTTCAAAAGTTAATCGCAACATTGTATAATTGATTCTCAGTCTCTGACTGGCTGTGTCCAAGGCAACCAGGATGCACCTGCTGAAATTGGTTCTTTCTCTCTCTGTATGGTTGTATCCAATGGCAACCAGAATGCAACATCTTGCTAACTCCTGAGGCTTGCTTGTTCTTAAAGCAGCACTGATCCTTTGCTGACTTAAAGACACACCGCACGTTTCTCCCAAAAAAAAGTATCATGACATCAGATACTGAAGCAGTCCATGTCCATATGCAGCAAGACCTGGATAACATTCAGGCTTGGGCTGATAAGTGGCAAGTAACATTCATGCCACACAAGTGCCAGGAAATGACCATCTCCAAAAAGAGAGAATCTAACTATCTCCCCTTGATGTTCAATGGCATTACCATTGCTGAATTGCCCAATAATATCATTCTGGGAGTTACCATTGACCAGAAACTGAACTGAACCAGCCATATAAATACAGTGACTACAAGAGCAGGCTGTGAATTCTGTCACCTGCTGACTCCTCAAAGCCAGTCCACCATCTACAAGGCACAAGTGAGGAGTGTGATGGAATACACTCCATTTGCCTGGATGAGTGCAGCTCCAACAACACTCAAGGAATTCAACAACTTCCAGGACAAAGCAGCTCACTTGATTGACACCCCATGCACAACCTTAAACATTCATTCCCTCCACCAGCAGTGTGTACCATCTACAAAATGCACTGCAGCAACTCACCAAGTCTCCTTTGACAGCACCTTCCAAATGCACAAACTCTCCACCTAGAAGATCAAGGGCAGCAGTCACATGGAAACACCACCACCTGCAATTTCCCCTCCAAAAGTCACACACCATCCTGACTTGGAACTATATCGCTGTTCCTTCACTGTTGCTGGGTCAAAATCCTGGAACTCCATCTCTGGCAGCTCTGTGGGTATACCTACACCACACGGACTGCAACGGTACAAGGCGACTCCCCACCATCTTCTCGAGGGCAATTTGGGATGGGCAATAAATGCTGGCTTTGCCAGCAATGCTTACTCCAAGAATGAATTTTTTAAAAATCACCTTTCATTGCTTTGGGATATCCCAAAGCACTTTACAGCCAATGAAGTACTTTTGAAGTGTAGTCACTGTTGTAGGAAATGCAGCAGCCGATTTATTTAATTTTATTTTATTTCCTTCGGCCCACCGAGTCTGTGCCGACCAACAACCACCCATTTATACTAACCCTGCAGTAATCCCATATTCCCTACCACCTACCTACACAAGGGACAACTTACAATGGCCAATTTACCTATCACCTGCAAGTCTTTGGCTGTGGGAGGAAACCGGCGAAAACCTACACGGTCACAGGGAGAACTTGCAAACTCCGCACAGGCAGTACCCAGAATCGAACCCGGGTCCCTGGAGCTGTGAGGCTGTGGTGCTAACCACTGCGCCACTGTGCCGCCCACTTGTCCCCTGATTCCAGATGTTCTATTCATGCGCCTATTATGCAGTATCTTATCAAAGGCAGTTTGAAAATCCAAATCTAGAAATATATTAGATCTACTGCATTACCCTTTCTGTGACTCAAGGTCTCACAAGCAGTAATGTGATGTTGACCGAGGGATAAATATTGGCCAGGCATCGGGCAGATCTCCCCTGCTGTTCTTCAAAATAGTGCCAAGGTGCCCCTGGTTTAATGTATCCTCTGAAATATGGCACCTCAACCCTAGTCCCCCACCTTATCAAAACTGCATTGCCTCCGTCCTTCAAAGGCCCACTCTTAATCCTCTCTGGCCACTTCAATTATACCCAACACCTATTCTGCTACACCTTTTTGATTCATCTCCTAACCACTTGGCTAATTCCCCTCTACCCAATGCTCATTGGCATTCTTAAATCAATATTTCTTTCTCTTCCCCCACCCTCAACCCTTTTAGGAAGTCCTATTCAAGACATTTCACCTCCAGTTTCCAGGAAGTAGGAAACAAACCCCACTTTGGATGTTCCTCCAACTTCCCCACTTCCTGTTCTTGGCTTTATACTCCATTCCTCAATGGATTGTGCCACTCCTCAGCTTGTGCCCTGGAGTATTCATGAGCAAAGTTACAAAAGAAAATGATTCTTCTGAAATTGTATCTTATTTTAAATCTGTGCCATTTTGACATTATATTGTATTAATGGCAAATGGCATTTTAATGATTTGTTTAGCTTTTTACTATGGAATGCAGACTTGTTGCAATTTACAATAAAGCATTGTAGAATTACAGACATGAAATATTGTCATCTTCTCATGAAGAACTGGTCTGCTCTTAATGAGGAAGTTGGAACATGTTGAGATTTTGAATGAAGATGGTACAGAGAGTGAATGTGTTCTGATTACTCCTACTTTCAGGTTCTTAAATGGAGAGAAAGGTTCCTTTTGTGACATTTATGGTTTTGTGCTACAATAGTTTCTTTGTCTCAGTTTATGGGCTTAAGAATGCAGCACTCTTACCAAACAGGGGATAGGAATCCGAACTCTTTATCTCTCCTGTTTTCACCATTCTCAATAGTTGTTTTCACATGTAAAAGTTGTTGTGTTGGGAGAGAGATGACATTTCATCCTTTTTCACTCAGTTGATTTGCATCTATTTATCCCATTTTGTTTCTTCCACCTGAAGGTGCCAACCAACTACTGGATCACAGCCCTTGAGATGCTCACTGCCTTAATCAAGTTCTTCATGCATGTGCCTCGATAGTGAATGTCTACAGGCTGTGCAGCAATGGAAATATCATGCTACCCACACACTCTCACTTTCCAACAGGAATTACTAGATAGTGATCAGCAATGGAAACCATGGCAGGGTGGGGGAAATATGGAGGGATTCAGATCCTCACAGTAAAGGTATATCATGAGGATTACGCTCACATAATGTGGTATAAATATTCTAGTGAAGCTCCTGCAGCATCCAATTATCTATCAACCAAGAACTGAGGTGTTGGGTGTCGAGTATTGCTACTTAGTCACATTTTCAATTTTTAAGAGGCATTACTTTTGCAAGCAATTTGATTTTAATCTCTGGCAACTTCTCCAAATACATTCATGTTTTGATTGAGTCAAATATACCACCCAGTTATATAAAATCATTGAAATTTACAGCATGGAAGGAGGCCATTCAGCCCATCATGTCCATGCCAGCGAAAAGGAGCCATCCAGCCTAATCCCACTTTCCAGCTCTAGGTCCGTAGCCTTGTAAGTTATGTCAATTCGAGTGCATATTAAAGTACTTTGTAAATGTTATGAGCAGTGAGTGCCAGATCCCCAGCACCCTCTGCGTGAAAAAAATTCCTGCTGAATCCCATCTAAACCTCTTTCCCAAAATCTATGCCCCCATAGTTATGGACTCCTCAACCAAGGGGAATACAGCCTTCTTATCCACTCTATTTATTGTGTATCCCCTTGCTTTGTTAGCCTTCCTCAAATGCATTACCTCATAATTCTCCAGATTGAACTCCATTTGCCACTGTTCCACCCATCTGACTTGATACCTTCCTGTAGTCTATAGCTTTCCTTCTCATTATCAACCACACAGCCAATTTTTGTACCTTCTGCAAACTTCTTAATTATACTCCCTACATTCAAGTCCAAATCATTGATATCTATTACAGAAAGCAAGGGACCTCATACTGAGCCGTGTGGAACACCACTGGAAATGGCCTTCAGGTCACAAAAACACCCAGCAACGATTACCCTTTGCTTCTTGCCTCTGGCCAATTTTGGGATCCAACTTGCCACATTGCCTTGAATCCCATGGGCTTTTACTTTCGTGACCAGTCTGCCATGTGGGATCTTATGAAAACCCTTGCTAAAATCCATATAGACGGTATCAAATGCACTACCCTCAATCAACCCTCTGTCTTTTCCTTGCAGAAAAAGGTGACTTGAATTCATATAGCACACTTCACAATCTCAGATTGTCCCAAAGCTCTTTACAATCGAAGATGTACTTTTTGAAGTGCAGTTGCAGTTGTAAGGTAGGAAATGCAGCAGCCAGTGCACAGCAAGGTCCCACAAACAACAGTGACCGATATGAACAGATCATTTTTTTTCCTAAGTGATGTTAATTAATTGCTCTGCTCTTTGAATAATGCCATAGGGTCTTTTTACATCCACTTGAGAGGGCAGACCGGGCCTTGGTTTAATGTCTCATCTGAAATACAGCACGACCAACAGTGCAACACTCTCTCAATACTGCGCAGAAGTGTTAACCTGGATTATAAGCACAAGTTTCGAGAGTAATGTTAGAATTCTTGGATGAAATTGCTACCACTGAGTCAAGGCTAATACGTTAAATATGAGTTTTTTAAATGAAGCATGTTGTACAAGTACTGGTACCATAGTGGCTGTGTTAGTGATCTAGTAATCCAGAGGCCTGGACTAATGCTGTGGAGAAAATTGTGTTCAAATCCCATCACACATTTAAATTCAATTAAATAAAACTGGAATGAAAAGTTAGAATGACTATTTAACTACTGGATTGTTATAAAAACCATCTGGTTCACTATTGTCCTTTAAGGGAAGGAAATCTGCCGTCCTTACCCAGACGGCCAATGTGTGACTCCAGACCCACAGCAACGTGGCCGATACAAAACTGCCATCTGAAATGGCCTAGCAAGTCACTCAGTTGTATCAAACCACTACGCGAAAGATGAATACGCTCACCACATAGACTGCAGTGGTTCAAGAACTGCCACTTTCTCGGGGACAATTAGGGATGGACAATAAATGCTGGACTTGCCATGGATGCTCACATCCCAAGAACGAACTAAAAAACAAAGTGACTCCCTCCTGGCGCCACAAAGGCTGTTCATCTACAAGGCACAAGTCGGGAGTGTGACAGAATACTCTCCACTGGCCTAGATGAGTGCAGCTCCAACAACACTCGAAGCACCCAGCCACCATCTTAAACATTCTGTCCTTCCACCACACAATGGCTGTAGTGTAAACTATCTACAAGATGCGTTGCAACAATGCACCAAGACTTCTTCAAGAGTACCTCTAAAACTCATGACCTCTACCATATAGAAGGACAAGGGCAGCAGACAAATGGGAACTCCACCACCTGCAAGTTCCCCTCCAAGTCTCACACTATCCTGATTTGGAAATGTATCATCATTCCTTCATCATCGCTGGGTCAAACTCCTGGAACTAACAGCAGTGTGGGAGTACCTTCACCACATGAACTGTGTTGATTTAAGAATTGCAGCAATTTCTGAAGGGCAGTTTAGGGATGGGCAATAAATGCTGGCCTTGCCGGTGGCACGCACATCCAATATATGAATAAAAATATGTTCTACCAAAAATATAAGTTGCGAGAAAATAGTCACATCCACCTCACGATCATGCTCAGTGGCAGGAAACAAAGGGTAATGGATGGGTGTTTTTGCGACTGGAAGGCTGTTTCCAGTGACGTTCTGCAGGGCTCAGTATTATTTCCCCTGCTTTTTGTGGTATATATTAACGATTTAGACATAAATGTAAGGGGAATGATCAAGAAGTTTACAGATTGATGATGATGGGGAGGATAGCTGTAGACTGCAGGAAGATATCAATGGACTGGTCAGGTGGGCAGAAATGTGGTAAATAGAATTTAACGCAGAGAAGTGTGAGGTGATGCATTTGGGGAGGTCAAGCAAGGCAAAGGAATACACAATAAATGGGAGGATACTGAGAGATGTAGAGGAAGTGAGGGTCCTTGGAGTGTATGTCCACAAATCCCTGGAGGTAGCAGGACAGGTCGATAGGATGGTTAAGAAGGCATATAGACTCCTTTCCTTTATTAGCCGAGGTGTAGAATATAAGGGTAGAGAGGTTATGCTAGAACTATATAAAACATTGCTTAGGCCACAACTTGAGTACTGTGTGCAGTTCTGGTCACCTCATTACAGAAAGGATGTAATTGCACTAGAGAGGGTACAGAGGAGATTTAAGAGGATGTTGCCAGGACTGGAAAATTGCAGCTATGAGGAAAGATTGAATAGGCTGAGTTGTTCTCCTTGGAACAGAGGAGGCTGAGGGAGTTTGATTGAGATGTACACAATTGTGAGGGGCTTGGGTAGAGTGGATGGGAAGAGCCTATTTATCTTAGCAGACGGGTCAGTGACAAGGGTACAGAGATTTAAAGTGATTAGAGGGGAGATGAGGAAAATTCTTTTCATGCAGAGGATGGTGGGGATCTGGAACTCACTGCCTGAAAAGGTGGTAGAGGCAAAAAACCTCATTTCATTAAAAAGGACCCTAGATGTGCACATGAAGTGCTGTAAACTGCAGGACTACGGACCAAATGCTGGAAAATGGGATTAGAATGGGGTTGTTTTGGTCAGTGCAGACACATTGGGCTAAGTGGCCTCTTTCTGTGCCGTAAACATTCCATGATTCTATGTATAATGGGTGCCCTACTGCTTGCTTGAGGAAAAATTAATATTTTACTTCCAATACACAGGCTGAAATAATGCTTAAAAAGTTGAGTGGACACTTGCTGCTATCATCTCAAGTGTCCATCTAAAACTTCTACAAAGCTAGAGCATTTGCTAAATATTGCTGCTAATGTTACAAACATTGCTGGGTGAGGTTATATTCCAGTTACTGATTCAATTCCCTTGTGAACTATTGTCCATGTTCTAAAACTATGGAAGTTTTGATCCAGCTGTGTGAAATCAGCAACTTCAGATACAAAAGAGATGGCAAATGGAGTTTAATGCGGAAAAGTGTGAGGTGATTCACTTTGGAAGGAGTAACAGGAATGCAGAGTACTGGGCTAATGGGAAGATTCTTGGTAGTGTAGATGAACAGAGAGATCTTGGTGTCCAGGTACATAAATCCCTGAAAGTTGCTACCCAGGTTAATAGGGCTGTTAAGAAGGCATATGGTGTGTTAGCTTTTATTAGTAGGGGGATCGAGTTTCGGAGTCACGAGGTCATGCTGCAGCTGTACAAAACTCTGGTGAGACCGCACCTGGAGTATTGCGTGCAGTTCTGGTCACCGCATTATAGGAAGGATGTGGAAGCTATGGAAAGGGTGCAGAGGAGATTTACTAGGATGTTGCCTGGTATGGAGGGAAGGTCTTACGAGGAAAGGCTGAGGGACTTGAGGTTGTTTTCGTTGGAGAGAAGGAGGAGGAGAGGTGACTTAATAGAGACATATAAGATAATCAGAGGGTTAGATAGGGTGGATAGTGAGAGTCTTTTTCCTCGGATGGTGATGGCAAACACGAGGGGACATAGCTTTAAGTTGAGGGGTGATAGATATAGGACAGATGTTAGAGGTAGTTTCTTTACTCCGAGAGTAGTAGGGGCGTGGAACGCCCTGCCTGCAACAGTAGTAGACTCGCCAACTTTAAGGGCATTTACGTGGTCATTGGATAGACATATGGATGAAAATGGAATAGTGTAGGTCAGATGGTTTCACAGGTCGGCGCAACATCGAGGGCCGAAGGGCCTGTACTGCGCTGTAATGTTCTAGTTCTAATTCTTAAAAAAAAACTTAGAATGCCAGTGTAAAAAAGAATTGGATGGTATTGTAACCCCTGGCAGCTAACTCTGCTCAATATAAGTTGCAAGCAATTTCCACTTTGGAACAGTTCATCTGCACATTTAAAACCGTATTTCATGCTGTTGAGGTGAAAGATGAGCTTTGTGAACTTCATCTTTTCGACAATGGTTACATATCTAATCTGGGATGCGGGGCAAGAGATACCAGTTCCATTCACAAACATGAAATATATTGTAATGAATGTAATGTTTACATAATGTTTATTTCTCGCCTGTTATCATCAAGAATTTGCGTACCCACAACTGTCAAAAGATGAAGTGTTGAAAAGACACATAAAATAATAATTGGTACAATATTGATGAACGCATTTATCCAGAGTTATTGCTGCACCTGCTAAGTAGCTGTTCCCTTTTAAAAAACATTTTGTTGATATCTTGAATACTAAATCTGGGATTTTATGTAGTGAAACTCAGTGAGAGGCTTGTTTTTTTGGAAAATGCAGCACAAAGGCATAAGAGAAACATTTAAGTGCTGCGGAGAGGAGTCACAAAGCTGATCCCAGTGTCGGGGATCTGAGTTACAAGGAAAGACTAGAATGATGAAATTGAACTTTGAAGGTTCAGTAGAGGAGTGGCCAACAGTTATTCACGCATTGCTGCTTTCCACTGTCATTTCTATTTGAAGTCTATCATCTTTCACCCTTCTGCGCCCCCGCCATCAAGGTTGAATTTCACCCCTTGGACTTTTCAACTTGAAAAGGAGGTCTTTGAAAGATGATAGTATATAAGATTGCTAAAAGTATAGAAAAAGTTAACATAGAATTAGAGGACTCAGCTTCAAACTAATAAAAGGTAATTCTAGGACTGATATCAGGAAATTTTTCCAACACAGTTCAATATGTAATAAGTTTAGAGAACAAAAACCTTGAAACTATATCAGAAACATTTGAATGCTGCAGGGGACGATCAGTAGAGTCTCACCAGTTGGATGAATTGAGATCTATGAGTGACCTTTCTCCTCTAATTATCTTGACTGATCACTGACCAGAATTGCCCCACTACAACTCCTCTCCATTTCCTTGAAAATGCAAAAGGTCAATTTGTAGCCTATTACTGTGGCACATGCTGTGTGACATACTTTACCATCCACTTCAGAGTTTTATTAAATTGTAATGAAGCATATTTCAAGTGCACTGTACTGAGTAAGCTCATGTTATCCTGGGGTTGCTACCTTTTACTCACAAACTGGACGGGGTAGGGCTTTAGCACTAAGTTAAATCTAAATTTGTTTAATCCACAATATCCTTCAAACTTGCTTTGTCTTACACCTCTCTACCTTCTTTATATAAAAAATCACATTACACTTTTTTAATGAAAGATTGAAGTTCAAGTAACTTGATGGGTTGTATTTTATATTTATTAGTTTTTAATTTTGATAGCAAATTTCAGCCTTTTCTTTTCTATAAACTACCTAACGTGGGTTGCCATCAATTGATAAATTCATACATGCAAACATTTCACAGCCACTCATTCTCTCCACTAGCCCATAGCAACTACTGAAAGGAGGGGATCAGTTACTCCAGTTATTTTTAAATGTTTACAGTCTATAATTTAGACCGTATGAACATTTAGACATATTTTACTAAATATTTTATGTGTAAATATTGTGAAAATGTAAACCTTAACACATAGGGGAGGCAGTGGCATAGTGGTAATGTCACTAGACTAATAACCCAGAGCCCCGGGCTAATGCTCTGGGGACATGGGTTTGTATCCCACCACAACAGATGGTGAAATTTGAATTCAATTAATAAATCTGCAATTAAAAAGAGCTAGTCTCGTGGTGATCATGAAACCATTGTCCATTGTTGTAAAAACCCATCTGGTTCACAAATATCCTTTAGGGAAGTAAATCTGCCATCCTTACCCGGTCTGGCCTACATGTAACACCAGACCCACAGCAATGTGATTGACTTTTAAATGCTCTCTGAAATGATCAGACAAGCCACTCAGTTGTATCAAACTGCAACAAAGTCTAAGAAAAGGAATGAAACTGGACGGACCATCTGGCATCAACCTAGTCTCAGTCTGCCAGTCTTCAGCCAATTTGATTCACTCCACGTGATATCAAGAAACGGCTGAAGGCACTGGACACTGCAAAGGCTATGAGCCCTGACAACAATCTGGCAATAGTACTGAAGACATGTGCTCCAGAACTAACCGCACCCCTAGCCAAGCTGATCTAGCACAGCTACAACACTGGCATCTACTTGATAATGTGGAAAATTGCCCAGGTATGTCCTGTGCACAAAAAGCAGGACAAATACAAGCTGGTCAATTACCACCCTTTCAGTCTACTCTCGATCATCAGCAAAGTGATGGAAGGGGTCATCGGCAGTGCTATCAAGCAGCTCTTGCTCAGCAATAACTTTCTCACTGACACTCAATTTGGGTTCCGCCAGGGCCCTCAGCTCCTGACCTCATTACAGCCTTAGTCCAAAAATGGACAAAAGAGCTGAACTTCAGATGTGAGGTGAGAGAGAATGCCCTTGACATCAAGGCAGCATTTGACCGACTATGGCATCAAAGAGCCCCAGCAAAAATGTAGTCGCTGGGAATCAGGGGAAAACACTCCGCTGGTTGGAATCATACCTAGCACAAAGGGAGGTGGTTATGGTTGTTGGAGGTCAGTCATCTCAGTCCTAGGACATCACTGAGGAGTTCCTCAGGGTAGTCCAACCATCTTCAGCTGCTTCATCAATGACTTCACTCCATCATAAGGTCAGAAGTGGGGATGTTCGCTGATGATTACACAATGTTCAGCCCCATTCACGACTCCTCAGAGTGAAGCAGCCCATGTCCATATACAGCAAAACCTGGACAACATCCAGGCTTGGGCTGGTAAGTGGCAAGTAACATTCACGCCACACAAGTGCCAGACAATGACAATTTCAAACAAGAGAGAATCTAACCATCTCCCCATGTCGTTCAATGGCATTACCATGGTGCATCCCCCACTATCAACATCATTGACCAGAAACTGAACTGGAGCAGCCACATAAATGCTGTGGCTACAAGAGCAGGTCAGAGGCTGGGAATTCTGCGGCGAGTAACTCATCTCCTGTCTCCCGAATCCCTGTCCACCATCTACAAGGCACAAGTCAAGAGTGTGTTGGAATATTCTCCACTTGTCTAGATGGGTGCAGCTCCAACAACACTTCAAGAAACTTGACACCATCCAGGACAAAGCAACCAGTTTGATTGGCACCCCATTCATCACCTTCAACATTCACTCCCTCCACCACAGACGTACAGTAGCAGCAGTGTGTACCATCTACAAGGTGCACTGCAGCAACTCACCAAGGCTTCTTCGACAGGACCTTCCAAACCACACCTAGAAGGACAAGGGCAGCAGATGCATGGGAACACCACCACCTGCAAGTTCCCCTCCAAGCCACTTACTATCCTGACAGAACTATATCGCCATTCCTTCACTGTTGCTGGGTCAAAATCCAGGAACTCCCTTCCTAACAGCACTATAGGTGTACCAACACCACATGGACTGCAACGGTTCAAGAGGCGGCTCACCACCACCTTCTCAAGGGCAATTAGGGACGGGTAATGAATGCTGTCCTAGCCAGCGACACCCACATCCCATAAACGAATAAAAAAAATCTCTAAAATAAAAGCAAAATACTGCGGATGCTGGAAATCTGAAATAAAAACAAGAAATGCTGGAACCACTCAGCAGGTCTGGCAGCATCTGTGGAAAGAGAAGCAGGGTTCCGAAGAAGGGTCACTGACCCGAAAAATTAACTCTGCTTCTCTTTCCACAGATGCTGCCAGACCTGCTGAGTGGTTTCAGCATTTCTTGTTTTTATTTTTTTTTTAAATCTCTTATTCACTTCAGCCAAGTATTATAGCAACAAAACAACAAGATTAATCACTCGCTCTGTAGGACAGAGTATTCGGTCCCTGTCTGCCTTCTCAAGTGGACATAAAAGATCCCATGACACTAATTCAAAGTAGAGCAGGGGTGTTATCCCCTGTGATCTGGCCAATATTTATCCCCAATAAGCATCACAAAAACAGATTTCTGGTCATTATCACATTGTTGTTTGTGGGAGCTTGCTGCGTACAAATTAGCTGCTGCATTTCCTACGTTACAACAGTGACTAGCACTTCGGGACATCTAGTGGTTGTGAAATGCTGCGTATATGCAACTCTTCACTTACTCACTCATGGCTCCAGTTAAGAAAGAACTACAGGTGATAGCTGCCACTAAGACAATGAGCTGAATTTACAATGGTGATCGTAAAAAATGGTGGCCGCATGCGCGGGCTTTGCCCTGTGGAGCCGCCGCGATATTAAATGCGGCAGTTCATTTAAATGGCCGGGGCACTCCACACCGACCCCCCACCCCCGATAATGTGGAAGGGGCAGGTGGTGCATCCCCAGCAATGGCATCAGGCACCATTGCGCAGGCGCTGACATCATTTTTACAGGGCTTGGAGCCCTTACATTTCATTTGCATTTTTAAAGAAATAGTGAGTTTGATTTTATTAAAAACAATTCAATAAATTTTCCTAGCCCCGCTCCCACCCGCCCAATAGCCAAACACTTCATTCCTTGCCCTCTACCCCGCAAAACACTTGCTTACTTCCCCCGCCCCCGCCAACATTCACAAACTTTCATCTTTAGCCCTTCCCACCATCCCCTACACCAATCATTTAAATTTAACTCCACACCCCCACCCCGCACTGAAACACTGATCTGCTCCCTTTCCCACCAGTGTCCTGTATCAGATCTCCGGACGGAGATCCAAAGACCCTGGTGTGCCAGCATGAATATCGCACCGGGACCGACAGCGGGAGCAGAAGTATTTAAATCATTACTTTTAATAAATTTAAATATTTAAATTTTGCGCGTGGGTGGGGAGCTGCCACGAGGCCTCACCGCCGCCGGCAATGTAGGGCCGGGCTTTCCCGGTGACGACGACCGTGGTGGGCCTCTCCCGGAGGCATTTTCCGGCCCCTCTGCCACGACCCCCGATGTCGGGGAGTCTGTAAAATTTGCCCCAACATTATCCAGTGAAAATAATAGGACTGAAGTATTCAGATTCATAATAGCATGATTGGGTGGGAGTTGCATCTCGAAGGTGAGATTTCAAATCCTTATGCTTAAGTCACTATGGGAGTAAAGTAAACTTTTTCTATATACACTTGTACAAAAGCACACATGTTTCTGCAAAAGTATATTTGGAGAATACCGCAGAAGGCCTGATCTTGCCTATTAGATGTACTGTCTTCAGATGAGACAATGAAATGAGGACCAGTGTATTTTGATGCAGTGTACTACAAGGAAATGCGTTGGGGATGGTGGGGAGTGAGGTGGGGGTGGGGTGGAGGGAGAAAAGGTTGAAACCTTTTTTAAGTCATGAATACGACGGCCTTTTTAAAAACACTAAATTTGAAACTTGCGCTTAGTGTGTTTGAAGGGTCTTCATTCTGTCTGTTTGTCCGGACCAACTTTGAAATCATCCTCCAGCAGGGAAAGTCGGGCCTCTCACTTCAACAGTCTGACCTCGCCATTTAGTTTGGCAACATTGTATGCAAAATCACCCCTCATCACTTTTATTATAGTAACACTTATCCCTCATCACCTTGTTATTAGAGCAGTAATCCAACACTGACTGGAAGAATAAATGGCGAATCTCCATTAGCATTAGGAACTATCTAAAATGTGTTACTTTTTTTTAAAGAAGTGCAGTCTGTAACATTTAATTTTCTGTGGGTGTTACTGGTTCTGCCACATGCTGCTGTCCCACAGTGAGTCACTTTCCTGCATATTCACAGTAATTTTGATGACTGACTTTTCTCCCCAGTGCTATGTTCACCCAGTCCTATTAAAAGGCCAAGGTATGTAACTGGAAACTGGCAACTGTTCACATTGTTCACATTGTGACTAATAAGACTGCATTTATTCCCCATCCCTAAGTGATCTGAGAAGGTGACCCTTCTTGAACTATGACAGTGTTTGTGGTGATGGTGCGATAACAATTATGTTAGGTAGAGAATTCCAAGATGCTGACCCAATAATCATGATGTATGTCCAAGTTGGGATCAGGTGTGACTTGGAGGGGTAACAGTGACATTGCTGCTCTTGTCCTCCTTTGGTGATAGCAGTCACAAGGAATGGAGGTGCCATCAAAAGAAATCTTGTTGAATTACTGTAGTGACAGTATCCACTTGTAATGCAACGAGTCCAACTGCAGAGCCACCATTCAAGAAAATTGCCCTGTCCTGGATGATGTTGAGCTACTTGAGTGTTGTTTCAACTGCATGAGCTTTGTAGATGGTGTTGAGGCTTTGAGGATGGTGGACAGGTTTTGAGGATTCAGAGGTGAGTCACTTGTCAGAGGTCCCCAGCTGAGGGTGTGGCTAGTTACGGTGCACAGGATGCAGTACCACAGCTAGGATGTTTTAATGTCGCTTGGAATGAACGGAATTGACTGGACACTGGTGGGGATCTTGGGAGGAGACTGAGTAGCATCATTAACTCGGCACTATTGGCTGGACACTTGCAAACACTTCCATCTTGTCTCTTGCACTCGTTTCCTGGCCTTCATCCTAGTTCAGGATATGGATGTTTATGGTGTCCCCTCCTCCTCCTGTTAGTTGTCTGAACATTCACCACCAATTTTAACTGGATGTCTTAGGGTAACAAAAGATTTTCACTGATTTGTTGGTTGTGGGACCACTTCGTTTTCTCTGCTTCTGGTGTTTTGCATGCAGGTAGCTGTGTCGTTGGGTCAACAGTAGTTCCACTAGGTTTGTATTTCATTGTAAATGTATGCCTGATGCTGCCTTTGGTCTGTCCTTCTGTACTCCACATTGAACCAGGCTAGGTCTCTTGACTTGATGGTGATTAAGGAGTGTGGGATGTGCAAGGCTATAAGTTTACAGAATTGTACTGCTGATTATCCATAATACCTCATGGATGTTTATTTTTTCCACTGTCAGATCCATCCCACTTGCCACAGTGGTTGGACCACATTACCTGAAGGAAGATGTCCTCGTAGTGAAGACAAAACAACTTCTTCACAAGGACTGTGCGGTGGTCACTTCTACCAGTACTTTAATGGACAACCATTGAAGTGATTTATGACTTTAACCCCTTATAGGGACTAAACCATATCAGGAATACATCCCTATGAATCTCCTTTAATTAAGTTCAAGCCAGACAAATTCTTATAGACACTTATTTGAGTCCAAAGAATTGAACTAGCTTTCCCTCAAAGAAAGAAAGCTAACAGAGAATATTACCATTGTTTGGATAGCCTATTTTTAAAAATAATTATGGCTAAGTCATAAATATCCCAGATATTATAAGGGTCTGGGAAACTCTCTTCAAGACGTATCTCTCCACCTAAAGAGACACAGAGTTCTTGTAGTTGTATACAGAATACTACATGAGACGATTTATTAACTTTTGTATATTTGTTAAAGAATTTAAAATGCAATACACTTCTAGGTGGATAAGTATATCACGGTATCAAATAGTACTGAGAGATGCAACACATAATCCTATTTCTAACATAGAATCCAAACGTTTAACCTTGCTAATGTTACAGCAAAGTATCTTAGAATATCCATCAAATTTTAAAGCAAACTTTTACCTTAAATCCCCCGAGTAAGACACAGGGTGAGAAGTATTGTGTGAGGAATTCAAAACTTCTAATTTTTTGCTTCAGAACCTCTCATGTTTATACTGTTGTTAGGGTATCGTCTGACATCTTAGCATATAGGTGTTACCTTTCTGTGTGTGTTTTTCTTACTTTCAAGATTCATATTTGGTAGTATCATTAACTAACTCTCCACTTAATGTTTTACTGGAAATCCCCTGTTCTTGAAGCTGTGAGCATTTATCTGGTCAAAATGTTTATAAATGTATTTATTTGACCTCTTGTTCCTGTAAGTCCATTCCATTTATTGTTTTATTCTCTATAATTGCCTTTCTTATGGTAGCTTAAAGCAACCGTTTGAGCCGATCTGTCTGCATCAACAACCCCATAAACTAATTAAGTTTATTGCTACCTCTTACTGATGTCACACAGGATATCTCAATGTGTGTGTTTATCTTCCAAGTCCCTGACAACAGAAACACAAATGGATTTCCCAACTTGTTTCTGGTTCATAACAGGGACCTTGAAATTTTTTAACTCTATGTTCTTAAAGGGGAATGTCAGTGAGTCTTGAAAACTGACCATTTATTCAATCTTTAATTCTAAAAGGTATAATATATTAACTATATCTAAAGTCTACCTAATTAAGCCTATTATACCTATATTCCATCACACCTTGTCTCCCATATGTACATTTGATGAAGACAAAGTAAAGTAAATCTGTTACTTGTGTTGGTACCTTCATTACTGTGGTGGATATTCTGTGCCTAATCTCCTCTTGAGCTTTCTCCTAAGTGTACTGATATATCAATTGAGGTGAGGGAGGTAGGAGATTTTCTTGACCTTGTTTGAGCAAAAGCCATGCGATACTTCATGAAGTCTGGAGTCAATGTTGAAGATTCCCAAAACCTCTGTCACCCATTGTATATCTCTGAGTCCCCACCTCTGGTGGGCCTAGTCTGCTGAGATTGTGGCGAAGGAGGCTGGGATGTTGGCTAATAGAAACATATCTATCAGTACAACTATGTCAGGCTGTGGCTTGTCTAGTCTGTGGGTCTGCTCCTCAACTTGGGCACCTAGTCCTCAGATATTGTCGAGGAGGGCTTTGCATGGCCAACTGGTACGAGATTTCCTTTGTCTTAACAATAACCAAGATATATTAGGTTAAGTTTGTTTGATTTGCTTATTGAATGTTTGTAGTGATTTGTGGATGGCTACTTCAGAGGGCATTAAGAATCAACCATCTGCCATGGGACTTGAGACACATATAGGCAATCCAGGCATGTGATGGCAGGTTTCCTTCCCTGTAGCACATTAATGAAGAAGTTGGGTTCAGTCCAGAAGCATTCATGGTTAATGAATATTACCAGATTTATTGAATTCAGTTTCCCAACTTGCCACGGTGGGGTTTGAACTCACATCCTTTTGGTTATTAGTCCAGTTCCATAATCACTGGGTTACTGTACCCTCAAATTAAAGTGAGTCTATGCACCTCTGCATTAGTTAGTTCCCTAAATCAAGAGCTGAAGTATTTCAAAGACCATTTGACGATGTGGAGAATGTTTTATAAAAATGCAATCCAGTGTCCTTTTCACACCCTAACCCTGGTGCACAGTGGCGCAGTGGTTAGCACCGCAGCCTCATAGCTCCAGGGACCCGGGTTCAATTCTGGGTACTGCCTGTGCGGAGTTTGCAATTTCTCCCTGTGTCTGCGTGGGTTTTCGCCGGGTGCTCCGGTTTCCTCCCACATCCAAAGACTTGCAGGTGATAGGTAAATTGGCCATTGTAAATTGCCCCTAGTGTAGGTAGGTGATAGGGAATATGGGATTACTGTCGGGTTAGTATAAATGGGTGGTTGTTGGTCGGCACGGACTCGGTGGGCCGAAGGGCCTATTTCAGTGCTGTATCTCTAAATAAAAAATAAATTAAAAAAAATAAACAGATCTCAATCAGTCATTGATACAATACAACTCAACTGCTAACCTCTGCCTTTGGAAGCTGGTGCCATCTTCCAAATAGTGGTATGATTGCAGAAAACATAATTTAAAAACATGTACACAAGTAAATAACCTGCTCATAAATTGGGAATTAGGGAGAGCCCCTAGGATCCTGGAACTTGAAACTGATGTCAAAAAGGGTTGTGTAGCTTTTGGACAGTACCAACAAAGAGAGTGGTATCCTCTACATGTTCTCTCCCTCACACAGACCCTGGTTATTAATGTCACTTGGCTAATGGAAGCTATTGCAGGGTGTGTGTGAGTTGCAGACCTTGGCTAAGCTATAGCTGGAGACTGAAGGAATAAGCTGACATCTCAATGGCTATACTAAGGAACTTTTTTGAATTATGAAAACTTGTAAGTTAGAATGTGTCACATTGGGTGCTAATACATCAAAAAATGTCTGTCACAAACTGGCATATAGCCCATTATAAATCAAATCGAATCCATTCCTTTTTAATTCAAAAGCTATGTTCATATTGCACTGAGTTCATGCTCAATGGAATATATAGAACAGAAGAAATTTACTCAAAAAATTAATTTAAATACATAACCTTTTTACATTTGGAATTCCATAATGTATATGGAGTTGATAAAATTGTTTGGAGTTTATGATGGAGCCTTCTGTAGGGATGAAGAAATGCAGGTATGTCAACCTAGAAAATTAGAAAAAAACTTGTTCTGCCCGCCAGAAAGCTATTGACCTGTTTATAAAAGTGTACAATGAATGGAGTTTAACTCCACCAATAGCAAGACCACTGCCTGGTGCTGGCTGCAAAATTTATGATAAGGGTAGGGCAATACCAATATTGATGACAGAACATTTTTTTCAGGGATTGGGGTGGGGCAGGTAGGGGGGATGCAGTGCCGGTTGTTGTTGAGTATGGTGGTGCTAGATAATCCCTGAGATGTAAAAATTTAGATTTTTGACTTCATTTCCAGTGATTTTCAATAATTTTTGATATGCTTCCCAATATTTTATGTATGTACTCACTTTAGTTTTATGTGGTATTTTACAGATAATTCAAACTCACAATGAAAACCATACAATATATGAACTATAAAATAATGTATAATCTGGTTCTGTTTGTCTCCTTCACTCCCCTGTAATTGGATCATGGTTGTAAATAAAATAATTTTTTAAAACTGATTTTTGATGTGCATGAATAAGTACAACTAAAAGTTCATACCAGTCTCCTGTTCCATCACAGAGGCTGAGGACATTGCAAATTGAGGAACAATTCTTCCTTCTTTCACAGCTAACCTCTGGCTCTCTGAGGGTTCTTTCTCTTAATCATCAAAATCCAATTTTGCAAATATCAGTCTTTTCAGGATAAATGTTTCTTCTATCTTCAGTTATAACCTGCTTTACAGTTTTATCTTTTCAGATGAGTTGACCTAATGCCCGGTGTACATACTCAAGTGGAAAAAAAGATCCCATAGAATGACTTGGAAAAGAGCTATTGAGTTCTCCTCATGTTTGAGGCAATATTCCTTCCTCAAGCTTCATTTGTGTTGAATCAACTGTTAATCAACCTCCTCCTTTCTATGGTTTACAATGACACACCTTGAGGAAGCACAAAACACTTGATGGTGGAGTGTCCAGAACAGACTTTATTCATGTACAGCATAGGTAAGCAATCTGTACAGTACAGGAGTGTAGCTTTTTGGTTTTTCTATCATTTGAGCTCGCCAACTAGCATTTGAAAAAAAATGCTCCTTTATACACCTTAGGTCGCCTCCTTCAATGGTGCATATAACAAATAAGACCTCACGATTTATCTTTTCTTGAATCCTTTGAGAACAATCAATATATAAACAGTCTTAGTTGTTTACTTCAGAGATACTTTCTTCAAACAAGACTTCCTGACCTATCTGTTCTTTAATCCCTTTGAGGAGTTGTTTTACTCACCACTTGTCTTCCTAAATATCCCCTCTATACTTTGGTTAATTGATCCTTCTGCCTATGTTTATTACACTAGCCACTAAAAAGTTATACTTTATCATTCACAGTTGATGTCATCCTGGTCACTTATTTCTTCGCACAAGCATTTCTTGCAGATAATACTCAGACATTTGGTGCAGAAGATAAGCCATCCTTTCTTCTGTGGTACCCCACTACTATCCTGTTCTATCTTAGAAAGCCTGTTGGTGCAAGATACAAGGCAATTTGTTTATTAACCCTGAACTTTTGAAGATCTCCAACAACGTGGATTAATTGGTCAGTCACTGAATTAACTGAGTAATTCATTCTATATGAAGCATTTTGGAATTTCAAGGATATAAGGCATAACTCTTTTTCCTTGCACTCTCCTCGTACATATTGTCATGCAGACCCCCACCTGCCAAGAATGAGGCATATTAATTTTGTCATATGAACATTGATTTTAAACTGTTGCTGGAGTGAACAAATAACTTGTTTGAAGATCAGCAGACACTGGGCTGGAAAGATATTTTGCATACTAAGAGATGCTGCTTGTGGAACCAAAGGACTATTCCCTGCTCCAGTTAACCCCAAATGGATTTTGATCACCAGACATTAAAGGTGTAAGGGAGCGCATTCGAGGCCCTGCTAAAATGATACAATCCACAGAGCCAGGACTGGTTAAAACAGCTAGTCACATGACTAACTGGCTGGTCCAGGATTTTTTGAACTAGCCACAGGACAGTTTGAATTCAGAAGGCAGTGTGCAACTGAAGCTGAAACAAGCAAGTCTTTCTCCTGGCTGTCTGTCTCTCTCACTTTCTCCCAAGCCACCAGACTCGTGGAAGACACGTAAACCTCAAGAGAGAAAAGACTCCTACATCGGAACAAGTTGAAGCGTGAACTGGGCCCCAACTAATTGCAAGACTTACCGGCAACCAAAGACTCCACATTGAACTTAAAGCACTGTAGCTACCAGATATTGCCTCAGACTTTTCCCCTTTATTCCTTCAACTTTTCTGTCTCTATCTGCGTATGTGTTTATCCCGAATGCATGCTAGTGTGGTCACGTCGCATATTCAGAATCATTAGCCGGATTAGAGTTTAAGATTAATAAACTTCTACCTTGTTCAAATCTAAGGAAATCTGTTTGATTTCTTTGCCTTACAATTGAGGCAGTGAACAAGGATTCACTAAGAGGGAACTAAAAACGCGGTGTTTTCAAATTAAACCTGGTTACGGTTAAACCAGGCAAATGCTTGTATCACAAGCAATAGCTGATGCAATAAGCCAAGCTGATACAAGCATGTCGCACAGCACATTCCCTTCGCTACCTGCAAAGCAATCTGCTTTGCAATATACCTGAAATGATCCAGTAGATACCTTTTTTCAATTTCTCTCCATCTGCTAATTCCAATCTGTCCCTCCGGGTGCAGGAACCATAACTCACCAGCACAGTGCTGTAGTGGTCATGCCACCTGACTAGTAATCCAGAGACCCATGCTAATACTCTGGAGCCTTGGGTTCAAATCCCACCATGGCAGCTGGGAGAATTTAAATTCAATTCAATGAATAAATTCAATGAATTAATAAAAATCTGGAATTGAAGGCAAGTCTCAGTAATGGTGACCATGAAAATGCCATCGACTGTTGTAAAAACCCATCTAGTCCACTAACGTCCTTTAGGGAAGGAAATCTGCTGTCCTTACCTGATCTGGCCTACATGTCACTCCAGACCCACATCAATGTGGTTGACTCTTAAAACTTGGCTGTAGAAAAGTTACCATGCCATCTTCACAATTTCATTTTTGACATCTGTTGAACTGATGCTGTTTTGCTCATCTTCGGGAGACTTTTCTAGATAAAATGTAACAAATCTCTTTCCTATCGCTGTGTTGAAAATGGCCTGTGACATTTTGAAGATTGCAAAAAAATTACTTCAAGTTCCATTCATAATTTATATAAACAATGCCTGATAGCACATTGAGCAGGTTTGCTCAGACATGTGACTCATGGTAGCCTATCATTCATTACATCACATCAAGGGCAACAGAGTTCTTTCACGCAAAATAAATTTTTTTTGTTAAACTGTCATATTTCGAAGGCATCACCAAAATGTTTAATTATGTTTAACCAGCTAACATTGGGCTGGACCTACCTTTTGTGTAATCGAAGCACTTCATTAGAATCCCTTGGGCACTGAGGCAGTCATCCACCATCACTTAACCACATGCACCTGATCACACACGGCAACCTACAAAACGAGCAAATGACCAATACCATTAGCTGATAATGCCAGTGCAGGCCTGATTCTAAGGCTTGTACATGTAGAAACAAGTAAATACATGGCCTTGAAACTTCTGCTATATGTAAACACAAGAATCCTTCACTTGTGTTGAAAGGGGGAACAAACATACATACACGAAGGATGGAAGCAATGTATGGAAGGTACATAATTGCTGATGTGAATCTAGGGGTAATCTGAAGCATGTGTTCATTGAAAATTTGAGAAATTTTACATTTAAAATGATGCATTCTGGTTAATCAGGACCATGTCAAAATTTAAAAAAAATCTACAACTGTGACATTTTGGATGTTCAAACCTCCAAAAATTGCTTCAATATAATTCCTGCTGATATCAAACCTGTGCCACTTCTTCACAAGGATATTGCACTCCATCCTGTACCCAACCCTTTTCCAAGTTTCGCTGTGTATCTGTCTCTGTCCTCTTTCCACTTTTGTTTTTTCCCCCATCCCCACCACGCAAATGCAGTGGCAGATTAATTTTGGCCACTAGATTCCAGAGGCAAACGTCTGTCATTGTAAGAATTCCTACTTATTATTTGCAGTGTTGCTGTCAGAAGTGGAGCCTGGTCTCTGCTGGCTTGCAGACTGCAAATGTGAATAATTTGACATGGCTGACTCACGCTGTTAACGGTGCTGATCTGAATACTTAAGTGCCAGCCAGATTAGGTCAGGCCTCCAAATATTGATTAGTGCTGTTGATTTGAGCACTATACCGATTTAGAAGAAAAGGAATTCCATCTTGGTGGGGGTTATGAGAGGAACATCATCGGGCCTACACTTCATCAAATATATCATAGTAAGGATATCTGTTGGCATTTCACGTGGTGAAGGAAGAATGATCTGTTTTATAATTGAGGTACATGGAACCTAATTCCACTATATAAATTTGTCAGACCGGATGATATTAGCATGTCTAAATAGTCTGTCTCATACAGTCAGGGGTGGTGCCAGAGGACTGGAGATTTGCAAATGTTACACCCTTGTTCAAAAAAGGATGTAAAGATAAGCCCAGCAACTACAGGCCAGTCAGTTTAACTTTGGTGGTAGGAATGCTTCTAGAAACGATAATTCAGGACAAAATTAATAGTCACTTAGGCAAATGTGGATTAATTAAGGAACGCCAGCACAGTTTTGTTGAAGGCAAATGTTGTTTAACCAACTTGCTGGTGTTTTTGATGAGGTAACAGAGAGGGTTGATGAGGGTAATGCTGTTGATATGGTGTACGTGGACTTTCAAAAGGTATTTGATAAAGTACCACACAACAGACTTGTGAGCAAAGTTATAGCTCAAGGAATAAAAGGGACAGTAGCAACATGGATACAAAATTGGCTATGTGACAGGTAACAGAGAGTAGTGGTTAATGGATGTTTTTTGGACTAGAGCAAGGTTTGTTGTGGAGTTCCCCAAGAGTTCAGTGTTAGGATCCTTTCTCTTCCTGATATATATTAATCATCTAGACCTTGGTGTACAGGGCACAATTTCAAAATTTGCAGATGGTATGAAACTTGGAAGCATTGTGAACTGTGAGGCAGATAGTGTAGATTTTCAAAAGGACATACACAAGTTTGTGGAATGGGTGGACAAGTGGCAGATCAAATTTAATGCAGAGAAGTATGGGGTGATTCATTTTGGTAGGAAGAACATGGAAAGCCAATAAAAATAAAGAGTATTATTCTAAAGGGCGTGCAGAAGTGGAGGGACCTGGGTGTATATGTGCATAAATCATTGAAGGTGGCAGGACAGGTTGAGAGAGCAGTTAATAAAACATACAGTATCTTAGGCTTTCTTAATAGGGAACAAGAGCAAGGAGGTTATATTAAACTTGTATAGAACACTGGTCTGGCCTCTACTGGGGTAATGTGTCCAGTTCTGGGTGTCACACTTTAGGAAAAATGTGAAGGCATTAGGGAGGATGCTGAGGAGATTCATGAGAATGGTTCCAGGGATGAGGAACTTCAGTTATGAAGATAGATTGGAGAAGTTGGGACTGTTTTCCTTGGAGAAGAGAAGGTTGAGAGGTGATTTGTTAGAGTTACTCAAAATCCTGAGGGGTCTGGAAAGAGTAGATAGAGAAAAACTGTTCCCATTGGTGGAAGGATCGAGAACAAGAGGGCACAGATTCAAGGCAATTGGCAAAAGAAGCAGTGGCAACATGAGGGAAAACTTTTTGTGCAGTGAGTGGTTCGGATCTGGAATGCACTGCCTGAGAGTGTGGTGGAGGTAGGTTCAATCGAGGCATCCAAGAGGGAATTGGATTGTTATTTGAAAAGGAAGAATGTGCAGGGCAATGGGGAGAAAGTGGGGGATTGGCACTTGCTAAATTGCTCCTTCGGAGAGACAGCGCAGACACGACAGGCTGAATGGTCTCCTTCTGTGCTGTAACAATTCTGTGATTCTGATTCAGTCACGAAGCCTTGTTCATCATGATACAAACATTCATTACCTACCCAGAGCTACTAGGAGAGGGCAGAACTCTGGCCAATTAAGGGGAAGGGTCTGAAAATTTCTCTCTGACCTGACCTTTTTTTTGGGTGATAGAAACGAGTCCAGATGATTGCCCCTGACCTATATTACATAGTACCTACTCTTTTACAATGTGATCGCCACCCTAGCCAGAAACAGGTTCAGCTCTTGCTTGAAGTTATTACAGTGAATCAATCACACAAGACCTCCCTTGCTGTTCTTCAAATAGTGCCATGGGATCTTTTATGGCTGTCTGAGAGGGCAGACGGCACCTCTGACAGTGTTGCACTCCCTCTGTCAGCCTAGATTTTCTGCTCAAGTCTCTGGAGTTGGAACTGAATCTCCACAATATTCTGACTGCGAGGGGAATCTGAGAAAAGTTCTTTGTTTAGGCTGAATAGGATGTGGACTTTCCTGCTGCAAAATGTTAAATCTCTTTGGAAAGTGCATTCATTGCTTGAAAATCAGGAACATTAGAATAAGAAGAGCAAGCAGGAGAGTGGGATTAGATTGCATGGTTTACATGGAGGGAAACACTATTGTAAACATTTGTGTGCTGAAACATTCCACAACAACTTTCATGCTTTAAACATGGGAAAACATCCCACGTGCTTCCGTGGCATAAAATAAACAGACTCTGAGCCAGAGAAGATGTTGCGAGAGGTAACCAATAACCTGGTCTCACTCTAATCAACCTGCTTGAAATAAGCTGTTATAAAGCAAAAACAAAATTACTGGAACTTGCAATCAATAGGTATGAGTAAGTACATAACATTCTCCAACTTTACACATTTAGGACTATATGGTGATTCAGATTAAGAAAAGTGCTATCATTTTAAAAATTCAATTCTGTTTCATTAATTGTGGATGTGTAGCAACATATGTGAGTTAAACAGTTCCTGAAAGTTCATTTATATCCCTGTACTCAGCACTGCCGAGAAAACCAAACAGCCAGTAGTGATGAGAAGAAAAAGCGCTTGCTGAAAATACACAACAGGTCTGTCAGCACCTTAAAAGTAAAGATAAAGTTAGCATTTTAGGTAGAGAAGCAAGAGTCTGCACCCAAAATGTTCACCACTGTCTCTAAAGAGAATGATTGGATTGGTCTATTTCTGTTTTTATTTGATTTTCCCCGTCTGCAGGTTTTGAGTGTTTGTTTGGTGCCATTTCTCTCTGGTACCCCAGCCCTGAAGGAGTTCTGTTTCACATATTTGTGACCCATTATTTTCTCTCTCTCATTCTGTTAACTATCATTTATCCTTACCCCTTTCTTGTCCATCATTGTGGGGTCTTTTTGTCAAAAATCCATTCCTACTACAATATGTCTTTTCTCTCTGGATTCCAACCAATCCATGACCCTTTTGAATCCATTCATGATCTGATGCTCAAAAATGCTTTTCTCTCAATGTTTAAAGCAGTTTTTTCCACTACCACGTACTAAAATACACATTTTCTGGACTTTTTTCCCTCTAGCAGCTGAATCTACATTTTAGTTGCCAAGGACTTTTTTTTCATAACTCTTACCTGTCACCTCATCCTTGAATCTCAATTGTTACTCCAACAAATTGTCATGTTTTATTTCCCTTTTTGTTCTTTCAAGAATTGAAGGTTCAGAAACTCTGCATCCAAGCTAATCCCTTTTCTGTCCATTTTACATTTTTCCTGGCTCCATCTGTTCTTCTCACCCATTCCTGACCAGTTACCTGTTCACCAGATTCTCACAATTGTTTGGCTTCTGTCAGGACAGTCTGACCTCAGTCTGTGACTTGACCTTTACTTCACAAACCCTACACTCACCTGAGCAAGTTTCAAGCTCAGCATGATCCTCAGCTCTTCTATCTCCAGTTTATGTTGTTACAAAAGTTTTAATTTTGTACTAAAATCTTAGACTTCTGTGTGTTTTAAAAAACTGAAAATGGATTTTCAGTGGACTTGGACACCTGCAAATAGCTGGAATTTTTGGATATTGACTTTGTATACAATAATCGGACAGCAAGTAGTTTCAAGAAAGCCAGCCAGGGGTTTGACCTCCTCAAAGCAACACTTTGAATGACAGAGGAGACATTGTGTCTGGTCATGTGATTGGCTCAGGAAGGCTATTTGCGTTCACTTTGGACTTTTAAAAACCAGTGAGTGGGACAAAGCAGAGGCATTTGAAACTTAGACTTGATCTACCTGGAGACCCAGTAAAAGACCTCACTCTGTAAAGGAGACTTGCATCGCTTAAAAAGGAATCCTGCATTTGAAAAGTAGCCGATTCCTATTGTCTCCTGTCTCTGAAGAATTCTTGCATCCAGTGAGATTCCTGTTGCCGCCTATGTTTTGGGAAGTCCTGGAACCTTAAGTCGGCACAGACTTGGTGGGCCGAAGGGCCTGTTTCAGTGCTGTATCTCTAAACTAAACTAAACTAAATCTTCTACTGCTGTGTTGCTGCTGTGAATCCTGAGCAGACCTTTTGCTGCATCCCTGATGAAAGACCTGTGTGATGCCTGCAGTAGTCGAATTGCCTTGACTGCCCACCCATCAAAGACTGTTCAACCTCACCTGGAGCGACTGAGTGGCATCTGAGTATTTTACTCTGGGGTACCTCACCGTACTGAAAACATCCTACCAGAATGTGACAAACTGATTTATTTGTTTACTATTCCTTCTATTCCTAAGAAATAGTTGTAAACCAAAATCCTTTTCCCCAGTTAATTTTTTTTTGGAATGTATGGGTGTGGGCATGAGGGCTAAGGAACTAAGGAGCTTTTCATACATGTATAGATTTATCTCATTAGTAGTTAAGGCTTATTATTTCTTTTCTAATAAATAGTTATTGTTGTTTAAAGAAACCTGGCTTGGTGTGCTTTATTCTGGGGGAAAAATAGAGTGTCTATTTTGGCTATTCTTCAGTAGGTGGGAAATGTTATTGATATGCTGTGACCTGTGGAGTAGTGGGACTGAATTAACAGTGCATTACTCCCGCCTTGGTCGTAACAATGTTTAAAGACCTCTTATCTGGAGTGTCTCCTATATCCTGATCCCCAATGTCGATCTTTTGATCCTCTTGATCCCCTTCTCTTTGGCCTTTTCCCTCCTCTTGACCTCTCATTCATCTGAGTTTCTCTACCTCGCTGTCCTAATCCTAATGTATGTCTCTCCAATCTTTTTGCTGTCCTTTCTCTATGTTTCAATTCAGCATTGTTATTAAACCTGCAGATGGGGATAGTGTTGTTGTACGGTGTAAAGAACCAAGCTGACTGGCCGAACATGACTCCATTTCCATGCTCCCATGGATAAGGTTTCCAACTGTGATTGGAGGCATTCCTGGGCGTGCTGACCACAAGAAGACTGTGAATGTTTTTGGATCTATCTTCTAAAGGCTGGGTCCACTGGAGTTGCAGATCTTTGTTTGTAGTTTTGCATTGTCAGCAGTTATGCAAGAAGATCTCAGAACCAGGAAGCCCCACGGGCAGAGAAGAGGGAAATGGAAGGTTGGGGAGGGATTTGCAGGGTGAAAACCAGAGATAGGAGAAACTTGTTTCCACAAGTAACTGAGCACCTCACGAAAATTTCATTGAAACTAATAGTCATGCTGGTAACACCACCCTCCTGATACCCGATATCCCATTGTAACATATTCACCCAGTAACTACAGCCAGAATCTCCCGGCACTGCACAAAATGTGGTTAGGTTCTCCAGTCGATGGCGCTTTTAATAGGCCCGATCTCTCGTTTTCTATTTCTATTTCCATGTGAAGGTACAGGCAATGAATTGGAGCCTCAGTCAGAGCTGATCTGTACTTGAATGTCACATGTCAAAATCGCCTGGCACCTGAACCGAACCAAACCAAGAGATTTTGATTTTTGATTTTTAAAAAATTAATTCATGGGATGTGGGCGTCGCTGTCTAGGCCAGCATTTATTGCCCATCCTTAATTGCACTTGAGAAGGTGGCAGTGAGCTGCCTTCTTGAACTGCTGCAGTCCATGCAGGTAGGTACACCCACAGTGTTGTTAGGAAGGGAGTTCCAGGATTTTGACCCAGCGACAGTGAAGGAACGGCAATATAGTTCCAAGTCAGGATGGTGTGTGACTTGGAGGGGAACTTGCAGGTGGTGGTGTTCCCATGCATTTTCTGCCCTGTCCTTCCAGTTGGTAGAGGTCGTGGGTTTGGAAGGTGCTGTCGAAAGAGCCTTGTTGCATTGCTGCAGTGCATCTTGTAGATGGTACACACTGCTGCCACTGTGCGTCAGTGGTGGAGGGAGTGAATGTTTGTGGATTGGGTGCCAATCAAGTGGGCTGCTTTGTCCTGGATGGTGTCGAGCTTCTTGAGTGTTGTTAGAGCTGCACCCATCCAGGCAAGTGGAGAGTATTCCATCACACTCCTGATTTGTGCCTTGTAGATGGTGGACAGGCTTTGGGGAGTCAGGAGGTGAGCTACTCGCTGCAGGATTCCTAGCCTCTGACCTGCTCTTGTAGCCACGGTATTTATATGGCTACTCCAGTTCAGTTTCTGGTCAATGGTAGCCCCTAGGATGTTGATAGTGGGGGATTCAGCGATGGTAATGCCATTGAATGTCAAGGGGAGATGGTTAGATTCTCTCTTGTTGGAGATGGTCATTGCCTGGCATTTGCGTGGCACGAATGTTACTTGCCACTTATCAACCCAACCCTGGATATTGTCCAGGTCTTGTTGCATTCCAAATGGACTGCTTCAGTATCTGAGGAGTTGCGAATGGTACTGAACATTGTGCAATCATCAGCGAACATCCCTACTTCTGACCTATGATTGAAGGAAGGTCATTGATGAAGCAGCTGAAGATGGTTGGGCCTAGGACACTACCCTGAGGAACCTCCGCAGTGATGTCCTGGAGCTCAGATGATTGACGTCCAACAACCACAATCATCTTCCTTTGTGCTAGATTTGGCTCCAACCAACGGACAGTTTTCCCCCGATTCCCATTGACTCCAGTTTTGCTAGGGCTCCTTGATGCCATACTCGGTCAAATGCTGCCTTGATGTCAAGGGCAGTCACTCTCACCTCACCAAGGGCAGTAGCCTCGTTGTTTGGGGAACTTCTCACAGGGCACATCATGATCCTAAACTCAGCTCAGCGCCAACATTTCGAAACTATTCCCTGGGCTCAGACACGACAAAGGAAGTTTTCATAGAGTGATTGAAATTCCTGCACAGGAGGAGGCCATTTGTTCCCTGGTATTTGTGGTGGTGCTCTCTCTTGTAACCCACTCCTCCCAAGTCCTTTTTTTAAACATATTCTCTCTTTCAAATACATATCCCATTCCCTTTTAAATTAATCTTCCTCAGTAACTTGTAATGAAGCATCCCATGGTGTAACAGCCCTTAGTTCAAGAACTTTCCTCCTCCCTTCCTCGTTGGGTGAGAATCTTCAATCTCCATCCCATATGTTTCCACTGATGAGCAAATAGAAAACATCATTCACTGTTTACCCAGAGTAAAGTCCCCAGGTTTCACTCCCCATTTTACTGGCTGCTCCTCACTTCCCCCCTTTATGTTGTATGCTTGGTTTGTATGCTGTCACCTTGATATATTTAGTTAGTCCAGCTTAGAGAGATTCCTGAATCTTCAGTACTTTGAACATTAACTCTTTATTACATTATAACTATGTACAGCTTCACACCAGACTGTATGACTCCTCTGAAGCCATGCTGCATCTCCCTCCAAGCCTCTGTCACATGCGATCTCTTACCTCATCATAGTGGGAGGTATTCTTTACACTTTCTCAGCGTTAACCCTGTGACATCTTTATTCTACAATTTACTGGCTGCTCTGCCCTCAGTGCTGCTCCCACTCACCACCTCGCTGTTATTGCTGTTCCCAGCTCTACAGGAAATGTTGGGCCTCACTCAAGCTCCACTGTGCTCAGACACCTGGCTATTCCTCCACCAGCAAAATCATCCCTGAGCAGGGACTGGCTCTCCAGAGGGACTGCAGTCATTGAGGCAGAGGTTTCTCTGCAGCAATAGGTGGTGACATTATAAGCGGTGAGAGATTTCAAGGGCAAAGTTCCCCAGAGACTCCCAGACAATCCGATTGGTAACCCCACCTCTGGATCATGATCCCATTCCCAGATAGAAAACTAGAATTTTCTAGATATTTACTTATTCCATCCCTTCTGGAGATCTCTCTTTCCACTTCATCATCCTCAAGATTGAAAAAGGAATTCTTTCTCTCTGTAATTTTCAGTTGTTTTTTCCTGTGACTCAATTTTTCTATCTAATCTGTTTTGTCTAATCGGTATAGATCTACATCTTAGTATGACATCTCTGCTATTTTAGCAAATTAGTCATCACCACCTCCAGCCCTCCCTCTCAACCAGTGGTTGTGGTTTCCTTATAATGTGCCTACCTTTCGCTGCTTGACTGAACTTGTTCTTGCCCACAACAGCTTCTCTCTAACTCACTTTCTCAAAAGTTGTACCTTGATGGGACCAGCATCAGTTCCAGGTATGTTCATCATTTTCTATCCTGTTCATGCCCATTCCTTGATATTTTCCTCCAATCCACAGATGCTTGTGTTGGTGCAGCTACCAGATTTCATTCCTCTGTCGACAGATTTGTTCACCTTGCCCATATTCTGTTCAATCCTTATATTTACATGGTCCGTATCTGATTATTTGAATAACTCTTTGCTCCATTTCCTACATCTTTATCTCCAAATCTAGAGATATGTATTGCCAGTCCACAGCTCCTTGAAATTCTTGCTAAAACCCCACCCATCATATTTTTCTTTCTCTCTCTTTCTCACTCTCTCTTTCGCTCGCACTCTCGCTCGCCCTCTCTCTCTCCCGCTCCCTCTCTCTCGACCCCCATCCCTCGCCCTCATCTCTCTCTCCCCTCTCTTGTCCCCCTCTTCCTTGCCTCCCTTCTCTCGCACCCCCTCTCTCGCATCCCTCCTCTCGCCCCCTCCTGTCACCCCCCTTGCACCCCCTGCTGTCGGCCCTCCTCTCGCCCCCTTGTCACCTCCTTGCCCCCTTTCGCCCCCCCCCCTCGCCCCTTCTCTCTCTCTCTCTTACCCACTCCCTCTCTCTTACCCACTCCCTCTCTCGCCCACTCCCCCTCTCTTGCCCCCTCTCTCTCGCCCCCCCTCGCCCCTCCACTCTCTTGACCCCCAGCTCTCTCGCCCCCCCTTTCACTCTCAACCCCTCCCTCTCTCGACCCCTCCCTCTCTCGACCCCTCCTACTCTTGACACCATCTATTCTTGACCCCTCTCTCTCTCTCTCTCAGCTCCTCTCTCTACTTCTCTCTCTCGTGCCCCCTCTCTCTCCCCCGCCCGCCTCCCTCTCTTGCGCCTCCCTCTCTTGCGCCCCCTTCTCCCCCCCCCTTCTCTCTCCCCCCCCCTTCTCTCTCGCCCCCCCCTTCTCTCTCGCCCCCCCTTCTCTCTCGCCCCCCCCCTTCTCTCTCGCCCCCCCCTTCTCTCTCGCCCCCCCCTTCTCTCTCGCCCCCCCCCCTTCTCTCTCGCCCCCCCCCTTCTCTCTCGCCCCCCCCTTCTCTCTCGCCCCCCCCTTCTCTCTCGCCCCCCCCCTTCTCTCTCGCCCCCCCCTTCTCTCTCGCCCCCCCCCTTCTCTCTCGCCCCCCCCCTTCTCTCTCGCCCCCCCCTTCTCTCTCGCCCCCCCGCTTCTCTCTCGCCCCCCCCCTTCTCTCTCGCCCCCCCCCTTCTCTCTCGCCCCCCCCTTCTCTCTCGCCCCCCCCCTTCTCTCTCGCCCCCCCCCTTCTCTCTCGCCCCCCCCTTCTCTCTCGCCCCCCCCCTTCTCTCTCGCCCCCCCCTTCTCTCTCGCCCCCCCCTTCTCTCTCGCCCCCCCACTTCTCTCTCGCCCCCCCCACTTCTCTCTCGCCCCCCCCACTTCTCTCTCGCCCCCCCTTCTCTCTCGCCCCCCCTTCTCTCTCGCCCCCCCTTCTCTCTCGCCCCCCCCTTCTCTCTCGCCCCCCCCTTCTCTCTCGCCCCCCCCTTCTCTCTCGCGCCCCCCCTTCTCTCTCGCCCCCCCCTTCTCTCTCGCCCCCCCACTTCTCTCTCGCCCCCCCACTTCTCTCTCGCCCCCCCACTTCTCTCTCGCCCCCCCACTTCTCTCTCGCCCCCCCACTTCTCTCTCGCCCCCCCACTTCTCTCTCGCCCCCCCCTTCTCTCTCGCCCCCCACCTTCTCTCTCGCCCCCCACCTTCTCTCTCGCCCCCCACCTTCTCTCTCGCATCCCCTCTCTCCTGCGCCTCTCTCCTGCGCCTCTCTCCTGCGCCTCTCTCCTGCGCCTCTCTCCTGCGCCTCTCTCCTGCGCCTCTCTCCTGCGCCTCTCTCTTGTCCCCCTCTCTTGTCCCCCTCTCTTGTCCCCCTCTCTCGTCCCCCCCCCTCTTGCCCCCTCTTTCTCGCCCCCCCCTCTCTCGCCCCCCCCTCTCTCGCCCCCCCCCTCTCTCTCGCTCCCTCTCTCTCGCTCCCTTTCTCTCGCTCCCTTTCTCTCGCCCCCTCTCTCTCGCCCCCTCTCTCTCGCCCCCTCTCTCTCGCCCCCTCTCTCTCGCCCCCTCTCTCTCGCCCCCTCACTCTCACCCCCTTTCTTTCGCGCCCCCTTTCTCTCGCGCCCCCTTTCTCTCGCGCCCCCTTTCTCTCGCGCCCCCTCCTGCTCTCTCACCGCCATCGCCCCATCTCTCTCGACCCCTTCTCTCGACCGCTTCTCTCGCCCCCTTCTCTCTTGCCCCTCCGTCCCCCCTCTCTCGCCACCCCTCTCGCTTGCCCCCCCCCTCTCTCGACCCCCCTCTCTCTCGCTCCCTCTCTCTCGCTCCCTCTCTCTCGCTCCCTCTCTCTCGCTCCCTTTCTCTCGCTCCCTTTCTCTCGCTCCCTTTCTCTCGCTCCCTTTCTCTCGCTCCCTTTCTCTCACCCCCTCTCTCTCACCCCCTCTCTCTCACCACATCTCTCGCGTCCCACCTCTCCCTCAACCCGCCTCTCTCTCGCCCCGCCTCTCTCTCCCCCCTCCTCTCTCGACCCTCCCTCTCTTGAACCCCCTCTCTCCCCCCTCCCCTCTCGGCCCCCTCTCGTCTCTCGCCCTGCCTTGCCCCAACTCTCGCCCCCCTATCCCTTGCCCCCCCCCTCTCGCCCCCATCTCTCTCGACCCCCCATCTCTCTCGACCCCCCTTCTCTCTCGACCCCCCTTCTCTCTCGCCCCCCACCTTCTCTCTCGCCCCCCACCTTCTCTCTCGCCCCCCACCTTCTCTCTCGCCCCCCACCTTCTCTCTCGCCCCCCACCTTCTCTCTCGCATCCCCTCTCTCCTGCGCCTCTCTCCTGCGCCTCTCTCCTGCGCCTCTCTCCTGCGCCTCTCTCTTGTCCCCCTCTCTTGTCCCCCTCTCTCGTCCCCCCCCCTCTTGCCCCCTCTTTCTCGCCCCCCCCTCTCTCGCCCCCCCCCTCTCTCTCGCTCCCTCTCTCTCGCTCCCTTTCTCTCGCTCCCTTTCTCTCGCCCCCTTTCTCTCGCCCCCTTTCTCTCGCCCCCTCTCTCTCGCCCCCTCTCTCTTGCCCCCTCTCTCTCGCCCCCTCACTCTCACCCCCTTTCTTTCGCGCCCCCTTTCTCTCGCGCCCCCTTTCTCTCGCGCCCCCTCCTGCTCTCTCACCGCCATCGCCCCATCTCTCTCGACCCCTTCTCTCGACCGCTTCTCTCGCCCCCTTCTCTCTTGCCCCTCCGTCCCCCCTCTCTCGCCACCCCTCTCGCTTGCCCCCCCCCCTCTCTCGACCCCCCTCTCTCTCGCTCCCTCTCTCTCGCTCCCTCTCTCTCGCTCCCTCTCTCTCGCTCCCTCTCTCTCGCTCCCTCTCTCTCGCTCCCTCTCTCTCGCTCCCTTTCTCTCGCTCCCTTTCTCTCGCTCCCTTTCTCTCGCTCCCTTTCTCTCACCCCCTCTCTCTCACCCCCTCTCTCTCACCACATCTCTCGCGTCCCACCTCTCCCTCAACCCGCCTCTCTCTCGCCCCGCCTCTCTCTCCCCCCTCCTCTCTCGACCCTCCCTCTCTTGAACCCCCTCTCTCCCCCCTCCCCTCTCGGCCCCCTCTCGTCTCTCGCCCTGCCTTGCCCCAACTCTCGCCCCCCTATCCCTTGCCCCCCCCCTCTCGCCCCCATCTCTCTCGACCCCCCATCTCTCTCGACCCCCCCTCTCTCTCGACCCCCCCTCTCTCTCGACCCCCCCTCTCTCTCGAGCCCCCCTCTCTCTTGAACCCCCCTCTCTTGACCCCCCCTCTCTCTCGCCCCCCTCTCTCTACCCTCTCGTCCCTCTCGCCTCACCCCTCTCTTGCTCCCCCTCTTGTTCCCCTCTCTCTTGTTCCCCTCTCTCTTGTCCCCCTCTCTCTCGCACCCCCACTTCCCACTCACCCCCCCCTTTACCCTCCCTTGAACCCGCCTCTCTCTTGACCCCCCTCTCTCCCCCTCCCCTCACGGCCCCCTCTCATCCCACCCCTCTCTTGCTCCCCCTCTCGCCCCCCTCTCTCGCTCCCTTCTCTCTTGCCCCCCTACACCCCCCTCTCTTCCCCCTCTTTCCACCCTCTCTCCCCTCTTCCCCCTCTCTCTCTCTCCCTCCTCCTCCCCAATCTTCACCTCTTCCCCCTCTCTTTCCCCCTCTATTCTACCATCTCTTTCCCCCTCACCCAACTCCCCCTCCTCTTTCCCCTCTCTTCCCCCCCTCTCTTTTCCCCTTCCCCCACCCTCTCTTCTCCCCTCTCTTCCCCCCCCTCTCTTTTCTCTCCCCTCCCCTTGCCCCTCTTTCCCCTCCTTTGTCATTCCCACCCCACCACTCTGGCTTGCATCTCCCGGCTTTCTCACCTCCCCCCCCCTCCCCGCCCCGGACTGGCTTTTTCTCCCACCCCTGCTGTCTTTTTTCCACCCCTCCCACAGCCTTTCTTGCTTTCTCCCTCCCCCTTCGCAACCCCCCCTCGCTTTCCCCCTCTCTTGCTCACTTTCTCTCTCTCTCTAGATTCTTCTTTTCTCACCTCATACCTGTGTGTGTGTGTGTCTCCCTTTCTCTCTTTCTTTCGCTCATTGTCTCTCCTGCTCTCACCCACCCTCCCTCCTTCTTTCTCACTCTTGGTCTCTTTATCACTTGAGGATAAAGGAGATGATAACTTTCCCAATGATGTCACTTAAATGGAGATTAAAGAAAGGTTCTGCACGAAAGAGGCTTCGAGAATCTAGGGTAGAACATTGGAAAGAATAATGGTTCAATTAGACACTCACAGAGGTTTTAGTTCCATGTGAAAGATTTCTATTTAAACTGGAAACCCCAAAAATCTAAGGTGGAGCGTGGGGATGGATCAGCACCGCAGCCTCACAGCTCCAGCGACCCGGGTTCAATTCTGGGTACTGCCTGTGTGGAGTTTGCAAGTTCTCCCTGTGACCGCGTGGGTTTTCGCCGGGTGCTCCGGTTTCCTCCCACATGCCAAAGACTTGCAGGTTGATAGGTAAATTGGCCATTGTAAATTGCCCCCAGTGTAGGTAGGTGGTAGGAGAATTGAGGGAAAGTGGGGATGTCGTCAGGAATATGGGATTAATGTAGGATTAGTATAAATGGGTGGTTATTGGTCAGCACAGACTCGGTGGGCCGAAGGGCCTGTTTCAGTGCTGTATCTCTAAATTAAAAAAAAATACTCCTAAGTGTAAAATCGGATTTGGATAGGGGAGGGAAGTGATGAATGGTGCCCCTAAAATGTCCATAACAGCTACTTGTGTTTATATAGCACCTTGAATATAATAAATCATCCCAAGATGCTTCACAGAGGCAGTACAAAACATCTATGACACTGAGCCACATAAGGAGATATTAAGTCAGATGACCACTAGCTTGGTCAAAGAGGTAGGTTAGAAGGTGTGTCTTAAAGGAGGAAAGAGAGGTAGATACAGAGATGCTTAAGGGAATTCCAGAGCTTGGTGCCTAGGCAGCTGAAGGCATGGCCGTCAATGATGGAGGGATTAAAGTCGGGATGCTCAAGAGGCCGGACTTAGAGGAGTGCAGATATCTGAGGGTTGTGCAGCTGGAGGTGATTACAGACGGAGAGGGGTGAGGCCATGGAGAGATTTAAAAACAAGGATGAGAATTTTAAAATTGATTTATTGCTTAATTGGGAGCCAGTGGAGGTCAGCAGAGTTTTGGATGGCCTCAATGTGGAGAAGCCAGCCAGGAGTGTGTTAGAATGATCAAATCTGCAAGGAACAAAGGCATGGGTGAGGGTTTCAGCAGCAGAGGAGCTGAGGCAGGGGCAAAGTTGGGCGCTGTCATAGAGGTAGAAATAGGTACTCTTAGGGATGGTGTGGATATGCGGTCGGAAGCTCATCTCAGGGTCAAATATGACACCAAGGTTGCGAACAGCCTCAGAAAATTGCCAGGAGGAGGGATGGAATCGGTGGTGAGGGAACAGAGTTTGTGGTGGGGGCTGAAGACAGTCTTCCAATATTTATTTGGAAGAAATTTCTGCTTATCTAGTACTGGATGTCGGACAACAAGTCTGACAATTTAGACACAGTTGGTGGTGAGGCAGAACTGGGTGTTGTCAGGGTACATGTGGAAACTAACATTGTGTTTGCAGATAATGTCCTCGAGGGGCAGCATGTAGATGAGAAATAGGAGGGGACCAAGGATAGATCCTTGGGGTCGCGAGAGGTAACAGTGCGGGAACAGGAAGAGAAGCCATTGATGGTGATTCTCTGCTATGATTAAATAGATAAGAGTGAAACCAGGTGAGAGCAGTCCCACCCAGCTGGATAACAGTTGAGAGGTGTTGAAGGAAGATGGTGTGGTCAACTGTGTCAAAGCTGCAGATAGGTCGAGAAGGTTGAGGAGGGATAGTTTACTTTTGTCATAGTCACATAGGATGTTATTTGTGACTTTGATTTTCAGTACTGTGGTAGGGGTGAAAACCCGATTGGAGGGATTCAAACGTGGAGTTCCAGAAAGGATGGGCTCAAATTTGGGAGCCAACAACACGTTCAAGGACTTTGGAGAGGAAAGGGTGATTGGAGATGGCACAGCAGTTTGCAAGGTCGGAGGGGCAAAGGATTGTTTTTTTTGAGGAGAGGGGTGATAATGGCCAATTTTAAAGGCGAAGGGACAGAACCTGAGGAGTGAGAACAGTTAACAATGTTAGGTAATATGGGAGCTCGGAAAGGAAGTTGGGTGGTAAGTAGTTTAGTGGGAATAGAGTCGAGAAAGCAGGAGGTGGGTCTCATGGCCTCCTTCTGTGCCGTTATGACTCAATGACAAGATGAGCTCGGAGAGGGCATATGGGGAGATAGAAGAGAAACTAGAGAAGAAAACAAGTTCAGGGCTAGGGCATGGGGAATGTTCGAGGGAGTTTGACCTGGTGGGTCAGGGGAAGGAAAGGAAGTGACAGAGGCAGCTGATGGGATGATCTCAATCTTGGTGACATAGAAATCCATGAACTCCTTGCACTTATTCTTGGAGCTGAGGGTGGAGGGGTGAGGGGAGAGCGCTTTAAGAAGACAGGCTGCAGTAGAGAAAAGAAGCTGGTAGGGGTGGGGGGTGGGGGCTACCTTTGCATTCCAAGATGATCCTGGAATGATGAGCAGTTTTTGCAGATGAGAGCAGGACCTGACAGTGCATTGTGTTTTCCAGCCAGATCTGCATGAACAGCTAAACCAGTTGTCCACCATATCTGTTCAAGTCTGTATCCCTTGGACATAAGGGAGTGGAGATAAGGGCCATACAGAGGCAATGGTCAGGGTGCGAGAGAGTAATGGTTTTAATGAGGACTGGGGTGTTGAAGGTGGAGGTGAGGGTGTGGTGAACGGAGGGCCAAAGGCTAGACTATTGAGAATTTGAAAGTTCCGTTGTAAGTGACTTGGGGGAGAGTTTACATGGAGGGTAAGATTAAGGGAGGATAGGAGGGCAGTGAACTTGGAGGAGAGAGATCAAGATGAATTAAGATGGAGGTTAATATCATCTAGGATGAGAAGTCATTTGGTGCAAAGGCTAAGGGAGGAAAGCAGTGAAGCTAGCTCAGTGAGAAAATTGGCATGGTACTTGGGTAGGCAGGAGAGAACCAGGGTTTTAAATGGGAGGTGAGAGGGGTGGAACAAGGTGAGATGCTCAAAGGAGGAGAAAGTACCAAAGGAGTAAGGGGACAGAACAAGGTGAGATTTGGTTATAAGCACTACACCACCACCGTGTTGGCCTGGGCGAGACAAATGATGGAAGGTATAACCAGGTAAGGAGGCTTCAGTTACAGGGAAGGTGTCATCACCCCTCAGCCAGGTTTCCGTCAAGGCCATGATGTCAGTGCAATCAACCACAATAAGCTCATAGATTGCAAGGACTTTATTCGCGAGTGAACAGACATTCTAGAGGGAGATGCAAGACGTTGAGAGCTGGACTACTGGCAGAGTCCACAGGATCAGCACTAGGAAGGGTGAGTTGGATGGGGAAGAGATTGGCAAGATCAGCCCCCTGCCCATGCGCTGGATGGAAAGGTTGGCGAGTGAGTAGGATGGGTCAGTTGGGGTTGCTGCTTGTGAGGAGGCAGCAACAAGTGCCTTGATGGGCCCATCAGAGAATGCCAAGAGAGGCATGGAGGGGAGATGTAGTCTTACCTAAGAGGGAGTTAAGTCTGGGATGGCAGGAGGGTAGGACGATCGAGGAGTACTGAAGGGTTGGGGTAGGGATTTGGGAAGGCAGAGTACCTGGGAGGGAAGAAATGAAAGGAGGCATAACAACAGGAGAGAGGATCTATGAGGGGCAGAGAGTAAAGAAATAAAAAGAGGGAGGAAAATAATAAAGTGGAAATGAAAATGATGGGCTCTGGTCTAGAGGGGCAGCCAAAATGTGCACACAAATGGATACAGAAAACCTAAGTTAGATAGGCTGGTAACTATGATATTGTAGTTAGATGACCAGGCCATAGGGATCAACTGTGTAAGCTGGTCACATTTTACAACACACAAAGGGCTAGGGTGGGTTGGAAGCAGTAGCAACTGAGGATGCACCAAAAATTAGAAGCAGAATTTGTATATAGCTTGCAGTAAATGAAATCAACTATCAAATGTAAATCCAGACAAATTCAGGAAATACATTGTTCAGTTAGCATCTGTAAAGGGAAAAGACATATGATGCAATTACTGTTGCAATGTTGTGTTTGTCCAATAATATCACCAACAATGATTTTGAGGCTTATACTTTTTCAGAAGTTATGCTAATGCTGTACAATATACTGGTCAGGCTACATTTAGAATGTTGTGTTCAGTCTTGGTCACCACACCACAAAAATGATGTACTTCAGTTTGAGAGGTTACAGGAAAGAGCAACAAAACCTATTTCGAGACAAGAGATAAATTGAGGAAAGGTTGGGAGAAGCCTGAGCTTTACAGTCTAGAAAGTTGGTTAAGGAGGCCTTGTTGAAGTGTATATAAATATATTTAATAGTATGTGGATGAGGCAAACTCACATTGTAACTTCAAAGTATGTCACCAGAGAATGTAAGCAGAAATGTGTTTGGAACAATCAAAGTAAGAGACAAAAACCATTCGGCTGTTCAAAATCCAACTAGGTACCATGACATGAGAGGATAATTTATGATGGCTTTATTGGACTGTCTTGTGCTTTAACTTGAGTGATGCAGTCACATCTGAAGAGTTCCGAGAAGGGCAGGCACAGGAGACATCGAGGCAATTCTGGGATCTGGAAAGGAGGGCGTAGCCCATGATTACTACTTGTATGAGTAAACATTGACACTGAAGACTGAACTTGAAAACAAATACACTTAAAGTGAGTGAGAAACTCCTCTAGGCAGAAAAGGACAGGGGTTCATTGAGATTTAATATTGGAACATCTCAGTTAAAAGGATGATCAGAGAGGGAAAGAGACCCTGGAGAAAAGCATTTCTACAAAGTAATACTTGGAATGAGATTCCAGGTATATGGAATCATTTAAGAAGCAAATAAGTACTGCAATGGCGAAAATGTATAGTTTTCCTAAATAGATGAACTAAGATGAGCCAAATGGCATTGCTCGTTTGGATTTATCCTGTGATCTTCTCCCTGTGCAGTGGTTGTTCCTATTGTTACCACTGAGGCAGGTGTAATGCACTGTCAATTCAGTCCCATTACTCCACAGGTAATAGCATATTATTAAAGTTTTCCCATCTACCGGAATTTTAGCCAAATTAAAAACTTTATTAACCCCGCAGAATAAAACAGGCCAAACCAGGTATCTTTAAAGAACAACAAATTGACTATTTATCAATAAACTAAATCTTAAACACTATTGAGATAAACCTATGTCTAAAAGACTTTATAACTTCTTATTTCTCCTAACCCTTATGCACACACTTCTTTTGGGCCTCCTTATCTCGAGAGACAATGGATACGCGCCTGGAGGTGGTCAGTGGTTTGTGAAGCAGCGCCTGGAGTGGCTATAAAGGCCAATTCTGGAGTGACAGGCTCTTCCACAGGTGCTGCAGAGAAATTTGTTTGTTGGGGCTGTTGCACAGTTGGCTCTCCCCTTGCGCCTCTGTCTTTTTTCCTGCCAACTACTAAGTCTCTTCGACTCGCCACAATTTAGCCCTGTCTTTATGGCTGCCCGCCAGCTCTGGCGAATGCTGGCAACTGACTCCCACGACTTGTGATCAATGTCACACGATTTCATGTCGCGTTTGCAGACGTCTTTATAACGGAGACATGGACGGCCGGTGGGTCTGATACCAGTGGCGAGCTCGCTGTACAATGTGTCTTTGGGGATCCTGCCATCTTCCATGCGGCTCACATGGCCAAGCCATCTCAAGCGCCGCTGACTCAGTAGTGTGTATAAGCTGGGGATGTTGGCCGCTTCAAGGACTTCTGTGTTGGAGATATAGTCCTGCCACCTGATGCCAAGTATTCTCCGAAGGCAGCGAAGATGGAATGAATTGAGACGTCGCTCTTGGCTGGCATACGTTGTCCAGGCCTCGCTGCCGTAGAGCAAGGTACTGAGGACACAGGCCTGATACACTCGGACTTTTGTGTTCCGTGTCAGTGCGCCATTTTCCCACACTCTCTTGGCCAGTCTGAACATAGCAGTGGAAGCCTTACCCATGCGCTTGTTGATTTCTGCATCTAGAGACAGGTTACTGGTGATAGTTGAGCCTAGGTAGGTGAACTCTTGAACCACTTCCAGAGCGTGGTCGCCAATATTGATGGATGGAGCATTTCTGACATCCTGCCCCATGATGTTCGTTTTCTTGAGGCTGATGGTTAGGCCAAATTCATTGCAGGCAGACGCAAACCTGTCGATGAGACTCTGCAGGCATTCTTCAGTGTGAGATGTTAAAGCAGCATCGTCAGCAAAGAGGAGTTCTCTGATGAGGACTTTCCGTACTTTGGACTTCGCTCTTAGACGGGCAAGGTTGAACAACCTGCCCCCTGATCTTGTGTGGAGGAAAATTCCTTCTTCAGAGGATTTGAACGCATGTGAAAGCAGCAGGGAGAAGAAAATCCCAAAAAGTGTGGGTGCGAGAACACAGCCCTGTTTCACACCACTCAGGATAGGAAAGGGCTCTGATGAGGAGCCACCATGTTGAATTGTGCCTTTCATATTGTCATGGAATGAGGTGATGATACTTAGTAGCTTTGGTGGACATCCGATCTTTTCTAGTAGTCTGAAGAGACCACGTCTGCTGACGAGGTCAAAGGCTTTGGTGAGATCAATGAAAGCAATGTAGAGGGGCATCTGTTGTTCACGGCATTTCTCCTGTATCTGACGAAGGGAGAACAGCATGTCAATAGTCGATCTCTCTGCACGAAAGCCACACTGTGCCTCAGGGTAGACGCGCTCGGCCAGCTTCTGGAGCCTGTTCAGAGCGACTCGAGCAAAGACTTTCCCCACTATGCTGAGCAGGGAGATTCCACGGTAGTTGTTGCAGTCACCGCGGTCACCTTTGTTTTTATAGAGGGTGATGATGTTGGCATCGCGCATGTCCTGGGGTACTGCTCCCTCGTCCCAGCACAGGCATAGCAGTTCATGTAGTGCTGAGAGTATAGCAGGCTTGGCACTCTTGATTATTTCAGGGGTAATGCTGTCCTTCCCAGGGGCTTTTCCGCTGGCTAGGGAATCAATGGCATCACTGAGTTCCGATTTGGTTGGCTGTATGTCCAGCTCATCCATGACTGGTAGAGGCTGGGCTGCATTGAGGGCAGTCTCAGTGACAGCATTCTCCCTGGAGTACAGTTCTAGGTAGTGCTCAACCCAGCGGTCCATCTGTTTGCGTTGGTCAGTGATTATGTCCCCCGATTTAGATTTGAGGGGGGTGATCTTCTTGATGGTTGGCCCAAGAGCTCTCTTCATGCCATCATACATTCCTCTGATGTTTCCGGTGTCTGAGGCCAGCTGAATATGACTGCATAGGTGTTGCCAGTAGTCGTTTGCGCAACGCCTAGCTGTTCTTTGTGCAGTACTTCTGGCTGCTTTAAGTGCTGCGGATGTTAAATCGCTGGGGGCTTTCTTGTAGTTCAAAAGTGCAATGCGCTTAGCGGCTATGACAGGTTCCAGCTCTTCATTATGAGATTGAAACCAGTCTGCATTTCTCTTCGCACTTTTGCCGTAGGTGGTCAAAGCTGACTCATAGATGGCGTCTCTGATGTGGGCCCACTTGGTCTCAGCATCCCCTGTGGGAGTGTTTTGAAGGGCTGTTACAAATGAATTTAGAAATTTTTGTAACAGCTGTGGGTGAGAAATTCTGCTCGTGTTGATGCGCGGGTGGCCCTTCTGCTTGGAATGATGCAACTTCTTTGGTCTGAGTCTAACCTTGCTGCACACCAGGGAGTGGTCGGTGTCGCAGTCCGCACTGTGGAAGCTGCGTGTGATTTGAACACTGTTTAAGGCGGCTCGCCTTGTGACAATGAGGTCTAGCTGGTGCCAACGACGTGATCTTGGGTGCCTCCATGAAACCTGGTGACAGGGTTTAGTGTGAAAGAACGAGTTGGTGATGCAGAGGTTATGTATGTATGCACACACACATACATTCAAAAACCAATGGTTAACTGGTTTCAAAAATGATGTTTAAAGTTAGAGCTGTTTCTTCAGGATAAATAAATAACAGGGTTGTAAGTCTTTATGGGTTATGTTCCTTGTTCGGTGAGGTGTTCCAGAGCCGAACAGTCAGATGCCACTCGAAGTCTTCAGGCGAATTTGATGAACAGTTTATAATGGATAGACGTTCAAAGCACTTCAGTTGCAACAGGCGTCACACAGTTCTTTCAACAAGGACTATTGCAACAGGTCTATTTGGATTTTTGAATTGGCAGTCTGTCAGCAGAAACTTTACTGAGAATTCCAGAACTCCCAGAAACACAAAAAGGCAACAGACAGGCACTCCTGAGGCAAAGACTTCTTAGAGATTGGAAGTAAAAAGGAACTTGCTACCTCCAACAATACAAAGATTTCCTTTCTGGGTTTTTTTCCCCTCCTTAGGCAATACACAGCCTATAGGTTAAGGTAGATTTTTCTGCTAAGAGACAGAGATCCTTCCTTCAGTGAGCATGCTTCGCTATTCTCCAGATCAAACTGATTCTAGCCAGTCTTTACCCACAGTCAACTGATACAATACAGCAGGTGGCCCCCTCTCTCCTGCTGTTGCCTAGGAAACAGGCTTGCTACAGGCACACTGCCCAGAGAATCTAAAAGCTTCTCTCTGCCTTAAAGGTACACAGCCCCCCTTAGTTTTTAAACAGAGGAGAAAAAAAAACTACACTTCGCTGACACTATATTCCTATGTTCCAATTTCAGAGCAGCTAAAACTCATCAGAGCATTGTAAAAATAATTCAGTGGCTTTAAAAGATCTGAAGGACCCAGGAATCTTTGGTTTAATGACAAGTTAATATATTTAGATAGATCAAAAATGGTGTTGTAGCAAGTGACTGCTAAAAATGAAACCAAGCAAAATGTAAATATTTAACAAGCCTTTATGAAGCCTTTAGTCTACAAGAAAATATTAAGTTGGTTCTTCTTTCCAAGGTTATGTATGGGGAATTCTTTTATTTCATGATTTCTTCTTTTTCACTATACCCTTATTTTCATAGTTTTGCTAGGCCCCTGCAGTTACATTTTTTTTTACAGTTCTCTGTCATGAACACATTTCATTATTTCATTTAGTTGAATACCATGTGAAATTGCAGAACAGGATGTGTTGGTAACCAAGATTTCCTAGCACTATCCCACCTCTACCCACACATTTGTGCATAATTTAGACGAAGGGAATATGCTTGTAATCTCTACCTTTCAGTAACAGGTACACAATCAATACTGCTCTCAAAAATGCTCATGTGCCCTTGTGAGATTCCCCTCTGCTGCTTATTTTAAACACATAACTTGTATAAAATGAATGAAGTGTGACAGTCCAGCCAACTGACTGGATCTGTAGTCCCTAGAGCAAAAGGAAACAAGTCTGTGTCCAAGGAGAAATTTCTAATAACAGCTCCAACACAAAATGAGACACCTTTTCTTCTAGGGGGTTGGATGGTGTTCTTATTTATCAACTCCCAGAGCCTAGTGCTGCTTGTTTATAGCAATCAGATTTTTCTCTAATTAAATTCCAGCCTGCTGTTTCTTCAACCTGCATACATTATTAATTTTCAACAGTGCATTGAAATCGGTGAATAACAGAGGTGGATATGTTGCCTCCAACGTGTCAGTTTAGCCCTCAGTTTTGCCACTTTTTTTTTGTCTGCTGCTGTCCTCTATTCTTTCAGGAAATGAACTAATGACTCATCTCTCAATATCAGAACTATGGACTGGATCTTGTTCTCATCCTGATGGTGGGTTTTGTGGCGGCAGTGTGGGTGGGTGGTGGTACCAGAGAATCGGGGCAGAATCACCGCCACAGAATCCAATTTTGGGATTCCTGGTTCTGATTGCTGCTGGGATCTTACCAGTGGGGGTGGGGAGGGGGAGGGGGGATGCCTTGGAAAATGAGATGCCCTCCCTGTTGGCTTGGTTGGGGTGGGGTTCCTCCTTTGCGGGCAATTTGTGGCCCATGGAGGGACCCCCACCAGGAACAACTGTACCACCAGGGACTGCTCTCCCCCAGACCGAACGCCCACCCCACCCATCCCCTCCTCGCCTGGGCCTTCCAGACTAGTCCCGGTGACCTCGCCTCACCTGCCTCTTCTCTGGGGTTCCACCGCTGGGCCTGGGTCCAGGGGCTCTGCAGTACCAGCAGTGAGCACCGCTCCCGGTGGTGCTGCCAATACAGCTGCGTTGCCAGCCCTGTGATGGGTCGGCAGCTCTTGGAGGTGGCATCCCCATCCTGATAAAGTCTTTAAAGGGACGGGGATCATGCCTCCTTAAACATTGACCCCAAAAGACTGGAGAATTGCTCCTGGGGTCCGAAAAAATGCAGAGGCTGGGTCCCCCCCGACTTTTAGGCCTGGCACCGCGAACCCCGCCTCCTGCACAAAATCCAGCTCTATGTCTCACTGGAACTTCTAAAGCAAGGAACTGAAGAATAATGAGAAAAAGGTATAGTTAAATGTAGCATGAAGGACAATGTGAAATCAAATATCCCCAAATCATTTAAAAATGTAACTTTAGGGATTTCAGATTCGGTACAGGACAGTTAACCTCCTGTGTTTCAATGTTTTTCTCTCTCTATATAGATTTGATATGACAGCCTGATTGGACACGCACTCTGCTAAAATAACTCATTAAAAGGCCAGCGATGTTGCTGCTCATGTCTTAACTGATGAGACAATGCCGTGATTTTATTTTAACCAGTAAACCATATCAGTGCTGTAGTGCAGCCACATTTGGTGATCAGCTTGAGCCACAGTTTACTGGTGAATCAATGAAAAGCCCTGATCTGGTACCAGCACATCACATCAATAGGAAAAATTAAAGTTGGCATGAGCATTAGCTGTGGAATACTTAGCCAACAACTTGTTACTTTTTTGGTTTTCTGTTTTGGCCTTTGTAAGTGATGTTGAAAGTACTATTATTTTTAATGACTTGGATATGGTTGTTTAAACATTTATTTAATGAAACAGGAGGTACACTTTGCATCATGTACATAACAGTGTATGCTATTGTTGGATTGTTGTCTGAGTGTCTTGTGAGAACTGCATCCATGCCACATGGGTTTGAAATTCTCATTGACTGTGATAATGAATTCTGTTTTTTTTTCAGTATGTGCTGTCACTCGCGAGCCTTTTCCAATAAATGCATCCATTATATTTTCAATTCCTCTTGCTGTTGGAATTTGAGAGCTTTCCCAGCTATTTCCCACCTTTTTCGACCACCGAACGTCTCAAAACACTTTACAGCAATGAAGTATATTTTGAGGTCATTGTTGTAATCAGGGATAGGCCCCGAAATGTTGCACCACGGACATTTGACAAAATTATTGACTCTGTCACGGACATGGGGGCAGTTAATCTGTATATAAAGTGTACAATCAATTTAATGCCATTTAAAACACATTTCTCCCTATAAATAAAGTAGCGAAGCATACAAACATCAATAGAGAGCAGCTATCTAGTAAGCAAAATAGTATACAATGCCAATGCAAATTACTTTTGTTGACAGAATAAAGCTAGCTAAACCATGTCACAGGGTTGGTCGATGGACCTTATTGGATGACCTCTGTGGATTCACACTGTGTCAGGAGTGCAAATTCATCCAATAAACCATGAAACTCAAGGAGAGGATTGTTATTGTAGTTATTAAGGTGAGGCAGCAGAAAAATCAGCAATAGGAAGACAGACCATTTCTCACACTGCTGTTGTCACAAGACGATTTAACCCATGGTCAATGTTTGTGCAACTTCTCCATCTGCTTGTATTATGTATCTGAAGACAGGGCAGCCAACAAAAGGGCAGTGATCTCCAAATCAGCAGAATTTTATAGGGTGAAGCAGATAGTACTTCAGAAGAGTCATGTAAAACAAAAAAGTGGAGTGGGACAGGAAGGGACAGAGAGGTTAATGGTAGGTAGCCAAGACTAGTTTATTCATCTTGACAGGCTGTTAAATTAAGTCCTGGATTCTAAAATACAGAAACAACAGAATCTCTGATGGACAAAATGTAATTTGCTCATCAAAGCTATGACAAAATTTGATAAACACAATTACAAATACAGAGTGTCTCCTGACCACGCAGCGCGATTGCCGACATCTTCAGTGCGCCCGAACATTTTCCAGCTTGCCAGTATGGGTCCGCGCATCCACGCATCAAAGCCACCACATAATGACATCAGACGCAATGACATCCGAGTGTTGCTTTGCTGCTCAATGGCCCCAATGCCGCCTCCAGCCCCTCCAACAGTACCCCCGTTCCCACCCCCGCAATCGGTGCACCAATCGCTGCTTCTCTTCCCTGCTGCCTCCCACAGTCGGTGCCTCCATTGCCGCGTCTCTTGCCTGCTGTCTCCCGCTGTTCTGTCCGGTGTTGCTTGCTCGAGACTGCTCCTACCTGCTTGCCCCTCCATCCTGCCGCTCCTGACTCCAGCGGACTTTAAAAAAATTGGAACCCACCAGAAAATCTCGAAGCTGTCTGAAGTTCAAAAACGTTGTTCTGCTTCAGCACCTGTCAGCTGTGAAACTGACACTTGTGATTTTTTTTTAAAACCCGGTCTGAAGAAGCTAATGGGAAATTTCTCACAGATCCTAAAATTATTTACCACTGACACTGGTGTCCTTGTACGGACATGTTGCCGACCCCTGGTTGTAATGCAGGAAACATACAGGCCAGTATGCGTACAGCAAACTCCCACAAACAGCAATGTGATAATGATGAGATAATCTATTTTTTGCAATGTTGATTGAGGGATAATTATGAGTCAAGACACAAGGGATAACTCCCCTGCTCTTCAAAAGAGTATCATGGGATCTTTTACGTCCACCTGAACAACAGATGGGGCCTCGGTTTCAAGACAGTACCTTCCACAGTGCAGCACTCTCTCACTCTTTCACTGCACACTGGAGGGTCAGCCTTGATTTTTGTGTTCAAGCCCTGGAGTGGTTCTTGAACCCAGATCTTGTGACTCAGAGGTGAGTCCTACCAACTGAGCCACAGCTGACAGTGTTGCAAAAGAATGTAACTGATGTAGTGTAAAAACTTCCATTCCTTCAAAATTTGGCAGGTCTGTAAGCCGGTAGCGAAGTTTTATACAGTACAAGCGCCTTTTTTACACAACTGTCCCGGAGAAGTGTACCTGGTTAATATTTGTTTCCACCACTAGGTGGATATGTTGCTTCTCCTTCATTCATTGAATGTGGCAACCAGCTTTCTCAGTACAGCTGTATCTTAAAACTTGCTGCACAATCCTGGCTTCCATTCTTTTTTTTAAAGTGCTGCTTGATTTTTTGAAGAGCTGTAACACCTTGCACTGTGGATGTAACATTGTAGCTAAGTACCATGATGTCGTCATGTTTCCCAGAATACATTGTGTAAATAAGTAACCAACCTCCACAGGTGATGGGGGGAAAATGCAGAGTGGGAAGTTCTATTTCTGTAGATGATAGAACAGACTGCAAAAAAAATTATTTGTTCTCCTCCTCAGAATATGCTAATAAGCTTCTCTAAGCATGGATTAGAAGTAAGCTCCTGTGCTATTTATAAATTCTAGCTAATGGACTAACAGATGGGATCAACCTAACTGTTATCACTAAACAGCGAAATGTTAAATGTCACTGGCACTTTCGCATCATTAGAGGCTGTTGGGATTTGTTTGAATCTTGTCAATAATTTTGATCAGATCTGAAAGATATTATTTCCTTTGCATTTTTTTAACTATTGAGGATTCAGGTTAACAGAAGAACATAAGAAATAGGAGCAGGAATAGACTATTCAGTCCTTGAGCCTGCACCACCATTTAATAAAATCGTGGTGATCTTCTACCTCCACCCCACTTTCCTGCCAACTCTCCATATCCCTTGATTCCCTGACAGATCAAAAATCTATCAAACTCAGTCAGCAATGTATTCACTGATGGAGCATCCACAACCCTCTGGGGTAGAGAATTCAAAAGATTCACAACCCTCAACATAGGAGTTTCTCCTAAATGATCGACCCCGTATTTTGATACTATGGCTCTGTGTTCCAGATTCACCAGACACTTTTTCTGTAAAACAAAATGGAGCTGAGAGGTCAGGTGACCTTTTTCTTTCCTGAAACTGCAAGAACCCTTAGCTAATTTTCATGTCTTGACAAGACTTGTAAAAGTCATTAAAATACAAATGATCTTTCTGGACATATTTTTGAGAAATCATTAAAATGCAAATGTCCCTTTCTATGGCTGCATCTCTCCAACCAATTGGATTAACAATATTGTGGCAGACATTTGGACTCCAAGCATGAACTCCAGAGAATGAGTATGAAAGCTCTACTTTATCCAGATGGTAAGTGATTGAGTGACACCTGAACTCCATTGTCTGACAATGGCCGAACCATGAGAAACTATTTATGAATTCAATGGAAGAGAATCTCTGGTCACATGACAGAAACTAGGTTTCTGATTAGGAGTTTTAATCAAGGTATATCCTGGGCAGAAAAAGGCAGAGAGAAAAAACATCTGTGCCATTGAAGAGAAGGGACCCTATCTAACACTACCAACTTTTAAGCTACATGTAGGCAGAGACGGGAGATGGCCTTGAACTCTCCGCCTGAGAAATTGTACCACGGTTTCTCCGTTGAACTTTGACTGGAATATAACAAGAGAATTCTGCAATAGTGCATCCGTCCTCCTAAACCTTCCAAGTTTTTTCTTCAGTGAGCAAGGAAATGATTACAGGCCTGCGCTGTTTCAAGTCTTCACCCTGGGCAAAAGCAAGTGCAACCCAGAACCCTTAAAAAATTATAAGACCTAAACACATGTTACTTTATAACCTCTCTTCTCAAGTGTGTGTGTGTGTGTCTATATGAATGTGACAGTGTGTGTAGTTGTATATAGTTTGGGTGTTGAATAATAAATATTTATCTTTCTTTTAAAACTTAGGAGAAAACCTGTTATTTGTCTGTTCTTGACAATTAAAGCACTTTGGTTAAAATGCTTTTTTAAAAAAAAAACACGCTGTCTTCGGTCAGATGAGAGGTGGAAAAGGTGGAGCCATCCCTAACATCTCTCATAGAGTCACAGGGTCATAGAGTTATACAGCACAGAAACAAGCCCTTCGGCCCATCGTGTCCCCACCAGCCATCAAGCACCAATCTATTCTAATCCCATTTTCCAGCACTTGGCCCATAGCCTTGTATGTTGTGGTGTTTCAAGTGCTCATCTCAATATTTCTTAAATGTTGTGAGGGTTCTTGCCTATACCACCCCTTCAGGCAGTTTGTTCCAGATTCCAAACACCCTCTGGGTGAATCTTTTTCCCCTCAAATCCCCTCTAAACCTCCGGCCCCTTACCTTAAATCTATGCCCCCTGGTTATTGACACCTCCACTAAGGGAAAAAGTTTCTTCCTATCTACCCTATCTATGCCCCTCATAATTCTGTATACCTCAATCAGGTCTCCCCTCAGCCTTCTCTGCTCTAAGGAAAACACCCCTAGCCTATCCAGTCTCTCTTCATAGCTGAAATGCTCCAGCCCAAGCAACATCCTGGTGAATCTCCTCTGCACCCTCTCCAGTGCAATCTGCCTGTAACAGTAACCAAAATTGTGAGCTATCATTCTACTCGGTTACTTCATTTAGGCTGGACGTATGCTTCATATCAAAATTCTGTGTCTGTGTTGCATTGTAAAATCTGGAGTGATCTTTCCAATGGTTTATTCAAATGGAAATGATATCACCTATATAATTGCATGATGTATTTATTTAAAATTGGAAATGAGTCTAATTCAAACAAACCATAAATCATCCATATCAGAATTTTTTTTTAGTTAATAAACATTTGTCCACTTCTTAGAGACACGCAGTTGGTTCTGTAGATGAGCATAAACAGAATAGCTAAGTTATCATCAGTTTGATGGTGTTTTATTTTAAGGCACAAGTTCTTACTTATTCATAACTTTTAAAAGACAAGCTCCAAGCCTTTTGTGTTCAGAGGAGAAAGGATGTTGAGGGTGGTTTTACACTTGGAGCACATGAGGCGAAAGCATGGAAGGGCGGATTAATAGAACTGGCCTATAGGGCGAAGGCAAGGACAAGGTAGCTTATTGCACCAGCCTATGGAGTGAAGGCATTAACGGGGGGGCAGATTAACACATGGACGCTTAAGCCCTGAGCTGCAAGAATTCTTAATCTGGCTTTGGGTGTAGAGGGAGGGTATTTCTGGGCAGCTCCCCTCACTGCTTTTAGAAGTAAACCAAATAGGGTTTAATTTTGTGAATTTGTAATTATTTCAAAGCCACTGTGTTTTGCCAATTCCATAACAATTAATCTCTACCACCTGCATTTTTTTGTGTTCTTTCTGATGACTTTTGGAAATAGTGAAAGGGCTTTGGTCAAATTCAGTTAAAATAATTGAACAAACGTTTATGAAATTATGTTTAATTTTACTTTAATTTTGATTCTCATTCCAATTTATGGGAGACCGGATGATGCTGGTTAGGGGAAAGCCTCATCTGATAGTGATGAGAGCCCTTTGCATGCCACCATAATAGGGTTGACAACCCTACAGGATTGGCCTGGAGTCTCCATGAATTAAAGATTAGTCTCCAGGATACTGCTGCAAAGACCCAGGAGAGAAATCACTGAGACATTTTTTTTTTAAATGTTCACACTTCTGTTTATTAGATACAAAAATATCAGACATAAGGCGGGGGAGACAAAGGGCAGTTTGATGGACAGTCAAGAATCATCCAATCGGCTAATGAAGACAAATTGGCTCTCCAATTAGTGTAGGAAGGTGGTGCACTGCAATTATGGGTCTGCCAAGCAACTAATGGCAGGAGTATGGAGGCTGGGCTGTTGGAGGCAGGAGATCATGTGATGCTCCCTCCTGGTATACATCCAGCCAGAGTTGGTCAATCTACACTGTAAACTGAATTTAATAAGGTCAAACATGCTCAGTTATTGGGGAGATGTTACTCTGAGACAGGACTGTCAGCGGGAAGTTGTTGACAAGTGATGTGAGTGTGTCAAATTGCATTTTTTCAATCTGATCCCATCAAATGATTTTTGCAGTCAATATAGCCTGGGCACAAGCTTTGTAACCTTGCTATGGGAAGCTATTAAAGCACTCAATAATCTGATGCATGAGTAATAGAATTGCTTAGAAAACAGCAGATACTGTACACAGTGTGAACATTAAGTGTAAGTGGCAAGGAACAGAAGGCAGTGTCCAGCTTGTATTTTGATGGACATTTGAGCCAGTTCTGATGAAGGGTCACTGACCTGAAACGTTAACTCTGCTTCTGTCTCCACAGATGCTGCCAGACCTGCTGAGTATTTCCAGCCATTCTTGTTTTTGAGCCAGTTCATCCTTGCATCCAGCTGCTAATAATCCTGTGTGATTTCTGTCCTTTTTTTTGTTTTAAAGATATACAACAAAAATATTCTAATCAAGTGCATTATTTCAATGTGCAACATTTTTAATTTGCTTGGTTTCATTTCCCCCCACACCCCATCCCCTATTACCTTTACTCTCTCATCCCTCCCCCAGTTATCTGGTCTGGAACTGGATAATTATCCTGCCTTCATCTGGTCACTTAAGCTTGATATTTCACCCTGTGGGGAGACACTCTTGGTGCTCTGCCTGCTGGTCTGGCATCAGATACTGTGTAAATGCAGGTTTCAGATTAACCCAAAGCATACCACTGTGAAAATCTGCTCTGGTCCTGAATTTACTGCTTTTTATTCATTTTGCCCTTGATCTGGTTTAGTGCTGCTTCTGGCTGTTTATTTGATTGTACCGTGTGATGCTGCAGATCTTGTATTTTCAAAAGGTTAATTATTCATAAATCAATTCAAAAAACTTTCCATTTCACAACGCTGTCAGCTGTTTCCTATTTTGTAATGACTTGGGATCAACATTTCAGCACCATTGACGTTATTCATCAGGATACAAACAGAACAGATGCTCGTAGATGACCTTTCAACTCTCAGAAAACATAGTCGTGCTCTCCACACAATTAACAGGGAGAACTTTGCTATCTAAATAATTTGGGTTTTTTGCATAGTTAGATCTGTGCAGAGATTCTCTAAAGCACTGTACTTTCTCAATTTCCAGTTAATGGATACCTTTGGTTAATAATCTAATGAAAATGATCCGACGAATCATTTTATTATTTAACTTCTGCTTGTATATCAAAAGCTACAGAATATGCCTGATTAGACATCTTGTGCAACAACCAGTGTGTACATGTTCAATGTTCATGCAATGGATAAATTAATGTGTTTATAAGTTAAAAAGTGGGCTAGTTTTTCAAAATGTTTATTTATAACAAATATGCCAGAATAACTTTAATGGCAATTCAATGCCAACGAAAATTATGGCCGGAATTTAATGCCACCCCACTGAGCTGGACGGTGGCGGGGTGGTGGCGTTAAATGGAGTGGGAGGCTCCGGGAGGCCTTCCCAACCTGATCCCACCTCCGCCACCACTTTACGCAGGGTGGCGGGGGCGAAAAACAGGCTGCCTTCTCCAGGCCAATCAAGGCCCTTAAGTGGTCACTTAATGGCCACTTAAGGGCCTTCGCCCGCCTCCACATGGATTTTCCGCATGGCAAGCAGGGGACTGAGGACTAGAAAAGCTGCCGATTGCCCTGAGGGTGGGCCCTGCTCACCGGGCACAGGTTACCCCTGGCGAGGCAACCAAAGCGTACCTGGACTCCCAGCTCCATGTCTTTGGCTGGGCTGCAGTTCCAGCAGTGGCCACCGCTCCTGGTCCACAGGGATCCAAGACAAAATAATCCCAATCCCACCCAGCACTGCTCCAATTCTGCCAAAGTCCAAGTTCATACCCCCAGTTCCGATGGCTAATCATTAACCTGAAATTTTAACTGTTACTCTCTCCATGGATGCTGCCTGACCTGCTGAGCATTTCTAGTGCTTTCTGTTCATACAATTCCCACCTCTACAGTGCAGCAAAGCTCCATTGCCCTTCATCCTGTACTTTTTTCCATGGCGTCGCTGGCCAGGCCAACATTTATTGCCCGTTCCTATTGCCCTTGAGAAGGTGGTGGTGAGCTACCTTCTTGAACCGCTGCAGTCCATTTGGGGTAGGTACACCCACAGTGCTGTTAGGAAGGGAGTTCCAGGATTTTGACCCAGCAACAGTGAAGGAATGGCGATATAGATCCAAGTCAGGATGGTGTGTGACTTGGAGGGGAACTTGCAGGTGGTGGTGTTCCCATGCATCTGCTGCCCTTGTCCTTCTAGGTGGTAGAGGGCATGGGTTTGGAAGCTGCTGTCGAAGCAGGTGTGGTGAGTTGCTATAGTGCATCTTGTACACACTGCTACCACTGTATGCTGGTGGTGGATGGGGTGCCAGTCAAGCAGGCTGTTTTGTCCTGGATGGTGTTGAGCTTCCTGAGTGTTGTTGGAGTCACACACATCTATGCAAGTGGAGAGTATTCCATCACACTCCTGACTTGTGCCTTATAGATGGTGGACAGCTTTGGGGAGTCAGGAAGTGGGTTACTCATCGCAGAATTCCCAGCCTGTGACCTGCTCTTGTAGCCACAGTATTAATGTGGCTGCTCCAGTTAAGTTTCTGGTCAATGGTAAGCCCCCGGGATGTTGATAGTGGGGGATTCAGCGATGCTAATGCTGTTGAATGTCAAGGGGAGATGGTTAGATTCTCTCTTATTGGAGATCGCCATTGCCTGGCACTTGTATGGTGTGAATGTTACTTGCCACGTATCTGCCCAAGCCTGAATGTTATCCAGTTCTTGCTGCATATGGACAGTACCTGAGGAGTTGCAAATGGTAGTGAACAGTACTGCTAAATATCAAATATCTAGCTCTAAATGCTACACCTTATATACCATCTTACTGTGTATTTTCAGCTTTAAAACTGGTAATGAAATGTCAACTATGAAGGCAAAGGGGTGTTTATAAAATAAAGGCCAACCATTTATATTTTCCCCCAAATAATGGACTGAATCATGGGATTCAATCAAAGCTCCATTTTAAAAGAAAATCATCCCAAGAATATCAAGTGATGACGTATGACTATATATCAATGGTCCTGTTGTTCTCCCCTACATGACATAAACAGTCTAAGGATAAGGGCTAAGCCATTTAGGACTGTAATGAGGAGGGATTTCTTCACCCAGAGAGTGGTGAACCTGTGGAATTCTCTACCACAGACAGCAGTTGAGGCCAAATCGTTAAATATATTCAAGAAAGAGTTAGATATAGTTCTCAGGGCTAATGGGATCAAGGGATACGGGGAGAAAGCAGGAACAGGGTACTGAATTTGGATGTTCAGCCATGATTGTATTGAATGGCGGTACAGGCTCGAAGGGCCGAATGGCCCACTCCTGCTCCTATTTTTCTGTGTTTCTATGTTTCTAAGCAAGAACTACAGGCATTATATTAACAATGTACCCCATTGATTGATTTCAATTACCTATGGGCCATTACATTGTTACTCAAGGATTTTAAAATATAAAGAAGATTTATAATAACATGAAATATTGTGTGCTTTGCCTTCAAACGTCTTCTGCTCATCTTAACCTGTCATTAGCATCAGACAAACTGTGTCTGAGGCACTGTCCATCAATCCTTCACATCACTCCCATAGGCACAGGCATCACCATTTTCCAAATTGCAGAACAAACGCCATTTATAAAATCATACATTTTCCTGCTTTTAAAATACTTCTACAGGTGCTAAATGTAACTTGCTGTAATCACTAATGAGTTAAATATGACCTTTCTGTGCTGTAATTTTGAATATGGATGTAGAGCTATTGATATATTTTTAAAGTGATGTTTACCATGTTGCATTCAGTTGCTGCTGGTTAATTTCTTTTTATTTCAGCCTTTTTACATCTGTTCTGTAGTAATTAATTGATAAATGATAAATGAATTGATTGGCACCCCATCTCCAAACATTCACTCCCGTCAGCACCGACACACAGTGGCAGCAGTGTGTACCATCTACAAGATGCACTGCAGCAATGCACCAAGGCTCCTTAGACAGCACCTTCCAAACCCACGACCTCTACCAACTAGAAGGACAAGGGCAGCAAATACATGGGAACACCACCACCAAGTCACACACCATCCTGACTTGGAACTATATCGCCGTTCCTTCACTGTCGCTGGGTCAAAATCCTGGAACTCCTTTCCTAACAGCACTGTGGGTGTACCTACCCCAAATGGACTGCAGCGGTTCAAGAAGGCAGCTCACCACCACCTTCGCAAGGGCAATTAGGGATGGGCAATAAATGCTGGCCTAGCCAGTGACGCCTACATCCCATGAATGAATAAAAAAAAAATCTAACCCAGAGAGTGATAAGAATGTGGAAATCGTTACACAAGGAATAATTGAAGCGAAGGCATAGATGCATTTAAGGGGAAGCTAGATAAGCACATAAGGGAGAATGGAATAGAAGGGTCTGCTGACAGGGTTAGATGAAGACAGGTGGGAGGAGTTTCCTATGAAGCATAAGAATGGTTACAGCATAGAAGGAGGCTATTCAGCCCATTGAGTCCATACTGGTTCTCTGTAAGAGCAATTTGCTAGTCCCACTCCCTGCCCTTTCCCCATAACCCTGCAAATTGTTTCCCTTCAAATATGTTTTTAATTTCCTTTTGAAAGCCACAATTAAATCTGCCTCCACCACACTCTTAGGCAATGCATTCCAATCATAACCAGTCACTGGGTAAAACGTTTTTCCACATATTGTCGTTCGTTCTTTTACCAGTCACCTTAAATCTGTGTCCTCTGGTTCTCGACCCTGCCACTAATGGAAATAGTTTCTCTCTAGCTACTCTGTCCAGGTCCTTCACGATCTTGAACACTGCTACCAAATCTGCTCTCAACCTTCTCTGCTCTAAGCAGAAAAAGCCCAGCTTCTCTAATCTATCCAAGAAACTGAAGTCCCTCATCCCTAGAACCATTTCAGTGAATCTTTTCTGTTATCTCGCCATCCTTCCGGAAAAATTGGTCACAATAGTCCAGTTGAGGTCAAACCAATGTTTTGTAAAGGTTCATCATACCTTCCTTGCTTTTATACTCTCTGCCTCTATATGTAAAGCCTAGGATCCCATTTACGATTTCTCAAATTGCGTTGCTACTTTCAACAATTTGTACACATACACCTCCGGGTTGTTCATCCCTGTTAGAATTGTACCCTTTAGTTTATTTTGCCTCCTCATTCTTTCAGTCAAAATGTATCACTTTGCATTTCTCTGTGTTAAATTTCATCTGCCACGTGTCCACCCATTCCACCAGCCTGTCTATGTCCTCTTGAAATCTGTCACGGTCCTCCTCACTTCCAAGTTTTGTGTCACCTTCAAATTTTGAAATTGTGCCCTGTACACACAAGTCCAAGTAATTAATATATATCATGAAAAGGAGTGGCCCTAATACTGACCCTGGGGAACACCAGTGTATACCTTCCTCTAGTCCAAAAAACAACCATTTACCATTACTCTGTTTCTTGTCTTTTAGCCAATTTCATATCCATGCTGCCACTGCACCTTTTATTCCATGGGCTTCAGCTTTGCTGACGAGCCTATTATGTAGCACTTTATGGCCTTTTAGAAGTCCATATAAACTACATTACCCTCATCAACTCTCTCTGTTACCTCCTCAAAAAAACTCAACTAAGTTAGTTAAACACAACTTGCCTTTAGCAAATCCATGCTGGCTTTCCTTAATTAATCCACCCATGCCAAGTGACTGTTAATTTTGTTCCGAATTATAGTTTCTAAAAGCTTTCCCATCACTGAGGTCAAACTGACTGGCCTGTAGTTGCTGGATTTATCATTATACCCCTTTTCGACAAGGGGGTAACATTTGCTGTTCTCCAGTCCTCTGGCACCACCCCTATATCTAAGGATGATTGGAAGATTATTGCCAATAGTTCCGCAATTTCCACCCTTACTTCCTTCAGTATCCTGGGTTGCATTCCATCCGAGGCTGGTGACTTATCAACTTTAAATGTAGTCAGCCTTTCCAGTACCTTCTCTTTATTATTTTTATGCCTTCAAGTATCTCAACCACCTCCTCTTTTATTGTGACTTTGGCAGTATCTTCTTCCTTGGTAAAGACAGAGGAAAAGTTCTCATTTAGTACCTCAGCCATGCCCTGTGCCTCCATGTGTAGTTCTCCTTTTTGGTCCCTAATTGGCTCCACCCCTCCTGTCACTACTTTTTTACTATTTATATGCCTGTAGAAGACTTTTGGATTTCCATTTATGTTAGCTGCCAGATTCTTCACACTAAAGGTGTGCAAAGGAAACCCGACCCCAGTCCGAACGCCGGTCCCGGAAGCCCAACGTGACCTGGCCCGAACCTGACACGTGTCGTCGGATCCCGTCGGGGTTGGGTTGGGTAACAGGCCTTTACATCAGTACATGGGTAAAGGCCTGCTACACTACCCGACCCCGACGGGTCCCAACGATGTGTCGGGTTCGTGTCGGGTCAGGTCAGACTTCCTGGCCTGACATTCGGGCTCGGTTGGGTTTGCTTTGCACACCTTTACTTCACACACTCTCTTTCTTTACTGCTCTTATTTCCCTGTTCACTTCCTATCAGAGCTTTCTATATTCGGCTTCGTTCTCACATTTATTATCAACCTGACATCTGTCATATGTACCCTTTTCCAGCTTCATCTTACTCTCTATCTCTTTCATCATCCAGGGAGCTCTTGTTTTTGGTTGCTCTACCTTTCCTCCTCACGGAAATGTATTTATACTGTACCTGGATCATCTCCTCTTTAAAGGCAGCCCATTGTTCTATTACATTTTTACCTGCCAATCTTTGATTCCAATTTACCTGGGACAGATCCATTCTCAGCCTGCTAAAATTGGTGCTCCTCCAATGAAATATTTTAACTCTAGTTTGCTCCTTGTCCTTTTCCATAGCTAATCTAAACCTTATGATACTATGGTCACTGGTCCCTAAATGTTCCCCTACTGCCACTTGCCCTACTTGACGCACTTCATTCCCGAGAACCAGATTCAGTAATGCCTCCTTCCTCGTTGGGCTGGTAACATACTGATCAAGGTACTGCATTCCAGATCACAACAACCGTATTTTTAAAAATGTTTCCTCATGTCGTCTCTGCTTCCTTTGCTAATCACCTTCAATCTGTGTCCTCCGGTTACTGATTCTTCTGCCACTGGAAACAGTCTCTCCCTATTTACTCTTGTCAAAACCATTCATGCTTTTGAACACCTCTGTCAAATCTCCTCAACCTCTTCTAAGGAGAACCATCCCAGCTTCTCCAGTCTCTCCACAGAATTAAAATCCCTCATCTCTACTGCCGTTCCAGTAAATCTCACCTGCACCCTCTCCAAGGTCTTGACATCCTTCATAAAGTGTGGAGCCCAGAATTGGCTATAATACTTCAGTTGGAACTTAACCAGTCTTTTATAAAGTTGCAGCATAACTCCAAAGATGTAGCATAAAGTCAAGGATCCCTTTTGTTTTAAACAGCCTTCTCAACTCGTCCTGCCATCTTCAAAGATATGTATACAAACACCCCAGGTCTCTCGGTTCTTGCACCCACTTTCAAATTGTACGATTTTGTCCATATTGCCTCTCCCCATTCTTCCTACCCAAATGTTTTACTTCGTACTTCTCTATTAAATTTCATCTGCCATGTGACTGCCTATTTTACCAGTCTGTCTATGACCTCCTGAAATCTGTTACTATTGTTACTATCCTCCTCATCGATACGAAACTTGCAAATGGCAAATGTAGTAAACATCTGCCAACTTTGACATTGTGCCCTGTGCACCCGTCCAGGTCAATATACATCAAAAAGATCAGTGGTCCTAATACTGACAACCAAGGGGCCATCATCGTATAATTCCCTCCAGTCTGAGAAATAAAACGTTCACTGCTGCTCTCTGCTTTCTGTCCCTTAACCAATTTTGTATTCATGCTATCTGCCCCTTTAATCCCATGGGTTTTAAATTTGCTAACAAGTCTATTATGTGGTACTTTGAACACTTTTTGAAAGTCCATACACCAATCAGTCACACTACCCTCAACAGCCCTCTCTGTTTATTCAAAAAACTCAAAGTTAGTCAAACATTATTTGCCTTTAGCAAATCCAGACTTTCATTTATTAGCCCATACTTTTCAAATGCCAATTAATTTATCCCAGATTATTGCTTCTGAAAGTCTGCACACCATTGACATTAGGCACACTGGTCTGCAGTTGCTGGGTTTAATCCTCTCTTTTTCAGGGGTGTAACATTTGCATTCTTCTAGACCTCCCACACTTTCCCATATCCAAGGAAGATTGAAAGATGGTGGCCAGAACCTCTGAAATTTCCATCCTTGCTTCCCACGTTAAATTAGGATGCATTCCATCCAGACCAGGTGACTTTTCTACTTTGAGAACTGCTAAGCTTTTAAGTAACTCCTATTTATCTAATTTTATGCTATCCAGTATAGTTCCTTTACTGCTGTGTTGGCAACATCCTCTTCTCTAGTGAAGACAGATGCAAAGTATTCATTTAGTACCTCGGTCATGCCCTCTACCTCCACAAAACGATCTGCTCATTCTTTCTTTGACTACCTTTCTATTATTTGTGTTATCTGCTAATCTATTCTCAGTCTCTCTTTCTCCTCTTATTCCCTTTTTTAGATCTTCTCTGTACTTTCTAAATTCAGCTTGATTCTCCACTATTATTAGCAACTTGTATTTATATACCGCTTTAATGTAGTAAAACATCTCAAGGCATTTCACAGGAGCGTTATTAAACAAAATCTGACACCTAGCCACATAAGGAGATACTGGGAGAGATGACGGAAAGCTTGGCTGAAGAGATAGGTTTTAAGAAGCATTTTAAGGAGGACAGGTAGAGAGGCTGAGAGCTTTGGGAGGGAATTCCAGATTTTAGGGCTGAAAGCACAGCAGCCAATGGTGGAGCACTTAAAATAGGGAATGTGCAAGACAGCAGAATTGGAGGAACATGGAGGAATTGGAGGATCTTAGAGGGTTGTAGAGCTGGGGAAAGTTACAGAGATAGGGAAGGTGTGAGGCCATGCAAGGATTTGAAAACAAAATGTTACACCTGTGAAAAAGAGAGGAATAACCTTGGCAACGACAGGCAAGTCAGCCTAACGTCAATAGTGGGAAAGTTTTAGAGACAATAATCTGGGACAGAATTATTTGGCCGTATAAAGCTTTTTTACTGTATCATTGTAATCTCTATTTTTTACCATCCAGGGAGCTCCAGCTTTGGATACCCTTCCTTTCCTCCTCATAGGAATGTTTCTACTCTGTACCCGAATCATCTGCTCTTTGAAGGCCCACATTGTTCAATTCCTGTTTTGCCTACCAATTATTGATTCCAATCCACCAACGCAACACTGGCATAGACAAGTTGGGCCGATTGGCCTGTTTCTCTGCTGTAGACTGCATGGACAGAATTTTAACCAGCAAGGGAGGTGGATTCAGGTGCAGGTGGAGAGTTAAATTCCCAAAAAATGCTGGCTTGTCGGAAACCCAACATGATCCTTTTCACTTCTGGCTTTTACTGGGGTATGTGGCATGTGGGAAACCCCCATGGAGATGTCAGGTCTCTAATTTAAATATGCTAAGTGGCGATTAATTCTGACTTTAACCCAACATTTTAGCTTTAACAGCCAGCATGCGGCTTTCCCAAGCTGTGTGAAACTTGCCAGAGTCAACAAGAGGAGAGCACAGAGCTCTGTGAAATTGACAGGCTGGAAGCCTTTAAAGACTGAAACTGCACAGCTGCTTCCCTGCCTAGGTGAAAGGCTTGTGCTCACAGAACCTGTTGTGAAAGTAAGCTTTCACTGCTTTACATGTGATTTCCAACATTTTGGAAGTCATTTCTGCTACTTTGTATTTTACTTACCTTGATCTGATCTTCCCTGCTGTCAATCTTCACTGTAGCTTGGGAGCAGCTTACACAGCTCTTCCTTGCACCTCTGAGGAACAAGAGGAGCAGCAACTCCAACAGCAACAGCAGCAGGAGCAACAGCTGCACCAGCTGCCTTCTCAGCCATATGCCACTGCACAGAATGGGGAAAAGAGTTCCAGTTTGAAGGAGGTAATACCCCCAGCACACCAGGACTGAGCAACAGTGCCTCTGTTGGCTCAGACTTTCATGACAGGTTCTTGCTGATACCTGCTCCCTCCTGGAACAAGACCTTCTTTCCAGTGGACCAGGAGGGCATGCATTGCCAGTGACCTTCAGGTTCACCACAGGCCTTAATTTCTTCAGCTCTGGTTCCTTCCAGGGATCTGCTGATGGCATCTGCAGGATTTCACAATCAGCTGTCCACGTGTATCTCCCAGGTGGCCGATGCCAGGGCCGCAACTTACATCCACTTTATGACTGATGCTGCCAGTCAGGCTGCAGTGGCTGGATTTCCACAAGGGCAGGGGGCTGGAATTTTATTATGAAGGCGGGAAACAGGAATCGGTCTGGTTTTGGGTCAGAAACCTGCCTTCTGTGGGAAGCTGATTCAAATTCCAATTTACAAGTGGATAAGCCCTGAATTGATATGGAGATGGGTTTTCTGTCCTCTAAGAGCTAGTGGGGTTGAAAATGGCAGTGGGTCAGATCAAGTGTGGGGCTCCTGTAGACTTCCACGGCAGCCACTACTGAGGCTGCTTGTTACCCTGAGGGAGAGATCTGCTTTCCACAGAGAGGGAAGCGAGAGGTCAAAGGGGAGCTAGAGGCCTGGCGCTAGGGGCAGGGCAGACCCTCACTTCAATGCCCACCTGGATCTAATGCCGGAGGCTGTGAGTGAAAGGAGAGAGGTCCACTTCCCGGAGGGTGGCAGGAGGAGACCACCTCGTCGTGCAGCAGGGGCACCTCTCTGTTCAGTGTTATCCCCCTCTGCCCCCTCTTACTCCTTCTCTCTTGACTCTTGCTCCTTCGCCAAAGAACTGTCTCCTTCCAGGGCCTCACTGTCCTCGAGGTTCACATCTCTGTGGAGGGCCATGTTATGGAGAGGGCAGCACACCACAATGACTGAGATCCTTGCAGGAGGGTATTGGAGGGCACCACCCGACCGATCCAGGCATTGGAATCGCATCTTCAGAAACCCGATAGCCTGCTCATTAGTTGTCCTAGTGAGCAGGTGGCATTGGTTCTTTTGCCTCTGCCTCTGTCAGGGGCTCACCACTGAGAAAAGCAAGTCTTACAGCTGGAGCAGTGTCCATTTTTTTTTGTCCTCTTTAATTTAATCAGCCCTTCCCATAGCTCTCATGGCCCCCCGCAGTGTTCATGTCTTGAACACCCTGTTGTGTTTCCCCCCATGGTGTCCTCCATGTTCCCAGCCTTTAAAAATTAAAACCTGCTGCTGCAAAGCCTGTTAACGAGCTCTTCAATGAGTTCAACAGGCAATTAATTGGAGGCGTGCACCCAACCTGTTCCCTTGCTACGAGCATCCCTTTAAAAATGGCATCGCGTTCCGGATGCAGTGGGTCCCAGTGTCAACCTCCATGAATGCAATATTTAAATTGTGCTCGCCTCGGTACCCACACTCAGCGGGCTTTAAAAATCCAGCCCAGGGACTCATAGACTGCACATGTGGCAATCAAGAAGCCCTCAGATCAATGATCTTCTACCATTGACAAAAAGTGGTCCATCAGTCAGTTGGTATGTGCCCACCGGAAGGTTTTCATGCATGTCTGTGCAAGATATCCTGGAAGCTGCCTTTATTTTGCACCAGTCACATCTCCCACAGGTCTCTCCAAGCAGAGTGAGTGGGTGGCTCCTGGGTGACAAAAACTATCATCTAAGGACATGGCTGATGCACAGGAAAGATGCAACAGGTGCCACATGAGCACAAGGTTGCTCATTGAGCAAGCCACTGTGTTGCTGAAGATGCGATTATGGGCAGCTGGACATACCTGGGGTACCCATCAATATGTACTAACAAGGGTATTGTGGTAGTGGTCTGCTGTGCCTTGCACAACATTGCTGCAGAGAGGACTGGAGCAACAGGAGCGGGAAGGTGAAGGCCACTCTGCATCCTCTGAGGAGGAGCCTGATGTATCCCAGGTACCTGCAGCTTCTCATCGTATGTGTAGCCTTATGGCACAACATGCTTAACTCACTGCCCCTACCCCACCCCGCCAATCAAGCCTACAGCATTTCCACAATCAAAACTTCCTCTCTCTAATTCTAACCCTTTGCTTGTCTTGCATTCTGGTCATACTATTTTCCTCAAGGATAATGTCCAATTGGAAGGCAGGAGGCAACAATGGAGATGATTGGATGATAGACACTTGAAATAAAGTGTATGATTCATTTACATTTTCCAGTACGTTAAGACAGTGACGTTTTTATAATCATCCAAGTGAATCCCCTTCTGCAACTAAGAAGTCTCGCTTTTCCTTTTCCTACTACTTCTATGTAGTGCTACCACTGTGGCTTCAGTTGAGTGAGAGGCAGACTGCTATTCCCCTGCTCTGACAGCTGAGTTGGCCCGTGGCAAGTGTCCGCTGAGTTTTGGGGTCTTAGGGCCCCACCAAAGGCTGCCGCTCCTACACCTGTGCAGGGGCAAAATCAGTCATCGGAGCAGGAGGCAGCATGTGGGGCTCTGACTGATGTGGAGAGCAAAGTGGGAATGACTTGAGCCAGGCCCCACTGCCATGAGCCTTTTTCCCATCTTCCCTTTTCCCATCTTCCCTCTGATGGCCTACACACTAGCCAGGAGCTACAAGCTAGCCAGGAAGGATCTAAAGGGAGAGCTAAGAAGAGCAAGGAGAGGACACGAGAAGTCATTGGTGGATCGGATCAGGGAAAACCCTAAGGCTTTCTATAGGTATATCAGGAATAAAAGAATGACTAGAGTTAGATTAGGGCCAATCAAGGATAGTAGTGGGAAGTTGTGTGTGGAATCAGAGGAGATAGGGGAAGTGTTAAATGAATATTTTGCGTCAGTATTTACAGTAGAGAAAGAAAATGTTGTTGAGAATACTGAGATTCAGGCTACAAGGCTAGATGGGATTGAGGTTCACAAGGAGGAGGTGTTAGCAATTTTGGAAAGTGTGAAAATAGATAAGTCCCCTGGGCCAGATGGGATTTATCCTAGGATTCTCTGGGAAGCTAGGGAGGAGATTGCAGAGCCTTTGTCCTTGATCTTTATGTCGTCATTGTCGACAGGAATAGTGCCGGAAGACTGGAGGATTGCAAATGTTGTCCCCTTGTTCAAGAAGGGGAGTAGAGACAGCCCTGGTAATTATAGACCTGTGAGCCTCACTTCGGTTGTGGGTAAAATGTTGGAAAAGGTTATAAGAGACAGGATTTATAATCATCTTGAAAAGAATAAGTACATTAGAGATAGTCAGCACGGTTTTGTGACGGGTAGGTCGTGCCTCACAAACCTTATTGAGTTTTTCGAGAAGGTGACCAAACAGGTGGATGAGGGTAAAGCAGTGGATGTGGTGTATATGGATTTCAGTAAGGCGTTTGATAAGGTTCCCCACGGTAGGCTATTGCAGAAAATACGGAAGTATGGGGTTGAATGTGATTTAGAGCTTTGGATCAGAAATTGGCTAGCTGAAAGAAGACAGAGGGTGGTGGTTGATGGCAAATGTTCATCCTGGAGTTTAGTTACTAGTGGTGTACCGCAAGGATCTGTTTTGGGGCCATTGCTGTTTGTCATTTTTATAAATGACCTGGAAGAGGGTGTAGAAGGGTGGGTTAGTAAATTTGCAGATGACACTAAGGTCGGTGGAGTTGTGGATAGTGCCGAAGGATGTTGTAGGGTACAGAGAGACATAGATAGGCTGCAGAGCTGGGCTGAGAGATGGCAAATGGAGTTTAATGCGGAAAAGTGTGAGGTGATTCACTTTGGAAGGAGTAACAGGAATGCAGAGTACTGGGCTAATGGGAAGATTCTTGTTAGTGTAGATGAGCAGAGAGATCTTGGTGTCCAGGTGCATAAATCCCTGAAGGTTGCTAACCAGGTTAATAGGGCTGTCAAGAAGGCATATGGTGTGTTAGCTTTTATTAGTAGGGGGGTCGAGTTTCGGAGCCACGAGGTCATGCTGCAGCTGTACAAGACTCTGGTGAGACCGCACCTGGAGTATTGCGTGCAGTTCTGGTCACCGCATTATAGAAAGGATGTGGAAGCTATGGAAAGGGTGCAGAGGAGATTTACTAGGATGTTGCCTGGTATGGAGGGAAGGTCTGACGAAGAAAGGCTGAGGGACTTGAGGTTGTTTTCGTTGGAGAGAAGGAGGAGGAGAGGTGACTTAATAGAGACATATAAGATAATCAGAGGGTTAGATAGGGTGGATAGTGAGCGTCTTTTTCCTCGGATGGTGATGGCAAACATGAAGGGACATAGCTTCAAGTTGAGGGGTGATAGATATAGGACAGATGTGAGAGGTAGTTTCTTTACTCAGAGAGTAGTAAGGGCGTGGAATGCCCTGCCTGCAGCAGTAGTAGATTCTCCAACTTTAAGGGCATTTAAGTGGACATTGGATAGACACATGGATGAAAATGGAATAGTGTAGGTCAGATGGTTTCACAGCTCAGCGCAACATCGAGGGCCGAAGGGCCTGTACTGCGCTGTAATATTCTAATTCTAAAAAAAACACACTTCCCTCCTAGCCAAGAGCTAGAGAGCATTTTGCTGCACTTCAGTGAGGCACTGAACAGCAAAGGTGAGGCTTTGCTGCATCCTATTTAAAGCTGCAGACTGAGTTTGTAGGCCATTGGTTAGGGGAAGCATGCAATCATTTGTCTGCTGTGCCTGATTCTCCTTGAAGGTGTCCATGATTTCCATGGAAGTGTCCATAAATTCCATGGAGGTGGATATCAGTGCAAACGGCTGAAACATCATGGCACTCATGGTAGAGAAGGACTCCTCCAATCTCATTCCATGGGTTTGCAGTGTCTCTGAAAATTCTGACAGAACCTCTTACATTTGTTGTAGCTCTGCAATTGTCCACTTCATGGATGAGCCCCAAGACACAGCATCTGCGTCCAGGTGAACAGAGCTTGGAGTGTCCTCCGCCCTCTGTGGGCTCTCCGCTCTTTGTCCAACATCTGCGCTTACTCACTTGTGATGTGTGCCTCACATTGTGACAACCTAGCTGTCTCCTTTGGAGGCCCCACCAAAGTGTGTGTATCTGAGTTGGTGGGTGAGGTATGCATGAGCCATGTGAAGGGCGTCCTCAGAGTGCATGATGAGGACTGCTCAGCCTCCTCCCGCTCCAGCTCTTGTGTCTCACTTGAAGGACCTATGGGAGATGAAAGATATGAATTAGAACTAAAATAGGGAAAGGGTAAAAAGTCAACATTGTGCAGATGTTCACTTTTCAGTTATTGGTGACAGCAAATCGACGTTAGTAATTGTTATGTGCCATGTGGCAGTGTGATATATAATTCTGTTACCAGGTATCTGGGCCACCCCATCTCTCCATCGCCAATGGTCATGCATTCTGCCACCCTGCTGCTCTCCAAGGCCACCTCCTCTGCATGTGGAATAGCTAGATAGAAATTCTGCCCCATGTACTTCTATGTAATACATTTTCCTGTGGAGCATTGCCTCTATTGAGTTGTTGAATTCTCTGTTGTCAAAATAAAATTGACCCAAGCCTGATAAAGTATCAGGTTATCAGTACATGAGAAATCACTTAAGATCAAGTGTCCTTGATATGTTGGCCAAGTGACCACTATTCAGTAATGAATCTTGATGGGTCATTGCTGGCAGGTTGTTTGGGGGTTAACACAGTCAATTGTACTGTGGGCCAATATAAGTCATGCACTTTCACTCACCTTTCTAGATGCATCCTGGGCTGCTGCAAATATTATGTCGCAAGCCCAAAAAGGAAAGAAGCATTACTTGATTTAATTGTGGGAAATTAAGTGGGGCTACATAATTAGGTTTAATGTTACAATAACAGAAGATAAATGAGCCAAAGATGAGGATGCTGATTGGAGCAGGCAAAGTTGTGTGGAATAAGAAGGGATTTGGCCCCAATTAACACTGCTGAAATGTTAGCAAAAAGATCAATGAATCAGCAAGGGGAAATCTTCAAATATGAGATTGATAGTGTAATTCTGAACAGCGAAAAAGGAAGTTCATCGAAGAATGGAGTTGCACAGACAAACAGATTAGAAGTAAAGCTTAAAAGGGAAGCGCATGATAAACATAGAGTTACCAATACTAAAGAAAATCATGAGCAACAAGACAGTGCAGTGGCGAGGTGAAAATGGTGATTTGAGGGGCTAAAAAGGAGCATGGGAAAAGGTTATAGTGAGGGTTTTTATATATAGAGTTATAGAATAGTTGGACAAGGACTGCTGGAGGAGGAAGAAGGGAGTCTAATTGTGGAGGATAAATTATAATAGCGATAAATATTTTGCAGCAGTTTTTATAAACGATGGTGAAAGCAATAAAGTGAGGAGGATATGGAATAGTTGTTGGAGGTGACTGCAGAAAACAAATTGATTCTGAAACTCAAAGTGGATAAGTCACTAAACCCTGGAAGGCAATAGAGGTTCTGGTAACAACAATTTTCCATCCTCCTTTTAAATTCATAAAGTATACCATGGAATGAAGAATAGCCAATGCAATACCTTTTCTTAAGAAAGGAGAAACTGATAAACTAGGTAACCATTGACCTGTTAGTCTAACGTCAGTTGTGGGCCAACTTTTGGAGTCCACAATTGCAAGTAAAATTAGTGAGCATTTATAGAAAGACATGGGCTAATCAAGGACAGCCAACATTGATTTCTTAAAGGCAAGTCATGCTTGACAAATATTAAGTTTTTATTTAAAGCAGTGACTGTATATATAAAGGGAATGCATTTAGGGTGGTGGATATGGATTTTCAGAAGACATTCTATAAGATGTCTCAAGAAAGTTTGTTAGAAAATTTGGGTACACAGTACAAGAGGAAAGGTAATAGCATAGATAGAAAGTTAATTGAGGAACAAGAAACAGAATGAGGATAAATGAATGCTGCTTAGATTGGAGAACTGTTAGAAGTATTTGAAAGAAAGGCTTGCATTTATATAGTGCCTTTTGCGACCTCAGGCCGTCCCTCCATACACACACACATACATACCCCCTACCCCATGTTGACTGAAATTGTTCAGTTTGTAAGTGGTATAACTGGAGACTTTATCCTGTACTGGGAAATTGGGAAGCAGGGTCTCATTTAATGCCCATGGCTGCAGCAATTAAAGGAATGGGACATTTTCAAATTAAGAAATTACAAGAGTTTAAGAAAAGTAATTTGGGGACACTTAGCTTGAAAAACAAACGTTTATATTATGAGGAGGAGAGAGAGAGAGAAAAGTGGGGAAATCCACATGGATATTGATAGAAAGAAGAAAAAGCACTGTCTGTCTGCAGTATGAGTCCAACACAGTGACAAGCCATGTCATGCAGCCTGCTGAGCCCAGGCAGCCCTAGATAAGGACACCTATCCTTTGTTAAACCGTTCTACAGGTGTCAGTATTTTCACCTGTTGTTGGGGCATCTTCTCAAATATATCAATAGGTCACGTTCTTAATAATGAGCTGACCACAGCCCAGTACCCTCCAAAAGGAGAAGCCCTTCTGACACTTGGAGAATTAATGGACATGAAGAAAAGATTTCCATTTATATAGCGTCTTTCACAACCTCAAGAAATCCGAAAACACTTTGCAGTCAATGAAGTTATTTTGAAGTGTCATCACTGTTGTAATGTAGAAGAGCAAATGAAATAAATAAAATTCAAGTCTATCTTTAACAAGCTGAGGCTCAGAAACAGCCATTGACAAAACAGCAGTTCCAGTTAGCATTGCACCTCTCCATGGAGCATTATGGTCATTAGCCAGCCGTGCACCAATGTTTCTTTTATGGTGAATGAAATATTTATCAAATAACCCTTTATATATTTTAATTAAAAGGTTAACATAAAAATATTTATTGGCTGACTGTTATGAGTTCACGTTGCCATGTTTGTTGCGGTTGGAATCCCATTGGGAGCCACAAGACTTTGTGCTGGTCTCTATTAATATAACAATTGGCAGCAGTCGAGAGTTCATAGATAAGCTATTTCCTAAACTCTGTTCAGCAGTTTTTCCTTTTGGGAGGCTCTTGTTGATCTAAAATATATGTTGAAGTAATAACAATAAAATCCTGAGACAGTAGAATGGCAATTCCAATTTTGACTTGATAATTTTTTTTGGATATAGCAATTGATACAGAGTCGGAAATCAGTTTGCAAAATGATAAGTTTCTTTGAATGGGAGCTGTTTGCTGTATGCTTTATAAGCCTTGGGCCAATAATATGTTGAGTATCAGGTAGTTGGACAATCTGTAAATCCAGCAGTCTACTTCTGTATATTTTAAGATTTGAGAGCATTATTGTACATAGCCTGGTGATGTTTGCTGGGGAGGGAGGTGGTAGGGAGTAGAAATGTCAGTGCCCCCTCCTTGCCTTCATTATTGGCATTAAACACTGTGTTGGCTAGATGCAGAGTAAAGCTCCAATGGGCCAAGTGCTGGAAAATGGGATTCGAATAGATAGGAGCTTGATGGCCGGCACGGACACACTGGGCCGAAAGGCCTGTTTCTGTGCTGTATAACTCTATGAATCTATTAAATACCACTCACCACTCCAACATTGTGGCTTGCAAGCAGTCTCTGAGGAGCATTCTTTATTGAATCACTTTTTCATTTTACTCTAGTTCCAAAAGATTGTCAAATTGATGGATAGGTTTGTGTTGTGAGACCATTTACCAGCAACTGCACACTTATCCCATCTGTTAACATTGAATGAAAAAGAATTGTAATCAAGTGTGCACCCAAACACGCTACCTTTGCATTTTAAACAGTTGCTAATGCTTTGGCACACGCATGTTTGTTTGTGTCAATGCCATTTGGGAAATTTCAATTGGAAGTGTATACTCTGCCTCCCTCTACTTTACTCAATGGAATGGGAGTGAATTCAGTTTCTTTCAGATGCTTCCAAAAATATTAGATGAATGTATCACCAGATCACTGACAGAACAGTCGGGGGTCCAACCAACTGGGAGATAAATCTACCATTGGAATGGTGCTGAACCACGAAGATCCCAAGTTTGACCTCTAATTTGTATTGAGTTAGCTCATCACGAGGGGCATTCCGATTTGGCCTGTTCTCCCTAGTCGAGGAAATTAGCTAAAGCTTCTATTCTAGTGATCCCTGATGAACGAGCACATGTGGCTGCAAAATTGGACAGGCTGTGATGGCTCACTAAGGTCAAATGGGACCTCAACATTCCCCTTTTGCACCTGCAAAATCATCTGAGAGAGGCGAAGCTATAGATCAGCAAATGTCAGGAGAGGAGGGCAGAAAGGGCCAGGGTGAGACAAACACATTATAGCAATAGCCATGAGACTTAAAAATACCTAGCAGCACCTCAGCTTAATTCTGACGATTCAGAGGAACCAGTCACATACTCAGTATTGCAATATTTTCTTTATCCAGTTTGAAATCCATTTTACTGTAATCTATACAATCGAAAGCATGAAGTGATATGAAATTAATGATCCTGTTTTGCAGGCAATGGGAACTTTGCTCACTGTAAATACAACTGCCATAATGCTAACTCTCCTGCGTATTCTGCAATTTCTTTGGAACACAGAGTGTGAAGTATACTTGCATACTCTCTTTCGCTCTCAGGCTTTTGGCTTCATCCCACTGTCAGCCCAGCTCTGAAATTCTCATCAGTAAAATAAAATGCACAGAGGGGAGGGGAAAAATTGTTACCAGATCTGACATCAAACTGCTGCATTGCTGCCGTTCTTTATTCAAAGATCAGAACTTTCTAACAGTAACTAATCAAACCTCTTTCAAGCCTTTTCAAAAAGAAAAACGCTTTTGCTACAACTGTGTGTTCCTGAGTTATTTGTGATGTAAATTAAATCTCTTGCAGATTTGTAAGCAAACATTAAAATATATTTAACATTATGTTCAAACATTTCTGAAGCAATATTTATAATAAAACAATTGAGGTCACAGTGTTACTTTAGAAGAAGCCTATTCAGTGAATAAACAAAGGTAAACCAAGTTTGAATGACCAGTTTAAGTCCACAGTAATTGAGTTGAAAAGCAATGAAATCATGGTTGGGAGGTGCACACATTGAGGAACAGTATTTCAATATGTATTGAATATTGTTGTTCCCAAATAGGGGCTTGCAGTTGCAGTCCTACACTAGTGTAAAACTGAACGCCAATATTTATTTGACCAATAAGACATATTTGCTCTGATTTTTAATGCTATTATATCTGTCTGATTCTCAGGGACACAGGGGCCACTAGATCCCTTTTACTGGGAAAAGGCCTGACCTTTCCCCCAGAGAGTACAGTGAACACCAGAATTGTGGTGAATGGTATTGGAAGGCAGTGAATGCCTGTACCTGTAACACCGGGTGCACCTGGAGTGTGACCTAGTTTCGGCACCAGTGACCGTAAGGATTGTCCCTAGTTTGCCTGTGAATGGGATTGACCTGCTTCTAGGTAATGATCTGGCGGAGGTGAAGGTGAAACCCCTAGTAGTGAAAGAAAGACCGCAGGAGATCAGAGAGACAGGGCAGTGGCAGGAGACGGTCCCCTGCAGTTTCCCTGAATATGTAGTGGATTAGGCCGTGATCAAACCAGCTCCCCCAGAGGAGACAGCATTGGCACTGCAGGCAGATGACCATGAGGTCTGCCTGTCCGAGACTTTCTTTGGAAAGTTAGGAGACCCAGGGAATGAATTTAATGTATTTTCCCTAGCTGAGGCTCAGCGAGCTGACCCAGTATTGCAAGAGTTAGCACAGGATGAGGTACTGATGAGAAAATGGAGTTCTCCTTACAGACCTGAGAGCAAGGAGTGGACAGTAGTTCACCAGTTAGTGGTGCCACAGAGGTACCGGAGAGAAATATTAAGAAGGGCCCACGAGACTACAGTGGCTGTACATGCTGGTATACAAAAGACCAAAACCTGCATAAGACAGAGTTTGACTGGCCAAAACTCTACAAAGATGTGGTGGAGTACTGCAGGAGTTGCCACATGTGTCAGGTTGAGGGGAAACCCCAACCTACAGTGAAACCTGCACCCCTAAGTCCTGTACCAGTGTTAGGAGGACCCTCCAGCAGAGGGCTGGTGAACTGTAAGGGACCCCCGCCGAGAACCGAAGGGGACAGGCAGGCACACGGCTGGCAAAAGTTTAGAAAGAGAAGGGGAAAAAGCGACCAAGAGGGCAGGTTAAAGGAAGTCCGGGAAGAATCCCAGATGAAAACCCTTACTGTCTGGTCACCCACCCCGATAAATATGAAAAGTTAGACCCCACATCCTCCTATGTAAATGCAGACATTAGAAGCACCCCACCAGAGTTGCTAACAGCATTTACATGAGCCAGCAGAGACAAAGAAAGACCTCTAGGGAGTAGAGAAACTGTGAGGGTGATGCCTCACCTAGTCAAAGTGCTGCAGGGGAGGGCAGCAGAGTATGCATAAATATCTGCAGGCAGGAGTGTCCCAGAGAACAAACAGGAGATTAACAAAGAATTCTCTCCCATCATCAGAGAAAAAGGGAACCACCCATCCCCTGAAGTCAAAAGCCTTTGCATGACTCAGCAAAGTACTGAAAGAGAGTTCAGGATAGACCTGCCCACTACTACCTCTCCTGAAAAAAAATTACCTCAGCACAAACAAAGGCCCTAAGCAGACATGGAAATAGGCGAACTGAAGAAAAACTTCCCGAAGGAACCACATGTTTTCTGGGCTGCCAAACAGGGGACAATTAAAGCAGCAATGGCACCAAGAAAAGACAGTTTTAGTTAGTTTCAGGATTTATGAATGAGTGGAAATGAATGAGAGAAATGCATGGTCTTTTCCTGTATCTTACATACCCTTTTAATGAAATGCACCTTTTTTTCAAATCGCATTTCATTCCCCTAGGTGTGGAGGTGTCATGCAGGCCCCCACCTGCCAAGAATGAGGCACATTAATTTTGCCACATGGACATTAAATTTAAAATTGTTGCCAGGAAGAAGAGAAGGCCTGTTACAAGGAATTGCCAGGTCCCTGGCTGGAAAGACATTCTTGCATATTTGCAGATAGTATTGGAACAAAGGAGCTATCCCTTGCTCCCATACAAAATACAAAACAGACCTGGTCAACCAGTCGGTCATGTGACCACCCTGCTGGCCAACATGGGGAGTTTTAAATTGTAGAGGCAGTGTTTGAACTGGCAGAAAGCTCTTTGCTGCTGGAATGAAAAGAGTCTCTCCTGTCTGCTCCCATCTCTTTCTCACCAGCTTTGGAATCCATTGAAGACACATGAACAGAAAGAGAGAAAGGTCTCCTGCAGTGAACAAGGTTTAAGAAGAATACTGGGCCCAACGAAAAGCAAGACCATATCTTCAGTCAAGGACTCTGCAGCAAGCTCGAAGCACAGTAACAAAAAACCCTCCTCAGAGATTGTCTCAAACTTTTCCACTTTTTTTTTCTCTTTTCTGTCCCTCTCTGCATGTGTGTATCGCATATGCATGCTAGCGTGGGCGCATTGTGTATCAGTAGGCGTTAACCGATTTGGAGTTTAAGTTTAATAAATTTCACTTTTCTTCTTTAAACTTAAGAAAGCCTGTTTGTACTAATTTCTTTGCCTTATAATTGGAAAGCGGAGAACAAGGTTTCACCAAGGGGGAGCTAAAAAAACGATGTTTAAAATTAACCCCTGTTACAGTAAGACCAGGTGAAGGCTGAGAGGGACCCCTAGACACATTTCTCACCTGCTCGTAATACTGTAATGAGGTCAGGAACTGAATGGCCCTGGCAGAACATAAACTGAGCATCGGTGAGCAGATTGTTGCTGAGTAAGTGCTGCTTGATAACACTGTTGACAGCAGCTTCCAACATTTTGCTGATGATTGTGAGTAGACTGATGCGACGGTAATTGGCCGGATTGGATTTGTCCTTGCTTTTTGTGGAGAGGACATATTTGGGAATATTTCCACATTGTCAGGTCGATGCCAGTGTTGTAGCTACACTGGAACAGCTTGGCCAGGGGCGAGGCTAGTTCCGGAGCACAAGTCTTCGGTACTACAGCCGGGATGTTGTCAGGGCCCATAGCCTTTGCTGTATCCAGTGCCTTCAGCCATTTCTTGATATCACCTGTAACTCAATGCCTCTATTTATGAAGCCCAAGATCCCATATATGTTGTTAATTACTCGCTCAGTACATCCTGCCACCTTCAAAGATCTATGAATATGCACCCCCAGATCTCTCTGTCCCTGCACGCACTTTACAGCTGTACCATTAAATCTATATTGCCTCTCCCTATCCCTCCTGCCAAAATGCATCACCTCACAGTGAAGTAAGCATTGGTAAATTTAATTAATTCAGACAGAAACGGGCACAATGAATTAAAAAAAAAAGCAGTGGGCTCTGATAAATCATTACATTCATTATAGTGCGCACGAACAAATTAACTAGTGATCTATAATCAACAGTGAAACTCAGATCAGTAGGCACAAGCAGATCAATAAATTAATGGAGCAGTGGGCAACAGAGAATCACATTCATAGAGGTACATGTGTCAGGTAATGAATAAATAGAGAGCAGGGATAGAGGAATTACACCAGTGAATTAAAAAATTCATAGTGCAGCAGGCTAGAGGCCTACTACCCGACGGGACCCGACGACATGTGTCAGGTTCAGGTCGGGTCGGGCCCATCTTCTGGGGCCGGCTTTCGGGCTTGTGTTGGGTTGGGCTGAGTCCAGGCCGGACACACACGGTAAGTGCTCTGCTGGTAAGCATTAAAAATAATAAAACTTACTTGAGCTGGGAGTCCGGGACGAAACTGAGTCTGCGCAGTGAGCGAGTGACGTCACTATGACGTCTCGCGCTTGCGCTGCAGTTTCTTGCAGGTTTGATGTCAGGAAGGTAAGTAAAGGGATGGTCGGGTCAGGCCGAGTAGTGGCGGGTTCGGGTCGTGTCGGGTTCAGGGCAAAATCGGAGGGACTCGGGCCGGGTCGGGCTTGGGCCCGCTGTGGTTCGTTTGGGTTCGGGTCAGGTTCTTTTTCCTGACCTAAAGCAGGCCTCTACAGCAGGCCCTCCAATTAATAGAATGGGAGGTAGGGTCAGAGGTTGCAGGTTGTGATGTGGGGCAAAAAACTGAAGAGGTAATGAGGATCAAAAGTTGTGGGTTGATGTATTGAGGAGAGAGGGAATGAGGTGCTTGGGGGTTGGGGAAGCTAGAGGCCAGAGAATGGTGGGATCAAAGCCAGCTATTATACTAACAGGGAACACAAACAGGGCAGAAGGTATTTGGGTTGGCCTCATACTGAAATAGGATGAATGTAGACAGTACAGACATGCCTGTAAGTAGACAAGGAATCCCAGGTGCCCTGTTTTGTCAGGTAGGGAAAAGAACCTGAATGTTTTTTCTCCCCTTTACAAATTCAAACATTGAGGTGGGTAGGGCTAGTTTCAGCAGGAGTTGTCAGATGCAGCTGAGATTTGTTCCACAGAATACTGCGGCCAGCAAATGTTTACATATGATTTCCATTATATGCTTACTTATTTTACATCATAAATTTTGACATTTAAAGCAATGCAGGAAGTGTGTGCAAAACTTCAGATTATCTGTTTCTATATTTAGTGAATTTTGTGCATGTTAAGATGAGACACGTTAGTGCTGGGAATTATAAACTTGACATTTCCAGCAATCAGAGTAAACATTGTGTACAGTTTGATGATGTGTCACACCACAGCTGAAAAGCAAAGCTTTGTTTCCCTGCCTAAAATGCAAAACTTCCCCTTCGCGACCTAGCACTGTGGCTTTTTAAGTAGGACAGTTTTTGAATTGCTTACTTAAACTTATTGTGATTTATTCATTACATTCTTTCACATACAATTCATAACCATAAAAACATATATTTCACCATTTAGTTGGGGGGTTTGCTGAGAGTGTGATTGATATAACTCTGTGAAAGGGGAGTAGAAAGGGGTAATGATGAAGAGAGTGACAATATGAGGCTTGACTGAACCTAGAGTCATTGTTTTCCTTGATCAAAATTAAAATGTTTTGTACAATAGAGAATATGATCAGTTATATTAACTTTGAGGGAGGTGAAGTCTAGCTTCATTTGTATTGGAAGCATTGTTCAAAAGCCAAACTATTTTATAGAGTGGATTAGCTGATTCTTGCGGTGCAAGGAATGTTGCAACAAGTTTTATGACCTAAAAGAAAATTTTACAGGTTAATGATTGGTAGATATTCATCATGTGTAACAAAATGTTAAACTCTTGCTCATTGACTCGCTATCTATCTCTGTCTCTATTTAAACATTTATATGAACACCCTACATTGACTTGCTATTTGGGCGATGAGGTAAGATTTTGTGGGATGACTGTCTGTAGTGCTCATAAACACATTGATTTCAGCACTCACATCCAGCAATACAAATGCTGTTAGCCTCCAGAGGCCACCTCTGTCAATTGGCTTTATGATAACATAAAGCACGTCTCTATAAATTCTTTTATAATGCAATGAAATGATCACAATATAGGCTGCAATGGAGAAGGCTCTTCAGCTTAGTTGATTTCATCCTTCTGAACATTTTTTGATTATATATGTTGCGATCCCCTTTAAGACAGACAGGACCTCCATTGAACATCACACCTGAAGGATGGCACCTTTGACTTTTCAGCACTCTCTCAGTACTGCATAGGAATGTCTGCCTGTATTGTCTGGAGACCACACCGAAGCTTCTGATCCAAAACTGGGAGCAACCAACTGAGCCAATTTGATATTTGTTTGTGTCCTGTACATGTAATCATAGAGGATTTAAGTGTAGGTTATTCAGAACCACCTATCCTACTACAATAATCTGAGTTATGGGATCCTCCATGGACACCATTGATATGCTGTTTGTTTATGTTGGGGGCAGAAAATTTGGTGGCTGGAGGGGGGATTGGAAGCTGGGCAGTGTTAACTCTTACCAAACCCATTGAATTACATCCGTAAAAGTTCAGTTATTGTGATGTCCTAGTGAGAGTAGCTGCTCTTTAATAACCCTTTTTGTTTGGAGGGGCAAGATCGTGCCTCTCAATACTCAACCAATTGAGGTAGGGTAACAACAATTCTTAATTTTTGAACTTCAGACGTTCCAATTACATATGTCTTGCTCAACTATCTGTATGGCCGTGCTAAATTTCTTGAAAGAAAAATGTTTGACTGATTTCAACATTGTATTTGTCCTGGTGGGCACCTTATGTACAAGTAGATTCTATACACCTCAGCTTTACAGGGTGTCTTTACAATTCTGAATTTTATGCCATACTCCCTCGAGATGTTTTGGCTATGGATAGAGTCTTCATTTTCCACGCATTGCTTAACCATTTTTTAAAATTGTCCATTTATTCAAACTTCCAACAGGATTGTGAACGTTGATCAAGTGACCTACAGCTTACATTTTGTGTCAAGATGGAAGCAGATGCTGTTCACAACAGTAAATTCAGATGTAGTTCAGAGTTGCAAAATTAGGCTCCATAGTGCCACTAGTGTCGGCGCTATGGGAGCCCAGAACTGCTGGAAAAGGCAGCCCACATGGACTGCCAGGCATGGAAGGGCGCAAATGTGCCATGCATGCACTAGGAGCATGCAGAGTGCGCAGATCATGATGCCATTCAGTGTTGAATGTTGAGTTGGAGCCAGACCTGCCTTGCAGTCCTGTTAATGCCTCTCTTAAGCACGCACAGCTGAGCATGCACTCAGTTGCATGAGCGACACCCCTACAACACCAATAGTGCTATTTAAAGGAATCAACATGCAACGTTCAGGTGAGGTGTTTTTGACTTTCTATTGCAGCTGCAGAGTTAACGGAAATACTGTGTTGGAGGAGCTCTCACTGTTGTTGATGTCCCTCGGGCAGGGATGGGCAAACATTTTGGCCTGAGGGCCACATCTGGGTATGGAAATTATAGGGCAGGCCATAAATGCTCAAGAAACATCAATTCATGTTGAAATAGGGACAATTCTATTTTAACATTGAGTCTTTCAGTTCTTCTTTCTCACTTTCCTGCGGGTGAATGGAACTACTGAATGACTCAGGTTGTCTGCTTTCGCAGTCTTTTGCACCGATTTGTGGCTGAAGGGTTCTTGGCAGTGTGGGTAGTTGTGTCCTCAACCTCCTATCCATTAACAACTCACATGGGGCCAACCCGTTCTGGAGTGCTGTTGATCGATAGTTTAATAGTGCCAGCTGAAAATCCTCATTCTTTTTCAGTAGCATTTTCATGGTTCAAAGGGTTAACCCCACTTCTCCATTGCCTTGGGGGTACCTCGGTGAACTTGTAACATGAGCAAACTCATACGCTTCTGTGAAATCTTTGAAGGCTACATTTGCGAATTGTCGATCATTATCGGAGATCGTTAGGTCTGGAATGCCATGTGTGCCAAAAATTTATTTTAATTATTTGATTATGGCTTCAGAACTCTGGCCATGTAGTGGTTTGACTTCAACCCGTCTGGAGTAATAGTCAATGACAATATGGAAAATCTTGCCTTTATGTTCAAACAGGTCAATTCCCAGGCACTCCCATGGCCTGGATGGAAACGAAGATGACATCAGTGGCACTCTAGCGTCTTGTCTGGTAGTGGCCCATGTGATACACTGGGAAATCATGTCTCGATCTCCTTGGAAATACCTGGCCACCTTACCGAGTTTTTCGCTCTTGCTCTACACTTGGTGGTTCCTAAGTGCCCTTGGTGTAGTTTCTCTAGGATGACTAACCTTTAAAGCCCTTGGAATAACTAGTCTTTCACCATAAGTCATCCACAACAGTAAGATGGCTTCGTTGCTCATGATATTTTCTTAAAACCGGATTATTAGGTATATATTCTGGCCAACCTTCTTGACTTTGTCCTCTTTCTGTAGGTTTCTAAGGCGTAACCAGCAAATCTTTCATTAGAGCTAAAGCAAAGACTTCCCCTTCCTCCAGGAATGAAACATCTCCCACTTCAGGTAAAGCAATTGATGCTCTTGATAACGCATCAGCTGTCACCTGATGTTTCCCTGGGACATAGTCAGTTGTTGTGTCATATCTCATTAGTCATAGTCGAAATCTCTGTACCCTTGGAGGTAATTTTGCTCGCTCCTTTGAATTAAGCAACGTCACAGGTGGCTTGTGGTCAGTTTCAATCTTGACCTTGAGGCCCAGTACGTCGTCCGAAAATTCTTCACACAGCCATGTTGCTTTTCAATCACTCTTACAACGAACAAGAGACAAAGTACACAGGCCTGTGTCATCCATCTTTATGAATCTGGAACAGGACTGCACCTAATCCTGTTGACGATACGTCTGCTGCAATGATGGTCACCAGCTCTGGGTCATAATACACCAATACTCCTGATGACGTTAACATTTCCATAAGCTCCTCAAAAGAATTTTTCAAGCCATCTCCCAAGCACCAGGCATTGCTGCTGTTTAGCAGTTATCGTAAAGGCTCGTTAATAGTGGCTAGATTTGGTAACAATTTCCCTACCTGGTTAACAATACCCATAAATCGCTGTAAATCTGTTACGTTCTTTGGCTCTGGGAAATCCTTTATTGCCTTGGTGTTCTATGGATCTGTCTTGATGCCAGATTCAATAATTATGCGGCCAAGGAATCTCACTGTTGACTGTGAGAATACACACTTCTCATTTAATGTAATGGGGGATTACTGTAATCAGGGGAGGCGGTGGCATAGTGGTATTGTCACTGGACTAGTAACCCACAGCCCCAGACTAATTCTTTGGAGACATGTGTTCGAATCCCACCAAGGCAGACGGTGAAATTTTAATTCAATTAATAATTCTGGAATTAAAAAAGTGCGAGTCTAATGTTGGCCATAAAACAACTGTCGATTGTCGTAAAAAAAACCCATCTGGTTCACTAATGTCCTTTAGATAAGGAAATCTGCTATCCTTACTTGGCCTGGCCTGCATGTGACTCTAGACCCACAGCAATGTGGTTGACTCTTAAGTGTCCTCTGAAATGGCCTAGCAAGTCACTCAGTTCAAGGACAATTAAGGATGAGCAATAAATGCTGGCCTAGCCAGCGACTTCCACAAATGAAAAACAAAAATTATGTGAGCCCTGCCTCTGGAAACCTGTGTAAACAGCTCTTACCCTTGTGTCATGTTCTTCTTGGTTTACTCCATGGGTCAGAACATCATCCGTGTGACAGATGATTCCCTCTGAGCATTCCAGAGATTGTTGACATCATCTGCTGGAATATCTCTGGTGCCGATGTAATACTGAATGGCAATCTTTTAAAACAGAATCTACCAAAGGGCGATGTAAAGGTAGTTAACAATTTAGAGTCCTTGTCTATAGGAAACTGCCAGAATCCACTATTTGCGCCTAATTTGGTGAATATGGAGCTTTTTCCCAATTTGGCAAGGCTGTTGTCTGCTGATGCCATCAGGTGAATCTCTCTCTGCAGCTTTATTGAGTTGGGTAAGGTCCACACAAATCCTAGTAGAACTGTTTGGTTTTCTTACTGGAATCATCCCAGAGCACCACCCAATGGGTTTAGTTACTTCAGAAATAACTCATTCGTTTAGCATGGCATCGATTTTCCTTCTTTACCTTTTCCCGGAGTGTTTGTTTGTGGTAAAGGCCGGCTCAGGTATACAATTGAAACATGTCCCGGGCCCGACCCGACCACATCTAACCCGAAGCCGACCAAGGCCCCAGTCCTTTAGTTTTTTTCCCGCGCCCGACCTGACCCGATCCGACTCGACTACTGGAAATTAATAACGCTTACTCTTACTGTTACTTCCCTTTCCCTCCCTGACCAAAAGGCAGCACTTCCACTGTCTGACCTGACCAGACTCAAGCCCGAATGCCGGACCCGGAAGAACGACCTGGCCTGACCCGAACCTGACACAGGTCGTCGGGTCCCGTCTGGTTCAGGTCAGGTAGCCGTTTTCTAGTTTGTGGGACCTTTCTCATTGTGAATAAACATACCGGTTCTGCTTCTTTGTTGAGAGCAATGTGATACTCTGTTTTTAATTTTCCTAAACATTCCAATAATTTGGGGAATTCAGCTTTAAAATCACTGAGCTGTTTCTCTTGTCCCTTGATCTCTTCCACCCAGTATAACAGCTGTAAGGCTAAACAAGCATTCTTACTGAGTAGTCAACAGATTTGTTTCTTTATAACTTCTGGCATTTCAAGGATTGTGTTATTTCTGTGTGCTAAGGTTGTTTGTATTTCTCTTACAACCTTTAATTGAATTCCTCCCGGCCCATATAATTTCTTGTTGGTTTTCCTAAGCCTTTCCTTCCTCAGCAATGGTGTTTTGTCAGGTAGGACAGAAACTACTTGTGAACCGTCCATAGTGGTTTCCTGTTGGATGCAGAGTGATGTCATTACTTCTGTGAAGCATGGTAGAACTGCTCTGTGACCATGTTATCATGTCACTGCTTGAATGACGCTGGTAATTTCAAACCTGATGAAGCAGTACACCTACAGGGTGTACTACTAATTCTACCGTACTATGAATTGTATCTAACTTGAAGTTGGTTTTATTTTTCCCCACTAAGATTTCTGCTTCCCAGCAATTCATTTTTCTCTTGCACTTCCCTGAGGAAGGGAGTAGTGATTGTGTCTAGTTCCATTTTTTTTTGCTAGTCTGCTGAGTTTGTTTCCTGCTGTGACAAACCTGCTGAAAGTGTTCCCTTTTCTGCCACCAGAAACATTCAGCTTCCCCAGCTGGGCAATTTTCCTGCCGGTGCCTCTCCCGGCCACATCTACTGTAATTCAGTGTTGCTGCCTGTAGATGTCTTTCCTGCCTCTTGGGCTTTCTGGTGCCATTATTCCTTTCTTCTCCGCAGACTCTAGAATTTTCAAGGTTGGACTCCCCCGATCCTCCCGAACTAGTAGTCAATTAAATTTCCAGACCTATGCCTGCCTGCCCAACAGAATGGCTTTTTACAAAGTCAAATCCTCTTTCGACTGAAGCTGGTCTAACAGTGCTTCGTCTATGACCCCGACGCCTATTCTATCCTGAATCAGTTCTTCTTGCAAGCTTCCGTAGTCACAATCCTCTGCTATTTTATATCGATCATTAATTGATACTTTCACCATCATTTTGGGTACATTTGTTTAATTTCACCCTTTCCATGAAAACATTCTTTCTGATCTTAAAGTATCCCTCTAAGGCTTTTATCACATCACCATATGGGGTTTCCTTTTTGTCGATCCACAGGGTAGTTAAAATGTCGTCCACACTGTCTTGCATGGGGTAGAGTACTGACCTGTTCTCTATCCATTCGTGCAGCTAGACCCAGCGCAGAATGTTACCTGTCGAATCTTTGAATTGGCCACGCCTCAGCCTGGCTGGACTCCGCCGCCCGCTCGAAGCTCTCTGGTACGGCTATCGACTTTTCCATGCTTCTTGCTGATGTTTTTGATATTGTTACCACCATGTGAAAAAGGTGTCTAGGGGTCTCTTTCAGCCTTCACCTGCTCTTATTGTAACAGGATTTAATTTTTAAACACACTGTGTTTTGAGCTCCCCCTTTTGAGCTCCTTGTTCACCACTTTCCAATTATAAGGCAAAGAAATGAGCACAAACAGGCCTTCTTAGGTTTAAAGAAGAAAAGTGAAATTTATTAAAACTTAAACTTAAACTCTAATTTGGTTAACGCCAACGGATACACACCATGCCCCACGCTAGCATGCATACGCGATACGCACATGCAAATAGAGACAAAAAAAGAGCAGAAGAAAAAATAAAGTAGAGAGCTTTGAGGCAATCTCTGAAGAGGGTTTTTTTTAACTGTGCTTCAAGCTCACTGTAGTCCTTGATTGTAGGTAGTCTTGCTTTTGGTTGGGACCCAGTATTCTTCTTAAACCTTGTTCACTGTCGGAGACTTTTCTCTCTTGGGGTTCATGTGTCTTCAATGGGTGTTCAGTTCCATGAGAAAGAGATGGGAGCAGACAGGAGAGTGATTTTCTCAGTCCAGGAGCAAAGAGCTTTCTGAGTTCAAATTCTCTGGTCTGACCACGTCTTCTGTGTATTGAGGGAACAGGCACTGGTTCCTTTGTTCCAACACTGTCTGCCAGTTAGCAAAAAAGGTCTTTGCGGTGAGGATCCTGGCAATTCATTTGATAGGCCCTCTTTTCTTCCCGGCAACAATTTTAAGTTTAATGTCCATGTGGTGAAATTATGTGCCTTGTTCTTGGCAGGTGGGGGCCTGCATGACACCTCCACACCCAGGGGAATGAAGTGCAATTTGAAAAAAAAATGGCACATTTCATTTAAAGGTTTGAGAGAAATATAAGATACAGAAAGAAAAACCATGCATTTCTGTCATTCATTTCTATTCATTCCTAACTCTTAAAGCTTATTAAAATTGTCTTTTCTGGGTGCCAGTAGGGCTTTAATTTCCCCTTTATGGCATCCCAGTAGCCATTTGATTCTTTGGGGAAGCTTTTCTTCAGTTTGCCCATTGCCATGACTGCCTAGGGTTTTGTTCCTGTTGAGGTAATGTTTTATCCAGGAGTTAGTAGTGGGCGGGTCTATCCTGAACTCTCGTTCAGTGCTTTGTTGAGTCATGCAAAGGCTTTTGGCTTCAGGGAATGAGTGGTACTCTTTTCCTCTGACTGTGGCGGAGGATTCTTTGTTAATCTCCCCTTTGTTCTCTGGGACACTCCTGCCTGCAGATATTTATGCATGCTCTGCTGCCCTCCCGTGCAGCACTTTGACTAGGTGAGGCATCACCCTCACAGTTTCTCTACTCCCTAGAGGTCTTTCTTTGTCTCTGCTGGTTCCTGTAAATGCTGTTAGCAACTCTGGTGGGGTGCTTCTAATGTCTGCATTTGCATAGGAGGATGTGGGGTCTAACTTCTCACATTTTTCGGGGTTGGTTGACCAGACAGTAGGGGTTTTCATCTGGGATTCCTCCCGGACTTCCTTTAACCTGCCCTCTTGGTCACTTTTTCCCCTTCTCTTTCTAAACTTTTGCCAGCCGTGTACCTGCCTGTCGCCTTTTGTTCTCGGTGGGGTTCCCTTACAGTTCAGCAGCCCTCTGCTGGAGGGTCCTGTAGGATGGGGTTTCCCCTCAACCTGGCACATGTGGCATCTCCTGCAGTACTCCACCACATCTTTGTGGAGTTTTGGCCAGTCAAACTGCTGTCTTATGCGGGCTTTGGTCTTTCGTATACTGGCATGTACAGCCACTGTAGTCTCGTGGGCCCTTCTTAATATTTCTCCCTAGTACCTCTGTGGCACCACTAACTGGTGAACTATTGTCCACTCCTTGCTGTCAGGTCTGTGGGGAGAATTCCATTTCCCCATCAATACCTCATTCTTTAAATAGTAGCAATCAGGGACTCCCTCTGCTTCACTTTCAGACTGGGCAGCCTGTGCAAATGTTCGAAATACTGTGTCGGCTTGCTAATCCTCAGCTAATGAAAATTTATTTAATTCATTCCCTGGGTCGCCTAACTTTCCAAAGAAAGTCTCGGACAGGTAGATCTCATGGTCATCTGCCTGCATTGCCAATGCAGTCTCCTCTGGGGGAGCTGGTTTGATCATGGCCTGACCCACTACACATTCAGGGACATTAGAGTCATAGAGTTATACAGCACAGGAAAAGGCTCTTCGACCCATCGTGTCTGTGCTGGCCATAAAGCACCTAACTATTCTTGTCCCATTTTCCAGCACTTGGCCCGTAGCCTTGTATGCTATGGCATTTCAAGTGCTCATCCAAATATTTCTTAAATGTTGTGAGGGTTCCTGCCTCTACCACCACTTCGGGCAGTGTATTCCAGATTCCAACCACCCTCTGGGTGAAAAATCTTTCCTCAAATCCCTCTAAACCTCCTGCCCCTTACCTTAAATCTATGCCTCCTGTTTATTGACCCCTCCACTAAGGGAAAAAGTCTCTTCCTATCTAACCTATCAATGCCCCATAATTTTGTATCTCTCAATCATGGCACCCCTCATCCTTCTTTGTTCCAAGGAAAACAACCCTAGACTTTTCAGTCTCTCTTCATAGCTGAAATGCTCCAGCCCAGGCAACATCCTGGTGAATCTCCTCTGCACCCTCTCCAGTGCAATCACATCCTTCCTATAGTGTGATGACCAGAACTGTACATAGTACTCCAGCTGTGGCCTAATGAGCGTTTTATACAGCTCCATCATAACCTCCCTGCTCTTATATTCTATGCTCGGCTAATAAAGACAAGGATCCCATGTGCCTTCCTAACCACCTTATCTACCTGTGCTGCTGCCTTCAGTGACCTATGTACAAGTACACCAAGGGCCCTCTGACCTTCTGTACTTCCTAGGGTCCTACCATCCATTGTATATTCCCTTGCCTTGTTAGTTCTCCCAAAATGCATCACCTCACACTTCTCAGGATTAAATTCCATTTGCCACAGCTCCGCCCATCTTACCAGCCCATCTATATCATCCTGTAATCTAAGGCTTTCCTCCTCACTATTTACAACACCACCAATTTTCGTGCCATCTGCAAACTTACTGATCATACCTCCTATATTCACGTCTAAATCATTAATGTCCACTACAAACAGCAAGGGTCCCAGCACCGATCCCTGTGGTACACCACTGGTCACAGGCTTCCACTCGCAAGAACAACCCTCGACCATTACCCTCTGTTTCCTGCCACTAAGCCAATTTTGGATCGAATTTGCCAAATTGCCCTGGATCCCATGGGCTCTTACCTTCTTAAACAATCTCCCATGCGGGACATTATCAAAAGCCTTACTGAAGTCCATGTAGACTACATCAACTGCTTTACCCTCATCTACACATCTAGTCACCTCCTCGAAAAATTCAATCAAGTTAGTTAGACATGTTCTCCCCCTGACAAAGCCATGCTGACTATCACTGATTATTCCCTGCCTCTCCAAGTGGAGATTAATCCTGTCCCTCAGAATTTTTTCCAATATTTTTCCAACCACTGATGTTAGACTCACCGGCCTGTAATAACCTGGTCTATCCCTGCTACCCTTCTTGAATAATGGTACCCCATTCGCTATCCTCCAGTCCTCTGGTACCTCTCCCGTGGCCAGAGAGGATCTGAAAATTTGTGTCAGAGCCCCTGCTATCACCTCCCTTGCCTCACATAACAGCCTGGGTTACATCTTATCTGAGCCTGGGGATTTATCAACTTTTAAACCCACTAAAACATCTAATGCTTCCTCCCTTTCAACGTTAATATGTTCAAGTATATCACAATCCCCCTCCCTGATCTCTACACCTGCATCGTCGTTCTCCACAGTGAAAACAGATGAAAAGTAATCATTTAAAACCTTACCTATGTCCTCCGGCTCCACACACAGGTTGCCACTTTGGACCCTAATGGGCCCTATTCTTTCCCTGGTTATCCTTTTGCCCTCAATATACTTATAAAATGCCTTAGGATTTTCCTTTATATTGACCGCCAGTGTTTTTTCATGTCCCCTCTTCGCTCTCCTAATTACGTTTTTAAGTACCCCCCTATACTTTCCATACTCCTCTAATGCCTCCGCTGTTTTCAGTGCTCCGAATCTGTCATATGTCTACTTTTTTTTCCAGATCCAATACTCTATATCCCTTGACATCCAGGGTTCCCTGGACTTGATGGTCCTACCCTTCACCTTAACGGGTACATGTTGGCTCTGAAATCTCACTATTTCCTCTTTGAATGACTCCCACTGGCCTGATGTAGACTTTCCTCCAAGTAGCTGCTCCCAGTCCACTTTGGCCAGATTCTGTTTTAGCATATTGAAATCGGCCTTCCCCCAATTCAGTACCTTTATCCCCGAAATGCTCCCCCACTGATACTTCTACCACTTGTCCAGCTTCATTCCCTAGGATTAGGTCCAGTACTGCCCCGTCTCTTGTAAGACTTTCTACGTACTGGCTCAAAAAGTTCTCCTGTATGCATTTTAAGAATTCCTCCCCCTTTAAGCCTTTTGCACTGACTATCCCAGTTGATATTCGGTAAGTTGAAATCCCCTACTATTATTACCCTATTATTTTTACACCTCTCTGATATTTGCCTACATATCTGTTCCTCTATCTCTCCCTGACTGTTTGGAGGCCTGTAGTACACGCCCAACCAAGTGATTGCCCCCCTTTTGTTTTTAAGTTCTACCCATATGGCCTCATTTCAGGAACCTTCGAAGATATCATCCCTCCTTACTGCAGTAATTGACTCCTTGATCAACAGTGCAATACCACCTCCTCTTTTACCCCCTCCCCTATCATGTCTGAAGATTCTGTACCCTGGAATATTGAGTTGCCAGTCCTGTCCTTCCCTCAACCATGTCTCTGTGATAGCAGTAATATAATCCCATGTGCTAATCAATGCCCTCAATTCATCTGCCTTATTAGTAAGACTCCTTGCATTAAAGCTTATGCAATCCAGCCTTCCATTTTTCACTTGTGCCTTAACAGGTCTATGTTTGCTCTGCCTTCCAGACTGACTCAGTTTCTCTTCTATATTTGGCTGTGCCTCACCCCCTACTGTACCTCCACACTGTATCCCATCCCCCTGCCAAATTAGTTTAAATCCTCCCCCCACCCCCCCCCACAACAGCACTAGCAAACCTCCCAGCAAGGATGTTGGTCCCGTTCCGATTCAGGTACAACCCGTCCAACTTGTACAGGTCCCACCTTTGTCAGAAACAGACCCAATGAACAAGGAACCTATAGCCCTCCCTCCTGCACCATCTCCATATATTCATCTGCTCTATTCTCCTATTCCTATACTCACTGGCATGTGGCACCGGGGGTAATCTGGAGATTACAGCCTTTGAGGTCCTGCTTTTTAATCTGCTACCTAGCTCCCTAAATTCTTGTTGCAGGACCTCATCCTTCTACCTATGTCATTGGTACCAAAGTGTATCACGACCTCTGACTGCTCCCCCTCCCCCTTCAGAATGTCCTGCAGCCGCTCCGTGACATCCTTGACCCTAGCACCAGGGAGGCAACATACCATGCTGGAGTTTCGTTTGCGGCCACCGAAATGCCTCTCTGCACCCCTTACGATAGAATGCCCTATCACTATAGCTCTTCCAACCCTTTTCCTCCCCTGCTGTGCATCAGAGCCCTCCGTGGTGTTGCTGCTTTCCCCTGGGAGGTCATTCCCCCCCCAACAGTATCCAAAGCGGTATATCTGTTTGAGAGGGGGATAGCCACAGGGGACTCCTGCACTACCTGCCTGCGTCTACTACTCTGCCTGGTGGTCACCCATCCCTTTACTGCCTGTGCAGCCATTACCTGACCACCTCGCTAAACGTGCTATCCACGATGTTCTCAGCATCGCGGATGCTCCACAGTGAATCCACCCGCAGCTCTAGCTCTGTAATGTGGGTAGCCAGTAGCTGCAGATGGATACACTTCCTGCACACATGGTCGTCAGGGTCACTGGAAGCATCCCTCATTTCCCATATAGCGCAGGAGGAGCATATCACGGGGCTGAGCTCTCCTGCCATGACTTACCCTTAGATTAATTAGTTACTCTCTTAATTAAAAAATACTAATTACACTAGGGGCCTTGTTCTAACCACTTCAATAAGTTACACTGAATTAAAAAAAACACTTTAGTCGTACTCACCTTATCACGAGGTTTTTTTTCAACAACAAAAAACTTTCCCCTTATTTTTTAAGCTATGTAAATGCGCTAGCAGCTGCTACTCACCCAACCAATCACCTTGCAGATTTCCCATGATGTCACTGTAAGTTTTTTTTTCGAGTCTCAGCGCGCGCCGAGAGAGAGATCAGGTCTGCCAGCCGCCGCCGCTCCTGTCTTCAGGTAAGTTGCAGGGGACCGTCTCCTGCCACTGCCCTGTCTCTCTGATCTCCTGCTGTCCTTCTTTCACTACTGGGGGGGCTACCACCTTCACCCCCGCCAGATCATTACCTAGGAGCAGGTCAACCCCAACCACAGGCAAACTAGGGACAATCCCCACAGTCACCGGTCCCAAACATTGGTCACACTCCAGGTGCACCCAGTGTACAGGTACACTGCCCTCCAACACCTTTCACCACCATTCTGGTGTTCACTGCACTCTCTGGGGGAAGGTCAGACCTTTTCCCAGTAAAAGGGATATCGTTGCCCCTGTGTCCCCGAGAATCACTTTGGGCTTACTTGCCCCACTCGAGGGTAATGGGGTTACTTTCCCTTCAGACACAAAATACCAATAACCTTCAGGAATCCTATTAACTTTTCATGCACTAGCCGTAGTAAGCTTCCTGGGCTCTACTCTTACTGCAGTTAAAGCCACAGCTTGTTCTGCTGGGCTTTCCATCAGGGTTCAATCTTCAGTGAGCGGGTGTGTCCTTTCATTTCCAGCAGTCAGCTTTTAAATGCCCTGCCTTATTACAATGGGAGCACACAGATCTCTGGGTCTCACTCTTGCTCACAGCACCTTCCTTTTTGGCTGGAGGATGGCCCCCTGTATCTGCTGCTTTCCTTCCTCTCCCAGGACAGCCAGGGCGGAGAGCACCTTCCCACCCTTTGTCCTTTTTGGATTTGTGGGGCTGATTAGGAATTACTTCTCTGAGAGTCTCATAGCTGAGCTGTATTTTAAGAGCCCTCAGCCACTGGTCAAAAGCCAGCTGCTTAATTTTTTCAAGCTCCAGATAAGTTTGATTAGCTTGCTTTTTGAGGGTTCTAAGCTTTTGGCGATAGGTTTCGGGTACTAATTCATATGCCCTGAGGATAGCATTTTTGGTCAGTTCATAATTTGATGAACTCTCATCTGGCAACAAGGAAAAAACCTCATGGGCTTTTCCAGTTAGCTTGCTTTGTATTAAAAGAGACCAGGTCTCAGCTGGCCATTTTAGCTGCCTTGCCAGTTTCTCAAAAGACACAAAAAACGCTTCCACATCTTCCTCATTGTATTTTGGAATTAATTGAGTGAGTTTTAGCAATTTTGTACCCAGCCCTGAATTCTGCTCCTCCATATTGGCCATGCTTTCACTAGGGTTATTCTGTCACCCCCTAGTTAAGTCAGGCAGCTTCAACTCTCTTTCTTCAGATTCTTTCTGGAATATTCTTTCTCTCTCTCTCTCCTGCCTTTCTTTCACTCCCGTTTCTTCTGAAAGGCTCTCACTTTCTCCCTCTCCTGCCTCTCTCTCTCTTTTTCTCTTTCTTCCAATTCAAGTTTTCTCTGTTCCAATTGTATCTTTGCTGAAAATACCCTGTCAGATTCTGCTTCTAAGCCTGTTTCTGCTTCAGATTTAAGGGAAAAATGGTAGGCCACTAGCCTTAGGAGTTCAGACTTCCTAGCCTTGCCACATACAGTGATCCCACACTGCTCAGCCATCTTCCTCAACTCCTCCATAGACAGTGCTTTTAACTTATCCCAAGTTATCCTGGCGTGGAGAACTACTCGCTTCAGTTGCAGACATGTTAGTATTCAATTACACACAACCGCAAGAAAACCTGTATTAATCTTGCTTTTGTTTATTGGAAACAATTTGGCTTCCCACTTCCAATTTCTCTTGTTTGTCTGTGGGTAAAATTCCAGACGCTAACATCCAAATTTCTGTTACGACCAGGTGAGAAAGGTGTCTAGGGGTCTCTTTCAGTCTTCACCTGCTCTTATTGTAACAGGATTTAATTTTTAAACACACTGTGTTTTGAGCTCCCCCTTGGTGAATCCTGGTTCACCGCTTCCCAATTATAAGGCAAAGAAATGAGCACAAACAGGCCTTCTTAGGTTTAAAGAAGAAAAGTGAAATTTATTAAAACTTAAACTCTAATTCGGTTAACGCCTACGGATACACACCATGCCCCATGTTAGCATGCATACGTGATACGCACATGCAAATAGAGACAAAAAAAGAGCAGAAGAAAAAATACAGTAGAGAGCTTTGAGGCAATCTCGGAAGAGGGTTTTTTTTTACTGTGCTTCAAGCTCGCTGTAGTCCTTGATTGTAGGTAGTCTTGCTTTTGGTTGGGGCCCAGTATTATTCTTAAACCTTGTTCACTGTAGGAGACTTTTCTCTCTTGGGGTTCATGTGTCTTCAATGGGTGTTCAGTTCCATGAGAAAGAGATGAGAGCAGACAGGAGAGTGATTTTCTCAGTCCAGGAGCAAAGAGCTTTCTGAGTTCAAATTCTCTGGCAAGTTCAAATTCAAAAAACTCCAACAACCAGTTAGTCATGTGATTAAATTGGTCTGACCACGCCTTCTGTGTATTGAGGGATCAGGGACTGGTTCCTTTGTTCCAACACTATCTGCCAGTATGCAAAAAAGGTCTTTCCGGTGAGGGGCCTGGCAATTCTTTATGATAGGCCCTCTTTTCTTCCCAGCAACAATTTTAAGTTTAATGTCCATGTGGCAAAATCCCCTTGTGCCTTGTTCGTGGCAGGTGGGAGCCTGCATGACAATATCTTCTGTTTTTACCCTACAAAAGTTGTTTTTATCGTTGCCGCCATATACTATACTGGTCAGTGTGCCTATAATATTAAATGAGGTTAGTAAACTTTGGGTTGAAGTAACAGGAGTTTATTTACAGGGGCCTTATCTCTAAGGCATCTACAATATCACTGAGCAACACAAGGTTCAGACTCATGACGTCACATCCTATGATAATGCTTACAGTCTATATACATAATCTACCCAGCAACAGCTTATGTACATTATACTACAGTTAGTGCACTTTTTTGTTGAGTCATAATCATTTTGTTCAGGCACAAGTGTCTCAAAGATATTTTCCAATTCTTCACCTCCATACTGGAGGAGTAAAGCTTTTTCTCTTTTGTCATCTGTGATTGCAAAACCTGCCATCGCGCCTTTGAAACGTCACAGCCACTCGCCAAAGTGGGAATACAGATGATCCAGATGTGCTCTGAATGCACATCAAAAGGTGATAGATCCAGGGTCGCGTTCCTTTCAAAGAAAAACTTCTCTGCAATGATCCGAGATTATACATTTTTTGATCGGATGGTTATTTTGGAGAGAACAGTGTGTGTGTATATGTGTGTACACTGCTGTAAGTCTCCAACATGAAATGCTGTCTGCAGAAAGTCGACACACTCCAAAAGTTTCATACCTGAAAACCATGTTTCCTATTTCTCACCATCCGTTTCTTTTTTTTGAAACCATCCTTTCCTATTTTTACATCAACCTCATCACCACTGTGATGGTCTTGGGAGTAAGATTTAGCCAGAGACACCGAACTGCTGAATGCTGTTGGAACATGGATTTCTTTTCCCCTCTGCCCCTGCTGGTTTCTGTGTGTTTGGTAGCTACAAGTGGACAAATGCACAATGCAATTTTCAAAACACTGCAGGCACCAACCTGAATGGGATGGTAGTAAAATGACTCATGGCCCTCCTGCCTTGGGCGCTATGGCTTTGGAAGGATTATTGAGAATGGACAGAGACTGTTTGAGTTGTGTACCTATCATAACCTCTGCATCACCAGCTCGTTCTTTCACAATAAACCCTGTCACTAGGTTTCTTGGAGGCACCCAAGACCACGTTGTTGGCACCAGCTGGACCTCATCGTCACAAGGCGAGCCTCTTTAAACAGCGTTCAAACCACACGCAGCTTCCACAGCGCGGACTGCGACACCGACCACTCCCTGGTGTGCAGCAAGGTTAGACTCAAACCAAAGAAGCTGCATCACTCCAAGCAGAAGGGCCACCCACACATCAACACGAGCAGAATTTCTTATCCACAGCTGTTACAAAAATTTCTAAATTTACTTGAAAAAGCTCTTCAAAACACTCCCACAGGGGATGCAGAGACCAAGTGGGCCCACATCAGAGACACCATCTATGAGTCAGCTATGACCACCTATGGCAAACGCGTGAAGCGGATTGCAGACTGGTTTCCATCTCACTTTGAAGAGCTGGAACCTGTCATAGCCGCTAAGCGCATTGCACTGCTGAACTACAAGAAAGCCCCCAGCGAGTTAACATCCGTAGCACTTAAAGCAGCCAGAAGCGCTGCACAAAGAACAGCCAGGCACTGTGCAAATGACTACTGGCAACACCTATGTAGTCATATTCAGCTGGCCTCAGACACCGGAAACATCAGAGGAATGTATGATGGCATTAAGAGAGCTTTTGGGCTAACCATCAAGAAGATCGCCCCCCTCAAATCTAAATCAGGGGACACAATCACTGACCAACGCAAGCAAATGGACCGCTGGGTTGAGCACTACCTAGAACTGTACTCCAGGGAGAATGTTGTCACTGAGACCGCCCTCAATGCAGCCCAGCCTCTGCCAGTCATGGATGAGCTGGACGTACAGCCAACAAAATCGGAGCTCAGTGATGCCATTGATTCTCTAGCCAGCGGAAAAGCCCCTGGGAAGAATGGCATAACCCCTAAAGTAATTAAGAGTGCTAAGCTTGCTATACTCTCAGCACTCTACGAACTGCTTTGCCTGTGCTGGGACGAGGGAGCAGTACCACAGGACATGCGCGATGCCAATATCATCACCCTCTATAAAAACAAAGGTGACCGCGGTGACTGCAACAACTACCGTGGAATCTCCCTGCTCAGCATAGTGGGGAAAGTCTTTGCTTGAGTCGCTCTAAACAGGCTCCAGAAGCTGGCCGAGCGCGTCTACCCTGAGGCACAGTGTGGCTTTCGAGCAGGCAGATCGACCATTGACATGCTGTTCTCCCTTCGTCAGCTACAGGGGAAATGCCGCGAACAACAGATGCCCCTCTACGTTGCTTTCATTGATCTCACCAAAGCCTTTGACCTCGTCAGCAGACGTGGTCTCTTCAGACTACTAGAAAAGATCGGATGTCCACCAAAGCTACTAAGTATCATCACCTCATTCCATGACAATATGAAAGGCACAATTCAGCATAGCGGCGCCTCATCATTCCCCTTTCCTATCCTGAGTGGCGTGAAACAGGGCTGTGTTCTCGCACCTACACTGTTTGGGATTTTCTTCTCCCTGCTGCTCTCACATGCGTTCAAGTCTTCAGAAGAAGGAATTTTGCTCCACGCAGGATCAGGTGGCAGGTTGTTCAACCTTGCCCGTCTAAGAGCGAAGCCCAAAGTACGGAAAGTCCTCATCAGGTAACTCCTCTTTGCTGACGATGCTGCATTAACATCTCACACTGAAGAGTGTCTTCAGAATCTCATCGACAGGTTTGCGGCTGCCTGCAACGAATTTGACCTACCTAACCATCAGCCTCAAGAAAACGAACATCATGGGATAGGACGACAGTAATGCTCCATCCATCAATATTGGCGACCACGCTCTGGAAGTGGTTCAAGAGTTCACCTACCTAGGCTCAACTATCACCAGTAACCTGTCTGTCGATGCAGAAATCAACAAGCGCATGGGAAAGGCTTCCACTGCTATGTCCAGACTGGCCAAGAGAGTGTGGGAAAATGGCGCACTGACACGGAACACAAAAGTCCATGTGTATCAAGCCTGTGTCCTCAGTACCTTGCTCTACGGCAGCGAGGCCTGGACAACGTATGTCAGCCAAGAGCAACGTCTCAATTCATTCCATCTTCGCTGCCTCCGGAGAATCCTTGGCATCAGATGGCAGGACCGTATCTCCAACACAGAAGTCCTCGAGGCGGCCAACATCCCCAGCTTATACACCCTACTGAATCAGTGGCGCTTGAGATGGCTTGGCCATGTGAGCCACATGGAAGATGGCAGGATCCCCAAGGACACATTGTACAGCGAGCTCGCCACTGGTATCCGACCCACCGGCCGTCCATGTCTCCGCTTTAAAGATGTCTGCAAACGCGACATGAAGTCCTGTGACATTGATCACAAGTTGTGGGAGTCAGTTGCCAGCGATCGCCAGAGCTGGCGGGCAGCCATAAAGGTGGGGCTAAAGTGTGGCGAGTCGAAGAGACTTAGCAGTTGGCAGGAAAAAAGACAGAAGTGCAGGGGGAGAGCCAACTGTGTAACAGCCCCGACAACCAATTTTATCTGCAGCACCTGTGGAAGAGTCTGTCACTCTAGTATTGGCCTTTATAGCCACTCCAGGCGCTGCTCCACAAACCACTGACCACATGCAGGCACTTACCCATTGTCTCCCAAGGAGGCCAAAGAAGTAAAATTGCTGCCACGGTCCCACTGTTCGCCATTGCAGGCCTGGCACCAGCATTGGGTCCCGGCATCAGAATTCGGGCATGCTGGTAAAATCCTGGCCGATATGACAATAGTTAGGTACCCTTGGTAGGCACTATGTAACATTGCTTCAATCACATACATTGGAGACAAAAGTGTTCTGCCATATTGTGGTGCTTGTTCATTTCAGAATGTGCACACAGTATTGGGATTCTACCTGTCCTCCTCCTTACCCTGCCAGGATTGCTGTTTTCAAACCTCCAGCTCAGTGGCAGCTTGAAGCAATTTTTATTTATTTTTTATTTTAGAGATACAGCACTGAAACAGGCCCTTCGGCCCACCGAGTCTGTGCCGACCAACAACCACCCATTTCTACTAACCCTACAGTAATCCCATATTCCCTACCACCTCCCTACACTAGGGGCAATTTATCTCTCAACCTGCAAGTCTTTGGCTGTGGGAGGAAACTGGAGCACCCGGCGAAAACCCACGGGGTCACAGGGAGAACTTTTTTAAAAATTAAGTATTTAAATAATTTTGTTCCATTCAAGTATTTCATTTGAATATTCAAGCGTATTGAAGCTGCCAGGTACGTTGTGAATGTCATTTCATATTGTGTGTTTGCATATTACTTGGAATAAAAGTTTTCATGTAAACCTTCATTTTTTTTCCTGTGTCACTGCTTTCTGGGTCATGATTTTTTCTTCTACATTTAATCTGAGTTTATAATGTTGGCTGAGTGAGGTCAGATATGGACCTTGAGGAGCTCTAACATCACCTGGCCTGTATGGCCTAGTTCATCCTTCAATATTCATTTACTTATCCATATAGCAAGAGATGTGCATTGTATCATTATATGCAAAATGTGATCATTAATATCTATGGTAATGATAACCTGGTAGAAAATGAATGAAGGCTTAAATCTTCCAAGTGCTAATACAATTTCCCCTCTCCTTTTACACCGTCCTAAATTTCAAAAATTTAGAATCTTTCAAATTATTTATTTTAAGGGATCTTAACAGGGTGGAAACTGATTCATTTTTTTCTGGGCAACCATTTAATGATAAAATAACGAAAAGAACAAATGGAGTGTTTTCATATTAAATATTATATAATGACAGATAAGCACATGATGGAGGTTCAGGTGTGTTGTCCCTAAAGGCCTGCTGAGGTCGGGAGAAAGAACCTGACCCGCAGCCGACCGAACCACAGTGGACCCAAGCCCAACCCGGCCCGTGACCCTCTGATTTTGCCCTGAGCCCTACCCGACCCAAGCCCGACTCCGGCTCGGTTCAACCTGACCTGAGCCCATCCAGACCATCCCTTTACTTACCTTCCTGACACCGAACCTGCAGGAAGCTGCAGCGCCTGCGTGATTATGTCATAGTGACGTCACTCAGGCACTGCGCAGACTCAGTTTCGTCCCCAGACTCCCAGCTCGGGTAATTTTTTAAAATTTCAATATTTACCAGCAGAGCACTTACCATGTGTGTCCGGCCCAACCCAACCCAATTTAACCTGGACTCAGCCCCACTCGACCCAAGCTCGAAAGCCGGACCCGGAGGAGGGGCCCAACCCGACCCAAACCCAACACATCGTCGGGTCCTGTCGGATTCGGGTCCGGTAGCAGGCCTTTAGTTGCCCAATTAAATGACGTGCCCTTGAAGACTAGTAGCGCATGTGGCAGGATGGTTGTGAATTCAGTGGTACAAAAGTGAGTTTCCCAAATGCTCGAGTGCTAACAGAAGAGAGAGCAACCTCTCAGCAAGGGCAGACATTGATAATGAAACTCAGCATTGCCTCCAGTGTGTCAGCACAGCCTTCGGTCATCTGAGGAAAAGAGTGTTTGACGACAAAGACCTTAAACCTGGCACCAAGCTCATGGTTTGTCGGGCTGCAGTGTTCCCTGCCCTCCTGTATACGTCGGAAACATGGACACCATACAGCAGACATCTCAAAGCCCTGGAGAGATATCACCAGCGTTGCCTCTGCAAGATCCTGCAAATTCAGTGGCAGGACAGGTGCTCCAATATCAGTGTCCTCTCTCAGGCTAGCACCCTCAGTTTCGAGACACTGGTCATGGCTAGTCAGTTACACTGAGTGGGCTACATCGTCCGCATGCCTGACACAAGACTCCCAAAACAAGCTTTCTACTCCGAACTCTGTCACGACAAGAGGCTACCAGGAAAGCAGAGGAAACGCTGCAAGGATGTCCTTAAAGCTTTAAAAAATGTGACATCTCCACTGATTCTTGGGAATCTCTTGCCCGAGACTGCCCAAAATGAAGAAGAAGCATCTGCGAAGGTACCAGCCAGTTTGAACAACGTCGACATGCCCAGGCAGCGTCCAAATGCAAATAATGGAAGGCGTTTTTGGAAATTCGAGCATCCCATTCACTCGCCTCACCAAACACCACCTGCCCCACCTGTGGCAGAGTGTGCGGATCCAGAATTGGAGTATTCAGTCACCTAGGACCCACAACCCTGGAGTGGAAGAAAGTCATCCTCGTTCCCGAGGGACTGCCTAAGAAGCCTTTACTCACTTCTTTACCTATCAGTGATATAAAATATCGATTAACAACAGTACCTTGACTCACCTTCACTTCCTGCACTTTGTTGCAGTTCTTCAGGTTATAAAGGTCGTACTAACACCTTCTGCAAACTCCCCCCTTACAGCCTAAGCCATCCATTTGTGGTCTTCCTGCCCTTAATGCCCAGTAGTTGATCCCTTCTTGCCCTGACTTCATCCAACAAAACCTCCGTGGATGCATCAGTGAACCTCAACATCATTCTTGTTGCTGCTGCTCCCGTCTGGCTCATTCCCCACCAACCGTTTAAAGGCACAACTCCTGCTCCTTCACACATCATGGACACTCTGCTCAAAAAGTGATGCCTCCCTTTAATTGTCTGTCGCTGCTTAAAGGCTTCACCAACATCAAATTTCCCTGCCACCTATCAGGAGCAATACTGTTGCTGCAAACCTATACTGTATAGCAAGTGAGCTCCTGGGTGCAAGTGTCAGATATAAATGGAGTACCAGGGACAGCCGAAAGTCTTGCTCCGCAGCTACCCATCAATGCGAGTCAAACCCTTAATATTTTCCTTTACATCAACTTAGGAAGTTTCCTGGGGACATGATTCTAAGGAATGGAAAAATTCTCTTCAGTAATCAGTAAGTTGCACTGGCATTAATTGGAATTTCACAAATTTCTGGAGAGTAAGCAGCATTTGACACTGTTATTCCTTAAATTAGAAAACTGGATAACATTTAGAATGATTTTAAACAGCAACTTTTTGGAGGGCTCCAGATTTTCCTTTCCTGTGAAGCAGAGAAAACATCCCATTCAACCTTTAAAAACCCACTGCCTTGCTCGCAATTGAAAATTGGCAAGATCGAGTTTAATAGTGTAACTAGTCACATCTCCGAACAATAACATCAAAAATTGTAGATTGTTCAAGATTTATATTGGAGCTACATCGTGCCATAATAAAGCAATAAAAACATAAAAATGCCAGAACATTGTATTGATTGTTTGTTTTTCTGAAACCATATATGAATAATGCAGAATTCCTTTACAATGACTTTGGCCACCCAGAGCCTAAAATTAATTATTGATTTTACAGTTAAAAGCACATTACATTCAGGAGACTGAATTGAAAATGTAATCTGGTTCTTATACATTTCAGATGCAATGATAAAACTGGAAATTTAATATGCAGTTGCATTTGGCAGATTGCATATCAAATGATTGAATTAAAGACCTTCTATTATAGATAAAGACTCAGGCCTTTTACAGAGTTTTTAAAGGGAAAAAGAGGTTTTTGGAGACGGTTTAGCAATGGAGGATATGTAGGGATTCCAGTGGAAGTCAGTGAAGATTGTGAGGTTAAAAATGTCAATAATAAAGTATTGTAGGTGAAACAATAAAATATAAGAGGTGTTAACAGTTAGACTTGCAGGAAATGTGACCAAAATGATTTGTCCCATGGCGGTGAATGGAGGTCAAAACACAATTATTTAACCATCACATTTCTGAAAGGAAAATGTTGCAGACATTGAGAGCATACGGGGCTGAATTTTTCCAGCCCCTTGATGGCGGGCTTGGAGGCGGGGGTGGGAGGGGGAGCCAGGGAAAATAGGGGGAGCTGCATCAGGACGGCTTCCGCACATTCCCGCCACAAGGGAAGTTTCCCATGGGCAGGCGGGGACCTGGATCGCCTTCCCAATGACGCAAAAATGGGTGGGAGGGTGAGTTGTGAGGGGGATGCAGAGAGGCTTCAGGGTGATTTGGACAAGTTGAGTGAGTGGGCTAATGCATGGCAGATGCTGTATACTGTGGATATATGTGAGGTTATCCACTTTGGTAGCAAAAACAGGAAGGCAGATTATTATCTGAATGGCTGTAAACTGAGAGAGGGGAATGTGCAGCGAGACCTGGGTGTTCTCATACACCAGTCGCTGAAGGTAAGCCTGCAGGTGCAACAGGCGGTAAAAAAGGCATGTTGACCTTCATAGCGAGAGGATTCGAATACAGAAGCAGGGATGTCTTGCTGCAATTATACAGGGCCTTGGTGAGGCCACACCTGGAATATTGTGTGCAGTTTTGGTCTCCTTATCTGAGGAAGGATGTTCTTGCTATAGAGGGAGTGCAGCAAAGGTTTACCAGACTGATTCCTGGGATGGTGGGACTGATGTATGAGGAGAGATTGAGTCGGTTAGGATTATATTCTCTGGAGTTCAGAAGAGTGAAGGGGGATCTCATAGAAACCTATAAAATTCCAACAGGACTTGACAGGGTATATGCAGGAAGGATGTTCCCGATGATGGGGGAATCCAGAACCAGGGGTCATAGTCTAAGGATACAGGGTAAACCTTTCAGGATTGGGATGAGGAGAAATTTCTTCACCCAGAGAGTGGTGAGCCTGTGGAATTCGTTACCACAGAAAGCAGTTGAGGCCAAAACATTGTATGTTTTCAAGAAGGAGTTAGATATAGCTCTTGGGTCTAAAGTGATCTAAGGGTCTGGGGCGAAAGCAGGAACAGGTTACTGAGTTGGATGATCAGCCATGATGATAGTGAATGGCGGAGCAGGCTTGAAGGCCCGAATGGCCTACTCCTGCTCCTATTTTCTATGTTTCTATGTTTCCCACACCACTGAGATGAGAAGCCAAATTAGGTCCAATTTTGCCACCAGCAGAGTGTCCCCCACCATGTGCGGAGACTGCCAGTGCAATGGAGACAGCCTCTCTGCAGTAAAAAGAGGCTGTGACCAGAAAAGGACCCAGGACCTGCGGCCCATACAATCTACCCGGAGAGATTTGCCCTGTGCTTCGATAAGCTTAAGGGCTTCGGCACTAAAAATGTTACTTCTAAATGCATGCCTCCAAGAGCACCTCCATGTTGAGGCGCCCTCGCTTTGCCTGACCTGCCTCAGTAGCACCCACCTCTCCCAGTGGTGCTGCCGAGGATCCAGAGCTGCCCGCACGCCATCTCTGATAGGATAGCGAGCATGAAACGGCCAATTAGGAGGCAGACTCTGGGAGGATTGCGCCATCGGATGTGCTGCCACTAATTGTCAGCTCAGGACCCCCATTTGGCCCTGACGTCGGGGTCCCGAAGCCCAGGAGAAAATTCAGCCCACAGTCTGGATGAAGATGACGAATGCAGAGTGAATTAATCAGCAAAAGGGAGGAGGGAACTGGGTGATTAGTGAAGGGAGGTTATTGATATGAAGAAGAAACAGAGGAAGAGAGAGGGTAAGCCCCTGGGACACCCTTGTGTATTGAAGAAGAGCCAGAGAATGTTCCAACACAGGTAGAAAGATTTGAGAGGAAACGAGATAGTCATGGAAGTAGTTTTGGAAGATCATTTAATGATGCCATATTTGGAAATGGATGGTGATGAACTCTGGCTTTGGAATTATCCAAAGCAATGACAGATCTATAGGAACAGAAGTAGGACATTCAGCTCTTTGAGCCTGCTCCACCATTCAGCTAGATCGTAGCTGAGCTGTGCCTCCACTACATTTTTAACCCTTGCCCAATATCCCTTTACTGTCTTGCCTAAAAAAAACTTTCTATCTCAGTCTTGAAAGCTCCAGTTGTCCCAACGTCCACACCCTTTTTTGGAGAGGGTTCCAGATTTCTACAAACTTTTGTGTGAAAGTACATCCTGATTTCTTCCTAAATGACCTGGTACTGATTTCGTATTATGTCCCTGCAGTCCTGACCTCCCCACTGGAGGAAATAGTTTATCTGTAGCTACCCTGTCTAATCCTTTTTTTGTTTTAAGCATCTCGATTAGATCACCTCTCAACCGTCTACATTTATGGAAATACAAGTCAAGTTTGTGTAATCTATCCACATAATTTAACCCCCTAAGCCCCAGTATCATTCTCATGAATTCGCACTGCTCTAAGGCCATTATATTCCTTTTGAGGTTCGGTGCCCAAAACTGGATGCAGTACTCCAGATGGAGTCTGACCAAGGCTCTGTTCAAGTGAAGCATAACACCCTGCCCTTTGTAATCCAGACTCCTTGAGATCAAAGCAAACATCTATTAGCCTTTTGGATTACTTTTTGTACCTGTCTCCTCACTTTAAATGATTTGTGTACTTGGATTTCCAAATCTCTTTGCTCCTCTCCAGTTCCTAGTTTCTCACTATTAAGAAAATGCCCCTATTTATCTTTCTTTGGTCCAAAGGGAGTGACCTCACATTTGCCCATCTTAAAGTCCATCTGCCACTCACCTAATTTGCCTGTGCCCTTTGCAACTCCCTGCTTCTACCTACACTACTTCTGTATCTCCTAATCAGCAAAGAGAAGAGCTCCAGAGTGCAGGATGTAGGTGTCCATTCCATAACCTCATGAGAGCAGTTACAACAGCACAGAGCAGGATAGAGAAGTCCATAGACGGCCAGCCATAAATTCACGTGGCCACATATGGCTTGACTGGCTGCTTGATAGACTCCAAGACGTGGCAGCTGTTCTATTCTCAAATTTAGTTTTATTTAAAATATTCATGCGATTACAAATCTCTCAAAATATTGAAAGCAACACACGCAAGTTTGTGGAAAATATTAGTTGAATAATTCAGGCAGGCTTTGTGTTTCATTCTCTTGCCACTGAAGATGATGAACATTTTACAAATGCAGTTTTTTTTCCATTCCTTTAATATTGTGCTAAATTCTGGAGATATAGTTGAACTATGCATTAAAATGTGCAGTTAAAATTACAAATTGTTTAGGAATAACTGATTTCTTCATCCTCTGATCAACCTGGTGAAAGATTTCTCTGGGAATATATTGTAAATGGTTTTCTACATTAAGGCATTCTCTGGATTAATTGGTAGTGTCAGTCAGGCATTATTGTCACTGCACCATTCTAGGTCAGGTTTATTAATGGTTGTTGGCAGGGCTGCAGTAATGACAAATACAAGGATAAATGACCCTAATTGTTTGTTTCAATCAGTGGGAAGAACATAGATTAATATATAGGACAGGAAAACACTATTTAGATCCGTAAAATCAGCCTGAGTTCAAAAACAAAATACACAGCTCATTACCTATATCCCTTATGTGACTTTCTCGCTAAATTCTTGTCCAACTGCCCTTTAAGATTACTAACGTTACCAGCCTTGGTCACCTCCATACACTGCCCATCCCAAATATTCACCACCCGCTGTGTGCAGTAGTTGTATTTGATCTGTCCATCTTTCCTCTTAGATTCAGGCCATTCCTCTTGCTGCCTTTTTCAGGCTGTTTTAATCCAGAAAACCTCTTGCTGAAGGATCAATGCTGGAGCCAATCTTTATTCAGTCTTACATTTATTTACAGAGTTAAACATTACAAGCATTCACCTCCTAACTCAACCACACCACAATTTCAGTCTCTCTTTATATGTGCTCAAGTGAAACCCCAGTAATGCCCACCACCTACATACTATTAAACACAATTAATGTACAATTAATACAGGCCACAGTAAATAAAGGCCTGCTCCGGTATGCAATTGAAACCCGACCCGAGCCCGACAGAACCACATCCAACCCGAACCCAACCCGGCCTGAGCCCTTTGATTTTTATCCACGCCCGATCCAATTACTGGAATGAAGTTGATTATATCAAAGAGGTTGTGCTCTACCTTGGATGGAATCGCTCACTGCAGACTAGTGCGGAGTCTTTGACATCCTGGCTGTTCAAATTTTGAAGCTTTTCCCTCTCTGAGCGAAAGGCAGCACTTTGTCCAACCTGACCCGACCCGAGCCCAAATGCCAGACCCAGAAGAGAAACCTGACCCAACCCGAACCCAACACATGTCGTCGGGTCTGGTCGGATTTGGGTCGGGTAGCCATGCTCTAACAGTAAATAGTTTCTTGGTGCAACTTGTTGGTGCCCATAAGGACTTTCAATAATGCAGTAAAATCCCCTTTTAGTCTTCTTTAGCATAAAGAGGCTTAACTTCAGTAGTTTTCCCTTGTAGATGAGGTGGCTGGTGAGCTATCCAATGGACAGCCCTTTGCATAGCCACCTTGAGTGTTATGATGTCTTTCCTGTAATATGGTGACTAAGCGCAAGGAGAGAGCCAACTGTGTAACAGCCCCGACAACCAATTTTATCTGCAGCACCTGTGGAAGAGTCTGTCACTCTAGAATTGGCCTTTATAGCCACTCCAGGAGCTGCTTCACAAACCACTGACCACCTCCAGGCGCTTACCCATTGTCTCTCGAGACAAGGAGGCCAAAGAGAGGTGACTAAAACAACTTTAATGCCTTGTATAAGCTCAGTATCACACCCTAGGCGGAATTTAATGTGCCCCACGGTAACAGGTTGTGAGGTAGTTGGGGGGGTGGGGGGGGTGGTGGTGCCGTAGAATCAGTAGGGTAGGCGAAGGGTTGTGTGCCCATCACCTTCCTGACGCCATGCAGTTATCTCCAGGTCAAACATGGCCTTCCCATTCAGAGGCCAATTGAGGCCCTTAAATGGCCAATTAAGGGCCCCTTCCACCACCATTGCCATTCTGCTAGTGGTGGTGGGAAAGCTGTGCGGCGTGGGAAGACTACCCAGTAGAAGCTGGCGGCCTCCCTGCAGGCTCAGGGTTGTAGTGGGGGGCCACCTGATTGAGCACCCTGTAGCCCAAGGAAGGCCCCCCACCCGGAAACAAGGGCCTCCCCTGCAGAAACACCCCTGCCCTCACCAAACCCCCTCACTGGGGCCTGCATGTCTGGCCCTGGCGACCCTAACTCCACTCACCTGTGTTGTTCCAGGGCAGCATCCATGATGCTGCTCCAGGCTGGATGCAGTATCAGCAGTGGTCACCGCTCCTGGTGGCGCTGATGGGACTGGAGAGCTGCAGGCCCTCCAATTGGCCAGCAGCTTTTGGATGCAGAATCTCCACCCTTAGAGGGATGGGAGCTCCGACACCAGATAGTTAATTGCCTGATGGACACAAAATCGGGTCAGGGCTCCTGGTTTTCCAGTCCACATTCGGGCCACTGTCACCCACATTAAAATCAGCCCCAGTAATTTGTGTTCTATTCCATGCACTTTACAACTCATAATCCTATTTGCTTTATTTATTGCCGCCACGCAGTATAGAGATGGTTTCAGAAATCCATCCATCAAAACCCTCAAATCTTTTAATTTATAGTTCCAGTGTTTGTCCTTCTCCCCTCATCTTGTCATTTTGCACTCATCGACACTGAATTGCATTTGCAGTTTTGTGTTCCGAATTAACCTTGATCCCTCTGTATCTGATCAGTCTCCTGAATGTTTGCAACAACATTGCCCCACCCCCGCCCCCCACCCTGGCTGGCCCGTCCCCCACTCTCCTGAGCTCAGTCTTGATGTCATTAGCAAATATTGATGTTTGTCTACATCCCCACTTCCAACTCACTGATATAGAAAGGCAAAATCCTGCAGGTTCTGGAAAACTGGAATAGAAACAAAACATTGAAAATACTCAGCAGGTCTGGCAGTATCAGTGGAGACAGAAACAGAGCTAACGTTTCAGGTCAGTGACATTTCGTTAGAACTGGAAAATGTTACAGATGTAGCAGGTGTTAAGCATATACCAAGGTTGGGAAAGGGAAGGGAGTAGGGAACAAGAGGCAATATCTGTGATAGGGTGGAAGGCATTAGAGATTACATGATAAAAAGGATGATGGTGCAAGGCAAATGGAAATGGTAATGGAACAAGTAAAGAAACAAAAGATGGATCTAGAAGAGCTGTAAATGGCAACAGTAGAATCATTACCAGCACCAGCATTCAGAAAAAATGGGAGCAGTGGTTATAGTTTAAAATTGTTGAACTCAATGTTGAGTCCGAAAGGTTGTAAATTGACAAATTGAGAGATGTGGTGCTGTTCCTCAAGCTTCCTTTGAGCTTCATTGGAACAGCGTAGGAAACCGAGGCCAGAGTGAAACAAGAACAGAGAATCATAGGTCTGGATTTTGCGGTTGTAATGATGGTGAAACTGTCAGCATTTGTTATCATTACTCCTCTGAAACTGGCAGCAACTTCTGGAGTCTGCACATGCGCAGTTAAGCACAGAAATCCAGAAGTTTCTGTCAGTGATTCAATGGTTTTCCACAGGATGTGCTGTTGAATTTCCTCCGACTGCAATCAATTAGAAATCACTGAACTGATGAGAACATCCCCTTTTAAGCTGTAATGTCACTGTTAAAAAAAACTCTAAAAAGTTATTCCTTGTTAATGAGGTGTAACTGGGATTTTAATGGCATACTAAATCATAACCACTGCTGAAGAATTTCTGGTGCTGGAAAATTAATTTTTATTTTTGTGTAGTCAATTTTTTCTATTCTGAATTTTCCAAATATTTAATAATTTTTAATGTATATGTCCCAATCATTCATTCCATTTGTTGTAAAATTTACAAAAAGTGAAAGATAATAGGTGCATTTTACTTCCTGGTTTGCTGTCTGTGAGAATACTTCAATGTGATTGGCTGCTTACCGTGCTTGATGACAGCACTGTTGCTGGACAACTGGAGATCCCCTTGACTTGGTACCAGATTCAAACTAATATCGGGAAAGGTGAAATCCATGCCACGGGGATTGCTAGATCTTTGTGGGCAGCTATCTTCGAGGTCAGCAGTGAGTGTCATTGTTTCACTGCTGACCACAAAGTCCTGGCCAAAAGAGCAAGTGACAGCCCGAATACCCATTACTCTTCCTACAGCACCGGCACTTTCCCATGCAAGTGCGGGAGATGCTACACCTGCCCTTTCATCCCCTCCCTTCTCACCATACATGACCCCAAAAACTTCTTCCTGGGAAGCAGTGGTTAGCACTGCAGCCTCACAGCTCCCGGGACCCGGGTTCGGTTCTGGGTACTGCCTGTGTGGAGTTTGCAAGTTCTCCCTGTGTCTGCGTGGGTTTTCTCCGGGTGCTCCGGTTTCCTCCCACAAGCCAAAAGACTTGCAGGTTGATAGGTAAATTGGCCATTATAAATTGTCACTAGTATAGGTAGGTGGTAGGGAAATATAGGGACAGGTGGGGATGTTTGGTAGGAATATAGGATTGGTGTGGGATTAGTATAAATGGGTGGTTGATGGTCGGCACAGACTCGGTGGGCCGAAGGGCCTGTTTCAGTGCTGTATCTCTAATAATTCTACTTGTACTTCTTTCAATTTAGTATACTGTATTCATTGCTCACGATGCTGTCCCCTCTACAATGTGGAGACCAAATGCAGATTGAGTGACTGCTTTGCTGAACACCTCCATTCAGTGCACAAGTGTGACTCTGAGCCTCCGCTCATTTGCCATTTTAATAACATTCTGAACTCAACATCAAGTGACAGCTCCTCTGGACTCCACGTTTTGTTTCTTTACTTGTCTCACCCAGCAGTAACCTCAGACCACTGCTATTCAGTGCCAAATCTTAAATGCATATATGAAAAATATGTTTATAGTTTCATTACAAATACCAAATAATGGAAATTCTCCATCAGCAGGGGGTCATTGCTTGGTACCAAAGGAATGGTCATCGGCAGAAAGGTTGTTACTGGGCTGTTTGGGGAGTTGGGGGTGGTTTCTGGAGAGTCTCATGGGACATAAAATGGGGGGAGCCTGGAGCAGGGGAGGGCTAAAGCTTTCTTATTGGGCCTGGAGGAGCACCTCTGTTCCACTGGTCCAAGAGGAAATTTAAAAAAAACCTAAACAAGAAATGCTGGATTCACTCAGCAGGTCTGGCAGCATCTGTGGAAAGAGAAGCAGAGTTAACGTTTCGGGTCAGTGACCCTTCTTCGGAACCCTGGGAGTTCCGAAGAAGGGTCACTGACCCGAAACGTTAACTCTGCTTCTCTTTCCACAGATGCTGCCAGACCTGCTGAGTGAATCCAGCATTTCTTGTTTTTGTTTCAGATTTCCAGCATCCGCAGTATTTTGCTTTTATTAAAAAAAACCTAACCTGTTTGTGCATCTTTCCACTCTCTTCCCTTGCTAGGAAAGGCTTTCACTGCTCCAACCACAGTTAAAATTGCAGCTAGGGCCCAATGACATCATTGGACTCTGATCTGCATAATTAAGGGTTGACTTAAAGTCACTCCTTGTATTTCCCAATCAAGGGACAGCACTTTACCATGTAATGCAGTCCTGAACTTATTCTATAATAGATAGCAAGCAGAAATGGAAATGGGATGCAAGAGGAGGATGATCGAGGGTGAAGATTGGAGATGGAGGCAAGAAGCCAGGCAACTTGAGAAAAACTGGGAAAGGCATTGGAAGAACTATTGAAAACGTGAAACTGCAATCTTCAAAAATAGCCCACAAAAGCCTGACTATTACTTATACTCTGAGGTTGTGTAACTCGCATTGGTCTGAGTCATCAAACATTTAAACCAACCGCAGCTGCATTTGTTAATGTGAGCCACCAGCCACTGGAATGCAATGTAATCAGCTGCTGATATGACTGCAATAGAATAGCCTTTAAAAATGAATTCTTGGGCTTTACATGATATTACAATAGTGACTGTTAAGGTCAAGATTATGTTTGAGCCATTTCAATTCAATGCAAACCAAATAACATTTATACCATTCAGTGTCCCGATGATCATTTTGCTGCACTTGTACTCGGGTTTAAATGAGTGACAATGATACTCCTTATAACAAAAGGCCAGAGGTAGATTTGTTTTTATTAAATTAGGATTTTGATTTGATGCTCAACTGGTGAATATCATCCAGACCAAGACTGCACAGAAGAGCAGCTGTGCTGGTGAAGGTGTATCTGTCATTTCAAATGCCTTATTAACCTGTTGTAACCATAAAGACGTTGCCAATCTACCTGTAAACAGTATTGTGTAGGAATGAGACCAGAGACAATCTGAAACCTCATTGATCAAATTGGTAAGTTTCTGGTTTCTACACCAGTGTTTCACATTTGTCCAATTTCAGGTTTTGGTGTGTAGTCTCTTAATAATAGCTTACATTTATATAGTGCCTTTCATGTAAAGAAATGTCACTTTATGAGGGAGGGGCATTGGTGGACACTGGCTCCAAGCAGGAAGTAGGGGAGGTGACCTGAGAAACAGACTGAGGTAACTTTTGAAGAATTTTTGAAGATGGGTAAAGATAGAGCGAAACAAAAGTTCAGGAAGAGAATTCCAAAGTGGAAGGGTGGGGTGGCTGAAAGCTGTGGCACCAAAGGTAGAGGGGAGGGGAATGCACAGCAAACCACAACTGGAAGAGTGAAGGATACAGGTTAGGATGCAAAAATACTTGGGTATCTACCCTACCATTTTTCTATTCTGTCTCAAGACTAATTAACCCACCATGAAACTTCCTCCCAAATTGACTGAAAGCATCCAGATTGTTGGCTGAAGACATTTTCTCAATGATTTGATCATTTTAACAAACTGGCTGCTGGGGTCTTTCCCATAATCTAAAATGACAGTGTTCTCATGGCTGATCTGTGTTGTGTTTCCCTCCACGCCCGCTCTCCAGGAACCATGATGTGAAATTCTAGAGAAGGTATTTGTTACATTTTGGGATTTTTTGACCATTTTAACATTGGAACATTGGAAATGAGTTTCACTTATATGGTATGTTTCAAATTGAAGTGGTTTTCGCACAAATTTAAAATTCTGCTTACAGCTATATGCTGTAGCTACTAAGACACGGTGGAGTTTTTATGTAATGAGCCTGTCATTTCAATTGTGTTCCACATCAAATGGAGACATTAGCTAATTATCTCATCTCAGGCTTCCTATAAACATTCACACCTGTTACCATTGGGATCGCTGACTCATTTGTACTCTTAAGCAGCATCTGCTGAAAGTCCGTTCTTCTGGAAGGGGAGAACCATTCGTTTTATTAACAGGTCTATTGGTGAATTACTGAATGGGTAAGAGGTTAAAGGAACAGTCAACCTACTTCCTGCAGTCAGAAGTAAAAATAGAGGAGAAAAAGCCAGGCACAAGGTTGGTTGGTCAGTCAATCAGGGTGGTTCCTGAGAGAAAGGTCTAAGCAATTTGTTATAAGACTAGTGCTGACCTAGCCTGAGTAATTGAGCTTTGGTCTGGTTCAATACTAGACCGATAAAAGCAAGCTTTAGGTAGCCAGTTAAGCCAAGCCAAGGCAGTGTGGATGGCCTTGGTGCTGGTAATGTTGGCTGTTTCCAGGACTTCAATGTTTGTGATTCGGTCCTGCCAGCGGATCTTGAGGATGTTGCAGAGGCAGCGCTGGTGGAAGTGCTCTAGAAGGCGTACATGACGGCGGTATAGGACCCATGACTCGGCGCCATACAGAAGGGTGGTGAGGACTGCGGTTTTGTACACTTTGAGTTTGGTCTGTACTCTGAGGCTGTGGTTGCTCCAGACTCGTTTGTAGAGTCTGCCGAATGTACTGTTTGCTTTTGAAAGCCTATTGTCCACTTCCTTGTCTATGGTAGCATCAAACGAGATGACGCTCCCCAGATAAGTAAATTGCTTGACGGCATTCTGCTCAGTTCTCTCGATGACAATACTTGGTGGTCTATATTCTTCTTGGGGTGCAGGCTGATGCAGGACTTCAGTTTTCTTCAAACTGATTTTTAGTCTAAAGAGTTGTGCTGCCTCAGAAATATGTGTTGCCTCACTGACTGTGGGCCAGGAGAGTGCAGTCATCAGTGAAAAGAAGTTCATGGATGAGCTCTCCTTGTGTCTTTTTGTGAGCCTGAAGACACCCGAGTTGGAAAAGGCCTCCATCAGTCTGGAAGCGTATGTAAACTCCCACCTTAAGTTCTTCCGTTGCCTGCTGCAGCATCATGCTGAAAAAGATAGTGAATAGGGTCGGGGCCAGCAAACATCCATGCTTCACACCATTGGAGATACGGAAGGGACTCGAGAGGTGGCTGTTTTGCTTGATTTATCTGTACTGATGTTCATGAAACCGCTTCACCATGGCCAGGAACCTGGGTGGGCCTCCAAGTTTTACAAGGATTTTCCAAAGTCCATCTCTGCTCACAGTATCGAATGTCTTGGTGAGGTCTACGAAAGTGATGTACAGGCCTTTATTTTGCTCACGACACTTTTCTTGTAATTGAATGCAAATACCATGTCTGTGGTGCCTCTGTTTGCCCTGAAACCACACTGGCTCTCTGGGAAGTTTTCTTCTGCAATGGTAGGCACTAGCCTGTTCAGAAGTATTCTAGCCAGGATCTTCCCAGCAGTAGAAAGGAGGATAATCCCACGATAGTTGGAGCAGTCTGATTTTTCTCCTTTGTTTTTGTACGAGGTGATGATAACGGCATCACAAAGATCCTGTGGAATCCTGCCCTGTTCCCAGCAGGCCGTGAAAAACTCATGGAGCTTGATGTATAGGGCAGGGGCACCACGCTTCAAGGCTTTGGGTGGAATTCCATCAACTCCGGGAGCTTTGTTGTCCTTCATCTGGTTGATGCCGGTCACAGTTATCTCCAGAGTCAGGCTCTCATCCAGTTCTTCCTTGACGGGCTATTATTGGATGCAATTGATGGCAGTATCATGCACTGTGCGCTTGGCGCTGAAGAGAATTTCAAAGTGCTCCGACCAGCAATCCAGGACTGACTCCTTGTTAGTGTGTAGGGTCTTACCATTGGCGCTCCTCAAGGGGTTTTGGGTTTGATGTGCTGGTCCATAGACAGATTTTAGTGCTTCATAGAAACTTCTTATGTCACCAGTATCAGCGTACAGTTGAGTTTTTTCTGTAAGTGCGATCCACCAGTCATTTTGGATGTTCTTTAGTTTACATTGAAGGGTGCTGCATGCTTGATGGTAGGCTGTCTTTTTCTCTTGGCTGGCTGGCTGAGCCTGATGAGCTAACCTTTTTATTTTTTAGCAGATCTTGAATTTCCTTGTAATTTTCATCAAACCAGTCCCTATTCTTCTTGGTGCTGGGTCCGATGACCTTGTTGGTAGTATTCAGTACTACAGCTTTGATGTGTTCCCAGAGTTCTTCTGGAGTGGAATCAGCAGTGAGATCAGGATGTTCCAGTCTAGTCTGTAAGGTTGCTTGTTATCTATCTCTGCAAGATGAGGTTTGCAAATTGCTGACTCAAAATTTCTTTGCTGGGTTGTCTCTAGGCCTATTCTTGGGCTTAGGCTTGAAGTGGAAGTTCACCTTTGAACGAACGAGCCGGTGGTCTGTATGACAGTCAGCACTGGGCATGAGTCTGGTATGCAGGACGTCCTTCAGGTCACACTGGCGCACCGAGATGTAATCTATCAGGTGCCAGTGTTTAGAGCGGGGATGCATCCATGTGGTCTTGAAGCGATCTTTTTGTTGAAAGAAGGTGTTGGTTATGGGCAACTGCTTTTCTGCACAGAGTTCCAAGAGTAAATGTCCATTTTCAACTCCATGGTTTCCACACATTCCCTTCCATGCCAGGCTGTCAGGACCCACTCTGGCGTTGAAATCGCCAAGGATGACAATTTTGTCCTTGGGAGGGGTATTCTCGATGAGTTCACGGAGATCTGTATAGAACTTATCTTTGTCAGCTGGGTTAGCCTTCAGGGTTGGAGCGTAAATGCTGATGAGGGTTGCATGCTGCTGGTCTCAAAAGGAACATGATGCGCTCAGAATGACCGATTGGCAGGCTTGAAAGATTAGTGATGATAGTCTTCTTCACCATGAAGCCGACTCCAAAGAGGCGTTGTTCGCCTTGAGGTCTACCTGACCAATAGAGGGTGTAGCCAGCGTTGTGTTCTGTCAGGCTGCCTTGCTCTGAGAAACGGACCTCACTCGGGGCCACTATATCAATGTCTAGTCATTTGAGTCATTTGCTGACTAACTCCAATAAAATAAATGTGTCTCTCTACATAGTGTTTGCTGCTGGAGCACTTGGATTTTGGATTGCATTTGCTCTTTAGGAAGCTTGTTTCTCACTGTGGTAAAACCATTCTGACTGTGTGGAGTGGACACAAATATGTTAAATGTTCATAGGTGGCAGGTGGGAAACTGGTGAAAAATAAATCGCACAAGAGTCAAGATCTGTTGACAGTGTGGTTTCTAGGAAATAGTAACCAAACCAAAGGTAGTTGAGCACGGTGTAATAAACCTGTTTTTTTTAAAGTTACCTTCATGTCTTTACTGTGATTTGTACACCTGCTATTGTAAAACGTAACAAAAAATCATATTTATTTTCTTTGCAGAAATTTCAAATCGGTTCAATGATCCAGTTCTTTTCGTTTTAAATAGGCTTTCATGTAAAATATACAGCAATAGGGAAGTATGATAGAATCCCCATTCTTTTATAATGTGTATTGCATTTCTGTAATATTAATAGGCTGTTGCTGAGGTCACAACAGCACATGCATTTCTCAGTGTCATTCTTTGTGTGTACACAGTGTTCTCCTGATAATTATCGGCATAACCTTTGTTTTGAGATGATCGTTTAATTTGTTTCAGTTTCCAATCTCATTAAAGGTCAGAGCTCTTCGGGGGATATTCTGAATTAAGAAAGACCTCAGCAAACACATTTCAGAAAATTATGGGGGAGGAAAGGTTCAACACACAAACAGAAAGGATTGTGCGAAGAGATAGAAAAATTAATTTTCATTGACAGCTGATGTCCCTCCCCACTCCTTCTCTGCCAACTCTCTGTCCGGTCCCATACTCCATTCCTAACATAGCTGCTTGGTTCTGAGCTCCAGCCTTCCTTCATCACCCATTCCTACAGTTCCACAGGTGGTGTGTCTACTTTAAAAAGGCCCATTCTTCATGTGCAAGTGCAGATGGTGCATATCGATAGTTTATTTATCCATGGAAGCATCACTGCCAAACCATCTACTTCCTGACCTGATATCTATGCATGTGCTTTTTCCAGCAGGTGTCACATGTAGTAATCAGTGATGGGAACCAAAATTGACTCTCATTACAGACTGATGATCAAACTTGGGATCTTTCTGGTCTGGAAAGCTCAGTACCTCACTAGTTCGTGCATTTACCAACTGAGCCATTGTGACTGTGTTATAGAAACTATTCTTATAGTGAGTCCATTACAAAGTATTGTAAACTGCCATGCTGTCGTTCACTTGGTAGTGTTATTGCCTCTGAGACATTGGGTTGTGGGTTGAAATCCCACGTTAGTAACTAATCTAGGCTGACACTTTGGTGCAACTTTGAGGTGTCCCACCTGTGTCTTCAATGGACATTAGGATTCTACAGCATTATTCAAAGAGTGGGCAGTTCACTGTAATTCTGGCAAACATCCTCCACCATCACCACAAAATTAACAGTTCATCCTTTTGCTGTTTCTGAGAGTTTGCTGTGCAACAGTCACTGTACTTAAGAACATTTGGAATAGGAGTAAGCCATTCAACCTATTTCAAATTAAGTCACCCTTTAGCAAGAGAAGACATTTTTGAGAGATATAATAAACAGCTTGTATAATGCAATGCTACTTGAACCCATGAAAAAGGTGGTGAACAAGTAGCTTCTAGTTGTTATAATTTTGCTGACATCACATTTGATTCATTTCTTCAACACATCCTCAGTAGTTGTCCACTTGTAGCTTTACCAGGCACTGTCCTCACGTTTGATTTATACACTTCCTACCTCCGCAATTGTTTATTATTTAATGCATGTATAACCTGAGGCAATCTCTAGCAGTCCACTCTGGCCCTGATAATTCCTTGCAGTATCTACCTTGTGTATGAGGTGATCATCACCTGCAGCCAGAAACAGGTTCAGCCCTTGCTTGAAGGAATTCAGTGAATCGGTGTTCACTACACAAGCCTATTCCAGAGAGGCACACTATTCTCAGGGAAATGAATCACCTTGCGACATTTAACCTAGTTCTGCCCTTCCATAATTTGAGATTGTGTCCTCTGGTCCTCCCTAATCTATTTAGTTAAATCAAACTTTCTCCACAAACACAATCTATTTCCTTCATCATCTTGGGGGTGATGTCTACACTTCTCTAAAGTGTAGAATCCAAACTCTTCTGGCCTGCCTTGGTAATTAAGGTGCAGTGATACCCCATTATATTTATGCCTTGCTTAAGACTAGAAACAAATCCAACATATAGTTACAATACCCTTCAGCAAAGTCTGGATCATCAGCAAACAGCATCAACATCGTTCATGGATGGATACCTGCAAACTGGAGGGAAAAGGGGAAAAGGATTGTCCACAACCCTTCCATGCTATTACATTTCTGATGCTCTTTCTCCACTATTGAACTTCGGCTGAAATGAAGAACTGAATAGAGGAACTTTGTTGCTTTGTTTCCTGTGAGGACTGTTAATTGCAGCCTTCACACTCCCTGTATTGAGGTCTTTATCATCAGTACTGGATGATGCAGTGAGCTGTTCACAGCTTGATGGCAGTTGCAGTAGGAGTGCTGAACTGGTGTTGCAGAAAAATTGCTAACAACTAAAAGTTTGACAAAAGGAAGACAAAAATTGGCAGATATTCATTAATCAGGAAAGTGCAAGCTAAAGTTCACAATGCACTCTCTCAACATTAGAGAAGCTGGATTCCTTTGCTCCTCTACCCCATTTGGCCTCATTTTATCCGAGCAATATGCGACCTCCTTATTCTTCCGACCAAAATGCACCACCTCACTTGGCTATATTCACATTCATTTTCCAACTAAACACCTATTCTGCAAGTTTATTAATGACTTCAAGGGCCAAGCAGTGCTGAATTGTAGAGCAGTTAGGTGCTGTGGGCCTACACAAAAAAGACCCAAATTGGGACAGCCCAAAATCATTTCATGTCTACAGTCAACAGGAAGGAGACATTTATCCATCAACTTGGTCTGGATTCAAACACTGTTGGTTTTCAAAGCTGCTGCCTCTCTTCTGTGTAACCACCTTTTCTAGCTGACATGAGTTCAAATCCCACAGCTGGGACAGAGTCAGGCAGTGTTATTGAGGTTGAAATAGGTGGTCTTAGTGATGGTGCAGATATGTGGTCAGAAGCTCATTTCAGGGTCAAATTTGACACCAAGTTTGTGAACGGTCTGGTTCGGCCTCAGACAGTTGCCAGGGAGAGGGATGGAGTTGGTGGCTAGGGAATTGATTTTAAGAACATAGAACATAGAACATTACAGCGCAGTACAGGCCCTTCGGCCCTCGATGTTGCGCCGACCTGTGAAACCATCTGACCTAAACTATTCCATTTTCATCCATATGTCTATCCAATGACCACTTAAATGCCCTTTTGCAGCGGGACCAAAGACGATGGCTTCGGTCTTCCCAATATTTAATTGGAGGAAATTTCTGCTCATCCAGTACTGGATATCAGGCAATTTAAATACAGTGGAGGAGTCGGGAGTGGCGGTGGTTAGGTAGAGCTGGATGTCATCAGCCTATATATGGAAACTGACACTGTGTTTTCGGATGATGTCACCAAGGGGTAGCATGTAGATGAGGACTAGGAGGAGGCCAAAGATAGATCCTGGGGGACACCAGAGGTAATATTGTGGGAGGAGGAAGAGAAGACATTGCAAGTGATTCCAAGTGTCTATGATTGAATGAATAAATAAGAATGGAACCAGCCGAGTGCAGTCCCACCCAGCTGGATGATGGTGGAGAGGTTTAGGAGGAGGATGGTGTGGTCCACCGTGTCAAAGGCTGCAGACAGGTCGAGAAGGATGAGGAGGAAAAGTTTACCTTTGTCACAGACACATAAAATGTCATTTGTGACTTTGATAATAGCCCTTTCTGTACTGGGGGAGGGGGATTGGATGATTCAAACATGGAATTCCAGGAAAGACAAGCACGGATTTGGGAGACGACAACATGTTCAAGGACCTTGGAGATGAGGTGGCAGTTAGCAAAGACAGAGGGGCTCAGTGGTTGATTTTTCGAGGAGAGGTGTGAAAATGGCAGATTTGAAGGAAAGAAGGACAGTATCTGAGGAAAGAGAAAACCATTAACAGTATCAGCTAACATGGGAGCCGGGAAGGAATGTTAGGTAGTGAGAAGTTTGGCAGGAATAGGGTCAAGGGAGCAGGAGTGGGGTCTCATGGATAAGATGAACTCTGAGACAGTATGAGGGAAGATAGGAGAGAAACTAGAGAAAGATTCACCTTCAGGGGTAGGGCAGGGATTAACCATAGAGGACATTCGGGCGATGGGCTAGAGGAAGGGAGTGAAGCAATAGAGGCAGTTGATCTTAATCTTAGTGACAAAGAAGTCCATGAGCTCCTCACATTTTTGTTCAAGGTGAGGGTGAAGTAGACAGGGGGGAGGGGTTTAAGAAGCTGCTTTGCAGAACAGAAACAAAGCAGGGGGTTATCTTTGCATTCCAGGATGACCCTGGAACAGTGAGCAGTTTTAGCAGACAAGAGCAGGACCTAATAGTGCTTTATGTGGGCAGCCAGACATTGTGTTGGATGGCTAAATCATTTGGTTGTCCACCATATCCATTCAAGTCCCTTGGACCTAAGGGAGTAGATATGAGGACTGTACTGGGGGAGGGCCAGGGTAAGAGAGAATAATGGTTTTAATTGGGATTAGGACATCATAGGTGGAGGTAGCTTCACCTCCAGTGGTGTCACTGATATTGGTAAAGGTAAGTCAAAAAGTAAGGAGGAGTTTCTATATTTAATTGTAAATCCACTGGAACTTTAAAAAAATATATATATTTTCACAGCCTCACTTTTTTGAGCTATGGTAGCTGCTGAAGCAGCTCTTGGCTGAAGTCATTCCATAAAGTTTGTAGTTTGCCACTTCTGTGCATGCACAGAAGAAATAATACACAAAGGATTATGGGGCATTTTAATTGGTCTCCCAGCCTACTCCCCACAGTCGTTTGAACAGGTCATGGAACCTATAGGAACGTTGCTTATAAATCTGATAGTGAGGTAGAACCTAAGAGCTGTAGTTTAGCATTTCTTTTCCAGTTGTGCTTCTGAGTCCACCCAGTAACCACTGGGCATTCAGGTCTGCATCAACCAGTGAGCAATTAAACTGGAAACTGAACATTTCCACTCAAATCAACACCTATTACTAACTATAAATAACTTCTGAAGAAAGAAAATGGATACCTTTCAGTTATCGACCACAGTGAATCAGACATCTAGTCTGGATTAATTTATTCTGCAATAATGACCCCAAATCTGACTTAACCGAGTGACTGTTGCAGTGATGTCATTGGAAAGAATTTCTATTGGTGGAAGATAGTCCTGGAATTTCACCTCCATTTTTGCATAATGTGAAATTTGGAGCAGGAAGATGGGGTTTGAAAGTGGAAATTGGGGAAGAAAACCAACCCTTCAGGCTTCTGGCCCATTTGGCACCTATCAGTGGGGTTAGGCCTTTCTATCTCTTGCCCCCCCCCCCCCCATTCCTAGCTGCTATTCAGACATCACTGAAAGAAGTGAGATGATGTCAACTGGTGGAATTCCAGTTTATTCTGCATCTGTTGCCCCAAATGCCATTTACACTTGTGTGAAGCAGGTAGACCAGTGCACCAGGGCTATATCCTGGCAGAAAAGCAGTCTACGAGATTTTGCAAAGCTTTTTGTTCAATCACAGAGTGATCAGGTGGCACAAGAACATCATGAATTGGGTCATTCCTACCTGATTCATACAAAAATACTGCCATGAGAATGGGAGTGGAGTCAGGGCACAACCTGCCAGTCAGCATAAGTTGGCTGCATCACTTTTACATTGGATTGTTTCTGTGCTGTAAAATTCTTTCAGCCCAAGTGGTCCATGCCAGTGTTTATGCTCCATACAAACCTCCTCCCACCCTCCTTCATCTAACTCTATATCCTATTCCCTTCTCCCTTATGAACTTATCTAGCTTTCCCTTACTTGGTTAGCATCCTTCCATCTACAAAAGATGATGGACACACAGCAAACAATCCATTTAGGTGGGGTGTCTTCTCTTTCTGCACCTTTGCTGATGGCTGTGAAGGCCAATCCTTGAGAGGCAGGTTCTGCCATAAGTGCTGCATGTGAAGCTGTCAAGTGATGCTGTGAGTTGTTGTTTTTGATGTTGCCACCTGTTGCCAAGCTGCTGTAGCAACTGGTCACTGTGGTAGTGCACACCAGTCCACAGGATGTGTCGCCATTTCCCTCTTTCACTAGCTAGTGTCTCCCAGGTGCGATAATAGAGATTTAGAGCCTTCATGTCACACTTGCAAGCCTCCTTGAAGCGGAGCTTTGGGCAGCCCACTGGTCATCTGGCCCCAGCTACCTCACCTTACAGAAGGTCCTTGGGTATGTGATTGTCTTTCATCGTGCAGACGTATCTGATCTACCAAAGCCGCCTCTGTTTGCTTAGTGCAGCACACTTGGGAGCTCTGCCTTTGAGAGGATTGCCACATTTGTCCCGTGACTACAGTTTTCTTGATGCGTATAGTCAAGGAGAACAAGTTACAGGCATGGGCGAATCCCTTAAATGCATCATCATTGTTCCTATGGTGAAACTGGACTTGCAAGTTATCAAGATTGCTGTCATGTACATGCACAGTCATTTTATCATATGAAATGTATATCAGCCACATGTAAATGCCACATGCAAACTTTATATTAAATGACGTACATCAAAGGTTTGTTTGCAGAAGAATATTTTTATAATGGCAAATTGGAGCAATATTGGTGGGAAATAAAATCAGGCAAAGTGGCTTGTGTTATATTTTCAGTATTTCTTGTGACAAACCATAGAGGGGTTCAGCTCCCTTTACTGGTAGGTCTTGGGTATATTGCATGAGCTAAAATGGATTTGCTGCCAGTGTGACACCAGGCTCCAGATACCCAATATGACAGTAAAACATGGCCACCACCAGGCCTGCCTCTCCACTGCATGCAGTGCACTTAGTTACCTTCTCAGCATAGTTTGAAATCTGCCTTCCCTGATCGACATTTTAGGCCAGAAAATGTTGGAATGAATGGATTAGTTACTCCGCATCCAGCGACACATTTTTCACACCTCACGCACACCAAATCGTGAACAGAACCTACAAAGCCGAAAGCAAAAGGGCGAGCAGAATTTCTGACTTCCAACTCTGTTGCAGTACACAGGTGCATTTTACAACTGACAAAAATACGCTATTTATAGGAGACCATTAAAAGGTATGAAGTGAGTCTGAGATGCACATTTCCAGCTGTGCCTTATGTACCAATTACTGCAAAGAAATCATGTAACTGAATAATTGATTTGTAGTAGACCAAATGGTCTGAGTCATGTGCAGTTTTTTGCCTGTTTGTGTTAATTTTAAATCTTTCCATAGGAATTCATAGGATGGCATTTGAAAACATTCCGTCACACATTTAATTTCAACCATATTATCATTTTTAGTTAAAAGCAAAATACTGCAAATGCTGGAAATCTGAAATAAAAACAGAAAGTGCTGGAAACACTCAGTAGGTCTGGCAGCATCTGTGGAGAGAGAAACAGAGTTAACCTTTCAGGTCTGTGACCTTTCAGCAGAAATGGCAAAGGTTAGAAATGTAATAGGTTTTGAGCAAGTGAAAGGTGAAAGGAAGGGAAGAAGAACAAAAGGGAAGGTCTATGAAAGGGCGGAGTGCAGCAGAGATTATATGACAAAGTTGTCATGGATCAAAAGGCAAAGGGAGTGCTAATAGTTGTTGTAAAAGAAAAAGCATTGATCCAGAGAGAGTGTTAATAGCAGAATAATGAACTGCTCTGTCTGAAAGCAGAAACATGAAAAACAAGTTTAAGACCAGCACATGGTGGAAAAGAACACAATCAAAATGGGAGTCATGGTCTGAAATTGTTGAACTCAATGTTGAGTCCAAAAGACTGTAAAGTCCCAGTCGAGCTTGTGTTGAGCTTCACTGGAACACTGCAGTAGTTTGAGGACAGAAATGATGGGCGTGACAGCAGGGTGGTGAATTAAAATGGCAAGCAATCAGAAGCTCGGGGTCATGCTTGCAGACAGAGCAAAGATGTTCTGCAAAGCAGTCACCAATTTGCGTTTGGTCTCCCCAATGTAGAGGAGACTGCATTGTGAGCAGCGAATACAGTATAACTAAATTGAAAGAAGTACAAGTAAATTGCTGCTTCACCTGTAAGGAGTGTTTGGGGCCTTGGATGTTGAGGAGAGAGGGGTTATAAGGACAGGTGTTCCACCTCCTGCAATTGCATGGGAAGGGGGCAAGTTGTCGGGGCACTGGAGGAGTGGACCAGGGTGTCGCAAAGGGAATGGTCCATTTGGAATGCTGAAAGAGGAGGAGAAGATGTGTTTGGTGGTAACGGAAATGGTGGAGGATGATCCTTTGGATATGGAGGCTGGTGGGGTGGAAAGTGAGGACAAAGGGAACCCTGTTGCGGTTCTGAGGGGGAGGTAGAGGGGTGAGGGCAAAAGCGCAGGAAATGGGTCAGACACTGTTGAGGACCCTGTCAATCACAGTGGAGGGAATCCTTAGTTGAGGAAAAAGGAAGACATATCAGAAGCGCTGTTGTGGAAGATTGCATCATTAGAGCAGATGTGATGGAGACAGAGAAACTGGGAGATTGGAATGGACTCCTTAAAGGAAGCAGGGTGTGAGGAAGTGTAGTCAAGGTAACTGTGGGAGTTGTTGGGCTTATAATGAATATTAGTAGACAGCCTAACCCCAGAAATAGAGGCAGAGAAGTTGAGGAAGGGAAGGGAAATCTCGGAGATGGACCATGTGAAGGTGTGGGAAGGGTGGAGATTGGAAGCAGTGTTGATGAAGTTTTCCAGTTCGGGGCAAGAGCAGGAAACGGCACCGATACAGTCATCAATGTACCGGAAAAAGAGTTAGGGGAGGGGGCTCGAATAGGACTGGAACAAGGAATGGGTGACATACCCAACAAAAAGACAGGCATAACTAGGACCCATGTGGGTACCCATAATAACAACACCCTTTCTTTGGAGGAAGTGAATGAAGTTGAATGAGAAGTTGTTCAATATGAGAACAAGTTCAGCCAGGCGGAGGAGGGTGGTGGTGGATGGAAACTGGTTGGGCCTCTGTTCAAGGAAGAAGCGGAGAGCCCTCAGACCATCCTGGTGGTGGATGGAGGTGTAGAGAGATTGGAGATCCATAGTGAAGAGACGGCAGTTAGGGTAGGAAACTAGAAATTGTTGAAATGATATAGGGTGTCAGAAGAGTCACAGATGTAGGTGGGAAGAGACTGGACAAGGCGAGAAAAAATTGAGTCAAAATAGGAAGAAATAAGTTCAGTGGGACAGGAACAGGCAGAAACAATGGCCAGGATTTTTCCCTCAGCGGACGGGAGCCGTCCACCGACTGAAAAGTTGATGCCGAACCCGCTTCCGCCTGGCCTGGGAATCCGACCCGCATTTTGCGGTTCCCCGGCCTGAGGCGGTACTTCCACCTGCTTGAGGCAGGAAGTCCCGCCTAATGGAGCTGCCAGCCAATCAGCAGATTGGCAGCTCTTAGTCCCAGCAGTGCCACCGGGTACGGTGGCCACTGCTGGGACTGCAGCCCAGCTTCAGGATGAAGATGTCGGGGAGCCCGGAGAATGAAGGTATGTTTGTGGGGCCTTGCCAGGGGTGATCGGTCGGGCTCCAGCGAGGCAAGGGTGGTCGATTGGGGAGACGGGAGGCCTGTTGGGGGTGGTTGGGGCGGCCCTCCGTCGGGCACAGGGTGGCTGATCATGAGGGCAACCCCCCCCCCCACCCCCCCCAACCCAGGCCATCAGCGCGTCACCTGCTTTTTATAAGGCAGCTTCTCTTGTGGCTGGGCTGCCTGACTAGCCATGGGTAAAATCGCCGTGGTGGCGGGCGGAGGCCCATAAGTGGCCATTAAGTGTAAAGTGGCAGCGGAGGCGGGAACGGGTCAGGAAGGGCCCCCCGAGCCTCCCACTCCATTTTGTGCCCCAACCTGCCACCCTCCCGCTCTTTGGGCGTAAAATTCCGGCCGAGAAGTCGGCCAGGACAGTCCTGTTTGTTGATTTTGGAAAGGAGATAGAAGCGGGCTGTCTGGGATTGCAGGACTATGAGGCGGGAAGCTGTAGAGGGAAGATCTCCAGAGGAGATGAGGTCAGTGACTGTCCGAGAGACAGTGGCTTGATGTTCGGTGGTGGGGACATGGTCCAGGGGGAGGTAGGAAAAAATGTTTGAGAGTTGGCGCTCAGCCTCTGCAAGATAGAGGTTGGTACATCAGTCAACAACAGCACCACCCTTGTCAGCAGGTTTAATCACAATGTCGGGGTTAGACCTGAGAGAATGGAGTGCAGCAAGTTCAGAGGGGGACAGGTTAGATTGAGCGAGGGGAGCAGAGAAATTGAGATGGCCAATGTCACGCTGACAGTTCTCAATTGAAAGATCAAGAGGGGTAAGAAGCCAGAGGGAAGGGTCCAGGTGGAGGGAGATTACTGGAGGTGGGTGAATGGGTCTGCTGGTCGGGGGGAGGACACCTGGTCAAAGAAGCGAGCCTAGAGGCGAAGGTGACGGAAGAAGAGCTCGACGTCATGCCAAGCATTGAGGTGAGGGCATAAGGGTATAAAACTGAGCTCATATCTGACTGAATGGCAGAAAATGCTTGAGGGGCTGAATGGCCGACTCCTATTCCTATGTTCATAAGATCATGTTTATTGACTTCTAGTGTGTTATAAATGAGTTCACTTGTTTCAACACTGCCAGCTGCCTCGGCTGCTACTGAGTTATCTCATCGGGTGCGTAAGCTGAAAAGAAACCAGTCAAAGCTAAAACCTGGTCTTAGAGTTGACGCTAATTGAGATTGCAAATGTTGTCAGAGCCAGATTAAGAACAGAGGTAAGGAGAAGACAGAGAAAACCAAGTAGAAAATGTATTTGAGGTTAAAATAAGAATTGAAAATAAATGTTTAAAAGTAGCAGGAACATAAGACAGCTTTTTTTAAAGAAAGAACGCAAATGGATAAAACCAAAGAGAAGTATCAGAAACATCGATCAGGGATGGAGGCAGCAGGGGGAGAATGAATGACATCGATGTCTGTTCTGCTCCTCACCTGATGGCTTTCTGACAGACATGGCTGGAGAGTGATCGGGAACAGGAATATAAGCCGTTTTATATACACATGTAGCCCATTAGCTGTGAGGCCGTATGTAGCACTCCATCTACTGGCTCACTTGAGATCAGCTAACTGACCGTAGCCCTGGGACTTGCCTGGAAGCCCTGATCCTGGAACCTTCCTACCCTGTCTGGATCAGTTCTCTACCCACAGATGCAATCACACACAAAGCCATCAGGCAAACTGTTTTAATTTTATTATTAATGCACCTCCTGTGGCATTGGCCATGGTATGAGGATGTACTATTTTGTGATGACTGGAGTGTGTTTTTTAGTCATTCCTGAGATGTGAGCGTTGCTGGCTAGGCCAGCTTTTATTGCCCTTGGGAAGGCAGTGGTGAGCTGCCTTCTTGAACCGCTGCAGTCCATGTGAGGTAGGTACACCTACAGTGCTGTTAGGAAGGGAGTTCCAGGATTTTGACCCAGCGACAGTGAACGGCGATATAGTTCCAAGTCAGGCAGTGTGGCTTGGAGGGGAATTTTCAGGTGGTGGTGTTCCCATGCATTTGCTGCCCTTGTCCTTCTAGGTGGTAGAGGTCGCAGGTTTGGAAGGTGCTGTCTAAGGAGCCTTGGTGCGATTCTGCAGTGCATCTTGTAGATTGTACACACTGCTGCCACTGTGTATTGGTGGTGGAAGGAGTGAATGTTTGTGGATGGGGTGCCAATCAAGTGGGCCGCTTTGTCCTGGATGGTGTCGAGCTTCTTGAGTGTTGTTGGAGATGATCCCATCCAGGCAGGTGGAGAGTATTCCATCACACTCCTGACTTGTGCCTTGTAGATGGTGGACAGGCTTTGGGGAGTCAGGAGGTGAGTTACTCGCCACAGGATTCCTAGCCCCTGACCTGCTCTTGTAGCCACGGTATGTATATTGCTCCTCCAGTTCAGTTTCTGGTCAATGGTAACCCCCAGAATGTTGATAGTGGGGGATTCAGAAATCACAATGTCATTGGATGTCAAGGGGAGATGGTTAGATTTTCTCTTGTTGGAGATGGTCATTGTGTGGCGCGAATGTTCCTTACCACTTATCAACCCAAGCCTGGATATTCTCCAGGTCTTTCTGCATTTCTCCACGGACTGCTTCAGTCTATGAGGAGTCACGCAATCATCAGTTAACATCTCCACTTCTGACCTTATGGTGGAGGGAAAGTCATTGATGAAGCAGCTGAAGATGGTTGGGCCTAGGGCACTACCCTGAGGAACTCCTGCAGTGATGTCCTGGAGCTGAGTTGATTGACCTGCAACAACCACAACCATCTTCCTTTGTGCTAGGTATGACTCCAACCAGCGGAGGGTTTTCCCCGATTCCCATTGGCTCCAGTTTTGCTAGGGCTCCCATAAATGCTGCTCTGATGTCAAGGGCAGTCACTCTCACCTCACCTCTTGAGTTCAGCTCTTTTGTCCTTATTTGAACCAAGGCTGTAATGAGGTCAGGAGCTGAGTGGCCCTGGTGAAACCCAAACTGAGCATCACTGAGCAGGTTATTGCTAAGCAAGTGCCGCTTGATAGCACTGTCGATAACACCTTCCATCACTTTACTGATGATTGCCAATAGACTGATATAGCAGTAATTGGCTGGTTGGACTTTTATTTAGAGATTTATTTATTTAGAGATACAGCACTGAAACAGGCCCTTCGGCCCACCGAATCTGTGCTGACCATCAACCACCCATTTATACTAATCCTACATTCCTACCACATCCCCACATTTCCCTACCACCTACTAGGGGAAATTTATAATGGCCAATTTACCTACCAACCTGCAAGTCTTTTGGCTGTGGGAGGAAACCGGAGCACCCGGAGAAAACCCACGCAGACACAGGGAGAACTTGCAAACTCCACACAGGCAGTACCCAGAATTGAACCCGGGTCGCTGGAGCTGTGAGGCTGCGGTGTTAACCACTGCGCCACTGTGCCCCCCACTTGTCCTGCTTTTTGTTTACAGGACATACCTGGGCAATTTTCCACCTTGCTGGATAGATGCCAGTGTTGTAGCTTTATTGCAACAGCTTAGCTAGGGGTCACAGCAAGTTCTGGAGCACAGGTCATCAGTACTATTGCCGGAATATTGTCAAAGCCCATAGCCATTGCAGTATCCAGTGCCTTCAGTCATTTCTTGATATCACGCGGAGTGAATCGAATTGGCTGAAGTTTGGCATCTGTGATGCTGGGGACTTCAGGAGGAGGCCAAGATGGATCATCAACTCGGAATTTCTGGCTGAAGATTATTGCAAATGCTTGAGTCTTATCTTCTGCACTGATGTGCTGGGCTCCCCCATCATTGAGGATGGTGATATTTGTGGAACCACTTCCTCCAGTTAGTTTTTTAATTGTCCACCACCATTCATAACTGGATGTGGCAGGACTGCAGAGCTTAGATCTGATCCGTTGGTTATGGGATCGCTTAGCTCCGTGTATCGCATGCTACTTATGCTGTTTGGCACGCAAGTTGTCCTGGGTTGTAGCTTCACCAGGTTGACACCTCATTTTGAGTTATGCCTGGTGCTGCTCCTGGCATGCCCTCCTGCACTCTTCATTGAACCCAGGGTTGGTCCCTTGGCTTGATGGTATTGGTAGAGTGGGGGGATATGTTGGGCCATGAGGTTACAGATTGTAGTTGAGTACAGTTCTGCTGCTGCTGATGGCCCACAGCACCTCATGGATGCCCAGTTTTGAGTTGCTAGATCTGTTTGAAATCTATTCCATTTAGCATGGTGTAGTGCCACAGAACATGATGGAGAGTATCCTCAATGTGAAGATGTGACTTTGTCTCCACAAGGACTGTGTGGTGGTCAAGTGGAGAACATTCTGTCGCACTCCTGGCTTGTGCCTTGTTGGTAGTGGACAGGCAAAATACTCTTCTCGGTATTTGTATGGCTGGTCCAATTAAGTTCCCCAGCTAACCCCCTAGGATGTTGATGATGGGGCAGTCAGCGATGGTAATGCCATTGAACATCAAAGAGAGATGATTCGATTCTCTCTTGTCGGTGATGGTCATTACATGGCACTTATGTAGCATGAAAGCTACTTGCCACTTATCAGCCTAAGCCTGAATGTTGTCCAGATCTTTTTGCATGAGAGCACGAACTACTTCAGCATCTGAGGGGTCTTGGATAGTACTGAACACTGTGCAATCAGGGAACATCCCCACTTCTGACCTTATGACGGAGGGAAGGTCATTGATGAAGCTGTTGAAGATGGTTGGGCTTAGGCCTGAGGAACATTTGCAGTGATGTCCCTGGGCTGAGATGCTTGGCTGCCAACAACCACAACTATTTTCCATTGTACTCAGTATGACTCCAACCATTGGAGAGTTTCCCCCTGATTCTCAGTGACTTCAATTTTGCTAGGGCTCCTCGATGCCACACTCAGTCTAATGCTGCCTTGATGTCAAGGGTAGTCACTCTCACCTCACCTCTGGAATTCAGCTCCTTTGTACATGTTTGGACCAAAGCTGTAATGAGGTCTGGAACCAAGTGGCCCTGGCGGAACCCAAACTGAGCATCAGTGAGCAGCTTGTTGCTAGTAAGTGCTGCTTGATAGCACTGTCGATGACACCTTCCATTAGTCTGCTGATGATTGAGAGTGGACTGATGGGGTGGTAATTGGCCAGATTGGATTTGTCCTTTTTGTGTACAGGACATACCTGAGCAATTTTCCATATTGTTGTCTAGATGCCAGTGTTGCAGCTGAACTGGAACAGCTTGGCTAGGGGTACCACTAGTTCTGGAGTACAGGTCTTCAGTACTATTGTCAGAATGTTGTCAGGGCCCATAGCCTTTGCTGTATCCAGTGCCTTCAGCTATTTCTTGATATCACGTGCAGTGAATTGAATTGTCTGAAGACTGGCATCTATGATGCTGGGAACCTCAGGAGGAGGATGAGCTGGATCGTCCACTCGGCACTTCTGGCTGAAGATTGTTGCAAATGCTTCAACCTTGTCTTTTGCACTGATCTGCTGGGCTCCCCCATCATTAAGGATGAGGATATTTGTGGACCCTGCCCCTCTGGTCAGTTGTTTAATTGTCCACCATCATTTGCGACTGGATGTGGCAGGACTGCAGAGCTTTGATCTGATATGTTGGTTGTGGGATCATTTAACTCTGTCAATCCCATGCTGCCTCTGCTGTTTAACCTGCAAGTAGTCCTGTGTTGTAGCTTCACCCGGTTGGCACCTCATTTTTAGATATGCCTGGTGCTGCTCCTGGCATGCTCTCCTACACACCTCATTGAACCAGGATTAGTCCCCTGCCTTGATAGTAATGTAGAACGAGGGATATGCTAAACCATGAGATTACAGATTATGGTTGAATACTTATTCTGCTGCTGCTGATGACCCACAGCACCTCATGGATGCCCAATTTTGAGCTGGTAGATCGATAGAGCTGGTAGATTTTGTTAAATTTTTAATTTTATTTAGAGATACAGCACTGAAACAGGCCCTTCGGCCCACCGAGTCTGTGCCAACCAAGAACCACACATTTATACTAACCCTATCTACACTAGGGGCGATTTATAATGGCCAATTTACCTATCACCTGCAAGCCTTTGGCAGTGGGAGGAAACCAGAGCACCCAGCGAAAACTCACGCGGTCACAGGGAGAACTTGCAAACTCCGCACGGGAAGTACCCAGAATTGAACCCGGGTCCCTGGAGCTGTGAGGCTGCAGTGCTAACCACTGCGCCACTGTGCCATCCCCTTTTGAGGCTTTGTGTTTTAAAACTGAAAAGGAGTTCATGTTTTTTTTTACAAGGGTCACTGAGAGGTCTGGATTGTAAGCAAATAATTACCCAGCGGGGGTTGTTTTTGACTTGGGGAAAGATGTTTACAAAGAAGTGACAGGTCAAGATTTATAGGGGTCAGGAGGCTTGATTCTTGTGATGTTGTTTTTGGTTTTGCTTTGGACAGTGAGTTGGCATATGGACAATGGTTTGAAAAATTGGAGAAAACTTGCCAAGGGAGCAAAACCCCAGCTCAGTCTGTTCCAGCTCTGTGAAAAAGCCTGCCAGTTTTTCATCTCTTGAGAAGCTGAGAAGCAAGTGTAAGACACTGCCTGAAACCCCTGTTAATGCATTTTCCCTGAAAAACCTGCCAAACTGATCTTCAACGTCACCTGACAAGAACTGTTCTAGGAAGATCCCAGTGACAGCCATCGACACGCATTTGGGACGTCAAACCAGAAAAGGATTTCTGACATTTTTTCGTATCTTCTCTTTTTTCTTCAAGAATTAGCAAGTATTTTTGACCAACATTTCTTTTATTTGTTTTTTTTTGTACTAGAGGTCTAAAGAGTAAATCTCTTTTTTTCGGTTAACCAGTGTATATGTGTGTGTTTGATGGACTAAGGTAAAAAGGGAACTTTTATATTTCGATCTGTGTATTTATGCTTTGCTTCATTACTGATTAAAAGTTGTTTTTATAATAAACTGATAATTTTGTTGTTTATTAAAGAAACCTGGTTGGTGTGTTTTATTCTGGGATAAAAATAGAGTCTGTGATTGACCATATCAGTAAGTGGGAAAAAGTGTTAATGTGTGTTGTGACCTGTGGAAAAGTGGAACTAGAATAAACAGTGCACTCCTCCCGCCTCGGTCCTACCACAATACTGTCATGGGCAGATGCATCTGTGACAGGTAGATTGGTGAGGATGAGGTCAAGTAGGTTTCTCCCTCATGTTGGTTCTTTCCCCACCTGTCGCAGGCCCAGTTTGGCAGATCTGTCTTTCAGGACTCAGCTCAATCAGTAATGGTGCTACCGAGCCAATCTTGGTGATGGACATTGAAGTCCCCCACCCAGTGTGCATTATGTGCCCTTGCCACCCTCAGTGTTTGACATATGCATGGCCTGAACAACCTACACCCTTGTTTAAATATATTCGCTGATATCCCATTGCCTTCCAGGCAACCAAAAGAATATATAAAAAACACAAACTATAAATATATGGCCTTAACTTTTATTCTTTGGATGAACAGCCACAGTGAACTTCCCCTTCTGGAATTGTTGCCAAACCAAGGAGAACATGAAAGAAAATGAACACTAGCCTTATTCTTGAATCAACCACCCTGCTCCCTCTTTAGGAAGACAGAACAGACATTCAGCTATTACTATCCAATTAAAATACCAAGTAAAGGCCAACAACAGTGGGTGTAAATAATATAAATTTGAAAATTTACATTAAGTATATTGTAAGAATGTTCTTTACAGAGCAAACTTGTGGCCTTTTAAATATATTTTGGAATCTGTTTGATAGGTCCCTGTATGAGTAGATAATGGGAAAATTAGCTCCTGGCATGGAAAATGCATTGTGAAATCTAGTGCTAAAGTAATAAAGCATTTGGTGTTTCTTCACTGACAATGTTCTTATATTCTGGCTGTTTTATTGTGAGGTGGCTGAGCCTAGAAAAATATTTAAACTACATTTCTGAAATCTTGAACCTTTTTAAAATGTGAGGATAGGCCTGAATTGGTGATACTAGTCAATTAATTCAGCAGTTTCCTTTCACTAATTGAAGTGCAGAGCACATTGGTTAGCAGGCAGTATTATTTTTAAAATTTGCATTTAATACTGACCTTTTGATAATAATGTTCTACTGTGGGAGGAAAGAACTGAAGTCCCTTTGATCCTGTTAGCTCGTTAGAAACCTGTTCTCCATTTCTTCAGTAGAATTGTCATCTCACCTGGCCTTTCAACACAATGAACATCCAACCTGTATTTCCGAGGTTTTCTTTCTTTGATCCATGAGGTTAAGTATTTAATTGCAATTATAAGTGGTCTGATAGCTTGATCTGTTTCATACTTTGTTGGTTTCCAGCATTCATTTTCTGGCAGCTGCATGTAAAAAGTTCTCTATGATTTTGCAGAGGATTGACAGCACCACATTCCTTCTTCATTGCCCAAGACGGTCTTTAACTTGAAGCAAGCTATCGTTAGCTGACTTACTGATCTGCAAATTTTTTGCTCTGTACTAATAGGGCCTATTAACAGGAAGGCAGTGTTTTCTCACCAGACTACTGACTTAAATATATTAAAAAAGGAATAGCTCTCAAATTGTGTTGATAGGGTCACGGTTTACAGGCATCTTCACCACCTGTTTGCCTCAGCATAGATGTGATTATCAAACAAGTAAAACTGAAGAAATATTGGTACCCTGATAAAGGGAAGTGGATAGATGACACCACTATCCATCTTTCTGATTGGGTTAAGAAGGTAGGAACATGAGTAGGCCATGCAGCCCCTTTAGCAAGTTCCGTCATTCACTTGGATTGTGGTTGATCTGTACCTCAACTCCATTAACCTGCCTTTGCTCCATATCCATTGTTACCCTTCCCCAACAAAAATCTATTGCTTTCAATCTTGAAAAGTCCAATTGTCTGCAGCATCTGCAGACTTTTGGGGGAGAGAATTCCAGATTTCTACTGTGTAAAGAATTTCTTGCCGATTTGCCTGACGGACCTGATTCTCGTTTTATGGATTATTTAAGGTTGTTACACACTTGATTTTCCCAAAACGAGAAGTAATGAGCCTTTCTCTCTCCACTGCCTGCGGTGATCTATTCGCTGCTTTCTTTCAGAAGGCTAGATCAGGGGAGGATCAGGAGTTTGAACTACTCTGCAGATAGCAGTGTATCAAAAGTTTTTGATGATGAGATTAAAATGTATAGCTAGCATTATACAAGATAGAATCTATTTCATCTTTTAATATATTTACAGATAAGAACAAGCAATAAGATATTCAATCCTAGTTGTAAAGTTGGTGTCTGAATGAGATAAAATTTTAATCACAGATTGTAGTATTGTGCTTGTGTGTCCACGTTTATGCTTTAGAGGATTATCTTCAATACTTCAGTCAGGTGCCCGATTCAAATTAACTCATAGGAGCTATGATTCAAGTTTCAAAACCTTTTCCACTATTTTAAGTAACATGTGATGCTGAAAAAAATATTGGGGCAGGTTTACTCTGTGACCAATGAAATTGTAACCCTGTTTATTCAGAAGAGGTTTATGCTTTCAGTAGATATCGCTCACAAATTTTGCCTCACAAATAGGTATTAATAAAGGGGCACTTAAATATTAGAAATAGTTTTACTAATGTAATAATCTGCAACTATTAAACATTCAACTTTTATATAGGCAATATATTATCCCTTTTTTCTATTCTCTTATCCTCTCTTTAATTTTTCTAAAAACTCTTTGTTTTTCTAATTAAGTTGCTCCATTCTAACAATTTTAACCTTGTTTTTTTTCTGCAGTTTGGTGTCCTCTTTTATTCTTCCTCTTTCTGATCTTATTTTGGAGACATTTTTACTAATGAGTTTTCGTTGGCTAAAAGCTATCTTGTGATTTCTTTGTTTTTCTCAGAACAAATCAAAAGCCCAGTTTGAGAAGCCTTACATGGTCAGATGTGTGACACAGAAAACATGTCCAAACCTGCAAAACACTGCTGGACCCCACGGTCCGATAGTATCCAGATGCGCAAACATGTCCTCAAAGGGTTAATACTGCACAGAAAAAGTCTTTATCCTTAAATAATCAAGTGGTATTTATAATCTCTAAGTATGATTTCTACATTTATAAGTTGACTCATGACATGAAAAGGATTTTTCTGTGGGGAGCTGAGGTTCAATGTATTTCACACTGATGTGTGACTGATAAATCATCTTAATGCAAATATGTTAACCATGGTAAAAAAAAATTGTGACTAGTTTATTGCTCTACACACCTCATTAATCTCCTCAACAATGTTGTGTATCCATCTCCAATTTTGGTTGCCATTTATTTTCCTTTTTTAAAATGGAAATCACTTAAAGAAGGGCGGGCAAGGGGATTTTTTGTGCAGAACATGAACTGGTCTGGAATATTTGATTATATTTGTTAAATAAGACAAATGTGCTGAAGTAAACGACTTTTTTTAAAAAAAGTGAATATATAATTTTTGGGTTTGGCTCAGTGGTGGAGAATAACAGTGCTATAGAACACAACATTAGCAAAGTGATTTTAGGTCAGCTTTGTAACAGGTCAGTGCAGCAGCCCCAAAGCACTGTACCATAATTTCTGCTCAGAATATCTCACAGGTAATTTAGTTCTGATTAGGGGGGGGGAAAATGCTTCATTTCTTGGGTTAACTTTAAGTAACATTCCCAAAGGTTAAAGACTAGCAGAATTGGTTCCTAAGGCTTGATGATTCTTTACTGTGTCTTTTGAGAGCTAAAGAAAATTTGCTGCTCTTTGCTGGAACAGGGAGTGAGTTCACTATTACAGTGTCTCTTCACTTCATGGACCAATGCAAAATGTGGCTGAGGGTATGGTAGGTTACGTCTGAAGCAACAACACCTGCAATTTTCAATGCTTTTTTAGAAATGCACAGACAGCCTTGGAAAAATTAGATTGTTTTGTTTTTGAAAATATTACACAAACATTAGAGAGCTCAGTGCATTGCCGAAGTTGAGGAGAAGATTGAACAAATTGAATCCACAGTGGCACAATAGTGGATGACCTCTTTAGTAACAGTTACTAATTCAACACATTTTGTCATTCTTCAAACATAAATTCTTTTTTAAATGTGAAAGCATTTTTTATGTACCTGTATGCTTATTGTATAGAGAGATAGCTACAATTGGTAATTCAATATTTTCCATTTTGTTTGTATTCTGTATTCTACTTGATGCTGCAATCAGGACTTATGTAGTAATTGTGTAGTAATCCACTCAGCATAGTGGGTAGAGAGTGTGCTTCCAAATGCAAAAGAATACTGCCCCCTGTCTGCAGTGATATGCATTTCTCACAATCCAGATCTTCATAACAACTCAGAATGAGGGTAAAGTCATTGGAGACAATTTTGACCTAACCCGCCAACTGGAAACTAATGGAATGGGATGCAACACTGGTTTTAAACCCGCGCAATTTTATTCTCTATTGAAGTCAATGCAGAGTATTATTGGGTGGAGTGTAAAACTGGTGTTCCCATGGGTTTCCTACTCGGCAGGTTAAGTTAAAAGTACCCTCATGGTGTCAGCTTGGTTCAGTTGGTAGCAGTTTTCCCTCTTAGCTAACAGGTCATTAGTTCTGTTTCCAGTCCAGTACTTGAGCATGGTAATTTGGGGTAACTTTTCAATGGGATACTGAGAAACTGCTGCATTATTGTAGGTACCACCTTCCAGATGGAACATTAAACTGAGCCTGTAAGGGAGTAACAGATCTCATGGCGCTATTTGAAGAGGAACACAGAGTTTTCCTGATGTCCTGACCAAAATTCCTCCTCAACTAATATCGTCAGAAATGTATTTTTCGATTTGAAATTTAAAATTCTCCTCCTTGTTTTCAAATCCCTCCATGCCCTCATAGCTTGCTATCTATGTGATTTCCTCCAGTCTCCCTGCAAGATATCTCAACCAATTCTGGTCTCTTGAATATCCCCGGTTTTAATTGTTCCACCATTCATGGCCATGCCTTCAGCAGCCAAGGCCCTAAACTCTGGAATTCCCTCCCTTAATCTTTCCACCACTCTACTTCTCTTTCCTCCTTTAAGACGGTCCTTTAAGCAAACCTCAGATCAAGCTTTTGATCGTTTGCCCTAATATCTCCTTATGTGGCTCGGTGTCAGCTTTTATTTAACAGCACTTGTAGAGCACCTTGAGATGATTTGTTATGTTAATGATGCTATATAAATACAAGTTGTTGGTATTTGTAGGGCCATTGTAGAGAGAATTCCATGCGAAGATTGAGCAAAAGGGATAAAAGGAAAAAAGGCGCTTGGGCATCTGATGCATTGCTCTGGTTGTTTAACCCTAGATAATCAAGACATTAAGCTGATGGTTTAGACAGTCCTATCTATGGAAAGAGTTTAGTGCAGTCTCCAAAAGCATTATGGATAGTAATATTTTGAACGATAAATTTTAGTTTCTTCATTTCTCAGTTTCTGACACAGAGTAGTTTGCACACAAGCTTCTCCTTGAAGGATGGAATGGAATTACTGTCATCTGCTGATTTACTGTTGTCTTTGTGAAGCCCTTCAAGCAACAACATGCAAAAAGAATAGAGTCTGCAAGGAGAAAGCTTCACCCAATGTGCAACTTCATTCTAACTTTGTGACTATTCAAATAAGAAAAACAATAAATTTTACAAAGCAGTGTCTCAGAATTCTGCAACATTGTGGAAAATTCCACAGAGTGGCAGATCTGTCATGAGTCTAGTTTCCTGTGTATAAGAATGAAACACCTGTGGTGCATTAAACACTCAATGTATGAAAGGATGTAGCCTCTGTTGGATGTGCTTTTTAGGAAGTTCAGTTCTGGAAGAGATTGTAGGTTTAAAAAAAAATCTGCTTCTGAGTTATCTTTCCTCACTTGGAAAAGTTGGTGCTGTATTTGGCTCCCTCCCCAACATTCTCCTCACCTGAAGGTACAACAGTTTCGGTTCCAGGCAATGCTGGTTGCCCTTTGGTACCTTACCAAAGTGATTGGCTATTCTTAATATGTGTTCTGAGGCAAGGCTGACAAGTGATTTGTCTTTGGGGTGGGGCCGCAGAGGTCATCACAGCCAAACCTGCATCTGCCCTCACCTGACATCTCTAAATGCACATTCCAGCAGGAGTCACTGCATAGGGATCAGTAACAGGAGCTTTGGCTGTGTTTTTTGTAATGGTTTCAGCCAAGTATACAAATTTTAGTGGCAGATATGGCCAGTGATACAAAAATATTATCAGGTTGGTGACTAATGTTGTCAGACTGTCAAAGCGACATGTAGATTCAACATAAAAAATGTGTTACCAAGACAACAATGTTCCTTTAAAATAATAAAAGGATTATACTTCATATTAAACTGTCTCTTCAAACATGATTTGAGAATCGAGCTTTCAGGATAGAGTATAATGTTTAATAAGTGAATCATCTGGTAAAGTGGGTGTTGATACTCAAATGTCAGAAGTAGTTTAATTACTCTGACATTATTCCGATTTAATTAAAATAAAGTTGAAAATACAATAAAGCCTCATTTCTGCTCACCCTCTATTCTCCCTTTCCTCTCCATCTGTTTTCTATTTTAGTTCATTTTACTTTGTCCCCTTTGTATTTAAAATCTGGTTTGAGTCTGTCTAAACTGTTTGTACATCAGAGCCATGTAACTAAAAAGAAAAGAGAAAGTTTTTCTTTCCTTCAGCCTGAGTGGTATTTGAAGGCAATATGTGAGATGAAAAACCTGTGTGCCAACTGAGTAATGCCCTGCAACATGTTTCACTCAAGTCTTATCTTTTTACAAAACCAGATCTTGACAGCTCCATTGTGAGAGTCTGCAAGTGAGGTGAACTTGATAACTGGCAAGTGTCAAAGTTGTGAGTTACCATCTCCCTTGTGATTGGAGATCTTTATCATATCTGCCTTCCACCCATGATCTTATCTATGCAGTTGAAAATCTTGCATATAAAATGTGCTGCACCTTAACTGTGCCCATAATGCAGAAATATGCTTTTCCAATTGGGTCAAAAAAAACAACTTACTGGTAGAAAAAGGACTTGCATTGATATAGTACCTTTCATGACCTTACATTGTCTCAAAGCACTTTACAGCTAATGAAGTACTATTTTGAAATGTCACTGTTGTAATGAAGGAAAATGTGACAGCCAATTTGCACACAACAAACTCCCAAAAACAGCAGTGAGATACACGACCACAAAACCTGTTTTAGTGACGTTGGTTCAGGGATAAATATTGGCCATCAGGAGATCCACTGCTCCTCTTCAACTAATGCCTTGAGAGCTTTTACATCAACCTAGGAGGACACCTTAGTTTTGCATCTCATCCAGGGATCTACATTCCCCCCGTTCCACACTGAAGTGCCAGCCTAGATTATGTGCTCAGGTCTCTAGCATGGAGTTTGAACCACAGCCTTCTGATTCAGAGGCAAGAGTGCTACCACTGAGCCAGTACTGACACCAGAACCTGTATTGTGTTCTCACCCACTCTCTATATATATCCAAAGGTAAAAAGATAGGATTAACCCTCAACACATTAAAGAGCTCTAAAAATTAAATACAAAATTTACCATACTGGTCTTGGCCTCACCTTCTGCTCTATTTCTGGAGCTTTTATTCTTCTCCTTGCTCCTCTCCATTGCATTAACTTTTGTCATCCTCAGTATAGTTCTTCTGGTCTCCCTGCAAGTGTGACTCTTCATCCCCCATTCCTTTCTGGTCTATTGTCCTTCGATTCACTGTATACATATGCTGTCCTGTGTTGCCAATGCCTGGAATATCCCACTATCTGCACTCCCTGGGAACAACAGCATGGTAGATCAGATAATTCTATTTATTTATGCACATTTAAAATGTAATTTTTAAACTGAAGTTTTCACAACATCACAAGTAAAATTATTTAAAATAGATTTCCTACATTCTCAGACCATATATCTGCATTGGCTACAACCTGCATTTGTAAGTGACTATATTTATAATCAACAAAGATTGCCTATTGACCTTTCCTTGTGTGTTCCCTTTCAGTGTTCCATCTCTCAAGCAAGGTGACTACTGTGGTGCCAGAAAGCTGTCTGCTGATCTTTCTGGGTTTGGGCCTTGGGGGTATTGTCCTTGCAGCTGCCAAGAAACCAGAGTACCAGCTGGACCCAGATACCTTCTTCCTCTTTCTTCTCCCACCCATTGTGCTAGATTCGGGGTATTTCATGCCCAGCAGGCTCTTCTTTGACAACTTTGGTGCAATTCTGATGTACGCAGCAATCGGCACCCTTTGGAATTCATTTACAACTGGAACAGCACTTTGGGGCATCAAGTTAGCTGGCCTCATGGGTAAGTTGTAGTCTAGCATCACTCTAGCTATATTTACCATTACAAATCAATTCACATTGTGGGAGAGATCTGCATTGTCCACAAAAGGCAATGGTGGAGCCTTGAACTCTAGCTGGGCTAATAGTTCCAACAGTTTGTGTTATTCCAGGCCAAGCTGTTGGGATCTTTTCTCTCATCAGCTTTATGAGGTTGAGTCCATCATTTTGCCTGTTTATTATCTAGTTGTGCAGTATACAAAATGAATTTATACATGTTCCTTTACTTCAGTAATTGTCAAATCCTATCGATTTGAGCATGCAGTTCAGGGCCAGTGATAACATCTGTATCTGATGATGTGTCAGTCAGACAGGTTTGAGCCAGAGCACTGAAGGAAGATCTCTATTAGCAGCTGCTGAGCTGTGCTGCAGTTAATAATGCTAGTTAGTTTCATTCAGTTGTTGATAATAAAGGGTCCTCAAACAGGTTGCAAAGAGAATTTGACACATTGCCTTTTGGCAATCCTTTGCCTCATTTTGTGGTACATAAAGAATTTGAGGTATGATTCCGTGCTTCTACATTCCATGGGGTTAGTTTTAACCCTCAGTGATGATGTGAAACAGGCAATATTGTCTTTAGACACCTTGCCCCATTTTCCTTTTCATTGACTTCAGCATTTTACACCATCATCGAAGGTGAAAATGACCCCAACAGGGAAGCTGCATGCAAAGGGACATGGGTCAGAGATAGAGCTATAGCCTTTTAGCCCTGCTTCTCCCACTATATTAGGAAGTCATGATGAACCTTTATAAAACCTTGCGCTTCCTGATATATATTAATGACCGAGACCCTCGGCCTACAGGGCACAATTTCAAAATTTGCAGATGATACGAAACTTGGAAGCATTGTGAACTATGGAGGATCGTGTAGAACTTCAAAAGGACATAGACAAGTTGGCAAAATGGGCGGACAAGCGGCAGATGAAGTTCAATGCGGAGAAATGTGAAGTGATTCATTTTGGTAGGAGGACCGCAGAGAGACAATATAATATAAAGGGTACAACACTAAAGGGGGTGCAAGAGCAGGGGGATCGGGGATATATGTGCATAAGTCATTGAAGGTGACAGGACAGGTTGAGAGAGCAGTTAATAAAACACACAGTATCCTAGACTTTATTAATAGGGGCATAGCATACAAGACCAAGAAGGTTATGTTGAACTTGTATAAGACACTAGTTCGGCCTCAGCTGAAGTATTGTGTCCCGTTCTGGGCACCGCACCTTAGGAAAGATGTGAAGGCATTGGAAAGAGTACAGAAAAGATTTACGAGAATGGTTCAGGGATGAGGAGCTTCAGTTATGAAGATACATTGGAGAAGTTGGGATTGTTTTCCTTGGAGAAGAGAAGACTGAGAGGAGATTTGTTAGAGTTATTCAAAATCATGAGTGGTCTGGACAGAATAGATAGAGAGAAACTGTTCCCACTCATGAAAGGGTCGAGAACGAGAGGGCACAGATTTAAAGTAATTGGCAAAAGAAGCGAAAGCAACATGAGGAAAAACTTCTTCATGCAGCTAGTGGTTAGGATCTGGAATGTACTGTCTGAGAGTGTGGTGCAGGCAGGTTCAATCATGGCTTTCAAAAGGGAATTGGGTTAAGTGCCTGAAGGGACAAAAAATTTACAGGGTTATGGAGAAAGCCTGAGGGAGTGGGGGAGTAGCCAAATTGCTCTTGCAGAGAGGTAGCATGGGCTCAATGGACCAAATAGCCTCCTTCTGTGCTATAAGCATTCTATGATGCTTTGTTCCCAGTGAACACAGCCCACTGACTGTGACTGCGGGATTGCAGAACCACCCTTTATATTGCAGACTCCTCCCTCCTCTTCTTCAACCTCTTTCTGTAAGCCTGTTGCCAGTTTCTGTATGAAATCACCAAATGGACCTCAAATGTAGCAGTTGGTAAAGTAACAAAAAATGATTTCAAAACAGTCAGAGAATGAAACCGGGCAACATTTTAGAATGTTGTTTATTGACATAACTGCTGGCCGATTCAATTTAATTCCATTTTGTCTTCAATCCAAACTGCACGTTTGTTGATTGCAAGCACTGAACTCCTTTCCTACAGCAGCAAGTGCTAGGATTGAATTATGCTAAATGGAGAGATGACTGTGATCTAATACGTGTAGATAATAATATGACCCAATCATACAATATTCAGGCTAAGTACCTTTTGTATAATCTATTCTGTCAAAGGAGTATTTTACCCTTGAAAAACAAATAAAACTATTACTTAAAGATATTTCTTTAAAACCCTTTCTATTTCTAATGCACAGTTTAAATGATTGCCTCCTCACCTGCATTGCTCGCACTGATGTTGGTGCTGTAATGACATCAAGGGATATGGGGATAGCATGGGAAAGTGGCATTGATCTAATTGAATGGTGGAGCAAGTTCGATGGGCTGATTGGTCTATTCCTGTTCCTTTGTTCCTAATCAGAGTCAGGTACTATGACTAATGGGGAATCATGTTTGGTACAATTCACTGCAATAGAAGCCGGGCCGTGCTGCAGAGGCAATGGGAATAGACAGGTGCAGCACTTCTTCCCTACTTTGAATTACAGCCAAGCCAAAACTGTAGATCTGGCTATGATTGAAGAATAGCTGTATGAAGCTCGTTTTTGTTGGATTTAAATGTAACACTGTACAATATTTGAGACGATAATGCTCAATAAGTTATTCCCTACCTACAAGGCAACTGTTACATTTCATTGTGTCAGCCATGGCTCAGTTGGTAGCACTCTCGCATCTGAGTCAGAAAGTTATAAATTCCAGTCCCGCTCCAGGACTTAAGCACACAAATCTAGGTTGACATTCCAGTGTAGTACCAAGGGAGTGCTGCATTGTCAGAGGTGCTGTCCTTTGGATGTTAAACTGAGACCCTGTCTGCCCTCTAAAGTGCCTGTAAGTGATCCAGTGGCAGTATTTTGGGGGAAAAAAGCAAGGGAGTTATTCCCGTAATAAAAACAGAAAATGCTGGAAATATTCCGCAGGGATGGAGAAAGAAACAAGTTAGCGTATCAGGTCGTTGACCTCTTGTCAGAGCTGCTGAAGAGCAGGGGAATTATCCCCGGTATCCTGGCCAATATTTATACCTCAATCAACATCATAAAAAACAGACGATCTGATTATCACACTGCATTTGTGGGAGCTTGCTGTGCACAAATTGGCTGCCACATTTCCCACATCACAACAGTGCCTACACTTTAAAAGTGCTTCGGGATATCCTGAGGTTGTGCAAGGTGCTATATGAATACAGGTCTTTCTTTTTTAAAATTCATTGCTAAATACTAAAAACAGAATGCTGTATAATAAAGACCAATTAGTAGAGAAAATATCTTGTACTTAAGGTTGCGAGTTCCTGTTGCACGAATTCCGGGGGGATTTCATCACATGACCTTCCGCCTCCAACTGCCACGCTGCCACCATTGGTCAGCTGGCGAGTCTTTCCTCACAACATGCCTCCTTCTCATGCCAATTGGAAAGCAAGCAGTCTCCATGTTACCCAGTTGGATGATTGGCCGTCAAACAGTCTTAGAAGCCATCTCCAGTTTTATTTTCATGCCCCTATTGTGTTTCTCCCAGGTTTCTTGCAACAATGTCCAGGAGAATAACCTCTAATTTTTGGAGACTGCAAGACAATATCAGTGGGTTGGCAACCCTACTTGTATTCACTCAGGATTCTTACTCTATTTGAATGATAAGATACTGTAGAATATCTTGCAAAGCACCATCACTTATTGTATAAGTAACTTTCCTAATATCTTGCTCTATTTTTGCAGATCCTAAAGTAGAAGCAGGTTTACTTGATTTCCTGCTTTTTGGCAGTCTGATATCGGCCGTGGACCCAGTGGCAGTAATAGCTGTGTTTGAGGAAGTCCATGTTAATGAAACTCTGTTCATCATTGTGTTTGGAGAGTCGCTCCTTAATGATGCCGTAACTGTTGTAAGTAAATACTTATTTTGTATTTACACATTGCACTCTGTAATCTATAGAAACTCACTCCATTGTAGTGTTACTCTACCCTTCAAATAGCTTCTGGATTCACCCCCCCTCCACAGCTGTTTTCAAACCTGGACATCAGTTTGCCAATGCTTCAGGCTGACTCCACCTTACTTGAATCAACTTTATCCCACCACAGGACCTCTAACTTTAACTCTGGACTCCTCTGTGTTGATTGTTTAATACCAGGATATATCTATCCTAACCTTGCTATATAACCAGTGCTATGTAACCTGATTTTCCCTATGCCCATTTGCCTGTGCGTTTTCGCTGCTGCTGCAGACCTGAGCCTATCACTTCTATTTCCCCTTTTTTTTCTTTTCTCTTTTCCCCACCTTGGGCCTTCTCTCCCATCTCCACAACTCCTTTCATTTCTCCCCTTTTGGGTGCTGTTCCCTCCCAAATCCCTACCCCAACCCTTCAGTATTCCTCGACCTTCCTACTCCTCTGCCGTCATCCCAAACTTCCCAACGTGTCTCTCTTGGCATTCTCTGAAGGGCCCATCGAGGCATTTGTCACTGCCTCCTTACAAGCAGCAACTGCAACTGCCCCATCCTACTTTCTCAACGACCTTCCCCCTGCATACACCCTGGAGGATAATCTTTGTCAAACTTCTTCCCATCCTATTCTCCCCTCCCAGTACTCACCATGTGGACTCTGCCTGTGGATCAGCCCTCACCACCACTCTCCACATCCCCTCCAGAATGTCCGTTCACTTGTGAACAAGGCCCTTGCCATCCATGAGCTCGTTGTGCTTGATAGCATCGACATCATAGCCTTGAAAGAAACCTGGGTGATGGGTAATGACACCTTTTCCCTAAATGAAGCCTGGTTATATCTTTCACCACACACCCCGCCTAAATTGCCACAGTAGCAATGTGGTTCTCATCACCAAATCACACCTTAGTTTTTCCCCCGACTTCTCTGGCATCTTCTCCTTTCAGCATCTCACCTTGTTCCACTCCTCTTGCCTCTCATTTAAAATCCTCGTTCTCTACTGCCCACCCACAGACCATACCAGGTCTTTCACTGAGATAGCTTCACTGCTTCCTCCCTCAACCTCTGCACCAAACGACTTCTCATCCTTGGTGATTTCAACTTCCATCTCAACTCATCATGCTCTCTCTCTCTTCTGACCCTCCTTTAATCGCTGCTTCCAAATTATTTCCCTTATCCATATTCACAGCCATCACCTCGAACTTGCCATGGTGAAAATCACAGATCAGCCCATCTCTGATCACTTCCTTGTATTGCTCTCCACCCACATACTCTTTCCCCCCTTCCCCACTTACTTTAATGTCCGCCCCTGAAATAAAAACTGCCCCCCTTGTCACTTACAAATGCATTTTTAAGTTCCCAACTGTCCAGCCTTTCACCATCCATTCAGCACGATATTTCTGCAGCTACCAATCTGCTCAATCACATCTTCACTTCCACCTTTGATGTCTTTTCCCCATTAAAGCCATTATTTTCTCTCACCCTGGTCACTGCCCCGGTAAGGTCCTCATCAAACAGACGCAATCTTGATCATTTATGGTGGATCACCAATTTAGCCATTCGCTGCCCGATCTGGCTGGACCACATAAAACACTGTTATGCCCTGCACATGTCTGCCAAAACTGCTCACTATTCCAGGATCTTCCTGAAATGCAAGGATAACCCCTGGCTTCTCTTGGCTATAAATCATCTTTTTAGACCACTCTTCTCTGTCATCTCCATCCTCTGCTCCCACAAGAAGTGCAAGGAGCTCATGCTCTTCTTTGTCACTAAGATTGAGACCATACTATCAGCTGCCTCTGCTGCTTCCCTCCCTTCCACTCGACCACCAGGCCGAACTTGCCCTAAGGTTCCCCCCATCCTAGTTCTGAACTTGATCTTTCTCTAGTTTCTCTCCAATCTCACTCGTGCCCTCTCCATGCTAATCTTATCCATGAAACCCACCTCCTTCCCCCTATTCCCACCAAATTACTGACCAGCAAACTTCCCTTTCTGGCCCCTATGTTAGCTGATGTTATTTATGGTTCCCCTCCCCTTCAAATCTGCCATCGCCATCCCCACCTCCTCAAAAAACCCACCCTCGAACTCTTTGTCTGTGCTAACTACCGCCCCATCTCCAACCTCCCTTTCCTCTCCAAAGTGCTTGAGCGTGTTGTCACCTCCCAAATCCGTACCAATCTTCGCTGGAACTCCATGGGCAGGATTGTCCATTTTGGGTCAGGACCACAATGCTGGGGCCCCGTACACGTCCTGACCCCACACTGTGTCAGGAGCAGTAACCCGACATAGATTTTTGCAGAATTGGCCAAATAATAGCTAAAGGATGCACTTACTGTCCAATGAAGGGCGGTGGGCAGGCTCCTGAGGCTGGAGGGCCAATAGGAGGCCCTCCAGCAATAACACATTGGCAGCCTGATCGACCGTGATTTGGAGGTGCATGATGGTGGGGGTAGGGTGTCCCTAGTGGGACAAAATGTGGCCCCATTCCGCCCCCTCCACCCATCCCTGGGCCACGTTTCGGCCACTATATGGGATCCGGCACAGTGGCACAGTGGTTAGCACCGCAGCCTCACAGCTCCAGTGACCCGGGTTCGGTTCTGGGTACTGCCTGTGTGGAGTTTACAAGTTCTCCTTGTGACCGTGTGGGTTTTCGCCGGGTGCTCTGGTTTCCTCCCACAGCCAAAGACTTACAGTTGATAGGTAAATTGGCCATTGTAAATTGCCCCTAGTTTAGGTAGGTGGTAGGGAATATGGGTTTACTGTAGGGTTAGTATAAATGGGAGGTTGCTGGTCGGCACAGACTCGGTGGGCCGAAGGGCCTGTTTCAGTGCTGTATTTCTAAATAAATAAATAAACTGGAAAATTCCAGTCAGCAAGGGATTACCCCTCAATTACAGATCGCCATTCAGCCCTGATCTGGCCTTCCCAAAAGTAGCTCAGGGGTGGGATGGTGCTGGCAAACTGGCACACCAGCTGGCAAAATTGTGTGCCCGCCTGCCTCAGTTCCCGCCCCTATTTACCTCCGAAAATCCTGCCACATGTTTCATTCCCTCCAGTCAGGTTTCTGCCCCAGTACTGAGGCATCCAGTACTGGATGAGCATAAATTATCTCCAACTAAATATTGGGAAGATGGAAGCCATTGTCTTCAGTAACTACCACAAACTCCATTCCCTAGCCACCAACTCCATCCCACTCCCTGACAACTTTCTGAAGCTGAGCCAGACCATTTGCAACCTCAGTGTGGTATTTGATCCCAAGGGGAGCTTCCAACCACATATCCAGTCCATCACCAAGACCACATAGTTCCACCTCCTGAACATCGCCCGACTCTAACCCAACCTCAGCTCATTTTCTACTGAAACCCTTGTCCATACATTTGTTACCTCTGGACTTGACAATTCCAATTTCAAGTCTCACCTAGGTCTCACCCCTCCCTATCTCTGTAACCTCCGATAATCCTCCAAGATCTCTGAACTCCTCCATGTCTGGCTTCTTTCATATTCCCGATTTTAACTGCTCCACCATTAGCAGCCGTGCCTTCAGCTGCCTCGGCCCTAAGCTCTGGAATTCTCTCCATAAACCTCTCTGCCTTTCTTTCTGCCTTTAAGACGCTCCTTAGAACCGACCTATTTTGTTTGACAATGCTCCTGTGAGGCGCTTTGGGACATTTTACTATGTTAAAGGTGCTATATCAATGCAAAGTTTTGTTGTTACTACTTTAACATGCACCCAAAGCAACCATGGGTATAATGATGGCTACTTGCAAGCTACATTGCAATTAGGTTGGCTGAGTTGGTAGCACTTCTACCTCTGAATCCGAAGGTTGAGTTCAAACCCCACTGTAGACTTAAACTCATAATTTGTGCTGATACTTTAGTGTAGTACTGAAGGAGTGTTGCATTTTTAGAGGTGCTGTTTTTCAGATGATATGTTAAATTGAGACAATGTCTGTCGAATCAGGTGGATGTAAAAGTTCCTATGGTTCTATTTGGAGAAGATCAAGAAATTGTTCCAGGTCCAGAATCCTCCCTCAATAAAAAAACACACCACCAAAGTGGATTATCAGATCATTTATTCAATTGATTGTTTGTTGTTGTTGGACCTTGTGTGCAGATTAGCTGCAAGATTTGCCAACAGAACAGTAGTGATTATATTTCAAAGGTAATTTATTGCAAAGTGCTTTAGGATACTTTATAGATGTAATAAGTGTAATATAAATGCAAGTTTGTTTTTTTCTAATTGAACTGAGGACATTTTATGTACTTTTTCAATATAATACAGAAGTGGAAGGAACATTCCAGAAATCTGGAACCTTCACGGACAGCAAATACAGTTGTTGTATTAACAATAAACATGTATCCTGTTCAACCGAGAACCCCAAATATTTAGAACCAAGGCTGATAAGAGTGAAGAGAAGATGAGGTAAGTTTAGAACTCATGCTTAGATGTTCAATAATTGAAGATTTTCATGGCTCCATTGAAGGGTGAGATATTTGGAGCAAAAAGCAAAGTACTTCAGATGCTGAAAATCAGAATTAAGAACAGATAATGCTGGAAGCACTCAGCTGATCAGGCAGCATGTGTGGACAAGGGAAGATAAGGTAGCATTGCACTGACCCTTCCTCATCTTCCAGCCAGCTTCTGGTCTATTGTTGTCCCTCTCACCCCAACCCTGGAATCCTCCCTACCAGCCGGCCAGCTGTGGACAGTAGCTGGCAGCGAGTGCCCACACATCATAGGTAAAATTTAAATGAAGCCCAAAGCTGAGAACAGTTCAGGCCTCCCCGACCAGGGCCTTGGACCCCTGCCGTAGACAGACCATCGATGCCATGCCTGTATTCGGCCTGCTTTGAAAATTTAATAAATCATCCTAGTTTTCCAGTTGATAACCCGACTAATAATTCAATTTAAGTTGTGCTGGTGCTTTAGGCACTAAATGGTGTGTTCTACCGCAGCCTGGATGGGTGCAGCTCCAACAACACTCAAGAAGCTTGCCACCATCCAGGACAAAGCAGCCCACTTGATTGGCACCCCATCCACAAACATTCACTCCCTCCACCACTGATGCACAGTGGCAGCAGTGTGTACCATCTACAAGATACACTGCAGCAATGCACCAAGGCTCCTTCGACAGCACCTTCCAAACCCGCGACCTCTACCAACTAGAAGGACAAGGGCAGCAAATGCATGGGAACAGCACCACCTGCAAGTTCCCCTCCAAGTCACACACCATCCTGACTTGGAACTATATTGCGGTTCCTTCAGTATCGCTGGGTCAAAATCCTGGAACTCCCTTCCTAACAGCACTGTGGGTGTACCTACCCCACATGGACTGCAGCGGTTCAAGAAGGCAGCTCACCACCACCTTCTCAAGGGCAATTAGGGATGGGCAATAAATGCTGGCCTGGCCAGCCTACGTCCCATGAATGAATAAAAAAAAAGCTCGTCATTTAGACATGCTGGACAATTGGCCGAGACTGATTTGCCAGAAACCACTTGCAAGAAATGTAAACAACTGTGGCCAATGCTGCTCACTACCTCTGGGCACCATTCTTTCCAGTCATGCTTTGCTGACTTATCAGTCGCTTGTTGTTGCAGTTTACCAGGACTGTACCTTAAACCCTGTTAAAATAGTTGCTTACTCTAAAGAGGAAGGAAAATATAGGGGTAAAATATGTTCAAAATATTCCATCATAGAAGGTTGGCCTGACAAGGTAAAAGAGGTGCCAGAAACCCTCCAGTGTTTTTGACCTTATAGAGATGAACTCGGTATCTCGAGATCCGTAACCTTCGGGGGAAAACAACCGAATGTGCCCAAAGCTCTCCGAAAGGACATCTTCTCATAATTTCACCAAGGCCATATGGGCATAGAGTGAACAAGACGACTGGCACGAGACACAGTATATTGGCCAGGGATCAATAATGACATTGAAAGGTTAGTGAGGATGTGTGAGGCATGCCAGAGCCACCAGCCACAACAATGCAAAGAACATCTACACCCTCACGAGATTTCATCAGTCCCTTGGTCCAAAATCGCCACTGATCTATTTTCCATTAATGGAGACAACTTTATCTTAGTCACTGACTATTTCTCCAAATTTCCAGTTGTCAGACAGGTAAAAGACACTTCAAGCGCAGTTGTCACAGACGCATTGAGTGTCATGTTCAGTCTATTCTGTGCACCTGATGAAATAATTTCTGACAATGGGCCACAGTATAGGGGCAAATTTATGTTGCATCAGACAACATAAAGAATTCATTGCATTCCCCATCAGTCTGTCCTAAAAAAATTAAGTAAAATATTACCTGTTCAGAAATGTCATTTTCTGACCAGATACAGACCCACCATTTTGCATTTCTGCCTCCTCCTTTGCTGCCTCACTGAGGACAGTTACAGGGAGGGACAGGAGTCCCAGAGTAGCAGTATTCATTTCAACAAGGATAGGTCACTGGGAACTGCATCAGAGCCTCCCAAACTAAAGGCAAAATGCTGCGGATGCTGGAAACCTGAAATATAAATATAAAATGCTGGAAATATTCACCTGTGGAGAGTGAAACAAAGTTAATATTTCAGGTCTGTGACCTTTTGTCAGAACTGGAAAATGTTACAGATGTAACAGGTTTTAAGCAAGTTCAGAGCTAAGGAAAGGTTGCGGGGTGGTGGGGGGCGGGGAGGGGTGGGTGTGGGTGGGGGCATAGACAGAAGAACAAAAGGAAAGATCCACAGCAGGAGTGATTAAATGGCAAAAAGAGCCACCCAACCTTAGGAAGCCCTCCATGGCAGTGTAGACAGCTTCACAAGGTGAGGTGCTATCCCAGGGCTGGATGACACCACAATCACTAACTAGGCCAGTCTGAAATGCCAAACCCCATTGAAATGACTGCAACCACTCACACTCCTCCCTCAGACTGAAGGCAATAGAAACACTGAGGTAGGGAGGAGGATACCTAAAATCTCTTAAGACCAGAAAATGAGGCATATATTTCTGGACCAGTATTGGATATCTTCTTAATTATATATTGCTTATATCAGTTTTGAATGAGCTATTCCAGTATAGGAGGTTTTGAGATACTGTATAACTAATACCTGTAATTAATATGACCATGGGACTTTTAAAACATTAAGTTGCTAGAATGTTTTTGTTACACTCTGACTAATATAGAAACGCATGCTGACTAGATTGTTGAGACTTTTTCAGGGAAAGCTCTTTAAAGCACACAAAAAAATAGTAAACTTGCTTCATTTTACAGTTGCTGATACATTTCAGTTTAATCTGAACCTTGTCGAACTTTATCACAATAGGATTTCACTAGATGAATGCGGCAGAATATCTGTTTCATGAAGATGAGAAAGCAGAACGTATTTAATTACTGGCTTTGAATCTGACCTTAAACTGGCTGAACAATTAACATAGATATTGCAAGCTTGAGGCAAACTGTATCCTATGCCTCAACTGTATTTGTACGTTTTTAACTCTTTAGAGATGTGTTTACTGAGACTCTCCTGGCCAAAATCCCACCTTACAACCTTCATAATCTTAGCCGGAACGCTCCTGCCCACATCTTTACTTGCACCAAGTCCCATTCACCCATCATCCTGTTGTTTACTGACTGGCACAGTGGCGCAGTGGTTAGCACCGCAGCCTCACAGCTCCAACGACCCGGGTTCGATTCTGGGTACTGCCTGTGCGGAGTTTGTAAGTTCTCCCTGTGTCTGTGTGGGTTTTCGCTGGGTGCTCTGGTTTCCTCCCACAGCCAAAGACTTACAGGTTGATAGGTAAATTGGCCATTGTAAATTGCCCCTAGTGTAGGTAGGTGGTAGGGAATATGGGATTACTGTAGGGTTAGTATAAATGGGTGGTTGTTGGTCGGCACAGACTCGGTGGGCTGAAGGGCCTGTTTCAGTGCTGTATCTATAAATAAATACATTGGCACTAGTTACAGCAATGCCTCAATTTAAAAATTATCATTCTTGTTTTCAAATTCCTCCAAGGCCTTGCTCCTCCCTACCACTGTAACCTTCTCCAGCCCGATTAAACTCTGTGCTCCTTCAATTCTGGCCTCCTGCACATCACTGATTTTTATCACTCCGCCATTGGCGGCTGTGCTCAGCTCTGGAATTCCCTCCCTAAACCTCTCGGCCTCTTTTTCCTTCTTTAAGATGCTCCTTAAAATCTCCCTCTTTCATCACGTTTCTGGACACCTGTCTTAAAGTCTCCTCAGTGTGAATTTTTGTCGCATTACTCTCCTGTGAAGTGCTTTCATGTAAAACATCCAGTTTTCCTATCCCATCTGTTTGCCTATTTGCACAAATGGTCTAAATCCGTATGCAAATCCTTAGCTGCATCCTTTATTATTGCTTTTACTATGATACTGTTATTCAAAAATTTGACTATCAGTTGGTTTCAGAATTTCCTTCATGGCCTCATCCCTCTGGAATTCTCCATTCTGCTGACTCTGGCCTCTTGCAAATATCTCCTTCCCTTCACAGCCATTTGCAGGAGTGCCTTCAGCTACTTAAACCCCAGTCTCCGAGATTCTCTCTAAACTCCTCTGACTCTCCACCTCTCCTAGTTTAAGACCCTCCTTAAAACCCAAATCGTTGACTAAACCAGGGGTCTGAAACCTTAATGACAAGAAGAGCCATTTCTTAAATTTATCAAAAACACAATATTTTAAGAGGCGCAATGCTGTTACTCAATAATAATGAAAAACAAGAGAGATACATTTGTGGATTTCTATGCCGCATCATTTCACTGATGCTCATAAACGTACATCTATTAATATCAATAAAGGAAGACATTTGATTATCAGCAACGTTTTTAAGGTTTTGACAAATGTTGCTAATTAAATGATGGGCCGGGATTTAACAAGGAGATGGTGGCCCTGCCCACCAGCTAGAAATTCAGGGACGAACCCACCTCCGCCAGCCCTGGAATCCACAATACTATTTTGAGTGTCGGTTGTGGCTTCCGCCCCTCTGAGGCAGGATGCCCCTCCTCCACGAGTTGCTGGCCAATCAGAGAGCTGGCAGCTCTTCAGCCCCAGCAGCATCACCGGGAGCAGTGTCCACTGCTGGTACTGCAGCAGGCCCTGGACCCAGCCAGCAATGGAGGCCGGAGAATGGGGTCGGGGCTCGCCAAGGCCAATCAGCCAGAACCTGGCGAAGGAGAGGGAGGTCAATTGCCAGGGTGAGGTGGGGGTCTTCAGTGAGGGTAGCCTGAGCTGCTAATAAGGCCCTCTGTGGGGCACAGGGTGCCTGATCAGGAGGGACCCTCCTCCCAAGCCACCAAACCACAAGGAGGTTGCCAATTTTTACTGGGCGGCCTCCCCATGTGGCGAAGTGCCCATTCGCTGCTGATAAACTGCCAGAGGTGGCAGGAAGAGGCCCTGAAGTGACCAATAATTGGCCATTTAAGGATTTCAATTGGTTTAAGGGCCTGCCTCCTCCCGCCGCTGCTAACATATCAGCGGAAGCTGATAGGCCAGGGGCACGGTACAGTACCACCCACTCCCCCCCCCACCCTCACCCCTCCATCATCCCACTCAATTTTATGTCCCCCCCCCCCACCCCCACCCCGCCGCCCAGCCTGCTCCCGGGGGGGCATATAATTCTGGCCATGCTTTCTCACAAGTACAATGTTAATAAAAGTTTAAAACATCGAAACAGGGGCGAGGGTGGCGTGGTGGTAATGCCACTGAACTAAGAATCCAGAGGCCCAGGCCAATGCCTTGGGGACATGGATTCAAATCCCACCATAGCGGCTGATGGGATTTAATTTCAGTGAATTAATAAAAATCTGGAATTGAAAGCTAGTTTCAATAATGGTGCCATGAAACTATCATCGATTGTTGTAAAAACACATCTGGTTCACTAATGTCCTTCAGGGAAGGAAATCTGCTGTCCTTACCTGGTCTGGCCTACATGTTACTCCAGACCCACAGCAATGTGATTGACTCTTAAATGCCCTCTGAAATGGCCTAGTAAGCCATTCAGTTTCAAGGCAATTAGGGATGCTCAACAAATACTGGCCTTGCCAGCAACACTCACTTCCCATGAAAGAATAAGAAAAAACAAGCCATCAAGATCGGCGCAGGCTTGGAGGGCCGAATGGCCTGTTCCTGTGCTGTACTGTTCTTTGTTCTTGTAATTAACATCAAGTCCTTCATTAAATGAAAAAAAACTCTGATTTAAATGTAATTTCTGATGCTAGATTTCTTTGGAGAGTCATTCGATATCTGGACAGTATACCGTTATTTTCATTTTCAAGCAGAACTGTAAACTTTCATCATTCAATTGATTTCTCAACTTTATATGAAATTTATATGAAAACACTTGCTCACACAGGTAAGTAGATCCGAAGATGGACAGTATGCCAAATGCATATCTCTTCAAGTTACAGTAAGTGTCTGGCAACCAATTCCAAGCTTCAAATGGAATTTGATCTTGTCTTTTAACATCATGCATTTCAGCCCATCTGTGTTGAAGTGCCAAGGTAGATCTCACCCTTTCTAGATCTTCAAGTTGGGTTACCAGGCTTCTGAATTTAGAAGCCCACATATCTTTGCCCTGCAAATCTACCAGGTCAAATTCTAATTGTGCTTGGCTCGCTCCTGAAAAGTTGAGTGCCGAGGTGTCAGCTTCAAGAGTTTAGAACACAAATTGTAAAGTTGCCCGTTCTTTTCTAAATTCCAGAAAGCACCCTGCAAAAGCTTCTTGCATTTTCAGAATCACATCTTTTAGCTTTTCCTTGGTAAGTATACTGTTTACCTTTTCTTTGAATTGTTTCACTGATGGGAAATGAGCAAAGGAATCTCTCTCGATGTCTCTTGCAAAGAGTGCTAACTTGCTCTCGAATGAAAATACTTCTTCCAAAAGCGAGAGAGCCGTGTTTCCCTTTCCCTGTAGCTTTCTGTTGAGGTTGTTTAAATGTGCTGTGATGTCTGTCATGAAGTCAAATTTCAGCACTCACTGTGGATCTGTTAACTCTGCCCTTTTCTCGCATGAACACCTTCACTTCTTCCAAACAGGTTGAAAAACACACAAGACTCTTCCCCTGGAAAGTCAGCATAAGAAGATCCATATATTGACAGTTGATCTCTTTAAAAAGTTCACAAAACTGCCGATGGTTTAATCCTTTCGCCATTATTTTGTGAACTATCTTTACAACCAGATACATCACTTCCATGAACTAAAAGGAAACATTTGGCTGCTTCTTGGTGAATTATGCAATGAAATGATATATCGTGATCCAGCATTTTCTCAACAGAGCAACAAAACCCTTGTTTGTCCCTCTCATACTCGGTGCCCCATCGGTAACGACTGAGATTATATTGTTGGTATGTATTCCTTTTATCTTTAGGCAATCAATAATAGCTGAGAAAGTACCTTCTCTGTTCCTTTATCTTTTAAGGGGCACCAGGTCAATGAGCTCTTCTTGGGGTCCTTTGGAATTCACATAACTGCAGAGAAGAGCAATCTGTGCAATATTATCAACATCACACGATTCATCACAAGTTATAGAGAAGCCTGGAGCTGAACTTATATCCTCAATCTGCTGGCTGGTGATATCAGTGGCCATTTTCATTGTTTTGACCTTCACGGTCTTCACAGATAAAGGCATGTCTTTAATTTTTTGAATAATTTTGTTTTTGTTTTTGTTTTTAATATCACGGTAAAGCTGCTCTGACAGTCTTTTACATATTCACCAACTGTGAATGGCTTTCCTCGTTTTGCAATCTCTTGAGCTGCCACAAAACTAGCAGTAGTTGAGCTACCTGGCGAACGTATTCCTAGATTTCTCGGCCTTGTTCTTCAACTCCTTCACCACTTTCTTTCGGGCGTCTCCAGCTGGATAATTTTCGGCTAAAGCACTATGCTTTTTAGTGAAATGCCTCTCAAGATTTGATCTCTTGTTGGCACATTTCTCATTGCAAGTGAGACACACAGGTAGGCCAGTCGAATTTGGGATGAATGCTAATGAATCAGTCCATTCATCTTGAAATTTTCAATTTTCCTCTTCAATTCTTCTCTTCTTTACAGCCATTTCCAATGCAGCCTCAAAACAAGAGCCAGAGTAAGTTTGTTCCTTCAGTGATTTACCTGCCTGCCTGCTGCAGCGTACATGCTGACCAACACAGCCTCAACACCAGGGCCAGAGTGAGTGTGCTCTTTTATTGATTAATGTGCCTGCCTGCACGTGCTTGCCAGCACAGCATCAAGACCATCAAGAGCATTTAGGTCCTTTAGAAAGAAAGACTTGCTTTTATATAGTGCTTTTCACAACCTCAGGATGTCCCAAAGCACTTTACACTCAATGAAGTACTTTTCAAGTATGGTCACAGTTATAATGTAGGGAATGCAGCAGCCAATTTGTGCACAGCAAGCTCCCGCAAACAGCAATGTGATAGTGACTTGATTATCTGTTTCTTGCGATATTTATTGAAAGACAAATATTGGCCCAGACACCGAGGATAACTTCCCTGCTCTTCGTCAAAATAGTGCCATGGGATATTTTACATCCACCTGAGAGAGTAGACAGCCCTCAGTTTAACATCTCATCCAAAAAACAGGACCTCCAACAGTGCAACGCTCACTCAGTATTGTAGTGGAGTGTTAGCCTTGATCTCTGTACTCACCTGAACTCATAATTTTCTAACTCAAAGGTAAGAGTACTATCAACTGAACAACAGTTATTCCTTCAGCCTGCCTTGTATCAAATTAACCTTGTATCAAATATGGAGACAGTTCTTAATCTCCTGATTAGCGATCTTTTATATTACAGCCTGTAATTTATATCTACCTCCTTCACTGATCCCCTACAGATAACTACACTAGTGGCAAACATAGTTAAGTCTTTTCGACTCACCACACTTTAGCCCCGCCTTTATGGTTGCCCGCCAGCTCTGGCAATCGCTGGCAACTGACTCCCACGACTTGTGATCAACGTCACAGGACTTCATGTCGCGTTTGCAGACGTCTTTAAAGCGGAGCCATGGACGGCCGGTGGGTCTGATACCAGTGGCGAGCTCGCTGTACAATGTGTCTTTGGGGATCCTGCCATCTTCCATGCGGCTCACATGGCCAAGCCATCTCAAGCGCCGCTGACTCAGTAGGGTGTATAAGCTGGGGATGTTGGCCGCCTCGAGGACTTATGTGTTGGAGATACGGTCCTGCCACCTGATGCCAAGGATTCTCCGGAGGCAGCGAAGATGGAATGAATTGAGAGGTTGCTCTTGGCTGACATACGTTGTCCAGGCCTCGCTGCCATAGAGCAAGGTGCTGAGGACACAGGTTTGATATACTCGGACTTTTGTGTTCCGTGTCAGTGCGCCATTTTCCCACACTCTCTTGGCCAGTCTGGACATAGCAGTGGAAGCCTTTCCCATGCGCTTGTTGATTTCTGCATCGACAGACAGGTTACTGGTGATAGTTGAGCCTAGGTAGGTGAACTCTTGGACCACTTCCAGAGCGTGGTCGCCGATATCGATGGATGGAGCATTTCTGACATCCTGTCCCATGATGTTTTTTTTTCTTGAGGCTGATGGTTAGGCCAAATTCGTTGCAGGCAGCCGCAAACCTGTCGATGAGACTCTGCAGACACTCTTCTGTGTGAGATGTTAAAGCAGCATCGTCAGCCAAGAGAAGTTCCCTGATGAGGGCTTTCCGTACTTTGGTCTTCGCTCTAAGACGGGCAAGGTTGAACAACCTGCTCCCTGATCTTGTGTGGAGGAAAATTCCTTCTTCTGAAGACTTGAACGCATGTGAGGAGCAGCAGGGAGAAGAAAATCCCAAACAGTGTGGGTGCGAGAACACAGCCCTGTTTCACGCCACTCAGGATAGGAAAGGGGTCTGATGAGGTGCCGCTATGTTGAATTGTGCCTTTCATATTGTCATGGAATGAGGTGATGATATTTAGTAGCTTTGGTGGACATCCGATCTTTTCTAGTAGTCTGAAGAGACCACGTCTGCTGACGAGGTCAAAGGCTTTGGTGAGATCAATGAAAGCAATGTAGAAGGGTATCTGTTGTTCGCGGCATTTCTCCTGTATCTGACGAAGGGAGAACAGCATGTTAAAGGCCGATCTCTCTGCCAGCTTCTGGAGTCTGTTTAGAGCGACTTGAGCAAAGACTTTCCCCACTATGCTGAGCAGGGAGATTCCACGGTAGTTGTTGCAGTCACCGCGGTCACCTTTGTTTTTATAGAGGGTGATGATATTGGCATCGCGCATGTCCTGTGGTACTGCTGCCTCGTCCCAGCACAGGCAAAGCAGTTCATGGAGTGCTGAGAGTATAGCAGGCTTGGCACTCTTGATGATTTCAGGGGTAATGCTGTCCTTCCCAGGGGCTTTTCCGCTGGCTAGAGAATCAATGGCATCACTAAGTTCCGATTTTGTTGGCTGTACATCCAGCTCATCCATGACTGGTAGAGGCTGGGCTGCACTGAGGGCGGTCTCAGTGACAACATTCTCCCTGGAGTACAGTTCTAGGTAGTGCTCAACCCAGCGGTCCATTTGCTTGTGTTGGTCAGTGATTGTGTCCCCTGATTTAGATTTGAGGGGGGCGATCTTCTTGGTGATTGGCCCAAAAGCTCTCAAGGCCATCATACATTCCTCTGATGTTTCCGGTGTCGGAGGCCAGCTGAATATGACTGCATAGATGTTGCCAGTAGTCATTTGTGCAGCGCCTGACTGTTCTTTGTGCAGTGCTTCTGGCTGCTTTAAGTGCTACGGATGTTAACTCGCTGGAGGCTTTCTTGTAGTTCAACAGTGCAATGCGCTTAGTGGCTATGACAGTTTCCAGCTCTTCAAAATGAGATTGAAACCAGTCTGCATTTCTCTTCACACGTTTGCCATAGGTGGTCATTGCTGAGTCATAGATGGCGTCTCTGATGTGGGCCCACTTGGTCTCAGCATCCCCTGTGGGAGTGTTTTGAAGGGCTTTTACAAGTGAATTTCGAAATTTTTGTAACAGCTGTGGATAAGAAATTCTGCTCATGTTGATGCGCGGGTGGCCCTTCTGCTTGGAGTGATGCAGCTTCTTTGGTCTGAGTCTAACCTTGCTGCACACCAGGGAGTGGTCGGTGTCGCAGTCCGCACTGTGGAAGCTGCGTGTGACTTGAACACTGTTTAAGGAGGCTCGCCTTGTGACGATGAGGTCCAGCTGGTGCCAACGACGCGATCTTGGGTACCTCCATGAAACCTGGTGACAGGGTTTAAGTGTGAAAGAACGAGTTGGTGATGCAGAGGTTTTGAGATCCACAGACTATCACTTGCCATAATGTTATGAAATTAAGTTACATTCTGTAGTATTACATAATATTTACAGTGCAGAAACAGGCCATTTGACTCAACAAGTCTATGCCAGTGTTAATGTTCCACACATGCCTGCTCCCATCTTACATCGTCTCACCCTGTCATCATATCAAAATGTTGGTGCCAAGTAGACAATGCAAAATATTTTTATGTGCGGGGAAACATCTTGACCTCTGCCCATGTGCATTTTTGGCCCAATTTCTGGCCACTAGCTCTGAATTTGGTCCAGCACGCATGCCTAGCGCACTTAAAGTTTCATAATGACTGTCATTGTCCATTTCTGTTTGTGTTTGACTGTGCAGTGGTGTAAGAATCTGATTATAATTCGCTATATGGTCGAGAATGCTGCTGTCAGGAGTTCTAAGGACATTTACTGAAACTTGTTAGGGTGCACTTGCGAAAGAAAAGTCTTGCTTATTATGGAAGAGGAGTATGTAGAGAAGGTGAAGGACAGACAGGCTAGTGGCAACCATGATTAAATTGAATTATTGTCATTTGCCTACCACTGGAAGTTACTCTGCAAAGACCAATCATCAATGCTCACAATTTTATTATTAATTGATTTTGCACAAACAGGACAATTCATATCAATAAAAGAGAGAAAGAGAAATTAGGATGAATTTTACTACTTCCAGATCAGCCAGCACAAGTTCGACAGTGTGCTTTTTGCATATGCTGGAGGTCACCGGCTAGGTTTCCAGGTTCAGCTAATTAACCACTTTCTGGCTGAATATCTGCGAGTTATGTGTTGCAAGTGTTAGCGACCATTTCATATTAATACTGTAATATAGGCCGCAAAAGCAACTGGGGCTATCACCAAACAGCAATGCTTCCATCTAATAATATAAAAGACATTATTTAAATAGTACCAGTTGTCACACAGCCACTGGTCATCCTTACTGTAGGCTTTCTGACTGTATAAATTCCAGATTTTTCTATTCAGGATTATCACAGATACAAAGACCCATTCCTCATGCCAAATGGTATATCAGAAGCTGACACTACCTCGCTGATAAATAACTCCTTTGTTCCACATCATTTGAAACCAGGATGAAACTTGCTTTGATTTGTGCTCCCACTGAACTGATGAATTGTGTCATTTGTGTGCTGAAATCCCCACAGGATTGAGATGTTGAATTACGCCTACACTGGGTCTAAACAGTAAATTGTGCTAGGTCCTGAGTAATGCTGCAGGGAAATGTAATGCTGCAGGGAAATGTGGTCGATTTTCATGTGTGACATATATCAGTTGGGTGATGAGGGTAGGGGACAGCATGGCCTCCAGTACTCCCTTCCGATGGTGTAGGTGGGAGGCAAATCCATTTTCATGTCTGGGCTTCATTTATATTTGAGTGGTTACCAGCCAGCACTACTAATTGCACTGCTTACCAGCAGCTCACTGTTTGGGAGGGCGAGAAATCTGATGAGCCTGCTGCTTCTTAAAGGGAAAGTTGAGTTTTCTTTGGTGGTGTCTGGAAAGCATGTTTCTGGAGTTTGGCACTTTATGCATGGCAAGGTCCTTAAGTCTTGTTCCTCTGCCTCCTTCCAGGCATGCTGTCTTATGGGGAGGGTACCCTAGAATGCTAAGGAGGTCTGCCCTCCTTGCTACCATCTCATTCTGCTCCACCTCCACTTCACTGTTGGGCCATTCCATTACTTGGCTTTAGACTCAATCACCTGCCTTCATTTTGTATTGTATTTCCGGCTGGGTTTTTACCAGGCATTTCTTGTTACCCTTTGCAAATGCTAAAATATACTTTGAAAATGAGCAGTCCCATCATTCCTTGTATGCAGCACATGATTCCCTGTTTCCTTTAGCAAGCCCCCAACATTGAGCCAAATGAACCTGACTCCATCGGATCAGCAGGGCCAGCAAACTACAGGTTGGTGGGAGTCCATAACGCAGTACCTGACTAACACCTGTCCCAATAAGTAAGTCTATCCTTTTGAGTTTACAGTGCCATTTGAAAATTGGATTGTTCTGCATGCATGAAGCTCCCTGGTTTGCAGTTTGCATAAACAAGTTCCTTACACAAAGTCATTTCGTTTTGTTCAGCTGTTTAAAGGTTATGTGCTTTTTGAGTCCTTGTGACACATTTTACAGTCAAGTATAATTTTATATTTATAAAATATAAATGACCTTTGGCTGAGATTTACGAGGCAATAGGGGGTTCACATCACCTAAACGGTAAGACTGAAGGATTCACAGAACTTCCGATTGATAAAAAGAGCCTTTGGCCTTCCTCTACAGCATCTGTTATCTTGTGTAACCTATAGTATAATCATTTTTTACTTGCTGTTGTGACAAAAGCAGAAAATGAGCTATTTTGGTGCAATATTATAATGATTTCTGCTTTTATACTACCCTTCTAGTTTTGGAAATTCTTGGTGCACTTTTACCTGAACTTGCCACCTATTGCCACTTAGCAATGCTGCTATCAATTGAGTCAATTATTGTGAAGATACCTGATTAACCTGCTGTGGTTATCTAAAATTGTCACTGTACTTCCTGTATAATTCTAAACTGAATGCTGTGACAATATTTTACATGAGACAGATTAAGAGCTGCAAGTGGTTTCCATGGTATTGCTGCAAGTATCTCTCTCAGGAAATTTACTTTGCATGAGCATCGCATCCTTGTCATCATGAAATAGTTCAAAGGGGAGTATGACTACCTTCCTTTTAATTATTATTGGAGAGTGAATTATTGAAATGAATGTCAACCTTAAGGGAACACAATCTTGCTTAATCTTGGAAACACTCATCAGATTGGTCAGTATCTGTGGAGGAAACTGTTATCAGTTCTGGTGTAGAGCCTTTTGTCAGAATTAGTGTTTTCAGCATTTTCTGTTTTTGTTTCAGATTTCCAACATCTGTAACTTTGTTTTTACTCTTATGAACTTTATTGTTTTGCCCAGTGCTATGAAGGGGCTCACTTACCTTCCACTTTACTCCACAGACATGAGCACTTAATTGAGATCTATATCTCAGTGTTGTACTGAGAGAGTGCTGCACTGTCGGAGGTGCCGTCTTTCAGATGAGGAATTAAACCAAGGCCCTGCCTGCCCTCTCAGGTGGACGTAAAGATCTCATGGTACTATTTCAAAGAAGAGTAGAGGAGTTCTCGGCACAGTGGCGCAGTGGTTAGCACCGCAGCCTCACAGCTCCAGGGACCTGGGTTCGATTCTGGGTACTGCCTGTGTGGAGTTTGCAAGTTCTCCCTGTGTCTGCGTGGGTTTTCTCCGGGTGCTCCGGTTTCCTCCCACAAGCCAAAAGACTTGCAGGTTGGTAGGTAAATTGGCCATTATAAATTGTCACTAGTATAGGCAGGTGGTAGGGAAATACAGGGGCAGGTGGGGATGTTTGGTAGGAATATGGGATTAGTGTCGGATTAGTATAAATGGGTGGTTGATGGTCGGCACAGACTCGGTGGGCCGAAGGGCCTGTTTCAGTGCTGTATCTCTAATCTAATCTAATATTTATCCCTCAATCATTTTCTCTAAAACAATTTATCTGGTTATTGCTATTTGTGAGTATTTGCTGTGTGAAAATTGACTGTCCTGTTTACCTACAAAATACAATGCCTGCATTGGCCTTGAAGAGGTTTTGGGCACTCTAAGGATGTGAAAGACATTATATAAATGCAGGTTTTCTCGTAATGGGCTAATTGGGAAAAGGTGTGCAGCAGATATCCTCCTCTGCTTCCCATTACAGTTTAGATAAATGGTCTCAACAGGACCACTCCTTGAAAAATGGCATGCAGTTGCGGATGCAACGGAACACATTTGCTTTTTGCTTCTGCCCAACCCAGATCCGTTGTATAGCCAGCAGGGGGTGCTGGAAAGTTTAGGACCTCATATTTTTCCCTGTGTGATTGACTGTCCAGGCAAATTATTGACTGTGGTAAAGGGTTCAAACACCAGGGGGTGCAATTTAAAATTTAGGAGGTTAGGTGTAAGGAAGGGGTTAGTGGAACGTTTCACCGAAAGGATGGTAAAGTTGGGGAATAATTTATCATGGAAGGCCATTAAAGCGGCAGTATAAATGAGTTAAAAAGTTTGTTACACATGTTGCTGGAGAGAGATGGCTTTGCGTAATATGATGAGAGGGTTGCTGGATTGAGTCGACCTGATGATATTTTTCAGCCTAACGGCTGCTTCATACTTGAATATTTTTGATGTTCTCTCTATAGAAAGCAAAGAAAATGTATATAAATAATTTATCACCTTCATCTTGCATTGAATCTCGGTTATAAATGGTTAAATAGAATATTTTTTGTTACAAGCCATATGCACTGTTATCATGACTGTGAGACTCTTGGGAAAACAAATGGTGATAAAACTGGAGGGTGTGTAACAAGTGAAGAACAGAACGAGACCAATTTAAAATAAAAGTTACCGTTAGTTGGCAGCCTCTCCTTAGGCTGCAATAGCCACTGAACAATCTGAGGAGGGCTGGCCTGACAGCTACTCTGCTCATCTCACACAGTTTCTGTAAGGGGATCTAAAATAAATGTTAGGCCTCTCATTTACATATTTAATGACCTGTTTAAAGCTGCTGCCAGGAACGCCTGAAAAATGGTCCAACCCAAGTCAGGGTTAGATGTTTTCCATGTGTCCTGGGGACTGGAGAATGTAAAACAGGCATGATGAAGTCCAGATTCTACCCCAGCATCTTTTATGAACCACTCGGGCATTTTACCTATTACTCAAGTCAAACTAATGGATCTGCATTTCTGGTTCTGCCTTGTCACCTTTTTTGAAAATTGGAACTACATGAGTATCTTTCCAATCTGAGGAAACAGCCTCTGACTCTGGCAAATATTAAAGATACAGGCAAGGGGCTCACATCTCTTTAAGGATCCTCAGGTTAATGTCATCTCTTACTAATAGATGAATATCATCTTCATGAACAGAGATTGATGTGAAATACTTTGTCATACCCTGAGAGCTCACTCACCAAGGTTGTGATTATCATCTTTAGACAAATATTTTTTCTGTCAAATAAATAGGAAAAAACCACTTCAGGGTATTTTATGGTCTTTAAGAAAATGAGTATCGACAATAATAATCATCTTTTTTGATGCACTTCGGTGAAGTAATCTATGTGGTTTATATTACTGTGCAGCAGATATTCTGAAAGTTATTTTGGGAGCAAATAAGGGGCTGTATTCCTGGCAGGTGCAGCTTCAATTTAAAGGGGTCCCATGCTGAAATTCATGTCTTTGGACATTGCTCCGTCCAGACAGCATGTTGTACCTGCAAAAAGTGGCCACAGAGAAGTTGTGGGACCTGTTCAAGTAGGCCTCTTAAAGGCAGATAGAGGATTCTGTTCCAGGTAAGGTATTAGTTTGCTGTATTTTTCCATTTCTTGCTGCACGCATTAGTTAGTTTTTCTGGGTCGTGCTCCATCTTTATTTCTCCTGCCAATGCAGGAAATCCCTTCTGGAATTCTGAAGGTGTTGCAAAATGGATATGAGGAACTGAAGTTTAGGAACAGCAAATAGATGAAGGGGCAATGACCCCTGAAGCATTTTGGCCAATCCCAGGATAGTCTCGGGACCTAGGTTAACCGACCCCCTCCACACTGAACCTGAACGGGTCACAGGGAATTTATCAGAAGAGCTTTTACTTCCCAAGAAAGACTGCCACAAAGTTGTGCCATCTGCTGCAGAATAGCCCTGCAGACAACATCTGAACCAGAGACAGATCCATCTGGCAGATTGAAGCTTTCAGGCTACCAAATCTTTCCAAGTCATTCCAAAAGACATCTGCCACATTAGACAGTCTGCGCCACTCACGTATATCAACAAATAGCAAATGTTATGATTGCAAGGGGGAGCATTTTCATCACTTTTCCTGTGAAAGCAGGCATCGATTGGAGAGAGCCTTCACTGGGTTGTAGGGTGTTTCCCCAACCCCTAAGTTTTCTTCATATCAACCCCATGTTCTTCATGAACAGAAAGAGTTTGCACTTAACTATTGTTCAGTTTCTGACTACAGGAGCGTCATTCTGCACATCAGTGGGTGTTATTCAGGAAGTAGCCACGGTGCCTCCAGTCCACCGTTCAACATTATTTGCAGGGTTGGAAATACTGGGTGGATGGCTCTTACAAAAGCAGGACTCTCCTCTACAAAGATGGCCACTGACCCTACTGAGAGACCCCACCCCTTCACACAGAGCAGCCATGAGCAGCTGGTTAATGATTCTCTGTCACAAATTCCAGTGTCAAGAAAACAGTATCCTGAATCTCAGGCACACTGAAATATTGCCCCTGAGGACTGTGGCTGTGCACGTTGCTTCAAATTGTATCTCCCAGCAGATCTCAACTTAGATTTGTGCCACAATTGATGGGCCCTGCCAGGAATGTGTGCAAAAGTGAGGAGTGTACACACCTTCACCTTGCTTCTGATGCCAGCACACCTGTTCCTTGTTCACAGTCAGAGGCAAGGGACCTGTGTGACTGCATTGGCTCAGTTATCAACATGCTTCTATACAACTGGTTACTATGTTTTTACTGTCAGGTATGATTGAGCCTTGTTTTGGTGAGTCTTATAAGTTGAACATCCAAGTCTTTACCATCAAAGGGAGCCTCTGTTTTCTACACACAATGTTCCATTGTGAAGAGTAAGTCCATTGTCCTTCACCACCGCAGCTGCCTCTTTATGAGCAGCTGCTTTACTGCATTTTGTATTCCCCAAAGAAGCTGCTACATGCCAAGCTTTTTCTGTGTCAACAGTCCACTTAAATTAGTTGGGGGGGGGGTGGGGGGGGGGCTGGTGGGGAGAGCTCCCATTGCGAAAATTCAGCATCCCCCGCCCCCTCCCCCCCCCCCGCCCCCAACCTCTGAGATACCAGCGTAGGTGCCATGAGCCAACACAATGCCATATTTGTCTCATCTTGATCTGCTTAAAAGAAAGATAGAATAAATGTTCCAGCAGAGCTCTTAGGGAAAACAGAATCACCTCACACAGAAATACATATTTGACATTGTAAAACAGAATTAGTGTTGTCCAGGACCCACTTATGCACTGTTTTAGTAGGGTGGGCTATGCTTGTTTTGAACTGTAAAGTGAAGGATGTTAGTTATACCTCAGAGCTCACTTACGTTGAAGCAGCCAACGATATGAATATTTTTCCAAATGTAGGATTGTGTCTAATTAGATCTTTACGGAGAGTGCTGCTGATAACATTCTAGTGGAGCCCTTGGCAACAAGTGCAGTGTGAGTAGGAAGCAGATTTTAACATTATTCCATGAGCATTTTTTTGATCTTAAGATTTTATTCACATGTTCAGAATCTGTAAATGGTGATGCAGACAGTTTGTAAGAACATGCTGGGGGGAAAATATCAGAAATATTTTTCACAGGTAATTCTTTCCTTTAATAAAAACAAAAATGCTGGAAACACCCAACAGGTCCATTAACATCTAAAAAGAGAAAAGACAGGTTAATATTTTGAGTATAAACTTTCCACAGGGACAGGATACTGGAAAATCAATAAGGACGAAGCAAAACAAGAGAACAGTTAAAAATAAAGAGTCATTAAATATGCCAATCATTATCTTTTTAAGCTAAAATTCAAAATTTGGAACTGAAGATAGTTTGAACTGGTGTTTTCCCTTTTAAATGAGCTGATTGTTTCTTCGAGTCACAGTTGCAAATTAGTTTACTTAGTATTTGGCCCCAAAACAGTCAAATAAGTTGCTAAAATGCAGTTTTTAAGAACGTTTAGTGTTCCTTAAAGATACTCTCTGTGACATGATCAGCAGTTGCCTTATCTTTTTTTCCAAGACAAATTGCAGCCATTGTTTGAAATAAGGAGGATACCCAATGTAATTATTCTAACTAGCTTTACTTGAACTTTCACTAAATGTGGAATTGCCAAAGGTTGGAAATAAATGAGAGACTGAGTTTGGAGAGGTGTAGAGTTGTGCTTAATTTTTAAAAATGGATACTCTTTAAGATTTGACTGCAATATGCTGGGGCGGTGTATGGTGTGAACCACTGGTTTGTTTGTGTATGAGTCACAATGCCTGCTTCTATTCTTTAACTTAGAAAGCTGCTTTGAGTTTGTTTTCATACACATGACTGAATCATTTTCAGTCCCATCTATACCACAGAGCCGAGGTGATACTGTAGGTTTGATGAAGATGCTGCAATACCAATTGATCCATTCAGGCAGCAAAAGCTGTCTGGTTGCAGAGATTGGGGTTAGATCTTGCGTGTTTTTAAATGTTGGCAGAATGCATTCATTATCACTTCATGAGCCTGATTTTTCAGCACCAGATACTTCATCACAAAGGAAAAGGGAGAGGATGATTGCTGCTCGGAAAAGAATTCTCTGTGTTGTAGGAGAGGCTGTTGTTCTGACGTGGGGAGTCAATGTGTATTTAGAGTAAATAGGAGCTAAACTCTGCCATCTGCACTGGCAGTGGATGATGCTAAGACTGGCTACAAAAAGCAGGAAAATTCTGTTTTCCAGCACAAATTTGCTCACAATATAAAAATAATCTTTTGTTCTGCTAGAGATGTATGAAGCTTCCACTCAAACAGTTAGAGTTTATATGAAGGAACAAAGGCATGTCCAGGTACACAAATCATTAAAAGTTATTGGACAGGTACAAAAAGCAATCCAAAAAGCTAATGAAGTGTTGTCTTTTATCTTGAGGGGGCTGGAATTCAGAAGTCAAGAACTAATGCTTCAATTGTGCCTTGTATTGGTCACATCCTGTATCTGATCCTGGTAGCTGTTTTCAGTGACAGTGTTGGTTTTGACACAGCAGGGTTATTTTAAATGAAATGCCACCTTGGAGGTGGGAAAAAATCCCTGATTTATGTCACTGAGGCACATCATGAATTCTTGAAGTAAGTGAATGATGGGAATATTTCAAAGCTGTCCCAATTCAGATGGTGGCCAGCTGTGGTCTGTGTTTACTGCAGGACATACTGAGCAGTGAAATAGAGGAAATGGGTTCAGGGGACGGAGTGGGATGTGGCAAAGTAAACACTCGCTGAGCAGACAAACATTGCAGAGGAGTGGGGAACATTATAAGATATATTTTTAAAATGTTTTCTTATCACAGTTCTATTTTTCTGTGTGCCAGGCATTTCCTAATGTATACTAATGTATTAGGTGCTGTACTAATTTCTATATTTGGTCATGTCTTAGAAAACCCTCACCTTCAAATCAGTACTGAAAAAATATATCAAATAAAGGCTGAAACCTTGTTCAGATCTCCTTTTGAGGGGATTTTTTTCATTCTCTTATTGACATACATAGCATCTCATGCTCAATAGTGTGGGTGATGCTGGCAATGCTGAATTTATTGTCTATCCCTCGTGTCTCAGAGCAAGTGGAAATGGGCCTTCTCCTCGTTGTGATGGTGCTCCCACAATGGTAATAGATAGGGATAGGATCTAGCTGGGCAATTTTCCACATTGGGCAGGTAGAAGCCAGCTTTAAAGCCACAATAAAACAGTTTGGCTAGGGAAAGCACTCTGCAGCACACGCTCCCTCCCCCACCCTCACCACCCCACCCTCAAACACCCCCCCCTCCCCACCAGCCCTTTTGCTGTTCTCCGTGGCTCCAGGCTACTTCCTGCAATCTCCTGGACCCAGGTTTTATTGCCATTTTCTGGGCCACCAAGTGTGTATGTGTTAGTTTTATGACTACTTCTCAGATTCCTATTATCAGGGTGAATAGAAAAGGGAACCAAAGGCACCTCACCCTGGTCCCTCAGTCACAACTGAAGTCTGATGAAAACTCTACATTTTATGGTCATGTCCTTGCCTCCAGACCACCTGGACTAAGATCCTAGAGATTACAAGAAGTGTATGGGACCATACCTTCTTTGCAGATTCCATTCTATGTCTACATGGCTTACATACAACAGGAGTAGAGATTAAATTTTCTATGTTTTAGAGCCTTCTGCGGACTCACATAGTTTTCACTTTTACCATTGTGAAGAACCTTGCTGCAATGTGACACAATTCAACACCTTCCTCAGGTGGACTAGACAACTCTGGGGCATTTGACAATCTGAGCATTTGGCAACCAGGTTGCATAAGGAACTGGCAAATCACCATGAGCTGTGGGTCCTCTTCCTGTAGACACCCTCAAGCCCTTGACTTCCACACAGCCTTGCAGCCTCCCTGGAGCTCAAATGACCCAGAAAGACTGCTAGATCATGAAAGCTTCAGCTCCCTAGCACCTGAGAGATTGCACCTTACCTTTGCCTAAGTCTAACCGAGTGCCTGGTGAGCCACTCTCTATTTGGCAAAGACTCAGACTTGCTGTTAACTCTCTTTATTCAGCATGAACTAAATATGCGGAATGTGCAGAACCTCACTATGTGTATCTAGTGGTCTCATGTAGCATTACTTGTAACTTACATTTGCCCAGCAAATTGTGTGAACTTTGATCTCAGTACAAACCTCAGCAAAAACTAAAATGGCTTCTAGATTTATCACTAGCACTTAATTTGTATTCTAACTCGATTTAGACGACACTTCTCTCACGTCGTTTTTTGAACTTCCTAAAGTGATGCTCAAGAAAATGTTTCTAAAAGGCCTTATTACTGATTTTCTTCTTTAATTGATGATGAGAACAAAAAACGTAAACACTTTTAATTCTAGAAACAAAAATGTGCTTTGCTGTGAAGGGCTTCCTGTTCGGGGATGGTCAGAGGCTGGGGAATGTAAAGCTGGTAGGCACCTGACCAGCTGCATTCAGCCCAAACCTCAGCATTAGCATGGAGCTTCTGCACTATTGTGAGACACTGCTGACAGGACTGCTTACAAAACTGCCTCTATAGATGTAAAATTCAATATGCAAAGTAACTTTTAAAATTCCCAAGGGGGATTTCTTTTATTAAATAATTGTTGAGTGACTTTTCCAATTTCTCTTTAAGTGAGACTTCAATTTTAAAGAAGCAAACTTGTGGTCATTATATAGCTTTATTCTGGAGCACTCCATAACTCTGGAAGCCTATGTTAACTCTTCCGCATCCTGAAGCAGAGTCTTATGAAGCTGGCTACAATCTGAAGGCCTCATTAACTGGTTGCTGCTAAGACTCACGTTTTATTTTGAGGTTGTACAAGACCGATGGGTCAGGAACTAGTTGTGCTTACACAGGTATCATGTAGGATAGGAATATATTTTAATGGCTGTGAAGGGCAGTCTCTGGATAATCAGAAAGCTTGAGTGTTACAGAATGTCAAAAGAGACAGTGTCCTGCAAGGTTGATGTGGGTAAAGTCAGGGTATGCTCTGAATTATCAGGTTCCTAGTTCAGAGCACAGCACTGCCCATAATTCAGCACTGAATTGGTAATCTCACTCCCAAGAAGTTGTGTGGGAATTGCAAGTGCTACTGATTCAGTATGGGGCACTTTTCTGAGTTTAGGGATAAGAACTGTTTTAGGGTCAGAATAAGGGAAGCTTGACTCTAGGGAGGGAGTTTTGTGCTCTTCCCCCACAGTGGGTTTGGAGGTGGGGAGAGCATTTAATCGGGCGGGATGGAGGCTGGGGGGGGGGGACCTGCAACCTTCCCACCTCCACCCCAATTAAGTCTGTGGCAGGAAGACCTGTGAATGGCCTTCCTGCCTTCTACCAATTGAGGCCCACGTTAATTAATGCCCAAATAAGGGCCTCATCCTGCCTTTGCTGGTATTAGCCCAGTGAAGGGCGGGCTTGTCACCACATGGAGTAGCATGCCAAACAAGTCTGTGTGGGTTGCTTACCGGTACTGAGGAAGGACGGGGTGGGGGGGGCGGGGGAGGGAACGTCCCTCGTTAAAAGGCACAGTGCCTGATTGAGGGACCCAGCATCAGGAAGGGGGGGAGCCCACTGAGAGCAAAGCTCTGCCTTTGTTGCCTAACCCCCTACAGTCCCCTCCTCCGTGAACCCCACTCAGCTAAACTCACCTGTGGCCTGGGTCCCTCACCTCTGGTCCAGAACCAGCCAGAGCACCACCTCCGTGGTGGCGCTGCTCAGTGAAAGAGCTGTCGGCCTCTGATCGGCTGGCAGCTCTCAGCAAGTGGGACTTTTGTTGCTGGGGTCCTTAATCCTGGGGAAGGCCTGCTGCTGTCCACTTAAGTGCCTAATTGGCACGTAATGCGGCGGGCCTTCCCCAGAGGAGCTAACGCGGGGCTCTCACCGACGCTTCTGCTGGTGGCCAAGACCCCCATTGCTCACATAAACCCTCGCACCACCCACCACCACTCCCCCCCTTCCAAGTCTATGTTATTCATAACCTGGGAGTACTTGATGCTGACACTAAGTGAATAAGAACATTTTTTCCAGCGTTGATATCCCTTTCTGAATGGACAAAAGATTCATCATTTGTTTAAATTAGAGAGTAGTATGACATCAGACATGCAGAAAACAACAGAAGATACAAGTTTTCTTATTTTGTTTGGGGTGGAGTGAATGAAAATTAACTTTAAAGAAGAGATTTTCCAACTTTCCATGTCTGGTAGGGGACCTCATCCAGGAGGAGTGCGTAGCAAAAAATTTGACATACCCTGCACTTAATTTTGTCCATTCATTGCAAATATAGCAGATAAATCTGATCTCTAATCAGTCTTTTTTACCATTTCTTTTTACAGGTGCTTTATAAAGTATTTAATTCTTTTGCGGGAATTGGTTCAGAGAATATACATGCTTTGGATTACGTCAAGGGTGTAGGTAAGAAAATTCACTAAATCCCTAGCACCATATGAATGAAACAGTCAATGTTTGAAGTGATGGTTCATGCTTGCAATCACTTATCCTGCCAAGTTTCAATTCCATCTGTGGGAAGGCGCAGAACACAAGGCAGATGCCTCCCTATTAGAGAGGGTTGGGCAGCAGAAAGATTAAAGGGAGGATCATTGTCAGGCCGTTCTTGTATACTTCATAACAGCCCAGTTCCCAGACCTGGGGGCATGTTGGCTGTCTGCCACAGAAGGCATCTGATCTGGGAATGAGATCTGTGACAGAACCACAGACCGAGCGAAAGGTGCATGCCCTCCAAAAAAGGGAAAATTAGAAAAGAGCAATTCATACCATTTGATGTGTATTAGAGTGGAATCTGGAGGTAATGATCATTATTCGTATTGGCCAGTCACCTCTAACATTCAAAATATGATTTCCAAAACCAAAACCCATCTGATATGATGTTATCATGATGATTTATAGTGGTAAGTGCAGTTTGCTTGTAATGATCACTTTCCCAACTGTTGATAAACAATTGCCTGAGTTTTACACTTTGCTAATGTGCCTCTGAATGAATCCAGAGGGTGACACAATGACCTGAGCATCAAAATGAAACTTTTTTGTGCACTTCAGCCTGCAGATTCTGGATGTCATCCAAAAAAAAGACACAACAATGTTCAGCATTATTCATATTATGCCTGGAAAAAATGTTTTGTCATGTTAGCATGAAATTAACTGTCGCCCCCAAAAAAACCTTGGCTCTGGAGAGAAGCAATTTTCAGTTTGAAGGCTACTGGATGTAGAAGATTAAAAGGACAACATAAGTTGCAAAATTTCTATTTGTTTTTCTAGGTTCAATCTTTGTGGTGAGTTTGGGTGGAACTGCTGTCGGAATTGTATTTGCCTTTGTGCTGGCCCTCATCAGCCGTTTTACCAAGCGGGTCCGCATCATTGAGCCACTCTTCGTATTCCTGATTGTTTACCTGGCCCATCTCACCGCTGAAATGGTCTCACTCTCCTCTATCTTGGCGTAAGTTAATTTCTCCCCCATTTATTCATGTTTATTCATGCCAGGATCATGCCATCCAATGCTGACTCAGGCCAGTGTTTGCAGAGTCAATGAGAGGGCACCTTATTAGCATTAAGGATAGGAGGCCAGGGAACTCCTGACACAGGATGGGACAGGGGAGAAAAAAGCAATGAACTGTCCATGGGCCTGCCATAGAAAATGGCTGGAGTTAAAAGACAGGGTGGAATTCAGGCACTAACTGGTTCTGCCTCATTTTCCAATCCACTGACTGGAGATCTGCCCCAGTTGCACTTTGGCCTGGACTGCAGCCCCTACAATTTCCAGTAACAGTTCTTCTCCCACTTACGAGAATTGGGTTTCAAATGCCTGCTTTAAAGAGTCCATTTTTCATGGGCCTGTTTGCTGTGGCCATAAAGGGAAAGGAACGAACTTAGAGAAAACTGAGAAACAAATTTGGGAAATAGAGGACTGAGAAAAGTAAATTAAAAAGTATGAAAGGGAAGAAGAGAGAAGTGAAAAAATAAGGGCAAGAAGAGAAGAGTAACTGAGAGGGAAAGGAGGTATAAACAGAAATAGAAGTGAACAAAACTGCAATGTAGGACTGAGAGAAAGGATGAGGAGAGGGGGGAGAGAACAAGAAACAGACAAGTGGAGGAATGTGATAGAAAGAAACAGAAGTGAAGAGGTGCAATAGAATGACAAAAGTGAAAGAGCCATGAGTGAAGGAGAATGAGAGATAAATAAAAGCGGAGGAGAGGACAGAGACTGTTGTTCAGACCATAGATGTCAGGCTATGAATATCTGTCAGGTTGTTTTGGGCATATGGCTGAGTTGGAGAAGCTCAAGAACAATTGAAATAAGCAGCATTGGTCTAGATAGGCACACGCCCATCTCTGATAGATGAACTGACAAATTACTTTATTTCAGGCAGACTGGGGGGAAGCAGAGAGACAAAGCCAGTTGACAAAGAAATGTGCACATTCAGCAGATAAGAATAGTACTTGGCGGGTACTAGAGACCCTGAGACTGTGTCTTTTGTTTCCAGCACTTGATTCAGTTGGATAGTATCTTTGCTTCTGAGTCAGAGGGTTATGACTTCCAGCTCCATTGCAGACTGGTACTTAGGTACAATACTGAATGAGTGTTACACTGTCAGAGGGGCTGTCTTTCACATGAGACCTTAAATTCAGGTTCCACCGGTCTATTAAGGTGGATGTAAAATTTCCTCTGGCCTTACTAAGAAGACCAGGAGAGTTACTCAGTGTTCTGACCACCATTGATCCCTATTGATGACCAGGGGAAATAGTGGTTGTTGTAGCTCAGCAGTCCAACTTAGCAATGCCACCAGCAATCACTATTAAACAAAATACATGTTGAAAATGCACAATTTTTTTTTCTTTAATGAAGTCTTCATAAACCACTGTCAGCTGCAATCTGTGTGGTATGCACTACCTGCATTCACTTTTGAATTTACTTGCAGTTCTTTTATACTCAGCTGAGTGAGCAATGTGAGGTCACTTTGGACCTAAGGAAGATAAATTGGAGTATTTTCTAAATGATGAGAAACTGGAAACAGTAGAAGAGCAAAACGATTTGGGAATCCAAATACACAAATCATTTAAAACTGGTAGACAGGTACAGAAGGCTAATGAAAAGTTGACCTTTATCTCGAGGGGGATGGATTACAAAGGATGGAAACTATGCTTCAGCAGTATACGGACTTACAGTTTTGGGCACTGTGCCTCGGGAAAGATATCTTGGTCTTGGAGGAGGGGTGGTGATGGTTCACCAGAATGATAATGGGGCTTAGGGAGTTAAATTATGAGGACAGGTTGCATAAACTTGGCTTGTATTCCATGGATTATAGAAGATTGAGGGATGGTCAGATCGAGGTGTTTAATATGTAGGATAGAGAGAAACTATTTCATCTGGTGGGGGACTCAAGAGCAAGGAGACATAATCTTAAGACAAAAGTTTGGCCATTTGGAAGGGAAATCAGGATGCACTTTTTCTTACATAGGGTTGTAGAAATCTAGAATTAGCTGCCCCAAAAGGCAGCAGATGCTGGCATAATTGGAGCTTTCAAGACTAAGATCAATAGATTTTCGTTGAGTATCAAGGATTTTGGAGCTATGGTGGAGAAATGGAGTTGAGATACAGATCAGCCATGATCTATTTGATTTACAGATGGATGAATGTTCTACAGCTGTTCCTATGTAACAGGATAATTAAGCTGACTGTTTTGCATTGAGAAAGTAATTGGGGGGCATAGGGTTGTTAAGAAGACGTATGGTGTGTTGGCTTTCATTAACAGGGGGATTGAGTTTAAGAGCCGCGAGGTTATGCTGCAGCTCTATAAGGCCTTGGTTCGACCACACTTGGAATATTGTGTTCAGTTCTGGTTGCCTCATTATAGGAAGGATGTGGAAGCTTTAGAGAGGGTGCAGAGGAGATTTACCAGGATGCTGCCTGGACTGGAGGGCATGTCCTACGAAGGGCTTTTCTCATTGGAGCGAAGAAGGATGAGAGGTGACTTGATAGAGGGGTTCAAGATGATGAGAGGCATAAATAGAGTGGATAGTCAGAGACATTTTCCCAGGGTGGAAAGGGCTATCACCAGGGGGCATAATTTTAAGGTGATTGGAGGAAGGTTTCGGGGAGATGTCAGAGGTAGGTTCTTTACACAGAGAGTGGTGGGTGCATGGAATGCGCTGCCAGCGGTGGTAGTAGAAGCAGATACATTAGGGGCATTTAAGCGACTCTTGGATAGGTACATGGATGATAGTAGAATGAAGGGTAGGTAGGTAGTTTGATCTTAGAGTAGGTTAAAGGTTCGGCACAACATCGTGGGCCGAAGGGCCTGTACTGTGCTGTACTGTTCTATGTTCTATGTTCTATACTTAAATAAATGGTGTTGAGCTAGCTTGTGAGAAGGCTGAAAATGATCTGGGAGTGCTAGTGGACTCAGCACTAACCATGTTTAGTCACTATGTGGTGCAGTGGTTAGCACCGTAGCCTCACAGCTCCAGCGACCTGGGTTCGGTTCTGGGTACTTGCCTGTGTGGAGTTTGCAAGTTCTCCCCGTGACTGTGTGGGTTTCTGCTGGGTGCTCTGGTTTCCTCCCACAGCCAAAGACTTGCAGGTTGATAGGTAAATTGGCCATTGTAAATTGCTCCTAGTGTAGGTAGGTGGCAGGAGATTTGTGGGGGTATGGTAGGGGATATGGGATTAATGTAGGATTAGTATAAATGGGTGGTTGATGGTTGGCACTGACTCGGTGGGCTGAAGGGCCTGTTTTGGTGCTGTATCTCTCTATGACAATGGAGCAGAAATCAACCAAGTAAGCAAATGATGAACTATATTGCCAGATCAGTGGAATTTAACATGTGACAGCACCATGCTGAACCTATATAGTGTTTTGTTCAGGCTGTACCTTGAGTTCTGGTGACCAAGGTGAAAGGGAAACATCTAATCTTTGAAGTGTTGTAGATGAGGGCCAAGAGAGAAATCCCTTATGTCGGAGGACATAGTTATGAGGAAAAGTTAGAAATCTATGGACTTTTCATCCTTGAATGGAGGCGAATGAGATGGGAATTTATCGAGTACATCAAATACTAAATGGAATAGAAAAGTTAACCACGAGTACTATTTCAAATGAAACTACTTCGGTGGGACAAGGGATCTGATTGTATACTGTAGCAGGATGAATGTCTGGAAGTGCTTTTTCACACGTAATGGAATGGTCTTCAAGGTAGGATATTGCAGCTAAAACTCAAGATCAATCAAGAGGCAGTTAGCTGCTGTAATGAAAGGATTCTATGGAAGGATGAGCTTGATGAAACAAATGGCCTCCTTCAGCTGTAGTTTTCTGTGTGATCTTTGTATTTGGAAGTTAGTTTTAAAAAATCCTGCTTGGATCTGAATTGGATCTTTGGAACTGAATTGAATTTCAAATAACTGAGACTCAAAATTCCTCCAGAGGAAAAAATATGGCAGATCAAAATATAACTTCAGATTGTCTAAGGACTATGTCTAAGCAAAATTTTTTCTCCACATCCAGCGTCACATTCTGCGGTCTGTGTTGCAAAAAGTATGTGGAAGCTAACATTTCACAGAAGTCCCGCACAACTGTCAAATATACAATGAAGACTTTAGCCAGCAGTTCAGAAACAATCATCTTCATGCTGTTGGGAATTTCTGCTGTTGACACCTCGAAGTGGACCTGGGACACAGGTTTAGTGCTCTTCACACTTCTCTTCACATTTGCCTTCAGGGCAATAGGCAAGTACTCTTGTTTTCTCTCTTCCCTCCACCCCTGCTCCATTCAATCTTAGACAGTCTTAGACTGTAAACCAGTACTGAGTAGATGTGTGAGAGTGCCCTGGGTTCACTTGTTCTATTATTTTACCTACATTCTCCAGATGGACTACTTGAGATCAGAAGCACACAAGGCTGAGTAAAGTTATATCCTGCAAGTAAGCAGTCAGGCTGATTTTTTTAGCCAGACAAAGGGATATAGTAGCATAAGCTCAGGGAAATCAGAAGTCTTTCCACATGTGATCCTTTATTTGTGGTTGAGTAAAGAAAGAGGACCTTTCATGTATTTAGTGCCTTATCAACTCCTTGGGCCATCCCAAAATGTTTTACAACCAACGGATTATTATTGAAGTGTAGTCCCTAATCCTATTTAGGTAAAAGCATCAGTCAGACTTCACTCACCAAGCTCTCACAAACAGTAAATGGTCAACTCATTTGTTTTTGGTGCTGCTGCTGGAAAGACCAAAAGGTGCAGGACACAGGGAGAACGCTGTTTCAAATAGTACCATTGGGTTTTTTTACATTCATCCGAGCAGGCACACAATGCCTTGATTTAACATCTCATCCAGAGAAATGTCTTACATTGGAATTCCCTCTCACCTTTGTAAGAGCTGAGGCCTCTATCTGTCCCAACAAAATGATTGTTGTGGGGGGGTGGGGGGGGGGGTGGGGGGGTGGCTGCGGTGGCAGGAGGGGTGACAATGGGAATACCTGCATTGTGATTCCCCTCAAATTCAGCCTTGCAGAGGTTGGAGGCACCTTTAGAGGCCAGGCTGCCTTTTCCTTAGCAGTAGTGAGGACCTACCGTGGAGATCAAGACTAGGAAAGTGGTCTGAGTTCCCAAAGATTAACATTTTAGCAGTGAATATAATGTGGCCTCATTGCAAAAGGGGTGATTAGGTGGGTAGGTGATGAGTCGGAATGTTTCCAGAGGGATCCCAACATTCCTGTGCTCCATCAGCATGGGTAGCAAGGCCACATTTTCCTCCTATTGACACAGGTGCCCACCTGCAATATTTAAACAGGGTGATTTCCTAACAGATGTGTCATTATGATGAGTATTGGAGCTTGCCTTAGAGTTTCTGGCAATTTGCAGTTTTATTGTTACTTTTTAATTAAGGTAAATAAAGATTGAATTTCTACTGTGATGGTTTGCTTTTACACATAATGTAGATTTACTTATTATTATTCTTAACTTTCAGCCAGTGAACTACTTGCTGGTTATAAGTTATTATCATTGATTTTGGAATTAGTAGGTTTGCATTATGTGATTTGTCCAATTGTAGCTTTTAATCCATTTCACTGTTAATTTATTTGTTTGTTAAAAATTATTTGCTGTAAAATCTGGTGTGTCTGTCACAATTGCATCTTGTTTGTATCTTACAAGTGTCATATCGTCAATGGTGCAACCATTTAGTGTTTTTTTAAAGTAAAATGACAGCAAAGGATAGGGGAACAATTTTTACACGGACATGATTTAGATGTCACGTTTAGGAAATGTTCTAAGAACAAGCGCTGACAAGTTAACAATGTATCTCTTATAAATTTACTCATCTGAGCTTGACACTTTCTTTGGCTCAACATTATTGATCAGTCCCATAAGTGAACCTTGCATTCCCTCATGAACTGAAGCGCACCCTTACCACCCATTTTCTAGTTAAATAATAACACAACCCAAGATTGTAAAATGCCAGTCATTTTGTGTACTGGATGCTGTAATCTTGTTTGCATTGCCATGTGTATTCTCCTATTTTTTCAGAAGGAGGGCTAAAAGCACTGTAGTCTGCTCAGTTCAACCATGAACCAATTGTTAGTTTTAATTGAAATATAGGAATGAACATAATGCAATTTTTTAATGAAAGTCATCTCTTTCCTACTACTACTCATTAATATCAAGATACTAAGTGAGTAGCCTTGCCCTTTATAGGTTAAATGCCCAGCTGGTAGTCCCTGTAATAACTGGTGTCAACTTTAGGAAGTGGAACATCTCTGTCTCACTTTGACTGTTTTGGACTGGCTTCTATGTAGAGAGATGGAGAGACAAAGGCTGACCTTTGACTCTCCCATAGTCCTCTGTTGAGAATTGACTTGGGTTAGTAATTAGTTGTGAGGTGGGAAACCAAGAGTAGGGATAAAGGAAATGAACCCTGAACGGTGGGATGTGATTGGATGGGATCTGAACTGGGACCTCAGCCTTTCAGCATATATATCAATGACTTGGATGAAGGAATAGAAAGCTGTACATCCAAGTTTGCAGATGAAACTAAGTTAGGAGGCACAGTGAGTAGTATAGTTGAGAGTAGGAAGTTAAAAAGGATCTAGACAGATTAAGTGAACAGGCAAAACTATAACAGACAGACTTCAATGTGGGGAAGTATGAGGTCATCCACTTCTAATCCAAGATAGTTCAATCAGAATATTTTCTAAATGGTGAGAGATTAGGAACTGTGAAGGAGCAAAGGGATATGGGTGTCCATGTGCACAAATTACTGAAAGCTTGTGCACAAGTGCAAGAAGTATTGGCCCTTATCTAAAGAGGACTGGAATACAAAGGGGAGGAAGTTATGCTTCAGTGGTACAGAGGCTGGCTCAGCTTTACAATCTCCTCAATGGCCTCCATTGTCTCTATACTGATATGATATGTGAGAATACACAATGTTCTGCTTTGTTCAGATCCTAACTAATAGTCCAGTCATTATTGTGGATGGCTTGTGTCTTTCAAAAGTTAACCTTTTGTGAGCTGAGCCTGACTTTCTATCAGTAATAGAGTAACAAGTAAACCACAATCTGTTCCAGGCCAAATAGGTAAAATCTCAAAATGATACAGCATTTCTGCATTCCATACTGCAGTATAAACCTTCTCAATGCTAATCTAGTAACTCCACTGTTGTAGAAGTCTTCTTTGTCCTTGAAACTAAGAATCTTGTAGCTTTCATTGTATCGTTTATATTCTCAGTTAAAGAAGATAATGCTTATTGTGACCCATCTTTCACTCCCAGGGGTAATCCTGCAGAGCTGGGTATTAAATCATTTCCGGCTTGTCCCACTGGACAGAATTGACCAGGTAGTTATGACTTACGGTGGCTTGCGTGGTGCAGTAGCATTCGCACTGGTGATACTTCTCAATGATCAGACTGTCAAGGCGAAGGACTACTTTGTTGCAACGACGATCACAGTTATATTTTTTACAGTGGTAATTCAGGTAAATGTTGTGTCTGCTTATGTGTTTCATGTCCCTCAATGACACTGGCAGTAGTCCTTCAATTTGCCTACAACATTTTGATGTTTGCATTGAGATGCATTATTTGAGTAGGATCTGCACTTTTCTTTTGCCCTCGAAAGAACCCTCACTCATTTCACCCATTTTTTGCATTACCAATGTGTTCTAAACCAAAATCCACTTAAGGTACAACAAGAAAAGCAGAAATTACTGTTGAAAAATGTTAATAGTTTTCTCATTTTGACTGTTTTGCTGGAAATGTAACAGACAACATCCCACTTGCAGTTTTTTGTAGCCAATACATTTATAGTGCTGCCCTGCAGCTTCCGGCTGGAAATGTCTCTTTTTATCCCTGATTTGGTTGTTATTTATTTGTTTTGTACCTACATAGTGTTACATAGCATTTACAGCATAGAAAAGGCCATTCAGCCCAGCAGGTCCATGCTGGTGTTTATGCCATATTTGAGCCTCCTCCCAGCCTTCTTCATCTAATGCCAAGAACATAATCTCTCTACTGCTTTCTCCCTCATGTGTTTATCTAGCTTCCCCTTAAATTAATCTGTGCTAGTCACCTCAACTACTCTTTGTGATGATGCGTTCCACATTCTAAACCCTCTCTGGATACAGAGGTTTCTGTTGAATTTCCTATTGGATTTATTGGTGACTACCTTATATTTATTGCCCTTAGTTAAGGTCCCCTCGCAAACCAAAGCATCTTCTCTATGTCTGTATCAAACCTTTCATAATCTTAAAGACCTTTATCAAGTCACCTCTCAGTCTTTTCTAGAGAAAAGAGACCCTGTGTGTTCAGTCTTTCCTTATAAGTACAACCTCTCAGTTCTGGTATCATTCTAGTAAATCATTTTTGCACCTTCTCAATGTTGAGTCCAGAAGGCTGTAAAGTGCCCGATGAGGTGCTGTTTCTTGAGCTTGTGTTGAGCTTCATTGGAACACTGTAGCAGGTCAAGGAAAGAAGGGTCGGAGTGTGAGCAAGGTAATTAATTAAAATGGCAGGGAACAGGAAGCTCAGGGTCATGCTTGTGGACTGAATGGAGGTGTTTTGCAAAGCAGATACCCAGTCTGCGTTTGGTCTCCCCAATGTAGAGGAGACCATGTTGTGAGCTGTGAATATAGCATACTAAATTGAAAGAAGTACCAGTTAATCACTGTTTCACTTGGAAGGAGTGTTTGGGACCTTGGACAATGAGAAGGGAGGAGGTGAAAGAGCAAGTGTTGCATCTCCTGCGCTTGCATGGAAAAATGCCAAAGGAAAGGGAGGAGGTGTTGGAGGTGACTGAGGAGTGGACAGTACCTTCAGAATGCTGGAAGGGAAGGGGATGATGTGTTTAGTGGTGGCATCACGCTGGAGGTGATGGAAATGGCAGAGGATGATCCATTGAATACGGAGGCTGGTGAGGTGGAAGGTGAAGACAAGGGGAACCCTATCGTGGGTCTGGGAGGGAGGGGAAAGGGTGAGAGCAGAATTGCATGAAATAGAACGAACATGGTCGAAGGCCCTGTCAACTATGGTGGTGGTGGGGGGAATGCTTGGTTGAGGCAAAAGGAAGACATATCGGAAGCACTAATATGGAAGTTTACATCATCTGAACAGGTGCAACAGAGATGAAGAAACTGGAAGAATGGAATAGAGTCCTTACAGGAAGCTGGGTGTGAGGAAGTGTGGTCAAGGTAGCTGTGGGAGTCAGTGGGCTTATAGTGAATATTGGTTGATAGCCTATCCCCAGAAATGGAGACAGAAGTCAAAGAAGGGGAGAGAAGAGTCAGAGATGGACCCTGTGAAGGTGAGAGAAGGGTGGAAATTGGAAATAAAGTCAATGAAATTGCCCAGTTCATGGCGAGAGCAGGAAATGCCACCAATATAGTCATCAATGTACAGAAGAAGAGGTGAGGGAGGGATCCTGAGTAGGACCGGAACAAGGAATGTTTCACATATTCCACAAAAAGGCAGGTATAGTTAGGACCCGTGTGAGTACCCATAGCAACACCTTTTATTGTTGAAAGAGCAACTGTTCAATGCGAGAACAAGTTCAGCTAGTCGGAGGAAGGTGGTGGTGGAGAAGGACTGGGTTGGCCCTCATTCCTGGAAGTAGCAGAGAGCCGTCAGGCCATCCTGGTCGGGAGTAGAATTGTAGAGGGATTGGACATCCCTGGTGAATAGGCAATGGTGAGGGACAGGAAAGTGGAAATTGTTGAAGTGATGAAGGGAATTGGAAAAGTCATGGAAGTAGGTGAGAAGAGACTGGACAAGGAGAGAAAAAATAGCGTCAAGATAGAAAGAAATTAGTTCTGCTGAGCATTTCCAGCATTTTCTCTTTTTATCTCAGATATCTAGCATCCTCAGTACTTTGCTTTTGTTATACATTTAAGGTGATCGGCAAAAGAACATGAGGAAAAACCTTTTTATAAAGTGAGTGGTTGTGATCTGGAATGACTACCTGAAAGGGTGGTGGAGGCAGATTCAATCATGGCTTTCCAAAGGGAATTGCATAAGCATCTGGAGGAAAAATAATTGCAAGGCTACAGGGTGTTAAAGAGATCCAGGCCAAATGGTGAAGAATGAAGCTAGACACAGATCCTTTTCTTGATAGTCAGTTTATTCACAGAACGCAGCATTACATATCCCTGCCTCCTGCCTTCACCTCTGTGTCCCAGCAGGCTCTCTTTATATCTGCTGTAAGTCCTTAATTAAAAAATGCCCTTCGTCTGTGTATCTTTAACAACATAATTAACCAACCATTAACACAGGGAAAGAACAGAGCAGTTGGTCTAACTAAATTGCTTTTGCAGAGAGCCAGCACAGACTTGATGGGCTGAACGGGTCACCCCACCTGCGCTCCTTTACTTTGCATACAGACGGCTGAGCCAGATTTCATTTAAGGGAAAGATTCACAAGAGAAATTATCCAGGTCTTTAAAGTGATCAGAAACTTCAGATAATGTAGATCTATGTAGGATTTTTAATTTGAGTGGTTAATGGAGAACCAGAAGTGTAAAGCTAACAAACTTCAAACAAAGTCAGCGTTTGAAGAACTCACCGCTCTCCCTGAAGAATAGTAGATGTGGAAAAAGCAGTTACATTATTCAATTAACTACTTTCAGACAGAGGTAGATAAATACCTAGCTAAATCCATCCATTGCCTCATCCTTCCTTACCTCAGTAACATCCTCCAACTCTACAACCATCCGAGAACTCTGCGTTCTTCTATGTCCGCATATATAATTGAAACAGCCTATGTAAACTGGTCATGCTGTAATTTCACACTTCCACCATTGATGATGCTGAAGTTGGGAGGGTGCAACTATATCAAAAAGATGTTCACCAGAAAGCTGAAAAAGTGAAGGTGGAGGTTGAGCTTCTCCCTCTCTTGATAGCTGCCATCATCATTGCCATTCCCCTTACACCCCCACAACCTACTGAGTTTCAGGCTCCTACCTGACCATGCTAGCTGACTGGATTTTGATAGCTGTTGGGGAGCTGCCAGAAGGTATCTGAGAGGGGAAAGCTCAAGATCTAATGGACCATCACAGTAAATTCTAGCAGGAGCGAGTAATGGGGTAGTGACAGCAACTGGTAGAGGTAGGCAGTTTAACCCGGACAATTATGCTGGCCAGCTATCATGATGGACCGCAGGACACACTATATTAGAATAGTGCCTGCTCAAAAAAACACAATCTGGAGTGTTGAGTAAGATTCCAATGGGGCTCTAGCTATCGTAGGGAGCACTCTAACAAGCCACAAGTAGAACATGGGAAGACATAGCAAGAAGGTGTGAGGGCCTCCAAGAACAGACAATAAGTTCAGAAAATAGGTCATCTACCTGAAATGTTGGCCTGAATTCTACCAGCCCCCCAGAGACAGGGGGACCGGTAATATAGCAGGGATCTGTGTGGGGCGGCTCCCTGACAGAGTCCTGCCACTGGAGAAGTTTCTGAGCAGCAGGCAGGAGGCAGGCCAGGGTGCAGATCAGGGGAGGGGTAGGGGAGGGGGGAGTGGTTATGGAGAGAAGTGATGCACAGCTGAATAGTGGCTCGGCATGGGGTAGGGTTGAAAAGTGCTTCTGTTGAGGGAGTGAATGTGACTCAATGTGGGTGAGCAAGGCTGATAGTGGGTTTGGAGGACAACTCTGTGAGAGTGGGTTTGGAGGACAACAGCTAAATACAGCTTACTGAGAGTAGTAAAAATTGGGGTTAAAGTACCTCTGGAAATGGGGTTGGCTGCTACTTTCCTCAGCGGGACGTGGAAGGTCGGAGGAACAGGAGGAATGGAAATTGCCTCAGGATGAGGAGTGAGAGTGAGGACAAAGAAATTCGGGCTTCGATGATGCTAGAAGTTGCTGCAGGATGGACATCAAGGGAAGCTGCAGCAAAGAGTGGGAAGATAGACCTGTGCACCTGATAGATTAAGGTGCTGGATTCGGGGATTGGGTGCATTTCGTCATCAGTTGATTGGGAAGGGGGTTTTTCACTCCTGCTGGCCATGATTTCAATGGTTTCAGTGACTATGCTGATGAACAGCACTTCGGAGCACTTAGCCTGGGTATTTGCATTTTCCAAGGAAGAGAGTCACATTTGGCATTGAAGTTTAATCTCAGTGCAATGATGCAGGAATTATTGAATATATTAAACATGTACTTGACTTCAGCCTTCAGGCTCACCTACACATTTTTGCCTGATTATGTTCTATTTCTGATGAACAAATGAAATCTATGGAGTTAGTTGCTCCGAGTATTGTGGGTCTATGCAGCAGCCTAATGAATCTCCATAGAAACAAACAAAAATAGCCATCTTGTACATTGCAATTAGTGCAAAGTAAATGCGTTAATTCAATGATGGAAAGGGCAGATAAGCGAGCATCTGTTGTCACATTGTCCTCTTAACCGGATGCAGGACAGATCTTTGTTGAAAATGAAATTTGTACCAAGTAGCCAAAAGCCAAAAGTTCCATTCGCATCAGACTCATTTTAACAGACGACAGCATAAAGCAGTCACGTGTCTCCTTACTGGTTTAACGCCTGTTTGAAGGCCCTGTCACATTGCAGATACACAAATGAGTCACTGAATGATTCAGTGATCAGTCAAAACTAAAATAGTCACTGTCTACGTGACTTAACTCATGATGAGACTAAACAAAGGAGATTCTGAATCTGGTGTGTTTCTCTCCCCTTCCTCCTCTCTTCTTGCACTGACCCATACTGAGGTATGGTTCCATAGGCACAGAAATCTTCTTGTACCTTGCCCAAGTGACCATTTGAAGCATCTGAGCCTGAGACAGTGGCTGTTCAGCAATGGAAGGCATCATAGCCAAGCCTGTACTGATCCTAATCAGGCATCCACATATGCAGTTTTTCACAGGGTTCCCTGGATAGTTAAAAAGGATCTGATATCTTGCTTGATCATTTTGTCCCTTAACAAGGCCTCTGGTTCTGAGGCTAATTGTAATGCCTCCTTCAGTAGTTCTGGGTGAGATCGGCCACCTCAGCAGAGACTAGTGATCAAACCAGGGACCTCCCAGATTTCTATATGTTATTTACTCACTAAGCTATCATGTAAATTTTAACTCTGTTGATTTTTTGACTTAATAATATTGTTTTGAAGGTTACGCATTATTTAATTAATTGCACCATCCAGCTGGGTTGCCTCCCATTATTCTGGCTTCTACCCCTGTCATTCAGAAAACATTTTTAGCACTTCAGAAACTGAGGTAGCGTGTTACAGCAGTAAAGCTGCACATTTTGCATCACTGTAACACAGTTTTGGCTTTGTAACAACACAGAACATGCAATATAACTGTAGCCAAAGCAGGTTCAGTTTGGATTTCTGGTTGGCTGTGAGACAAGCTCCAGGAAGTAATTTCACATCACGTGGGCTTCACGCTAGCTGCAGGTTAACTACCAGCATGGAATTTACAGCACATAAACAGGCCATTAAGCTTAACAGATCTATTCCAGTGTTTATGCCCCACATGAGCCTCCTCCCACCTTATGTCATCTCACCCTAATAGCATATCCTTCTATTCCTTTCTTTCTCCTGTGTTTATCTAGCTTCTCCTTAAACCCATCTATGCTATTCACTGTAACCACTCTATGCGACAGCATGTTCCACATTCTCATCACTCTGAGTAAAGATGTTTCTCCTGAATTCCCCTGAACCAATGCAATTCTAACTTTTTAAACTAGAATTTTAATCATTAAGAGGGTGATTGTAAACTTGTAATGTTTGTAAACAGCAGACAAAATTGGCATCTCCTCAGTAACATAAAAAAAACCTCACTAGCTGTTCCCTATATAACTGTTCCCTATATTTGTATGTTGGTATGTCGCAGCAGGACGCTGGATAACAGCACATTCTTTGTGTGGGTAAATACAATAACTGCTTTCTCAATGATCTGACGGTGATGGGAAGCTTGCAGTGTTATTCTGGATTGTTAAGTCACACTATTCGAAAGCAGGTACTGATATCAAATGAGTATTTACAGTGCAACTAAGGCATTTATGACCATTAATGCTTTGAATCTGAATGTGTCAGGAGCACAGCAGTGAGGTCTTCTGTTCATGATCTGCATTCAGTCAGTCTGTGTGGAAGTCACTTCCAGTAATAGGTCACTTCACCCATACGGAACCTAAGAAAGGATAGTCCTTCAGTTTTAGTAACATGAGACGTGTACTTTCTCTGGAACCAGTGGCTAGCTGTTGTAACATCCCACTGAGTTAATCGGGTACACTTCATCACATCCACATTTGTGCCTGATGAGTTTCCTCAGTTTTCGGTTGAACTGCTCAGAACATCTTACTTTGATAAAGTAGAATAGACTCAAGGGATATGAGGATAGTGTGGGAAGGTGTAGCTGAGGTAGAAGATCAACCATGATCTTGTTGAATGGCAGAGCAGGCTCGAATGGGCTGAATGGCCAACTCCTTTCTTATGCTGTTTTGTTCCAAAGTAGTAATTAACACAGTCTGTATGGTAGACATCATGTGAGCAAATGATTTGATAATGTACAATGACTTACCATTAAAAACTAGGGGGGGGGTGAATTTGGTCTCGGGCCGTTGCATAAAACAGAGGATAGTGAATCAGCAGTCAACAGAAAGGGAAGTCAGGTGGGTGTGAAACAGGCTGCTGATTCACCATCACTTCTACACGAGACTGATTTCCCCCCCCCACCTTGATTATTTTGTATATTCAAACTGTTCCCTATATTTCCTTTTCCAGGGGTTGACTATCAAACCTCTTGTTAAATGGCTGAAAGTAAAGCGGAGTGATCATCACAAGCCAACACTTAATGAAGAGTTACACGAACGTGTAAGTATTCTCAGCCTGGTCCTTTTTCTTCCAAAAACCGTATTGTTGTTGGTGTGAATACAATTTGTCACCCATTAATTTATAAGTAACATGTTTTCCTCTGTTGTTACAAGTGCATGTTCTCGTAGTCACTAACTCCCAACCCACCAACCAGTGCATGTGTGGTGGCACAGAGCAAATCTCTTTACTGATAATCTGCCTAATGAACCCCACTTTATTTTGTCAGGGAACAGACATGACAATCCATCGAGAGGAGAGCTCTGAACGTTTTCTTTCCTGAACCTTTCTCAGTAACTATCCGAATCTTGAACAGCTGGGTTAGATACCTATTGTGATATAGACTTGAGGAGAAAATTTTGAAGGATCTTGCCACATTTTGTTGAATTGAATAACTACAGTTCTAATTTAACAAATCTGTAAGGTGTTAAATTACAGATATTATAGGTAGTTCAGATAAGGGCCATAATGCTGATCTGTTGCATCAGAGGATTGTGTTATGAGGAAGATAGGGAGAAATCTGGGCTTTTCATCCTTGAAAGCCGGTGGCTAAGAGGTGACCTACAGAGTTATATACACAGTAAAAGGTGTGGAAAATTACTGCCAGCAAAGAGCAGGATAAGGGAACATAAAGCAATTGCAGATGCTGAAAATCTGAAATAAAATCTGAAAATGCTGGAAACACTGAGCACGTCAAGCTGCAATTGTGAAGAACAGAAGGTAGGGTGAATGTTTCAGGTCAGTGACTAGCAGAAGCTTCTGTGAAAGGCAAAGTGAGTGAGAGAGTGTAGTTTTGAGTTAAGAAGGTGCTTGAGTGTTTAGAGAGGTTGTCCCTTACAGAGCAGGATCTCCATGCCACCCAAGTGCTGAGAAAGATTATGATAGGTAATAACATGAATGAAGCTGTGTGAATGATAGAGGATGTATATTGGCACCAGGGACTTTGATTTACCTTGGCTGCCCGTGTGAGGCCATGGATGGCAGTTCTTAAGATGATGGAGGCTGTACTGACTGATTTTCCCATCCCATCTCCCTCCAAACAGCTGGGAACACCCTTGTATGCAACTTCCTATTTCACTGCCCCTGCTGGCCCTTTCTTATACCAGCAGCAGTCCATGGACACGCTTCTTCCGGCTGCTGACGCCTTTGGCTGCTTTTGCTATCTTGTTGAAAATTGAAGTTGTCCCATATCTGGTTGCTGTCTTTTAAAGGCTGCACCAGGACTACATTTCCCGACCTCTCAGAGGTGGTAAGCCATGAAGGGTGGCTTCCTGGCCTCTAACCCACCTTGCACAGCTAATGAGAGTCCGGGTAGGAAATTGCAGTGGGGTTGAGGCAGTTTGACACTGACAAGTATAAGGACCATTTCACCAAAAACCTGGCAACAGGAGGAGAATCCAAACCCTTGCGTCTTGTCCTCCGCAATAAGCTAAACTTCAGTCATGTTTTAAATGGGATTTGGTCACGCCCTAAGCTTGCCTTTCGCTCTGTAATGGCATGTCTGGCATAACTGATAGCTGAAGACTTTGCGGCAGATGTTGGAATGTTGTAATTTTGCATTGAAGCTGTGAAAGCAGCTCAGCTTTACTACCTGAGGTGAATCCTGAGGAAGTTCCAGAGAAATGGTGACTGAACAGTTAATCATTTACATGTAACAGTCATTAGTTGAGATGCACACACTTAATTTTTCCATGTTTGCAGTTAATCCATGTGTTAAACAGAGCCTTCTCTGTCACTATGGAAACACACTGTTAAACTAAGGCAGTCTTAGCATCTCATGTTTCTTTAATGTTACTTTATTTACATTTTGTTTATAGTGAGTTTATAACAGGATTACTTGCAGTTAAGACTGTTGCTCCTGAGTGTATGCTTCTTTAGTGATCCTCTGGTCTTTGGTCAGTCAGCTCATGAGGGATTCATCTTGATTTGTGGCCATTTAATTATTTGCAGAAAGTCCATTCATAGGAATCTGACACCACTTTCTGCTTCTTACTTTCAAAGGCTTTTGACCACATTCTGGCAGCTGTCGAAGACATTGTAGGTCACCATGGTTACCATTATTGGAGAGACAAGTGAGTAACAAACTAAACACCTAATTTACATGAATTTCTATTCAGTCAACCCAAGTAAGGAAAGATGGTTGTATGAAAGCTTTGGAATTATTTTTCTTATAAATGGTAATTTAGAATAAATTATTCTTTTGTGGAGGTCTCTTGAGAACTGAATGCAACAAAGCTGCATTGCTTTTGGTTCAGTATGTTCATTGCACTATCATTATTTCTCTGAGTTGGATTTTTCATGTAAATTTCTAGAATTACATAGAATGTACAGCACAGAAACAGGCCATTCAGCCCAACTAGTCTGTGCTGGTGTTTATACTCCACACAAATGCCTCCCATTCCAGCTGCCTCATCTCACCCTTTTAGCACATCTTTCTATTCTCTCTTCCCTCATGTATTTGTCTAGTTTCCTTTTGAAAGCAAACAAGCTATTTGCTTCAACCACTTGTTGTGATAGCAAGTTCCATATTCTACTACTCTGTGTAAAGAAACTGCTTGCATCTACATTTTGTGTGTGTGTGTGAATTTATTCATTCGAGGGATGTGGGCGTCACTGGCTAGGCCAGCATTTATTGCCCATCCCTAATTGCCCATGAGAAGTTGGTGGTGAGCTACCTTCTTGAACTGCTGCAGTCCTTGGGGTGGAGATACACCCACAATGCTGTTAAGAAGGGAGTTCCAGGATTTTGACTCAGCGACAGTGAAGGAACGACTTGGAGGGGAACTTGCAGGTGGTAGTGTTCCCATGTATGTGCTACCCTTGTCCTTCTAGGTGGTAGAGGTCGCGGGTTTGGAAGGTGCTGTCGAAGGAGCCTTGGTGATTTGCTGCACGGCATCTTGTAGATGGTACACACTGCTGCCACAGTGCGTCGATGGTGGAGGGAGTGAATGTTGAAGGTGGTGGATGGGGTGCCAATCAAGTGGGCTGCTTTGTCCTGGATGGTGTTGAGCTTCTTGAGTGTTGTTGAAGCTGCATCCATCCAGGCAAGTGGAGAGTATTCCATCACACTCCTGACTTGTGCCTTGTAGATGGTGGACAGGCTTTGGGGAGAGAGGAGATGAGTTTCTCGCTGCAGAATTCCCAGCCTCTGACCTGCTCTTGTAGCTACAGCACTTATGTGGCTAGTCCAATTCAGTTTCTGGTCAATGGTGACCCCAGGATGTTAACAGTGGGGGATTCAGCAATGATAATGCCATTGAACATCAAGGGGAGATGGTTAAATTCCCTCTTGTCTGAGATGGTCATTGGCTGGCACTTGTGTGGCATGAATGTTTCTTGCCACTTATCAGCCCAAGCCTGGATGTTGTCCAGGTCTTGCTGTATATGGACGTGGGCTGCTTCAGTATCTGAGGAGTTGCGAATGGTGCTGAACATTGTGCAATCATCAGCAAACATCCCCACTTCTGACCTTATGATGGAGGGAAGGTAATTGATGAAGTAGCTGAAGATGTTTGGGCCTAGGACACTACCCTGAGGAACTCCTGCAGTGATGTCCTGGGAATGAGATGACTGACCTTCAACAATGACAACCATCTTCCTTTGTGCTAGCTATGACTCCAACCAGTGGACAGTTTTCCCCCTGATTCCCATTGACTCCAGTTTTGCTAGGGCTCCTTGATGCCAATCTCGGTCAAATGATGCCTTGATGTCAAGGGCAGTCATTCTCACCTCACCTCTGGAGTTCAGCTCTTTTGTCCATATTTGGACCAAGTCTGTAACGAGTTTAGGAGCTGAGTGGTCCTGGTGGAACCCAAACTGAGCATCACTGATCAGGTTATTGCTGAGCAAGTGCTGCCTGATAGCACCGTTGACAACCCTTTCCATCACTTTGCTGATGATCGAGAGTGGACTAATAGGGTTGGCTGGGTTGGATTTGTCCTGCCTTTTGTGCACAGGACGTACCTGGGCAATTTTGCACATTGCCGGGTAGATGCCAGTGTTGTAGCTGTACTGGAACAGCTTGGCTAGGGGCACGGCTAGTTCTGGAGCACAAATCTTCAGTACTATTGCTGGAATGTTGTCAGGGCCCATAGCCTTAGCTATGAGTGAATCGGATTGGCTGAAGACTAGCATCCGTGATGCTGGAGACTTCAGAAGGAGGCCAAGATGGATCATCTATTTGGCATTTCTGGCTGAAGATGGATGCAAATGCTTCTGCCTTCTCTTTTGCACTGATGCGCTGGACTCCCATCATTGAGGATGGGGATGTTTGTGGAACCTCCTCATCCTGTCAATTGTTTAATTGACCATCACCATTCATGACTGGATATGGCAGGACTGCAGAGCTTAGGTCTGATCCATTGGTTGTGGGATTGCTTAGCCCTGTCCATCGCATGCTGCTTCCACCTTTTGGCGTGCAAGTAGTCCTGTGTTGTAGCTTCACCAGGCTGACACCTAATTTTTAGGTATGCCTGGTGCTGCTCCTGGCATGCCCCCCTGCATTCTTCATTACCATGGTGGTCCCCCAGCTTGGTGGTAATGGTAGAGTGGGGGATATGCTGGGCCATGAGGTTACAGATTGTGGTTGAATATAATTCTGTTGTTGCTGATGGCCCACAGAGCCTCAATGGCGCCCAGTTTTGAGTTGTTAGATCTGTTTTAAATCTATCCCATTTAGCATGGTGGTAGTGCCACACAACACGATGGTTGGTACCCTCGATGTGAAGACAGGACTTCATCTCCAAGGACTGTGTGGTATTCACCCCTACCAATACTGTCACGGACTGATGCATCTGTGACAGGTAGATTGGTGAGGACGAGGTCAAGTAGGTTTTTCCCTCTTGTTGGTTCCCTCACCACCTGCCACAGACCCAGTCTAGCAGCTATGTCCTTTAGGACTCAGCCAGCTCTGTTGGTGGTGGTGCTACCAAGCCACTTAAGGCGATGAACATTTAAGAGTCCACCCAGAGCACATTTTATGCCCTTGCCACCCTCAGTGCTTTTTCCAATTGGTGTTCAACATGGAGAAGCACTGATTCATCAGCCAAGGGTGGGGGGGGGGGGGAGTGGGGGGTGGGGTGAGGTTGGTAGGTGGTAATCAGCAGGAGGTTTCTTGCCCGTTTTACCTGATGCCATGAGACTTCATGGGATCTGGAGTCAATGTTGAGAACTCCCTCCCAGCTGTATACCACTGTGCCACCACCTCTGGTAGGTCTGTCCTGCTGGTGGGCCAGGACATACAGGACATACCCAGGGTGATGATGATGGTTTCTGGGACATTGTCTGCAAGTTAGGCTATTGCTTGACTAGTCTGTGGGACAGCTCTCCCAATTTTGGCACAAGCCCCCAGATGCTAGTAAGGAGGACTTTGCAGGGTCGACAAGGCAGGGTTTGTGTTGTCATTTCCAGTGCCTAGGTCAATGCCGGGCGGTCCGTCCAGTTTCATTCCTTTAGTTAGACTTTGTAGCAGTTTGTTACAACTGAGTGGCTTGCTAGGCCATTTCAGAGGGCATTTAAGAGTCAACTACATTGCTGTCGGTCTGGAGTCACATGTAGGCCAGACCAGGTAAGGACGGCGGATTTCTTTCCCTAAAGGACATTAGTGAACATGGGTTTTTACAGTAATTGAGAATGGTTACATGATCACCACTAGACTAGTTTTTAATCCCAGATTTAAAAAAAATTTGAATTCAAATTCCACCATCTGCCGTGGTGGGATTTGCACCCATATCCCCAGAGCATTAGCCTGGGGCTCTGGGTTACTAGTCTAGTAACAAGATCGCTGATTCTTAACTTCCAAGTTTATGTTTCTGCAACTGAATGTCACATTTGCTGTTTGTGTAACTAATCGCTAAAGAAATAAGCTCTTTTTTGAAAAAAACTTATTTTTTTATCAAAGTGATTATCGACAACACAGCCGGCAGCTGATGTCATCAGACAGCGCCAATCTGCGCACATGCACAGATTGGCTCCTACTCTGCGCACGCGCTGCATTCCGCATTGCCAGGACAGGTTGGCGCATGCGCAGATTACGTCATCAATTAACGTGGGGAGAGAGCGGGGGTGGGGGAAGCGGGGAGAGAGTGGCCGAAGACCTTGGTGGTGGCGGGTGCGCTCTCCTCCTTCCCCCCCCGCATCCCCCCCAGGCCTGCCCGCTCACTCCCCCCGGCCCGCCCGCTCGCTCGCTTCCCCCCCCCAGCCTGCCCGCTCGCTCGCTCTCTCCCTCCTGCCATTGTGTGTTGCCATCGTGTGATTATTTGAGCAGCACCATCTTTTGTCCTGGCAGCTGCTGACGTCACAGACTGTGACGTTTTAGTGGCACAGGCTGCATTTGTGCATGTGCCACTGCAGCGCCACCTATTGGTAGCGTTGTCAGCAAACGCAGCCTTTTTTATTTATAAGATAGACAAGCGACCTCCTTATTAAAGGATCGATTTCTTTCAATGTGCACAATTTGTTTGTTTCAGCATAAAGGCATTTCTCCTAAGAACAGTAGGGGAAAAAAATGCTTTAATAAAGTTTCCACAATCTCCCAAAGCCCTTCATAGCAAATGAATTACTTTTGGATTGTAGTTATTGTTATAATGTAGTCAAATATTGTTGTAATGTAGGGAAAATTTGTTTTGAGGAAATCTCTGTCTATTGCAGGAGTTGATGCAAAGGAAGCTGCTGAGCATGATTTAGTAGAAGGCAGGTATTCCAGGACACACACAGTCCTGAAAGAATCACAGGTGGTCCAGGAATACAGGCAACAGTCGGTTTACCTCTTGACCAGAAGATTGGATTGGTGGTCATAAGTGGCAGTATTTGAGTCTGCTTCTCTCAGGAAGGTAACTCTTGCCAGCTTCTCACTGAGCAGTTAGACCAACTCCTGGTGCAGCTTCAGTGGGAGAGAGGACAGCATTTAGTTCACCATGTTACAGTCAAACCTCCTGTTGACTAGTTGTGGAGTGTTGTTGTTGGAAAAATCTGATGTTGAGACTAATTTGAAACCTAGACTAATGCTTTCAGTAGAACAGGAGCATGTGGTGGTTAAGAAGGGGAGAAAATGAGGCCAAAAATGTTCTCACTTTGGACTAGACTTACCCTCTCAGATGGACGTAGCAGAGCAGGGTTGTTTTTCCCAGTGCCCTGGCAAACATTCATCCCTGAACCAACATCACTAAAGCAGATTATCTGGTCATTGTTATCTGTGGGACTTTGCTGTCCACAAATTGGCTTCTGTGTTTCTTACATTAAAAGAGTGACTGCACTTCAAAAGTACTTCATTAGCTGTCCTGGGGTCATGAAAGACACTATATAAATGCAAGTTTTTGCATTTTAAATTGCGCAACTGTCTCCAGATGAACTGAAAGTTTCAACAGGTAGAAAAATAGACAGGGGCCCAGTATCCATATCTGCCCATTCAGAATACAGTGTTAGTCTGCTAAAACATAGAAGAAATGTGCCCTGCCCCCGATTCCATTCCCAATTTTCACTGATTCTATAAGGGGTGAGTGATCTGCACTGCCAGATTACTGTCAAGGGATGGGAGGAGGAATGAACATCTACCCCCCTCTCTCAGCAGTTCATTTTACATGTAAACGTGCCTAGCTTTCTCAAGATTCTCATTAAATATACACTAGGGAATATATTGCAGATAAATATTGTATTGCAATATGTATAACTAGTCAATTTGTTGATAAATTATTACTACTTTGTCCCTCAAGCTGTAAGATTCTGCTGCATAGCTTTGAACTTTATTACAGAATTATGGCTATAACCTGAGAATAGATTACTTTAAAACGGGAAAGCTCACAAGTCTAGAAATTACAATTGATATTATTGGAGTATATTCCTTCTTCTATCATTTTAACACAGACAATAACCCATTTATTTTTAAAAAAACGTTAACAGATCCACTGAAGTAACAGAGGGCATTATAAGAATTGTTCATTAATGATACCAACAGTAGTTTCCATAATTCCCATCACAGATATGACTTTCACAATATCTAAATTACTTTTCAGTATTTGTGTATTGTAAATGTATGAAGGTCCGTCCAGCCCAAATAAAGCATTGTTGTGGGAAAAAAATGCTTTGGAGTCAGGAGTGAGCCAAAATCGGAAAATCTTTATTACAAGCCTGTGGGGGAGAGCCTTCATCGGACCAGAGTCTGTCAAAAATCATCAGTTACAGCAGGGCAATTCAGACAGCATCTTATCAGGAAGTGTCCCTTTGTGTAATCACATTTATGTCCCTTCTGCGCAGATAAGCACACCCAGAGCTCGTGATAGAAAGATACAGAGGAAGAAAAAACAACTTTAACAGTATGAACTCTGGTAACCCTTCACTTTCCACATCACATGGATTACGTATTCCCCACTCCTATTTAAGTGTATTATGGGATTACGTATTGCCGAGTTCTATCAAATTGTATTAGAGGATTGCAGCAACAACTTGGGCAGGATTTTATCCTGCCCTTGGCGACAGGAACAGAGACAGGGGGTTCACATAATGGCAAGGGTGGTGTGCCCGACATTGTCCTGGCCCCTTGCCATTTTGTCCGGGGTGGGGAAAGGCCAAGGACAGCCTTTTGCAACCCCCCCCCCCACCACCAGATGAATTGACGGCCACTAAAGGGCAGCCTCCCGCCTCTGTTCTGATTTTATGGAAGATGGCGGGGCCTACTGCCGCATGGAGACACGTCCAGGTGCAACCTGGCAGCCTCTTCGTAGCCTCGCAGGGTGGGGGGGGTGAACCTCCTCTGGAGGCAATCCATGTCACCCGGAGGTCCCTCCAGGGCAATGGCTGCCACTCTGGCAAGACCCCTGCACCCTCACCAATACCTCCATCCCCACACCCTCACCTGCGCCTGCCTGACTGGCCCCAGCGACTCCCACTCCACTCAACTGAGTCCCGGGGTCTCTGACATCCTTGGCACTGCAGGCCTCCTGCAATACCAGCAGTAGCCACTGCTCTCAGTGGCGCTGCCAGTACTGCAAAGCTGCCAGCCCTCCGATTGGTCAGTAACTCTGGAGGCGGGAGTTCATCCCTTGAAGGGAAGGCATCCCCAACCCCAGGCAATTAATTGGCTGCCTGCCATGGAATTGCAACGGGGGTCTGACAGAGGGACGAGGCGGGGTCTCCCCCAACCCCTTCCAGCCTGAGGCTGGGACCTCTGTCACTGGAATAAAATCCAGCTCTTTGAATTTATACAACACTTATAACATAATAAGTCCCAAGGTGCTTTGCAGAAGCTGAAGGCATGACTGCAAATGGGGGAGCAATTATAATCAGGGATGTTCAAGAAGTCAGAATTAGAGCAGCACAAATATTTCAGAGGGATGTAGGGCTGGAAGAGGTTACAGCGATAGGGAGGGGCGAGGCCATTGAGGGATTTGAAAACAAGGTTGAGAATATCAAAGTTAACCTGGAGCTACTATATGTCAGCAAGCACAGGGGTGATGGGTGAATGGGACTTGGTACGAGTTAGGGCATGTGTAACATAGTTTTGGTTGATCTCAAGTTTAAGTGCGGACGAATATGGGAGGCCAGCCAGGAATGTGTTGGAATAGTCAAATGTGGGAGTAACAAAGGCATGAATGAGAGTTTCAGCAGCAGATGACCTGAGTGAGGGAGTTGGGCGATGTTACAAAGGTGGAAATAGGCGGTCTTAGGGATGGCATGGATAAGTGATTAGAAGCTCATTTCAGGGTCAAATGCAGCACCAGCCTCTGACGGTTGCCAGGGAAAGGTTTTGAATTGGTAGCTAGGAAAAGGAGTTTGTGGTGGGGATTGAAAGAAATGGCTTCGGTCATCCCAATATTTAGTTGGAGGAAATTTCTGCTCATTCAGTAACAGATTTCAGACAAGCAGTGTGACAATTTAGAGACTGTGGTGAGGTAGAGCTGGGTGTCATCAGTGTCCATTGAAAACTGACACTGTGGCCTAAATTTTACAGTGGGCAGACAGGAGCCGGCTTCCGACGTAAAGGTCAGTGGCGAACCCGCTTCTCCCTCACCTGGGGATCCGCTCCGTATTTTAAGGGTCCCCAGCCTTTAAGTGTTCTGAGGCGGGACTTCCACCCGTTTGAGGGAGGAAGTCTCACCTCATTGAGCTGCCGGCCAATCAGCGGGCCAGCAGCTCTTAGTACCAGCAATGCCACTGGGAACGGTGGCCACTGCTGGGACTGCAGCCCAGCCGAAAATATAAGATGTGCAGCCGGGAGGAAAGGTAAGTTTTAGCTGCCTTGCCGGGGGTAATTGGTCGAGCCCTGGTGAGGCAAGGGTGGTCGGTAGGGAAGAAGGGGGTATGTGTTGGGTGCTGGGGGTGGTTGTGGAGTTGGGGCGGCCTTCCATCGGGTACCCTGTGCCCGATGAGCAGACCCCACCCCCCCACCCCGGGATGATCAGCAGCCACCTGCTTTTCCCAAGCTGCTTTTTCCGGCTCCAGGCCGTCCACTTGCCACGCGTAAAATCCACCTGGAGGCGGGAGAAGGCCCTTAAGTGGCCGTTAAATGGCCTGGGCAAGTGGGCTGTTCCTCCCCCCCTCCCCCGCCCTACGTAAAGGGCGGCGGAGGCAGGAGCGGGTCGGGAAAGCCTCCTGGAGCCTCCCACTCCATTTTATGCCCCCCCCCTCCACCATCCCACTTTTTGGGGCAGGATGTAGAAGAGAAAAAAAGAGGGGACCACCATAGATAAACTTTTGGGGACCACCATAGATAAACTTTTGGGGACACCAGAGGTAACGTTGCAGGAGAGGAAAGAGAAACCATTATAAATAATTCACTGGCTATGATTAGATAGATAAGAATGGAACCAGGTGAGAGCAGTCCCATCCAGCTGGACGACAGTGGAGGGGCGTTGGAGAAGGATGGTGTGGTCAACCATGTCAAAGGCTGCAGACAGATAGAGAAGAATGAGGAAGGACAGTTTACCTTTGTCACATAGGATGTCATTTGTGACTTTGATAAGTGCTGTTTCATTCTCTGGCAGGGCAGAAACCTGATTGGAGGGATTCAAACATAGAGTTCCAGGAAATATGGGCACAGATTTGGGAAGCAAAAACACATTCAAGGACTTTGGAGAGAAATTGGAGATGGGGCGGTAGTTTGCAAGGACAGCACAGACAAGGGTTGTTTTTGAGGAGAGGGGTGATGACAGCAGACTTGAGGAGAGAGAACTGTTAACAGTATCAGCTAACATAGGAAGGGATGTTGGGTGGTCAACAGCTTAGTGGGAATAGGATCAAAGGCACAGGAGGTGGACAAGATGAGATTGGAGAGGGTATGAGGAGAGATAGGATTGAAACTAGAGAAAAATGCAAGTTCGGGGCTAGGACTGGGGGAAAATTAGAGGATGTTTATTTAGAGTTAGTGGGCTGGGGGAAGGGCTCCTATTTAAGTGTGCTACAGTATTACATATTGCCCAGTCCTATCAAATCATATTAGGGGGTTACATAGCCCCTTCCCCTATTTAATTGTATTAGGGAATTACATATTGCCCATTCCTGTCAAACTGTATTAGGGGCTTACATATCCCCTGCCCCTTGGTAATTGTATTCGGGATTATATATCCCCTGCTCCTATTTAATTGTATTAGGAGGTTACATATTGCCCATTCCTATCAAATTGTATTAAGGGTTACATATTCCCTGTACCTATTAAAGGGCAACATGAGTTGATTTGATAGGACTGGACAATATGTAATCGAATCACCTCAGGTTGTCCTTGTGCACATCCAACTGACTGGCTTCAAGGGAAGTATTGGCAGAGACCCACTGAGTACCTCGATTGCAGAATGGTAAAGGTTGTCTGAAAAAGAGGAGTTGAAAACAAAATAAATGTGCAAAAGAGAATTTCAAAAAAGAATTAAGTAAATATCAATAGGACATATTGCTATTTTAATTGTACTAGTACATTTCCTGCAGTACTGTTTGCAGACAGAGCACCAAAGGACTTGGAATAAATGGGAGTATGAGGTCAAGAGCGAGTGTGAGTTTGAAGTGCAGAGTGGAAATTGGAGAATGGCCAAGACCCTTGAGTGAGCAGGAAGCGAGCAGTCGGCAGTGCTGCTGGTGACAGAACTTGTCTCTGTTTTCCAATGCTTGTCAGGTGGCTAGAATGCTGGTTTTAAGTGGCGAACTGTAATGACAGAGAAAAGGAGCCGGTAAATATTTTGGTTATCTGATTGGTTAAATATTTGGTTAGTTTTGTAATGCAATTAACAAACGGACTGGCCCCTGGCGTCACCACAGCTAACTACTGATAAATTCCTTGCTGCTTTAGGTTAAGGGGCTTATTAATTTATAGTGCGGAATCTCCTGAGCAGGCTCTGTGAAAAAATATACGTGAAAATCAATATAACTTCTGGGCAATCAGTGCAAATTGCCGAATTACAGGTCCCTGCTGCTTTATAAAGCAGCCCAGCACGGCCACCATCGGAGGATTCTCTGGAGTCCATTGAGGCGCACCACAATTTCTGGTTTTCAGCACAAGTGTGCACACCAGAAGTTGAGGTGCCATCCCGACCCTCAATAGCAGCGAATGTCTCAGCATTCCCGCTATTCGGAACGCAAAATCCGGGCCGTTGTTACGTTGAGACACTTGTTCATCTCTCGCCAACTTTTCAATCAGTTGGTGCTGTTGTAGATATACGTGCTTCTATTCGATCTATTCTTTTTACTGAGTGAATGGTTCATCCATATACTGTATTCAGTATGACGCTTTATGGTTCCAATTCAATCGTTTCTTGTCTTGATTTTCTTCTACTTATTAAAATACTAAATTGTTTTGGAAATGCTGAAACTCATTAGTGAGCAGGGAGACACTCTGCTCTTGACTTTCCAGCTAAGCTGGTATTGTCTGTTGGTATTGTAGTAGTGTGTTAAAGGTTACCGGCACATTCCCAGAAAAACAGCGTGAAACCTCTAATTGAGATAAATAGCATATAACTTCTGTGTGGTTTAATCTACCCGCTGAGAACATTAAGTAAAAGTTTAATGTCACATGTGGTGCCCTGCAAGCTAGCTGGCAGTTCCAAATAAGTTGTGTTGCAATGTAAACTGCAAAAAACATCATTAGAAAAGCAGGGAAGTTATGCTGAACCTTTATAAAACTCTGGTTAGGCCCCAACTGGAGTATTGCATCTCGTTCTGGCCACCACACTTTAGGAAGGGTGTGAGGGTCCTTGAAAGTGTGTAGAGGAGATTTACCAGAATGGTTCCAGGGATGGGAGATTTTAGTTACAAAGTTAGGTTGGAAATGTTGGGTTTACTCACCTTAGAACAAAGGAGTTTGAGGGGAGATTTAATAGAGCTGAACAAGATTATACCAGGCTTTGCTAAGTTAGACAAGGAAAAATTGTTCCCATTAACAAATGGTACAAGGACTGGGGGAAACAGATTGAAGGTTTTGGACAAAAGATGCAGGGGGAACATGAGGAAGAACTTTTTTTACACAGCGGATGGTACTAACCTGGAACTCACTGCCCACAAGGGTGGTGGAAGTGGAGACAATCAATGACTTCAAAAGGAAATTGGATGGCCACTTGAAGGAAATAGACTTGCAGGGCTACGGGGATCGAGCAGGGGAGTGGGACTGACTGGATAGCTCCGTGTAGAGCTGGCATGGACTCAATGGGCCGAATGGTCTCCTTCTGTGCCATAAATGACTCTATGACTAGTAACATTCACGCCACACAAGTGCCAGGCAATGACCATCTCCAACAAGAGACAATCTAACCATCTCCCCTTGACATTTAATGGCATTATGATTGCAGAATCCCCCACTATCAACATCCTGGGGGTTATCATTGACCAGAAACTGAACTGGAATAGCCATATAAATACCGTGGCTATAAGAGCAGGTCAGAGGCTAGGAACCTCCTGACTCCCCAAAGTCTGTCCACCAACTACAAGGCACAAGTCAGGAGTGTGATGGAATACTCTCCACTTGCCTGGATGGGTGCAGCTCCAACAACACTCAAGAAGCTCGACACCATCCAGGAGAGATGCTTGATTGGCACCCCATTTGCAAACATTCATTCGCTCTGCCACCGACGCACAGTGACAGCAGTGTGTACCATCTACATGACGCCCTACAGCAAGCACCAAGTCTCCTTAGACAGCACCTTCCAAACCCGTGACCTCTACCACGTAGAAGGACAAGGGCAGCAGATGCATGGGAACACCACCACCTGCAAGTTCCCCTCCAAGTCACACGCCATCCTGACTCGGAACTATAATCAACGTTCCTTCACTGTCACTGGGTCAAATTCCTGGAACTCCCTTCCTAACAACACTGTAGGTGTACCTACCTCACCTGGACTGCAGCGGTTCAAGAAGGCAGCTCACCACCACCTTCTCAAGGGCAATTGGGGATGGGCAATAAATGCTGGCCTGGCCAACGATGCCAACATCCCACGAATGAATTTAAAAAATGACTCTGAGAGAGCAACTACTTCACTAGTTTGTTAAATAATCAGCTAATCCAATAAATTACTGTGTACAAAATTGTATTCAGTGTTGTCAAGGAATGTATATGATTATTAGAAAGTACTGATCTGCCCTGTTCAGTGTTTCAGTGAATCTGCAGCATATCACAGTCGGATCTGTATAGTAATGTAGAGCGGTAGATGGCGCTGTAAAGCCTTCCTGAGTAAGCCCTATTTATCTTGAAGGACAGTTCAGATTGGTTGAAATGATTTTAATCAGCTTTAATTCATCATTCCTGGACATTTTAGTCTCTGCATGACGTTAAATTATATTTGCTAATTGAAAATTTGAGTGAAATGTAACATGTTGTGCCTTGTGTTGTATTTGTGTTGCTATCCTAATTTATCTTGCTGTATTTATTTCATAGAATTAAATATTCCCAGTCACTAAACCAGTGGGAATCCGTAGATTTAAGTATTTTTCACACTTGCGTGAGGTGCAAAACTACAAGGGGAAATATAAATTTCTGGTTTCTCTGTGTGGTATGTGATTACAGAAGTAAGAAATGTTAGAGAAGGAACTTGTCCACAATGATTTTTCAATAAAGACTGGTTGATAACATTATGCTTTGTAAATGGGTCATATGGTAGTCGACTTGGTGTGGAGGCAGTTCAAAGACGTCGCAACACAATGTAATATCTGAACAGGATTAGTCATCTTCAATTATCATAACATCTTTTACAGAAACTAAAATTGTAACAATTTGAGAAAGAAAATTTCCCTCTGCAAAATCATAAATGAACACATTTATTTTGCCACACACCAAAATTATCCTTCACCCTCTCCCTTCCAGGCACGTGCGCTAGGATTGCCAGTAACTGCTTCTGCTGTTGCACTACCTGTGTTATTACTGAATAGAAATTCAAAGCTTCAGTAAGTCTCCTCAGGCAGTTCGTTCAGTTATGTTTCTTCTTGTTTAGCATTTTATATGATACATATTCCCTCCTGTGAGCAAATGACATTTCACTCACATCTGGTGTTGGGAGCCTGTTATGTGCCTCACTGCTCCCCAACATCTGGTGTTGGGAGCCTGTTATGTGCCTCACTGCTCCCTAACATCTGGTGTTGGGAGCCTGTTATGTGCCTCACTGCTCCCTAACATCTGGTGTTGGGAGCCTGTTATGTGCCTCACTGCTCCCTAACATCTGGTGTTGGGAGCCTGTTATGTGCCTCACTGCTCCCGAACATCTGGTGTTGGGAGCCTGTTATGTGCCTCACTGCTCCCTAACATCTGGTGTTGGGAGCCTGTTATGTGCCTCACTGCTCCTGACCAGCTGATGCTCCCACATGTTTGCACTGTGATCTTTATCAGCTGTCTGTGCACAATAGCAGAGCAGAGGAGCTGAGATTTGAACAGGATAGAACAGGGTTGGTGCTGATTAAATAATTATGCTGAGTGCAGCTGCCGATTCCATGGCAGCCAAACACTGCAGAAGTGGTGCCCCCCATGTAGACTATCAGCCAGCTACAACTTCCTGGGATATCACTTCTAGCTTTAACAGGTCAAGTTCAGTAGAGGACAATGTGTCATCACTGTGTTAAAATATCAAAATCTTCTGGAGTTCATTTCCAATGTATTCTACAACATGCTAGTGAAAGATATTAAACATGGCCCCTCTGGCCTGCGTGCAGCTTCCCCGGCTCCATCCTGCCCCGTGGCCATTTTTGCAGAGGCAGGATGGGGGAGGGGTGTGCAACAGGGGTACCCGGCTGCAAGCAGCAGATAGCCAACACAGCTTGTTAAGGGCCAACTGGGACTTTTCAGTCGGCCTCCAGGTTCCCACAGGCGGTGGAGGCCAGTTTAGGTGCCCTGAGGCGGCCTCCCGGTGGCAGACTAGCGTGGAGCCAGCATTCCAGGCAGGCCTAGAGACCCTCCCTGCCTGTCTGGGTCCAGTCACATCCACAGGCTGCCCTATGGAGGGGCTCCCCCCACCATAGTGGTGGCCTGGCTGCAAAACCCAGTTTTATTTTAAATTCAAAAAAAAGTTGGAGAGACAACGCCTCCATTTTGAAGCATCCTCTCTTTTACTTAGCTGCCATCATAGACTGCTGCTCCTTTCGAGCAGAAAGGCCTTTGATTGGCCCTCCAACTTCGAGAGCCCGCCTGCCGTCCTTAATTGAATGGCAAGCCCACCCTCTGACCATTAATTGGCCACTCCAGAGAAAATCACAATGTTTCCCACACAGTGCGGGCTTCTGACCCACATTTCAGTCTGACCGCAGGGTTCAGAAGTGGCCTCACATTAGTTTTAATGGATCTCATGCCTGGATCTGAGATAAGTAACGATCAGCCTAATAGTTTGTGTTCTTACATCGACTCTGAAAGCAGGCTGAGGGATTTGAGTCCCTTTCCCACGCACTGGAAACACGACATGGACGTGAAACCTGCCCAGATCTGTGTTCAGATTCCTTTCTATCTCCTCTGCTTGTTCATCCTCATTGTGAATATTGCTTCACTCAGTGCTCCTTCCACAAACTCAGTAATTGCCTGCTGCGAGGAGTGTCTCTGCCACCTTTATCCACAAGTCAGCTTAAGCTGCTGCCTCTGCCCCAAGAACTCTATTTGCTACATGTCCCAGAACAGGACTTCTGGGGCATAGAATCATACACCTTAGAAGGAGGCCATTCAGCCCATCATGCCTGTGTTGGTGCATTGAAAGAGCTATCCAATTGGTCCCATGCCCCTGCTCTCTCCCCATAGTCCTGCAATTCTTTTCCTTTTCAAGTATTTATCCAGTCTTCCTTCAGGCAGTGCATTCCAGATCATCATAACTCGCTGCATAGAAAAAAACTTCATATCTCCCCTCTGGTTCTTTTGCCAATTGCCTTAAATCTGAGTCCTCTGGCTGCTAAACCTTCTGCAAGTGGAAACAGTTTCTTCCTATCTTTTCTATCAAAACCCTTCATAATTTTGAAGAGCTCGATTAAATCTCTGCTTCTACATAAAGGTTGTTCCAGTGGCAACCCATCAGGAGCTCCTCAAATGATCATTCATCACATGGGAGCTACACTGAAGTCACCGGACCTTTGAAGCAGGGAGGACATCACAATCGAGCCTAGCCAGGCCAGTCTTTCAGATGAGACTTCTTACGCCTGGCCGCTCAGATAGATGAAAAAGATCCCATGCAGTATTTGGGAAAAAAAAGCAAAGGAGTTCTCCTGGTGCCCTGGCCAGTGTTTAGCCCTCAACCAATATTGCTTAAAAAACAGATTAACTGATCATTATCACATTGCTGTTTGTGGGAGCTTGCTGTGTTTGGCTGCCACATTTCCTACAACAGCGACTACATTTCAAAAAGTTACTCATTGGCTGTCCTGTGAACGGTGCTATATAAATGCAAGACTTTCTTTTCATCATTGAAAGGGATGATCATGCACTTGTTGCTCCTCGCAGCCATTCTTCGACAGAGAAAATGGAGGTTACATCAAGGATGAGAAAAAGTATCTCCCCTTTGGAAGTGAGCATCATCCCTTTAAATTCTACCGGGCTGGCCAGATTTTAGCACTGGCAGCTAATCATGCTTACAGGCCTGACTCCTTGTCAGCATTTCCCATGCACGAGGGAGTCTCGGCGAATGACAGGGTGTTTAAAATTTGGCACAGCCTGCCCCCAAATTGCTGTCGATGGTTTGCGCACTGTGTAGCTATATACAGCCCTGGTTTTTACAGGATCACAAACTCAGGGTTTTAATGCCCTGAGCTTTATTTATTTTCCTCTTCATTGGCAATTTGTTCTAATCATTAAAATGGACCATCTAAATCAGAGCATAAGGAAGATATTGCAAATATATTTCAATAGGGGATGTACAAGATACCTGCTGAATTTTAATCGCGGTATTTAGATATTTTCTTATAACTAGTTTGAAGATATACAAATATAAGTGAAAAAGGGATCATCTGTAGTGAAGGTCTGTAACCTGCCTGCAATTTCCTCCATTTCCCCCATCACACATACTGAAGTGAGCAGCTGGGGGAGAGTGGACGGTCTGGGCCACCCAACCCTCATTGACCAGTTGACAGAAGGTTCCGGTACCAGATGATCCTGTCAATAAAGGCCCCTTTTACAGCACCGCCAAATTCATCTTTGTTTCAAACTTGTGGCTGATTCACAGTAGGAATGCACAGTGTAATTACTTCTTATGTGAGCACGGTATAACAACTACCATCTATGAAGATTGCTGCAGGAGATTCTCCTGCATCGCATGTATCTCTTGTGAATGCTATTGGAGCAGAGATCATTCTGATCCAATTACACTTTGAGCCGTGAGGCAAATGTAACTTAATGGAGGAGGCAAGTTGAAGGCCCACACTATAATTCCTACTATTTTACTAATAATCTCTGCAAAATATGTACGTTACACTAAAAACATTGTTGTTATTCGGAAATAAAAATTTGCATTTCCTGTTCCAATAACATCTTTCACTCCAGGCTACTCCAGTGACATCGCTGTGGGCCAGGAGGAGCTGCTTCAGTCCCACTTCTCCTCACTCATTCGAATGGGTGTGTTAAGAAGGGGGAAGGGACAACATCGGGCCAACTAGGAGCCAATCTAGAGCCACCTGACCCTAGGGAAACATGTGAAGTATGTGACAACCCCGGCCCGTGATATGTTTCTACTCTGGCTCAGGTTGTCCTGTATCAGTTCCTCTTAAGTCTCCACATCCCAAAGCTATTGGGTAAGAATCAGTCCAATTACTCGGTTCAAACACATTTTCTCGATGACTGCTGTATTCATTTTTCTTGCAGGTGGGAGCACTTTGACAAGAAGTACCTGAGCCAGCTACTGATGCGCAAGTCGGCCTATAGGATCAAGGATGATATTTGGGACGTGTACCACAAGCTCAATGTCCGCGATGCCATCAGCTTTGCTGACCAGGTACAGTTATCCACTGTTTATTTAAAAAACTATTTTAATGGCCCCAATAAAGATATACAGAATCTGAGTCAGGAATGGGTTGGCTGCTTGGGCAACGCTATCCCAGAGCACACTGCAGTATTGGTGCAGGAACAGGCCGTTTGAATAATTACATAGAAGTTACAGCACAGAAACGGGCCATTCAGCCCAACTAGTCAATGCCAGCATTTAGGCTCCACATGAATCTCCTTCAATTCTTGTATTTTTTTCCCCCTTATGTTTATCTAAAGTACCCTAAATGCATCTATGCAACTCATCTCAACTACTGCTTGCGGTAGCAGGGTTCCATAATCTAACCATTCTCTGGGTAAACAATAGGTAGCAGAAACTTCCAGAACAGCTTTGGAGTAGTTGGGAAATCTGGGTCCGTGGCTAAAGTTTAAAGGTATGTCAGCCAGGTTCAATGGTCTTCATGGCACATTAGTGCCATCTACGATCCTGTGGCCTCTTGGGAGCTCTGTCATTCAGGACTAGTTCTGTCAAGCTGATGCCATCTTTTCAGAGGGAAGATAATGAGGGCTTTGCTCCTTGCACGGAAGGCCACACATCGCTTGCTTGATACATCTCAAGGTCAGCCACCTGGCCTATGTCACTGCTGCTGGTTCAGAAGGATCCAGTGACATAAGATGTTTAATGCAGTCTCAACCTTCACACCCAAGGGAGGAGCTGCCCCCCCATCATACACATTGCCTCTAGATCAGCCATCAGGAGATGACTTAGTTATAGTAGCATTGGAGCATACAGGACCAGGAAAGACCATTTCAATCCATCTGGCCAGCTCCAGTGTTGTAAAACAGAATACACAGTTTACTATCTCTGTCCCTCAATTGATCTCTCCACCAAATGCCAGTCCAGTTTCCTCTTAAGGTTATTAATTTACACCTATGTGTCAGCTTCATTTCTGAAATGGAAAAACTGGTCACCTCTGACCTGCCCAGAATGGACTGTTTGAATCAGTAACTGAGGGTAAATGAAGGTCCCCTATGTGAATAACATTTGCGGTAATAGTCACATCTGTCTTTTCTGATCCCCTCAAAATGCTGTTGCTCATCCAAATCTCAGCCATTGCAGCTCCCTAAGGAATTCCCATGCCAATGGAAGTTAGACTTGGAAAGAGTCTTGCGATGTGAGAATCATGCAGTGAAAATGAATGCATGAATAAAGTTGCAAGCAAAGCAATGTGATGAGCAAAGGAAATCTAACTTGCAAGCCAAAACTTAAAAAGTGATGCTGGGATTTTTGCACAAAATGCAGCCTTCCGAGGATTGGACAGACAGGCTCATACTCTCCCACTGCCTCCCACCTTCCCCACCACTCCCACCCCAAGTCAGGCATAGGCACCAACATGTTGCACCACAGACATTTGACAAAATTATTGACCCAGCCACGGACATGGGGGATATTAATCTGTATAAAAAGTGTATAGCCTACCTAATGCCATCAAAACACAGTCTGATTTAAAATGCATTTCTCCCTATTTAGTTAGATACCTGGCATTTCTTTTGCTTGCACAAGTAGTCAATGTCTGCCTGCACACCTGGTGTAGCAATGTGGAGAATTTGGCTAGATATCCATCTGTTGCAAGTGATCTTGATCTCTTTCTGTCCCTTCTCTTTCTCTCTCTCCCTCACTGTATCCATCTCTCTCTCCTCTCTGGGCTGAATCTTGTGCTCAGCCTGAAGGCGGGTTTTGTGGTGGGGGGTGGGGGGGCCAGATAATCAGAGCAGAATCACCCACCACAGAACCCGACACCGTAATGCTGGATTCTGATTTTTCCTGGAGGCAACAAAGTTCCGTAGCAGCATCTCCGCCGCCCTGCGACAGGACCGTGCTTTAAATATGTTAACTACGTTTTGCGTTAATTGCAATGCTATTCACCACGATCCTACCAGCCGTTTACAATCTTCTGCTTGACGTGTGGCACTCACATGCCTTCATTTTCCCATCCTTGAAAAGCTGGCACCACCGAGGTGAGAGTCCTCAGTGCCTGCAAAGGTTCAGTAAGTTTTACCTTGCTGTCCTGCAGAATTTGTTGCAACATTGGACACTGCCACTAAGGTTAATAGCCAGAAGTGAGGGGAGGTTGGAACTCAGCAAGTGTATATCACTGAGGTGGGGAAGGGGTGAACTCTGCAAGTTTGAGGGCGGGGTTTAGGAGGAGGGTTGAACTGTGCAATCCATAATCAGGCGACGCCATAAATGGCGTAAAACGTAAATGTCACTAACGTCGCCCTCACCAAGTGATTGGGGGGCACGGCCACGGCAATTATGGTGAGTGGCCACCCGCTGCGTAATCACAGTGGCACGTCTGCAAAGGTCACGTGCAGGACTGCTGACATTTTGCACACCAGCTGCCGCTCCTAGCAGCACGACTACAAACTCCAGCCCACTGTGCCCATCTCTCTCCTCATCTCTCTGTCTCCCCCTATGTGTCCCCCCTCTCTCTCCCACCATGTACCCCTCTCTGCCCTCTCTCTCTCCCCCCCCGTCTCCCCTCCTCTCTCCCCCTCTCTCTCTCTGAGTCCATTTCTCTCTGCCCCCTCCCCCTTTATGTCCATCTCCCCATCTCTGTCCCTCTCTCTGTCCCTCTTTCTCCCCTCTCTCTGCCCTATGTGACCCCCCTCTCCCCCTCTATGTCCCTCTCTCTCTCTTTCTCTGTGTCCCCCCTCCCCCCTTTCTCTCCCCCTAAGTGTCTCCCTTTGTCTCTCGACCCGTGTCCCCCTTTTTGCCCCCCCTCTTTCTCTCTCCCCCTCTGTGTCCCCTCTCTCTCTCGCTCCCACTCTTTCTCTCCCCCTCTCTCCCTCCTCTGTCTCTCCTTCCTATGTCCCCTCTCTCTTCTCTCTCTCACCCCCTGTGTTCCCCTCTCCTCTCTTTCTCCCCATCTCTCACTCCCCCTTCTCTCTCCCCCTTCTCTCTCTCCCACCCTCTCTACCCGCTGCATACGGACATGGGCTGCTTCAGTATCTAAGAGTCACGAATGGTGCTGAACATTGTGCAATCATCAGCAAACATCCCCACCTCTGACCTTATGATTGAAGGAAGGTCATTGATGAAGCAGCTGAAGCTGGTTGGGCCTAGGACACTGCCCTGAAGAACACCTGCAGTGATGTCCTGGGAATGAGATGACTGACCTCCAACAACCACAACCATCTCCCTTTGTGCTATATATGACTCCAACCAGTAAATGTTTTCCTCTTAATTCCCATTGACTCCAGTTTTGCTAGGGCTGCTTGAAGCCATACTCAGTCAATTGCTGCCTTGATGTCAAGGGCAGTCACTCTCACCTCACCTCTTGAGTTCAGTTCTTTTGTCCATGCTTGGACCAAGGCTGTAATGAGGTCAGGAGCTGAGTGGCCCTGGCGGAACCCAAACTGAGCATCAGTGAGCATGTTATTGCTAAGCAAGTGCCGCTTGATAACACTGTCAATGACACCTTCCATCACTTTGCTGACAATTGGATTCGACTGATAGGACAGTAATTGGCCAGCTCGGATTTGACCTCCTTTTTGTGCATAGGACACACCTGGGCAATTTTGCATATTGCCAGGTAGATGCCAGTGTTGTAGCTGTACTGAAACAGCTTGGCTAGGGGCGCAGCTAGTTCTGGAGCACAAGTCTTCAGTACTATTGCTGGAATATTGTCAGGGCCCATAGCCATTGCAGTATCCAGTGCCTTCAGCAGTTTCTTGATATCACGTAGAGTGCATCGAATTGGCTGAAGACTGGCATCTGTGATGCTGGGACCTCAGGAAGAGGCCAAGATGGATCATCCACTCGGCACTTCTGGCTGAAGATGGATGCAAATGCTTCAGCCTTCTCTTTTGCACTGATGTGCTGGACTCCCATATCGTTGAGGATGGGGATACTTGTGGATCCTCCTCATCCTGTCAGTTGTTTAATTGTCCACCACCTTTCACAACTGATGTGGCAGGACTGCAGAGCTTCGATCTGATCTGCTGGTTGTGGGATCACTTAGCCCTGTCTATCGCATGCTGCTTCCACTGTTTGGCATGCAAGTAATCCTGTGTTGTATCTTCATCAGGCTGGCACCTCGTTTTGAGGTATTCCTGGTGCTGCTCCTGGCTTGCCCTCCTGCATTCTTCATTGAAACAGAGTTGGTCCCCCGGCTTGGTAGTAATGTTAGAGTGGGGGATATGCTGGGTCATGAGGTTACAGCAGGCATCTGATCCACCACCGCCTGATTTCCATTCCCCCCGCCAGTCCTCCTCATCTGCCATGTCAAAGTTGAATTTCGGTCCCACAGTGAGGTCAGGTGGCTGGTATTTCTTAGAGCTCTCCTACTCACTCTGCTCTGCTGCTTTGAGCTGGTCACTCAGAAGGATTAGAGCCAGGTCAACTGTTCCTGGATCCTCCGGTGATCTGTAAGGTAAAAAGACAGATGAAATCAGTCAAAAAAGTCAAACTGTTAGTCTAACGGCACTCTTTCCTGTTACTGAAACTCCTCATCCAGCCCAGCAGCACAGGCACTGAGCACTGGGTATCCGAGCAGATAGTTGAGCTTTGTCAGTTCTTGCCTTGGACACGAGAGGGAGACATTCACTTCAGGTGGAGGCCACTTGACCAAGAGTGATTAAAATTGACATGTTATTTTGCTCCCTCTGTGATAAATGTGAGCCCTGTCATTAGTCAAACATTTCAAAGTAGGGATAGAGGTTCTGTCATGTAGTAAAGGGTTGAAGGGTAGTCCAATTTACTGAGGATTTATTAGCCATTTTAGGCCCAATTTTTTCATTTGTTCTGTTTGATACACTATATAAGAGTTACGTTCCAGCATAAGAAAATGCGCACATGGTTGTTGAGAAGTGAGCGTTTAATCTGTAAAATGAAGGAGAGCTGGAAAGTCTGCATAATGGAGTATCATTAATAGTCCTAGAGGATTGTTCTTTGCATTGCCCGCGACTTGAAAGTGGGTGTGTGTGAATGAGTAAGTCCCAGGGAAAACTACTGGCTAACTAGTGAAGAGAATGGATGGTAATTATTCTTACAGGGAAAGAAGGAAACATACTCGCAGACTAAAAGCTACTTGGATCAGAACCAATAAATTTATGTTTCCATGCAAGAGTGCTTCAAAAGGACAGGTTTTTATAAGTGAGTGACCTTCATGAATATGTTTGAAGTAGTCACATATGTGAGGTTCACTACGGTAGCCTCCTGCCTGTTGACTCTGAATTTGCTAAATTGGCTACAGCCCAAGGGCTGTAAAGAGCTGCTAATTACAGTCTGAGGCATCAGTCGCAGTGTCTGCTGTGAAATTTCTCACGTTTATTATACACAGCAAGTCTGTCATCTCCACAGACTATCGAACACTGATTATTGAACTGTCAGACCAAAGATCAGTTTTGTTCTTCATTGATGAAGTCCCTATTTTAATCTCTTTTCTAATTGGTTATTTTCTACATTCATTATTCACCAATCGCATTACACGAACATTCTCTACAAACGGGAGGGAGTGAGAACACCTTGGGGCAGCAGAATGAACAATAGGGATTGTTACAAATTGTTGTAGCTGCATTGTCAGGACAGTCGTTCCCATAAGCTGTCTGAGCAGCTTACTTTTGTGGGATCGTGACTCGCACTACCCTATATCTGCCTGTATGATAAGCTTGATCCAGCGGTGGAACAATAGTACTCCTTGTGACCTGAGCTAGATGGTCATGCCTTTTGTATGTGTACTGGTGCAATCTCTCCAAAAACAGCCCATACATACATGGTGAGACAAGAGCAGGTACAAACCATTAGAGCTACTTTATATTAAAGTAAGGTGCAAAGTTAAGTGAATGTACAAAACAACCATCAAGGCCACTAACACTTCATTCAATTTGTACAACTTCTTATTGCCCTTACCATTTATCCTTTGACTCACAATAGACAACATGAGAAATCCACTCGTAACTGAAAGAATTCTGTGTCCTACAAAACATTAGGACAGTGTCAACAATATCCTGACTAGGCACTGAATGCCATAGAATTTGCTGCTTTCGATGCAAATTTGAGAATGCTGCCAATGTGAAATATTTCAAATATAATTTTACTTATTGTGCATCAGATTTGTAATTGTGATATTACAATGTGTGTCACATATGTGTGGAAAGAAAAGCATTTGCAAGTGCAAGGGTGCAGCAGCTATTTTTCAAAGTTGCTTGCAAATCGTTGCTCTTGATCTCTTTCTTGCTGGGGGTGTCATGAGCTCACTTTGTTTGAATGCCGTAACAATCGAGGGCCAAAGTCCATTATTATCACAGGTGTGTGTTGCTGCAGTATCCATAGTTTCCAGCATTCACTGCTTGTCCTAACTGATTTAAGGGTAGATCGCATATCGCTGCACATGCCTTCAGTTTAAGGTTCTTCTGAGTTCACGCACAGAACTTTCTACAGCTTTTGGATTATGGGCTGCTTCTCAAACATTGTATGTTAGGCAGTCAGGGAAAAAAAATTAAAGAGAGAATGCATGTCCAGGCAGTGAGTGTGTACACTCAATTGCGTTGTATTAGTCATGACAAGAATGGTGTATTATCTACAGACCTATGATCTGTAATGTTTTCTTTTCATATAAGTTAGACTTTTTCTTTTCCAAATCTATAACTTCCCCCTCCCATATTGTTCACTCAGGATGGGATACATTTCCACATGACCTTGGCTATTCTTTGAGGATTTGCAGTATAGTTGGAAGCCATCACAAACAAGTCTAAAGCAGACCAAACACATATGTGTACACTTTTGCAACTGAAGTCTCTGAGCTTCTACTGGAACTGTCCTCCTCACTCTGGGCACTAAAAAAAACTGTGAAGCTCCAAATTACGCCTCAACTGTGGACACATTAGCTCAGTACAGAAATAGATGGTTCAGTTCCACACTGCCTTGTATTTAAACTGAAAAAGAGGACAAAGATAAGAGTCAGGTTCAGCTGTGGCACTTGCCATGGCTGCATGGCATCTCAACTTACACGTGAAGAGTGGCCACTTTGGGTGAAGGATATAGGTCTTTTGGTACTGTAGAATCTCATGCCAGTATGAGTCTGTGCCGTTAGAGAAAAGGAGAGAGAATTGGAAAAAAAATTATGGCCTGGATTTTGCAGTTGTAATGATGGCAAAACTGTCAGCGTTCACCATCATTACTACTGTGAAACTGACACCAACTTCTGGAGTCCTCACATGCGCAGTTAAACACGGAAATCCAGAGGTTGTTGTCAATGATTCTATGCTTCCCCATAGGGTGCACTGTTGAAGTCCCTGCAGACTGCAGTCAAATGGAAATCACTGAACTGATGAGAACTTGCCCTTTCACCATATTAGTCTCACTGTAAAAACTCTTGAAAAAGTTACACCTTGTTGAATGAGGTGCAACTGAATTTTTAATGATGTACTAACTTTGTAAATATTGAGCAACCTCACTGGCCCTGAAAAACTAATTTTATATTTGTGAAATGTCAGATTTCCCCATGATGATAAAATTCATCTGTTCCGTTTGTTTATATTTCAACTTCTACATTAATCCCATGAGTATGTCCCAAACATTTATTTCACTCTCTTTAAAATGTTCAGTTGCAAGTGAGAACTTCAGAGCATTTTACTTATGGTTTGCTGTCTGTGAGAATATTTCAATGTGATTGGCTGCTTGCCCTGCTTGATAACATCACTGTTGCTGGATACCTGGAGATCCCCTTGACTTAGTGCCAGTTGCAAACTGACATCAGGAAAGGGGAAAAGCACACCACAGAGATCACTCGAACTTTTTGGGCAGCTTTCTTCAAGGTCAATGGTAAGCACTGTCACTTCTTCACTGACCGCGAAATCCAGGCCAACATATTTGCATCCGAGTCACCTGAGAGGTTAAATTAATGTTTCATTGAAGACAATGCTGATTGTGAGTGAACGGGTATAGTGTAGAAGCATTACAGCACAGAAGGAGGCCACGTGACATTAAAATGAACATGATACACATCAGGAAGGGTGATTCTGAAATACTAAACCATCAGTTGTTTGAACAGAAAGTCCCAATAGTGACTTGTAGATGCTTGATCCACCATGTGAAAATCACACGTGTTTTATAAATTAAGCACAGGGGAGACTTGGCCATCTATTCAGCAAATATTTATTTCCTGCAGCATTCTCTCACAAGCCTGTTATGTGTTTGGCCCTTTGTTGAGGTTTTGAAACCTTATCTCATGGGTTTTACTGTTTGAAAGCCAGCATGCCCCTGACACGCAGATGACCTTTAATGCTCTACAGATGGTGATGTCATTTGAGTGAAGTAATTCAGTTTCAATTCAATACTATCCAACAATATCCCTAACCTCAGAGTTCCTGATGTGCTGTGTAGAAAAGGCTGGAAAAATTCTGGAATCTTTCCCAGGGCCGAGATCTCTTGCTGTTATTAGTATAAAATTCAGACCACAATTTTTTTAAAAATATCATTAAGAATGGGCAAAAAAAGTATCAACTAGTAATCTTTTACACCAAGAGAAATCATAAATATTTGATGTGCCTCTTTTTGCAATCTCATACTGTTAGTATATTAGCTGGAAAGCTGCGAGAGATTCTCAGTGATATTTCTGAGTATCTGTACTGTTTCAGGGTCAGGAATTCAGCAAATTAGTGATGTACTTAACTATTTATTAGGTAGCTGATTATAATCACTTACTGTGTTTGGCCTTATTATGTAGGTGCTCTGGCAGCTATTCATTGCTTTGATAATATTAATATTCATTGCTGGTTTCTTTTCCTCCACTCTGTTGGACAGTAGCTGCACGTTACTCTGAACTGTTAACAGCTACAGTACTCAAAAGAGCAACTTGCCCCCACTCCCCCCCAACCCCCACCACCCATCCACCATGTAAAACTTGCAAATCTTATTTGTAAATCCTCCAGTGAGGCAGATTATCAACAAATTGATGTGACCACAGAAAGTCACATTTCACAGTACTCTCTGAATAAATATTAAGTAACTTGTTTTTCTTCAATTTTCACACTTTTCATGTTCCACTCAAACCCAGGATTTAAGTTCCACTGCTGTGCATCTATGATCACGGATTTATCATCTCCAAAACCAACCGCCATCTGCACGAAAAAGGTGTTTTCCAAAACATCTTACGATTATGGTCCAGCGGCACTTTGATTTTTAAAATTCTCACCCTTGTGTTCATATTCCTCAATGGCCTCTCTCCTCCCTATCTTTGTAACCTCCTCCAGCCCTACAGTTCTCTGAGATATCTACACTCCTCCAATTCTGGCCTCCTGTGCATCCTTGCTTTCACTCCACTATTGCTGGCTATGCCTTCAACTACCTTGGCTCTAAGCTCTAGAATTTCCTCCTGCCTCTCCTTGGTCCTTAAAACCTACCTCTTTGTCCAAGCTTTTGGTCATCTGTACTAATATATCTCCTTATGTGGCTTGGTAACACATTTGCTATGATTATAAACAAAACCATCAGTTGTGGCGTTTGTGCATGATGCCTTTGCAATACTTGTGGTTCCAGACTCTTCTAGTTTACCTGTTTTACAGCAAATCTTTCCAAATAGTTTTTCTTGAAGGTGATATCCCTTTAAAAAAATATTTCTAAAACATCTAAGCCTTGTCAGGAATAGTATTTCTTTTGAAAGGAAGTGTTCACTTCATTTGAGTGATGTGTGTCGTTGGGTGCGAGTGTGCTGGGTCACAGACTGTAAGATCACAGCCGGTGGTCACATTTGCGTTTGCATAGTGCTTACCTTGCAGGCTAAATGAGGCACCAAGCCCAGGTAAGGGATCAGTAGGATTGCACCTTAGATTACAGTTTTGCACCTCCTTCCCAGTCAGTCAACTGAATGGAATCTGTAGAAATAACAATGAGTCACCCATTCTCTCAGACTTGGAAGTGTGCTCAAGGAAAGTTGTTGAGGTGAGGTCAATTAAAAATTTCAAAACTGAGATTGATAGATTTTTATTAGGCAAGGATTACAAAACCAAGGCAGATAGATGGAGTTAAGATGCACTCATGATCTAATTGAATGACTGAACAGACTCAAAAGGCTGAATGGCCCACTCCTATTCCTAAATTTCCTATCACAAAAAATGTGCAGGTGATTTTATTTTACTCTTAAAAGTGTTTCAGTTCCCTTCCCCCAGTCTTTCAGGGACTTTATCCATTGTACAAGCTAAGTCATGCCCCTGATTCAGTCTCCCACTCTGTGCTGTTAACTGATCTCAGTTGGGGAACTACAATCGGTCTCAGTATCTCAAGTTGGAAAATAGAAAAATCAGTCAGGCTCCAACTCTTGGTTGTCATCCAGTGTCCCTGATGAATGAGTTACTATTCGACTGAACTGTGATGCTCTCCCATATGTTTCATTACTCAGGTGACATTTACTATCAGGGTTCTCGTGAATAATGTTGGGGTGAGATACCAGAAAGCAATCATTATGTAAGAAAAAAAAGTATTTCATCAGATTTCAGTCACATTGCTAAATTCCCTCCCATACCGATAGTGAGTTCCTTTCTAAGTAAATGGCATTGTTTGAATCATTCTTGTGTTCCGTATTTGTATACCTTTCAGAAGTGATATGGGCCCCTCAGCAGTGTGAAAATTGCTGTCTCAACTTTCATCAGACTTGACAGCTTATTTCCTCTGACCATCCTGTCACCCTCTGGCCTCCTTTTAAAAGCAGACTTGATAAAATAAAAAGAGTACACTTGCTACACAATACCTGAGTAAAAACTTTTTCATCTTGGTGTTACCTTGTCACCTCAATTTCCTCACTAGGTTTTGATTCCATGGACACCTTTTGCACTCCGATACTTTGCATCAGTGATCAATCTGTTCTTCTTGTGTGACGCCTTGACAACGAATAGAAGTAGGCGTTAATACTATTGTTGGTATTATAGCCAAACTTAAACCTGAACACATCCAAGGTTGCTGGATAATGATCAGGAGAAGGAACCCTTGAATGATTTTACACCCCCTACTGCCACCCCACCCAAGAAAGAAGCACCCGGGCTAATTTACTGCTACTGCAGCAACTCACCATGGCTTTTTCAACAGCACCTCCCAAACCCACAACTCCTCCTGTCTAGAAGGGAAAAAGCAATAGACGCCTGCGAATACCACCACCTGCAAGAAATCCTCCAAGTCTCGCGCCAGCCTGACTTGGCCATATCTTATCATTGCTTTATCGTCACTCTCACCCTAACAGCACTGTGGATGTACCTTCACCTCATAGACTTGAGCAGTTCAAGAAGGTCGCTCACCACCACCTTCTCAAGGGCAACTAAGGAATAAGCAATAAATCCTGGCCTAGCTGGCGATGCACATATCCCAAGATTGAATTAAAAAAAATTAAACCTAGCTAAGATCAGCTAACTCAGGATAAGACTGGAGATCGTGGTCGAGATTTTAATTCACTCAAACCCCATTCAATTACATAGAGTTAAAATCGTGCCCCCACCCCCCCACCCCCTCACCCCCGTCTCAGAACTCGCTAGTCGGCATGACTCAACTACTCACTGTCTTAAACCAGTGGAGCCATTAAGAATGTTAACTGATTTGATTGAATTAAATTATGATCTTCTCTAACAGATAGGGAGGGTTGCATCTGTCATCACCAGGTACATTACGATAAACTGCAGATTCTCCGAGATATGCATAACATCCAAGTGTGTTTCTGCGTGTGGAATTACGTACGGTTCAGTGAAGCCTCTCCCACATTTTCATCAACAAACCCAAGGGTTTGGCTGTGCTAAATGGCTCCAAAGGGAAATTCTTCTATAAGAATTAAATGGATGCACAGAGTCGGTTGTGTTTTCTGTGTCTTGATGTACATTAACATTAAATTATCATCCCTTCCTCCGATCTTAATCCTTCATTCCTCACTATGTTAATAACTTTCAGTGAACTAGGACTAGTGTGGGGACGATCATATTCAGTATGTACACTGCCACTTCTTTTGGGCCTCCTTATCTCGAGAGACAATGGATACGCGCCTGGAGGTGGTCAGTGGTTTGTGAAGCAGCGCCTGGAGTGGCTATAAAGGCCAATTCTGGAGTGACAGGCTCTTCCACAGGTGCTGCAGAGAAATTTGTTTGTTGGGGCTGTTGCACAGTTGGCTCTCCCCTTGCGCCTCTGTCTTTTTTCCTGCCAACTACTAAGTCTCTTCGACTCGCCACAATTTAGCCCTGTCTTTATGGCTGCCCGCCAGCTCTGGCGAATGCTGGCAACTGACTCCCACGACTTGTGATCAATGTCACATGATTTCATGTCGCGTTTGCAGACGTCTTTATAACGGAGACATGGACGGCCGGTGGGTCTGATACCAGTGGCGAGCTCGCTGTACAATGTGTCTTTGGGGATCCTGCCATCTTCCATGCGGCTCACATGGCCAAGCCATCTCAAGCGCCGCTGACTCAGTAGTGTGTATAAGCTGGGGATGTTGGCCGCTTCAAGGACTTCTGTGTTGGAGATATAGTCCTGCCACCTGATGCCAAGTATTCTCCGAAGGCAGCGAAGATGGAATGAATTGAGACGTCGCTCTTGGCTGGCATACGTTGTCCAGGCCTCGCTGCCGTAGAGCAAGGTACTGAGGACACAGGCCTGATACACTCGGACTTTTGTGTTCCGTGTCAGTGCGCCATTTTCCCACACTCTCTTGGCCAGTCTGAACATAGCAGTGGAAGCCTTACCCATGCGCTTGTTGATTTCTGCATCTAGAGACAGGTTACTGGTGATAGTTGAGCCTAGGTAGGTGAACTCTGGCGAATGCTGGCAACTGAACACTGCCACTATTCATAAAAGATTCTAGCAGCTGGGGGATGGGGGAAAGAAAAGATAAATAAGATTAGAAAAACAAAGTTAAAAATACAGCTATGACTGAGAAGAATGGGGGCAGACAGGCCGAACAGAAAGTAAGCATGCAAAACAAGGCTTTTTGTTTGAATAGTTTTTAAATGTTCAAGATACAGGGTTAATATTACAGTAATTGACTTCCAACTCCTGAGAGGTTTTATTACTGTAATATTAGTGTTACAATGATTATAGTGCACAAGTTGAATATTTATAAATCCTCCTTGCCACAGGGTGATTGCTTTACCTGTGGTCCACCTGCAGCCTGAGGATTAATGGCCTTCACTGGTAATCTTCTCCATATATCTATTAGCCTTTGTATGGAATATATCTGCCTGCATTCACTACTCACACACCGAAAGGAGGAGTGATTGAGATTGCCTGGGTTGGCCAGTGTCCATTTCTTCCCCTCTCTGCCTCACCCCACCAAATGAAGCATATTAATCCCCCTGCAGTGAGGTATATAGTAGCCTTGCCGAAAGCTAATAAAGCTCAGATAACTCAGTGTTGGCAAGTTTGAACACTGTGTAATTTTATAAATGTAATTCATAACCTTCTGATTTAGGAGGTCAACATTTAACTGCTGAAGCATCCTATAAGCGAGTCTAAAAATAACTGAATTAAAAATATTAATCCACATAAGTGATGTATTTCTGTAAACCATGTGACCAGACTGAGTCATAGCCCATAGGTTATTAACCATTACTCATCGGGTCACACATGTCTCATGAAGCAATTTGCACAGCTACCAGAGACTGATGAGTTTTTGATGAGAAATCTCCAGTTGACCACAGGTGGAGAAAATCCCTGCTGGGGAAAAGCTGGTAGGAGGCTGGCTCACCTTCACACAAATGCAGGCAGCAAATGACTCCTTGTTCCAGGCCAAGAAACATTAGAATGCTGGGAGACTTTGTTGCTCTGATCTTTTATTCGTAATTGAAGTTATAGTAGAGATAAAGAAAATGTGGATGGATTCATAAATTTAACCACAGTTATGTCATTTTAAACATTATTGAACAGTGATAAAGGAGCAAGATACAAAAATAACATTGGGTACATCAGTTTTATCTTTTGAAATATACACGCAGCATTGTTTGTGCCACTGTTACATTAACGTAACATTAATTGACCACGTAGGTGTACTGTAGATTGATGTCATATGTTACATATGATCCTATTGAACAAGCAAAGAATCAAAACGTTCTAGATAAACTACCTCCAACCAGCGTCATCTTTATAAAAGTACTGAAATCCCTGGGTGAGTTTAAACAATGAAGATACGATGCCAGTTGTGCACATCGGAGTTCACAGAGCATGAGGACAGAAAAATCTACCTCACTAGAGAAAAATGCAAGCAATTACATGGCAGTCCTGATTATGAAGGCCAGCTCTATTGTCATGCTAGGCACCCACCTGCCAAGAATGAGGCACATTAATTTTGTTATGAACATTGATTTTAAACTGTTACTGAAGTGAAGAAAGGACTTGTTAAACAGATCAGCCGTGGCTGGAAAAGACATCTGCATATTAACAGATGGTGATTGGAAGGACAAAGGACCATTTCCTGACACATTCAACTCACACTGGACCTTGATCACCAGGTATTGTGTGTAACAGGAGCATTCCAGAGACTGCTAAGGTTATACAATCCAAGACGTGGTCAGACCAGTTAGTCACATGACTAACCTGCTTGGCAACCTGGGTTTTTCTGAATTGTACAAACAGTTTGAACTCTGAGTGTCTGTTTGCTCCTGGACTGAGAAGATCTCTCCTCTCTGCTCCCATTTCTTTCTCACAAGCCTCTGAATTCACTGAAAGCACATGAACCCCAAGAGAGAAAAGCCTCATACAGCAAACAAGGTTTAAGAAGAATACTGGGCCCCAACGAAAAGCAAGATCTACCTATAATCAAGGACTGTACAGTGAGCTTGAAGAACTGTAACAAAAACTCTTCAGATATTGCCTCAAACTTTTCCACTTTATTTTTCTTGCATGTGTGTATCACGTGTGTATGCTAGCTTGGGCACGTCGTGTGTCTGTAGGCATCAACCGAATTAGGGTATTAAGTTTAATCAATTTCAACGTTTCTTCTTTAAACCTCAGAAAACCTGTTTGTGCTGGTGTCTTTGCTTTATGATTGGAAAGTGGTGAACAAGGATTCACCAAGGGGGAGCTAAAAACACGGTGTGTTGAAAATTAAACCCTGTTACAGTAAGACCAGATGAATGCTGAGTGCGCCCCCAGACACCTTTCTCACCTGGTCGTAACACTATACAGATGTGAATTGCAACTCACAATAGGACTGAAAGAGACTTAGGGGGCAAAACTGGACAGCCCCCGAAATCGGGCATGGAGATTGCATTACGAGATTAACCCACACCCATTCAAAGTGATGCAGGCAGTGTGCAAACTTCATGCTACCTGCTAATTATAATGATTTTGACATGCAGCCCAGTGCTGAACACGCTGTTGAGTGGCCACATGCCTCAAGCAGGGGCTCCAAGTTTGTACAAGGCTAGCAACACTTAAAGTTAACTAAGACTACTTAAAGCCAGCCTGCACCTCTTAAAGGCTGAACCGGGGGCTGGGACTGGTTACAGAAGTGTCAAAGACTGGAAAAGAATCTCCAGAAATGGTGCAACAGGCAAGAAAGCATGACCCAAGGTTCTTGGATGCTGTGCTGGAGGCCTTGGTGCAGGAGGAGCATAGGAGGAGAGAAGTGCTCCTCCTTCAGAGGGCCAGGAGGCCCTCCATATGAATACTGAGAAACCGGTGGGAGTAGACAGCTGTTACAGTCAATGCCAGCAGTCTCGACTTGAGGATCTGTGTGCAGTGCTGAAAGAACTTTAGTGACCTCATACGAGTGGTCAAGGTCAATGAATGCAACTTCAAATGCCATATCCTACCAACTGTACCACTAATCTCACACAATGCTCCACCCACCACAGCCCTTTCACTCCCCTACCGACAATCTCACTCAACCATGACTCAAACCTCACATTCGTAGCCTGACCTCACCCTCACACACTTACAATTCACATCTTGCACACATTGCCAGCTATTCAACTGTGGCAGGCACATCATAAAAATACATTACACCACATTCACTGGCACACTTCTCTCTCTCTGTCTCTCTTTCTTTCAGGACAAGATGGCCCGTAGTCAGAAGCAGCAACAGCAAACCAGCAGGGGACAGACAAGGCTGCACATCCTCACCCCCATGAAGGAGATGCTCCTAGAAATAATTAGAGCGGCTGTCACTGAGGCAGTGGCCAGTGGTGAGGCTAACACCATCAAGAATGATAAAAGCAAAATACTGCGGATGCTGGAAATCTGAAACAAAAACAAGAAATGCTGGATTCACTCAGCAGGTCTGGCAGCATCTGTGGAAAGAGAAGCAGAGTTAACGTTTCGGGTCAGTGACCCTTCTTCGGAACCCTCTTCCCACTGCTGTTGGCATATTACCAGTGGCGGGTGGGCCTCTGGCCATTGTTGGGGAGCCCACCCAATAAAATCAGGTGGTTGGCTCCCTGTGGGCTTGGTGGGGGGGGGGGGGGGTGGCCTTCCTGAGTGTGCACTCTGTGGCCCACAGAGGGACCCCCTGGTGGCAAGAGCTTCCCCCCCATTGAAGCAACCCCTCTGCCCTCACCAATAACCCCACCCCACCCCTCGCTAGGACCTGCCTGATTGGCACCAACAACCCCCAACCCCACTTACCTTGTTGGGACGTTGGCATCCAGCGCTGAGTCTCTGGATTGGGTGCTGTTCCAGCAGTGGCCACCACTTCCCGTGGTACTGCTGGGACTGAAGAGCTGCTGGCCCTCCGATTGGCCAGCAGCTCTTGCAGGTGGGCTCTTGTCCTTTAACGGGACAAGAGCCCTAGTGCCAGGCAGTTAATTGCCCGAGCGATGAAAAATGCGGCAGGGATCCCTCAAAAGACTGAGGCAGGGTTACTGGAGACTTTCGGGCCTGGCCTCACAACCCCTGCCATGGGGACAAAATCCAGCCCACAATTTTCCCCCTGTGCCCCTCTCAGCATTTTCCAAACTTTCCATTGAGGCACCTGTCGCTGCCTCCTTACAACCAGTAGCCCCAATTGTGCCATCCTCCTCGCTCTCACTGACGTTTCCACCTAGCATGTCTACTGAGAGCTAATCTTGCCAACTTCCTTCTCGAGGAACAGCACTTCATTTACCAATTAGGCATGCTACAGCCTGCTGGACTGAACATTGAGTTCAGTAATTTCAGAGCATGACAGGCCCCCCCCCCCTTTTTATTTTTATTTTTAGTTATTTTTTTATTTTGTTGTGTTTATTTTGTTTTAGTTTGTTTAGTTTGTTTCTACTGTGCCTACCCACAGTTTTTTTCATGTTTGTGCTTGGGGCCAGGCTGTTCAGTTTTCTGTCCATTAACACCCTCTCTGTACTATCGCTTTGTCTTTCAGCGCACCATTAAAATGCCATTTGCCTTTGCTCCATGACCTCCTGGTCAGTTATTCTCTTGTCCTATCAACACCTTCTCTTTTGTTATCTCTTGCCCCACCCCTGCTTTACTTGCTTAAAACCTTTTACATTTCTAATATTTGCCAGTTGTGATGAAGGGTCACTGACCTGAAACATTAACTGCTTCTCTCTCCACAGATGCGGTCAGACCTGCTGAGTATTTCCAGCATTTCTTGTTTTCATTTCAACTTCCTTCCCATTCTGCTCACTCTGCCCATCCTACCCCTTTGAACGCTGTGACCAGATCGCTCACCGTCCCTCTCTGCTTTTGCTCCCAGAATGTTCATGCACTTGTGAACAAGACTTTTGCCATTCACGGGTGACGTCATCTTGCCTGCTACTGAGGCTGCCCTGTCAGGTGAGTCTTTCTAACACCTGCCCTCATCTAAATGCGAATTAACTGGTAGATTTCCCAACATTGACACATTTGTAGCTGTAGATTAAGCATAAACTGAGATTTTTTGAGTACATTCTGTTTCTCTGACAGAAAAATCAGACCTCAAAATTTGGTTCCATAGTGCCAGTAATTTTGGTGCAACAGATGCTGGTTTAGTAGCAAAATAGCGTCCACATCAATTCCGGCATGGGCCGCACTGGACGTCATCTTGGTGAGGATGTAAGCGCAGGCATTAACATTGGAAGTATGCAGAGTAGGCAGAATTATGTGTGTAAATATTCAGTTACCAAAGCCAATGAATTATAAGCTCTTTTGTTTTTAAACAAATTTTTAAGGAACCTTTTCTCATGAGACAGTGGATAATTTTAAATATTCACTTGAGTTTAACTCCACAAGTGAGGGTAAAGGTTGTACACTTTAAGCACTAAATGTAAAAGGTACATTTCAGAATTATGCTGTTTTGGTGTTTGTTTACTAATGTACTTTATGCATATTTTAATAATTTGGGTCAAACCTAACTTTTGAAAAATCCTGCACTTTGAGTTAACAATATCTTTATCACTTTCTTCTGTCCGATCTGGAATGCTTTCCACACGAAAGCCAGTTGCTACCGTTGTTTAATGTTGATAATCAGCAGTGCCGTGGGGAAAGGGATAATTCAAAGTTGTGTTCAACATCAAGTTTTGCCATTGTAAGTAATGGGGATGTATTGGCAGAGCCCAAGTGTGAATGTCAAGATAGGGTAAAGTGATACTACAGTAGCCTACAGACTGTTTTAATGACTGAGGTTTCTGTATACTTAACAGTTGACAACCCCGCTAAGTGGTTCACTATTTTAATGTAAATTACTTGCAGTAAAATCATTCTAGTAACATATCTGAAGCAATCTAACTGTTCAACTCTAGAAGTAGTGTCATATGTTATTTCATTTTCCAGAAGTTGAGTGAGGCCTTTAAAATTTCTATGGAAAATACTGCTTGCTGAACTGAAACCCGGAATAAGCTAATTCAGCTGTTGACTCCATGTTCATTCACTTTATAACCTTTGAGATTACATCTGTATGGTGCTACCCAAAGATCGCTGCTGTATGGTAATGCCCGATGTCTTCAAAACATTGGCTGGAATTTTACCCGAGGCGGACGGGAGCTGGCCACCAACAGAAAAGTCAGTGGTGAACCCGCTTCCGCCTTGCCTGGGAACCCGACTCGTATTTTATGGGTCTCCGGGCTTCAATTGGCATGAGGCAGGACTTCCACCCGCTTGAGGTAGGAAGTCCCGCCTAATAGAGCTGCTGGCCAATCAGCGGGCCGGCAGCTCTTAGTCCCAGCAGCACCAGCGGGAGCGGTGGCCACTGCTGGGACTGCAGCCCAGCATGCAGAGAAGATGCCTGGGAGCCTGGAAGGAAGGTAAGTTTTGGTTGCCTCACTGGGGGTAATCGGTCGGGCCCCAGCGAGGCAAGGGTGGTCGTTTTGGGGGAAGGGGGGGGGGGGCGTGTTGGGTCATGGGTGGTTGGGGTAGCGGGGGCAGCCCTCCATCAGGCACAGGGTGCCCGACCACGAGGGCCACCCCGGGACACTGAGAAGCTGCCTGGTTTTGTTAGGCGGCTTCTCCCGGCACCAGGACACCTGCTTGCCATGTGTAAAATCCGTGTGGAAGCGTGAAAAGGCCCTTAAATGGCCGTTAGGTGGCCACTTAAGGGCCCTGATTGGCCTGGGGTGGGCAGGCCATTTTTCACTGCCGCTGCCCTGCGTAAAGTGGGGGCAGAGGCGGGAACGGTTCCGGAAGGTCTCCTGGTGCCTCCCGCTCCATTTTACACCACCCCACCCCCCAACCCTGCTACCATCCTGTTCATCGGGGTGGCATAAAATTCCAGCCAATGTTAAAGAGGTTCACCGGTCGTGGCAATTTAGAGAATTATAGAGGCTATCTTATATGAAGTTCTTATAACTGCTGATCACATTCTTTCTTATACTAAAATATGCTATTACATTAGATGTGTGTGAGGTATCTGATATTAGCTGAGCTGATATGGTGTTTTTTGACAGAACAATCTTCACCGTGGGTAGTTAGAATGCTAATGACTAGTCACAGTTCCCAACCCGGTGAATTGCTGATGTGATTTGACCTATTTTTGGAGTTGAACAAAAGTGCTGAATTTGTTCACAGGGCTGAAAGGGGAATTAAGGGGAAGATGCTTTTAAATGTGTTTCTCTTCTTTTTGTTTGGTAATTTCTTCCTTTATTTTATCCCCTAAATTATCAGCAGCTGCCCATCCGTACATTGCTCCTCCATGTAGTGGCCCAGTCTGTTGTTCAATATTAGTTCAAACCAAACTGTTATGAAAATTCGATGGGTAGGTTTGCATGGTGGTAATTAGGTGTGAAGAGGGAAATGGATATTGGTGACATATTTGTGTTTCTTTCAGTATTTGCCATCTGAACCCCACGGTCAGCATGTTCATTAAGAGCAATCAAAAGGTATGGGCAAGAATCTTTTCAGGCATTTAGGTGGGTTAGCATATCTATTGTATGGGTGGTCATTTGTCCTTGCTGCCATTTGGGAATATTGCGGGGGAGATAAAGGGGGGAATTTTAAGCCACAAAAATGGGAGATTAGGGTCAGGTAAGATGTTAAAATGGTAAAAATCCGAATCCCAACTGCAACCCCCCTCCAACCTGCCCACTTCCGGTTTTAATGGAGGCAGAATGGGAGTGGTGGGCAACCAACACGTTCGCAGGAGGCAGGTTGGCAATTTAAATATTATAACCACCATTTTTTATTTTTCCTTGGCTAGCCGCGTTTGCCAGGCCTTGGGAAACCTACTGACTAAAGAGAGATGAGGACTGCTTGATCCAGGAGGTAAGGCAACTTTGGGGAGGCACTTACCTGCTGGATCCTGAATGCCTGCTGCACCCAGCCCCCATGATCGGACACACAGCAACCCTTCTAGTCTCCTCCACAAGGCCTCCGATCTGACTCTGACCTCTGATCTCCCTCGACCCTGGCCTTCGATCTCCCCTGACCATGACCTCCACATTTGTTGCCTGGCTCCGTATCCCCATCACTCCCAGCTCTGGGCTCCCTGATCTTCCCTGACTCTGGACTCTAATCTTTCTCTCCCCTCACCCCCCAATCAACACCCTCCCCCCCCACCCTGTGCAACTCCCCATCCCCTCCCTGGCCTCCCTGCTCTTCCCCGGCTCCTCTCCTTTCACCAATTGAAGCCTGGTGCCAAAAACTTGCCTGCCCAACAACCAGTCTCTCAATTAAAATAAAAGCAAAATACTGCAGATGCTAGAAATCTGAAACAAAAACAAGAAATGCTGGAAATACTCAGCAGGTCTGGCAGCATCTGTGGAGAGAGAAGCAGAGTTAACGTTTCAGGTCAGTGACCCTTCTTCAGAATGCCAGTCTCTCAATCTGGCTGGCTGTGGCTGGAAAATGGAACCAAAAAGTGCTAATCCAGCCCTCTCATTAAACTCGGTAGGAACTTTGTGATATTGGTTCTTCTGGGTTTAAGAACATAAGAAAGTAAGAAATAGGAGCAGGAGTAGACCACATGGCCCCTCAAGCCTGCTGTGCCATTCAATACGATTATGGCTGATCTTCTGCTTCAATGCCACTTTCCCGCCTGCTCCCCATATACCTTGATTCACCGAGAGACCAAACATCTGTCTATTTCAACCTTAAATATATTCAGTGATGGAGCATCCACTACCCTCTGGGGTAGAGAATTCCAAAGATTCACAACCTTTTGATTAAAGAAATTTCTCCTCGTCTCAGTACTAAATGATCGACCCCTTATCCTGAGGCTTTGCGCCCATGTTCTACATTCCCCAGCCAGGGGAAACAGTCTCTCAGTATCTACTCTGTCAGGACCCTTCAGAATCTTGTATGCTTCAATGAGATCACCTTTTATTCTTCTAAACTCCAGAGAGTATAGACCTAATTTACTCAGCCTCTCATCATTGGACAACCCTATCATCCTAGGAACAATCTAGTGAACCTTCACTTACCGCCTCCCATGTAAGTATATCCTTCCTTAGTTATGGAGACCAAAACTGTACACTGTGCTCCAGGTGTGGTCTCACAAAGCCCTGTACAGTTGTAGCAAGATTTCCTTATTCTTTTACCCCAATCCCTTTGCAATAAAGGCCAACATTTGGGCCATTTACCTTCCTAATTGCTTGCTGTACCTGCGTGCTAACTTCCTGTGTTCCTTGTACAAGCACGTCCAAGTCTGTCTGAACATCAACATTTACAAGTTTATGCCTTTTAAAAAATATTCTGCTTTTCTATTCTTACTACCACAGTGAATAACCTCACACTTCCCCACATTATACTCTATCTGTCACTTTGTTGCCCACTCACTTAACCTATCAATAGCTCTTTATAGATTCCATGTGTCCTCCTCACAGCTTACATTGCCACCTAGCTTTGTATCGTCAACAAACTTAGATAGATTACTGTCGGTGTCTTCATCTAAGTCATTAATATAGATTGTAAATAGCTGAGGCCCCAGCACTGATCCTTGCGGCACTCCACTAGTTACAGCCTGCCAACTTGGAAATGTCCCATTTATCCTTACTGTCTGCTTCCTGTCTGTTAACCAATCCTCTATCCATGCTAATATATTACCCCAACTCCATGAGCCCTTACCTTGTGTATTAATCTTTTGTGTGACACCTTATCGTATGCCTTTTGGAAATCCAAGCATACTACATCTACTGGTTCCCCATTATCTATCTTACTCGTTACATCATCAAAAAACTTCAAAAAAAATTGGTCAAACATGATTTCCCTTTCATAAAACCACGTTGACTTTGATCATACTGTGATTTTCTAAGTGCATTGTTAAGACTTCCTTAATAATAAATTCCAGCACTTTCCTGACGACTGATGTCAGGTTTTGTGACCTCAAACCAGCCCCCTTGTTTCTTCCCCACCTCTTGGTTGAGGAAAGAATATCACCAGGACTGGAGATGAAGTTTCACTTTAGATTAGACCTTCAAATCCTGGAGTGGGGTTCAAACTCAAAAGTTTCTGACAAGAGACAAAAGTACTACCAAATTAGCCAAGCTGACAGAGCTCAGTAATTTTGGAATGTGTAAAGGGCTAACTGAAATACTTGTCCAGACACGAATGTTATTATATGGTTCCATAAAAACATATTGATGAGAACCTGCTGACTGTTACAGAACATGAGTACACAAACTATGGAACGTGAGTTTAGTACTTTGAAAACTTGCAATTCTAGTAAAAAGACTTAGATTTATATAGCGCTTTTCATGCCCATTGCACGTCTAAGTGCTTTACAGCCAATGAAGTACTTGAAGTGTAATCACTGTTGTAATGTAGGAAACGCGGCAGCCAATTTGTGCACAGCAAGCTCCCACAAACAGCAATGTGACAATGACCAGATAATCTGTTTTGTGATGTTGATTGAGGGATAAATATTGACCAGGATACCAAGGATAACTCCCTTGCTCTATTTTGAAATAGTGCCATGGCATCTTTTATGTCCACCTGAGAGGCCAGACGGGGCCGGGTTTTAACGTATCATCCAAAAGACGGCACCTTCGACAGTGCAGCACTGCCTCAGTACTGCACAGGAGTGTCAGCCTTGATTTGTGTGCTCATGTCCTGGAGTGGAACTTGAACCTGGAACCTTGTACTTCAAGGTAAAAGAATGTCTCTGAGCAGGTGAAGTGGAAGCAAGAAATGAAGGCTGCAATGCAGTGCAGTAGCAGGACCAGTTTCAAGGAAAGTACTGACCATCATCTTAGCTGATATCAAATGTAGTTCATCCCTATATTAAGCACATGAGGCCCCATTAGTACTGGATCCAGATACTGACCTACAAAGACAGAGTTACATGTTGTTTTTCAGGACACTTGGATAGAGCAGAACGGAAATAATTTTATCATGAGAAGTGACCTGAGTAAGGAAGCAAATCTCCCACCACAACTGTGTTGATTTGTCTTTGGCCATCAAAGCCCATAATATCACCATCTGCTGTAAAATGACAGCAGTGTTTTACTGCAACCGTGCAATTTGGATAATTGTGTGTAAAACCATGTTATACGTCTGGCACTTTCTTCATCTGTCCATAGCTAAAATAAACTTTTCAGTCAATATTTTATTTTACTGTAACGAAAAAGTAAAGTGCAGGAAATATGTAGCAGATCAGTAAGCATCCGTAAAGAGAAAAAAGACAAGTTTGCATTTCAGGTATAATCTTCCATCAGAACAAGAGTTTTACTATCTAGTACTTATTGCTCTGGTTGCTTCTTCATCTAAGGATTGTAAACTCACGGAAAATTTAAAGCTTCAGCCATGTATTACACAGGGTAGCTCACTCAGCTTACAGTCTCCTCTGGATTGTTTATGCTTCAGTTCTCAAATTCTAGAAGTCTTTAGTTGCCAACATATTGGGAATTTTAACCACAAAAAAACAGGCGGGTTTGGGTCAGTTAGGAAGTTAAAGTGTTAAAAATCAGAAGCCAGAACCAACCCGCCCACATCTGGTTTTAGTGGAGACCAGCCGGGGGTTGGGCGACCAACTCACTCCAAGGAGGCAGGTTGGCACTTGAAATATTAAAATGAGGCTGTGAGTCTCATTGTTGTTCAACATTTTGAATTTAACTGTGGACAGACAGGTTTCGCCAGCCTCAGGAAGCTTGGCAGCTAAAGCCAGGCGAGGGCTGTCAGATCCAGGAGGTAAGTGCCTTTCCACTTAGCTGCTGGATCCAGCGTGTCTGTCTGGGCAACATTCCCCCTGATTCCCAACCCCCACCCTGATAAAGCACCCTTAACCTTCTCAATCTCCCTCCAACCTTCCCCACAAGGCCTCTGGCCTCCAATCCCTGACCACAGCCCCTAAGCCTCCATTCCTACTCCCCATGACCAGGCCTACCAGCTCCCCACGCCAGACCACCAATGCCACCCAACCCCCCCCCCCCCCCCTCCTGGAACCAGCCCCCCCACCCCACCCCACCCCATGATTATCCCCCTCCCATCTGCCCAGGATCAACCCCTCTCCTCCTGGATGATCAACCCTCCTTCTCCCTGGAATTGACAGCCATTTCCCCCCACCCACCCAGAATCAACACCCGTCCCACCCCCATGCCCCTACCACACTCAGGGCATGGACCTACCTGGCCCTGGGATCTTCTCTGGACTGCTCCTTGTCCAACTGGAACCCGACTTCTGTTTTCCCTGCGCTCTACCAAACCCCACCTGCTCCCGATGCGTCAGCTACGGTAAAATCCAACGTATTGATTCAAGCTGCGCTTTTTAAGTGCTAATACAGAAACGAAATACTGCAGATGCTGAAAATCTGAAATAAAAACAGAAAGTGCTGGAAATACTCAGCAGGTCTGGCAGCATCAGTGGAGAGAGAAACAGAGTTAATGGAGGAGTTTTCCCAGGCCCAGGCAGGTTTGGAGGCAGGGAGGCTGGGAAAATCGGGGGAAAAAGGCAGTTTATGTGCAATGTCACCAACCCGCCCAGCAGTGGTGGGAAGAACTGAACTTGTTAATGAGTCAATTACTGGCCATTTTTCCAGGACAGTGGAATCTTCCCAGTGGCGCATGGGACCCCCGCAATGTCTGCAACGCGTCAACCCACAGGAGGCAAGTGCATAGCAGGAGGTTGGAGTGACAGGCAAATGGCATGCAATCTGTACTTTAAATAGGGAAAACGGCAAAGCTGAGGTACCATACGACCATACGAATTAGGAGCAAAAGTAGGCCATTCAGTCCGTCGAGCCTGCTCTGCCATTTAATAAAATCATGGCTGATCTGTTTCTGTCTTGAATTCCACACCCTCATCTACCCCCGATAATCTTTGATTCCTTTGCCTAACAGGAATCTATCTACCTCCGCCTTAAAATTATTCAATGAGGGCAGAGGCTCGCTATTGCATGAACAACTCCTGGAGACAGCTGTCACGGTTAGTGGTGGGGGTGAAGAAATAGCTGCTGGCTCCCTCAGCCTCATCTCTCGCCCATTTCACTCCGCCCTCTTGTGTGTCATTCACCTCAGCAGCACTCTCACTGCAGCCTAGACATTGCGCACACTGATTCACTCTCCCCCTTCTTCAACCAGCCGTTGTTCCTAATTGGATGGTGATCCCGGAGGCAGGTTCTTAATTGGATTACAGAGCCAGCAATAAAACTGTCTCCTTTTTCAAAACTAAGGTGGCAAAATTCAGCCCAACATTTCAGGTCAATGAAAGTTCCAATGAAAGGTTCAAATTCTTAAAACCTTAACTTTGTTTCTTCCTTTACAGATGCTGCCAGACCTGCTGAGTATTTCCTGCATTTTCTGTTTCTATATTAGAGGTTTTAGGCACTGTTTCTCCAGGTTACTTTGATGTCATGTGTGCAATCACATCACTGTTTGTTCTCAGGAGTTATTTTGGTGTATTTTCCTCTCGTGTACTCTTTCTGATTGCTTATCTGCATAAACTGCAGACCCCATGGCCTGGATATTAACAGGGGCAGGTTGCATAAACTAGGTGAGTAGGGGGTGTGGCATTTCAGACAGGAAACCTGGAAATCTGGATTTCCCTGCATGCTCTGGAGTTTTCATTCCACACTGTGTGTCTTTTGACCTGAACGGTTCCCCTGCCAGAAGTGGGCCTTATTGGCATGCTTGGCTTCCATTTGGTTGGGCAGCACTCCCGAGCAGGACACAGGGCCGGGTAGGTCTGATCCACAACCATTAACTTATACTAATGCTACATTAATCCCATATTCCCTACCACATCCCCACCTTCTATCAATTCTCCAACCACCTACCTACACTAGGGACAATTTACAATGGCCAATTTACCTATCAACCTGCAAGTCTTTAGCTGTGGGAGGAAATCAGAGCACCCAGCAGAAACCCATGCGGTCACAGGGAAAACTTGCAAACTCCACACAGGCAGTACCCAGGACTGAACCCGGTTTGCTGGAGCTGTGAGGCTGCGGTGCGCGCCACTGTGCCACCCCAATTTGTTGTTTATTTTAAAAATCTGGTTGGTGTATTTTATTTTGGGATAAAGAGTAGAGTCTATGATTGACCGTATAGGTAACTGGGTAAACATTTAAATATATGTTGTAACCTGTGGAAAAGTGGAATAGAAAAAATAGCGCACTCCTCCCACCTCGGTCGTAACAGTGGCGGGAAACAGGAGTCGACACTGTTTCCGAGCCCCCGGGGGGAAGAAGTCACTCATTGGGATTTTGACACAGGCGGCCCATTAATTGGCATGGAGGCAGGTTCCCTGCCCTATTAAGGGCGATGGACGGGCTCTCAAAGCTGGAGTGCCAATCAGAAGCCTTCCAGCTTGAAAGGAGCAGTAGCCTGCAATAAAGGATAAGTAATTGAGAGGGCGCTTCAACATGGAAGCATAAAACTGAGAAAGGAGCCAGGCCACCACTGTGTGGGCTGGCGAGGGGGGAATCTTTCTACAGGGTGGCCATTGATTGCACATGTACCCGAGCAGATAGGGAAGACCTGTAGGCCTGCCTGGAATGCTGGCACCCTGGCCTGACACTGGGTGCACAAGTCCAGGAAGTTAAACTGACCCCCATTGCATTGGAAAATTGGAGGCCGACTGGAAATCCCAGTTGGCCTCCTTTAAGTGCGCTTAACAAGGCTCTTAATGAGCCTAATTGGCTGCCCTCCTCAGCAAAAATGGTTGGGGTCAGGAAATGTGCCGGTATATTTGGCCCCTCCATTAGAGAAAAATCCAGCCACATAGCAACATTTAAGATTAGATAGATGAAGGAAGGGGGATAAAGGGCAACGTCGGCACATGGGATTAGGACTACTACTCATAGGGAGGATAAACATCAATATATGGGATGAACAACTTGTTTCTGTGTTGCATTTTCTATGTAATCCTATGCAGTTTCTAATTCTCATTTAATTAGGGAAGGGCAGGTAAGCAACAGAGTTATTTAGGTTGGAAAGGAGGCACAGATTTAGTTATTTTTGCAAATAGGCAAGTCTGTACCACAGCTTTATTAATATACTCAATTATTCTTTTTATTTTTGAATCAATAGTAATGCCACTGGAGTTTCACTAGTTCTCTTTCTGTAATGTGTTTGATATTCAAAACCAAAATCATCCCATTTCTCTCAGGTTAATAAAGGGCAGCAAGTTAAACAGTGAGGTGAATTGCAGCGGACTTCAGGAAGACACAGCCAAATTGGTAAAATGGGTAGATACATGGCATGTGAAATTTAATGCAGAGAAGTGTGAAGAGATGGATTTAGGAAGGATGAGGAGAGGGGAGATAAACTAAATGGTACAATTTTAAAGGAGGTGGAAGAACAGAAAGAACTGAGAGTTTATATACTCAAACCTCTGAAGGTGGCAGGAGAATTTAATAAGGCCGAGTTTAGGCACTTATCATTTTATATTTTTTTTTAAATCTGTATCATACAAATCCTTTAACTTAGCAGCATTGGAATTTTATTATTATGAAGAAAACAGTAAACATGATATTCAAAATAAAACTGGAGGAAAAAAAATCTCATCGCACTTCTTTATTAAAAACAAGCCTATCCGAGTCAAAGAGTTAAAGCATTGGAAACATATATTGCCAATTGCAGTAGTCAAACTGTCAAAATGGCTATAAATGAAAAAAATAAGAAATGAGCAACGGTAAATAAAATGTGTTTTTTGCTATATTAACCAGCTGATTTTCTCCCACGAGCAAATCAGTTTCTAATCCTTAGTTTTGCACAACAGAAAACTTCCGACTAATTTTCTGTTTTTGGTAACAAGAATTTCAGCAGTCATCATGCATTAAAAATTCCACAATAAAGTTTTTAAGTCCTTTTTCTGAAATATCAATAATTGGCATGGAAAAAAGTTTTAATGTACAATACTTCCAAATTATCAGCCTGTAACTTCAAAGTTTATTGGTGTAGTATTAAAATATTTCTTAATTGTCAAAAAATTAAAGATGTGATTTCTATTTTCAACTTTATCTGAATTCTAGCAACAAATGCAAGAAGGGTACACAATTTACATATAAAAGTCCTTCACATTTTCAAAAACAATATGTAGACCATTAAGGTTAGACTGGATGGGAGTTAATTTCGGGAGTAACTTTTGTTTTTTGGGTGCGCCCCCCCTCTCCCCTCTCCCCTCCCCTCCCCTCCCCTCTCGCTCCCGCCACACGGTTAACATAAATGGCGAGGTCTGAGGAATCCTGGACATTGGGCTTTGGACTTCATTGCAATGAGGAAGGCGGCGCAAGAGCAGCCAGCTCATGATAGGTACTGCAAATTTGATCTGCTACGCTAACCAGTAAGATATTCCACTTTGAAGTCAAGGTTTCGGAGACAGGTGCTGGATCAGCGGGTTGGAATCAGGGCTTTGGACACAGGATTGTGAATCAGGGAATTTGAGTTGGGGCCTCGGCAGTGAGATCAGGGGAGGGGGCGCAGTGGGTGGGTACAGAAGTACCTCCATCTCTAAACTGGGATCAGCGGAGATAAGGATGATGTTTGGAGTACTTGCCACTTTTTTTGTTCCTGTAATATTTGGGGTTGATTTTCTCTGCTGCTTTAGGGTAAATCAGTGTTGCAACAGGAACCTGAAGGAGGTCACTGGACTCCCAGCTGAGACCATGCAGTGTGTGTACAGTCCAGTGCTATCCTAAATAGCAATTAGATTTCTACAGGACCTCAATCTGCATATTATAAAGGGCCTACTGCCTGATTCAGATGAGCACCTCATGCATCCAGTGGTAGGTCCTTCTAAAGCGGACGTTGGCTAGATTGGGTGTGGGAATGGGGTGGTCAGCTTTTCCCCAACATTTCAGGGAAGCTACCATCCTGTTTCCATCCAGCGGCACTCGTACCAATCTACCCCTTCATTCCTTATTACAATTTTTGTAGCTGCCGAGATTAATGTGACGCTTAAAACTGAAATTTTTTGTCTACAATATATCTGAAAATTTAAGAAACCTGCAGGAAATGCTAAAACCTTCTTTGACTCTTCAGAGGCATGAATGTCTACTCCAAGCTGATTGCAACAACATGTTCATGCTTTTGTAAAGTCATACATGGGACTGAATGCTTGCCAAAGAGGTGGGAAACAGGAGTCAGGTCTGTTTTTGGATCAGAAACCTGCCTCCCCTGTGAAACTGATTAAAGTTCAAATTTTAATGGGGTTGAGCCCTTAATTGATATAGAGACAGGTTTCCTGTCCACATAGACCCAGTGGGGACGGGAATGGAGATTAAGTGTGGGACTCATTTGGACTCCCCATGGCAGCCATCCTTGAGGCTGTTGGTTGTCTTGAGGGAGAGACCTGCAGTTTGTGCCAAAACTTTACACCGCACCAGAGGGAAGTGAGATGTCACAGGACAGCAGAGGCCTGGCACCCAGGGCAGACCCTCACTCATTGATGCCAACCTGGATCTAATGCTGGTGGCCATGAGGGAGAGGAGGGAGGTCCTCTTCCTGGAGGATGGCTAGAGGAGGTAACCTCATTGTGCAGCAGGGGCACCTCTCTGTTCAGCGCCATCTCCTTCCACCTCCAATTCCTCCTCCTCTCTTAGCTCCTGCTCCTGCTCCTCTCCCAATGAGCTGTCTCCGACCAGGGCCTCATTATCTTCAAGGCCCACACCTCTCTGGAGGACCATGTTATGGAGAGCGCAGCAGGCCACCACAATGACAGAGACCCTTGCAGGAGAGTATTGAGGGCGCCACGTGACTGGCCCAAGCACCAGAATTGCATCTTCACAAACCCAATGGCAGTTCAATGGTTGGCCTGCTGAGCAGGTGGCATTGGTTGTTTTGCTTCTGTGCCTCTGTCTGGGGCTCCCATAGAGGGCTCAGTCGCCATCTTTGCAATGGATTTCCCTTGTCCCCTTGGATGCATCCACACACTTTGGGTGTTGGAATGAAGATCTGAGGCAGCCTGGACTGGCGGAGGATGAGGGAGTCATGGTAGCTGCCAGGAAAGCAAGTGCACAACTGGAGGAAGCTCTTGTTGTGGTCACAGACCAGTGGATGTTGAGGGAGTGGAAGCCTTTCCTGTTGATGAATCTCACTGGCCAGTCGATGGGTGCCTTGATGACCACATGAGCACAATTGATGATGTCCTTGGGGGAATCCAACAATGGAGGCGAAACCCAATGCCCTCTGTGCCTGCACGGCTGTATCTGTTATTAAATGAATGTGCTGTCCACCTCTGGCAAAGAAGACATCAGTGACCAGTGAAATGCAATGGTGTGGAGCTATTTTTGAGATGCCACTGATACTTGGAAAGAGCCAGAAGTGAAAAAGGTCAAGGCGACAATGATTTTGATGGCCACTGGCAGGGCATGGTGACTAGTGCTGCAAGGTGCAAGGTCTTTGGTGACGAGGGCACAGCTCCCTGTGGCCATCTGCCTGGAGAGTCACAGTCTCCTGTGACACTGGTTCTCTGTCATCTCCAGGTAGTTCTGTTTTTAGTTGAGCCTGTGGTGATGATTTGGCCTTCCTGCCCTTCTTTCATCTCCTGTGCCCTCTTGATACTCAGGGTTCTGCCCATGCTGCAAAGGATGTTGCCGCCCATTCCCACTGAGCCCAAAATCTGACAGTCATGCCTCTATTGCTAGCTGGAGCCTTCCTTCTGGGCAGATGGTTGCCCAATTGTCCTTGGCAGCCCCCTGCTCTTCTGCCCCGTGATATCAGGGAAGTGCCGACCCCGTTCAAAACTTGGGCTTTGCGTGCCCACAAGCGTAACTGAGAACTGTTAGATTTCCCTGGGTCATCGCATATATGGGCTCATAAGGCTCTCAAGATATGATTTCTTGCCTGTTTAAGGAAATCCAACAGAGTGTACGATAAACACAATTGTTTGTGTGCAAAGGTTCTTCCAATAGAATTTCTGTGATAAGTAACATCCCTTCAACTTTTTTTGTTCGGCTTCTTTTGGTTCACACTAACACTTCTTATAGTTTACTCCATGCATGTTTACTCTATTTTTGTGTTAACTAAGGCTTTATCTCCTAGGATTTAATAATTAAACTCATGTTGAAAAAGGAGATTATTCCATCTACGTATTTCACCTGTTTTCCTGAGCTCAGCACATCATGAACTTTGCATAAAACAAAAAATTCTGGAAATACTCTGTGGACAGAGAAACAGAGTTCACGTTTCAGTTCGATGACCCTTCATCAGAGCTGATTGCAGATGCTGCCAGACCTGCTGAATATTTCCAGCATTTTCTGTTTTTATTTCCTACAACAATAATGTTCCATTCCCTACATTACAGCAGTGATTACACTTCAAAAGTACTTCATTGGCTGTAAAGCACTTAGGGACATTTGATAGCCATGAAAGACACTAGATAAATCTAAGTCTTTTTTTCAAATTTCCAGCATTTGCAGTATTTTTCTCTTGAACTGTGCATTTTTGTTAATGTGCCAAGCTCTGGATTCTATTCAAAACAATGGCCGGGGTTTTATACTGGCAATGGGGGTCTCGATGTCAAGAGAAAGCAACGCTGAGAATCTCCCTTGCTTCTTCTCCAGAAGGCCCGCCTAATCTAATGTCAATCAGGCACTTAAGTGGACAGCGGTGGGTCTTCTACGGGATCAAGGACCCAGCGCCGGAAGTCCCACCCTCGGAGAGGGTCAATCTGAGGCTAGCGGAGGCTGGCAGAGGTGGTAGCTGCTGCCGAAGGAGCAACCACCCGAGGCCCAGGAGCATTGCTGGACCCAGGCCACAGGTAGTTTAGCACCTGAGGAGTTGCGCGGAAGGGAATGTAGGGAGGTCGGTAGTAAAGGCAGGGGGGTGGCTCTCAGCTGCCCCCCCTCCCTGATCCTGGGCCCACATTCAAAGGCACTAAGAGCCTTTGAACAAGGGACCCACGCCAGAGCCTGGAAGCAGCCTGCACAGTTTTTTGTGCCATGCTTCCTGTGCAGCGACAGGGCCACCCACCGCACAGCGAATTGTGGTGATGGCTGGATGAGGCCCTTAATTGGGTATTAATTGCCCAATTAAGGGCCTCAATTGGTAGTGGTGTGGGAAGGCTGTTCACAGGTCTTCCCGCTCCAGATTAAATTTTGGTGGAGGCGGGAAGGTGGCAGAGTTTCCCCCCCCTCCCCCATCCACCATCCCCCCCAATTTTTTGCTCACCCACCTCCTAACCCATCACAGGGGGAAGCATGAAGTTCCACTCAGTGCATCAGTTCCCCATTATTGTACCCGCATTTAAATGCAGGCAAATACTTATTTATGGTACAGAAGGCCATTCGGCCCATTGCATCTGTGCCAACCCAGCCTAATCCCACTTTCTAACCCTTGGTCCGTAACCCTACAGGTTACGATGTTTCAAGTGCATATTCAAGTATTTTTAAAAATATGATGAGGGTTTCTACCTCTACCACCCATTCAAGCGTGAGTGATAAAAAATTCTCTTCAACTACCCTTTAATCCTTCTACCAATTACTTTAAATCTATGCCGCCAGTTGTTGACCTTTCTGCAAAGGGAACTAGGTCCTTCCTATTCACTCTTATCTATACCCCTAATAATTTTATACATCTCAATTAAATCTCCCCTCAGCTTACTTGTTCCAAAGAAAACAACACCAGCCTATCCAGTCTTTCCTCATAACTAAAATTCTCTATTCCCAGCAACAACCTTGTAAATTTCATTAACTCTTGATGAAATATGTAGCTATGGGAAACTGTATGGGTTCTAGCTGTATCCATCTCATTGTAGGTTATGTTGAATGCTCTTTGTGCCAATTATGCTCAAGCCCTCCCTAATGTTTTCCCATTACATTAATGATTGTGTCTGTGCTACTTCCAGCTCTCACCCTGATCTCATGGATATCATTAATTTGGTTTGAATTTCTAGCCATCGTTTACCTTTACATGGTTCATCTCTAACTCTGTCCTTTCCTTCCTTTTCTATCTCTGTTTCTGGATCAGGTCAGAATTTTTGATTTGTGTTGGGGACCGGAGGTGGGAGGGCTGGAAAATTGGCCTTGGAGAGCCTCCAGCAAGCAGTTGATCCCCGTGGCAGTTGAAACATGGCCAGGGGTTGGAGGTGACCACTGGGCGGCAGACCAGGAGGGGCACCACTGCTCCATCTAGCTAGGGGCCCCCTCTGCACCTGTCATGGCTGCCAGGCAACCACTGTGGCCACTGCCTGTCCAGTGGAGGAATTATCCTTCCTCGATGATGGCCTGGCAGATGTGGCCTTTTTAAATTGAAAAATGTTGTACCTTCTCTCCATGGAGGCAACATCTCTCTTTCTTACATACATTGGCAGCTCCCACCTCAGCCGGTGGGGCTGCCAAAGTGTCATAGCCGGAGGGTCTGCTATTGGCCCTCCAGCCTCGGGAGCCCACCCTCAGTCATTAATTGGATGGCTAGCACACCCTGGCACTAATTGGCCATCACTAAAAATTATTGGGTTGGGTGTCTGACGCTGTTGCAACACAGAGTCGGGACCCAACCCCAAAACAAAAATCCAGCCCAGGCTATTTACTGACATTTATTCCAAGCTCACTGACTCCCACCCCGCATTCTGTGAGCTCTAGGTCCATTGTATGGTATAAAATTAATACTCATAAAGAAATGGATTAATTAAGGACAGTGAGCAAAGCTTTGTAAAAGACAAGGAATGTCTGAAAATTCTTTGGAAAAATATCAGAGTATAAGGAAATGCAATATATATTGTGTGAATAGACTTTAAAAAGGTATTTGATAAGGTAACACAAGAGATTTGTTGATAAGATTAAGACGTATGGTATGAAAAGGAAATAAAAATGGAAAATGTTGGAAAAACTCAGCAGGTCTGACAGCATTGGTGGAGAGTGAAAAAAAGTTAACATTTCAGGTTGAAGACTTTTCATCAGAACTGGAAAAAATGAGAGATGGAATGGATTTTTAGCAAGTACAGAGGTAGAGAAAGTGGGGAGCGGAGAAAAGAACAAAAGGGAAGGTCTGTGAGAGGGTGGAGGGCAGAGAGATAAAGGGCTGAATTTTACACCACCCCAGAGGGTCGGATGGTGGCGTGGGGGCAGCGTAAAATTGAGCGGGAGGTTCCAGGAGGCCTACCCACCCCACTCCTGCCTCCGGTCAAATTTACGGGGGTCGGGCGGGGGGTGCGGGGGGGAGGGAAACGGCCTGCCCGCCTGAGGCCAATCAAGGCCCTTAAGTGGCCACTTAACAGCCACTTAAGGCCCCTCGCCCGCCTCCATGGGTATTTTACCCATGGCAAGCAGGCGTGCTGGGGACATGAAAGGCCGCCCAGCGATTGCTGCCGGCCTTTCGGCGTGCCGGGGTGGGGGTGGCCATGGCAGTTGGGCACAGGGTGCCTGATGTAGGGCCACCCCCATCTCCCAACCCACCCCCAGGACCCAAGATGCCCCCCTCCCCCAAACGACCACTCCAGCCTCACCAGGGAAGGACCGATCTGCTTAGTGAGGCATGCCCAACGTACCTTCGCTCCTGGCTCCATCTGGTCGGCTGGGCTGCAGTACCAGCAGTGGCCACCACTCCCAATGGCGCTGTTGGGACTAAGAGCTGCTGGCCCGCTGATTGGCCGGCAGCTCGCTGAGGTGGGACCTCCTCCCTCAAGCAGGTGGAAGTCCCGCCTCGTAACAATTAAAGCCCGGGGACCCGTAAAATGCGGGACGGATCCCCGGGCTAGGCGAAAACAGGTTCGCCACTGACTTTAATGCCGGTGGCAAATTCCCGTCTGCCTAAGGTAAAATCCAACCCAAAGGCTCGGATTTTGCATTTGTAATGATGACAAAACTGTCCCTATACAGGGGTACATACTTTGAAAATCAAGAAGATGTTTAATTGCTGAAAAGAATGAAGTATTGTATGGCTGTTCATTCGTCAGCATCAATCTTAACTATAATTTGTTGACAGCCAATCAGAAGACAATAGAGGTTGGTAAGAAGAATGACGTTCAGGTTTAAATTTTTGACTTATTGAAATGGAACTGTCGTTCTCCAGCGAAATAATGCTTTGCTGAATAGATCTGTTTATTTCAATTATAACCAAATGTTTGATGAGAGACCTTAACTGGAACTTTACCTGTTCAAAACGGACGGCGATGGAGCACGAGATATTTTTGGGTCGCGCCTCCGACGTCATGATGCCAGAAGGTGATTTTACCAAGGGCAGATGGCAAGCTGAGTGAGGACTCCACTCGCCATCTGCAAATGAGTAATTTAAAGGCCAAGTAAGATAGTTGAGGAGGCAATTGACACCGATTTTAAGTGCCCCTCAGAATTTTGCGAGCCGCACACAGGCCACATGGGATTGGAGCCTTGGCAGCATTTAAAGGGTGGCAACGGGGGTGGCAGCTGTAGAGGCCTACTGTACTTGGCAGACATTCACTGAAGCCTTTTTGTTTATTAGCACAGAAGGAGAAGAGCAAACATTTGTGTTGGCTTGATGCCCCCTTGAGCAGTTATCCTCCTGGCAGCGTGCTCATTGGAAAGGGGCCTAATAGGGGGGAAGGACTGAGTGGCCTTTCTGCACCAACGGGAAGGGTCACCCCTTAAAGCGGCATTACCCTGGTGGCACGGGGATTTGCATACATGCATCGTGTGATGGTGGCATATTTAAAGGGCTTTTTCTGGGTCACAGAAAGACGTGGCCACCACCTTACCTTCCTACCCCGGTTTTGAATTCGTTGGTGACCCCGCCTGCCAGCTGCTAATTGACCAGACAGCATGCGATCACAATGGAGCAGAGGTCAGAGTGGGAGGGCCTTCACCACCCAGTTCCACTTCTGTCTCTGTGACCCTGCCACAAACGGTTAAATTCTGGCCTTTGTCAAGCCTAGTTACAGAACTGATTATGAGGAAGCTATTAATTGTTGTTGGGAACTTTTTTTTTGGTTTGCTATAAGTAATTTTTTGCCACCAATATTCACTTAAGGGCTGCCAGTCCCAAGTTATACTGCCAAATCTGCGACTCTCCCTAGCCAGAGAAACAAATTGTATACACAGAGAGCTCTAAGCAATGGCACCTGAATGCTGGGTGAATGTTAACATTCACAAAGACCAACAAGATAGTCAACTCTGCCATCTTAATAAGATTAAAAATGAAATTTATGAAGTTTCAAGGTGACCTACTTGATCACTTGACAACTTTAAACTGCAATTTATTCTAGTAGTAACTAGTGAAAAGCCAGAGTGATACCTCTTGAGTGTCCCACCCTTCATGTATTTTGTTAAGACAAATGCATACTGAATGACACTGCAATTTGCTTTCATGCAAAACCAAAACTGTTTCAGTTCAATCCAAACTGTGCAGCATTACTGATCTGTTAGTGAATTAAATAAGCTCACTGCCAAGTGTCTAAATGTGCTGGCTACTATCTGTAAAGGAGGTATTTTGTTGCAATCAAGCATCTTGAATCCAGATTAGAATGAATGCAAATATTTTATTAGGTCTATTACACATAAAACAATCATTGTGCAATGGGAACTTTAGAGAGGTAACATTCCCTTTGTGATATAATTTCAATTGGTTTGCATTCTCTTTTCAATACCTTGATTACTTGATAAGTCATTTACAAGAAATTGGCAAGGTGGACTCTTTCAAGTTTCCCTTGTTCAACAGTGCGAGAAAATCCTGGTGGTTATTTATTCTGATGGTTGTCCTGTATTTGTTTGGATAAAATTTCCAACAGCGCATTTGTGAATGGCATTATCAAACATGACGATCATTGTGATTTTCTTTGACAGATATACAAGGGAAACTTAAAAGCCACTTCCTTTTCAGTATTATTTTAAAGGATCTATGAGTCAGATAATAGAATTCCCTCTTGAATTCTATTATCTGACTTATAGATCCTTTAAAATAATAATAAAAAAGGCTTTTGTTACTTCTTTGGTCGATTGCTATTGCAGTGCAGACTGTACAATAGATCAAACAAAATATTTGTATAAATCAACATAAGTCAGAGCAAAGATGTAAGGAGTACAGCTCCATAAGGAACACTTAAAAGATCTTCTTCTTCTTCTTTGGCCTCCTTGTCTCGAGAGACAATGGGTAAGCGCCTAGAGGTGGTCAGTGGTGTCAGTCGCTGTGAGGCAACTATGGAGTGACCTCTCCATAAAGATCATGTACTGAGATAGTGCTGTTTGCCCTCAGGAAACGGGGTGCCCTTTCCTTACTAAGCCAAATATCAGCATCAAACATCTCAATTCTGGTTAATAAAGTCAAAATTGTCATAATGTCCACTATATTCACAAATGGAGTTTTGTGTCTATGTGATATTCTTGTACAAAGTCTACATAGAAATTATAATATGGAAGCAAGCCATTTGGCCCAACCAGTCGGTGTTGATTTTCATCCTCCACACACAATCACATATGTCTGCTCTGTTCCCATAATCTCTTTAACCCCTTTCATTCAACCACCTATCTAATCTATTCCTAAATATTGACATCATCTCAACTTTAATCACTAACTCTGGTGATGCATTCCACAGTTTCACAACCCACTGTCTAGAAAGGTTTCTCCTGTTTTCCTAAATGTTAATTTAATCTCATACCCATGTTCCTTTATTGTAAACCCCCTAACCACCAGGAACCATCTGTTTCTGCTTACTCTGTCCCATCCCTTCAAAATTTTAAACACATCTACAAATCACTCAGTAATCTCTGTTTTACTGATGTTTACGACCAAGGCGGGAGGAGTGCACTGTTTATTCTAGTCTCACTTGTACACCGGTTACAACATATATTTAAATTTACCCACTTACCGATACAGTCAATCATATACTCTATTTTTCCCAGAATAAAACATACTAACCAGGTTTCTTTAATGAACAACAAAATTACCAGTTTATTATAAAACAAGTCTAAACCAGTAATGAAGTAAAAAAATAAACACACACATTGAAATTTTAAAGTTCCCTTTTTATCTTAGCCTCTCACACTCACTCTCACACACACACACACACACACATACTGGTTAACCAGAAAAAAAGGGTTTTTTGTTTAGAGCTCTGTTACAGACAAAAAAACACTTGGGCTGAATACTTGCTCATTCTTGAAAAAAACAGCAGATGAGATATGTTGTGTTCCAAAACTGGCATACAGTCTTGCCTCCAGGTACACGTAGATGGGTCACTGGGATCTTTTAGAACAGTTCTTTTCAGGCGGTGTTGAGAATTAATTTAGCAGGCTTTTCTTCAAAGACAGAAGACGAGATGAGTTGACATAGTGGACTTCTCGGGTTTTTTTTTAGAGAGGTGCTGAAAAGTTGAGCTATGTTGTGGTCTTCTTCCTTAGGAATTCTCTTCTTCTGTAAGCTTAACTCTTTAAACATTCAGTAAGAATCTCGTCTGTTCCTCAGTGACACTTCTTCAGCAGCAGGAGCTAACTTTATCTCATTCCAGAAGGTAAACACTGACACTAAACCAAAAGCTTTGCTGCTCTGACAGGCGTGCGACTGTCACTTCTCTGCCCACATTTCCCCAGTCACCAGGGTTTCTGTTCTATTTTTAACTTGAGTCATGTAAATGTTGGTCTCAAACTAGTTCTTTCAGTGTCCTCTTGATGACCTTCTTGAAAAAGAAGACTGGTCCAACATTTCTTCAGTTTGACTATGAAATCCTCAAAAAAATATTTTTAACAAAAAACAGAATCACTATCATAACACTGAAAATAGTCACTTTTTCATTCCGTTGGGTTAATTTTCTTATTGTTATAGTTGACAATGTTGACACTGCCTTTGTTGGATGGAATTTGTTCTAAGATGGCTATGACATACTGTTGCGATCACCTTCAGCCACTGTTTACAAGCAGTTTTCAGTTTGTCGAAAAGCCAATGGAATGTACAGTGGAATCCTGTTGTATTGAATAAGATAGGATGAAGAAAAAGAGTAACTTGTAAAATACTTGTACATGTCAATGACATTACTGACCGAGCAACACCTAGAATTAGAAACAGCACTGACAAAAATTTACTTGTAACAGAATTTCATTTATGTGGGTTTTAGTTTTGCATGCCTGAAAATGATGAGTTAAAAGGACTATTTTAGGGTGGGGCGCAAGGCTTTGCATGTTATTCCACCACTGTTAGAACTCTTCAGAGAGAAAACTTCTTAGGCTGCATTTTCATTATGGAGGCGGGCAACAGGTCTGGTTTTGGGTCTAAATTCTGCCTCCTGTGGGAAGGTGATTCAGATTGCAATTTACAAGTGGGAAAGCCTTAATTGGTATGGAGATGGGTTTCCTGTCCTCTTCAAGCCAGTGGAATTGAAATGGCAGTATGTCAGATCACGTTTTGTGCTCATGTAGACTTCCACGGCAGCCATCACTGAGGCTGCTGGTTGTTCTGAGGGAGAGATCTACCTTTCACAGCACCAGAGGGAAGCGAGATGTCACAGGGGAGCTAGAGGCCTGGCACTAGGGGCAGGGCAGACTCTCTCTACATCGATGCCCACTTGGATCTAATTCTGGAGGCCATGAGGGAGAGGAAGGAGGTCCACTTCCTGGAGGGTGGCAGGAGGAGGCCACCTTGTTGCGTAGCGGGGCACCATTGTTCAGTGTTATCCTCCTCCACCCCCTCTTCTCCTCTTACCTCCCGCTCCACCCCTTTCAGAGGCTCACTGTCCTGAAGGTCCACACCTCTCTGAAGGGCCATGTTATGGAGAGCACAGCAGACCACCACAATGACCAAGGCCCTTGCAGGAGGGTATTGGAGGGTGCTATCTTATCGTTCCAGGCACTAGAAACACATCTTCACAAACCTGATGGCCTGCTCAATGGTTGGTCTGCTGAGCAGGTGGCATTGGTTCTTTCGCCTCTGTGCCTCTGTCTGAAGCTCCTTAGAGGGGTCAGTAGTCATCTCTTCCAGGGATTTCCCTTGTTCCCTTGGAGCCAGCCATGCACTTTGGGGCCTGGACTGAGGGAGGATGAACAAGTTGCCAGGAAAGTGAGCGTACGCATAGAGGCTCGTGTTTGTGGACCAGTTGGACGTTGAGTGAATGGAAGCCCTTCCTGTTGATGGATTTCACTGGCTGGTTGCTGGGTGCCTTGATTGCCACATGGGTGCAAGTGATGATGCCTTGCACCTGGGGAAATCCAGCGTAAGGCCTGTCAGTCTGAAAGTAGATGTAGACCCTGCCCTCCTGAAAGGGCATCCGTGACCTGCCAGATGGCCTGATGAGCTTCTGACTGTTAGATACCACCTGGGTCCACAGCTGATCCCTGGAACAACCCGGTTGCGTACAAGTTCAGGGCGACGGAGTCCTTGACGGCTGCAGATAGGGGACTGCCATGGGGGCTGTGAGGCCTCCGGTCATTGTGGACCAGAACACACAGGTCCGAGATTATCTGCCTTGATAGATGCAGCCTCCTACAGCACTGGCACTCTGTTATTTGCAGGTAGCTGACTCTTGGGCTGTGCACCCGATGTCTTTGGTAGTGCCTTTCTCTCCTTGCAGTCCCCTGCTGTGCTCCTCTCGCCTCCATCTACTGAAGCTCATCCTGGCTGCTCCAATGTCAGAGTAACCTGTTCCCATCTGACCTCCCTCAGGTGGGCTTTGTGCATCACCAGGCCGTCCCCTGCAAATTCCAGCTGCCCTGTGATGCCCGCAGGCTCACTTCCTCTCTCGTTTCCTGCCACGTACGAATGAGAAATTCAACTCTTCCAGCTGCAGAAACAGTTACACTGAGGCATATCTGAAGCAGCTGAACTTTATTTGCTGCCTCTGCTTTAATTTAATCAGCCCTTCCCATAGCCTCATGGCCCCCCACACTGTTCACCGCTTCATAACCATGTTGTATTTTCCCCATGGGGTCTTCCCTGTTCCCAGCCTTCCAAACATTGCTCACTGATACTGACAAGCCTGTTAATGAGCTCTTTAATGGGCTCAACGGGCAATTAGATGGAAGCAGTGCCTGACCCGTTCCCTCACTGGCAGCATGCCTTTAAAAATGGTGTTGCGTTCTGCTGGCAGCGGGACCAGTGCTGACCTCCAGGAACGTGACCTTCAAATCGCACTCACCTCCGTACCCGCACTCAACGGGCTTTGAAAATCAGGCGCCTGATATCAGGTGAACTGTTGGAGTAAGATATTGAACACTGGTAAATTCTTCCCAACAGAGAGGGAGAGAATATCAGATGCTGGGTTCAGTTAGGTGGTTTAAACAATTCAATTTTTAGAAAGCTGGGAGCAGGTCACTGGTCTTTCCTTTCGGCTGAGTAAGCATGCATGACACTGACACCTCAAAAGAAGAGAGATTTATTTCTACTCTTTCTCCTCACCACTTCCCTCTTCTCCTAAAGGTTCTATAGGTACAAGGCAGCCTTTCATTACCTCAGCTAACTTCTTCATGTGTGTCTCTGTACACTGAGTGTGGGTGGAGTGTTTTCACTTATGGGAAGCACTGTAACCAAGCTGGAGCCTGTCCTCACCTGATATCCATACATATGAATTTCCCAACCCTTAACAGAAAATACTGAAAGTGCTCAGCAGGTCTGGTGGTGTCTGTGGAGGGAGAAGCGGAGTTGATGTTTCGGGTCTGTGACCTTTCATCAGAACGGTTCTGATGCGGGGGGGGGGGGTGGTTTCACAGACTTGGGATGTTGGCTCTGTTGCTCCATAGATGCTGCCAGATCTGCTGAGTATTTTCAACATTTTTGTTTTTATTTCAGATTTCCAGCATCTGCAGTATTTTACTTTTATATAAGTAGGTAGATCATATATCCTGGAGCTGCAATTTGCCCTCCAAAACTTGGATTTAAATGATTTATTCAGAATGGTCGTCCTTCCATGTCACGACAGTTATTTTTAGCCATTTGACAAGGTGCCACATAAAAGATTATTGTGCAAAATAGGAGCTCATGGTGTAGTGGGTAACATATTAGCATGGATAGAAGATTGGCTAGCTGGCAGAAAACAGAGAGTATGCATGAATGGGGCCTTTTCAGATTGGCAGGATGTGACGAATGGAGTCCTGCAGGGGTCGCCCATTTAGGACCGAGATGAGGAGAAATATTTTCTCTCAGAGGATTTTGCGACTTTGGAACTCTCTGCCTCGGAAGGTGGTGGAGGCGGGGTCAGTGAATATTTGTAAGGCGGAGGGAGATAGATTCTTGTTAGGCAAGGGAATCAAAGGTTATTGGGGGTAGATGGGAGTGTGGCATTCGAGACACAAACAGATCAGCCATAATCTTACTGAATGAGCAGGCTCGAGGGGCTGAATGGCCTACTTCTGCTCCTAATACATATGTAAAAGTCCCTGATTCAGGCACAGGAACTAAGACTAATGATTTTCTTCCTCTCCCTAGTCCAGAGCACTGAGCCTACTTATTAAGGGGCCATCACAAGCCCACCTGAGTACAGATAATTCAGCACTGACCCAGGATCGAATCTTACTTCCCTGGTTTGGATAGCCCAGAGCATACACCACTGCATTGTTAAGGAAATAAATTTATTTTATTTTTCATCACTTTTTTATCATTAACAAATGGAAATCAATTTACTTTCTATCTCAGTGGATAAATGCACTGCCTGCTACAGCTCTGAGCCATACACATTGGGAAAGTTTCAGTAAAGTTTAATTCTGTTATTTAATAGGTAAGTACAAATTATTTCCTTATTTTTGATTGTTAGACTAAAGTGAATATATTTAGTGACCTGTTGAAATTAAATGTAACTTTGTATTATCTTTTAAGGGAGGTCACATGTCATCAGGAAAATTCACATTTGCATCTATGCCAAGTAGAACATCATTCTCTGAAACATCCGTAACAAACCTCCTGTGAGTACAAGTCATCCTCCTGGCATGTGTTTCTTTCTGTATTCCAGAGCTGGAGAGTTCAACATTTTTCAATTTGCTTTCGGGAGAGTGTTGCGCATTCTCTGGTCAGGTATACAACAATAGCAACAACTTATATTTATATGGCACCTTTAACATAATAAAATGCCCCAAGACACACAGGAGCATTATAAAACAAAATATGACAGCAAGCCACATAGACGATATTAGGTCAGATGATCAAAAGCTTGGTCAAAGATGTAGGTTCTCAGGAGTGTCTTAAAAGAGGAAAGCGAGGTGAAGAGGTGTAGGGAGTGTATTCCAGAGCTTAGGACCGAGGCAATTGAAGGCGAGGCCACCAATGGTGAAGCGATTAAAATCAGTGATGCTCAAGGTGCCGGAATTAGAGGAGCACAGGATCTTGGAGATTTGTGGAGCTGGAGGAGATTACAGAGATAGGGAGGGCTGAAACCATGGAGGATTTGAAAACAAGGATGAGAATTTTAAATTCAAGACATTGTTTGACCAGGAGCCAATGTAGGTCAGCAAGCACAGGGAAATGGGACTTGGTGCCCGTTAAGACATGGATAGCAGAGTTTTGGATAACCTCACGTTTACAGAGGGTAGAATGTGGGAGACCTGCCAGGAATGCATTGGAATAGACATATCTAGAGATAACAAAGGCATGAATGAGGGTTTCAGCAGCAGATGAGCTGAGACGGAGCAAAGTCGGGCGATGTTATGGAGCTAGAAATAGGCAGTCTTAGTGATGGTGTGGGTATGTGGTTGGAAGCTCATCTCAGGGTCAAATATGACACCAAGGTTGCAAACAGTCCGGTTCAGCCTCACAGAGTTGCCAGGGAGAGGGGTGAAAACAGTAGATAGGGAACGGAGTTTGGGGCAGGGACAGAAAACAATGGCTTCAGTCTTCCTAATATTTAATTGGAGGAAATTGCTTCTCATCCAGTAATGGATGTAAGATGAGCAGTCTGATAAATTAGCATCAGTGGAGGAGTTGAGAGAAGTGGTGGTGAGATAGAGCTGAGTGTCATCAGCATACAAGTGAAAACTAACACTGTGCTTTCAGATGATGTCGCTGAGGGGCAGCATGTAGTTGAGGGGTCCAAGGATAGATCTTTGAGGACACCAGAGGTAACAGTGCAGGAGCAGGAAGAAAAGCCATTGCAAATAACACTCTGGCTATGATTAAATAGATAAGAATGGAACCAGGTGAGAGCAGTTCCACCCAGCTAGACAACAGTGGAGAGGCGTTGGAGGAGGATAGTGTGGTCCACCATGTCAAAGATGCAGACAGGTCGAGAGGATGTGGAGGGATAGCTTATCTTTGTCACAGTCACATGGGATGTCATTTGTGATTTTGATAAGAGCCATTTCAGTAACATGGCAGGGGCGGAAACCTGATTGGTGGGATTCAAACATGGGAGGTGACAGCACATTTAGGGGGGTTGGAGGTGGGGTGGTAGTTTGCAAGGATGATGGTCAATAAATGGGTATATCCTGGTCTGGGTGCTGGCGGGAGTGAAAGAGGGAAGGTAAATATAAATATTTTCACTCGTAGTGACTGGAGAAAAAGCAGTCAGGTACAATGGAGACATCACATAATCCTCCAACAGTTGTAAAGTTAGATGTCAGGTTAGTTTGTTAACTAGACTAAATCTGGATAATAAGTAGGGAAAACAAGATTTTATACATAGATATATGCAAAACCAGAAGATAGATTAACTGTTCCTGTGATATTACCAGTTTTTTTTGACAGGGTGATTTTTTTTAATATAAAGTTTTGAATATTACATGTTGAAGATTACACAGTCTGTCATAGTGATCATCTCTATTCCAATAATAATCATAAGAATTGGAACATTGGCTCATTGTGTTTTTTCCTCACGTCTGCTATTTATGTGAAGTTGAGACTTAATGACTAAGGTCTGTGACAAGCAATATTTGCAAATGGATTTTGTGACTAGTTTCTATGATTTATTGAACCATATAAATGCGAAAAATCTATTTACTGCCATCAGATTTTATTGATTACTTCTTGTCATAGAGTCATAGAGCTATACAGCACAGAAAGAGGCCCTTCGGCCCACCGTGTCTGTGCCGGCCATCAAGCACCTAACTATTCTAATCCTATTTTCCAGCACTTGGCCCGTAGCCTTGTATGCTATGGCGTTTCAAGTGCTCATCTAAATACTTCTCAAATGTTGTGATGGTTCCTGCCTCGACCACCTCTTCAGGCAGTGCGTTCCAGATTCCAACCACCCCCTGGGTGAAAGTTCTTTTCCTCAAATCCCCTCTAAATCTATGCCCCCCTGGTTATTGACCCCTCCACTAAGGGAAAAAGTTTCTTCCTATCTAACCTATCAATGACCCTCATAATTTTGTATACCTTAATCATATCTCCCCTCAGCCTTCTCTGCTCCAAGGAAAACAACCCCAGCCTTTTCAGTCTCTCTTCATAGCTGAAATGCTCCAGCCCAGGCAACATCCTGGTAAATCTCCTCTGCACTCTCTCCCGTGCAATCACATCCTTCCTATAGGTTGGTGACCAGAACTGTACACAGTACTCCAGCTGTGGCCTAACTAGCGTTTCATACAGCTCCATCATAACCTCCCTGCTATTATTTTTTTTATTTTAGAGATACAGCACTGAAACAGGCCCTTCGGCCCACCGAGTCTGTGCCGACCAACAACCACCCATTTATACTAACCCTACAGTAATCCCATATTCCCTACCACCTACCTACACTAGGGGCAATTTATAATGGCCAATTTACCTATCACCTGCAAGTCTTTGGCTGTGGGAGGAAACTGGAGCACCCGGCGAAAACCCACGCGGTCACAGGGAGAACTTGCAAACTCCGCACAGGCAGTACCCAGAATTGAGCCCGGGTTCCTGGAGCTGTGAGGCTGCGGTGCTAACTACTGCGCCACTGTGCCGCCCTTAATTATATTCTATGCCTTGGCTAATAAAGGCAAGTGTCCCATATGCTTTCCTAACTACCTTATCTACCTGTGCTGCTGCCTTCAGTGATCTATGGACAAGTACACCAAGGTCCCTCTGACCCTCTGTACTTCCTAGGGTCCTACCACCCATTCTATATTCCCTTGCCTTGTTAGTCCTTGCAAAATTCATTAGCTCACACTTCTCAGGATTTAATTCCATTTGCCACAGCTCCGCCCATCTTACCAGCCCATCTATATCGTCCTGTAATCTAAGGCTTTCCTCCTCACTATTTACAACACCACCAATTTTCATATCATCTGTGAACTTACTGATCATACCTCCTATATTCACATCTAAATCATTAATGTACACTACAAACAGCAAGGGTCCCAGCACCGAACCCTGTGGTACACCACTGGTCACAGGCTTCCACTCGCAAAAACAACCTTCGGCCATCACCCTCTGCCTCCTGCCACTAAGCCAATTTTGGATCCAATTTGCCAAATTGTCCTGGATCCCATGGGCTCTTACCTTCTTGCGGGACCTTATCAAAAGCCTTACTGAAGTCCATATAGACTACATCAACTTCTTTGCCCTCATCTACACATTTCGTCACTGCCTCAAAAAATTCAATCAAGTTAGTCAGACACGATCTCCCCCTGACAAAGCCATGCTGACTATCCCTGATTAATTCCTTCCTCTCCAAGTGAAGATTAATCCTGTCCCTCAGAATTTTTTCCAATATTTCCCTGCCACTGATGTTAGACTCACCGGCCTGTAATTACCTGGTTTATCCCTGCTACCCTTCTTAAATAATGGTACCACATTCGCTGCCCTCCAGTCCTCTGGTACCTCTCCTGTGGCCAGAGAGAATTTGAAAATTTGTGTCAGAGGCCCCGCAATCTCCTCCTTTGCTTCACATAACAGCCTGGGATGTATCTCATCTGGGCCTGGGTAATTATCCACTTTTAAGCCCGCTAAAACAGCTAATACTTCCTCCCTTTCAATGCTAATATGTTCAAGTATATCACAATCCCCCTCCCTGATCTCTACACCTATATCGTCCTTCTCCATAGTGAACACAGATGAAAAGTAATCATTTAAAACCTCACCTATGTCATCCAGCTCCACACACAGATTGCCACTTTGGCCCCTAATGGGCCCTACTCTTTCCCTGGTTATCCTCTTGCTCTTAATATACTTATAAAACGCCTTAGGATTTTCCTTTATCTTGACCGCCAGTGTTTTTTCATGTCCCCTCTTCACTCTCCTAATTACTTTTTTAAGTACCCCCCTACATTTTCTATACTCCTCTAGTCCCTCCACTGTTTTCAGCACTCTGAATCTGCCATAAGCCTCCTTTCTTTACTTTTTTTTACTGATCCAATCCTCTATATCCCTTGACATCCAGGGTTCCCTGGACTTATTGGTCCTACCCTTCACCTTTACGGGAACATGTTGGCTCTGAACTCTCACTGTTTCCTCTTTGAATGACTCCCACTGATCTGATGTCGACTTTCTTACAAGCAGCTGCTCCCAGTCCACTTTGGCCAGATCTTGTTTTATCATCTTAAAATCAGCCTTCCCCCAATTCAGTACCTTTATTTTTGGTCCATCTTTGTCCTTTTCCATAACTACCTTAACTACCTTAAGCCAAAAGACTTGCAGGTTGATAGGTAAATTGGCCATTATAAATTGTCACTCGTATAGGTAGGTGGTAGGGAAATATAGGGACAGGTGGGGATGTTTGGTAGGAATATGGGATTAGTGTAGGATTAGTATAGGTGGTTGATGTTCGGCACAGACTCGGTGGGCCGAAGGGCCTGTTTCAGTGCTGTATCTCTAATCTAATCTAATAATCATAACCAAAACAATAATCAAACTGCTTAACATGCCATTTCAGGATTCATAAAGAACTAGCCATTAGAAAAACTACTTGATTTTACAATGTTTTCCTCTGCACAACTTTATGTAAATGAGATTAATGCAATACCAGCCCTTCCACTGTTCATTACCCTCCATGCACCACACAATCCAAATTTGTGGTTTTTCAAAATGGAACCAGTAAATTAGTGCCAAGCGGTGGCATGTTTAAAAGCAGTTTTCTGCTGCGGGTTCCTGCACACTAATACCTCAGTAAAGGTCAGAGGAGCTAACCATCAACAGAGGAGAAAAATGGCTGCCATCCTCCTTATCCATCTAGCCCACTTCTGCCCTATTTTCCATCATTAAAGTGACTTTATTTGTCACACTTTCAGTGTGGCAAAGTTTATCTCATTGTAAAATGAAGCTAAAAACAAAATGGAAAAACCATTGCAAATGGGGCATCAAAATTAATGTTTTTTGTGCTTTTTTGTTCCTTAAATGCCTTCTTGTATTTGTAGTTTTCAGTATTACATTGATTTGAAGTAGCAAGCCAATTTTTAGAATATGCCTAAATTACTTTAAACTACTTGTGTAAATTACTTAGGATTAATTCCATTTAATTCATTTTCACCTTCACCTGTTTTTATATCACCTCTGGGAGATTGGCTGAATAGTTCATAGACTCCTCTGTGATTGCTGATGTCTGCTGCCTGGCAGTGATCGATCACTATCCGTCAATGAAGGTTGCTAGTGTATTTTAAAAACCTCCAGAGCTGTGGTCTGTTGACTGCTACAACATTGCACTAGCAGCTGCGCTAATTAAAAATAGAGACATTGAATTGTATTATAATGCATGCTTTTTGTTTACATATGTCAGGAGGGAGAGTGGCAGTGCAGTCTGTCTAGACTTACAAGTGATTGACACAGTGAGGAGCGGCAGAGATCGGGAAGACACAGTGATGCACCATGTCTTAAGAGAGAATCTATACAAACCAAGGAGAAGGGTAAGAAACTTTTATAAACCATGCAGGGATCCTGCGAAATAACAGTGGGACACATATCATCTAATGCCTCAGTTAGTAAATGTAGTGGTAATGCCCCATATGGAACAGAAGGGGTTTGGGTTTGATCTGTGGCCTGTTAGCTGATTTCAGCCAGAGAGTGATGAGGGTGCCATAGTTGGCCTTTGTGTCCCAAGACTAAAGAAAGAAAAATAATTAATGATTTCTTCTTATGTTTGCTATCTAATAGGCCCTGCTTAGCATGTTATGAGGAGGGTTTTTTTCCAGTTGTGTATTTATGGACCTGCTATAAGTATGTACATGTATCCAAATGTATGAACTCAAAGACAATGCAGGAAAATGTCATAATTGGTGAAATTTAGGACAGAGAGGCTTTAATCTGCAGATAACTCAGCTCTCAAGAATATAATTGTTTTTGGCTTTCTTGTATTTCTTTTCTCTTTTTTCACCCAGTCACTTCCAGCCAAGAGGCTTAGGCCTACTGCTGAATCTTGCCAACTCCTCTATAAAAGGCCAGAAAATAGACTCTTCTATCCGACTCCCCCCTTCCCCCTCCCCCATCCAACAGAGGAAATACTTCTTCCTTCCCTCAGCTCCTTGAATTGGGATTGAGAACAACATTTTGGGAATCTTGGGCAACACAGTAGCATGGATACCCACAGCCTCTGTCAGCTTATTTTAAAGCATAAAACTGAAGAAGAAAGCAAATATGTATTATATGAATCCAGGGTCTAATTTGAGAAATAGCACATGCTGAATTAATTACTGGACCATAAAAATAAGGTTCTGTACTATTAATGCAATTTGACAGTTAATAACCTTTTCTATTGCTGGCACTCTAAACATATACTTTACTTGCTGTTTTTATTATGATTAATGTTTGTTCCATGTTATACCAGTATCAAGGGAATTACAGCAGGCACTTCATTGCTCAAGGTGAACAAGAAAGGCAAGAAAGGGAGGTTTTCCAGCGAAACATGAGAAGTCGTCTCGAGTCGTTCAAATCCACCAAACATAACGTATACTCTTCAAAGAACAAATGCAGGCATAAGAAAGAACACAAGTGTCAAAAAAGGGCAAGTTTCCCTTCAATTGTACGTAGTCGGGATTACATTTTAAAACTTTTGACAATTTTTCAGGAAAAGAAAAGTTTTCCACAGTTGTTGCTGCAGGAAAAAAATCAACTTGAAAGGAAATGAAAGTGGGTTTGACTATACAATTTTCCCTCACCACAAGCATATTTTCTTTCATTTTAGTGAGTGGTAAGCCGAAGCATGTGGTATGCTCCAAGCTCAAAGAATGTAAAAGACATGAAGCCCCTTGAACATTACGTTTAGTTCCGCTTCAGTTTTATTGCATGTTAGTTTTTACAAATAATAACGCTTCCCAGAAAAATTACAAAGTTCTTTCTGTCTTCCTTTAAATGGTCTCATATAAGCGCAGATTAAATCAAGTCCTCCAATGACATTAATGAAGTAGCCACTTTCCTCCAATGGTGTACCATCCACTGCAAAAATTAGTGACTTCAACTTTACCCTGCAGTCTGCAAAGGTCGAATCAGATGCTGGTAAAATCCATATTGTTCTGATTAAATGAATATTTTTATGATCCCAAGAACAATCTCAACTGGCAAGCTTGTGTTTCCAAGATCAAAGCAGCCACCAGGTATTTTTGGCATTGATGCCAACCTCAGAAGAGTTAATTAACATCTTCATTCTGCCTACTTATAGTCAAGACTTCTGAGCAGAGGCTCTCAAAGCAGGGCCAGAAAACAGGAAATGCTGGAAATGCACAGTAGGTCAGTCTGTATCTGAGAGAGGATTGGTTAACTCTTCATCAGAACTGGCTTAATTCTATAAACTATGGTCAACTTTGTCAAGACAGCTTGATTTCAATTTTCTTAATTTGGAGCCATCAGGGAGAGAATCTTCGGGGGTAATTTTAATCCAACTCGCCTGACAGAAAACCAACGGGATCACGTGGAACACAGTAGTGGCCGCTGCTGAGGCTGCATCACAAAGGAGAAGGTGCCTAAATGCCGTGGCGGCCTCAAGATGGGCGTGTCTTTTTGGGGAAGCCGGCGCCAGGCAGGCCCCGATGATTGGGGTGGACAGAGGGTGTGTGTTGTTCCAGTGGCAGTGCCTTGGAATAAGATTCTGCCGGGGGCCCCTCCATGGCCCATGGAGCACCCTTCAAGGAAGGCCCCTCCCAAACCCGGATCCCTCTAGGAAGCCACCCAGTTTACCTGGTGGTTTGCACACACAGTAGAGATCCCTCCTGATGCCAATAAAATGCCAGCGGGGTGGGAACTGACCCTTAAATTGGGCAATTAATTGGCTCAATTGGCCACCCAGCAGGCAATATGGCATGGTGGTGGGAAGATGTCAGGCTCCCCTTAAAACATTTTCCCTGCCATATTGCCAGCCCTCCCAGCCCATCTCCAAAAGGCTGGGAAAATACAGCCCTGTGATGACTCACCACTGGAGGCACCAGGTGGAACAGTTTCAGATTTAGATTGGGGCTTCCAGAATTCCCCCACCCTCACGCCACACAATGCACAAAATTTCACACAAACAGATCAAGTGTCACTTTGAAATCCATTCTTTACAAGCACAGATGGCATGGTAGTATGAATAACATGAATAGAATTCTGCTCCTAATTTTAAGGTTATGATTTAGTCTGAAAAATCTGTTATGAGTGTGTGTCCATCTTTTAATGCTGAATTAAATCAGTCCTTTATGTGGTTTCCAACAGAGAAATGCTGAAGGTACAAATGGTCAAGTACCTAATGATAAATTACGGAGAAATGTCAGCTGGCATGATACAGGTAGGTGTGTGATTGATTTAATTCTATTACACTTTAAAGGTGCAATCTTTCCCTCCTCACAGTCTTTACTGTGTAGTTTCCTGAAATCTAAAATACTGCACATTGGAGTGTTTTTCTTTAACTGCCCGTCATGAGATCAGTGCTTCATTCATTCACTTTATATAACTGGAGCAGATAAATTGGCAGAAGGCCTATAGAGTTCACTAAATATACACATACTGCTGCAGTTAGGAGTCAACAAGGAGAATGTCTCAGAGTTTCTTAATGAAAAAATGTGTATTTATTTCAATGTCCCATTCAGAAAACGTTTTATGGAGAGAAGCCCAGGGCCATCTCTCTAATAGCAGTCTTTTCGATATATCAGTGAAGACTTGTAGGATCCTTGATTCAGTCAGGTCAATCTGTGCCGAAAGGATAAGTGAAAGCCTGGAGGGCAGTTGAACTCCACATTAACCTATATGTCTTTGGGATCTCTGCGAGAGTAAACTTACAATTTCACATTTGAAGTTTCTTAAAACCCCAGGACTAACATAGTCTTTATTTTACAATGTTTAAAAGCGTGATGAACTTCTAAGATCTATCTTCAGAAATATTTATGAGTTTAAACTGACCATTCTCTCACCCAAGGAGATTGATACCCCTTAATACTATATCCTCAACTGGGTGGACACAAAATGCACCTTAATTTTATTGCTAACAGTAGAGTATGCAGGAAAAATTCCTCTTAATTTCCAATTTACAATTGATTAATGCTAAGCAAATTTAGTTCTCAGTCCAGATTTAGCAGAGGTGTCCATTGCTGCTGGGGCTGCTGGCAGGCAGCAACCCTGCGTTGGCAGGCAGAAAAGTGGGGCCACATTTTGCCGGCGGCAGCTGTCCCTGTTATGGATGACAGGCCGCCCCCAAGGTGTGCCGGCCCAATCAGAGGTCAGGCAGCTCAGCAGTCTCAGCAGCGCCTCCACTAGCAGTGGCCACTGCTGGGGCTGCACCTGGAGGATGTGGGCGCATCGATGGTGCCCTCAACATCAGATAAGTGGAGTCTGGTGGCGGGGGGGTGGGGGGGTGCGGTGCCAGGACCAGTCAGGCAGGCCCCGGAAATTGGGGGGGGGGGAGGCGGTCGTTGAGGGCAGGCAGCGCCGTTGCTGCAGAAGCAGCCATTGCTGCCAGGGGGGCCTTCCATGCACTAAAGAGTGCCCGCAAAGGAGGCCCCCCACCACCCGGGCTCCCCAGTCACTGGTAAAATGCCAACAGAGGTGGGAAGAGCCCCTTAATTGGCCACTTAAGTGGCTCAATTGGTCTCCAGACGGGTGGGCGATCTGTCAGCTTTCCCACCGCTGGCAAAATGGCATGGCATCAAGAAAATGCTGGGCACACCACTCGTGCCTTCCCATACAATTTTGCCAGCCTTCCTGCCTCCCAGCTCATCCCCAAATGGCTGGTAAAATTCAGCCCCTCTTGTACTATCCCAATTCTTAGAGCCACAAGCATGACTTTACAATATTATTAAACAATCTGAAGAAACAGAAGTTTTCTACAGCTAAAATAAAATTGTTTCAAAATTTGAAGTAAAGAATTAAGATGATGTCAGGGACACTATGGTAGGGCCGCTGCACAAGTACCACTTTGTTCTAATTCTATAACTTGCCTTTGATTCTGTAGCCAGGAGAAGGTCAGGGCTAATGTTCAACGAAACTGCTGAGTAACTGTCAAATCCTAACCAGCTCAAGGATTTAATTCTAGAAGTCACATTTTTTTTTCCCTGTGGGTAGTACTCCTTTCACCCTTTTCTGTAGACAGTTAAAGTTTTCCCATGTATTCATATAGCACAGATTTAAACATTTCAGTGGTATGAAGCATTGCACATGTATAGAAGTTAAGAAACGTTTATGGCAAAGAAGGAGGCCATTTGGCCCATTGTGTCCATGCCAGCCAAAAAGCGTAATCCAGCCTAATCCCACCTTCCAGCTCTTGGTCCATAGCCAAATAACATGCCGATTGGTTTATAGCCTGAGTCCTGGCCTGATGGAAGGTAGATTCAATCTGCCTACCAAAGACATTAATTGGCATTATACTTGGCCTAAACATTGGGTCACATGCACATCACATCACACAGATTGTGTGCTGTACATGCTATGTATACATAGAACGTGCATTGAACGTGATGTGCATGCATCTTGAAGTCTGTGTGACAAACAAGGAGAATTCAAAGCCTTTCTTCAAAACTCAGCAGTGGATAATTTTTTGCTGATTCCCGAACCTGAAAAAATAAGGAATTTATGGTGAAAATTGATAAAAGCGGAACTTCGTGATCCTCAAGTTAAGATCAGAACAGGATATAAAAGATTGAATTTTATAAAATTTGCTCAGTTATTCTTCCACCGATACTTGTACTTAATCATAGGGATCCTTCCTGTCACTGGTACTTCTGTATCTCCCTATAATAAATGTATTCATTCCTACTGTTTTCCTGCTGCTGGCCCTCAGCAGCTGTTCCTATTCATATACATTGTACGGCTGGGTTAGGAGGATATTCAGCAAGTCTATTGCACTAGAAAGTTTGATCTATCTGAAATTAATTCTTATGGTTGGCTTTTATTTCAGTCAGCTGCATTTGTTCTATACTGAGTGGTCTGAAACTCTTTTAGTGTCATTTGGAGGATGAAGAAGAAATTGTGAGGAATGCAAAACAGCTTCCCTTACACCATAGATGGACATGGGCACCTTACCCACTGCTCATGCAGCTATATTAATCGACCCAGGCCTCAAAAAACAGCTGTTTTTGTAGGCTCCACTTCATCAAGAGGGCAGTGACATAGTTCTGCTTGGCCTGCACTCAACTCTACCACAGGATGGGCTGAATTTAACGATTGCACAAAATGGCAGTGGTCCCAAGTGTCATGTGAGCGGACGTGCCAACGGACAGCCATTTAACATAATGGAGGCAACCGTCACCGCTAATCATGTGATGGGGGCAGCAGGCAAGATGTCGATTATGGCATCAGTTGATCTCTGAGCAGGTGCTGGTGCCACTTTTAAAAAGCTGCCAGCCTGCATTCACGTTTTCCTTGCATTCTGTAGCAACTCATTCTTTGGAAACATTGCTACATTAACATCAATCGCAACGTCAACAAACAACACCCCTGGGAAGACTGTTGAGGATGTCAGAGGTTGGAGTAAGGGTGGCCCCACACTTCAGGGATGCCTCACTGCTGATTCTCTTCCAGGCTGCAAGGGAAAGGCAGAAGGTCCTCTTCCCCAGCGATGGTAAGAAGAAGTCCTCCCGCCTGACCAAGCAGACTGGACGGAGATCGCAGACGTCAGCAGCCGTGGGGTCACCTGACACAACTGGGTGCAGTGCAAGAAGAGGGTCGATGACCTTCTGCGTTCAGCCAAGGTAAGTGCTACATTTCAAAATTGCTTTGTGTGATCTGGGTGTCACGACACGGTGTGCCACATGGTGAAGGTGCCACTGCTATTCCAAAGACAGGAAGATAATAACAGATTCATGACAGATGCATGGCTGCATCTGTGAAACAAGTCTCCCTCATTTATATCTCAGCCCAAGTAAATGCCATAAGAAGATGAGTCAGTATGAGATACATTACCTCCCCCAGTTGTTGACGAAGGGCCCATGTTAGCAGAACTGTCATGGTGAAATGTATGCCAATTTACGATTGTTACATCTTTCCTCTTGCAGGAGAAAACAGAGAGGTGGCTAGGACCAGTGGCAGAATGCCAGACCCGTATCGTCTCAGCCAGACCAAAGAAGAGGCCCTAAAACTAGCGGGGTGCCAAGTTGGATGCGCTATTTCAGACAGGGAGATCAAAGTCTTAGAGCAAGAGAGTGATTATTGCCGATCAGCTAAAAATTCATTAATAATGGAGAGCTAGCTCTGGGATGCTGTCCTTAATGGGAATTGTGTAGGCTAAGCCACACGTTTGCATTGTATCTTGCAGGTCAGTGTTCACAGGTGATCGCAGCTCCAGAGGGACTCCTGTCAACCTCTGAGGAGGAGCAACACTTAGAGGATGCACCATCCCATGACTCTCCTGCACCTTCCTCCAGCGCAGATACTTTCAACACAGTGGGTAACCGATCAGCTTTAGAATCAGGGTCACAAGCTGGTGAGAGCACCACACACACACACACGCCCGAGCAGCTGGCTGAGTCAGAGGACTGTGGCTGGCCAGGCCCATGCTGAGCCCTAGGCTGATGACGAGCCTCTGGTGACGACAGAACAGGGCATGCTGGAGTTGCAGGGAAAAGTAAGGCAACATCTGGTGGAGATGCCAGAGGCCATGTGTTGCCTTGAGCAGATGATGGGGGAGTCCATCCATGCCATCACTGCTGCCATGTCTCAGGCATACATGTGCATTGAGAGGTTGGTGACCCACATTCCACAGATGTGCCACTACCTGCAAATCCTCACCTTGGCCATTCACTCAGATCAGCAGTGGCAAGGCAAGAGAAGGACCAGGAGCCTGGAGACTTTTCCTGCTCCTAATCCTTCTCTGGTGAGCAGGGAGGTTCATGTGAGTCTTAAGAGGAAAGAGGAGAGGCTGCCATCCACACCTGGGTGCTCCCCTCAGGATGTTTTGAGTGTGGACACTGAGGCGGATCCTCAGCCTCTCCGCTAGTGAGTTCATCTCCAGCAGCCGCAGTGCCTGAGGATAGTCCTGTACCAGTGCAGGAAACCTTTAGGCAGCCGAGGCCCTCCAGGCCTCAGGCAGCCAAGGGACACCCGCGGAAGTCATCTGAGGCCAAGGGTGTCTTGATCAGCAGGCTGCCTCCAGCACAGCTACTAGCGCAAGAGTCACACCGCTTAGGAGCACCGACAAGCTTATAAAAGAAAATTACCTAGCCACACTTAGGTATTCAACTATGTTATGTACAATGTAATTAAATGCTTATTTGTGCCAATTGTTAGCCTTCATTGTGTGGATATAAGCTTCCACCATGCCTTAATTGTAACCCTCTGAATTCCAACATACCCTTTAGAGCACTGCTAATGTGACCATAGACCTCATTATCATGGCAATGTGACTGAAGAAGTAATCAACAAATGCTCTCCCATGTGCCCTACTGCACAATGTAGCTGGTCAGCATTCATGTACCAGAGATGGAAAGGAGGCAGAAGACTACATGGATTAAAGTCAATCTTTATTGCATTCTCATTGAGGAGGCGTCAGGGTGGCTGAAAGCAGGTCATTATGAAGTTGTCTCTTGCCTCCTTTGTGCATCGCTCACCATGTCTGGCTTCCATCACTGTGTTATCTTCTTCCATAGTTGCTTGGCCCTGTTTCTTCTCTGCATCCTCTTCATTGGACGAAGTTTGTTGCTCGTGCATGTCTTCCTCATGTAAGGCCTCCCCCCTCTGAAATGCTATGTTATGCAGAACGCAGCAGACCACTATGATATGCAAAACCTTAGCTGGAGCATATTGCAGGGCTGCATCAGATCGCTCAAGGCAGCGAAATCTCATCTTCAGTAGTCCAATGGCCCGCTGGACGGTAGCTCGGGTGGATCCATGGCAAGCGTTGTACCTTTCCTCCTCAGCATTGCGAGGGGTCCTCACAGGCATCGGAAGCTATGTATTCAATGGGGAGCCCTTGTCCTCGAGAATTTACCCCTGAAGGCAAGCGGGGGATTAAAAAACTGAGGGACCTGGGACTGTCTGTAGGTGTCATGGCTGCTTCCTGGGAAGCAGGCACAAACCTGCAGGAAACGCTTTGAGTGGTTGTAGACCAGTTGAATGTTGATTGAGTGGAAGCCCTTCCTGTTGATGAAGGCAGCTGGTTGGTTCATGGGAGCCTTGATGGTCACATGCGTACAATCTATTATACCTTGCACCTTTGGGAATCCAGCTGTTGCCCCAGTCCGATGGCCCTCTCGGCCTGACTGTCGTGCTCTGTCCAATAGCGCACATAGTCACCGGCCCTCTCAAACAGGGCATTGGTCACCTCCTTGATGCAACAGTACGCTGCGGCCTGGGAGACCCCACACAAGTCGCTGGTGAATCGTGATATGTAGAAGTTGAACATCACGGTTATCTTTAGGACCACAGGCATAGGGTGACCACTAAATCCCATTGGTCTCAAATTCCGGCCTCCCTGGAGAGCAGTAGTCTTCGCTGACAGTGTCACTCGGAAATCTAGAGGTAGGTGATACGAGTCCTGTACTCTCTTTGACATACTTGGACCTTCTTAGCCTTGCAGACTGCTGCTGTTTGCATCTTGGAGCTTCAGGGTCAGCTGCCTCTTGGGTCTGCCTCCATTGGAGGCACCTCAACATACCAAGGGGATCCAAACACATAGGGTGTATGAGACCCATGGCAGGTGTCCTGGAGCCTTTGGCTTGCTTCCAATACAGTGATGAGCCTGCCTAGGCAACTATGTCAATCTTTGCGTGTCTGGATGCCTCAAGACTAAAGTTTAATGTTGGTCTACCATTTTTTCCAGATGTGTGAGACATGACACATATTACAACATCACTTATAATACCTCCTAATGGTCTCCAAACAAGCACAACCTCTACTCCTGTAGCCCAGTACAAAGAACCCCCTCGCAGAGCACCCCCAGTGCACACCTCCCCCTTGCAGAGTTCTCCCAATACGCAGAACCTCCTTGGACATTCAGCATAGCAGTAATGGCCGCAGTACCCCTTATTTCCCCTATGCTGTTATGGTAAGGTTACCTTCTCTTTTGTGGCACCGAGGCCTCTTACCTCAATGCCGCCAGCTTTTCAGGGTCGCAAATCTGAAGGCATGTGATGGCCACACGTCAACACAATATTATGGACCATTCGCAGAATCAGGAATAATTACATTAAAATTACGCTGCTGTCGCGTAAATCCTCCCACAGTACTTCCCTGCCTCTAATGTCATCGGGGCACTGTGGCACGGTGCCAAGTTTCAGGGCGGATGACTCAGCAGCAATTCTCCGTCCCTCCACATCATTGAGCCTGCCTGACACAGGTAAGTAAGGTCTTTATGCCGCAGGCTCATTCAAATCTGTCACGGGGACATCAACAATAATTCATTTGCCAGGGCAAACAATATCAACATTTTTCCATGGGAAACCTGGAGCAAAATGACAAGAGAAAAGAACTTTTTGCAATTCACCAAAGTCCAAGGTGATATTTGTGGCACTCATCTGATTCTCTGAGCCCCTGAAGACAAGGCTATGGCTTCATAAACCAAGAGCTTCCAGTCCAATGTGCAATTGGTCAGTGACTATCAAAAAAGGATCATGCAAATAAATTCCCACTTTTTGGTCAGCTGTCATGGCACCTCCAATTTAAGGCAATCGTCTGTGCCAGGTTCATCTGCAGAGAAAGGAGGCGACAAGGATGACTTCTTGGTCCACACTTTGGGTGCTGGATCCTGATACCATTGAGACGGCCGTAAACAGCAGCTGTCTGAAAATACATTGAGGCTCTTAGCCTGAGGATCATTATTGAACATACTTTGTTTGAAGCACTGCTTTGTACCTTCAACAGTGCCTCAGATGCCTGGACAGATTGTGGGTGTTTTGTAACAAAACCAACCCTTTTTTTTGGTTCGGGGAATGTCAGCATTTATTGCCTGTCCTTAATTGCCCTTGAGAAGGTGAGCTGCCTCTTGAACTGCTGCAGTCCTGGGGTGTAGATACACCCACAGTGCTATTATGAAGGGAGTTCCAGGATTTTGACCCAGTGACAGTGAAGGAACAGCGATATAGTTCCAAGTCAGGATGGTGTGTGGCTTGGAGGGAAACTTGCAGCGTTGGTGTTCCCACGCATCTGCTGCCCTTGTCCCTCTCGGTGGTAGAGGTTGTGGGTTTGGAAGGTGCTATCGTAGGAACCTTGGTGCATTGCTGCAGCGCATCTTGCAGTTGGTACACACTGCTGCCACTGTGCGTCGGAGGTGGAGGGAGTGAATGTTGAAGGTCGCGAGTGGGGTGCCAATCAAGTGGGTTGCTTAGTCCTGGATGGTGTCGAGTTTCTTGCATGTTGTTGGAGCTGCACCCATCCAGGCAAGTGGAGAGTATTCCATCACACTCTTGACTTTTGCCTTGTAGATGGTGGACAGGCTTTGGGGGAGTCAGGAGGTGCATTACTTGCTGCAGAATTCCTAGCCTCTGACCTGCTCTTGTGGCTACAGCATTTATGTGGGTGGTCCAGTTCAGTTTCTGGTCAATGGTAACCCCCAGGATGTTGATAGTGGGGGATTCAGTGATGGTAATGCCATTAAATGTTAAGGAGAAATGGTTAGATTCTCTCTTGTTGGAGATGGTCATTGCCTGGCACTTGTTTGGTGCGAATATTACTTGCCACTTATCAGCCCAAGCCTGGATATTGTCCAGATCTTGCTGCATTTCTACACGGACTGCTTCAGTACCTGATGAGTCGCGAATGGTGCTGAACATTGTGCAATAATCAGCAAACATCTCCACTTCTGACTTATCGTGGAGGGAAGGTCATTGATGAAGCAGCTGAAGATCACTGGGCGTAGGACACTACCCTGAAGAACTCCTGCTGTAATGTCCTGGGACTGAGATAATTGACCTCCAACAATCACAACCATCTTCCTTTGTGCTAGGTATGACTCCAACCAGTGGAGAGTTTTCCCCCTGATGCCCATTGACTTCAGTTTTGCTAGGGCTCCTTGATGCCATACTCAGTCAAATGCTGCTTTGATGTCAAGAGCAGTCTCTCTCAACTCACCTCTGGAGTTCAGCTCTTTTGTCCATGTTTGGACCAAGGCTGTAATGATGTCAGAAGCTGAGTGGCCCTGACGGAACCCAAACTATGCATCAGTGAGCAGGTTATTGCTGAGCAAGTGCCGCTTGATAGCACTGTCGACGACCCCTTCCATCACTTTGCTGATGATCGGGAGTAGACTGATAGGGTGGTAATTGTCCTCCTTTTTGTGTACAGGAAATATCTGGGCAATTTTCCACATTGCCAGATAGATGCCAGTGTTGCAGCTGTACTGGAACAGCTTGGCTAGGGGCGTAGCTAGTTCTGGAGCACAGGTTTTAAGTAATGTTGCTGGAATGTTGTCAGGGTCCATAGCCTTTGCAGTATCCAGTGCCTTCAGTCGTTTCTTGATATCATGCAGAGTGAATCGAATTGGCTGAAGACTGGCATCTGTGATGCTGGGGACTTCAGGAGGAGGCCGAGATGGATCATCAACTCGGCACTTCTGGCTGAAGATGGATGCAGATGCTTCATCCTTGTCCTTTGCACTGATGTGCTGGGCTCCCCAATCGTTGAGGATGGGGATATTTGTGGAGCCTCCTCCTCCTGTTAGTTGTTTAATTATCCACCACCATTCATGATTGGATGTGGCAGGACTGAAGAGCTTAGATCTGATCCATCGGCTGTGGGATCACTTAGTCCTGTCTGTTGTGTGCTGCCTCTGCTGTTTGGCATGTAATTAGTCCTGTGTTGTAGCTTCACTAGGCTGACACCTCATTTTTAGGTCTGCCTGGTGCTGATCCTGGCATGCCCTCCTGCACTTTTCACTGAACTAGGGTTGGTTCCCTGGCTTGATGTCAAATGGTGGAGTGAGGGATATGCCAGGCCATGAGGTTACAGTTTGTGGTTGAATACAATTCTGCTGCTGATGGCCCACAGCGCCTCATGGATGCTAAGCTTTGAGTTGCTAGATCTGTTCGAAATCTATTCCATTTAGCACGGTGGTAGTGCCACACAACGCGATGGTGGGTACCCTCAGTGTGAAGACGGGATTTCATCTCCACAAGGACTCTGTGGTGGTCACTCCTACCAATACTCCAATACTGTCATGGACAGATGCATCTGTGACAGGTGGACTGGTGAGGAAGAAGTCAAGATGTTAGTAAGGAGGATTTGCAGTTGTCGTTCCCGGTGCCTCGGTCGATGGCGGGTGGTCCATCCGGTTTCATTCCTTTTCTTAGGCTTTGTAGTGATTTGATACAACTGAGTGACTTGCTAGGGCCATTTCAGAGGGCACTTAAGAGTCAACCACATTGCTGTGGATCTGGAGTCACATGTAGGCCAGACCAGGTCAGGACAACAGATATGCTTCCCTAAAGAACATAGAAACATAGAAAATAGGAGCAGGAGTAGGCCATTTGGCCCTTCAAGCCTGCTCCGCCATTCATTATGATCATGGCTGATCATCCAATTCAGATGTCTGTTCCCGCTTTCGCCCCATACCCTTTGATCCCTTTAGACCCAAGAGCTATATCTAACTCCTTTTTGAAAACATACAATGTTTTGGCCTCAACTGCTTTCTGTGGTAGCGAATTCCACAGGCTCACCACTCTCTGGGTGAAGAAATTTCTCCTCATCTCAGTCCTGAAAGGTTTACCCCGTATCCTTAGACTATGACCCCTGGTTCTGAAGTATAAAAATTGGCAAGTCATGCTGCAGCTGTACAGAACTTTAGTTAGGCCACACTTAGAATATTGTATGCAATTCTGGTCGCCACACTACCAGAAGGACGTGGAGGCTTTGGAGAGGGTACAGAAGAGGTTTACCAGGATGTTGCCTGGTCTGGAGGGCATTAGCTATGAGGAGAGGTTGGATAGACTCGGATTGATTTCACTGGAACGACGGAGGTGGAGGGGCGACATGATAGAGGTTTACAAAGTTATAAGCGGCATGGACAGAGTGGATAGTCAGAAGCTTTTTCGCAGGGTGGAAGAGTCAGTTACTAGGGGACATAGGTTTAAGGTGAGAGGCGCAAAGTTTAGAGGGGATGTGCGAGGCAAGTTCTTTACACAGAGGGTGGTGAGTGCCTGGAACTTGTTGCCGGGGGAGGTGGTGGAAGCAGGTACCATAGAGATGTTTAAGGGGCATCTTGACAAATACATGAATAGGATGGGAATAGAGGGATACGGACCCCGGAAGTGCGGAAGGTTTTGGTTTAGGCAGGCATCAAGATCGGCGCAGGCTTGGAGGGCCGAATGGCCTGTTCCTGTGCTGTACTGTTCTTTGTTCTTTGCATCTACCCTGTCAAGTCCTGTTAGAATTTTATATGTTTCTATGAGATCCCCCCTCACTCTTCTGAACTCCAGCGAATATAATCCCAACCGACTCAATCTCTCCCATGCATCAGTCCCGCCATCCCAGGAATCAGTCTGGTAAACCTTCGCTGCACTTCCTCTATAGCAAGAGCATCCTTCCTCAGATAAGGAGACCAAAACTGCATACAGTATTCCAGCTGTGGCCTCACCAAGGCCCTGTATAATTGCAGCAAGACATCCCGGCTCCTGTACTCTAATCCTCTCGCTATGAAGGCCAACATACCATTGAGACATTAATGAACCAGATGGGTTTTTTCCAACAATTGACAATGGTTTACTGATCATCACTAGACTAGCTTTTTAATTCCAGATTTATTAATTGAATTCAAATTCAATTGGATTCGAACCCATGTCTCCAGAGAAAGAGCCAGGGGCTCTGGGTTACTAGTCTAGTAACATTACCACAATGCTACCGCCTCCCCTGCCAGGGTCTCCAAGGACTTGCCAGGTTCTGCAAGATTATTGTTGTGTGTTATGCCAATTGTGCCATCCAGAGAGGCATAACTGTAGAAGTGGAGGAGACAATGATGATGAGTACGCTCATTTCTAGGTTGCAACTTAACCCATTAATTTAATCGTCTGAGGGATTACTCTGCAAAGTTTCTCCTTGTCTCTCTGTCAGATGAACAAGCATAACTTCAAAATATCTAACCCATACCAATTGACTTCCATAACATGATATTTCCAACATTTTATCATCTGTATATATCTATACATTCATTTATAACATTTATAATCTTCCTAACTGGATATCAATTCAGTTCTTTTTTAAAGGAATTAATCAACACAATTGATTCACACTGTTTCATATATTCATTATCTTGTAGGGGCAAAGCTTTATGTCCAATTTCGAGCCATATTTCAAAATAAGTAATTGTGTTTTCAATTTCCTAGTTTTGTGCTCATAGTCTAACAACATCATAAGACCAATTTTCCTCTCCTATGCACCTGAGTCACAAGCAGAAAGGAGAGGAGAAAGAGGTGGAAACCCGTGACATTAATTTTTGGGTTTCTGCAGCCATGTCAGGGCGAGCGTAGGGCTTGCACCTGTATTACACACAAGCACAAAATGTAGGAGGCATCACTTGCCCTCCCACTTCATTTTCCTCTCCCAGCAATGGAAAGTCACCCATTTTGAGCCATCCAATGTCTCTACAGTTTGATATCCTGGAGGCTGCAAAATGATAAGTCCCTGTTTCTCAGGGACTAAGGGAGAGGGATCAGAGGTAATCCTCTGGCTGTTATATTTGAACAGCAACCAGAAGGGCCCAAAACTGGCAGCCATTGCTGCTGGTGCAGGCCTCTTAGATGTAGGTCACCTGACTAGCACCCAGACGCAGAAGGGATAGGGAACTTGACCTTCAAGTCTTGGCTGTTTACTTTCAGACAGAACAAGTGCAAAGAGGTCAGAAAGTTAAAACTGATTTTAAAAAAAACTTAATAGTGTTATTTTTACCTTTTAATATCACATGATAAATATGGATGAGGAATGCTATCCATTTAGTTAATTCAACTAGAGGAATCCTACAATTCATCCATTGTTCCATCAAATTGTTTCTTAAGTAATTCCAGGATTTTTGCTGCCACTAGTCTGTTCCACACGTTGATCACTCTTTGTGTAATGAACTTCTTGACAACAGTCCTAAATTTGCCTTTTACTAGTGTCATGCAGGCCTCCACCCGCCAAGAATGGGGAACAGATATTTCGCCACATGGACATTAAATTTAAAATTGTTGCTGGGAAGGAAAGAAGGCCTATTACAAGGGGTTGCCAAGCCCCTGACTGAAAAGACATTTGCATAGTAACAGACAGTGCTTGGAAAGGACAAAGGGGCCACTCCCTGCTCCAATTTAATCCACAATGGACTTTTGATTACTAGATGTTGAAGGTGGAGAGGCTCGCATTCCAGGTTAACTGCTAAAATGGCTGAATACACAAACAGGCGTGGTCAGACTAGTTTAGTCACATGTCTAACTGGCTGCTGGTTTTTTTTTTAATTTGAACTTGCCACAGAATTTTAAAACTCAGAAAACTCTTTGCTCCTGGACTGAAAACATCGCTCTCCTTTCTGCTCCCATCTCTTTCTCATGGAACTGAAGACCCATTGAAGACACATGAACCCCAAGTGAGAAAAGCCTCCTACAGTGAACAAGGTTTAAGAAGAATACCGGCTCCAATGAAAAGCAAGACTACCTACAAAAGGACTGCAGCACAGTAACAAGAAACTCTTCTGATATTGCCTCAAACCTCTCTACTTTATTTTTTCTTCGGCTCTTTTCTGTCTCTATTTGCATGTGTGTAACATGTATGCAGGCTAGCGTGGGCGCGGTGTGTATCCGTAGGCGTTAACTGAATTAGAGTTTAAGTTTTAATAAATTTCACTTTTCTTCTTTAAACCTAAGGAAGCCTGTTTGTGCTCATTTCTTTGCCTTATAATTGGAAAGCGGTAAACAAGGATTCACCAAGGGGGAGCTCAAAACACAGTGTGTTTAAAAATTAAATCCTGTTACAATAAGACCAGCTGAAGGCTGAAAGAGACTCCTAGACACCTTTCTCACCTGGTCGTAACACTAGTTTGAACTCATTTTCCCCTATTTTGACATCTTTGACATGTTGGACTATATTTCACTTTGATGTTGGATTGCAGCTTGTGGCCTCGATGTGTTGCCTTGTTGCACAGGATATAACTGAACGTGTTCATCTGTCAGAAAAAGTCATTGCTGGAAACAAAGTTATTGCTAGTATGCAAATTTCCGTATTTCATCTATAAAACCTAACACATTTTAACAACTTGGATTTACTGTGACTGTCACTGAATTGTTGGTTGAGCTTGCTGGACGAGATGTTGTAATGAATGCTAATCACCCAAATTGTTGCTTATGCAGGAGCATTTCTCATGAACAGACATGGTAAAAAATATACCAGGCAGCAAAAGGTGGTGTTATGAGATAATAGGATGAAGATTCACAACTATGACTTCTTCAATATTGATTGCAATATTCAACTATATCACAACTCCTGTACTTGAAAATACATCACAGGTATCAGGGAAAAAAATGAAGTTTTGACATTTTTTGAATTCATTCGAAATTTGTCGAATTCAAAGTAAAGCAAGCAGGAAGAAGGGATCTACAAGTGGTGCTAAGGAAAAGGAGCAACTTGTGGTCTGTGTAGTGTTGTAGTGTTTTGAAATTGCAATTGCATTGTGTACTCTAGAGGCTGCTGTAAAACACATGCTAGCAGAGAAAGTGAAACTATGACAGAGGTAAAAGAGAAGCTTTTGTGTTCAGCTGCTGCAGTGTTTGTTTCTGTCTTTGCCTCATACCTTATACTAAACTTGGCTAAACCTCACTCAATCCTGAGGACATCACAATGGCGATGTGGTAAACAGAAAAGGATGAAAAAAAACCCCAGAAACATTGTTTTCAGGTATAAACATTTCGGAAGCTTTGCTCTACTTTTACAGACATAATTTTCAGTTGCAGACTGTGTTTGAGTGACACACAGGAAACTTTTACAGTGTATACTCACACACTTATCTCTCCAAAATAACCATCTATCAAAAAAAATCTTGGATCACTGCAGAGAAGTTTCTTCTGAAAGGAGTACAATCCCGGATCCTTTATCACTGCGTTTCTGGTCAGTATGACATTGTCTATGCCCAATCTACTGTCTTTTGTTGTGCATTCAGAGCCATCATTTGTATCACCATGTTAGCAAAAATGACTGTGATGTTTTGAAGGCGTGATGGCAGGTTTCGCAATCACAGACAACACAGGGAAAAAGGCCTTACTTCTACACTTTGGAGGTGAAGAATTAGAAGATACCTTTGAGACACTCACTCCTGAGCAAATTGACTACAACTCAGCAAAAGTGCGCTGCCGACCTACATCACACCCAAGAAAAACACCATATACGAAACCAATGTCTTCCCACGCACTAAGCAAGAAGCAAACGAGACAGTTGACCACACGCTTGAGGCAACTAGCAACCAAATAACTTTGGTGATGCTGAACATGTCAAACGGGAATCAAAACACAAATAATCAAAGGCTGTCTCTCTAGTCAACTACATTGAAAAGCACTCAAGAAAGGCAGAAAGCTATCAGAGCTACTGGAATTGAGGCTAACAGTAACTACCACACTCCAAGTTCAACTCCTGTGAACACTGTTCATCGCTCATGTGCCAGGGAACCACCTGCCACGCAACAACAACCATCTCACAAACAGAGCTGTGACTTATCCAAAGAATGTTTTTGCTGTGGTGGTGCTTACCCACACCAGTCAGAGTGTCCTGCTACTGGTATACAATGCAAAGCCTGCGGAAAACCCAACCACTTTACTCATGTTGTCGCTCATCAGCAAAGTCAACAACTAAGACCAATACCAACAGAAGGGTGCCACGCATACTTATCACAGCAAAAATGCCAGAGAATGTAGCCAATGTAGAGGTGGATGACCCTGAACATACTTTTGTCCTCTCTCTCAGACACAGCAAACAGCCACCTGTGATAGTGACCATTGGCTGCTTGGACGTAGATGCTCTCAAAGACACAGGAGTGTCTGTCAATGTCATGGGAGACAAAACAGTCAACAAATTTCAGGATTGCCCCATTCTCTGCAAACCAGGGAACACGAAAATTTTCCCTTAAAACAGTGACAAACCACTGAACATTCTCAGAAATTTTGAAATGCCAGTCTCATTCAAAGACACTAGAATGAATGCTGTATTCTACGTCATATCTCGAGAATGTGACACACTAATCAGTTTCCACACAGCAACAGATCTGCACATGATTGTAGTCACATACGTGATTCCCTTGCATAACAAAAACATTCTTGAACTGTATGCTGATCGTTTCACTGGTATCGGAAAACTAAAAGGTGTTACATGCAAGCTGCATGCAGATCCTAATGTGCCCCCAGTTGCGCATCAATGGCAACGAATACCATTTCATGTCAGGAAACAGACCAAGAAGGAACTTCAATGCCTACTGACCTTGACATTATTGAGAAAGCTGGAGATGAGCCAACTCCTTGGGTTTCACCTATAAAAGTCATGAGGAAACCCACGTCTTGAGAACCAGATTAGAACCTGCATTGCTATGATCACCAAATCAAGCCATATGACAAGAAAGACACTTGACACTGACTATCGATGATATCATAGAGAAGGTGAATGGTGCTAAACACTTTGTTAAACTTGACCTCAAAGCAAATCGAGCTTGCAGAAGAATCGTCATATCTTACTGTATTCTGTACTCACATCGGACTTTTCCGGTACAAGAGGCTCAACATTGCAGTTAGCTCAGCAGCTGAAGTTTTTCAGCATTTGATTCAGTCTGCACTTCAAGGACTTGAAGGCATGATGAACGTCAGTGATGACATTCGCACCTATGGCCACACCGAAAACGAACTCGAGACACACCTAACTGCAACATCTCACAGAATGTAACCTCACCCTGTACAAAGACAAGTGCTTGTTCAATGAAAGCAGAAGAATTGAATTCTTCAGTCATGTGTTCAGTGGTGAAGGAGTATCACCAGATCCACAGAAAGTTGAAGCTATTGCAAACGCTGCAGATCCTACAAACACGTGAGAAGTCTGGAATCTGCTAGGACTCATCATGTACTGCAGTCGTTTCATTCCTGACCTCGTTATGCTATCTTCCCCCATACGCGATCTGACAAAAGAGACCACCAAGTGGGAATGGACTAAATCACACAAACAGACTGTACGTGAGATCAAACAACATTTCTTACTAAAATAAAAGCAAAATACTGCGGATGCTGGAAATCTGAAACAAAAACAAGAAATGCTGGAATCACTCAGCAGGTCTGGCAGCATCTGTGGAAAGAGAAGCAGAGTTAACGTTTCGGGTCAGTGACCCTTCTTCGGAACATTTCTTAGCAAGTTGCATAAATACTTATTTCAACTCTGAGAAAACCACCCAGCTAGTTGTGGATGCAAGCCTGGTTGCCTTAGATGCAGTTCTTGTACAGAAAGACAGACAGGTAACCTATCAATCGTTGCGATGCCAAGTAGATCTTTAACCCCTGTAGAGCAGCTTTACTCGCAAACAGAGAAAGAAGCACTCTCAATCACATGGGGTATCTTACATTTTCATTTCTACCTATATGGAAGCGAGCTTAAAAAAATAATTGATCATAGGCCACTAGTGAGCTTGTTCAACAATCCACATAGCAAACCACCACTCGAATAGAACATTGGATACTCGAATTACAAGAGTACGACTTCCATGTTGAGTATCAGCCAGGCAAGCTCACCCAGTGAACTATCTTTCACAACATCCGCTGCCGACAATCAGTCCTACTAGTCGTGAGGAAAAGGTTGCTGCACAACATCTTAACTACGTAAGCCTGAATGCAGTGCCAAAGTTACTGAAATGAGCTGACATTAAAGCAGCAACAAAACAAGATGAAGCCTTACAACTGTATGAAGGCTATTGAATCACGAAACCGGAAAGACACAATTGAGAAAGCGCCGACAAACGAAATTGCTTGCACATTACAAGGTCTTCATAATGTTTGAAATGAGCTCACCATTAAAACCACATTTGATCTTTTATTACACAACAACTGTATTGTCATTCCACACTCATTGAGGGAATGCGCTGTCGATATAGCACATGAAGGACACCAGGGAATAGTCAAAACCAAAGAACTGCTTAGGGAAAAGGTATGGTTCCCAGGAATTGACCATATGGTAGAGCTAAAAATCTATCAGTGTTTGCCACGTCAAGCAACCACAATGATAAATCTTCATGATCCTCTCAAGATGTCCGAACTACCTCGAGGACCATGAATTGAAGTCAGCATTGACTTCACAGATTTGCCCACAAGTGAACACCCGCTTGTTGTCACTGACCACTACAGCACATTCCCAATTGTGGAATTAGTTATGTCAACTTCAACGAAAGCAATCATCCCGAAGCTTGACCAGATCTTTGCCTTGTTGGAATCCCTCAACTGGTTATGTCGTGACAATGGACCCCCATTCAACAGCGAAGAGTTCAGCAAATTCGCAAACTACCTAAGGTTCACTCATAGGAAAATCACACCCCATTGGCCAAGAGCTAATGATGAAGTTGAGAGATATATATGATCCTTGAAAAAGGTGATACGTACAGCTACAGCTCAGAACAAGCCATGGAAGCAAGAGTTAGATCACTTTCTTCGTAATTACAGAGCTTCACCTCACTTGACTACTGGAAAACCTCCAGCTACACTCATCTTTGCACATCCTATGCGCACACATCTTCCTGAGCTAGCCTGTGGATCTAATGATCAATATGTAAGCGAACACGATCGAGAACAGAAGGATCGAATTAAAGTATATGCAGAGCGAAACATGAAACTGAGAGCTAAAGTCAGGAGATTAAGTACTTGTAAAACATGATGGTCATATTGGAAAACAAACCACCCCTTATGACATGCAACCATTTGTTGTGACCAACACAAAAGGATCAATGATCACTGCTAAGTACAATTCACAAATCATCACAAGAAACACATCATTCTTCAAAGCACTGAAAACACCATTCAAAAGCATTGAATCCAATTCTGACAGACACCTCAGATGAAGAACATGAGTTAAATGAGACTGCATCTGATGTCAGATGATATCCTACTTGTGAGAGAAAATGCCCACCATACCTCAGTGACTATGTTGCAAAGTGAAGTATTTATGTTTGAGTTTATTGTTTACATTTTTAGAAACGAACGATTGATTCTTTTACTAAGAAGGGGAGGGATGCAGTGTTGTGGTGTTTTGAAATTGCATTGTACATTGTGTACTCTAGAGGCTGCTGTAGAAGACACATGCTAACAAAGAGAAAGTGAAACTAAGACAGAATAAATAGAGAAGCCTTTGTGTTTAGCTATTGCAATTTTGTCTCTCTGTCTTTGCTGCACACCTTATACTAAACCCAGCTAAACCTCACATCCTGAGGACATCACAATCTGGAACCCTGCAGTGGACATGGCACAAGGGCACAGCAAGTGGAGCTGGTCAGCAGAAGAGGTGTCCTAAGGATAAGAATTTCTGCAGGAGGAGCAGAGTGGGTGGGGCTGTGAAAGGAGCAGGTGTTCATCAAGCACAAGAACAGGAATCAGAACTGATAGAAGCAAAATTTAGGATTCTGACTCTGGGTATATATGGTATTGCTACATACTGCAAATTCTCCTTTCATCTTCAAATTATTTGCAATGGCAAAAGGAAAGAGGATGGTAAGAGTTATAATATTCTTTTTCCGAATTTCCTCCTTCTTACACAGGCACTGAACAGTACAGGGATACAGTTCGATAGGCACCAGCATCCTCTGCTAGCTGACCCAAGTGACCATTCTTCATGTCTGAGTCTATGTAATAACTGCTACTTGTTGAAATTGATTCTGTCTTAATTTGATATCACTTCCCAGCATGGGCTTTAGCATCGCAAGCAGGCGTGAAAACCTTGGCTGATTCTCCTTTTCCATAGCCCAAGGGTGCTGAGGCCTATCTTGCACTCCTCCCACTACCCTTGCTGAGATTGGTTAATTCAACACATCACATCAAGGACCTTCCTGATCTTATTGCTTAGTTCTAGGGTGGATGATGCATTTATCCACTTAACCATACAGGAAGACAGAGAAGTAACATTATAACTGAGGTAATGTTTTAGTGACGTGTGTGGTAATTAAGCTCCACTATTTGTAACGTTTACCATAAAAGCTCTTATGCTCGATAAGCTATGAGTGTGTGTGATTGTATTATGGATTCCTCCTCATTTAAGCCGAATATACAGGCCGTTGTAGCAACAAAGCTTTTTTTTCCATTGCTCCTAGTTCCGGTTTTTGTAGAAGTTGACTCAGAAGACGAGGAAAAAGATAAATCTATGAAGGTGAAAGAACAGGAGGACGATGAGGGCATCACCTTTATGGCACGAGCAGCAAAAGAGAACTTACAAGAAAGAAAAATTTCAGGTACATAATGGACTTGCAAAGCATATCAGACATGTGGGCCCAGATATTTGTGAGGAGGCAGAGAAGGTAACTGGCCGAAGAATCCAGCAAGGCTGTGGACATGGAGGTCCTGCTGAACTTAATGGCAGGACCTCATTATCATCTTTTAATTCTGTTTGGCAGCCTGGTTGGTTGCTGGGGGGAAAACCAGAGTCAGGAAGCTTCAGCCAGGTCCTATGCGGACGGCCCCCAGTAATTGAGAAGAGGGAGGTCACTGATCAAGGCTGGGGTGGGAATGGTGGGAAGGTTGGCAAATGTAGCAGAGCGGGGAAGAAAGAGGCCATCATCAGCAGAAAGGAAGCTGAAGGCTTCCTTGAGGGGCCGCGGGGAGCACTCCTGCTGAAAAAATCATTTACCTTGTGCAGCCGGCAGCTCCTGACTTTCTTTCACTGCCAGATTTCCTGATCCCTGAGAAATCGAAGAGGCAGCAGTGAATTTTAAATTGGGGTTTCTGTTTGTACTGTGGGAGCCGGATTTAAATATGTTAATGAATGTCCCATAGCTCCACAGTGGGACACTCAGATGTCACAATATTCACCAGCATAATAAAGGTGGCAGGCGCGGCAGGTTGGGGATGCATTCTCCATATCCAAGTCTTTAATTTCCCCCCCGCTCCCCTCAACTCTCTCCCACCCATTGTGAGGGTTTATTATCAAGGCCTTATTATTAATAAGTGTAGTTTCTTCAGGGAATGAATTAGAGCCAAATTTGCAAGAAATAGGAATGTGTCCATGCTGAGCATCCAGCTGATCTCCTTGAATACTAACTGAAAACACTCCCTTGCTGTGAAAGAATCAGTGCTAATCATGCTGAACGATTCATTTGCCCTATTCACATGTCTGTAAGGATTTTCATGCCACATCAATAAGATTTTAAAACTTCCCTGGTGGGGGTGGGGGTGGGGGAGGGGGGATTGAAGCTATTTCTTGCTGCGCTCAGTGTTCCAAAATAAACCCATCCTTTACAAACACATTTTTGATTCTGTTGCACCTAGCATACAGAAAAAATCTTCACCGGGATCCCTTTCAGAATAACCATGTTTGCAACATTAGAACATAAGAAATAGGAGCACGAGCAACTAATTCTACATTCCATTCCCAAATATTTTAATAGTGATTTTTATTTTCGATTTCCACCACACTTGAGATGTCAGTTGTCACTCATCATTTCTTGGCTAGCTTTTGAAAGTCTTCATGCTTGAAGTTTAACGACATGTTCCATAAACATAACTTTGATTTGACAATTCGTTTTCCTCATTAAGCTCTGGAGCACTGTTTTCCTGACAATGGTAACTCAATATAGTGCTATTGCCGGCAGTAGCCAAATTTTCCAACTGGTGATAACTTCAACAAATGACTACTTCAAAAACTTCCAATTCTCCCATCTGTCACTGTGTCTAACCAAAACTGGAACTTGGGCCTATGAGAAACCTAGTCAAAGTTGATTGCCAACCTTGCATTTAAATTCTGTCTTTGGTTACCTCTACTAGTAGGATCAGAGACAACACAGTTATTCACTATTTACATTTCTTGTTGGATTTACAGTGACTGTCACTCAAAAACTATGTCCTTGTATCTCTATATACCACTACCGTCAATTAATCTTACAAAATTTGTTTTATTTTAATACGTAATCTCACATTTTGCATGTCCCTTTTTTTTGGTGTTGTGAAGCTCTTTTTTTTTGAGGATAATACAGTCTTGTTTCAGTCACTAGCCAAAGCAGTGATGGCACAGAATCGGAGGTTTTCAAGAAGGAGCCACCTTGGAAATTTCAGAATGACGAACCCATTCTTTCACAGAGTGCTCAGCTAGTACGACCTGGTCTCGTTCATCTCCACAAGATCAGAACTAATTCAACAGACTCGCAGTTGTCTACTGAAGCAAAAGAGCAGCAACAAACAGAGCAACAGTAAATAATGCGATTATCGATTATTTCCTTCTGCTGAAGGTCAATTATCGTCACCTCCTTCCTTTTCTTCAATCTGGAGCTCTTCTGCTTTTCTTCTTCAACCATTTCTGTGGATCACCAAAAGCACAATACATTCTAAGATGATACATTCTAAGACATAACATTCAGCACTCTGAGCTAATAACAACCTAAAAAGCAGAATATTTTACAATTTTATTTCTACTTGTTGCTTCCTTTTTTAAGCAGTCTATTGAATGAAAAGATAACCTGAATTTTAAAAACAGATTAAATCGGAGAGTAGATATTTGGATTCTTTAATATCCTGCTAATGGTGTAAGATTAGTGAATGAAAAATGATTATTTTCACTACAAGTTGTTTTTGCTAAAATGATGACTTTTCTGGACTCGTTAGTGTTTCATATACTGGTCGAGTAGAAAGTATATATTCAACTTTTCATTGTGCTTTTTACAAACAGCTGCATTATAAATACACTATGAGTTTTATTAATAGGCTAAGGCATCAGTTACACAGCTATGTTGCACGAAAGCAAACTATTTTGGGTGCATATTGGCTCAAAAAGTAGAAATATAATTTGGGTTTTGGGTCCCAATCTGGCACCTGGGTACACTAAAGCCAATTGGTGTGAGACCCCTTGCAGGAGGCCATCCCACACTCTTCTGAGTCCAAACCTGCTGTAGCATAACTGCAATCCACTATGAAGTTGCAATTTAAAAGTGAAAAGGTATCATCTTAATGTAGCCCTGAAGCCAGGCATGTGGAATGTACACATTTGCATAGACTTTCTAACATCTAGGGCAGTAAAATGTTTCTATTCCCGTCTACTGCAGCCCCAGGGTATGAAACACTGCTGTGGCCAGGGATTCTCATGACAATTTTATGAGATCAGATGCAAGTAGCAGCAGGTAGTTGCCCAGATTGGCACTGAGAGGGAAGAAGGATCATGCCAGTTGGAAATGAGAAGGATGAACAGTGCCAGAATGAACTGAGGGAGGATTTGTGAAAGGTACCAGCATGAACTAGGGGTTGGGGTAGGGGGGGTGCGGGAAGGGTGTGGCGAAGGTACCTGCATGGACATGGAGGACAAGGTTTTGGGGAAGAGAAGAAAAGTGGAATATGCTAACTTGAACTGAGGGGGAGGAGGATGGGTAGTGGGTGTAAGTGCCAACATAACCAGAGGGAAGAACAAAGCTGCAGAGTGTCAGTGTAAACTGAGGGGTGAAGAGTGTCAGTGTGAACTGAGGGGTGAAGAGTGTCAGTGCAAACTGAGGGGTTAAGAGTGTCAGTGTGAACTGAGGGGTGAAGAGTGTCAGTGTGAACTGAGGGGTGAAGTGTCAGTGTGAACAGAGCAGTGAAGGGGGTCGGTGTCAACTGAGGGGTGAAGAGTGTCAGTGTGAACTGAGGGGTGAAGAGTGCCAGTGTGAACTGAGGGGTGAAGAGTGGCAGTGTCAACTGAGGGGTGAAGAGTGGCAGTGTGAACTGAGGGGTGAAGAGTGCCAGTGTCAACTGAGGGGTGAAGAGTGCCAGTGTCAACTGAGGGGTGAAGAGTGTCAGTGTGAACTGAGGGGTGAAGAGTGTCAGTGAGAATTGAGGGGTGAAGGGTGTCAGTGTGAACTGAGGGGTGAAGTGTCAGTGTGAACTGAGGGGTGAAGGATTCCAGTGTGAACTGAGGGGTGAAGAGTGCCAGTGTGAATTGACAGATGAAGGGTGTCAATGTAAATTGAGGGGTGAAGAGTGTCAGTGCGAACTGAGGGGTGAAGAGCCTCAGTGTGAACTGAGGGGTGAAGAGTGTCAGTGTGAACCGAGGCGTGAAGACTGCCAGTGTGAACTGAGGGGTGAAATATGCCAGTGCGAACTGAGGGCTGAAGGATGCCAGTGCGAACTGAGGGGTGAAGGGTTCTAGTGTGAACTGAGGGGTGAAGATTTCCAGTGTGAACTGAGGGGTGAAGGGTTCCAGTGTGAACTGAGGGGTGAAGAGATCCAGTGTGAACTGACAGATGAAGGGTGTCAATGTAAACTGAGGGGTGAAGAGTGTCAGTGTGAACTGAGGGGTGAGGTGTGTCAGTGCGAACCGAGGGGTGAAGAGTACCAGTGTCAACTGAGGGGTGAAGGGTTCCAGTGTGAACTGACAGATGAAGGGTGTCAATGTAAACTGAGGGGTGAAGGGTGTCAGTGTGAACTGAGGGGTGAAGAGTGGCAGTGTGAACTGACAGATGAAGGGTGTCAGTGTGAACTGAGGGGTGAAGAGTGGCAGTGTGAACTGACAGATGAAGGGTGTCAGTGTGAACTGAGGGGTGAAGGGTTCCAGTGTGAACTGAGGGGTGAAGGGTGTCAGTGTGAACCGAGGGGTGAAGAGTGGCAGTGTGAACTGACAGATGAAGGGTGTCAGTGTGAACTGAGGGGTGATGAGTGTCAGTGTGAACTGAGGGGTGAAGGGTGTCAGTGTGAACTGAGGGGTGAAGAGTGGCAGTGTGAACTGACAGATAAAGGGTGTCAGTGTGAACTGAGGGGTGAAGAGTGGCAGTGTGAACTGACAGATGAAGGGTGTCAGTGTGAACTGAGGGGTGAAGGGTTCCAGTGTGAACTGAGGGGTGAAGGGTGTCAGTGTGAACCGAGGGGTGAAGAGTGGCAGTGTGAACTGAGGGGTGAAGGGTGCCAGTGTGAACTGAGGGGTGAAGGGTGTCAGTGTGAACTGAGGGGTGAAGAGTGCCAGTGTGAACCGAGGGGTGAAGAGTGTCAGTGTGAACCAAGGGGTGAAGGGTGCCAGTGTGAACTGACAGATGAAGGGTGTCAGTGTGAACTGAGGGGTGAAGGGTGTCAGTGTGAACTGAGTGGTGAAGAGTGCCAGTGTGAACTGAGGGGTGAAGTGAGCCAGTGTGAACTGAGGGGTGAAGAGTTTCAGTGTGAACTGAGGGGTGAAGAGTTTCAGTGTGAACTGAGGGGTGAAGGGTGTCAGTGTGAACTGAGCAGTGAAGGTGGTCAGTGTGAACTGAGGGGGGAAGAGTGTCAGTGCAAACTGAGGGGTGAAGAGTGTCAGTGTGAACGGAGGGGTGAAGAGTGTCAGTGTAAACTGAGGGGTGAAGAGTGCCAGTGTCATCTGACAGATGAAGGGTGTCAATGTAAATTGAGGGGTGAAGAGTGTCAGTGTGACCTGAGGGTTGAAGAGTGCCAGTGTGAACTGATGGGTGAAGGATGTCAGTGTGAACTGAGGGGTGAAGGATTCCAGTGTGAACTGACAGATGAAGGGTGTCAGTGTGAACTGAGGGGTGAAGGGTGTCAGTGTGAACTGAGTGGTGAAGGGTTCCAGTGTGAACTGAGCAGTGAAGTGTGTCAGTGCGAACCGAGGGGTGAAGAGTACCTGTGTCAACTGAGGGGTGAATGGTGTCAGTGTCAACTGAGGGGTGAAGGGTTCCAGTGTGAACTGAGGGGTGAAGGATGCCAGTGTGAACTGAGGGGTGAAGGGTTCCAGTGTTGAACTGACAGATGAAGGGTGTCAAGGTAAACTGAGGGGTGAAGGGTGTCAGTGTGAACTGAGGGGTGAAGGGTGTCAGTGTGAACTGAGCAGTGAAGTGTGTCAGTGCGATCCGAGGGGTGAAGAGTACCAGTGTCAACTGAGGGGTGAATGGTGTCAGTGTCAAGGGAGGGGTGAAGGGTTCCAGTGTGAACTGACAGATGAAGTGTGTCAATGTAAACTGAGGGGTGAAGAGTGTCAGTGTGAACCAAGGGGTGAAGAGTGGCAGTGTGAACTGAGGGGTGAAGAGCGCTAGTGTCAACTGAGGGGTGAAGGGTGTCAGTGTAAACTGAGGGGTGAAGAGTGTCAGTGTGAACTGAGGGGTGAAGAGTGCTAGTGTGAACTGAGGGGTGAAGGGTGTCATTGTGAACTGAGGGGTGAAGAGTGTCAGTGTCAACTGAGGGGTGAATGGTGTCACTGTCAAGGGAGGGGTGAATGGTTCCAGTGTGAACTGACAGATGAAGTGTGTCAATGTAAACTGAGGGGTGAAGAGTGTCAGTGTGAACCGAGGGGTGAAGAGTGGCAGTGTGAACTGAGGGGTGAAGAGTGTCAGTGTGAACTGAGGGGTGAAGAGTCCCAGTGTGAACTGAGGGGTGAAGAGTGGCAGTGTGAACTGAGGGGTGAAGTGTCAGTGAGAATTGAGGGGTGAAGGGTGTCAGTGTGAACTGAGGGGTGAAGAGTGGCAGTGTGAACTGAGGGGTGAAGAGTGGCAGTGTGAACTGAGGGGTGAAGAGTGCCAGTGTGAACTGAGGGGTGAAGAGTGGCAGTGTGAACTGAGGGGTGAAGTGTCAGTGAGAATTGAGGGGTGAAGGGTGTCAGTGTGAACTGAGGGGTGAAGTGTCAGTGTGAACTGAGGGGTGAAGGATTCCTGTGTGAACTGAGGGGTGAAGAGTGCCAGTGTGAATTGACAGATGAAGGGTGTCAATGTGAACTGAGGGGTGAAGAGTGTCAGTGTGAACTGAGGGGTGAAGAGTGCCAGTGTGAACTGAGGGGTGAAATATGCCAGTGTGAACTGAGGGCTGAAGAGTGTCAGTGTGAACCGAGGCGTGAAGAGTGCCAGTGTGAACTGAGGGGTGAAATATGCCAGTGTGAACTGAGGGCTGAAGAGTGTCAGTGTGAACCGAGGCGTGAAGAGTGCCAGTGTGAACTGAGGGGTGAAATATGCCAGTGCGAACTGAGGGCTGAAGGATGCCAGTGCGAACTGAGGGGTGATGAGTGTCAGTGTGAACTGAGGGGTGAAGGGTGTCAGTGTGAACTGAGGGGTGAAGAGTGGCAGTGTGAACTGACAGATGAAGGGTATCAGTGTGAACTGAGGGGTGAAGAGTGGCAGTGTGAACTGACAGATGAAGGGTGTCAGTGTGAACTGAGGGGTGAAGGGTTCCAGTGTGAACTGAGGGGTGAAGGGTGTCAGTGTGAACCGAGGGGTGAAGAGTGGCAGTGTGAACTGAGGGGTGAAGGGTGCCAGTGTGAACTGAGGGGTGAAGGGTGTCAGTGTGAACTGAGGGGTGAAGAGTGCCAGTGTGAACCGAGGGGTGGAGTGTCAGTGTGAACCAAGGGGTGAAGGGTGCCAGTGTGAACTGACAGATGAAGGGTGTCAGTGTGAACTGAGGGGTGAAGAGTGCCAGTGTGAACTGAGGGGTGAAGTGAGCCAGTGTGAACTGAGGGGTGAAGAGTTTCAGTGTGAACTGAGGGGTGAAGAGTTTCAGTGTGAACTGAGGGGTGAAGGGTGTCAGTGTGAACTGAGGGGTGAAGGGTGTCAGTGTGAACTGAGCAGTGAAGGTGGTCAGTGTGAACTGAGGGGTGAAGAGTGTCAGTGCAAACTGAGGGGTGAAGAGTGTCAGTGTGAATGGAGGGGTGAAGAGTGTCAGTGTGAACTGAGGGGTGAACAGTGCCAGTGTCATCTGACAGATGAAGGGTGTCAATGTAAATTGAGGGGTGAAGAGTGTCAGTGTGACCTGAGGGTTGAAGAGTGCCAGTGTGAACTGAGGGGTGAAGGATGCCAGTGTGAACTGAGGGGTGAAGGATGCCAGTGTGAACTGAGGGGTGAAGGGTGTCAGTGCGAAATGATGGGTGAAGGATGTCAGTGTGAACTGAGGGGTGAAGGATTCCAGTGTGAACTGACAAATGAAGGGTGTCAGTGTGAACTGAGGGGTGAAGGGTGTCAGTGTGAACAGAGTGGTGAAGGGTTCCAGTGTGAACTGAGCAGTGAAGTGTGTCAGTGCGAACCGAGGGGTGAAGAGTACCTGTGTCAACTGAGGGGTGAATGGTGTCAGTGTCAACTGAGGGGTGAAGGGTTCCAGTGTGAACTGAGGGGTGAAGGATGCCAGTGTGAACTGAGGGGTGAAGGGTTCCAGTGTTGAACTGACAGATGAAGGGTGTCAGTGTGAACTGAGGGGTGAAGAGTGTCAGTGTGAACCGAGGCGTGAAGAGTGCCAGTGTGAACTGAGGGGTGAAATATGCCAGTGTGAACTGAGGGCTGAAGAGTGTCAGTGTGAACCGAGGCGTGAAGAGTGCCAGTGTGAACTGAGGGGTGAAATATGCCAGTGCGAACTGAGGGCTGAAGGATGCCAGTGCGAACTGAGGGGTGATGAGTGTCAGTGTGAACTGAGGGGTGAAGGGTGTCAGTGTGAACTGAGGGGTGAAGAGTGCCAGTGTGAACTGAGGGGTGAAGTGAGCCAGTGTGAACTGAGGGGTGAAGGGTGTCAGTGTGAACTGAGGGGTGAAGAGTGCCAGTGTGAACTGACAGATGAAGGGTGTCAGTGTGAACTGAGGGGTGAAGGGTTCCAGTGTGAACTGAGGGGTGAAGGGTGTCAGTGTGAACCGAGGGGTGAAGAGTGGCAGTGTGAACTGAGGGGTGAAGGGTGCCAGTGTGAACTGAGGGGTGAAGGGTGTCAGTGTGAACTGAGGGGTGAAGAGTGCCAGTGTGAACCGAGGGGTGGAGTGTCAGTGTGAACCAAGGGGTGAAGGGTGCCAGTGTGAACTGACAGATGAAGGGTGTCAGTGTGAACTGAGGGGTGAAGGGTGTCAGTGTGAACTGAGGGGTGAAGAGTGCCAGTGTGAACTGAGGGGTGAAGTGAGCCAGTGTGAACTGAGGGGTGAAGTGAGCCAGTGTGAACTGAGGGGTGAAGAGTTTCAGTGTGAACTGAGGGGTGAAGAGTTTCAGTGTGAACTGAGGGGTGAAGGGTGTCAGTGTGAACTGAGGGGTGAAGGGTGTCAGTGTGAACTGAGCAGTGAAGGTGGTCAGTGTGAACTGAGGGGTGAAGAGTGTCAGTGCAAACTGAGGGGTGAAGAGTGTCAGTGTGAATGGAGGGGTGAAGAGTGTCAGTGTGAACTGAGGGGTGAACAGTGCCAGTGTCATCTGACAGATGAAGGGTGTCAATGTAAATTGAGGGTTGAAGAGTGTCAGTGTGACCTGAGGGTTGAAGAGTGCCAGTGTGAACTGAGGGGTGAAGGATGCCAGTGTGAACTGAGGGGTGAAGGATGCCAGTGTGAACTGAGGGGTGAAGGATGCCAGTGTGAACTGAGGGGTGAAGGGTGTCAGTGCGAAATGATGGGTGAAGGATGTCAGTGTGAACTGAGGGGTGAAGGATTCCAGTGTGAACTGACAGATGAAGGGTGTCAGTGTGAACTGAGGGGTGAAGGGTGTCAGTGTGAACAGAGTGGTGAAGGGTTCCAGTGTGAACTGAGCAGTGAAGTGTGTCAGTGCGAACCGAGGGGTGAAGAGTACCTGTGTCAACTGAGGGGTGAATGGTGTCAGTGTCAACTGAGGGGTGAAGGGTTCCAGTGTGAACTGAGGGGTGAAGGATGCCAGTGTGAACTGAGGGGTGAAGGGTTCCAGTGTTGAACTGACAGATGAAGGGTGTCAAGGTAAACTGAGGGGTGAAGGGTGTCAGTGTGAACTGAGGGGTGAAGGGTGTCAGTGTGAACTGAGCAGTGAAGTGTGTCAGTGCGATCCGAGGGGTGAAGAGTACCAGTGTCAACTGAGGGGTGAATGGTGTCAGTGTCAAGGGAGGGGTGAAGGGTTCCAGTGTGAACTGACAGATGAAGTGTGTCAATGTCAACTGAGGGGTGAAGAGTGTCAGTGTGAACCGAGGGGTGAAGAGTGGCAGTGTGAACTGAGGGGTGAAGAGTGTCAGTGTGAACTGAGGGGTGAAGAGTGGCAGTGTGAACTGAGGGGTGAAGAGCGCTAGTGTCAACTGAGGGGTGAAGGGTGTCAGTGTGAACTGAGGGGTGAAGAGTGTCAGTGTGAACTGAGGGGTGAAGAGTGCTAGTGTGAACTGAGGGGTGAAGGGTGTCATTGTGAACTGCGGGGTGAAGAGTGTCAGTGTCAACTGAGGGGTGAATGGTGTCAGTGTCAAGGGAGGGGTGAAGGGTTCCAGTGTGAACTGACAGATGAAGTGTGTCAATGTAAACTGAGGGGTGAAGAGTGTCAGTGTGAACCGAGGGGTGAAGAGTGGCAGTGTGAACTGAGGGGTGAAGAGTGTCAGTGTGAACTGAGGGGTGAAGAGTCCCAGTGTGAACTGAGGGGTGAAGAGTGGCAGTGTGAACTGAGGGGTGAAGTGTCAGTGAGAATTGAGGGGTGAAGGGTGTCAGTGTGAACTGAGGGGTGAAGAGTGCCAGTGTGAACTGAGGGGTGAAGAGTGGCAGTGTGAACTGAGGGGTGAAGAGTGCCAGTGTGAACTGAGGGGTGAAGAGTGGCAGTGTGAACTGAGGGGTGAAGTGTCAGTGAGAATTGAGGGGTGAAGGGTGTCAGTGTGAACTGAGGGGTGAAGTGTCAGTGTGAACTGAGGGGTGAAGGATTCCTGTGTGAACTGAGGGTTGAAGAGTGCCAGTGTGAATTGACAGATGAAGGGTGTCAATGTAAATTGAGGGGTGAAGAGTGTCAGTGCGAACTGAGGGGTGAAGGGTGTCAGTGTGAACTGAGGGGTGAAGAGTGTCAGTGTGAACCGAGGCGTGAAGAGTGCCAGTGTGAACTGAGCGGTGAAATATGCCAGTGCGAACTGAGGGCTGAAGGATGCCAGTGCGAACTGAGGGGTGAAGGATGCCAGTGCGAACTGAGGGGTGAAAGGTTCTAGTGTAACTGAGGGGTGGAGTTCCAGTGTGAACTGAGGGGTGAAGGGTTCCAGTGTGAACTGAGGGGTGAAGAGATCCAGTGTGAACTGACAGATGAAAGGTGTCAGTGTAAACTGAAGGGTGAAGAGTGTCAGTGTGAACTGAGGGGTGAGGTGTGTCAGTGCGAACCGAGGGGTGAAGAGTACCAGTGTCAACTGAGGGGTGAATGGTGTCAGTGTGAACGGAGGGGTGAAGGGTTCCAGTGTGAACTGACAGATGAAGGGTGTCAATGTAAACTGAGGGGTGAAGGGTGTCAGTGTGAACTGAGGGGTGAAGAGTGGCAGTGTGAACTGACAGATGAAGGGTGTCAATGTGAACTGAGGGTGAAGAGTGGCAGTGTGAACTGACAGATGAAGGGTGTCAGTGTGAACTGAGGGGTGAAGGGTTCCAGTGTGAACTGAGGGGTGAAGGGTGTCAGTGTGAACCGAGGGGTGAAGAGTGGCAGTGTGAACTGACAGATGAAGGGTGTCAGTGTGAACTGAGGGGTGATGAGTGTCAGTGTGAACTGAGGGGTGAAGGGTGTCAGTGTGAACTGAGGGGTGAAGAGTGGCAGTGTGAACTGACAGATGAAGGGTGTCAGTGTGAACTGAGGGGTGAAGAGTGGCAGTGTGAACTGACAGATGAAGGGTGTCAGTGTGAACTGAGGGGTGAAGGGTTCCAGTGTGAACTGAGGGGTGAAGGGTGTCAGTGTGAACCGAGGGGTGAAGAGTGGCAGTGTGAACTGAGGGGTGAAGAGTGGCAGTGTGAACTGAGGGGTGAAGGGTGCCAGTGTGAACTGAGGGGTGAAGGGTGTCAGTGTGAACTGAGGGGTGAAGAGTGTCAGTGTGAACCAAGGGGTGAAGGGTGCCAGTGTGAACTGAGGGGTGAAGAGTGGCAGTGTGAACTGACAGATGAAGGGTGTCAGTGTGAACTGAGGGGTGAAGGGTTCCAGTGTGAACTGAGGGGTGAAGGGTGCCAGTGTGAACTGAGGGGTGAAGGGTGTCAGTGTGAACTGAGGGGTGAAGAGTGCCAGTGTGAACTGAGGGGTGAAGAGTGGCAGTGTGAACTGAGGGGTGAAGAGTGCCAGTGTGAACTGAGGGGTGAAGAGTGGCAGTGCGAACTGAGGGGTGAAGGTTTCTAGTGTAACTGAGGGGTGAAGAGTTCCAGTGTGAACTGAGGGGTGAAGGGTTCCAGTGTGAACTGAGGGGTGAAGAGATCCAGTGTGAACTGACAGATGAAGGGTGTCAGTGTAAACTGAGGGGTGAAGAGTGTCAGTGTGAACTGAGGGGTGAGGTGTGTCAGTGCGAACCGAGGGGTGAAGAGTACCAGTGTCAACTGAGGGGTGAATGGTGTCAGTGTGAACGGAGGGGTGAAGGGTTCCAGTGTGAACTGACAGATGAAGGGTGTCAATGTAAACTGAGGGGTGAAGGGTGTCAGTGTGAACTGAGGGGTGAAGAGTGGCAGTGTGAACTGACAGATGAAGGGTGTCAGTGTGAACTGAGGGTGAAGAGTGGCAGTGTGAACTGACAGATGAAGGGTGTCAGTGTGAACTGAGGGGTGAAGGGTTCCAGTGTGAACTGAGGGGTGAAGGGTGTCAGTGTGAACCGAGGGGTGAAGAGTGGCAGTGTGAACTGACAGATGAAGGGTGTCAGTGTGAACTGAGGGGTGATGAGTGTCAGTGTGAACTGAGGGGTGAAGGGTGTCAGTGTGAACTGAGGGGTGAAGAGTGGCAGTGTGAACTGACAGATGAAGGGTGTCAGTGTGAACTGAGGGGTGAAGGGTGTCAGTGTGAACCGAGGGGTGAAGAGTGGCAGTGTGAACTGAGGGGTGAAGGGTGCCAGTGTGAACTGAGGGGTGAAGGGTGTCAGTGTGAACTGAGGGGTGAAGGGTGTCAGTGTGAACTGAGGGGTGAAGAGTGTCAGTGTGAACCAAGGGGTGAAGGGTGCCAGTGTGAACTGAGGGGTGAAGAGTGGCAGTGTGAATTGACAGATGAAGGGTGTCAGTGTGAACTGAGGGGTGAAGGGTTCCAGTGTGAACAGAGGGGTGAAGGGTTTCAGTGTGAACCGAGGGGTGAAGAGTGCCAGTGTGAACTGAGGGGTGAAGGGTGTCAGTGTGAACTGAGGGGTGAAGAGTGGCAGTGTGAACTGAGGGGTGAAGAGTGCCAGTGTGAACTGAGGGGTGAAGAGTGCCAGTGTGAACTGAGGGGTGAAGTGTCAGTGAGAATTGAGGGGTGAAGGGTGTCAGTGTGCACTGAGGGGTGAAGAGTGCCAGTGTGAACTGAGGGGTGAAGAGTGGCAGTGTGAACTGAGGGGTGAAGAGTGTCAGTGTGAACTGAGGGGTGAAGAGTGCCAGTGTGAACTGAGGGGTGAAATATGCCAGTGCGAACTGAGGGCTGAAGGATGCCAGTGCGAACTGAGGGGTGAAGGATGCCAGTGCGAACTGAGGGGTGAAGGGTTCTAGTGTGAACTGAGGGGTGAAGAGTTCCAGTGTGAACTGAGGGGTGAAGGGTTCCAGTGTGAACTGAGGGGTGAAGAGATCCAGTGTGAACTGACAGATGAAGGGTGTCAATGTAAACTGAGGGGTGAAGAGTGTCAGTGTGAACTGAGGGGTGAGGTGTGTCAGTGCGAACCGAGGGGTGAAGAGTACCAGTGTCAACTGAGGGGTGAATGGTGTCAGTGTGAACGGAGGGGTGAAGGGTTCCAGTGTGAACTGACAGATGAAGGGTGTCAATGTAAACTGAGGGGTGAAGGGTGTCAGTGTGAACTGAGGGGTGAAGAGTGGCAGTGTGAACTGACAGATGAAGGGTGTCAATGTGAACTGAGGGGTGAAGAGTGGCAGTGTGAACTGACAGATGAAGGGTGTCAGTGTGAACTGAGGGGTGAAGGGTTCCAGTGTGAACTGAGGGGTGAAGGGTGTCAGTGTGAACCGAGGGGTGAAGAGTGGCAGTGTGAACTGACAGATGAAGGGTGTCAGTGTGAACTGAGGGGTGATGAGTGTCAGTGTGAACTGAGGGGTGAAGGGTGTCAGTGTGAACTGAGGGGTGAAGAGTGGCAGTGTGAACTGACAGATGAAGGGTGTCAGTGTGAACTGAGGGGTGAAGGGTTCCAGTGTGAACTGAGGGGTGAAGGGTGTCAGTGTGAACCGAGGGGTGAAGAGTGGCAGTGTGAACTGAGGGGTGAAGGGTGCCAGTGTGAACTGAGGGGTGAAGGGTGTCAGTGTGAACTGAGGGGTGAAGGGTGTCAGTGTGAACTGAGGGGTGAAGAGTGCCAGTGTGAACTGAGGGGTGAAGAGTGTCAGTGTGAACCAAAGGGTGAAGGGTGCCAGTGTGAACTGATGGGTGAAGAGTGGCAGTGTGAACTGACAGATGAATTGTGTCAGTGTGAACTGAGGGGTGAAGGGTTCCAGTGTGAACTGAGGGGTGAAGGGTTTCAGTGTGAACCGAGGGGTGAAGAGTGCCAGTGTGAACTGAGGGGTGAAGGGTGTCAGTGTGAACTGAGGGGTGAAGGGTGTCAGTGTGAACTGAGGGGTGAAGAGTGGCAGTGTGAACTGACAGATGAAGGGTGCCAGTGTGAACTGAGGGATGAAGGGTGTCAGTGTGAACCGAGGGGTGAAGAGTGGCAGTGTGAACTGAGGGGTGAAGGGTGCCAGTGTGAACTGAGGGGTGAAGGGTGTCAGTGTGAACTGAGGGGTGAAGAGTGCCAGTGTGAACTGAGGGGTGAAGAGTGTCAGTGTGAACCAAGGGGTGAAGGGTGCCAGTGTGAACTGAAGGGTGAAACGTGCCAGTGTGAACTGAGGGGTGAAGGATGTCAGTGTGAACTGAGGGGTGAAGAGTGCCAGTGTGAACTGAGGGGTGAAGGGTGCCAGTGTAAACTGAAGGGTGAAGGGTGTCAGTGTGAACTGAGGGGTGAAGAGTGTCAGCGTGAACTGAGTGGTGAGGGGTGTCACTGTAAACTGAGGAGTGAAGAGTGTCAGTGTGAACTGAGGGGTGAAGGGTGCCAGTGTGAACTGACGGATGAAGGGTGTCATTGTGAACCGATGGGTGAAGGGTGTCAATGTCAATAGAAGTGTGTGAAGGTAGAAGGGTTTGTAACAAAAGAATCGCAATACATATCCACAATAGCTTGCAATTTCTCCTCAAGAAAAGTGGAAAAAGTCCCAGCAACCTGCGAAACAGTTCACCGCAAAATGAATGATGGATGTTGGGTATTCTGTAGCTTAAGACGTTCCTGTGTGTCACTGCCCTGCTGCTACAACTACATCTCATAAGCCTATAGTCAGGCTGCTTTGAGTTATCAGCTTTTCAATGCTGTTGGTCAGCTTTTGCTGGTTTTCTAGGCGGTGATGCTGCTGGTCACAGAATCTACTCAGACCAAACATGGTTGCTTCACTCTGGGATCTCTGTCTGCACTCCAGGAGCTGAACTTTGTACAGCCAGAAGGAGTGGAAATGGAGGCCTGGGGGGCTGAAAAATTGAGATAGTTGCATTCACCCGGAAACCTGATGTTGTGACGTCAGTTCCAGATTTTGTCAGCGGCAGGAAAGCTACAAGGCAGTGTTGCCGCCCTGATGGGGCAAGACTGCAACTTAAATTGGTGAACAGTTCGTTATAATACATTTGCATGGAAGTGATTGCAATTTTATGGGGGGTTTTAAATTTAGTCAATGGCATGTGGGAATCACGTGCCTTCTGATCCTTGGCTATTTAATCTGGCAGCACCAAGGCGAGGCCTCAGTGATGCCACAGGAAGGCAGCCATGGGGAGCAGTGGATAAGGAAAGAGGTGGAGTGGAGGCCAATTTCGGCCTGCAATGCTGCGCCCTCTGCATGGTTGGGCAATTTCTCAGGTGCAAGGGTCGGATGGGCTATATTTTAGGTGCTGGGCTATCTGCAAGGGTGGGCACTGAGGGGCATTAGCACATATTCCAAGGGAAATAGCAAAGGGAATGCTGCCAAGGCGACTTTGTCTCTGCAAGGACAGTGCTCTGGAGGACTACTGATCAGCTGGCATGGTTCTCATACACCCTGTCTTTGTGGACCCCTGTGCCATGCAGCAGTGGCTCAGAGGGAGGGAGGGCCAGGATGTAGCTGCACATGCCTGTGAAACTCCAAGAGGAGAGCTGCAACAGCCAGCCATGCCAAGAAGGACCCACCTGCGCCAGACAGTGTACCGAGCTCACCTCAGCTACCTTCAGATGTTCGAGTGGCAGTGGCTCTCCAAGGAGGCCATCACTAGGTGCCATGCTGCAGGACAAGTTGCAAACTATGGGCTCCAGTGGTCACCCTATGCTAGTGGCCCTGAAGATCACTCTGGCACTTAACTTCTACACATCTGGCTCTTTCCAAGGATCCACTGGGGACATGCATGGTATCTCCCAGGCAGCAGCCCACCACCACATCAACGAGGTGACCAATGCCCTGTTCAAGATGGCCAGTGACTATGTGTGTAACCGGACCAACCATGACAGTCAGGCCAAGAGGGCTATCGGATTCAGGGCCATCACTGGATTCCCCTCAGGTGCAAGGTGTCATCGACTGCACACATGTGTTTATCAAGGTTCTATTGGACCAGCCAGATGCCTACATCAACAGGAAGGGCTTCCATTCCATTAACGTGCAACTGGTCTGTGACCATGGATAGCGTTTCCTGCAGGTATGTGCCCGCTTTCCGGGAAGCAGCCATGATGCCTACATACTTCGACAGTCCAAGGTGTCACAGCTTTTCAAGCCCCCCTGCTCGCCTTCAGGGATGGATTCTTGGGGACAAGGGCTACCCATTGAAGATATGGCTACTGACGCCCTTGGACTGCAGCACAAGAGGGGTACAATATCTGCCAAAGCTCCACCCGAGCAACCATCGAGCAGGCCATTGGGCTGCTGAAGATGAGATTCCGGTGCCTTGATCGATCCTGTGGAGCCCTGCAGTATGTCCCAGTGAGGGTCTCGCGTATCGTGGTGGTCTGCTGTGCTCTACACAGTATAGCACTGCAGAGGGGGGGGTACGCCTTGCATGAAGAGGACATGATTGATCACAGTCCTCAATCGATGAGGAGGACATGGAGGAGGCTAATGAGCAGGCAGCACTGGATATTGAATCCCTTGCACTGGAGACCAGGGACATTGAGTGACGCGCAAGGGAGGCAAGAGACAATCTCGTACCTATCTGGTTCCTTCCACCATGATGGCCTCTCAAAGTGAACTCAATAAAGACTCACCTCACTGTATTCTGCCTGTTGCCTCCTCTCTATCTCGATTCCATGCCGAGCGCCCAGCTTCACCATGCACTCTGGCACATCTGAGATGCTAGGGGTCCGACAAGTCTACACTGGCAGTCCAATGAGGGAGCAAGGGGTAAGGCAGCATCTCCCAATTCAGGCATGAAAGAATGAGCATTTTACAACAATGAATGTGAACTCTATTTATAACAGCAATTGCAGAAAACAATATAAAGGCCAAATATAATATACCCATGAATTCCCATGTGCGTCTAGGTGCTGTTCTTTATACGTTTCCCTGTGCTTCTACATTGTGTGACCCCTGCAGTAACAGCTGGGTTGGAGGTAGGCTGCCCCTTGGCCTGGATGACTTTGGCAGACGTCCTCTGGCTGCCTGAGGCCTGGAGGGCCCCGGCTGCCTGAGGGTTTCCTGCACAGGTGCAGGAGTCTCCTCAGTCATTGCAGCTACTGGAACTGGGCTCACTGGCAGAGGGGCTGAGGAGCCGCTGACCGCACTTGGAGCGCCCTGAGGGGGCCCCCCAGATGTGGAGGGCAACCTCTCCTCCTCCCTTTCAAGGCTCATTTGAACCTCCCTGCTGACCAGAGAAGGACGAGGACCTGGAAAAGACTCCAGGTGCCTTGTCCTTCACTCACCTTGCCACTGCTGAGTTGAGCTCATGGCCAAGGTGATGGTGTGCAGGTCTGCACGCATCTGTGAATTGCCTCTCCACGAGGGTCACCAACCTCTGGATGGAGGAAGCCCTGTATTCACATGCCTGGGACATAGCAGCACCTCTGGCACAGATGGACTCCTCCATCATCTGCTCGTGGCTGCGCATGGCCTCTGGCAACTCTGACAGATGTTGCCTTACCTTTGCAACTCCAACATGCCCTGTGCTGTCGACACCAGAGGCTCGTCATGGGCCTGGCCACCCACAGTCCTCCGTCAGCTGCTCTGGAGGGTGTGTGGTGCTCTCACTGGCTTGTGACCCTAAATTTAAGCCCAAGCACATACCCACCGAGGTGAAAGTATCTATGCTGGTAGAAGGTGCAGAAAAATGATGTGATGGGGAATTCTCTGGATGCTCCTCCTCCTGCTCCTCAGAGGTTGACGGCAGGCCCCCTGTAAGAGAGAGCACAAATATTTGTGTGTTAGGTTGTTCAGATCTCCTCATGCCAACCATGCATGATGTGGATCTCCAGAAGTGTGGTGGTGGTCAAATGAACACAATCCTCACTCTCTTGTATGGACATTCCAGTCTTACCGTCGGTGATTGAAATGCCGCCCTGGGACCCCACTAGATCTAGAGCCTCTTCCTCAGCCAACATTAGAGGACAAAATCAGGGATCCCTCCACCAGTCCTCAAGGTCTCCCTGGTATTATGGGGCCCATTAGTCCTGCAAGTGGAAAGAGGGACATGGTAAGATTTTGCATGAAGAGCAACAGAACAGTTATGCTTGTCGCAGCCCCTCGACCCCTGATGGGGCTTCCTGCATGGCTGCTCTCCATGTCGCTCTCGGGGGCATAATGGAGCTGAGTTGTGAAAGAAGGTGTCCTGTTGCTGAGAAGTAGCTGACAGGATGTGGTGATGCCTCACCCCCTTGTTTAAAATGAACCAGAATACTCCATTGTTAATATAAAACACAAAATATTCCAGGGATCATTTCTGTATTTCCCATAGAAATGTGCCTGCCAGTGGACGTCTTGCAGGCAGCATTTGGAAAAAGTAGTTACAGTTTTCAATTTGCTCCCTATGATAGTAGGACAAAGTAAATATTGTTTGCTGTGTTCTCCTAAAATTAAAACATTTCCTGCTGGAAAGCAGAACTATGTCTAGGAGAGGGCAGCCAGTTGCACATTCCAGCTGGGGGATATCACCCAGTAATTCTACTTTTGTACCCGTAGTCTTAGGATATTAATTTTCCTCAATTCACTATCAGGATTATTTTGACGTTTTCCCTTTGTGCTGCAAATTGCTGGAAGTGCAAGCGGATAATGGACCTTTGGGACCTTGGTGAATGACGGGATCAACAGTCTTATCTCCTTAAAAAGTAGATTTAATCATTGAGCGAAAACAGAACAACGAAGAAGGAAACTGTAGTATAAAGGTCTGAAAGGGTTAATCTTGAGAGAGTGTAAAGAATACCTTCTACCAAGATGTAAGAGATCACATTGGAGAGAGACTTGAAGAAGATGCGGTGTGGCTTTTGGAGCAGTCACACAGGCTAGTGTGGAGTGTAAATAAATATAATGTAATAAAGATTAATGTTTAACTACTACAAACTAAGAATCTCTTCAGCTAGACGAACTAAGGTGGCAGCATACTGAACAAACATATAACAGAACTAGGGTGAATTACAGTCAAATCAGGTACAGAAAGAAGTAAAGCGAAGGGAAGAAAGATTGGATTAAGAGAGAGAGAAAGAAAGGAGTCAGAAAGGATAAGCAAGAGCAAAAAAAATTACATGTTAAAAATCTCTAACAACAATTAACTACCTGCAGGAAAGAGACACCACAGTTCTCTTTCTGGGTGGAACAGGTTGAGTTGCATTGCAGGAACATAAGTCTCATCATTAAAAGGATTAAATATCAACCCTAATTTTCTGCAGCAAATTTAATTGGTAATTAATGCACAAAGGCAACATGCACTTCACTCACAGTGAGGTTGAGTGTGAGTTGCTGCTTTTCCGAGGCTAGTGGCAGAGTGGCACGATTCGACCCGTGACTTATGGCAATTTGCAACTCACAGCGTATCTCTCCTTCCCCACAAATTGCTGGATGACTTACACATTAATAACAACATACACATTAAACACGCCATTATTCTGCCATTGAGGTAACTGATCATAAAATTTTCAGTTCGCGTTGTTCCATTTTATTCACGGAAATGTCATCTGAGACCCTCCAGTATTGGTAACAGCTCAAATGTTTTATTCTATTTTTAATCTTGTAAGATGGTGTTGATCTTTCCAGAGTCTCTTACTTGCTAAATCTTAATTTGCTCCAAGTTGATTTAACTCTACAGCTATTAATTTTCATCTTATTTGTGCTTTTGTAACAAATCTTGTTACTTTTTCTCTCAGCACCAGTGTGTTTATTTTTTAAAAAACCTTTACTGTAAAAATACATATTTCAGTTTAGAATGCCAATCAGAACCTTTTTAAGTGTCTTAACATGGACTTTATTAACTTCTATATCGATAGGTAATTTTGAATATCCTCAAAGCCCAAGCATTATCCCACCATCTCCTACTTCAGCTGAAAAAGAGCTTCCCTGGAAAGGTGATCCGGGTCACCTTCCAGCCTGTGTGTCTTCGGAAACCAACAAGATTGTGCCGATCGACTTGCAATATGCCTGGAAGCAAAGTACATCATCACTAGAGAGCCTGGTCTCACCTCCTGGATCCGACGCAGTGTTTCAGCCAAAGACCTCGAACTTTAAGCTGGAAGAACACACAGCTTCAGTTGCCCTGCCAGTGCCATGGCATCCCATCCATTTCCAGTTTCCTGATGTTTGTACAGCTGGTGAAAGAAGTGCTGATGAGGACACCATGGAGTCTATTCAGCAGCAGGAGCTGCAGCCCCTTATGTCTGCTGAAGGTGACAGCAGACCGGTCCCATCTGCTGGGTTTGTAAGTACCAGGTGGCCAGTGCCGTTCCATAGACCTTCCTATGTCTCAGCTCTGAAATCTTTGGTTACCTCAACACAATCCAACGTTAAACAATGTGAGAAGTCTGGTAATATACAAACAACTCTCTAATTTTATTTCATGTCAGAAACGTGAATTAAGGTGCAGCCTGATATTTTAGTTTTGTAAAGCACTTAATTTAATTATATGCTATGAAAATATCGGAGAATCTTAAGCAGATATTGCTTTTTGAGGGTCATAATTGGTTACGCATAAAAAAGGGAGCAAATAAATGTGCACAGTGTTCTGTTCTAATTATGTGATCCAAGTTCCCAATATTGCTAAGAAAATGAAAATGTTGGATACAATCACTGCTGAGGTTTAAATGATGGGAATTCCTTGACATGATTGCCTTGAATGCAGAATGAATTCTGGCTCTTGTGCATCCCTGTTATGAGGCGTGTGGAGGGGGGGTTACGGGGTAGAGAGTGTGGGATAATGGAAAGGTGACAGGGTGGAATAAACAAGAAACACAGGCTGACTAACTATGGAGTGGAGTTAGTGTCAGAGATTATTCCAGCAACCCAGCTCCACCACCCACAAATGACTGGGATAAAAATAAGTTTTTTTGAGGGAAGCATTTATATAAAAACAGAAAAAAATTAAGAAGAAGGTTGTCAGAAAAAAGTTAACATTTACTTATTCTTCCACCAGAAAGGAAGACAGTGGTGTAGTGGTAATGTTATTAGACTAGTAATCCAGAGGCCCAGGCTCATACCCTGGGGACATGGATTCAAATCCCACCATGGCAGCTGGTGGAATTTAAATTCAATTAATTAACAAAAATTTTGAATTAAAAGCTAGTCTCAGTAATGGTGCCATGAAACTATCATTGATTATCATAAAATCCCATCTGGTTTACTAATGTCCTTTATCTGCCCTCCTTACCTGGTGTGGTCTACATGTGACTCTAGACCCACAGCAATGTGGTTGACTCTTGACTGCCCTCTGCAATGGCCCATTAAGCCACTCAGTTCAAGGGCAATTAGGGATGGGCACCAAATGCTCCCCTTGCTAGAGATGCCCACATCCCATGAAAGAATAAAAAACAAACAGCACGAGCCCTATTTTTGCAATGAGCTATTTGGAGGGAAATAATGAGGCTGTATTACAAGAATGTGTTGTCTTATTTTAATGTTTAAATACAATAAAAGAGGGTCCCACACTGAACTCTTCTCCACAAAATTCAATAACCCCCCAAAGATAGATGTGGGGATCACAATGTGCGATTAACCCATACTCATCGTTTCCGATGCCTGCTTATTTAAATAATTGTAGTGTGCAGTCAGAGCTAAGAACACTGTTGAGTGGCTGCACGCCTGAGCAGGGAGCACAAAATCATGAGAGGCTAGCACAAGTTTAAGGGGAGATGCATTTTGACTGCAGCAGGTGCTGGAATTCATTATCAAAGTGATTTTGATGTGGGAAAGACACAAGAATGACACAACTTGGCAAAGAGCAGGCTCCAAAATTTTCCGAAGCTACACTGGAGATCTTGCTGCGGAAGATGGAGAGTAGGAGAAGTGTCCTCTATCCACAAAGGAACAAGTGGCCTTCCAAACAAATTTAACGGAGGCAGTGGAACCAGGTAGCTGTGACAGTCAAGCCCTGAAGATCTGAATACAGTGCCACAAGAAGGTCAATGACCTCACACGAGTGGTCAAGGTTAGTGGATGTATCTTCAAATGCCATATGCCACTAACTGCACCAGTTGCTTCACACGTGTTTAATGCACCACACCTCCATCACTCACCTACCAACAATCTTCATCAATCACAGCTGTTACGGACAGATGGGAAGCAGCTATAACAGAGGCCGTAGCAAGCAGCAGGGCTGAAACCATAGAAGATGAAGGTATCCTCATACCTAATCCTTGTCCTCACATCCCATTTCTCCCTCATGCCACAATCTTTTCTGATTTACAAGCTGTAGATGGTGTAAGGATGCACCTTTTACTTTCCCCTCTCCCCTCTCCACAACCCTATCCTGTGCCTTTCTCCTTTCAGATACCCAAGAACTGCAACCTGGCCAGATAGTAGTGGAAGAGAAGGAGGTTTAAGAGCATGAAGACAGTCACTCGCTTTCACACTCGCAGCCACCAGCTCAGATAGTGACACTGCCTGTACTTCAGAGGTGGGTTCTGTACATGGTGAGACACTGAGCACAAGTGGCGTGCAGCCAGGGCAGGGGACAAGGGTAACGAAGGTGCCAGCTCAGACTTGAAGTTGCACTTGAGTTCTGCTGCAGGGGACTCGAGGACTTTAATGGGGCAGACTACAGAAGAAGGTTGATGGATATGTGAAAGTGGTGACCAACTCTATTTGCATACTTGGGGACCCAACCATGATGCAGCAGCTGATGGCTGATGTCTTAGCTTCCTTTGCAGCACAAACCAAAGCCACCCAATGTCTCCAAAAAAATGACTAAGATTTCTGAGGAGCACCCTGGGGAGTGGCAGTGGCACCATGGAGCACAAATCTACTGTCCTTTCTCAGGATGACAACATTTGTCCTCCTATCACAGCCACTCTGCCAGTGCACTTGCCAGTTCAGACTGCTGCCGCCCATGCCAAGATGGTGTAGTCCAAAGACAGACCTTCTAGGACCAGAGCTGCTGGAGGTCATCCTGCAAGGCCATTTGTAGTCTTAACCATCAAATGTCAGCAGCCTTCCACAAACCATGCTGCAGGGTACCACTGCTTAGGAGCAGTAGGATCGGCGAAGGCACCCACGGGACAGGCACTAAAGGAATGCACAATGGTGATTAGTTGACATTTGTATACAATATGGCATGGTTTGATTTATAAATTTGGTTTGGAATGTTGATTTTGTGGTGGCTTTTATTTTTGCATTGTGGCCAAATGGGCATTGTGATGGTCAGTAACAGAGGGAAGGTAAGGAGATAGATTTTGTTCCAAGACCGACATGGTGTTCCATGGTGGAGGGGCCAGAAAACCGGAGTGGCAGCGGCTGCCACAGAACTCGACGTTGGGATGGCCAGGCCCAATCTTCCCAGCGGCGGGGAACTCTATGGCAGCCCCTCCGCTGCTCTGCGACAGGACCCATATTTAAATTAGCATATTTAAATAACACATTTGCATGAATTAAAATATAAATCACAGTGCTCTTATCTTCAGTTCCCGATCCTCAGCGCGATGAGCGGCACTCGCACGCCTTCACTTTGCCTTCCAGGGAAAGCTGGCGCCACTGTACGCTGATGGGTATGGGGTGGGGGAAGGGGTGAACTGTGCATTATGGTGGACTGTTTGCAGGGCTGGCAGCCTTTTAAAAATGGCGGAAGCACCTTCTCCTTCAACAGGTGACGCCGTGAACAGCGTCACCGAAGCCGCCCCTGCCACGTGGTTTTGCGGGGGGGGGGGTGCGCGGGGTGGCTGCTGTGAATATGCAAAATGGCCGCCCGCCATGTAATTGTGGTTGCATTTGCTGGTATCACAGTCGGATGAGTCAGTTGTGGACAGCCTGGGCAGGAAGGAGTTGTGTGTTACCTCCTCACTTTTTCTTCCTTCTCCTCCTCCTCCTTCCTCCTCTTCCATATCCTCTTGCTTCTCTTTCTCTCCTTCTTCCTCCACCTTAGCTAGTTGCCGTACAGCTGGTGTAAGGGCTGTGCCCTCATGATGATAAGGTGTGCAGCATACAACAGAACACCATGAGTCTTGACACCTGCTCTGCCAAATACTGCAGGGTTCCTCTTGAGTGGTCCACGCAGCAGAAGCATTGTTTCAGCATGCCAGTAGTCTGCTCTATCAGATTTTGTATATGAACATGGCTTTCCTTATATCCATGCTGCCCATGTGTGTGTATTGGTTGCGCACCAGAGTCATGAGCCATGTTGTAGGCGGATAGCCCTTGTCACCCAATAGCCACCTTCTGGTTTGCTGAGGTGGCTGAAATGCAACTAGCACAGCACACTGCCACAAAATGAAGGCTTCGTGACTGCTGCCAGGATACTGACATTGAGCTGCATGATGCGCTGCCTATGGCTGCACACCAGCTGGATGTTGAGAGAACGGAACCCTTTCAGTTGCAATACATCTCAGAGTTGGCATATGGCAAAGCAAATGCGTGCAGTCAAAAGCAATCTGTACCATGAGGAAGATTGAAATCCTTGTGAAACCGCCTGCTTGCTCTGCCTGCTTTCCTCTGGCAAGAGAGAATGAAATATATTCAGCTGTCTTGGAATACAGAGCCTCAGTGACCCCCCTGATGCAACAGTGGACAGCAAACTGGGAGATGTTGTAAATAACCCTGTTACAGCCTGGAGGGAGCCAGATGTGTAAAAGTTCATGGCCACAGTCACCTTTACAGCTACTGATAATGCTATCCTTGCCCCGCTCTGAGGTTGCAGTTGTGGCTGTAGCAGGTGGCAGATTTCAGTGAGGATGTCCTTTGTGAAGCCAAGATGTCTGACACACTGTTCCACGCTGAGATTCAGGTAGGTGAATTGCTCCCTGGGTGCATAAGACCTCCTGCTGAAAGCCTTTCTCCCCCTCCTTCTTCCAACAGCTCGCCCTGCTCTGTGTCATCTCTGCTCATTCTTCCTGTCATCCTGTAGACCAAGGGGAATGCAAACCATGTCTTGGAACAAGTGGTTTGTGCTGAATCCTTGAAGTCAGTACAAAGTCCTTCAGCATATGCCAGACCACTCCCTGTAGTTTTTAGCAACTTTAAACAACTCTAGAAACCACCAAACACTTCTACAATCGCAGCATGAGCCAATAGAAATCAAGCAGCAAGTAATCTGTAAGCAGTTGCTAATCCCTTTAAATAACACTGATGGTGGGGAGGGGTGTGTCCTTCTGCCACACAGGGAGGTCACCCAGTAAATCGAGCTGACCTCCACACAGGCTTGGGGGTGGGGGCCCTCCTTCATGGGGAATCTGTGGCCCACAGAAGGACCCTGCCAGGTAAACCTGCACCTCCCTGAACCATCCTCTACTTGCACAGAATGCCCACCCTTCCCCACCCACCTTTGCTGAACTGGCCCCGGTGACCCTGCCTCACGTACCTTGAATCCAGGCTCCAGCACGGCCTGGTGTAGTACCGGCAGTAGCCACCGTTGCCGGTGGTGCCACCGATACTGCTGAGCTGACGACCCTTTGATTGGCCAGTAGCTCTTGGAGGCAGGATCCCTGTCTTCAAAGGGATGGGGATTCTGGCGCGGGCAGTTAATTGGACCACCGCCGTAAAATCACTCCAGAGGAGTTTCAGCTGGCTGAAGTGGTGCCTGGCGCCGGAAACTCCACCGTGGGCACAAAATTCAGCCCATTGTGTGGCATTCAAATGGGCCCACATGATTTGAAAGAGAAGAAACAATGGGAAGACTGCTGTTATTAGAACAGAGAACAGAGACATGCCTTGCATTCATGGTTGTGGACTTCACTAAGAAAGCCGCTAATGATAAAGAAACAGCTCAACATAGTCTCCCTAGTATCTGTTTGATGTTGCACTAGTGCTACTTCCACTTACAAGGGAAGTGTACGGTGCAGCTTAGACAGAATGAAAGGTGATATGAAGAAGATAATGGTTGTGAACAAGGCTTCAAATTCCAATTTATGTTTGAGAACTGGTTGATGGGCCCCAAAAGAAATGTATTGTTTTTATTCTTTCATGGGATCTCGGTGCCGCTGACAATTTGTTGCCCATCCCTAATTGTCCTTGAGAAGATGATGGCGGGCTACCTTCTTGAACTGCTGTACTCTAACTGATGTAGGTACACCCACAGTGCTGTGAGGAAGGGAGCTCCAGGTTTTTGACCCAGCGCCAGTGAAGGAACGGCGATATAGGTCCAAGTCAGGATGATGTGTGACTTGGTGGGGAACTTGCAGCTGGTGGGGTTTCCATGTGTCTGCTGCCCTTGTTCTTCTAGGTAGTAGAGGTCGTGGGTTTGGAAGGTGCTGTCGAAGGAGCCTTGGTGAGTTGCTTTAGTGCATCTTTTATATGGTACACACTGCTGTCACTGTGTGCCGGTGGTGAAGGGAGTGAATGTTGAAGGTGGTGGATGGAATGCTAATCAAGTGGGCTGCTTTGTCCCGGATGGTGTTGAGCTTCTTGTGTGTTGTTGGAGCTGCACTCATCCAGGTAACTGGAGAGTATTCCATCACACTCCTGACCTGTGCCTTGTAAATGGTGGACAGGCTTTGGGGAGTCAGGAGGTGAGTTACTCACTACAGAATTCCCAGCATCTGACCTGCTCTTGTGGTCACAGTATTTATATGGCTGGTCCAGTTACGTTTCTGGTTAATGGTGTCATGCTGGCCCCCACCTGCCAAGAATGAGGCAGATTAATTTTGCCACATGGACATTAAAAGTTCAAATTGTTGCTGGGAAGAAGAGAAGGCCTCTTACAAGGGCCGCCAGACTGGCTGGAAAGGCATGTTTGCATATTAACAGACAGTACGTGAAAGGACAAAGGGGCTATTCCCTGCTCCAATTTAACCCACAATGGACCTTTGATCACCAGGTATTGTGTGTAGAGGAGACATTCCACAAGGGCCAGGACTGGTTAGGGGAGCTCGTCACATGACTAACTGGCTGTTGCAGGTTTTTTTGAACTTGCCTTAGAGAATTGGAACTGAGAAAGCCCTTGGCTCCTGGACTGAAGCAGACCTCCTCTCCTGTCTGCTCCCATCTCTTTCTCACCAGCTTCTGAATCCATTGAAGACACATGAACCCTAAGAGAGAAAAGTCTGCTACAGTGAACAAGGTTTAAGAAGAATACTGAGCCCCAACGAAAAGCAAAAATTACCTACAAGCAAGTACTCCACAGTAAGCTCGAAGAACTGTAACATCTCTTCAGATATTGCCTCAAACCTTTCCACTTTATTTTTTCTTCTGCTCTTTTCTGTCCCTATTTGCATGTGCGTATCGCATATGCATGCTAGCATGGGTGTGGCGTGTATCCATAGGCGTCAACTGAATTAGAAGTTTAAGTTTAATAAATTTCACTTTTCTTCTTTAAACCTAAGAAAGCCTGTTTGTGCTCATTTCTTTGCCTTATAATTGGAAAGCAGTGAACAAGGATTCACCAAGGGGGAGCTCAAAACACAGTGTGTTCAAAATCAAAACCTCTTACAGTAAGACCAGGTGAAGGCTAAGAGGGAACCCTGGACACCTTTCTCACCTGGTCGTAACATGGTAACTCCAAGGATGTTGATATTAGGGTATTCAGTGATGGTGTTGCCATTGAGTGTCATGGGGAGATGGTTAGATTATCTCTTGTTGGAGATGGTCATTGCCTGGCACTTGTGTGGCAAGAATGTTACTTGCCACATATCAGCCCAAGCCTGAATGTTGTCCAGGTCTTGCTGCATGTGGACATGGATTGCTTCAGTATTTGAGGAGTCGCAAATGGTACTGAACATTGTGCAATCATCAGTGAACATCCCCACTTCTGACTTTATGATGGAGGGAAGGTCATTGATGGAGCAGCTGAAGGTACTACCCTGAGGAACACCTGCAGTGATGTCCTGGGGCTGAGATGTTTGGACTCCAACAACCAGAACCATCTTCCTGTGTGCAAGGTACGACACCAACCAGTGGAGAGTTTCCCCTGATTCCCACTGACTCCAGTTTTGCTAGAGCTCCTTGAAGCCACGCTCGGTCAAATGCTACCTTGATGTCAATGACAGTCACTCTCACCTCACCTCTGGAATTCAGCTCTTTTGTCCATGTTTGGACCAAGGCTGTAATGAGGTCTGGAGCCGAGTGGCCCTGGCGGAACCCAAACTGAGTATCAGCAAGTAGGTTATTGCTGTGTAAGTGCCGCTTGATAGCACTGTTGATGACACCTTCCATCAGTTTACTGATGATCAAGAGTAGACTGATGGGGTGGTAATTGATTGGATTGGATTTGTCCTGCTTTTTGTGGACAAGACATACCTGGGCAAATTTCCACATTGCCGGGTAGATGCCAGTGTTGTAGCTACACTGGGACAGCTTGGCTAGGAGCACAGCTAGTTCTGGAGCACAACTGTTCAGTACTATTGCTGAAATGTTGCCAGGTCCCGTAACCTCTGCTGTATCCAGCGTCTTCAGCCATTTCTTGATATCATGTGTAGTGAATCGAATTGTCTGAAGACTGGCATCTGTGATGCTGTGGACCTCAGGAAGAGGCTGAGATAAATCATCCACTCGGCACTTCTGGCTGAAGACGTTAGCAAATGCTTCAGCCTTGTCTTTTGTACTGATGTGGTGGACTCCACCATCATTGAGGACAGGGATATTTATGGAGCCTCCTCCTCCAGTTACTTGTTTACTTGTCCACCACCATTCATGACTGGATGTGGCAGGACTCTGGAGCTTTGATCTGGTCCATTGGTTGTGGGATCGCTTAGCTCTGTCTATCACATGCTGCTTCTACTGTTTAGCATGCATGTATTCCTGTGTTGTAGCTTCACCAGGTTGGCACCTCATTTTTAGATAAGTCTGGTGCTGTTCCTGGCATGCCCTCCTGCACTCTTTATTGGAACCCCTGGCTTGATGGTATTGGTAGAGTGAGGGATGTGCTGGGCCATGAGGTTACAGATTGTGGTTGAATGTAATTTGCTGTTGCTGATGCCCCATAGCTCCTCATGGATGCCTAGTTTTGAGCTGCTAGATCTGTTCTGAATCTATCCCATTTAGCAAGGTGGTAATGTCACAAAACACGATGGATGGTATCCACAGTGTGCAGTTGGGTCTTCATCTTCACACTCTGCAGTGGTCACTTCCACCAATGCTCTCATGGGCAGATGCATCTGCCACAGGTAGATTGGTGAGGACAAGGTCAAGCAGGTTCTTGTTGGTTTCTCACCACATGCCGCAGACCCAGTCTGGCAGCTATGTCCTTCAGGACTCAGTCAGCTCAGTCAGTAGTGGTGCTACCGAGCCACTCTTGGTGGTGGGCATTGAAGTCCTGCACGCAGAGTACATTCCCTGCCCTTGCTACCCTCAGTGCCTCTTGCAAGTGGTGTTCAACATGGAGAAGTACTGATTCGTCAGCTGAGGGAGGGTGTGCCGTTGTCGTTTCTGGTGCCTAAGTCGATGTTGGGTGGTCCATCTGGTTTTATTCTTATTCAGCTTCTCTGTAGCAGTGTGCTAGGCTACTTCAGAGGGCAGTTAAAAGTCAGCCACATTGCTGTGGGTCTGGAGTCACATGTAGGACAGACCAGGTAAGGACTGCAGATTTCCTTCTCTAAAGGGCATTAGTGAACCAGATGGGTTTTTACGACAATCTACAATGGTTTCATGGTCAGCATTACTGAGACCAGCTTTTAATTCCAGATTTATAAATTAATTGAATTTAAATTCCACCAGCTGCCGTGTTGGGATTTGAACTCATATCCCCAGAGCATTATTTGGAGCCTCTGGATTACCAGTCCAGTAATATTACCACTACACCACCATCCCCACTGACTATATTAAGGAGCACTCTCACTTTTACCTTGTTCCTGATACTACCACACCTCTTCCTTATTTGCAGCCAGGTACAGGTGAACTGGGTGGCTGCTGTGACTTGGTCAGCTGAGTAGCACGATGCAGCTGGCACCCAAATGGGGTAGCCTCCTTCAGTGCACCTCATGCAACAAGGCCTCCAAATCGCTAGAATTAAAGGAAGTTGTGTTGCCTACATTTCTCCACTTGTGCCATTGTGAACCATTAGGTTAGTTTTCTGGACAATGTCCCCTTTTATCTTGAGCTGTAATCCTTTAAGAACTGCTGTCTCACCAAATTGTTCTCCAACACCAGTGTACTACAGCACAAGCTCTCTGAGCAAGCTTTTCCTGTGCCAGCAATCTAATCAAATTATAAGGAGGGTCTCCCATTACAAAATGCAGCACAGCCTCACTCCTCCCCTGCACTACTGTTGGGCATGTACATACACAGCCCCAATTTAGCTGGGATCGCAAAATTGGGCTATTATATATACTGAGAACATTTTGAAGAATTGCATGGAGATATTTTTGTACAGAAGTATGGTGTACGATGTGGCGATCATTTTATTTATTTTAATATTAAAAGACATAAAGTCAGTACATAATGATACAATTTAAACTCAGGGTGGACAATTGTAAGTAGATTTATAAAAGCCACAATTGTACATCATTTCAAACAACCGATTTAAATTTGAAGTGATATAAAATTCTCATTGAGTTTTGCTTATATTCTGAATGTAATGTTTTAACTCAGCTATAGTGATTATAATTTTTTTTATTATATACTCTGTACAGTGGAGCTGGAGATTGCATGGTGTAATGCAGCTTTAAGTTAATACTGTAGTTATGATGTGCAAAACATAACATGGTAAAGTACTTCTTAAACAAAAAGTGGTTTATTCCTTCAGTTATCTCAAATTGATGTGTCCTGCTGGAAGTGAGCATGTTTGAAACCAATTCCTTGACATGGAGTCTTTTTCTGATACTGCCACAAGGTTACAATTTGAAACAATTTTATAAAGTAATGATCCACCCTAGCAATAACTAAAGTTTGAAAATGAGTGATTAGAATGCTTCATAGAATGTATAGTTCAGCTGAACCTAATATACATTGTACAGAAGAATGTAAATTCTATTTCCCACATGATGGTTGCAAAAGAGAAATGTCTGTACATAGATGTATGTATATCAACTTGCACCCAAAGGGGCAAAATCTAGTACAGATAGTGTACATAGATAGCTAAATAGAGTTATGTGAAATTAACTTTATAGTTAAAAAAAACTGTGTGCCTTCATTTTGGATGAAGTTCTCCATAATTTTCTCCAAAATTGAATGTAATAAATTAGCACCATTGCTCTTTAATGAACACATGCATTAAACTTTCTTGCCAAAAATTATTTTCAAGTATCTACCCTTGCTTGGTTGTCGGTAACTCTGCTTTATTTATTCATTGAGATTGATAATACGTCACTGTTTTGTATCAATTTATGGGAAATAAGCTAATTTGAATTAAAAAAATCAACATGGCTAATGGTCAACAGTTTTGTATTATTTTTGAAATCTACTTTTTTATATCCTTAGAATGAGTGGCAATGCAGATAGTCCAGGTGGGGTGGGGAGCAATTTTACGACTCCATCTGCTGAAAGGTAGTGAAGTTAGTCTCAGAAAATAGTGGTGCCCTGACTCTTGATCTGCATTAATGGCCAGTGAAACTCTCCACTGGCAATGTGGACCCGTACAATTACCCTCAGTATCAGTGCGGAAATAACAATCCATTGCTACACTGAGAACATCAGAGTATAAACATTCTCATTCTTGTTTCATGTTATTTGTGGTCGCAAATATAAGAAATAGCATAAATATCGCTATATCATGCTTCCTCACTTGAATGGAAAATATCATTCATATTGCAGTCAGCAGGCAATGAGAAGTATCTCCAACATAATCCATTTAATTAGCAGTGTCATGTCACAGTGCAAAGATCACCAAATTCAAACACAGCACAAGTTCAGTTTTACTGCATATCTTACCCACTTGCTACCCTGCAAGTGCTCCAGTTGTCAAACATTCATTTGCAGTGAAGCAATCTTCCACCAGCTCTCCCAATTGCTTTGTGGATAAACAGATTGTCTATTCTGTTACATTACTGAACCAGATAGAATAGGAGAGTCCCAGCTTTGATTACAGGTCCATACTGAGTTAGCTAATCTCAGCTGGGTCAGCAACAAGGATACTGCAGTTGAGCTCCATGACACACGAGAGAAAACTATCCAGTGACCAACAGTGGAAAGTGTTGCCCAGCTTTTCCTCCAGCGCAAGACCTCTGTTGGAGGAGCAACAAGGCAGAACTTGCACCCCACCTGACCCAGCCTATATTCCTGAGTTTGGAGGTGGATGTCATCGGTTATGCAAGGCAGGCTCCTGGTGGGATCTCTGCCAGCAAAGGAGAACCCATCACTGCTAGGCTACAAAGTTTAATTATGCTGCACTGGGTCATGCACTATAGCACCAAAAATAGGAGGATAAATGTCTAAAAGTGGTAGAAACACTCAAAATGACTGCTCTCAATTTTTCTTTTAGGCCTTAGACTGGGCTGATGTCTTTATTGGGTGAGTGGGCCAGAAAAGGGGAAATTCGATAAATCATCTGCTACTGCCAGCCCATGGTCGACCACCACCCCTCTCCTGGTTGTCCCTGGGGTCAGTGGCAGTAACAGTGAAAGGCAGAGAAATTGGATGGGCCTCATCTCACCACATCAGTTACATGTGACTGGGTAGTAATGGGGAGGGAAAAGAGAATCAAGGACAGTAGGGGTTCAGATACAACTGCAGCCTTCCTTTGATTTAGGAACATATACTATACTGCCTGATTTCAGCTGGTATTATGGAAGAAAATCTAGCCTTGCATATGTGAATGTTAGACAAGGATGCCTTCATCACCCAATAGCCTGCAGACATCCATTGTCTTAAATCTCTGCAAATGACTCCCAGCAGGAATCAGTGCTTTCAGCGAAGAAGGGGAGAAAATGAAGGTCATTAGAGAGGAAATTTAACAGAATCAAACATCTAAATAAAATGAAAGCAAAATACTGCAGATGATGGAAATCTGAAATAAAAGCAGAAAGTGCTGGAAATACTCAGCAGGTCTGGCAGCATCTGTGGAGAGAGAACAGAGTTAACATTTCAGGTCTGTGACCTTTCATCAGAACTCATCTGCATTACTGGCCAGTGAAAGGTTCTGATGAAAGTTCACACACTTGAAACGTTAACTAAACAAACAAGTTTTATAACACTGTCTTGAAGTACTCCATGTGATATCAATAGGTCCATTCTCAAAGACTAGCTCAGTACGACAGTCTCTCAACATTGCCATTTTGTTCTGTTCTCCAAGAAATTGCTATCTGAAATACTATATGTATAATAAACAGAATAATTGCCACTGAGGTATCAATCTAGCCGTTAACTCTAAGAGCAATCTATTGTACTTAACATCAGCAACACTTGCATAATTGAGATAACGAATACAGTATAAATATTTTGTTAAACGATTAGCTCTGTCCTTTTTTTGTTCACCAGCACAGCACTACCACTGACATACGGTGCAGGCAATGAGTGTGAAGGGCCCTGTTATTGGCATTCCTGAACTGTCTGCTGGAAGATGCAGGCGAACTTTCATATTGACTTACCTTCCATCATGGGAGATGCATGGCTCCCCCCGCCTCCCTTGCTAACCACAGCATGGTTGTGATGCGCAGCTTAGCATATGCTGAATATCAGTTTTCAGTGGCCTGATTTGTACTAAAATTTTCAGAAGAACATGTGTGTAAATTTAAAATATTGTTTGATCTGTGGGCTGGACAAGACGTGCAGTATTTGAGAGTACAGAGGTGTTCTGAGTTAAAGTACTGACCTGTTATTGGGGATCAGGTACATGGAGACAACACACCACAAAGTTGTTTTTTAATTAGTTCAAGATATTGTTCTGCTTTTTTAAAATCACAAGCATTGTAACTGTAGATATTTTAGTAGAAGATTCCAAAAGTAATTAGCTTTGCAATCTGTCCGTTCACTGGCTGATTTTTCTAAGTGGTTCTCTTCCTGCTAACATTTGCTATTCTGATTGAACAGTAGTTCAAAGGCATTGCAAATTGATATGGATGTGAATGGCTTTTTAATGGAAAACAAAATATTGATAATGCAGGATGTTGAGCCTTGTTGTAGTTACCAAATAAATAAAGACTGTTAGTCTTGCAAAAAAAAACAATTTTAATGGTTTCTTAATGCCAATAACAAATGCATTTAAACAATGTTTTTCTCCTTACAGGGTTCAGATCAGAATACGATCAAATTGTGCTTCCTGAGGCAGTACAAGCAGTACATAATTGTTTGGTAACTACTACAAGTCTCAATATCCTGCATAGCATATTGAAAAAGATAACCGGCTAACAAGGAGTGGTTTATTGCCTCAGCTGCTCGGACCTTAAAAACAGTTAGTATTGGATTTCTGATTAGCATTAATAAACACACCCACTAAAAACATTACTAAAAAAATAAATAAATATCTGTCTGTCTACCCATCACCCAAGTTGTGAAACCTGTCCTTCCAGTTACCTTTTTGATACAAACACCTGCCTTGAGAAGAAAATTGGCAGCCATATATATCTGTTAAGTTGGGCGATATTTCTTTCAGGAGAGGTATGGTTAATGAAGGTAAGGGATGTCTGTGCTGGCAAGCTGAACACTTGCTATCTCCTACCAGTACAACTATCTAGCATTAGAGGTAGTGCAGAGTAAAGCTCACCCTACTCTGCCACCAACTCACTCAAAACTCGAATGTGGTACCAATGTGGCAATTCACTTTCCTGCAGCAGCTATTCTTGTGCTGCTTATTACCAAATTGCTAAATTAGTGCTACTTCATGAACCGTTCTATGCTAATAACTTGTATTCAGTAAGATCTGGTTTAAGGCTGCACAACCTTAATCCATTTAGGATCTGTTAAGAGAGGAAACTCCCATTCCAGCACTGGGGTGCATCTGAAACCAGGCCGCAGAGATTAAAAGACAGTATGCTAACCCACTGCATCATTCTTTTATTAGAACAGTTTCTGTAATTCTGAATCAGATGAGTAAAATATATAAATGGGTACAACAGTGACAGATGAAATTTATTGCAAAGCACTCTTTATAGGAAAGGAAAATGGGAAACGTATACTCCATGAATGGTGTTGAAATAGCTTAAGATGAAATTTAAAGGAGTCTTAGTCGACTTAATGATCAATATATTCAAACAATGCAGAGCAACAATCATCAAAGTTAATACAATTTTGGACTACAGAGATAAAACAGTAGGAAAGAAGTCATAGCAATTTGAGACTAAGTATTGGAAGCAGTGCAAAGAAAAGCAACAAGGGTGATCCTTAGAATTAGAAGACTGAGTTATGAGGAAAGACTGGAGAAACCTGGGCTTTCCAGCCTTGAATGGAAGCATCTGAGAGTTGAACTTATAGAGGTATTGTTATGGACACCTGCTATGCCGAATGATGATTTTTAAAATCCACCAACTTGAAACCTGAATTAAATTTAAAAAAAAGGAACAGATAAAAGGTGACTGCTGGTAGTTAAGATGGCCTCTGCAATTTGCATCAATATACCCTACATTCCAATGCATTGAGGAGGAGACAAATTGTCTGCCCAGTCCCCTTAAGAACAATGACTTGGGGAATTTTGAGTGAATTACCTATGCTGCTTCCATTAACAAGATATTAAGGCATCTCTTGGGACATTACACTGATGGAGATGAACCACTCAAACATAATCACCCTGGTTGAGAGAAGGGAATTCCTAGACATGAACTGAAAAGGTTGCAAGAGAGAAGACGCCATGACAGCCAGCATGTTGAATCACTGGATGACGGTTATGTGACAGGCCCGCCATCTTTGTGTTTAAGCTGATGTTTTCTCTGCAGCAAGAGAGACAAGCAACTAGACACCAACCAAAGAAGACCCAAATTGGATCCATCCTCTCTCCAGTCCACCTTACAAGCTTTGAGCCCTGCATGCTGCCTTAACCATGTAGGCTTATCACTGCTGCAGAAAGAGACCCTGTGAAGGGAATTATCTGCAGGGCTATTCTCCAGGAGAACCACTGAACCAGCTGGCCACATCTGCAAGTTGGAAGCCTCAGGACCACGGAGTTCTTCCGGAAGACAGCAGAGTTACCAAACTCCACAGACTCTTTACCCCTTTTTATTGCTCCAGTCTCTAATTTGTCCAATCTATCCTTCCCCACACTGTAACCTATTTGTGTGTGTGTGTGTATGTGAAAGTTGGAGCGTAGTTTATCTTACTTAGATCAGTTTAAGTACAATAAAGCTAACCTCTTCCTTTGTTAAACTCAAGAAAACCTGTCCAATTGGTTCTTTTATGATCATAGCAAGTAAATAGTTAAACACTCACTGAATTAGCAAGTATATCCACTTTAAAAAAAGAAATAAACCCTGTTGCAGTCAAACAAGGAAAGGGACAAGTGGGGAGCTCTTCAACCCCTCCTCACCTGATCGTAAGACGTATATAAGATAGTAAACTGTATGCAAAAGGTATGAATATGACTTAAACTGCAAGAAAAGGACAAGGGGCCACAGGTTCAAAAAAGGTGACACCCTTGAATCATTTAAGAACCAGTTGAATGCTGTAATGGAGGGACTTTATGATAATTCTGGATAAAAGCCATTTAACTTCCTCATTTGGTTAGCTCCATTTCTTGATGGGGGGGCATCCCTCCTTTGGGCGCTATTCATGGCCCATGGAGTGCCTCCTGGGAGCGATGGATGCCCCTGGGGTGCTTTCCCCCGCCCTCACCAACCCCTCATTGGGGCCTAATTTTTTTTTATTTCCAAAATATACTTTATTCATAAAAATCTGTAAAAAATACATTACCAAACAGTTTCAAACAGCACCAAGTCAAAAAATACAAACAGTGCAAAGGTGATCAGTTTCCTCCAGTACAATCATGAGTTGCCTCACAACCCTTCCATTTCATTTTTCATGCCATACACATTTTTACATTTTACAGCACACAAAATTTTCCCGATACAGTTCGAGGAGTTTCCCATGGATCCAGCCCCTCCGTTCAGCTTGGTGGGGGGACCTTACACAGTGGTCTTTCCCCATTGAGCCTTTGCTGCGGCTGCCCCAAGCTTTAGTGCGTCCCTCAGCACGTAGTCCTGGACCTTGGAATGTGCCAGTCTGCAACATTTGGTCGTGGACAACTCTTCGCACTGGAAGACCAGCAAGTTTCGGGCAGACCAAAGGGCATCTTTCACCGAATTGATAGTCCTCCAGCAGCAGTTAATGATTATCTCTGTGTGTGTCCCTGGGAACAGCCCGTAGAGCACAGACCCCTGTGTTACAGAGCTGCTTGGGATGAACCTCGACAAAAACCACTGCATCTCTTTCCACACCTGCTTTGCAAAGACACATTCCAGAAGGTGGTGGGCAACCGTCTCTTCCCCACCACAGCCACCGCAAGGGCATTGTGCAGAGGGGGTGAGACTTCGGGCGTGCAGGAAGGATCTGACGGAGAGGGCTCTTCTCACCACCAGCCAAGCTACATCTTGGTGCTTGTTTGAAAGTTCTGGTGATGAGGCATTCTGCCAAATGACTTTGGCGGTCTGCTCGGGGAACCATCTGACAGGATCCATCGTCTCCTTTTCCCGTAGGGCCTTGAGGACATTCCGTGCAGACTACTGCCTGATAGATCGGTGATCAAAGGTGTTTTTCCGCAGAAACTGCTCCACGAAGGATTGGTGGTATGGCACAGTCCAACTGCATGGAATGTTCTGTGGCAATGTGACCAGGCCCATCCTTCGCAACACCAGGGACAGATAGAACCTCAGCACGTAGTGACACTTGGAGTTTGCATACTGGGGCTCTACACACAGCTTGATGCAACCGCAAACAAAGGTAGTCATCAGGATGAGGGTGACGTTGGGTACATTTTTCCCGCCCTTATCCAGAGATTTGAACATCGTGTCCCTCTGGACCCGGTCCATTTTGGATCCCCAGATGAAGCGGAAAATGGCTCGGGTGATCGCCACAGCGCTGGAGTGGGGTATGGACCAGACCTGCGCCATGTACAGCAACAACGTGAGCACCTCACACCTGATGACCAGGTTCTTACCCACAATGGAGAGAGATCGCTGCCCCCACATGCTCAGCTTGTATTGTACCTTGGCTACTCGCTCCTCCCAGGTTTTGGTGCACACCCCTGCCCTTCCGAACCATATCCCCAGCACCTTCAGGTAGTCTGACCTGACGGTGAAGGGGACAAAGGATAGGTCAGCCCAGTTCCCAAAGAACATGGCCTCGCTCTTGCCGTGGTTAACTTTGGCTCCCGAGGCCAGTTCGAGCTGGTCGCAGATGCTCATCAGTCTGCGTACAGACAGTGGATTCGAGCAGAAGACGGCGACGTCATCCATGTACAGGGAGGTTTTAACCTGAGTGCCTCCACTGCCTGGGATTGTCACCCCTCTTATGCTCGCATCTTTCCTAATAGACTCAGCAAAGGGTTCAATACAGCAAACAAACAAGACCGGGGAGAGAGGACTGCCCTGTCGGACTCCAGATTGGATCCGGAAACTTTCCGATTCCCACCCATTGATTGAGACTGCGCTACTGATGTTTGTGTAGAGCAGTTTGATCCAACTGCAGATTCCCTCCCCAAACCCCATTTTGGCAAGCACGTCCATCAAGTAGGTGTGCGATATCCTGTCAAAAGCCTTCTCCTGGTCTAGGCCAATGAGGCAGGTGTCCACTCTCCTGTCCCGTACATAGACGATCGTATCCCTGAGTAGCGCGAGACTATCGGAGATCTTCCTGCCGGGTACAGTACAGGTCTGATCAGGGTGGATCACCGACGCCAGGGCAGACTTGGGGCCTGCTGACTAGCCGCGGTGACCCGAAACCCGACCCTACCTACCTTGGTCCTGGGGTCTCCTCCATCCCTGCTACTCCGGGCCTCCTATAATACTGGCAGTGGCCACTGCTCCCAGTGGTGCTGCTGGCACTCCTGAGCTGTTGGCCATCTGATTGGGGCAGGATTTTGGCCCTTAAAGGGACGGCGTCCTCAACAGCAGGATGTTAATTGCCTGCCCGCCATTGAATTTGGCCAGGGGTGCAATGGAGGGCTGAGCCAGGATCGCCCCTCCCACCCACAGGCCTTCCAGCCTGTTGTCGATATAAAATTCAGCCCTTTGTGTCTGTTTCTGACTGATGGGGCTGAATTTTATAAGCCCGCTGCTGAAATCCGCGGCAGGTGAAAACAATGGTAGTCCGCCCTCACGGGCTGCATGCCGCAGAGCCGCCGCGATCCTCCGTGTGGCGGCTCATTTAAATAGCCAGGGTGGGCCCCCCTGATCACATGGCGGGGGCGGGCTGTCCGTCCCCGGCAATGGTGTCAGCTGCCTGTGCAGAGGCGCTAACACCATTTTTAATGGGCTTTGACCACTACCGTTAAATTTAAATATTTAAAGTGCAAGGACATAAGAATAAATAAAGACATTTCTTCTGTCCCTCTCCCACCCCCCAATAACAATTAAATTAATGACTTGCCCTCTCCTCCCCTAAAACATGTACCTTGTCCACCTGACCTCCCCCCGGCAAAGTAAATAAACTTTAACCTCAAACTCTTCCCAACATCCCCTACACCAATGATGTTATTTTGATCCCATTCTCTCCCTCCCCCCGCACTGACCTCCTCCCCCCTCACCACAAGTGTTCTGCCTCATTTACCCGGACGGGGATCCAAAGTCGCAGGAGTGCTGGCCATCGGGCCGAAGATCAGAGTGGGAACTCAGGCAGGGGCACAAGTATAATTAATGCACTCGTTTACATTTATTTGAATATGCAAATGGGGGGGTCCCATCGTGGAGTGGCGGGGGGCCACCACGAGGCCTCACCGCCGCCGGCAATATTGGGCCGGGTCCTCCCTGCGTCGGGGTGCGTGGTGGCCCTCTCCCAGAGGCATTCATTTTCGGGCCCCCCGCCACGAAACCCGACGTCGGAGGGGGTCTGTAAAATCCAGCCCATGGTAATTGTGAATGCAGCTGTCAGTATGCACAATATTAGTGATATACAATAATATTAATATTGTAGGATTAATGATCATTTCATCATTAATTTAAGTTTATTGAGAAGTAACTTGCAGTTCATTATTGGGAAACCCTCATGTCATAATATAGTGTTAAAATATATATATATATATATATATATATATGTGTGTGTGGAGTGGGTGGGGGTCACAGTTTTATTCTGTTTTCAATCTTTTGTTGGCAATATTACATACCAGGCCATGCTCTATGCAGTTGACAAGTTCTGATGCAAAATAATACAATTGGTTACTAGGAAATAAAATCACTATGCCCTGCAAATCAATGATGTGAAACCCAGTGAAACACTTACAATGTACCTTGAAATAAAATGGGTCCTGTCATATGATGCATACCTTCAGGACCTACAAAATAATTGGCAGCTATACCCTTGCTTCTAGGACTTGCCACCTCATCATTGTTGCTGCCAGATCCGCATAACCACTACATAAAGGTAAGAATTATTATTATTAAATCATACAAGGAGCTGTATTATAGAAGATAATATCTGGAACTGAGTTAAGCACTGTAATTACAACTCCTGATTCACAAACTTAGTATTTTTCGTAGCATCTGAAAAAACTTGTTTCAATTACAACCTTTTAAATTTCTCTCAGGTACTTAGCACATTATACCATTGCATACAATATATTAAACATCTACTTCGTCTCATGATTACTTAAAAAAATTTGACCCTTGTCCTTCTCAAACTTACCTACAGTGGGCATTTAAATTTGGCATTATTAGTTAATACAAACTTTGTACTTGAATTTGAATCTGTTACATAGAATATACAGGACAGGAAAAGATCGTTGCAGCCCATATCCCACAATACTGCTTGTATCCCTTTATCACATTTTCACCAGTTACTTAGAAGCATAGGATCATAGAATGTTTATAGCACAGAAGGAGGCCATTTGGCCTGTGACATCTGTGCCAGCTCTCTGCAAGAGCAACTGGCCTAGTCCCACTCCCTGCCTTTTCCCTGTAGCCCTGCAAACTTTTTCTCTTCAGATAATTACTTAGTTACTTATCCAACTCTTTCTTGAATTTTCCAGTTCATGACAAGTAAGTTATCTCTTTTCACTAGACATTAAAAGGGGATTTTCCAGTTCCAACAATAATGCAGCAGAACCTTGAAGCAGCAAGCATATTGCTCACTCAAATTACATTGGCCCAATCCTGTGGGATTTCCTGAGATTGGTTCAAGATTGGTAGCAAGCTCCTGGTCTGGATTGGGCGTGAAAGGGGAAGCTCAATAGCACATGGGGTGAGGGGCAAAAATTAATTTGTAGCTGCAATTCTTAAAGCCATGCCTTGTGAAGAAAATGCATCCTGCTTAGCAGAGGTGGTTAATAAATAGAGTGAATGCCATCTCAACATCTAGAACACCTGACAGCACATGAAGAAAAAAGTTAATTGTCTCAGAAAGTCTGCAAAACTAAGTCTAGTCAATAGATATTAATCTGATGGCAAACAATACAGGATACTAACAGTTACCTTTCATCCAGTTACAATCTGAGGCTGCAGGTTAAGCACTCAGAAAGTGATTCTTTGCAAGTCTCAGAAGTTTGGCTGTACTGCATCAGGACATATGTTATTTCTGCAACTTAAAACTGGAGCTGTTCTTGTTTGTCCATTTAAAAGGTGCCCCGTAAAGCAAGTTACTGCACAACTAATCTGCATAATGTACACTCATTTGCTCACACAGAAGCTGGATGCCTACTTGGCTATGGTCTTCAAACAACTCAACATTGTATCTATGTTTGCAAGGCAAATCTGCACATAAGAGCAGGAGGCAGTTAAGAACTTGAAGACAGCCCTGTAATTTTAGAACTCTCATAATGTATGAATAGGGAGGCTATGCTTGTTCTTGTTATGCTAGAGAGCATAAAGGGACTGGCATTAGTGAAAGTAGAGGTCTCAGAGTAAAGTTGGGTTATACTATACATTTCTTGTTAATCTTTATCCAGTCACTCACTCATTCACACAAACATTGCAGCAAAGCACCACAATCCACACTATTAGTTGTATAAAATCTATTTCAACTGATTTTGACTCATTCAATGGTTTTAAGTTACCTTTGTTTGAATAATGGCTTTTGTCTTATAGTATTCAAGCTATTATGTGGAATAGAGCAGAGTGGGCCACCAGCCAAGTTAGGTCAAATAAATGACTTCATACCACAGTTTGATCTCTGTGTTTGTAACTTCTTGGATGCTTTCAAACTACCTTCTTTTACAACAATTTACATTTAAATATTGTCTTCAGAAAGGAATCAGCCTGCATTTATATAGTGCCTTTCATATCCTTGGGATGTCCCTAGCTGCTTCACAGTCAATGAATTGCTATTGAAGTGAGAAATGCTGGCAAACATGGCAGCCAATTTGCACAATAAAAGGTCCCATGATCCCAGATATATGACCAGCTTTTCTATTTTGTTTGTGTTGGTTGAGGGATAAATGTTGACCTGGACACCAAGAGAACTCCCCTGTTCTTCTTTGAATATTATGATAGGATTAAACTGGCAAATGGAACTTTGGCTTAACAACATTTCTGAATGATGGCACTTCAGACAATCCAGTATTCCTTCAGTGCTGCACTAAAGTGTCAGCTTAGATTATGTGCTCAAATCCTGCAGCGGGGCTTGAATCCAAGATCTGTTGGCTTAGAGTTGAGTAGTGTTACCATTGAGCGAAGCTAATACTGAACATAATCAACATTGCAAAGCATTTCACAAAGCTAGAAGCAAAATTGAAGAGTGAAGGTAGAAAGGTTAGGAGACATGATGGAAAGCATAATCGAAAAGTTAAGTTTTGATGAAGCTTTTAAAAGAGAGGATAGTAAGGCATAAAAGTTATAAGAAGAGCAATCTAGAGTACAGGTCAAGGCAACTAAAGACTCTTGACATTAAAGATAGAGATGCCAGAAGAGTGGAGCTAGCACATTAGCCACGGGGCTATTGGTGGTTAAGAGAAAAGGCGCGGCAGTAGAAATACTTTTATTAGAGACCAAGGAACTGGAATTCAATGTATTGAGGCATGGGGAATTTGGCATGGACACAGATGATACAGAAGCTGGACTTAGTGTGGAATAAAAAAAATTTCACATGTTTTGAATGAGTTAATTTTGGGTGGTTCTTTGAAGATTGCAAGGCAGGGTAAAGGATTCGATGAGCGTTTCTGTGACAGTGAGAATAAGTTATAGGTGGAGGTGAATGATGTTGCAGAGATAGAAGATGGCAGCTTTAGTGGTGGCTAAGAGGTAGGGTTTTGAAGGTTAGGATCTGGAGCACACAAAGGGAAAACCACTAGGGTTACAAAAAGCCACAAAGCACCACCCACTTATTTAACTTACTTTCCACTTCAGTGCTTCCAAGAGCGCACAGAAAAACTACAATTTTTCTGTCCATTAAAATTGAGTTCTGGGGCATGAGTGCCAATCAAGAGGGCTGCTTTGCCGTGGATCATGTGCAGATTTTTAGCTGTTATTGCAGCAGCACACATCTAGGAAAGTGGTGCATATTCCATTACATTCCTCAGTTGAGTGATGTAGATGTTTTGAGGAGTGAGGAGAAGGAGCCACTCAATGCAGAGTATCTATACTGTGCCCTGCCTTTGTAGCCATGGTGTTGGTATGGCTAATCTTCTGGTCCTTGATGATTCCCAGGATGTTGGTGTGAGGTACTTTGCAATGGTGGTGTAGTTGAAGGTCAGAGGGAGGTGGTTGGGCTTTTTCTTTGTTGGAAATAGTTATTACCCGGCACCTATGTGGTGCATGTGTTACTTGCCAGCCTAAGCCTGGATGTTTTTCAAGTCCTGCTGTAGACTAGTATGTGCTACTTCACTCATGAGGAAGTCATGAATGAAGCTAAAAACTATGTAATCATCAGCAAAAAATTCCCACTCCTGACCTTATAATGGAAGGAAGATCATTGGTGAAGCAGCCACAGATGGTCGGGCTGAGCACCCTGTCTGAGGAAGTCCTGTAGCAATAGCCTGGACTGTGATGATTGACATCTGAAAACTGGTCAACTTCCTGTGTGTCAGGTATGACTCCAGCCAATGAAGCATTTTTCTCTTGACTCTCCCACCATTGACCTCAGTTTTGCTAGGACTCCTTGGTGCTATACTTGGTTGAATGCTGCCTTAACCTTGAAGGCATCTACCCTCGCCTCTCTGGCATCTAGCTCCTGGATCAAGGCTGTAATCAGCTTGTGAGCTGAACAGTTGTGACAGGACCTGAACTGAGAATCAGTAAGCATGTTATTGATGAGTAGGTATTGCTTGTTGTTACTGTTGATAACTCCTTCTATTACTTTTTTGATGATTAGAAGGAGGCTGAAAGGGCAGTAATTGGCTAGGTTAGATTTATCCTATTTCTTTGTGGATAGGACATACCTAGCAAATTTGCCACATTGTCAGGTAGATGCCACTGTCTTAGCAATGCAGGAACAGCTTGGTGTTAGTATCTTATCAAACAGTATGTTGAAATCTTGTGTGCTGGAGATCTGGCCTCTTGCCCGCTGGCTTAAGGGTGGGAGCTAATAAAACATGCTGTGAGAAGTGGAACAAAACAGCTGAACCTGCTAGTGAATTTGAATTATTGTATAGGGAGAGAGAAGCAAGCTGCTGTCTTGGAGCTTGAATATTGAAAGATAGTTAATAGACCAGGTAAAATCATTCCATAGTAAATAAACAGAAAAAAATTGTAATGGCAGACACGAGGGAATCATAGCTTGCTTACTTTGCAAACAGAGAAAAAGACTTAAATTGTACTAAGTGGAAATATTTCTGTAGTTGGGAGGAGAATCTGTGGGAAACTAGTAATGCTTACCCTGGAATTAAAGCCTGAAGCATCACCCCTAATCTGGAAATCTGAAGCAATTATTCCCTGAAACATATTTTACCTGAGGCGCACATCACACCTATTGAGATGCTGTAAAATATATGAAGTAGTACAGTCTGGTGCTGCTAAGAGTGGATTTAATTTGAATAGATTAATAGGTAATTATTGAAGTTTCTTTACTGAGATTTTGACTTAAAGTAGTTATTAATAGGTTACAAATTAGTCCTATTGCCCTGTGACCAGAGAGCATAAAACTGTCTTTATTAGGTTTCAAGCAACAGTAATTAATATTAACCTTTGTTGTAATGACAGTTGTCCTGCTTGCCTTGTGTTATATAACATTTCACAGAATTGTCACGAAAGCGGGCTATACCAAATTCTGATTTTTTAATCCATCGCCTGGAAACCTGAATGAAATCTTTAAAAAAGAAAGAGAAACAGATATAAGATATGGAAGAGATTTCTCTTCGATTAAGATAATAAGATTAAATATTACAAGGTAACCAGAAATTATTTTTCTCAATTTCAAATTCAAATTAAAAATTAGGTTGACTGTTAATTAAGTTGTAAATATTAGAAATTCAGTTTTTACTGTACATAAAAATAAAATACTATAATTTTATTATTAGTTTCAACTTTTCTTGTGACCTCATATTCATTTATGGTGCCAATGAGCCATAGCACAACTGAGAACATATGGATGTCAAAGGGAAAATCCTCCAGTCTTGACACAAAAGAAGGTCGTCATAGTTGTCAGAGGTTAAACATCTCATCTCAGGAAATTACTGCCAGAATTCCTTAGAAAAGTGTCTGCGGGCGCACCATCTTCAACTGCTTCATTTAATAACTTATTCTCTAACTCAGCTGGAGTATTGCGACCAGTTCTGGGCGCGCACTTTAGGAAGGAGATGAAGGCGTTAGAGAGGGTGAAGATAAGATTCCCGAGAATGGTTCCAGGGATTAGGAACTTCAGTTATGAAGATAGATTGGAGAAGTTGAGACAGTTTTCCTTGGAAAAGAGAAGGCTGAGAGGAAATTTGATAGAGGTATTCAATATCATGAGAGGTCTGGACAGAGTAGATAGGGAGAAACTGTTCCCCACTAGTGAAAGGATCGAGAACGAGAGGGCACAGATTTAAAGTAATTGTTAAAAGAAGCAAAAGTGACATGAGGAACAACTTTTTCACACAGCAAGTGGTTAAGGTCTGGAATGCGCTGCCTGAGAGTATGGTGGAGGCAGGTTCAACTGAAGCATTCAAAAGTGAATTAGACTGTTACATGAAAAGGAAGAATGTGCAGAGTTACGGGGAGAAGGCAGGGGAGTGGCACTAGGTGAATTTCTCATTCGGAGAACTAGTGCAAACACGTTGGGCTGAATGGCCTTCTGCACTGTAACAATTCTGTGATTCTGAAAAGGTGACTTTGTTAACAGCTAAGATGGCTACCGCAATTTGCATCACTGTACCCTACATTCCAATGCATCGAGGTGGAGATAAGTTGTCTGCCCAGTCCCCTCAAGAACAATGACCTGGGGAATTTGAGTGAACTACCTGTCCTGCTCCCATTGGCAAGACATTAAGGCAATCACTTGGGACATTAAACTAGTAATGACGAACAACTCAAACCTAACCACCTGAACAATGGGATCCTGGTTGAGAGAAGGGAATTCTTAGACATGAAATAAAAACAAAAAGTGCTGGAAATGCTCAGCAGGTCTGGCAGCATCTCTGGAGAGAGAAGCAAAGTTAACGTTTCAGGTTCTGATGAAAGGTCACAGACCTGAAACGTTAACTTTGCTTCTCTCTCCAGAGATGCTGCCAGACCTGCTGAGTATTTCTGGCACTTTTTGTTTTTATTTCAGATTTCCAACATCTACAGTATTTTGCTAGGCATGGTCTGATTAAGTTAGAACCATAGAAAGATTATGGCACAGAAGGAGGCCATTTAGCCTATCGGGTCTGTGCTGGCTGAAAAAACTAGCCGCCCAATCTAATCTCATCTTCCAGCACCTGATCCATAGCCTTGCAGGTTACAGCACTTCAGGTGCATTTCCAGGTACCTTTTAAATGAGTTGAGGGTTTCTGCCTCCACCACCATTCCTGGCAGTGAATTCCAGACACCCACCGCCCTCTGGCTGAAAAAAACCTTTCCTCATGACCCCTCTAATCCTTCTACCACTCACCTTAAATCTGTGCATACTGGTAATTGACCTCTCCATTACGGGAAACATGTCCTTCCTGTCTACTCTATCGAGGCCCCTCATAATTTTGTACACCTCAATTAAGTCACCCCTCAACCTCCTCTGTTCTAAGGAAAACAACCCTAGCCGATCCAATCTTTCCTCAGCTGCAACTTTCAAGCCCTGGCAACATTCTTGTAAATCTCCTCTGTACAGTCTCCAGAGCAATTATGTCCTTCCTGTAATGTGATGACCAGAACTGTATGCAATGCTCCAGCTGTGGCCTAACCAGCATTTTATACAGTTCCAGCATTACATCCCTGCTTTTGTATTCTATACCTCAGCCAATACAGGAAAGCATTCCATATGCATTCTTCACCACTCTATCTACCTGTCCTGCCACCTTCAGGGACCTGCAGACATGCACTCCAAGGTGTCTCACTTCTTCTACCCCTCTCAATATCCTCCTGTCTATTGTGTATTCCCTCGCTTTGTTTTCCCTTCCCAAATGCATTACCACACTTCTCTGGATTGAATTCCATTTGCCACTTTTCTGCCCACTCAACCAAACCATTGATATCATTCTGGAGTCGACAGCTATCCTCTTCACAATCAGTCTGTGGGGTTGTTGCGAGAGGGAATTCACACTGATGGTCATCATGTTGAATCACTGGGTGACAGTCATGTGACAGGTCCACCATTTGTGTGTTTCAGCTGGTGTTTTCTCTGCAGCAACTAAGACAAACAGCTAGACACTAACAAGAGAAGACCCAAGTGGGGTCCCTCCTCTCTCTCTCTCCAGTCCACCTTATGAGTTTCGAACCCTGCATGCTGGCCATAACCACCTAGGCCTATCACTGTTGCAGACGGAGACCCTGTGAAGGAAATGATCTGCATCGCTGTCTCCAGGAGAACCACCGATTCAGCAGGCTACGTCTGCAAACTGGAAGTCTTACGACCACCGAATTCAGCCTGAAGCCAGCTGAGTCACCAAACTTCATAGATTGTATGTCCCTTTTTATTGCTCCGGATTCTCATCCGACCAATCTAATCTTCCCCACCCTGTAATCTATTTATGTGTGTATGTGAACCTTGAGTGTGTGTGTGTGAAAGTTGGAGCGTAGTTTATTATTTTACTTAGATTGGTTTAAATACAATAAAGCTAACCTCTTTCTTTGTTAATCTCAAGAAAACCTGTCTGATTGGTTCTTTTTATGATCATGACACATAAATAGTTAAACACTCACTGAATTGGCAAGTATATCCACTTTTAAAAATGGGACAAGAGAGGGAGACCTTTGACCCCTCCTCACCTGATTGTAACAGAATATAACATAACATTTAACAGAAAACTTATCTATCTGTTATCAGTATATAAAGTCTGTTCTGGAGGGAGAATCTGAATGCTTTTTACATAAATTAAATCGAACAATTTTCATCTTTCATTTTTTTCTGGGAATTATGTGAGAATACTGTTTCCACACATGAGAAAAATGGTAATTTCAGGTAACACTATACTATCTACACATTACAAAATGAACTACACTTCAAAAAGTGATTATTTGGACACTCCGATATCCTGAGGAAACAAAAGGCACTATATTATGCAAATCTTCAGCAATGTATTTTATATTACAACAGCGAATATACTTAGAATGTATTTAATTGGCTGGAAAGTGCTTTGGGATGTCCTGACATTGTGAAAGATGTAAGTTCTTTCAAGTTCTTTCCATATCAGTAAGCTGTTTTTGCAGTTTTTCTTTGGAAATAAACTGATGCAAATTCTTTTGAACCTTGTAGAGAGTTTGAAAAATGGCATGACCCCTTTGCATAAAAGAAAATAAAAAAGAATGTCTGTATCTGATATGTGAAATCAAACTTGGTATACAGTCAAAGAACCATTTACTATAAGGATCCAATGTGCTCAGGAAAATTGGTAAAAGGAATTGGTGGCCAAACGCTACTAATAAGTTAAGCAAAAACAAATGTTTGCACATACCAAATATATCTGTGCTGAAAAAGATACAATTCTCTAATAAGAGCATCAAACAACATTCTACCAACATGACTTTTTTTTCAAATGGGCATACTCGGAAATGGCCAGATGTCCTCTCTATAAGATATATGTTGCCTCAGTAACTTAGATGTCATGTTTGGATTTTTAACAAGTTTCACAATTGATTTCTCTCATTATCATCTGAATTCTTTTCATAAAACAAGCAAGTCAGGAACTGCCCTTTCTTTACATCATGTAACTTGAAACATTCCTATTAGTTCCTTTTCATGTGAAGTGAGCTCAAAGCATTAAGAATTTGGCATAAACATCGAAACAGGAGTAGGCCATTCTGACCCTTGCACCTATTTTACCATTCTATTAGATTATGGCTGATCTGTACCTCAACTTCATTTACCTGCCTTTGCTCCATATCCCTTGATACCTTTACCTAACAAAACCCTATCAATCTCAGTCTTGAAAATTTTAATTAACCTAGCATCCACAGCCTTTTGGGGAGTTATAGATTTCCACTACCCTTTGCGTGAAAATGTGCTTCCTGATTTCACTCCAAAATGATCTTGCTCTAATGTTAAGTTTATGGAACTTTGTTTTCATTCCCCCACCAGAGGAAATAGTTTCTCTGTGTCAACCCTATCAAATACCTTTATAATTTTAAAGACCTCGATTTGATCACCTCTCAATCTTCCAAACTCCAGGGGATACAAGCCAGGTTTATGCAACCAGCCCTTGTATTTTAACCTTTAATCCCCAGTTTCATTCTGGTGAATCTGTGTTGTGTCCCTCTAAAGCAAATATATCCTTCCTGGGGTGCAATGCCCAAAACTGAATGCAAAAATATAGATGGGGTCTGATCAAGTTCTGTACTGCTGAAGCATACTTTCCTCCCCTTTGTATTATAGTACCCTTGAGATAAAGATCAACATTCCATTAGCCTTTGTGATTACTTTTTAGCTTTTCATGCTTTATGTATATGGACACCCAAATTCCTTTCCATAGTTCCTTGTTTCTCACCATTAAGAAAATATTCTGACTTGTCTTTCTCAGTCCAAAGTGGATGACCTCACACTTCCTTACTGAACTCCAACTTAATCTGTCTGTGTCCCTTTGTAACTTCCTGCTCCCATCCACATAACTTGCAGCACCTCTTAACTTCGCATCATTTGCAAACTTGGATATACTACTCTTTATATGTTCATCCAAATTATTGAGATATATATATGCCAAAAAGATAAGGCTCCACTAAAGAATATCACTTGTCACATCCCACCAGTCAGAATACATTCCCTATATCCCCATTTTCTGTTTTCTACTTTTCAATCCACCATAAAACATGTAAATAGGATAGAAATTTGCAGAAAGTTAGAAAGCAGTGGATACTGGGAAGAGGAATTATGTCAGGATGGGGTGAAGTTCTGAGTGGAATTAATGTTGGATCGCTACTTATTTACATTAATGACGTGTTCAGAAACCCAACATAAATTGGTTAGATTTGCAGATGATGTGAAACTAGGCAGGGCATTTCATTCTGTGAAATAGTTCAGGAACCAGAAAATGTGTTGAACAAAATGTAAGCGGGTTGAAAACGGCCAAACTAATTTTAAATGGACTAGTCTAAAGCCTGTATTTAAGAAAATAGGAGTCAGAAGTACCCAGTGAATAGTATTTAAATAGCTAGTGGTAACGTTGACAGAGATTTCTGGGTTTTAGTTGATTCAGGAAATCCAATCACTGTGAAGCAGCAATTAACAATTTGACAGCTGATTTTTTTTTTTAGCTAAAACAATAAAGCACAAGTCAAGGGAAGTAATGATTTGTATAGTCCTCTGGTCAGATCATACCTTGAGCACAGCATTCTATTCTGGTTAGCAAGGCAAAAGTGCGACATTGAGACCCTGGAATTATTTTAGGGAAGATTTACAAAAGTAGCATTAAGGGAGTGAGTTATGAGGGGAATCTGCAGAAACCTGCACTGTTCAGCTCACATTCTAGAGGTAATTAAGATAGCAAATATCATGGAAAGGCAGATTAAGATAATTACTTCAAACAAAACTATTAGAGTACAACAAAGTTCAAGCTAGTAAAAGTCAAACTGAAGACAGGTGACTTAAAGTTCTCAGTCACACAGTGTACAACAAATGAATGGACCTTCAGATAGGATAGTGGAAATGAAAATCCTTGAATAATTTAGGAAACAGTTGGGTGTGGCCTGGTGGAATTGTAGAGTTTTTCTGGAAGAATGAAGTATGACAGACCAAATGGCCTTCTTTAGCCCTATTTATCTTGTGACCTTGTGAACAGGAAACCATGGCTATGAAATTCAGGGATCCCTTTTTTTCCAGCAGAATTGTTGTGGATTGTGAGTCCCATGTACTGACAGGGCAAAATTCATAATGTAGCCCAGGAACTCCCTCAGGCACATCCTCAAGTTGTAGCAGATGAGTGGAAGAAGACTTGCCTGCTCTCTCTGGATTAGGGTACAAGTCAAATAGAGCATAAAATGGAGCATACAGGTTCCACCTGAAATTCTGGCCCAGATCTGATAGCTGATGCACCTGTTCTCTATTCTTGGGAATTGAAAAGCTCATATATGTACATAAAAACAATGTTGGGTAACCTTGATAATTAAAGACTGCTTTAAATTGTTGCCAGGTTCTCTGAGTGTTCTTATGACATAGATCAATCACATGTCAATAAGTGGCCTTGAATTAGAATTTAACTGTGTAATGAAATATGGCTTCATCATTCAAAAAAGTTGTTCTCCCTTTTCTTGTAATTAGCACTTTGAGTTGGGATGAGAAATGTGGTAAAGTATTGAAACTGATATATTAATTAACAATTTTATGCAGACATAACATTTAGACAGTAGTCAGTTATGATGAAGGATAGCATCTTCTGTGCTTGCTCCTCTTTCCTGGTCAAAACGACAAAATTATCTGTTCCCAGGTCTATGCAAGTCACTGTTGAGCCAGCAACTAGATGATTAATTTCCCTGTTGATTTCTACTGCTTCTCTGTGGAGTAACACCTACATCTAACAGCATAGTCCAGACTGAAATCTTTTTACATGGTGATTGGAGCTGAAAGTTTTGTCTTGTGACTGAACAACAGTGGTTTGGAATATTAATACATTACCTCAATACTATTTAATTTTATGATGGTATTTGTAGATATTTTTGACTTAAGAATGCAGATGCTTGGATTGGTACCTGTGCTCCAAAAGTGCAAAACATTAACTAAGCAAAAATAGTTTAAACAGAGAAAAATGTCTCCAGTGTTGCTCTGTAACTTACATCCTTGAGGTATCCACCATTTTCAGAGCAAGATTAAAAGGTAACTCATGAGGCACAGAGGACACTGCACCAGTGATGCTGGTGGTGCATGAGCTGTGGAATTAAATACCTTATAATTCCCAGCAAAAACAGATTCCCAGGCAATGACACCAGGCTGTCAACGTCGGAGGAAATGTTTGGAATATGATTTATCATAAACCCATTTAAACTAATGATATTACACTTCTATTTAAGTGACGTAAATTCGTTTACAATTTGTTTGCTTTGGCTTTAAACCATAAAAGAATGAGTTGTTTGGAATAAGTGGGACTTTAAAGGTCGAATAACAATGGCAAGATAAGCATCTTTTCAGAATCAGACTGGGGAGCACTTTTCCCGCTTGTTTGGCACGTGCTGTGTTTTCTGCGGATGTGACGTCTGCACTGTCGACGGCAGTTTCCGGTCGGATGGGGTGGCGGTTGGAGGTTTTGAGGGAGGGTCGTAGTTCGGCGCCATCAATAGGTTAGTCTTCGCCAAAATAATTAGCGTTCTTAGTCTTTTGTTTTCACTGGAGAGATTTGTTTTGGTCGGGGTGTGAATCGAATTCGGGCTCCGTCGACGCCTGTGATTTGGCCAAGGCCGAGTCGCTGCAGCATTGTTCAGGGGAGGTGTTGGTGATGGGTCCGGCCCATTGGCCGTCAGAAGATGCTTTGGTCCAGTGGCAAATAATCGAAGGAGAATTGCGGCATTTTGGTATATTTTTGATCAAGAAGAGCAATTATCTTGCCAATATTTATCTCTCAATCACCATCACAAAAACTGTTTATCTGGTCATTATCACATTGCCCTTTTGGGATCTTACTGTACGCAATTTGGCTGCCGCGTTTCTGTCATGGCAAAAGTGACTACACTTCAAATGTATTTCATTGCCTGTGAAGCATTTTGGGACGTCCTGTGGTCATTAATGTCTCTACATAAATGTAAGAAATGGGCATGAATTGGGCAGGGCAATTTTTGTACAGTTTTTCATTAAATTGGAAATCTAGGTTTCAGTCTTAAGTAGGTCCCAGAAGGTATTGCTTCATTGAATATAAACATTGAGAGGAGATGAAGGGATCGCTCTCATGATTGTGAGCATAACTTTCCTATCCCAGCTTTGTTTTTGTTTGACAATCACAAGAACAAATTCTTGAATAATTCTAATCTATATTCTTCCAGTTGCATCTTTAAGAAATGTAATTTTACAATGAGAAATGCAATGGAGTACTTCTAAAAGAAATCATGCAGCTGAAGCATCATTAGCATACCAAGGAATAGTTAAACGAAGGCAAGCCCAGACAGTCTTCAAAGTCATTTATTTGTGAAGGCCTTTTAATTTGATTACTATGTTCAGTAAGTATAATGTTTTTGTCTCTGCAGTAACTTTTGAAATGTCTGTTATATGAATACTGGGATCCATTGATATTATTTGACAAACTGCAGAGTTTCTGTAATTAGAGGTTTGGACAGTGGAAATGAATTTCAGCTGTGCATGGCTTTCTACAAAAAACTACCTAAACTGAGCATCCGTTTTTAATTCTAAGTGCCACAGAACCTTTGTGTTTCGTAAGAGATGCACAGTCCATTGATATATTTACAGTAAGATTTAGAATAGAATGAGACATCTCTAACAATACTATACTCAGTTTTTGTATGTCCGGACTGCTTTGGTTGGTTAGTTTAAAGGACGTGTCTGTTGGTGGGTTTATTTGGTGGGTGGTACCTGGCGTTCATGGAGGACTGGAGTATGTTACACACATGCGGCTGCCAACGGTTGGTGGAGGCGGCGGGGTGGGAAGGGTTGGTGGAGAACAAAAAACAATGAAGGTAAGGGGAGCCCAACAACAAAGTTTGCTAGCTGGAGAGATTGTTTAATTGGGTGTTGGGATTGATAGGAGAGATTGGGATGACAAGAACGGGATGGCATGGGAGGGATGGAAGGAATTTGATAGGGATGGCATGGAAGGGAGGGAATCATAATTCAGTTAATTTGGGTAGTTATGAAAGAGGACAAAGATGGATCAGGAATAAAAGTTCTCAATTGGGGAAAAGCTAATTTTGCTAAGCTGAGATGTGATTTTGAAAAAATTCTTTCATGGGTGTGGGTATCACTGGCAAGGCCAGCGTTTGTTGCCCATCCCTAATTGCCTTTGACAACTGAGTGACTTGCTCGGCCATTTCAGAGGGCAGTTAAGAGTCAGCCACATTGCTGTGAGTCTAATCAAATGTAGGCCAGACCAGGTCAAGACAGCAAATTTCCTTCCTTAAAGGACATTAGTGAACCAGATGGGTTTTTACAACAATCGATAGTTTCATGGCATAATTACTGAGATTAGCTTTCAATTCCAGACTTTCTAAATTAATTAATTGAATGTATTAATCAATTGAATTTAAATTCCACCAGTTGCCACGGTGGGATTTGAATGTGTGTCCGGACATTAGCCTGGGCCTCTGGATTACTAGTTCAGACATTACCACGACACCACCATCTCCCCTAAAATGGTTTGAAGGATGAGGGCCTACAGTTATGAGGATAGGGTTGACAGAGTAGATAAAGAGAAATCGTTCCCATTGGCAGAAGGGTAAAGAACCATAAGATGGAAGATGGGCATATTCCAAAAAAATCTCCTGTATTCAGAACTTGCAGGTGCTTCAATGCTGCTGGATAACAACAGGCCATAGTGGAGGGCGTTCTATATTAAGGAGCCAGGAAAGGCAAAGAGGTGGCTGAGGGAGAGCAAAGAAGAAAGTTCACAAATTTCAAGAGGCAAAACTGCATGGGTTTCATCATCTGACTTCCTGATTTATGCTTGCACCATCTGTGGCAAGGATTGTTGCTTGAGAATTAAATTCTTCAGCCATATATAATGCTGCAGCACAGCAAAGTAACTAAACAATATTTGGGTCTTGCACCATTGTCTTTCAAATTAGATAGCTGCGGCTTACATTGTTAAACACTTATTCGGAGTTGGGGCGGGGGGTACCTAGTCTAATGAAATTAGCACGTAATCTGTGTCTTCCCAATGATTATTTAACTTGTACTTACTAACACTGTTGAGTAGTTAATTTAGCTAAAGTGGACTGGGAAACAGCTACTTGAAGATAAATCAGTGCCAGATTAGTGGGAGGCATTCAAGGAAGAGACAGTGATGGTTCAGAGCAAGTATGTTCCCTTGAAGAAAAAGGGTAGGACTAACAAATCCAGTGCCCCTTGGATGTAAAGGGGCTTAAAGGAGAGGATAGAGAAAAAAGGGGAAGCTTATGACATAACGGGGGCTTAATACTGCAGAAAGCCAAGAGGAGCATAAAAGGTATTGGGGCAAAATTAAAACGGAAATTAGGAAAACAAAAAAGGCATGAAAAAATATTGGCAAATAAAATCACAGAGAATGCAGTTTTTAAAAAATAAATACTTAATGAGCAAGAGGATAATGAAAGAAAGTGTAGGGCCTATTAGGGACCATAAGGGTAAGCTGTGTGTGGAGGCAGAGGATGTGGGTATGGTTCTTAATGAATACTTTGCGTCTATTTTCACCAAGGAGAGGGATGATTTAGACATTGCAATCAGGGAGAAGGAGTGTGAAATATTGGATGAAATTAACATGGTGAGAGAGAAAGTATTTAGGGATTCAGCATCTTTGGTAATGGATAAATTCCCAGGTCTGGATGAAATGTATCCTAGTCTGTTAAGGGAAGCAAAAGAAGAAACAACAGAGGCTATGGCCATCATTTTCCAATCCTCTCTGGCTACAGGCGTGGTGCAAGAGGACTGGATGACAGCTAACGTTGTGCTTTGTAGATGGTGGACAGGCTTTGGGGAGTCAGGATGTGAATTACTTGCTGCAGAATTCCCAGCCTCTGACCTGCTCTTGTAGCCACAGTATTTCTATGGCTGGTCCAGTTATGTCCCTGCTCAATGGTAACTCACAGGATGATCCACCTTGAGGGATCTGTGGATGTGTACTCAAGGTCTTTCTGTTCCTCTGCACTTCTCAGTATCCTACCATTTATTGTGTATTCCCTTGCTTTGTTAGCCTTCCCCAAATGCATTACCTCACACTTCTCCGGAATGAACTCCATTTGCTATTGTTCCACCCACCTGACTTGTTCATTGATATCTTCCTGCAGTCTGCAGCTTTCTTCTTTATCAAGCACACAGCTAATTTTTATATTGTCTGCAAACTTCTTAATCATACCCCCTATATTCAAGTCCATATCATTGATATATACCGCAAAAAGCAAGGGACCTAGTATTGAGCACTGCAGAACCTTACTGGAAACAGCTATCCAGTCACAAAAACACCCATCAACCATTGCCCTTTGTTTCCTGCCTCTGAGCCAGTTTTGGATTCAACTTGCCACTTTGCCTTGGATCCCATGGGTTTTTACTTCCGTGACCAGTCTTCCATGTGGTACCTTATCAAAAGCCTTGCTGAAATCCATGCAGACTGCACCACCAGCGCAGAGTGGCTGCACTGTGTACCATATGCAAGATGCACCAGGACTTCCACCACCAAGATGGACAAGGGCAGCAGACGCATGGGAACACCACCTCCTGCAAGTTCCCCTCCAAGCCACGCACTATCCTGACTTGGAACTATATCACTGTTCTTTCACTGTTGCTGGGTCAAAAAACTGGAAATCCCTCCGTAACAGCACTGTGGGTGTACCTACACCAGATGGACTACAGTGGTTCAGGAAGGCAGCTCAGCACCACTTTCTCAAGGGAAATTAGGGATGGACAACAAATGCTGGCCTTGCCAGCGACTCCCACATCCCATGAAAGAATAAAAAAAGAACACACAGGTAGTCAAGAAGGCAAACGGGATACTTGCCTTTATTCACCGCGGCATAGAGTATAAGAGCAGGGAGGTTATGCTGGATCTGTATACAGCACTGGTTATACCACAGCTGGAGTACTTTGTGCAGTTCTGGTCACTGCACTATGGGAAAAATGTGATTGCACTAGAGAGGGCACAGAGGAGATTTACGAGAATGTTACCTGGACTGGAGAATTTTAGTTTTGAGGGAAGTTTGGATTGGCTAAAGTTTGCTTTGCAGCAGAGGAGGCTGAGGGGAGACCTAATTGAAGTGCATAAAATTTATGAAGGGTCTGGATAGAGTGAATAGGAAGGCCCTGTTCCCCTTGGTTGAGGGATCCATAACCAGGGGGCATAGATTTAGGGTCGGAGGTTTAACGGGGATTCGAGATGAAAGTTTTTCACTGTGTGGTGGTGATCTGGAATTCTCTGCCTGAAAGGATGGTAGAGGCAGAAACCCTCATAACAAAGTATTGGATATGCACTTGAAGTGCTGTAACCTACAAGGCTATGGATTAAGAACTGCAAAATGGGAGTAGGCTGATTGCTTACTTGTTGGCCGCTGCAGACATGATGGGCCTCTATCCATGCAGTAAATTTGTGTGATTTGCCATTCTCTAATCCTCTGGCACCTCGCTGTATCTAGGGAAGATCAGAAGATTAAGGCAAGCCCTTTTGCTGTCTCCACTCCTGCTTCCTTTAGAAACCTGGGATGCAAGCTATCTGGACCAGGTGACTTTTCCACACTAAGTATAGCCAGCCTTTCCACTAAACCCTTTCTGTCAATTTTCACCCCATCCATTACCTCTACCATTTCCAAGAGCCAAAAAGTGGGATTAGAATGGATGGCTCCTTATCGGCTGGAGTGGGCATGAAAGGCCCAATTGCTGCCTTCAGTGCTGTAAATTTCTAAGTTTCTGTGGCATGGGAGGGGTGGATGAGATGATGGAATTGGTTTAGTGTGGCAAAAATGGGGCGGACAATTATTTGACACAACTTATGTGAAAGCTATTCTTTGTGCTAAAAATGAAGATTCACTGGATTTGAATGAAAATGTTTTAGAAAAGCTGTCAGGTAAATTTAAAAAATAAACATCAGCATTGATTTCGTAGACGAAGGTGATAATAGTCTACACCCTCCAGAGTTTCTACACAATTTAACCCCAATGGGCATGCCACTGCACAAACTTAGACTCAAGTAAGGAATATTATAATGTTGCTACGAAACTTGAATCCTAAACAAGGACTTCGTCATGGAACAAGACTAATAGATAGGAAGCTGTTTTCTTTGATAGATGCTGAAATTATAACAGGTAAATTTTAAGGAAATAGTGTTTATTCCTCGAATAATATTGTGCCATCAGATGTAAACCTGCCTTTTCAATTCAGGAAAAAAACAACAGTTTCCATTTAGACTTTCATATTCTATGACTATGAACAAGTTACAAGGCCAGACTCTTGACAAAATTTGTATTTTTATTCCAAGGCCTGTTTTTACACATGGACAACTTGATGTAGCTTTTTCCAGAGTGAGGAGTTTCGATTCTGTTAAAGTCTTTGGTGAAAGAATATCTCGAAATCCTGTATTTAAAGAAGTGCTGTTGCAATAGATACTAATTTGACTGCGAATGTTTTGTGGGCCTCTGCTAGTAGATATAATTTGTAGTTCAGGAAAGGGCGAAGTACAATGAGGAATGTGGTGAGGTTCCATTCTATTTTATGTTGCTAACCTGATATTCTGAGAATGCCTGAGCCATTACCTAACAACAACAAAGATGTATTGAAGGTATAACAAGGGCTTGAAAGGAATGAATTATTTTACCTGTCTGCTGTATGACATCATCTGAACTCTGGCAATACTGCCTTGTAATTTATTCCTAATCATCTAGTACCCTTTATCATGGATCCTCCTATTCAAGATCACAGGATAATTATGGGGTCAGGGGGCCATTCAGCCCATCTACATTCATCAATCTAGTAGTGTTTTGCAGTCCATTCATGGTAGCATCTAATTGTTCGTTAAATTATTCCAGAGTTTTTGTCACCACTACTCTGTTTGAAATTTTGTTCCATGTATAGATTACTGTTTTTATGAAGAGTAATTTTCTGTTGCTATCAGACCAGCAGTTTGACACAAGACACTTGAAGCGTCAAGAGAAGTGATGGATTTAGGATCATGGGAATTTCTGGGGGTGGGGGGTGTTGAGGTCAGAACTATAATTCATGCCAGAAATGCAAAATGTTCTCTAGCTTACAAAACAAAAAGGCATCTAAACTTATTTTTGGTAACACATGGTAGGGATATGCATTTTCCCTTTTAAAAAAAAAGCCTAGTTGAACATTGCCATTATAGCTTGCCACCATGGTTAAGCTCTCTGGCCGGAATTTTGCTTGGTGGCAGAGGCCCTGCCCACCGGCTTCAAAGTCGGAGGTGAGCCCACCTCCACTGGGCCTGATAGTCACGCAGCGATTTTGTGTGGTCCAGGCCTTTAATTGGCATAGGCGGGTCTACCTCCCCTCTGAGGCAGGAAGTCCCGCCTTTAAGAGCTGTTGGCCAATCAGCAGGCAAGAAGCTCTTCAATCCCAGAAGTGCCACCGGGATCAGTGGCCGCTGCTGTGGCTGCACCCAGCGTGACTGGGAAGAGGGACACCGGCCACACGGAAGCTAAGTGAGGTTTTGGGCCTTGCCGGGGACAGTGGGCTGGGTCCTGTCGAGGAGTCGATCAGGAGGGCAGGGGGAGGTGTTGCAGTGGGGATGGCTTGCCCTGCTGGGGTACCCTCTGTGGGGCACAGGGTGCCTGGTCAGGAGGCCCCCCAATCCTTAAGGCCTGGTATGACTGGTCAGCTGACGAAGTGCCCGGTAATATACCAGCAGTGGTGGGAGAAGCCTTTAAGTGGCCACTTCGGGCCTCAATTGGCCTGGGGCAGGTGGGCCGTTTGGCACCTCCCCTGCTGCTGGTAAAATGGTAGCAGGGGTGGATAGGTGATTGGAACAGCACTCCCTGCCTCCTGCCTGGTGGAGGGGGCGAAGGGGTGGGGCAATGTAATATTCCAGCCTATATTTCATTGGCTTTTCTCTTATCTTCAATCTCATTGATGCTATTTTTCATTTATTTGTGGCAAAGCACACTAAAGGCCTGCTACACAACCCGAACCTGATAGGACCCGATGACGTGTCGGGTTCGGGTCGGGCATTCGGGCTCGGGTTGGGTTGGGCTGGATCAGACACGCTCTGTCACCACCTCAGGTAAGTGACCCGAATGTTAATTTACTTTTTGGACTTTAAAGGTGGTTTATTACAGTTATTTTAAGCTTGTGCAGGTAAGGAACAAAGTGAAAAACATCAGGTAAGTTAACTGATGGTCAGGCGCGGGAAAAAATGGAAGGACTTGGGTCGGATGGGGTTCTGTCGGGCTCGGGTTGGGTCTCATTTGCAGATCCGAGCAGACCTTTAAGGCGCACTATATAATTTGGTATCTACCCACATTATAGACTATGTCTGCCCCTCAGTGCAAGATCGAACTCTATCCCATTGCTCTACAGTACCTGCAACAGTATGCCAATTACACCCAGAACCATGCCACCTAGTACCAGAATTGCAAGGGTGCAAACTGATTTTTCAAGAGAGAAATACTGCATTGAATCTGTTCTGGCAGAGTCACAGCAGGTAACTAATTTGATGCTACAGGTTGTAGTCTCAGATCATTTTCCTCAATTTTTCTGGAGAAATGTAGGATATGTTGGCATCATAAATACTTCTGATTAATTAAGTAGTGTGACCACGCTCTGGAAGTGGTTCAAGAGTTCACCTACCTAGGCTCAACTATCACCAGTAACCTTGTCTCTCGATGCAGAAATCAACAGGTGCATGGGAAAGGCATCTGCTGCTATGTCCAGACTGGCCAAGAGGGTGTGGGAAAATGGCGCACTGACACGGAACACAAAAGTCCGAGTGTTTCAAGCCTGTGTCCTCAGTACCTTGCTCTACGGCAGTGAGGCCTGGACAATATGTCAGCCAAGAGCGACGTCTCAACTCATTCCATCTTCACCGCCTCCGAAGAATCCTTGGCATCAGGTGGCAGGACCGTATCTCTAACACAGAAGTCCTCGAGGCGGCCAACATCCCCAGCATATACACCCTACTGAGCCAGTGGCGCTTGAGATGGCTTGGCCATGTGAGCCGCATGGAAGATGGCAGGATCCCCAAGGACGCATTGTACAGCGAGCTCATCACTGGTATCAGACCCACCGGCCGTCCATGCCTCCGCTTTAAAGATGTCTGCAAACGCGACATGAAGTCCTGTGACGTTGATCACAAGTCGTGGGAGTCAGTTGCCAGCGATCGCCAGAGCTGGCGGACAGCCATAAAGGCGGGGCTAAAGAGTGGCGAAGCGAAGAGACTTAGCAGTTGGCAGGAAAAAAAGACAAGTGCAAGGAGAGAGCCAACTGTGTAATAGCCTTGACAACCAATTTTATCTGAAGCGCCTGTGGAAGAGTCTGTCACTCTAGAATTGGCCTTTATAGCCACTCCAGGCGCTGCTCCTCAAACCACTGACCACTCTAGGTGCTTGCCCATTGTCTCTCGAGACAAGGAGGCCAAAGAAGAAAAAGAAAAAGTAATTCGGAGATATTGCACTATTTTTCAATTTAGCATTAACCTCTCTGAAAATTCCTATCCTACTCATAAAACTTGCTCATTCTAGTGACAAAATGCCAAATGTACTTTTCTTGTCCAGTCAGTAAATTCAAATTCTGCAGTAGCCTTAGTAATGAGCAACATGGGACGACCATATAAAGATGCATCACAACTAATTAGAAAAATTGATTTTTCTCTTTAGATGCATGCTACTCTTGTATAAGGCTGCATATTGATTCAGTATTTTATTTCCATAAAATCAACTTGCATTAGTAGAAGTCACTCTCCATTTTGAATGAAAAACATTGACGGTGCAAACTGTCCGTAAAAGTGTAAGTTGCGTTCAGATTTTGAGATACTCCAGTGTTTAAATTCTAGCAATACAAGCAGCATGCATAATATTTAAAGGTACTGTAACAGAAAGTGGCATGTTTCATCTGTGCATCCTTAAAGCAGGATCAAATCTTGGGTGTGTCACTGAAATGGCATTCATTGCACCAGATTGTATTCCACTGTATTTCTTCATGGTTACAATATCTTTGTACACCACTCGGCAGAGAAGAATAGGTCTTTTGCACAGATTATCTGTTGCATTTGCTTACATAACAATCGTGACTATACTTTAACAAGTAATTTATTGACTGTGAAGTACTTTGGGAGAACCCGAGGACATGACAGGCACTATATAAATGCAAGTTCATTCTTTCCAGCTATCTCCAAGCTTGGTATGCAGTGTAGCAAATTTCAAATAATATTTGTAATAGAGTTAGCAGATTGTTTTCCAGAGCTTTGCTAGTTTGGTTTATAATAGGGGAAGACGATAGATTTCCGGGCAAAAATGAGCTAGAAGGGCCAAATGTCATCGCTCATCTGTAGGTACTTCTCTTTATGATCTGAGCATCTTCCACTGTTCGATATTTTTAAAAACATTTTTAAGGTGTCAACAAATGATTCTTCTGAAACAGGTTGCTGCCCCATTCTTCAGTTACTATAACAAAAACAGCTAAAGCTTGCGTTTATATCTCACCTTTAACATAGTGAAACTTTCCAAGGAGCTTCACAGGAATGTTATCAGACAAATTAGTCCATGAGGTATTATATCAGGTGACCAAAAATAGGTTTTAAGGAACATCTTAAAGGAGGAGAGAGTTAGAGAGCTGAAGAGGTTTAGAGAGGGAATTCCCGGAATATAAGGCCTACACAGCTGAAGCCATGGCCCCAATGGTGGGGTGATGAACATCAGGGATGCATAATAGGCCAGAATTGGAGGAGTGCAGAGATCTCAGAGAGTTGTAGGCTGGAGGAGGTAATAGAGATAGAGAGGAGCAAGACCATGGAGGGATTTGAACATCGTGATGAGAATTTTAAGTTTGAGGATGTAATAGTTTAGCACCAGAAGGCTGACTAGCCTTCATTCCATCAAATTAACTGAGGCATTTAACTGTAATCACTAAAAAAATACATGCATCAGTGATAATCTAAATTTTTTTTGGTATATTGTATAAATTTTTTTGCTTTTCCTTCTCCATAATGGATACGCTGTTACTAATGAAATTATATATCTGGGGTCTTCCTCATGCATTCCCATTTAAAATATTGTTCAGTCTCTGGAAAAACTGCTGTAATTGCCTTACTAAAGTCTAATATTGCCTCCGTGCACTGCTTCTTGAATGCAAATTAAATACTGTAATTCGCTTTTCTGTGTTTGCTGTCACTTAAGTCTATGTCTTCCTGACTCCTTTTGATATCTGCTTCTACCAGAGTTTCCAGGTGTCAGTGACAGATCTGCCTCCCAAAAAGGAAAAAATAAGCTTGGGGGTGGGGCAATGATAGAAAAGTAGTAAACAAAAATAGTAAAAGGAAATTCAGAACTTGGGCAGCAAAAGCAAGGCAATGGAAGAGATAATAAACCAAAATATACAGCTACACCATTAGCATTTTGAAAACTTAAGTTACCTGGTCTGCATGGAATGTGACCTAGGTTGCTGAAAGAAGTAAAGCTAGAAATAGCAATCTTTTAATCCTCATTGGATACAGAAATAGTGCCAGAGGACTGGAGGGTTGTTAATGCAATATCACTGTTCAAGAAAATGGAGAGCGATAAACCAGGAAACTGCAGGCCAGTCAGCTCAACATCAGTGGCGGGGAAGTTATTGGAAACCATTATCAGAGCAAAATAAAGACGTGGATTAATTTAAGGAGAATCAGGTTGGATTTGTTAAAGGTAAATCGTGTCTGACTAACTTGAATGAATTCTTTGAGATAAATTAAGGTCGATCAAGATATTGCAGTAGATGCATAAGTGACTTTCGGAAGGCATTCACCAAAGTGCTACAAGGAGCTTTATTAAGAAGGTGGAAGCCCATGGAATTGAGGAGAAAGTGGTGCTATGGATATGGAATTAGCTCAGCGACAGGAAGCTGAAGGTTGTGATGGATGAATGTTTTCCAGCCTGGGAGGTGGTTTGCAGTGGTGTTCCCCGAGGGTCTGTTTTGGATCCATTCTCTTCTCAATATTTATAAATGATCTGGACTCTGGTGTCAGGAGCAGTATTCTAAAGTTTGCAGATGATATGAAACTTGGAAATGTTGTAGATAGTGTTGAGGATAGTTATGGGTTTCATGATCACATGGACGGGATGGTGAAATGGGCAGAAGCATGACCGATGGAGTTCAGTGCAGTCAAGTGTGGTGATGCATTTTGGGAGGACTAATATGGAAGGACAGTATACCATAAATTGTGCAATTTTGAAAAGTGTAGAATGAGCAGAAACACCTTGGTGTCTAAATATACAAATCCTGCAGGTTGATAAGGTGGTTAAAAAAATCATATGGGTTACTTGCGTTTATAAATAGAGGCAGTGAATATGAAAGAGAGATTATGCTAGAACGTTATAAATCACTGGTTTGGCCTTAGCTGGAGTATAGTTGATAATTCTGGACATCACACTTCAAGAAAGATGGAAATTCCTTGGAACGGTTTACCAGGTATGGGGGAAGTTCAGTTACAAGGAGAGGGTGGAAAAGTTAGTATGTTTGGAAGAAGATTGAGAGGTGACCTGATAGAGATTTTCAAGATGGTGAGAGGTTTTGATAAAGTAGATACAGAAAAATTATTTCTTTTGGCAAATGGGTCAATAACCAGAGGTCATAGATTTAAATCATTGGCAAAAGATGAGAGGAGATGAGTAGAAATGTTTTCATTGAGTGTTGTCAGGATTTAGAACACTCTTCCTGAAAAGACTGGTATACTGGCCTTCCATATTAGTCCTCCCAAAATGCATCACTTCACACTTGACTGATTAAAAGGGAGTTGGACAGGTAGTTGAGGATGAGGCAATTACAGGGTTACGGACAAAAAGAGCCCAATTGCTCTTTCAAAGATCCAATGTCGGCTGGATGAGCCGAATGGCTTCCTTTGTGATGTAAGTTTCTATGATTCTTTGAACATGGAGACTCTAAAATTAAAATTTAAAGGCCTGTATGAGGTGCTTATGTTTTCCCTCTCCACCACCCTGCCCATTTCAGGCTAAGAACATTTCACCCCTTTTGTAATTAAATCAAATTGGAGTTCATCATTAATATTACTTTATTTCAGATTCAAGATTTGACTTTGATTGTTAAGTTCAAGCTTTTTCATTAGCATTAATCTAACATCTTCAACTTCCACATCAGTAGATGGGCCTTTACATGTGCACCTTAATTGTGACTGTAAAAATAACTACTAGATCTTTTGGTTTCCTTTTAAGTGTTCAGGGTTTGAACTTAACCAGCTGGAAACATTGAAGGTAACAATTTTGTTGTTTGATCTTCAGGAACTAAAAACAGAGGCTGATTAAGGGTACACACCTGAAACAATATCATAACCTGTGGCTGGAATTTTACGTTGGGTGGGAAGTTCTGCCCACTGGCTGAACTGGGGAGTCAGGGTCTGGGGAGTCAGGCCGGGATTTTTCACTCTGAGGCCCTTAATTGGTCTTGGGCGGAACTTCCACCTCCTTGAGGCAGGAGGTCCAGCCTAATAGCGCTGCCAGGCCTGGGAATGGTGGCCACTGCTGGGACTAAATCCAACCATCGGAGGCAAGAGGAAGGACAGCCCCGGAACTCAAGTTAAGGGTCCCCGGCAAGGCTCTAAAAGCTGGCTGGGCCCCAGTGAGGCAAAGGGGGGGGGGTTTACATTGGGGCGGTTAGGGCTTTGGAGGTGGCCCTCCATGGGGCACAGGGTGCCCATCCCAGCCCACAAGATGGCTTCCTTGTTTTAACAGGCGGAGTTCTTGGGGCCTTTGCTGTCAGGCTGCTGAGGTTAAAGTACCCGAGGTGGCCCTTAAGTGGCAGTTAATTGGCCACTTAAGAGCTTTGATTGGCCTGGGGAGGGCAGGCCGTTTCTTGCCGTCGCCACCCTGCATAAAGTTGCAGTGGGGCGGGAGGAGTTTGGGAATGGTCCCCTTACCTACCATTCAATTTTCCGCCCACCCCCAAGCCCTGCCCCGAGCCCGCTCGTTGGGGGGCCTTAAAATTCCAGCCTGTGTTTTATCTTTACAGACATTGACTGATTTGCAGTAAATTTCCTGTATTTTCTATTTTATTTTAGTCTTGCAATTTTTCTCTTTGTTACAAAAACACTATTAATAAAGGGGGAACAATAATTTCTTTCATTTATTGTGTGTTGCAATATCATGAACACATTTTGTATGCACACATGAGCAGAAGAAGCATACTTTATGGGCATATCTGTAATGAAAATGGGAATGATTTATGAACAAGCTTAATTCTTTTGCAAATGCCTTTGGCTAAAAGTTCCAAACATGTGCAGGTGCTCTAAATGAGACTCAATAATACCTGTTTTTTTTTAAATACAAGAATAAACCTGATTTGCTTGGGAATGAACATTTCATTGCAGGTTCTTTTTCAATATTCTGTCCTTCTCTCCTTATCACCCTTGACTTATGTTGTGAACAAATGATTGCGACAAAAGTAAACTATCCCTCATCTATCTCGAGCTGTCTGTAGCCTTTGACATGGTTGACCACACAATCCTCCTGTGATGCCTCTCCACCATTGTAGAGCAGGCTGTAAGAGAGGAAGACAACCAGCGGTGGCAGCCTCAAGGGAGAGAGAGAGGGACCACGTGCTCTCAGCAAAAGGCTATGAAGACTTGAACCTGTTTTGAAAGATTCGCAGAGAAGTAAAAGACCAACAGGATCACCCGGGATTGCTTTATTCATGGACATCCAGGTTGAAAGTGCTTTGAGAAGTGAGTGAAGAGGACATTGACTTTGAAAAGGATCTGGAAGATCCAACCCTTTGCAACTGGGAGGAGTTTGGTACTTTTAACTGCAAAAATATTGCCATCGAAAAGGACTGTAACATATAAGTGTGGTGTGAGGTTTTCAAGTGTTTTCATGAGTAAAGAAAATATCTTTCTTTGTAATTTGGGGTATTAGCTACTTACAAAGTACTATTTAGTTAATGGGGATTTCTGTAGGTTTATTTGTGAAAATAAAAGTCTTAAAACTTGAAATCTTGTCATGTAATTCTTTAAATTGGTCTGGGGCTTCATATCTTGTATTTTAATTTTAATCTGACTGAGGTCGTAACAATATGCATACCCACGCCTTCTGGTATCATCTTTGTAAATCTTCTCTGCACCATCTTTCGTGCCTCTATATTTTTATAATATGGCAACCAGAACTGCACGTAGTTGAAGTTCAACACAAATAAATGTGAGGTAGTACATTTTGGTAGGAAGAACAGAAAGGTCACTTATTATTTGGAAGGTGCAAGTCTAGGTGGGATAAGAGGAATACGGGGATCTCAGAGTACAAATACACCAATCACTAAAAGTTGCACCATAGGTTAGCAAAGCCATTTAACAAATAGCTTTTAAGTGTGGTCTAACCAAGGTTCCATATGAGCATACGAATTAGGAGCAGCAGTAGGCTACTTGGCCCTTCAAGCCTGCTCCGCCATTCAATAGGTTCATGGCTGAACTGATTACTCTACATTTCCACCTACCCCAAATAACCTTCCACCCCTCGCTTATCAAGAATCTATCTACCTCTGCCTTAAAAGTATTCAAAGACTCTGCTTCCACTGCCTTTTGAGGAAGAGAATTCCAAAGACTCAGAACCCTCGGAGAGAAAAAAATTCTCCTGATCTCAGTCTTAAATGGGTGACCCCTTATTTTTAAACAGTGACCCCTAGTTCTAGATTCTCCGACAAGGGGAAACATCCTTTCCACATCCACCCTGCCAAGACCCCTCAGGATCTTGCATGATAGAGGAGTTCGACTGTGGCGGTGGCAACTGTCAATTCAGTCCCGTCACTCCAAAGGTCGCAGCAAAGATGTCCCACCCAATTGGATAACAGCCAAATTAAACACTCCAGGAACACCCCCCCCCCCACCCCCCCCCCACCCCAATAAAGCAGACCAAACCTGTTTTTTTAAAAATTCATTCATGGGATGTAGGCATTGCTGATTAGGCCAGCATTTATTGCCCATCCCTAATTGCCCTTGAGAAGGTGGTGGTGAGCTGCCTTCTTGAACCGCTGCAGTCCAGGTGAGGTAGGTACATCTACAGTGCAGTTAGGAAGGGAGTTCTAGGATTTTGACACAGCGACAGTGAAGGAATGGCGATATAGTTCCAAGTCAGGATGGTGTGTGACTTGGAGGGGAATTTGCAGGTGGTGGTGTTCTCATGCATTTGCTGCCCTTGTCCTTCGAGGTGGTAGAGGTCGTGGATTTGGAAGGTGGTGTCAAAGGAGCGTTGGTGCGTTACTGCAGTGCATCTTGTAGATTGTACACACTGCTGCCACTGTGTGTCAGTGGTGAAGGGAGTGAATGTTTGTAGATGGGGTGCCACTCAAGCTGGCTGTTTTGTCCTGGATGTTGTCGAGCTTCTTGAGTAGTGTTGGAGCTGCACCCATCCAGGCAGGTGGAGCGTATTCCGTCACACTCCTGACTTGTGCCTTGTAGTTGGTGGGCAGGCTTTGGGGAATCAGGAGGTGAGTTACTTGCCGCAGGATTCCTAGCCTCTGGTAGCCACAATATTTATATGGCTACTCCAGTTCAGTTTCTGGTCAATGTTAATCCCTAGTATGTTGATACTGAGGCATTCAGCGACAACAACAAATTAACTATTTATTAAAACTGAATCTTAAACACTATTAAAATAAACTTATGTCTAAGACCTTGTAACTTATTTTAACCTAACTTCTCCATTCACACACATACACTCAAAAATAATAGTTAACCGGTTTTAAAAGTGGTGTTTTTAAAAATTAGCTGTTCCTTAAGAATAGATAAATAAGCGAGTCTTTGTGGGTTATGTTCCTGGTGGATGACGTATTCTGATGTGAATATAATCAAAGGCTACACGAAGTCTCCACGTGGATATGATGAAATTGTTCTTAATAGGCATTCAAAACAGCAGGCATTAAACACTGGTGAATTCCAGAAAATACGATCAGTCAAGAGAGATTCAATCTTGAAGCAAATACTTCCTGGCTTGGAAGTAAAGAAAATGAATTTTACTACCTCCGGCAATACAAACAATCACTTAAAAGAAAGGTCTTTTTTTTTCTCAACAGGCAATCCACTCACCCCCTAGCTCCCTGTAGAATTTTTGCTGAGAGAAAATAGACAATTCAGCAGTAGCACGGATTGCTGGAAAGTCTCTCAACAAACTGGTTCAGACCATTTTTTTTGCCAGTTTTACACACCGTCAAATCAAAACATTATAATGTGACCTCTTTCTCCTGCTGTTGCCTAGGTAACAAAATGCAGCTGTGGCACCCTGCCCCAGAAATCCAAAACTTCTCTCTCTCTCTTAAATGCACACTGTTTTAATCCAAGGAGAAATATAATTGCAGTTCAGTGACACAGGTTTAGCATAACTTGCCTACTTTTCAATTCTGTCCCTCTGAAAATAAAGCCTAGTGCTTGGTTTGCTTTTTTTCAATAAGTGTCCTTCCTGTTCTTGCTACCAAAATGTACTGCCTCACATTTATCTGTGTTGAACTTCATTTGCCAATTATTTGCTGATTCTGCAAGTTTATTAATGCTCTCCTGTAATTTGTTGCTGTCCTCCTCAGTAATGACAATCCCCCAATCCCCACCCCCATATTGGTGTCATCTGCAAATTTAGGAATTGTGATTTTGATTCCAAAGTCCAAGTCGTTAATGTAAATTATGAACAGCGGTGGTCCCAGCACTAATTCTTGTGGAATACCAGTTCCCACCTGCTACTCTGAATAACTACCCTTTACTCCCACTCTCTACTTTCTGCCTTGAAGCAGCTAGCAATCCGTTCTGCCACTTGTCCTCTGACTCCACATTCTCTGACCTTATTCATTATTCTTTTATGGGGCACCTTATTGAAGGCCTTTTGAAAATCCAGATAAATTACACCCACTGCATTGTCTACTCTTGTTACGTCTTCAGAAAAATTCAATAAGTTTGGGCAAGCAAGATTTTCCCTTTTGAAATCCATGGTGATTATTCATTATTATATTTTTTGTTTCTAGATATTTTATTCTCTTCTTTAGTAGGGATTCTGTTAGATTTCCTACCACCAATGTTAAGCTGACTGGTCTAAAATTCCCTGGGCATTGTCTGTCTGCCTTCTTAAATATACGAATTGCATTAGCTATCTACCAGTCTTCTGACACTACTCCTTGTTCTAATGAATTATTAAAAATATATGTAGTAATGCCTCTGCTATCTCTTCCTTAGATTATGAACATATGAACAAGGAGCAGGAGTAGGCCACTCGGCCCCTCGAGCCTACTCCACTATTCAATACGATCATTGCTGGTCTGATTGTAACCTCAACTCCACATTCCCGCCTACCCCCAATAATCTTTCACCTCCTTGCTTGTCAAGAATCTATCTACCTCTGCCTTAAAAATATTCAAAGACTCTGCTTCCACTGCCTTTTGAGGAAGCGCGTTCCAAAGACTCACGATCCTCTGAGAGAAAAAAAACTTCTCCTCATCTCTGTCTTAAATGGGCGACGCCTTATCTTTAAACAGTGGCCCCTAGTTCTAGATTCTCCCACAAGAGGAAACATCCACCGTGTCAAGACCCCTCAGCATCTCATGTTTCAATCAAGTCACCTCTTAAGGGAGGCAGTGGCGTAGTGGTATTGTCACTGGACTGGCAACCCAGAGACCCAGGGTATTGCTCAAGGGACATGGGTTCAAATCCCACCACAGCAGAAGGTGGAATTTGAATTCAATTAATAAATCTGGAATTAAAAAGCCAGTCTAATGGCCATGAAACCATTGTCGATTGTTGTAAAAACCAATCTGATTCACTAATGTCCTTTAGGGATGGAAATCTGCTGTCCTTACCTGGTCTGGCCTACATGTGACTCCAGACCCACAGCAATGTGGTTGACTCTGACATGTCCTCTGAAATGGCCTAGCAAGCCACTCAGTTGTATCTAACCACTATGAAGTCAATAAAAAGGAATGAAACCGGATGGACCACCCGGCATCGACCTAGGCACCGGAAACGACAACAGCAAACCTAGCCCTGTCGACCCTGCAAAGTCCTCCTTACTAACATCTGGGGGCTTTTGCCAAAGTTGGGAGAGCTGTCCCATAGACTAGTCAAGCAACAGCCTGACACAGTCATACGCATGGAATCATACCTTACAGACAATGTCCGAAACACTGCCATCACCATCCTCGGGTATGTCCTGTCCCAATTGCAGGACAGACCTAGCAGAGGTGGTGGCACAGTGGTCTACAGTAGGGAGGGAGTTGTCCTGGGAGTCCTCAACATCAACTCTGGACCCCATGAAGTCTCATGGCATTAGGTCAAACATGGACAAGGAAACCTCCTGCAGATTACCACCTACTGCCCTCCCTCAGCTGATGAGTCAATACTCCTCCATGTTGAACAGCACTTGGAGGAAGCACTGAGGATGGCAAGGGCACAGAATGTACTCTGGGTGGGGGACTTCAATGTCCATCACCAAGAGTGGCTTGGTAGCACCACTACTGACCGAGCTGACCAAGTCCTAAAGGACATAGCTGCTAGACTGGGTATGCAGCAGGTGGTGAGGGAACCAACAAGAGGGGAAAACATACTTGACCTCGTCTTCAGCAATCTACCTGCCGCAGATGCATCTGCCCATGACAGTATTGGTAGGAGTGATCACTGCACAGTTGTTGTGGAGACGAAGTCCCTTCACATTGAGGATACCCTCCTTCGTGTTCTGTGGCACTACCACTAAATGGGATAGATTTCAAACAGATCTAGCAATGCAAAACTGGGCATCCATGAGGCGCTGTCGGCCATCAGCAGCAGCAGAATTGTACTCAACCACAATCTGTAACCTCATGGCCAGGCATATCTCCCACTCTACCATTACCATCAAGCCAGGAGACCAACCCTGGTTCAATGAATAGTGCAGGACAGCATGCCAGGAGAAGCGCCAGGCATACCTCAAAATGAGGTGTCAACCTGGTGACGCTACAACATAGGATTATCTGCGTGCCAAACTCCGTACGCAGCATGCGACGGACGGAGCTAAGCGATCCCATAACCAACGGATCAGATCTAAGCTCTGCAGTGCTGCCACATCCAGTTGTGAATGGTGGTGGACAATTAAACAACTAACTGGAGGAGGTGGCTCCGCAAATATCCCCATCCTCAATGATGGGGGAGCCCAGCACATCAGTGCGAAAGATAAGGCTGAAGCATTTGCAACAATCTTCAGCCAGAAGTGCCGAGTTGATCCATCTCGGCCTCCTCCTGAAGTCCCCAGCATCACAGATGCCAGTCTTCAGTCAATTCGATTCACTCCACGTGATATCAAGAAACGACTGAAGGCACTGGATACTGCGAACGCTATGCGCCCTGACAATATTCCGGCAATAGTACGGAAGAACTGTGCTCCAGAACTTGCCGCGCCCCTAGCCAAGCTGTTCCAGTACAGCTACAACACTGGCATCTACCCTGCAAAGTGGAAAATTGTCCAGGTATGACCTGTATGCAAAAAGCAGGACAAGTCCAACCCGGCCAATTACTGCCCCATCAGTCTACTCTCAATCATCAGTAAAGTGATGGAAGGTGTCATCAACAGTGCTATCAAGCGGCACTTGCTTAGCAATAACTTGCTCAGTGAAGCTCAGTTTGGGTTGCGCCAGGACCACTTAGCTCCTGACCTCATTACAGCCTTGGTCCAAACATAGACAAAAGAGCAGAACTCAAGAGGTGAGGTGAGAGTGACTGCCCTTGACATCAAGACAGCATTTGACCGAGTATGGCATCAAGGAGCCCTAGCAAAACTGAAGTCAATGGGAATCGGGGAAAACTCTCCGCTGGTTGGAGTCATACCTAGCGCAAAGGAAGATGGTTGTGGTTGTTGGAGGTCAATCATCTGAGCTCTAGGACATCGCTGCAGGAGTTCCTCAGGGTAGTGTCCTAGGACCAACCATCTTCAGCTGCTTCATCAATGACTGTCCTTCAATCATAAGGTCAGAAGTGGGGATGTTCGCTGATGATTGCACGATGTTCAGCACCATTCGCGACTGCTCAGATACTGAAGCAGTCTGTGTAGAAATGCAGCAAGACTTGGAGTACATCCAGGCCTGGGCTGATAAGTGGCAAGTAACATTCGCGCCACACAAGTGCCAGGCAATGACCATCTCCAACAAGAGAGAATCTAACCATCTCCCCTTGACATTCAATGGCATTACCATCGCTAAATCCCCCACTATCAACATCCTAGGGGCTACCATTGACCAGAAACTGAACTGGAGTAGCCATATAAATAGCATGGCTACAAGAGCAGGTCAGAGGCTAGGAATCCTGCGGCGAGTAACTCACCTCCTGACTCCCCAAAGCCTATCCACCATCTACAAGACACAAGTCAGGAGTGTGATGGAATACTCTCCGCTTGCCTGGATGGGTGCAGCTCTAACAACACTCAAGAAGCTCGACACCATCCAGGACAAAGCAGCCTGCTTGATTGGCACCCCATCTACAAACATTCAGTCCCTCCACCACCGACGCACAGTGGCGCAGTGTGTACAATCTACAAGATGCACTGCAGCAATGCACCAAGTCTCCTTAGACAGCACCTTCCGAACCTGTGACCTCGACCAACCGGAAGGACAAGGGCAGAAAATGCATGAGAACACCACCACCTGCAAGTTCCCCTCCAAGTCACACACCATCCTGACTTGGAACTATATCGCCGTTCCTTCACTGTCGCTGTGTCAAAATCCTGGAACTCCCTTCCGAACAGCACTGTGGGTGTACCTACCTCACATGGACTGCAGCGTTTCAAGACGGCAGCTCACCACCTCCTTCTCAAGGGCATTTAGGGTTGGGCAATAAATGCTGGCCTGGCCAGCGATGCCCACATTCCATGAATGAATAAAAAAAACTTTCTAAATTCCAACATTACAATGCCTCTGCTATCTCTTCCTTAGTTTCTTTTAAAATATGTCAATGCAATCCATATAGACCAGGGGCTTTATCCTCTTTGAGTTTGATTAGTTTATTCAATACATTCCCTTTTAAAATTTTAATTAGTGCTCTTGTGGCTGGGTGATTCGGTCCTCTGTGATTCAAGTGAGGGGTCTGAATCATTTTGATAGTCAAACCTCCTTATAGTATGACAAGCAAGCTACTTGACCAAATGAGGGGATGGTATTTCAGGCAGATGCTGTGTATATATGAAGACTGGTTGCATTGCTTAAAGCAAGGCTCTTTTTAATTTAGCTGTGGAGTAGGAGCACAAAATAGAAATCTACACCTCATCACCCGACACCCTATTACTGTATGACCTTCATCAGCTATTAAAACATAATTATTGTGATATTTCAGTGTTTCTCTGTGCCATCAATTATAGAGTAAAATAATTGACTGTCTCCCTTCTATCTTTATTCACAATTCTCTTGATAGCTTATAAATATATATAGTTTATCTGCTGGAAAGAATGCCCAGGCTGATAACCTGGTTTCCCTCAGGTGATCTTTTAGCTATGTGTTTTCTCCTCTTCATGCTCACATGTACTGATGTCAAATTTCACAAGTGGTACATGTTTTTAATGTTCTTTACCTGTGGGGGGAAAAAGAAATATTTCCTGTTTGCAAAACTTGACAATTAAAATTGTATAATTATAAATGTTGTATTGAATCTTGGTTAGACTGCACTTGGAGTCCTATGTGCAGTTTTGGTCCCCTTACCTAAGGAAGGATATTGCCATAGAGGGAGTGCAACGAAGGTTCACCAGACTTGTTCCTGCGATGGCGGGACTGTCCTATGAAGAGAGATTGGGGAAACTGGGCCTGTATTCTCTAGAGTTTCGAAGAATGAGAGGTGATCTCATTGAAACCTACAAAATACTTAAAGGGATAGACAGAGTAGATGCAGTTAAGATGTTTACCCTGGTTGGGGAGTCTAGAACTAGGGGACACAATTTCAAAATATGGGGGAAGCCACTTAGGACCGAGATGAGGAGAAATTTCTTTACTCCGAGTGTTGTGAATCTTTGGAATTCTCTACCCCAGAGGGTTGTGGAAGCTCAGTCATTGAGTATGCTTAAAACAGAGCTTTACAGATTTCTAAATACAAATGATGTAAGGAGATTTGAGGATAGTGTGGGAAAAAGCCATTGAAGTGGATGATCAGCCATGATCATATTGAATGGTGGAGCAGGCTCGATGGGCCGAATGGTCTACTCCTGCTCCTATGTTCCTATTAAGTGGTCTCCTTCTCCAAACACCTGTGATCCTGTTTAGACATTCTGTTATGTCACATTATAGGCTCTGTAATCAAATGACCTGTTCTGATGAAAGGTCACAGACCTGAAATGTTAATTCTGCTTCTCTCTCCGCAGGTGCTGCCAGACCTGCTGAGTATTTCTTGCACTTCCAACACTTTGTTTTATTTATGACCTAATAAAATTTCTGTCCAAGATGGATATTTCTTTCTGCAGCTGCTCATTATACATACATTCTGTACCTTTGAAAGCAATTATTTTGAAATTGTTGTGTACCATGCATAGTATTAAATATTACTGTGCAATACATACCAAGACATTTTCATCCTAAATGTATGCAATGGAGTTTGCTAAAAGAAGAAAAAAACCAGTCTTCTGTAGGATTTTTAAAAAATGCTCTTTGGTTAATTTGCTGTGGTTCTGGTGAATACATACAGCTGGAGAAATTTCTGTAGTCACAAAATAAATAAGTAAAATAAATATTTACTGGTCAGTTGTTCGGTCCATTTTCATTATAACCAGGTGTAGCTCAACTCATGTAGGGGGGCATATTTAAGAAGTTTGCAGATGATGTGAAAATTGGCCATGTGGTTGATAGTGAAGAAGATTGTAGATTGCAGAAAGTTATCAATGGACAAGTAAGGTGGGCAGAAAAGTGGCAAAAGAAATTCAATCTGGAGAAGTGTGGTAATGCATTTGGGAAGGGCAAACGGCAAGGGAATACACAATAATTTGGTAGGAAACTGAGAAGTGTGGAGGAACAAAGGGACCTTGGATTGCATGCGCACTAATCTCTGAAGGTAGCAGGGCAGGTAGATAAGATGGTTAAGAAGGCATATGGGATGCTTTCCTTTATTGCCTGAGGCATAAGAGCAGGGAGGTTATGCTAGAACTGCATAAAACACTAATTAGGCCACAGCTATGTATGATTCTGGTCACTATTATCGGAAGGATGTGATTGCACTAGTGAGGGCACAGTGAGGATTTGTGAGGATGTTGCCAGGAATGGAGAATTTTAGCTATGAGGAATGATTGAGTAAGCTGGGGTTGTCATCTTTGGAACAGGGGAGGCTGAGGGGAGGTTTAATTGAAGGGCCTAGATAGAGTGGCTAGGAAAGACCTATTTATTGCTCCGAGAGCGGTCAATAACAAGGGCATAGATTTAAAGTAGTTAGTAGAAGAATTGGAAGGGAGTTGAGAATTTTTTTCATTGAGGGTGGTAGAGGTAGAAAACCTCATTGCATTTAAAAAATACTTGGATTTGCACTTGAAGTGCTGTGACATACAGGGTTACAGACCAAGAGTTAGAAAGTGGGATTTGGCTGGATAGTTCCTTTTTGGTCAGCACAGACATGATGGGCAGAATGGCCTTCAGTTCTGTAAATTTTCTATGTTTCTATAAATATCTGCCTGTATTTAAGTGAAAGTACAATAGGGGAGCTGAAACATTGGCCGGAATTTTACCGCCCCCCCCCATAGGAGTGGGCTGGTGGTCGGGGGGGTGGGGGGGCGTAAAATTGGGTGGGATGCGGGGGGTGCCATTCCTGATGTCTTCCCGTCTCCGCTGCAATTTTATGCTGGGCTGTGTGAGAAATGACCTGCCAGCCCCAGGCCAATCAAGGCCCTTAAGTAGCCAATTAACTGTCTGCAGCCAAGGCGTGCAGTAACATTGAGGAGAAGAAGGACGAGCGGTACTCTAGGGAAGCCTTGAGAAAAGGTGCTCCGAACACCCAAAAAATCCATGAACGGCTCCTCGGCCGCAACTTCAAAGTGCCCGCGGGAGATGGCTCGGAGAGCATCTGCAGCGCACTGTCGGCAGTGCAGTATGCCTTTATTTAAACCACATCAAGAATATTTAAAGGAATATAAAACACTGCTTTCTGGATTTTGCACCAGGGCTGTACTAAATTCACCATGGATTTAGTCTGTGAATGATGTGACTGGCTGCAGTAGGAAATGTGGCAGTTAAGGTGGCCACTCCTCGAACATTTTTGCCTCAGAGTCTTTCCAGAGGCTGAGGAAATGGCTTATTACCTGCACCTGCTTTTCCCCCCCTTCCCCCCTTTCCACCCCCCCCCTTCCCCTTCTCTGCTCCACCCTCTCAGCGCACCCCCTCACAACCCTGTCCCAGCCCCCCCCTCGCACTGTCTTCCCCCGGCACCCCCTTCCCCTGCACCCCTCCCTCCACCCCTCCCCCTCGCATCCCCTCCTCCCACCAGCATCATCCTGCCCCAGTATAGGGGCCCTAACAACCCCACTGCCTTGTGGGCGTCTCGGGAGAGACCAAGGCTAAGGAGTAAACCCGAACAGAAAATCCGGAGCGGAACCCCGTAGGCGGTCATGTGTCACCTTTGGCATGTTCCGGCAGTTCCTGCAGCCATACCGGTGCCAAACGTCGTGCTCTGCACTCCTTTGGACCCCACCAGAAAGGCCGAGAGGGGGGTTTTGACGACTGGGCAACTCTCAACCTCCATAAATTCGCCCAGGCATGCGCCATGGAGAGGTCACTCCATAGTTGCCTCACAGCGACTGAAACAACACGGAAGGCAGCAGTTACGGGTTATAAGTCCAGATAAATTGGCGTAGAAACTGGGCGCCACGGGTTGCCTTTGTCGGTGGGAGAGGTCATCACACCTCACTGGTCAGCTACCGCCCACCTCAAACCGGGCAGCCCCCGGTCAATAAGGTTCTGTCCCGCCACAGTCTACCTGCTTCAGTGGGTGCTTGGAGCTCAGGGTCATTGCCCGAAAGGTGGACTGAAACACTGCACCAAACAACATAAAAAAAAGAAAGAAGGTACCAGCCCTTCGCTTTGCAAGCTGGAACGTCAGAACTGTGTGTCCTGGCCTGTCGGAAGACCTTACACAAATCAATGATTCTCGGAAGACCGCCATCAACAGCGAGCTCAGTAGACTCAATGTAGACATTGCTGCACTTCAGGAGACACGCCTCCCCGCGAGTGGATCTCCAGCAGAGCAAGAATACACCTTCTTCTGGCAGGGTAGGGATCCTGAAGAACCAAGACAGCATGGAGTGGGCTTCGCCATGAGAAACTCCTTGCTCAGCATGATCGAGCCTCCCTCAAATGGCTCGGAACGCATACTGTCCATCCGACTGCTCACCACCTCTGGTCCAGTACACCTACTCAGCATCTATGCTCCAACACTCTGCTCCGCACATGAAGCTAAAGATCAGTTCTACGAGGAACTCCATAACATCATTAGCAGCATCCCCAACACCGAACACCTATTCCTGCTGGGGGTCTTCAATGCCAGGGTTGGGGCCAACCATGACTCATGGCCCTCCTACCTTGGGCGCTATGGCGTTGGAAGGATGAATGAGAATGGGCAGAGACTGCTTGAGTTGTGTACCTATCATAACCTCTGCATCACCAACTCGTTCTTTCACACTAAACCCTGTCACCAGGTTTCATGGAGGCACCCAAGATTGCGTCGTTGGCACCAGCTAGACCTCATCGTCACATGCGAGCCGCCTTAAACAGTGTTCAAATCACACGCAGCTTCCACAGTGCGGACTGCAACACCGACCACTCCCTGGTGTGCAGCAAGGTTAGACTCAGACCAAAGAAGTTGCATCATTCCAAGCAGAAGGGCCGCCCGCGCATCAACACAAGCAAAACTTCTCACCCACAGCTGTTACAAAAATTTCTAAATTCACTTGTAACAGCCCTTCAAAACACTCCCACAGGGGATGCTGAGACCAAGTGGGCCCACATCAGAGATGCCATCTATGAGTCAGCTTTGACCACCTATGGCAAAAGTGCGAAGAGAAATGCAGACTGGTTTCAATCTCACAATGAAGAGCTGGAACCTGTCATAGCCGCTAAGCGCATTGCACTGTTGAACTACAAGAAAGCCCCCAGCGAGTTGACATCCGTAGCTCTTAAAGCAGCCAGAAGCACTGCACAAAGAACAGCTAGGCGCTGCACAAATGACTACTGGCAACACCTGTGCAGTCATATTCAGCTGGCCTCAGACACCGGAAACATCAGAGGAATGTATGATGGCATTAAGAGAGCCCTTGCGCCAACCATCAAGAAGATTGCGCCCCCCTCAAATCTAATTCAGGGGACATAATCACTGACCAACGCAAACAAATGGACCGCTGGGTTGAGCACTACCTAGAACTGTACTCCAGGGAGAATGTTGTCACTGAGACTGCCCTCAACGCAGCCCAGCCTCTACCAGTCATGGATGAGCTGGACATACAGCCAACAAAATTGGAACTCAGTGATGCCATTGATTCTCTAGCCAGCGGAAAAGCCCTTGGGAAGGACAGCATTACCCCTGAAATAATCAAGAGTGCCAAGCCTGCTGTACTCTCAGCACTACATGATCTGCTATGTCTTGCTGGGGCCCTCTTGCTGCCATTGGCTGGTTGCAGTCCCAGCAATGGCCACCGCTCCCGGTGGCCACTGCTGAGACTCAGAGCTGAAGGCCCCTGATTGGCCGGCAGCTCCATTAGGCAGGACCTCTTGCCTCAGGGAGGTGGAAGTCTTGCCCAAGGCCAATTAAGGGCCTGGGGAGTGAAAGATCCCGGCGTGGCTCTCAGGGCCTGACAGAGGCAGGCTCGCCCCTGACTTTTTGGCTGGCGGGGCCTCCTGCCCAATGTAAAATTCCGGCCATTAGTTTGAATAAAATACAGAGCTGGGCATATTAACTAAAGTGCACAGTTCAAAAGCAAAGTACCGCAGATGCTGGAATTTTGGGGGAAAAAATTGCATTTATATCGTCCCTTTCATGATTACCGATCATCCCAAACCACTTGACAGGCAATTCAATACTTTTGCAGTGTAGTCACCCGTTGTAATGTAGGAAAGAAAACATTACTATTACAGGAAAGAAGAACGAATTAAAAACAGGAAATACTCAGCAGGTCTGGCAGTAACTGTGGAGAGAGAAACAGAGTTAGCGGCTGGGGTTTTATCCTGGCGACGGGGGTCTTGACTTCAGATAAAAGTGATGCGGAGAACCCCACGTCATCTCTTCTGTCGGAGGCCTGTCGAATTTAGTGCCAATTAGGCACTCAAGTGGACAGTGGTGAGCCTTCTTTGGGATCAAGGACCCCGGTGATGGAAGTCCCGCCCTTGGAGAACTGTTGACCTAATAAGAGACCGGCATCTCTTTCAGCAGTGCCACGGCAGAGGCGGCGATTGCTGCTTGTGGAGCACCCACCTGAGGTCCAGGAGTGGTGCTGGACTCGGGTCACAAGTAGGTCAGGGCAGAGGAGGTCTTGCGGGTTGGGGCCGCAGGGGAGGGGGCTGTAGGGGGGTCAGTAGCAAGGGCAGGGGGGTGAATCTCAGCGGGCCCACAGTTGCTGATGCCAGGTCCCTCGTTCGGCCACTAAAGTGCCTTTTAATAAGGAGCCCACCCCAGACCGGGATGCAGCTTGCACAGTTTTATGTGCAATGTGGTGGCGGTGGGATGAGGCCCATAATTGGGCTTTAATTGCCCAGCTAAGGGCCTCAATTGGCGACAGGGCGGGTAGGTAGTTCAGAGGCCTTCCCACCCTGCACTTAATTTTGGCAGAGGCGGGAAGGTGGCTGGGGGGACCCAGCCACCATCCCACTCGATTTTATGCTCTTCCTGCCTCCAAACCCATTGTGGGGGTGAGCATTAAATTCCCCCCCAATGTTTCAGGTTGGTGGTGAGTTTCACAAAATAAGGGAGGCAAAAACATTTTGAATTAAGTGAAAGATTCAACTAAGTTATTCTGAAGATACTTACATGAAAGGAAAGCTGCTGTTCCTTGTGGCTGAAAGCACAGAATGCTTTATATCTGTGGCGATCATGGTGCTTGGGGCAGTGACGGCAGATTCTACCAATGAAAGGCTGCCCCGCCGCATGATCCCACGTGTTCCCCGTGTCTGTCGCCGCGTGGCTAATTTAAATACAAAATCACGTGTGAAACTGGATTTTCAGTGGGAGTAGAAGTTACGACAAATTCCAGTTCCGCCATCCGGAAAGCTGCAGCAATGATAAGATTCCACCCCAAGTTTCTTCTTGATCACTGAGTCAACCAGCATTTCTGGTTGAAACGCTGTCCAGTGAATTTTACTAGAAAGCGTGTGCGTCTAGACTAGGGTTGTCCAACATAGGGCCCATGGGTCAGGATCCAGCCCACCAAGGATTTCTATTCGGCCCGCCAAAGATTTCTATCCGGCCCGCAGATGTATTTCAGAAATGAGAAATTTCCCATTGTCTTCTTTCAGACCAACTTTTTAAAAAAATCGCAAGTCAGTTTCACAGCTGACTGGTGCTCACATCGAGAACAGCAGTTTCCCATCTTCAGGGTTTTCTGGCGGGTTCTGAATTTTTTTTTGAGTCCGCTGGAAAACCTCAAATCTGTCTGAAGTTTAGAAAAAAGACTGACCAACCATAAAGCTGTTGCGCTGAGCGCTCCTGCTCCCTGCAACAGCCAGACGAAGGGCGGGATAGAGAGTGAGTGAGTGGGGGAACAGAGAGAGAAGGGGAAAACAGAGAGGGAGGGAAGCTGAGACAGAGACACACAGAAAGAGGGGGGACACAGAGAGAGGGGCAGAGGGGGGAGGCAGAGAGAGGGCGGGGGTAGAGAGAGAAAGAGGGGGGATAGAGAAGAGGGGGTCAGGGAGCGAAGCCGACACGTGGGGGGAGGGGGAGAACAACAGAGAGGAGAAACATGGGGTGGGGAGGAGAGAGAGAGAGTCTCTCTCTCTCGCGCTCTCTCTCTCTCACACTCTCTCTCTCTCACACTCACACACACAGAAAGAGAGAGGTAGTAATCAGGATCACTCCTGACAGATGAACATCTATCTCGAATATTCCACATCGCTATAAGAAGTTTGCAGGCAAACATTGACTACTTGTGCAAGCAAAAAAATGTGAGGTATCGCACTAAATCAGCATCCAACATAGTGATGAGAAAGTAAGTCAATAAATTAATTTTCTCATTTAAAGCTTCTTCACAAAAATACACATTTATCATTTTGATTAGTAGCAATATAAGTTTTTAATACCTTTATCTTTCCAAAATTGTCTCACCGGCCCCCTATGTAAGACAAAAATTGTAATGTCCCCCCACGCAAAAAGGTTTGGACACCACTGGTCTCGATCATATTCAAATTCAAATCAAGCATAAGAAAATTAAGCTGATTTCTAAAAATACATTACCTGATGTTTAACAGATGGATAATATAGTCAGCTTGTGACCTGACCTTCACAACCCACTTTTAAATTTGTTTATGGTGAGTCATGAGTTATGGATCATTTTTAATTTTACTGTTCAGTTGGCAGATATGGAATAACTTCCTTTTTGTTTCCATTTTATCTACAGTAACTACTTGTGGCAGGCATGAATGATCTGAAGTACCTATGTGACCCTGTGGATTTAACAGTAAGTAAAGACAAACATCATCCCATATGTAACTTTACAAAAGCATGAACATGTTGTTGCAGAAAGATTGTTTCCCAGTTATTTCAGCTTGGAGTAGTCATTCATGCCTCTGAAGAATCAAAGACGGTTTTAGCATTTCCTGCAGGTTTCTTAAATTCTCAGGTTCTTCTTCTTCTTCTTCTTTTGGGCCTCCTTAATTGTAGACAAAAAAATTCAGTTTTAAGCGTCAAGTTAATCTAGGCAGCTACAAAAATTGTAATAAGGAATGAAGGGGTAGATTGGTACGAGTGCCGCTGGATGGAAAGAGGATGGTAGCTTCCCTGAAATGTTGGGGAAAAGCTGACCACCCCATTCCCACACCCAATCTAGCCAACGTCCGCTTTAGAAGGACCTACCACTGGATGCATGGGGTGCTCATCTGAATCAGGCAGTAGGCCCTTTATAATATGCAGATTGAGGTCCTGTAGAAATCTAATTGCTATTTAGGATAGCACTGGACTGTACACACACTGCATGGTCTCAGCTGGGAGTCCAGTGACGACCTTCAGGTTCCTGTTGCAACACTGATTTGCCCTAAAGCAGCAGGGAAAATCAACCCTAAATATTACAGGAACAAAAAAAAGTGGTATGTACTGCAAACGTCATCCTTATCTCCGCTGATCCCAGTTTAGAGATGGAGGCACTTCTGTACCCACCCACCGCGCCCCCCCCCCTCCCCCCGATCTCGCTGCCGAGGCCTCAACTCAAATTCCCTGATTCACAATCCTGTGTCCAAAGCCCTGATTCCAACTCTCTGATCCAGCACCTGTCTCCAAAACCTTGACTTCAAAGTGGAATATCATAGTGGTTAGCGTAGCAGATCAAATTTGCAGTACCTATCATGAGCTGGCTGCTCTTGCGCTGCCTTCCTCATTGCAATGAAGTCCAAAGCCCAATGTCCAGGATTCCTCAGACCTTGCCATTTATGTTAACCCTATGTGGCGGGAGGAGGGGGAGGGGGCGCACCCAAAAAACAAAAGTTACTCCCGAAATTAACTCCCATCCAGTCTAACCTTAATGGTCTACATATTGTTTTTGAAAATGTGAAGGACTTTTATATGTAAATTGTGTACCCTTGGATTTGTTGCGAGAATTCAGATAAAGTTGAAAATAGAAATCACAATTTTTTGACAATTAAGAAATATTTTAATCTTCTTTGGCTTCCTTGTCTCGAGAGACAATGGGTGAGCGCCTGGAGGTGGTCAGTGGTTTGTGAAACAGCGCCTGGAGTGGCTATAAAGGCCAATTCTAGAGTGACAGACTCTTCCACAGGCGCTGCAGATAAAATTGGTTCTCGGGGCTGTTACACAGTTGACTTTCTCCTTGCTCTTCTGGCTTTTTTCCTGCCAACAGCTAAGTCTCTTCGACTCGTCACTCTTTAGCCTCGCCTTTATGGCTGTCTGCCAGCTCTGGCAATCACTGGCAACTGACTCCCACGACTTGTGATCAGTGTCACAGGACTTCATGTCGCGTTTGCAGACGTCTTTAAAGCAGAGACGTGGACAGCTGGTGGGTCTGATACCAGTGACGAGGTCACTGTACAATGTGTCCATGGGGATCCTGCCATCTTCCATGCGGCTCACATGGCTAAGCCATCTCAAGCGCCGCTGGCTCAGTAGGGTGTATATGCTGGGGATGTTAGCCGCCTCAAGGACTTCTGCATCGGAGATACGGTCCTGCCACCTGATTCCAAGGATCCTCCAGAGGCAGCGAGGATGGAATGAATTGAGACATCGCTCTTGGCTGACATACATTGTCCAGGCCTCACTGCCATAGAGCAAGGTACTTAGGACACAGGCCTGATACACTCGGACTTTTGTGTTCTGTGTCAGTGTGCCATTTTCCCAAACTCTCTTGGTCAGTCTGGATATAGCAGTGGACGCCTTTCCCATGTGCTTGTTGATTTCTGCATCGAGAGACAGGTTACTGGTGATAGTTGAGCCTAGGTAGGTGAATTCTTGAACCACTTCCAGAGCGTGGTCGCCGATATTGATGGATGGAGCATTTCTGACGTCCTGTCCCATGATGTTCGTTTTCTTGAGGCTGATGGTTAGGCCAAATTTGTTACAGGCAGCCGCAATCCTGTCGATGAGTCTCTGCAGACATTCTTCTGTGTGGGATGTTAATGCACCATCATTAGCAAAGAGGAGTTCCCTAATGAAGACCTTCCATACTTTGGTCTTCGCTCTTAGACGGGGAAGGTTGAACAACCTGCCATCTGATCTTGTGTGGAGGAAAGTTCCTTCTTCTGAAGACTTGAACACGTGAGAGCAGCAGGGAGAAGAAGATCCCAAACAGTGTAGGTGCGAGAACACAGCCCTGTTTCACGCCACTCAGGATAGGAAAGGGGTCTGATGAGGCACCGCTATGCTGAATTGTGCCTTTCATATTGTCATGGAATGAAGTGATGATACTTAGTAGCTTTGGTGGACATCCAGTCTTTGCTAGTAGTCTGAAGAGACCATGTCTGCTGACGAGGTCAAAGGCTTTGGTGAGATCTATGAAAGCAACGTAGAGGGGCATCTGTTGTTCACGGCATTTCTCCTGTAGCTGGCGAAGGGAGAACAGCATTTCAATGGTGGATCTCTCTGCTCAAAAGCCGCACTGTGCCTCAGGGTAGACACGCTCAGCCAGCATCTGTAGCCTGTTTAAAACGACACCAATAAACCCTGAAGTTACAGGTTGATAATTTGGAAGTATTGGACATTAAAACTTTTTTTCCATGCCAATTATTGATATTTCAGAAAAAGGAGTTAAAGTTTTATTGTGGAATTTTATTGCATGATGACTGCTTAAATTCTTGCTGCCAAAACCGGAAAATTAGTTGGAAGTTTCCTCTTGTGCAAAACTAAGGATTAGAAACTGATTTGCTCTTGGAAGAAAATTGGCTGGTTAATTTAGCAAAAAACACATTTTGTCTATCATTACTTATTTCTTAATTTGTATTCATTTATAGTCACGGTGACAGTTTAACTACTGCATTTGTTTCTAGTGCTTTAACTCTTTGACTTGCATTTGAATGGAACAAAGAACAAAGAAAATTACAGCACAGGAACAGGCCCTTCGGCCCTCCAAGCCTGCGCCGATCCAGATCCTCTATCTAAACATGTCGCCTATTTTCTAAGGGTCTGTATCTCTTTGCTTCCTTTGCATTCATGTATCTGTCTAGATACATCTTAAAAGACACTATCGTGCCCGCGTCTACCACCTCCGCTGGCAACGCACCACCCTCTGCGTAAAGAACTTTCCACGCATATCCCCCCTAAACTTTTCCCCTCTCACTTTGAACTCGTGACCCCTAGTAATTGAATCCCCCACTCTGGGGAAAAAGCTTCTTGCTATCCACCCTGTCTATACCTCTCATGATTTTGTACACCTCAATCAGGTCCCCCCTCAACCTTCGTCTTTCTAATGAAAATAATCCTAATCTACTCAACCTCTCTTCATAGTTAGCGCCCTCCATACCAGGCAACATCCTGGTGAACCTCCTCTGCACCCTCTCCAAAGCATCTACATCCTTTTGGTAATGTGGCGACTAGAACTGCACGCAGTATTCCAAATGTGCCGAACCAAAATCTTATACAACTGTAACATGACCTGCCAACTCTTGTACTCAATACCCCGTCCGATGAAGGAAAGCATGCCGTATGCCTTCTTGACCACTCTATTGACCTGCGTTGCCACCTTCAGGGAACAATGGACCTGAACACCCAAATCTCTCTGTACATCAATTTTCCCCAGGACTTTTCCATTTACTGTATAGTTCACTCTTGAATTGGATCTTCCAAAATGCATCCCCTCGCATTTGCCCTGATTGAACTCCATCTGCCATTTCTCTGCCCAACTCTCCAATCTATCTATATTCTGCTGTATTCTCTGACAGTCCCCTTCACTATCTGCTACTCCACCAATCTTAGTGTCGTCTGCAAACTTGCTAATCAGACCACCTATACTTTCTTCCAAATCATTTATGTATATCACAAACAACAGTGGTCCCAGCACGGATCCCTGTGGAACACCACTGGTCACACGTCTCCATTTTGAGAAACTCCCTTCCACTGCTACTCTGTCTCCTGTTGCCCAGCCAGTTCTTTATCCATCTAGCTAGTACACCCTGGACCCCATGCGACTTCACTTTCTCCATCAGCCTACCATGGGGAACCTTATCAAACGCCTTACTGAAGTCCATGTATATGTCATCTACAGCCCTTCCCTCATCAATCAACTTTGTCACTTCCTCAAAGAATTCTATTAATTTGTTAAGACATGACTTTCCCTGCACAAAACCATGTTGCCTATCACTGATAAGCCCATTTTCTTCCAAATGGGAATAGATCCTATCCCTCAGTATCTTCTCCAGCAGCTTCCCTACCACTGACGTCAGGCTCACCGGTCTATAATTACATGGATTTTCCCTGCTACCCTTCTTAAACAAGGGGACAACATTAGCAATTCTCCAGTCCTCCGGGACCTCACCCGTGTTTAAGGATGCTGCAAAGATAACTGTTAAGGCCCCAGCTATTTCCTCTCTAGTTTCCCTCAGTAACCTGGGATAGATCCCATCCGGACCTGGGGACTTGTCCACCTTTAATGCCTTTTAGAATACCGAACACTTCTTCCCTCCTTATACCAACTTGACCTAGAGTAATCAAACATCTGTCCCTAACCTCAATATCCGTCATGTCCCTCTCCTCGGTGAATACCGATGCAAAATACTCGTTTAGAATCTCACCCATTTTCTCTGACTCCACGCATAACTTTCCTCCTTTGTCCTTGAGTGGCCCAATCCTTTCTCTAGTTACCCTCTTGCTCCTTATATATGAATAAAATTTTCCTTAACCCTGTTTGCTAAAGATATTTCATGACCCCTTTTAGCCCTCTTAATTCCTTGTTTCAGATTGGTCCTACATTCCCGATATTCTTTCAAAGCTTCGTCTTTCTTCAGCCGCCTAGACCTTATGTATGCTTCCATTTTCCTCTTAGCTAGTCTCACAATTTCACCTGTCATCCATGGTTCACTAATCTTGCCATTTCTATCCCTCATTTTCACAGGAACATGTCTCTCCTGCACGCTAATCAACCTCTCTTTAAAAGCCTCCCACATATCAAATGTGGATTTACCTTCAAACAGCTGCTCCCAATCTACATTCCCCAGCTCCTGCCGAATTTTGGTATAGTTGGCCTTCCCCCAATTTAGCACTCTTCCTTTAGGACCACTCTTTGTCCATGAGTATTCTAAAACTTACGGAATTGTGATCACTATTCCCAAAGTAGTCCCCTACTGAAACTTCAACCACCTGGCCGGGCTCATTCCCCAACACCAGGTCCAGTATGGCCCCTTCCCGAGTTGGACTATTTACATACTGCTCTAGAAAACCCTTCTGGATGCTCCTTACAAATTCTGCTCCATCTAGACCTCTGACACTAAGCGAATCCCAGTCAATGTTGGGAAAATTAAAATCTCCTATCACCACCACCCTGTTGCTCCTACATCTTTTCATAATCTGTTTACATATTTGTACCTCTGTCTCACGCTTGCTGTTGGGAGGCCTGTAGTACAGCCCCAACATTGTTACCGCACCCTTCCTATTTCTGAGTTCTGCCCATATTGCCTCACTGCTCGAGTCCTCCATAGTGCCCTCCTTCAGCACAGCTGTGATATCCTCTTTGACCAGTAATGCAACTCCTCCACCCCTTTTGCCTCCCTCTCTATCCCGCCTGAAGCATCGATATCCTGGGATATTTAGTTGCCAATCATGCCCTTCCCTCAACCAAGTCTCAGTAATAGCAATAACATCATACTCCCAGGTACTAATCCAAGCCCTAAGTTCATCTGCCTTACCTACTACACTTCTTGCATTAAAACAAATGCACCTCAGACCACCAGTCCCTTTGCGTACATCATCTGCTCCCTGCCTACTGTTTCCCTTAGTCACGCTGACTTCATTATCTAGTTCCTTACAGGCTTTAGTTATTACCTCCTTACTGTCCACTGACCTCCTCATTTGGTTCCCATCCCCCTGCCACATTAGTTTAAACCCTCCCCAACAGCGTTAGCAAAAGCACCCCCAAGGACCAGATGTAGACCGTCCAATTTGTAGTCGTCCCATCTCCCCCAGAACCGGTCCCAATGTCCCAAAAATCTGAACCCCTCCCTCCTGCACCATCTCTCAAGCCACGCTTTCATCCTGACTATTCTTTCATTTCTACTCTGACTATCACGTGGCACTGGTAGCAATCCTGAGATTACTACCTCTGAGGTCCTACTTTTTAACTTGGCTCCTAACTCTCTAAATTCTGCTTGTAGGACCTCATCCCTCATTACCTATATCATTGGTGCCTATGTGCACAACGACAACTGGCTGTTCACCCTCCCCCTTCAGAATGTTCTGCAGCCGATCTGAGACATCCCTGACCCGTGCACCTGGGAGGCAACATACCATTCGGGAGTCTTGTTTTCGACCACAGCTGCTGCAATGAAAGGTAAGTTATTTTAAACGGCCCAAATATATAGGTTTTTACTTACCCAGCAGCCCCCTGGTCCGCCGAAAACAAAAGGAAATTAAGTTTAAGTTGAAACTGACCTTCCCAGCTGATCACTTGCTCGCACTCTCTGCTTCCGAATAAGCTGCTGCAATGAAAGGTAAGTTATTTTAAACGGCCCAAATATTTAGGTTTTTACTTACCCAGCAGCCCCCGGTCCGCCGAAAACAAAAGGAAATTAAGTTTAAGTTTAATGGGGTTCTTTTTAGTACAGAAGTGGGATGAGATCCTTTATTTCCTCCAGTTTTATTTTTGATTACCATTTTTATAATTTTCTTCACAAAATTCCTATGCTGCTAAGTTAAAGGATTTGTATGATTTAGATTTTTAAAAATATATGAAAACTGCCTAAATTCAGTTTTATCAACTTGCCCTGCCACCTTCAGAGATTTGAGTATGTAAACCCCCAGTTCTTTCTGTTCCTCCACCCCGTTCAAAGAGTACCATTTAGTTTAAATTGTTTCTCTTCATCCTCCTAAATGCATCTCTTCACACTTCTCTGCGTTAAATTTTATCTGCCATGTATCTACCCATTTTATTAATTTTCCTGTGTCTTCCTGAAGTCTGCTGCAATTCACCTCACTGTTTAACTTGCTGCCCTTTATTAATCTGAGAGATGGGATGATTTTGGTTTTGAATATCAAACACATTACAGAAAGAGAACTAGTGAAACTTCAGTGGCATTACTCATGATTCAAAAATAAAAAGAATACTTGACCTACCTATTTGCAAAAATAACTAAATCCAAGACTCCTTTCCAATCTACTTACATAAATAACTCTTGCTTACCTTGCCCCCAATTCGATGATAATTAGGTCCCAGCTTTGGTTTCCTTGTAGCCACGTCTCTGTCATGGTCATCAGGTCATACATATGAATTTTTATTTGAGCTGACAATTCATCTGTTTTATTTCGAATGCTGCGGGCATTCAGATACCAATCCCTTAATTCAGTTTTTTTTTACTGTTTTTGTAAACTCTGGCCCTATCTGCTGGCACACCCCTTAAATTTGCAATCACTCCCTTCCTACCATACTCTGATCATCTTTACCTTTATTGCTACTTTGATGTATTGCCTTGTCATTTAATTGACTCAATTTGCCCCTGCATGATCCCTTCCCATCTCAATTTAGTTTAAAGCTCTCTCTACTTCCCTAGTTATATGTCTCACTAGAACACTGGTCCCAGCACGGTTCAGGTGAAGTCCATCCCAACGGTATAGCCCTCACTTTCCCCAGTATTGGTGCAAGTGCCCCATGAACTGGAACCCACTTCTCCCACACCAGTCTTTGAGCCACACATTCATCTTTCTAATCTTATTTACCCGATGCCAATTTGCACCACCTAGAAGGACAAGGGCAGCAAACGCATGTGAACCCCACTACTGCAAGTTCGTCTCTAAGCCACACACCATCCTGATAGGACTATAATGCCAATCCTTCGCTGTTGCTGGGTCAAAAACCTGGAACTCCCTTCCTACCAGCACTGTGAGTGTACCTACACCACTTGGACTACAGCAGCTTAAGAAGGCAGCTCGCCACCTTCTCAACGGCAGTTAGGGTTGGGCAACTAATGCTGGCCGACCAATGATGCTCACGTCCCATGAACAAATTAAAAAAAGTTTTCCTGTATTTTATCACAAACCTTTTCTATTTTAACTGTCCCCCTCTCTTTCCCCCCCCAACCATCACAGTTTGGTGACACCCACAAATTTTGAAATTCTACTTTCGATTGTTGAGCCCAAATTGTTTATGGGAATGTTGAACATCAGTGGCCCCAGCACTGATCCTTGTGGAACACCACTTCACACCTTTTGCCAGTCTGAATTACGACTTTTAACCTTCGCTTTCTGTTTTCTGTTTTGTAGGCACCTTGTTATCTATTTTGCTGCTTGTCCCCTGACTCCACATGTTCTGACCTTAATCAGGCATTTTCTCTCCTTCCATTGTTCCAGACTATGCGAGCAATGTCATGGGAAAGCATCTCATATAAAATCCCAATTTAGTGGATTCCTTTGGCAATGCACACAAATTAAAATAAATTCAGTACACCAACTGAGGGATAGTGATAGGACCTTAAGTGATATCAGGTTTTACTGGGCAAGGAATCAAGAGGATCTGCTGTTGTCTCACATACATAGAGTGGTATGGGTAACTTTTAAAGTTTACTTTCTTGCTTCTCTCCCCCTCTTTCCTGGCTTCTGTTCCTGTCTCGATTTTTGCATTTCGTTCCTGTTTGTTCTTTCCCCTTTCCTGTCAAACATTCTTTTGAAATGAGTCGCATCCATGGCAAAGCCAAAAAGGTCTCTCAAACACTGGGCACACAGGAGGCTGAGTAACAGCGGGGTTTGCGAGTATGAGGCCCCACAATAATATGCAGCAAAGCCCCAGATAAACAAGCCTAAGCTCTGAGCAGAACTCAGTCCGTCCTGGGCCCACGAGAGAGGGCAGGCCCATCTTGTGACAGTCGGATATTTGAGAAAATTAGTATGGTTGGCCGAAGAGATTGTTGTTTTAATTGACAAAAAAACCTCAACAAGGATATTTAAGATGTGATGCAGGACTTACAATGCTGATATTACCACAGTCTGGGTGTATACACAGATTTAAGGTGAAATGCATATTAGGTGCGCATTTTCTTCTAATAAATGATTGTAATATGTTGGCTTTCAGAAAGGTATAGACAGCACTACGAAGAAGGTTTTATTGATGGCTACTTCTGCTGGATACAAAGGCTTTCTTTATTAATTATTGTTCTAATATGCGACTAACATACAATGCCTATATTTGAAAATGGACTTTAAACATATGGAAATTTACATTATAAAATCAATAATATTCTTAAATTCTACTCATACTGCCTTATTTCAAGACAATGTATAACTACCAGAGGTTCAGATGAAGTGTAAAATCGGAAAGCAGTGTTCTGATACTTTGGGAATTGTTCAAACTGAGACTTAAGCAATAACCATCTAATTTTAGCAATCACTGACAACTTCTATTCGCTTTAACTTTGAACTACCTTAAACTGTAAGTCAGTACTTTAAAGAGTTAAATAGCTGAAGGATTTCTCCAATCATCAGCCAGTTTTCTCTTCCCATGTGCTTTGATAGGCATATGTATATTAGCCCTGACGAGAGAGTAAGGACAGACCAAGACTGACAGAGTAAATATGATCTTGGAGCTCTGTTTGTAATTCTTACTTGTCATGTTCTTTTATGTTGTGGCTCCAAAGAAGTTGAGGACAAACTGGATCAGAGAGCTGCCGCAGCGTTTTTTCACTGCTGTACCTCTGATTCAGTGACAGACTGTTACTGGCAAAAGACAAATTGGGAGGTGGGATTTGAACTTCTGTGTTTTTTGTAAGTACAGGCTTTTACCTGCTGTCTTTTTTGTGCGGTTTTGTCACTGAGTTATTAACTGAGCTACTTTATTTCTGGTATTTCATGTATGATTAGTTTCCAACAGCCATTGATTAAATTGCTTGTGCCTTTGTATAAGATTTCAGGCATCAATTGCAGCTGCTACTGATTTTTGTTCTTCACAATTAGTGTGATATGCTGCTTAAGCGTGTTGGGCAAAAGGGCTTTGTTTTAAAGTAGGATATTTCATAATATGATCTCTTCAAATTGTGTTTGACATGAAATTAGTGTGCAGTTCTTTGAATTGCCTGTTTGAGGATATTCTCTTCAGAGCATGCAAACCATATCTTGCACCTTATAATTTGATCCGTGTTACTAATGTGCCCTTTCTTGCATTAAAAGATTTGATGAGGTGAATGTCTTTCAAAGTAAAAAGCTTCTTATTTTTCATCTATTAACTTCGGAATGTGATACCGCAGCTCTCTTAATTTATTTTTTGGATGTGAAACAGGTTGAAGTATTTGTAATGGGGAAGGGAGAGAAAGTTGGAATAAAGGATGATAGTTTGCAGGTGTTAGCATTTGCGGATTTGCTATATAGTAAGCAAGCATTTTTGCTTGTGTTTTAATCCTGTTTTGCTAAAGGGCATCCCCTGGATTAATAATTTTGGTCAGTTATAGCACCTTACTCATTTTGCTAGCCATGGTTACTACTTTACCCATAAAGAATGAAGGCAAAAGCTAATGCTTTTGCTTTGGTACATCTGGAAGTGTATTTGTTGGGCAACAGGTAATTAGGGTTCTCAGCATGACGTTATTTAGAATGCAAGGCATTTTCAACTTCAGCAAACCGTTTGATAGTTACAGCCTTTATTTTTTGGTGGGGTGGGGGTGTAGGCAGAGAGGCAAAAGATATTGTTCAGGTATTAAAATACACAAGAGAAGTAGTAGTTGGAATTCTGTAATTTTAGACAAATTTTCATTGTGAAGGGGCAAGGATTATAATAAAGGCAAACAAGTGTGTGCAGTTTATGGAAGCCCAGAGAACAGCAATATATATGAACACTTCCATATTTGTAAATGTTCTTGAATGTCTTTTCTTGAGGTAATAGATTCATGGCATTCAAATGTAGAATAGGAAGGTGTTGAGAGAAAAAAAATCTATTTAAATATGCATACTTTCCCATCAAAGCTGCTTTCGAGCTGACTTTTTTTGAATTATGCTTTCAGTTGATGGACAAACGTGGCAAAAGAAAGCTGAACAGCTGCCTGCCTTGGTGCATGACTGAGAAAAATTTGCCCTTGATATAACATTTTCCATCTGATGGTTTGAAAATGAAATAAATATTTGATGTGCCTTTTTTAATAGTATTAGACCACTGAATCACTTTAATGTACAGCTATGGGGACGGAGAATCCTTGTTAAATCATGACTAAGTATGGTTTATCACAGGTTTAAAAATCAAATAATATACACCACGTAGCTCTGACAAATCAGTTATATGCATTACCACTGAATTGAAGTAGATTGGTTTATCTGCTGAAGACTTTAGTTGAATTAATTCACAGATCAGTTCAAACCTATTGAAATCTATCTATGCACTTGTCAGCTAATATTTCTTTTTTACTATTTTGAAAATTGGTACATCCTTGTAACATCTATTGTACTAGAAATTTCCACACTGGTCTCTATTTCAGCACATGAAGTTGTGCCATGATTTAAGATAGGATTTTGGACATGATAGTCCAAACTGATTCAGCCTCCAAGAATTTTATTAGTTTTCTTGAAAAGATTATACATTAATGTATCCAGTGGTCGTTAGCATCATGTAAAATTATCCAGTAGAAATTTCCATTAATAGCTAAGTAAATAAAAGCACCTGAAGAGAGAAAAAATTTGCAGGGCATGGGAATGGGACTGAGTTGCTCTTGCTGAGTGCCAGCATGGACATGACAGGCCAAATGGCCTCCTTTGGCTGTAATCCTTCTATAAAATTGTGGCGAAGTTTTGCCTTCATCATTTTCTTCCAGGCCACCAAGCACTCACAGGATAAACTGAATTGTACCACTGCTTTGAATTAGTACAAATTATTTACGTGTTGGATGTAGATCAACATAGTATGTTTTCACTGTTGTTTTGATCACTGTTTCAACCCACCTCTCTTCTTTCCCCCCCCCCTCCCCCAACCACACAGTTGCTGACTACACTATAATGCATATGTTAAAATGGTACAATTAAGTATTAAAGGTATATTTTTTGCTTCCTTGGTGGAAGCCTTCTGCTGTTTCAATTTTTTTGGGAAATTATCATCCTGATGAAAGTGAAGGATATTTGTGCTGTAAGCTGAAACACTTCTCCATTTTAGGGGTGGTAGTAACAAGCCCACAGAGATCAGAATAGCACAGTTAGAGAGATAAAGGAAAGTTTGCTGTATTCTAGAGCAGTAATGCAATTCAGCCCCAATCTCGAGCACCTGTCTGAGTGAGACTGCCAAATTATGGATCGTTGGTGCAGTGGGAATGTATGCATTAGGCAGTTGGTTAAATTGACACAAACTCACTCCATAGCCCAAGAAGCTTAATGTGCTTTCACTTTTTTCCAGTGCTGCTGTTTGCTGATGCATAGGCACATTAATGATGTGAACATATATGTCTCATTTGACAAACTGTCTGTTCCTGGCCTTTGCTCCATTTATTCTTCGATTGAAGTAAATAGTCTTTACATTCAAGGGGACAAGTCAAAGTCTTTATAATATCCTGCAGGTCTTCTGGAGGCCTAGTGAAGGAATCCTATTCAGAAAATGGAGACTGGATTTTACTTTTCCAAATCTGCCTAAAGGAGGGTGGAGTATCTGGACAGTATAAATGCAGGAGAGTGATGAACAAAAGGCACTTTGGTGTTTCTCTCACAAAACCTCGTGTAATCTTTTACACCCATTAGGCTGGGCTGGACTTCTGTCTAAGCCCAGAGGTTGAACATCACTATTCTACCCAGTTACCTATACTTACACTTGCATATAAGGTCTGATTACAGATTATTGCAAAAGAATTTTTACTTGGGCAACTGCTTCCAGCAGAGAGAGCTGCATGCAAGTACACTGGCTTGTATGGATGAATAACTTGTTAGGTCACAGTTCCTGCAGCCAGTGCATTGAGAATTTGGAGAAAATGGAAAAGCTAATTTGGAACATGGGGCGTCGCAGTTAAAATGAATACTGTCCTTGCTGTGTGCACGTGGGTTTCGGGGGTAGTCTTGCGTACAATTGGAAACATGTTGGCTGCTTTTTTAAACCCCCCGCTCCCACATCCAGGAGTGTTAAAGCAAATCGTAGGTCCTGCCTTCTCAGTGAAGTGAGATCCTGTAATTCAGCACAGTTTGGTGACATACCTGGAAGTTTCTTGATCTGTATTGCTTAGTACCACACCTGCAGTTCATGTACCAATTGAGCTATTTGCGGAAGCTCAGCATGCATTTTCCTGAGATTAAAACAACTAGTCTGAGTGAGCTAAAGGAATCTGCAAATGTTGAATTGTGCCACATTTGTCAAAGGTGTAGCTCATATATATATCATGGGGTGCAGACTGTGAAATGCTGAACATATTGGCTTTATTTACATTATGATGCAGATTTACATTTACATTAGCATCTTATGTAACTTTATTTTCATGCAGCTATTTTTTTTTCCCCAAGAGGTCAGTGTAGTAAGTAGTTAGGTATTGTGTTAAAAGCAGTGTCACCATCTCCATTCGCTAGCCACCGACTTCATCCCCCTCCCTGGCCCCTATCTCAGGCTAAACCAGACTGTTGACAAACTTGGCATCCCACTTGATCCTGAGCTGAGCTTCAGAGGCCTCTTCTCTATCAGATCACCTACTTCCAACTCATATTATTGCTTGTCTCTGCTCCAGCCTCAGCTCATCTGTTGCTGAACTCCTCATGCTTTTGTTACCTCCAGACTCAACTATTCCAATGCTCTCCTGGTTGGCCTCCCCTCTTCCACGTTCCATAAACTTGAACTCATCCAAAACTCTGCTATCCATATGCTAATTCACACCAAATCATGCTCACCTATCACCCCTCTGTTTGCTCACCTACATTGGCTTCTGGTCCGATAATGCCACTATTTTAAAATTCTCATCCTCATGTTCAAATCTCACCATAGCCTCCGCCTCCCCCCCTCCCCCCCCCTCCATCTCTGTAACCTCCTTCAGCTCTACAACCCACTGAGAACTGTACGCTCCTCCTACTCTGACCTCTTGCGCATCCCCCAATTCCTTCATCCCACCATTGGCAGCTGTTGCTTCAGCCATTTAAGTTCTAAACTCTGGAATTCCCTCTGTAAATCTCTTTGTATCTCCAGCTCTCTGTCCTCCTTTATGACTCTACTTGAAACTTACTTCTTTGACCGTACATTTGGCGATATGTCCTAATAAGCTCCTTCTCTGGCTTGGTGTTGATTTTTGTCTGATTATGCTCCTTGAAGCACCTTGGGATGTTTGACTAGTTAACAGTGCTATATAAATGCAAGTTATTGTATTGTAGCCTCAGATTCAATTGAAGGTATTTGGTTAGGCCCCTAGGTGGAAATGTTGGCACTGGTGGAAAGTTCCATTTTCCAGAGGTGGAAGAGAATGAGAGAACTGGTAGCACCAGTCCCACCGCATTGAGCTGCACCAGATAATTAAGGATTCAGCTCGTCTCAGTTGAAAACTTTAAAGAAAACTTTTGGATTATGTAAAAAAACAAATTAGTTTACTTCTGATTCCTTTTTTGTGCAAGTAAAACGGCAGGGAATGCATTAAAATGTTAAAAAGAATGTACAAAAACAGTTGAATCAATTGACTAGTTAAATACTTCTCTATATATTTTTTATTTTTGCACTTGTTGAAATTGAAAGGATGTGAGTATGTAGTTAATCCAAACAAAGTTTGTACTAACAGTAGTTTTATTGTACTATAGCTTACAGTAGCAGAAGCCACATAGATTGAAAATTGCTGGATCACATCTGCTGGTCAGTTCATGCTAGTTTCATGCAGAGTAGCAAAAACATGAAAATTGGCAATATTCAATTTCTTTAACAGAGCATGTCAGTGCAGTTAGTGACTGCTAGCTTTTTGAGCGACATCTGATTAGTGTATGAAATATCTCATATTCTGAAATTTATGAACAGTTGATGACTATATAAATATATAGATATAATATATATTTATATATATATATATATATATATATATATATATATATATATATATATATATATATATATATATATATATATATATACACACACACACACAAGTTTTATATAGTCTGAGTACTTTTTTCTAGAGAAAAAACATCTTTTTCATTCTGATTGCATTTAATGTTTCCTCTGTTGAAATTTTATCTGAACACTTAAACCATTTTGCCTTTGTGGCTTTTAAACTAGTGTGGCTGAGGTTCTGTGCAGCTTTGCTACACATCTCATTTGTTAAAATGCTGGAGGATCAATGCATTGACATATTACATTATGCGGGGCTGGACTTTAAGCAGCCCTTGACGTAGAGATCCGTGGCAGTGGGGTGCCTGAAGATGGCTCCGGATGAGGCCTGCCACGGACCTCGGCGCCAGCAGGGCAGGGCCCAGCCCGATCCTCCTGGTGGCGGCGAGGCACCGAGGTGGCCCCCTCACCGCTTGGCAACGGGGCCACAATCACTATATTCACATTAATAAAATTAATGCATTTACATATACTTACCTCAGATCATGAGGGCCTGCGGCAATCTTTGGTGTGGTGGCCGGCACTCCGGCGCCTTTGGATCCTTGTCCAGGGAAACGAGGCATCACACTGGTGGGGAAGGGGGAAGGAGATATGTTTATCAGTGTGGAGTAGGGTGGGGTGGGTGTAGGGGATGGTGGGAAGGGTTGTACTTTAAACTTTGTGTAGTTTGGTGGGGGGAGGGTCAGATGTCAAAGGTAAGTGTTTTGGTGGGGGGGATGGGCAAATAGTTAATGTAATTGGTATTGAGAGGTGGGAGAGGTGCAAAAGAAATGTATTTAATTTTAATAGTCGTTTGCTAGTACAGAACTTGAGTATTGCTGAAAATAGAGACATTTTGTCGAGGCTTTTCATCTTTCACTCATCAGGACAATATGCAAGAATACCAATGTAAGGGAAAACAACAACTTTATGCTGTATGAGAAGAGAGTGCTGATTAGTTGGCAAGTGGACGCTGATTGGTAGAGGTGTTTGCATGGAGAATGCACCAGGTTATAGTGATGAACAGTTAACTGCCAAGCTTTGTTTGAAATTTAAACCAGGCAGCTTGACTCTGGTCAATGCATTGCCCTGAGGAATGAACCAGCGAATGACTGTCACTTATTTTGTTTAGCTGAAGCAGGTGCATTGTGTGTACATGTTCTTTCTGTCTGCAAAGGTAAGTGTTAATATCTGTGCATTAACATATGTAGCTTCCCGCCACACTGTGAGCCTGACTGACAATCTTAAATTGGTTGTCAGTGTAATTCTTAGCCCACTGAGGATTATTTAGCAAATGTTGTCCATTCACAGAATCACATTTAATGTTGTGGACACTGTATTTTGGGTTTTGCAAGTACAGGCTCATTGTGTGTGGCCTGTACCTTGCCCATTGCAAACAGCAGAAGGGACATGTTTGATAAGATCTTTGGGACATATGGCCTATATACCTAGCATCACACTGGCATTGAAATTCATATGTCACATTAATTATTTGTGTGATCGGCAGAACGTCTTTTTGGCTTGACTGCAGCAACCTGTTAGTGGTGAACCTCACGTGTTGCTACTGCAGAGTAGCAGCGTGAAACAGCTAGCTTCATCTATTGCTCAAATTTTTGGGATACGTTACCCTTCCAGGGTAATCTGAGGTAGACTGGTCACTTTTCAGGGCCTTAGACCCGTTCATTAGTTTGCGCGATATACAGCGAGAAATGATCTGATCCGGGGAGCCATGGTCACACAGGATGCTTTGATTCGCCCTATTTCAGCATCAAGCTTGCATGGTGAGCAAATAGCTCTGGCCCTATTTATGAGGTTGCCAATAAGGCCAATCTTAATGTGCGTGGAGCTGTAATAATCGCAACGCATGTATTGACCAGTGAAGGTAGGCTTGCAGTAGACTGGTAGAGAACCCTGATATTTCTCAAATAGTACATCAAGGAAAGGGGTAGGCGGTGGTGTAGTGGTATTATCACTGGACTAGTAACCCAGAGACCCAGGGTATTCCTCTGGGGACATGGGTTCGAATCCCACCACAGCAGAAGGTGGAATTTGAACTTAATAAAAATCTGGAATTAAAAACTAGTCTAATGATGGCCATGAAACCATTGTCGATTGTTGTAAAAACCTATCTGGTTCACTAATGTCCTTTAGGGAAGGAAATCTGCTGTCCTTAACTGGCCTGGCCTACATGTGACTCCAGACCCACAGCAATGTGGCTGACTCTTACATGCTCTCTGAAATGGCCTAGCAAGCCACTCAGTTGTACCTAACCGCTACGAAGTCTATAGAAAGGAATGAAACTGGACGGACCACCCGGCATCGACCTAGGCACCGGAAACGACAACGGCAAACCCAGCCCTGTCGACCCTGCAAAGTCCTCCTTACTAACATCTGGGGGCTTGTGCCAAAGTTGGGAGAGCTGTCCCACAGACTAGTCAAGCAACAGCCTGACATAGTCATACTCACGGAATCATACCTAACAGACAATGTCCCAGACACTGCCATCACCATCCCCGGGTACGTCCTGGTATCATCCCACCGGCAAGATAGACCCAGCAGAGGTGGTGGCACAGTGGTATACAGTAGGGAGGGAGTTGCCCTGGGAGTCCTCAACATCGACTCCGGACCTCATGAAGTCTCATGGCATCAGGTTAAATATGGGCAAGGTAACCTCCTACTGATTACCACCGACCGCCCTCCCTCATGTTGAACACCACTTGGAGGAAGCACTGAGGGTGGCAAGGGCACAAACTGTACTCTGGGTGGGGAACTTCAATGTCCATCACCATGAGTGGCTCGGTAGCACCACTACTGACCGAGCTGGCCGAGTCCTAAAGGACATGGCTGCTAGACTGGGTCTGCGGCAGGTGGTGGGGGAAACAACACGAGGGAAGAACATACTCGACCTCACCAATCTGCCTGCCGCGGATGCATCTGTCCATGACAGTATTGGTAGGAGTGACCACCGCACAGTCCTTGTGGAGACGAAGTCCCGCCTTCACATTGAGGATACCGTCCATCGTGTTGTGTGGCACTATCACCGTGCTGAATGGGATAGATTTCGAACGGATCTAGCAATGCAAAACTGGGCATCCATGAGGCGCTGTGGGCCATCAGCAGCAGCAGAATTGTACTCAACCACAATCTGTAACCTCATGGCCCGGCATATCCCCCACTCTAGCATTACCGTCAAGCCAGGAGACCAACCCTGGTTCAATGAAGAGTGCAGGAGGGCATGCCAGGAGCAGCACCAGGCATACCTCAAAATGAGGTGTCAACCTGGTGAAGCTACAACCCAGGACTACTTGCATGCTGCTTACGCAGTTTGGCATGCGATAGACAGAGCTAAGCGATCCCATAACCAACGATCAGATCTAAGCTCTGCAGTCCTGCCACATCCAGCCGTGAATGGTGGTGGACAATTAAACAACTAACTGGAGGAGGTGGCTCCACAAATATTCCCATCCTCAATGATGGGGGAGCCCAGCACATCAGTGCAACAGATAAGGCTGAAGCATTTGCAACAATCTTCAGCCAGAAGTGCCAAGTTGATGATCCATCTCGGCCTCCTCCTGAAGTCCCCAGCATCACAGATGTCCGACTTCAGACAATTCGATTCACTCCACGTGATATCAAGAAACGACTGAAGGCACTGGATACTGCAAAAGCTATGGGCCCTGACAATATTCCGGCAATAGTACTGAAGACCTGTGCTCCAGAACGTGCCGCGCCCCTAGCCAAGCTGTTCCAGTATAGCTACAACATTGGCATCTACCCTGCAATGTGGAAAATTGCCCAGGTATGTCCTGTACACAAAAAGCAGGACAAATCCAACCCGGCCAACTACCGCCCCATTAGCCTACTCTCAATCATCAGTAAAGTGATGGAAGGTGTCATCAACAGTGCCATCAAGCAGCACTTGCTTAGCAACAACCTGCTCAGTGATGCTCAGTTTGGGTTCCGCCAGGGCCACTCAGCTCCTGACCTCATTACAGCCTTGGTTCAAACATGGACAAATGAGCTGAACTCAAGAGGTGAGGTGAGAGTGCCCTTGACATCAAAGCAGCATTTGACCGAGTATGGCATCAAGGAGCCCTAGCAAAACTGAGGTCAACGGGAATCAGGGGGAAAACCCTCCACTGGCTGGAGTCATACCTAGCGCAAAGGAAGATGGTTGTGGTTTTTAGATTAGATTAGAGATACAGCACTGAAACAGGCCCTTCGGCCCACCCAGTCTGTGCCGAACATCAACCACCCATTTATACTAATCCTACACTAATCCCATATTCCTACCAAACATCCCCACCTGTCCCTATATTTCCCTACCACCTACCTATACTAGTGACAATTTATCATGGCCAATTAACCTATCAACCTGCCAGTCTTTGGTTGTTGGAGGTCAATCATCTGAGCTCCAGGACATCACTGCAGGAGTTCCTCAGGGTAGTGTCCTAGGCCCAACCATCTTCAGCTGCTTCATCAATGACCTTCCTTCAATCATAAGGTCAGAAGTGGGGATGTTCGCTGATGATTACACAATGTTCAGCACCATTCGCAACTCCTCAGATACTGAAGCAGTCTGTGTAGAAATGCAGCAAGACCTGGACAATATCCAGGCTTGGGCTGATAAGTGGCAAGTAACATTCGCGCCACACAAGTGCCAGGCAATGACCATCTCCAACAAGAGAGAATCTAACCATCTCCCCATGACATTCAACGGCATTACCATCGCTGAATCCCCCACTATCAACATCCTAGGGGCTACCATTGACGAGAAACTGAACTGGAGTAGCCATATAAATACCGTGGCTACAAGAGCAGGTCAGAGGCGAGGAATCCTGAGGCGTGTAACTCACCACTTGACTCCCCAATGCCTGTCCACCATGTACAAGGCACAAGTCAGGAGTGTGATGGAATACTCTCCACTTGCCTGGATGGGTGCAGCTCCAACAACACACAAGAAGCTCGACACCATCCAGGACAAAGCGGCCCGGTTGATTGGCACCCCATCTACAAACATTCACTCCCTCCACCACCGACGCACAGTGGCAGCAGTGTGTACCATCTACAAGATGCACTGCAGCAATGCACCAAGGTTCCTTCGACAGCACCTTCCAAACCCGCGACCTCTACCAACTAGAAGGACAAGGGCAGCAAATACATGGGAACACCACCACCTGCAAGTTCCCCTCCAAGTCACACACCACCCTGACTTGGAACTATATCGCCGTTCCTTCACTGTCGCTGGGTCAAAATCCTGAAACTCCCTTCCTCACAGCACTGTGGGTGTACCTACCCCACATGGACTGCAGCAGTTCAAGAAGGCAGCTTACCACCACCTTCTCAAGGGCAATTAGGGATGGGCAATAAATGCTGGCCTGGCCAGCGATGCCCACATCCCGTGAATGAATAAAAAAAAAATTTGACTGCTCCATTTTATGGTGAATTTGAGCGCAGGATGGAGCCCATTAAAAGGCGTGTGGAAATTGTTATATGCAAACCTATCATCTACATATCGGAAATATGCAAGAGGTAGGAGGTTAGGTGTCATTCCCTCAAAGACACGTTTTTCATGGAACTCAACAAAGATTTTTGAGAGAGCTGGCCTGGAGGGGATCCAGTGGCAACACCAATTATTTGGGCATACATGGTGTCGCTAAAACTGAACTCAGTAGCACGAGTTGTAAACTTCCTAAATTTAGTGAATACTGATTCATGCAATGGTGCCGAGTCTAGATCGCCATGATGTCGTGCTGCAGCGCATATATCTATGGCTTCCTTAAGTGGTACATTGATGAATAGGTTAGCAATGTCAAATGAGCACGTGGACATGGCATTGCTATCGATATGCAAGTCCTGCATGGTTCGCAAATGTGAAGGAATCCTTCACTGTGTATGTGGAGAACTTGCTCAAAACTGGTTGTAATAATTCGCCCAACCATTTGGCCAATTCATGTTATGCAGAACCAGTCATAGATAAGATAGGGCGTAGAAGGACATTACTTTTGTGTGTCTTGGGCAGGCCATACATACATGGACGCAGCGAGCCTGGAGAACGAACCCTGTCATATATAGCACCCGGTAGCTAATTGTTCTTACACAAGTCCAACAAATGTTTTTTATAGCTTACTTTCGAGCAAGGCTTCCCGGTCATGTTGAGCAGCAGGTCCAATGGATGTGAATTTGGACCCTTCATTAAGAATGGCATGCATTTTTTTGATTATAGTCATGCTTGTTAAGGATGACTATTCCTGTCCCTTTGTCAGGTTTATTGATGTTTATGTCCAGGTTGGTTTTTAGGCCTCGCAACGCTATCAAACATTCACGTTGCATGTGGAAATCAGACACGTTCGGAATCCCACAATCTGCATACCCTAGATCAGCTCGGCGCACTTTCAAGGATTCAGCGTCTTCAGTGGATGCTGGTTTGTGGTGAGAAATTAGGGAGTAGAGGAGCTTGAACTCAGCTAATACCTCTTCCCCTTTGATATGGGATGATGGCACACCAAAATTGAAAATATGTGCAAGAACAAACTCCTCACTTTCTGAGAGTATATGGTCATAGAGATTTGTTACATGTTTAGTGATGTCGTTAATTGCGATGCCAAACCGCATCTACTTAAGCGAGTTTATGGTGCGGGCGTGTTTCAGACAGGCACTGTTTATGGTGTGGTCATCCATTGAAACAATATAGTGGCTTAAATGGATCAAATCGAAAGATGAAAGAAATTTGCGTACGTCAGACCAAGCTCAGCGTAGAGCACAGCGTAAATTAGTAACCTTATTACCCATCTGTTCAGTCTCATCGTGCATAAATGCTCACTGAATTGTGGGACTGTGTCTCACTTTAGCATTATCTATACTCTTACAACCAGGTGAAGAAGGGGTCTCAGGCTCTCCTTTTGCCCCTTCTCTGGCTTGACCGCAACAGGATTTATCCTTTTTTAATACAGTGATTGAACTTACCACCTCAGTGAGCACTTTCACTGATTTTCTTGAGTTTAAACAAGAAAGATGTAAGTTTATTATCCTTAACACTCTAAACCAGTTTATATTACTAAAATACGCTACACATCCACGCCCACATTTACGTGAGACACACGCAAACAAATAGATTACAGAGGGAAAATAAAATTGGTTGGTTGGAGTAGAGTCTGAAATAAATAGAATTTAAATACTGCATCTCAGTCCCAGAGTCCTTAGTTGAAATTGTAGTCCTGAACTCTATGCTGGGCCACGTGTAAGGTTGCAGCTTTGCTTCTCTTTCTCCGGAAGGCAGAAGAGGGGGTTTTGACCCTTGTATCCTAGTTGTTGGTTGTGCTGGTCTGTAGGTTTGGCTTTACCAGCTGCCATGGAGGCTTCTCTAGATCTTTACTGGAGAGAAAGCGGGGGGGGGGGGTGCGGAGAGAGAGAGCTATTCCCTTGATTGTTTTCAGTTACTGTCTGCTCTCTGAGTCACAACTCTCAATCTCCCAGAGTTGCACAAGCAGCCACATGATATTACCACCTCTTTGTGTGTTTTAATGAGATTCTTCTGGAATTTTTTCTGAGATTCAAGGTTCTCCCCTCAGGCTGGTAGGGGGGGGGTTGGCTCTTTCAAAGTCAATGGGTGTCGATGGCTCTTGACGACCGCGTTGATGAGGCTATCTCAGATAATTGAATCAGAGAGCACCCCTGGCTAGGTCGAGTCAATCATGTTTGTCTCCGGTCTGCTCTGTTGATGTACATGCGCAAGTTGCCATGGCCATCTTTGCTGCTAGCTTTTCTTTTTAAAAGATTCTTTGTAACAATTTCCTATAAAAGTTTCAGGCAAAGTTCCAATCTCTGAAATTAATATTTCCCATTTGGCATGTGGGTTTTCATACAATACATTTGGAAATGAAAACTGGCAGAACCTTGGGTTTAATACACTCCTGGAGGAATTTGATAGCTTACCTGTTCTTAACTTGCCTATAAGTCAAACTGTGTTGTTGATATCCCGAATTTGGTCTTTGTTGTACTTCTGTCTAGGGTAGTTTGAAAGTACAGAACTTGAGTATTGCTGAAAATAGAGACATTTTGTCAAAGCCTTTCATCTTGCACACATCATGACATTTTGCAAGAATACCAATGAAAGGGAAATAACAATTTTATACTGTGAGATTTTATATTGTATTTTTTGCCCTGAAAAGTGACCAGTCTACCTCAGAAAACCGTGTAAGAGTGGTGTGGATAATTGGATAGTGTTCAGGAGGGGTAACTCTTTTTTTTTTCTCTTCCCCCACTCTAACGCACTTATAGCTACAAACCAGGACTTGAGTACAATATTTAGCCTTCAGCAATCTGAATCATTAATACTGGGAACATGTGATGTACTGAGTAGGACCTGTTTGGCACATCTGGACTTGATTAGTTACAGTTGGGGGAAATCAATGGCACAGGGAAGGAGTGGGTTCCATGAGAATGGACAGAGGGAGAATGATGGGAAAGGGGAGTAGTGACTCCAGTTCTTTCTATAAGAAGGTAAAGCAAGCACTGGGGTTCATTTCGGTGGTAATGGAGTTGAAAACAGAAGTGTTATGTTAAAATGTTATTGAATCTTGGTTGGAACACACTTGGAGTACTGTTTAAAGTTCTGGTCTCCATATTATGCAAATATTATAGAGGCACTGGAAAAGGTGCAACAAATATTAACAAGATGATACCAGAAGTGAGAAGATATCTATCAGGACAGACTGAACAGGATGGGGTTCCTTTCTCCAAAAAAAGAGAGTGAGGAAGGATCTGATCGATGTCTTTATGATTATAACAGAGTTTAATTGGGTAGACATAGAGAAACTGTTTGCATTTGTAGGGAGGTCCAAAACGTGAGGTCATAGATATAAGATAGCCACTAATAAATCCAATATGGAATTCAGGGGAAACTTCTTTATCCAGAGAGCTCTAAGAATGTGGAACTTGCTACGACAAGGAGAAGTTGAGGCAACTAGCATTTTAGGGGGAGACTTGATGAACGCATGAAGGAGAAAGAAATTACAGATATGCTGATAGATTAAGGAGCGGTAAGAGGAAGCTTGTGTGGAACGTAAATGCCAGATCAGTTGGGCTGAATAGTCTGTTTCTGTGTTGTGCTATGTAACGCAGTACACTTCAAAATGCTGTGAGTGCACAAAAACATGCCAAGCAGAATTTCCTGGGGAGTACTGGATTTAGATGCAGATAAAGCCTTGATAAGTTCATGTTCCATTGCACAATTATTGTCATTACTTTTTGTAGGTCATATGCAAGGCTATTAGTTTTCAATTTTCACAGAAGATCAAAGCATATTGTTACGACCAGGTGAGAAAGCATATAGGGGTTCCATCTCAGCCTTTTCCTGGTTTGACCGTAACAGGGTTTAATTTTTAAAAGTGTTTTTAGCTTCCCCTCAGTGAAGCCTTGTTGACTGCTCTCCCATTGTAATGGCAAAGAAATCAACCAGACAGGTTTTCTTAGATTGAAACAAGAAAGGTGTAAGTTTATTAACCTTAAAACTCTAGTTTGGTTAAAACTACTAAAATATGTGATGCAACCACATTAGCATGCACATGTGATAGAAAGACACGCAGATAGAGACAAAAAAGGAGTAAGAATCAAGGTGAAAGGTTTGAAGCAATAGCTGGAGTTCATTTACTGTCTTTTGAGTTCGATGTAAAGTCTTTGGTTGCACTTAAATCTTGCCATCTCGTTGGGGCCCAGTGCACACTTTCAAACTTGTTTTGATGTTTTTTTTGTCTTCTTGAAATACAGTTGCAGTTTCTTCTTTTCGTGAGGGAGAGAGAGGGAGGGAGAGATGCTCTCTCTTCATGTTCAGTTGCAGTCTGACCTCTAACTGTTCTGTGAACGCAATTCAAACCAAACCTGGGCCAGCCGGCCACTCATGTAACTAGCTCTTTATTTCAGGACAACCTGCCCGGTGAGGTTTTGTGGATTATTTCAATCCTAGTAGACATCCTCAGTAGGGGGCTGGAATGCTGACCTTCACATACTTGATGTCTTTTGATGAAAATCCATTTGGTTAATTGAATCAGGGAGCAGTTCCATTGTCTTCTCCAGGCAGCTATATTTTTGAATGCAAATGTTTCCAGCCACTGTCCTTTTAGAATGCAGGTGCAGCCATGTTTTCAGTCCAATAAGAGTTTAAAATTAATGTTCCATATGACAAAATTAATATGCCTCATTCTTGGCAGGTGTGGTTTTCCTCACAATATGATTCCAAAACATTAATAATTTTCAAGTTTAATGCAATAAAAAAGAATTTAACTTGTTCAGTTGCCTTGAGACACTTCTTTATTTAGAGATGGCTTTCAGTTGTATGTTGTTTCTTGTGGCTGATAGCATTTTTGAAGCTGTTTCTGTTGTTTTGAATCAGAGGAGCACATATGCTGGTTAGTGGGCAGGAGGAGCTGGAGGTGTTGATTGGAGGGTTAAGAGACATCAACCCTTGCCTCAATAACTTTGGTACATAGATTTCATGAATCCTGCTTTTTGAAGTAGGATGCTTGCAGAGCATTGTGTGTGTGCAGGCATTCGGGATGATAGCATAGAGTATAGCATAGAATCATTAAGGCACAGAAGGAGGCCATTCGGCCCATCGGGATCTCCCTGAATGTGCAACATTTGGAGGTGACCATTAGTTATATAAGTTCGCATTGTTGCAGTCCACTTAGGTGTCTGTGACAAGTTCAGAATGATCTGCAGCAAAGTCTCTCAGTGGCCCTGAGGATTTTCTTAGCTTCTGCTATGTATATTCAGACTGTTGGCATTGAGACCAATGAGCTGACCTGCTGCTGTTGTCTCTCGAGACGAAGACCTCATGCGTATCTCCCCAGCAGCTCCTTTAGATGCTTACATGGGTGATGGAAAGAGGGCGGGGCTAGACTGAATGCAACGAAACAAGGGATACAGCCTGCAGTTGATCCAGTTGATCCGGTTAAAAAAAGGCAAATGGTATGTTGGCCTTCATAGCGAGAGAGTTCGAGTACAGAAGCAGGGACTTCTTGCTGCAATTATACAGAGCTTTTGGTGAGGCCACACCTGGAATATTGTGTGCAGTTTACCAGACTGATTCCTGGGATGGCGGGACTGACATATGAGGAGAGATTGAGTCGGTTAGGATTACATTTGCTGGAGTTCAGAAGAGTGAGGGGGGAATCTCATAGAAACCTATAAAATTCTAACAGGACTTGACAGGGTAGATGCAGGAAGGATTTCCCAATGGTGGGGGAGTCCCGAACCAGGGGTCATAGTCTAACGATATGGGGTGAACCTTTCAGGACTGAGATGAGGAGAAATTTCTTCAACCATTGGTTGTTCAATATGTCCATTCTCACAGTGCTCTGCCTTCCCACACTAAGTGGGAAAGAAACAGACTCTTCATTACCCTGTTGGATAATTCTTTACACTCAGTCAAATAGCCTCACCACCCCCCCAATCCCCAATTGTTTTATAACTAAATCTAAAGTCTTTAAAGAAAATGAAAAATAAACACAGCTCTTTTTCTCCCTGGCTGCTTGCAGCAGTGACTTGGAGATTAACCTTAAGTTCCTGGAAACTCCACATCAATCCTGGAGGCTTTCCAATCTTAGCTCAAGTTGTTCAAGGCTGGAAGATGGGGGCAGTTTGAATAGACGAGTTTGGAGGTAACAAAAGCATACATGAGGTTCACAGCAGCCTGAGGCAGGGGCACTATTACAGATGCTGCTACCTACTATTAAGATTGGCTAATCTTTCTATACCTAGGGATTGCCAACTCAGGTTTGACGTACTCATGGAGATTTGATCATGTGGCATTCGATTGTTTGGTGTTTGATCATGTGACAGCTTGTGATGCTTAATCACATGACTTGGTGCATGAAGCATGGTGGTAAGAGAAGTAGTGCATGCAGGATGGATTACAAAAGAAATGATAGCACGAAAGTCGTTATCTGTTTCAATCAATGGTTCACACCACAAGGAGGAAAAGTGATTTACAAAAATGAAGTGTTCTGCAAAAGAGAAGTGCTGTATCTGTAAACTGATAACTGGTGAAACTTGTCAATAATAGCAGTTGGGCTCTTTGAACTAACCTATAATCTTCTGATTGGGGAAACAGGCTCCTTTGGTTTGAATATTAAACTTCAAACCACTAATTATGACGAATCTGAATTGAAAGTTTTTTTTACATGTAGCATGTTGGATATTACTTTTTGTATTTGAATAGGGCTTATGGAAATGTCAGACCAGAAATTGCAAGCACTTTGCGCTGGCATTGGAACCTTGGCTGGAATTTTACAACCCCCTTTCCCCCCCTCTCCCCCCTTCAAATCGAGTGGGAGGTAGGGGGTGCTGTTTTCATTACCTACTCGCCCCCGCTGCCATTTTATTATAATACCTAGTGGCGTCCTTACCTGCTGATCATGTTCCCCCCCGCCCCAGCAGCACAAGCCGCCCCCACAGGAGCACCTCCCTCTGCCCTCTTGATGGACCCTTCCCCCCCCCCCCCGGCCAGGGCCTAGCCAATTGTCCCTGGCAAGGCCTGAAACCCCACTCACCTCTTTCAAGGCTGGCGTCCCTCATGCTTTCCTGACAGGGTGCAGTCCCAGCAGTGGCCACTGTTCCAGGTGGCGTTGCTGGGACTGAGGAGCTGCTAGCCCTCTGATTGGCTGGCAGCTCTTAGAGGCAGGACTTTCTGCCTCAGAGGGGTGTAAGTCCTGACCAAGGCTAATTAAGGGCCTTGGCCATGCAAAATCACTGTGTGGCTTTCAGGCCAGGGTGGAGGCAGGCTTGTCCCCGACTTTTAAGCCGATGGGCAGGGCCTCTGCTGCAACTTAAAATTCCAGCCCTTGTAGTTTCTGTCCTGCTAATGTACAGTAGTTTGCTGAATTTTATAGGGTTGGAGTTTCTGAAAACACCAAGTTATGTTTTAAAAAAATACTCCCCAGCATGCTCTGTTAGCAGATAGTTGCACATCCTGCACAATTCAAACAGGCGCCTATAGTTCCTGTTTTAAAATGAATAATGTAGGAGTGTAATGTTTTGGAAGCTTAAGTATTGTGTAATATTATCTTGTTCCAGTTTAATTGCATGTTATATTCATGAATGTTCTATGGGAATTCAGATTTAATGATTTGAAAACTACTGTACATGGCGAATCATAGTGTGTTTTCTCTAGATATGCTTATTTTAACCAAAATTAATTCTTAAATACATCCTGCTTCATTTTAAAGAGGACTGAAATACTGATTAAGTTTATATGACTTTACTAAAACTATTTTCATTGTTGACAATATTTTTGTTTAGGATTTGAATTCTATTGATTAATAAAGGTAAATTCCATCTGAGAAATTGAACATCGTTAGTCTTGGGTTTTAATTTTATCTCTGGTTTGACTAATATGGTTAGAATGAATAAGTTGATATTTCGATATGTTTATCTCAGTAGAAATTGCGGTGAACCCTTTTCAAAAATGTATTTTTCCTGTAGACATGTTGTTATTTGGTTTGGATTCTGTATGTGTGGCTTGTGGGAGAGACGAAGCTTGCAGCATTGTATCTGCTCAGTCTAAGTATTGTTAGCACCCCTCCAGGAAGAGCTCTTGACTGAATACAGCCATTTTAAGATGCAGGAGTGATTGTTATGACTTGATATTAGAACTATAAACCTGATTGGCTGTAAACATTTAAATATAAGTATTCTAATCTTACCCATTATAGTTTCCAACAGCCATTCATTACCTACTTTCATCAGTTGTGTAATTCATAGTTTGGTCATGTTATTTCTTTCTGAAAGCTGTGTAAAGCTTATGCTTTGGTACTGTGACAAGTACATATAAGGAAATTGCACTCCCAAGAAGTTTATCAATGGATCATCTTGTCTCACCACTACACCTTCCCTCACCACTGTTCCACGCAGACTCTGGCTCGGGAGTTGAAGATCTTCAGGGCTGCATGGCTCTGGTAGCAGAGGCCCTTCTGGATGTTTCATCATTTGGAAGTCACAACCGATAATTCATTTGGCTGTATCCCCACGTGTGCGTAAGGGCTTTGCAGCAGCTGACACCAGTCCTGAGGTGATTGAGACACAGCCACGCCGGCTATGTTTTGTTGGCTCCTGATGGGACGGATTCCTCTGGATCATTAGACAACTCGTGCCTTTGTCTGTAAATGTGTTGACCAATCAGCGAGGCGGCAGCTGTTGGGAGTTACAGCCTAGGGGCTGGACAGTGTATAAGAAGCTGCCCCTCAACTTGAGCCTGTTTGTTGCTAGCTGTTTCTGGAAGAAAGGATGACTAGGATCACTGGTCTGCTTTGTCCATTCTACTCTTGATGTAACTTGCCTCCTTATGGCAAGTGGAGCAATACCAGCAAGCAGGTACAGATCGTCCACATTAGTAGGTTTCAGGCAGCCAGTAATAGCTCCTCAAGTTGCTTTAAGAATGGGATCTACCTTCTTGCCGTGGGGAGTGCGTTCTCAGACTGGGCAGGCATATTTGGCTGCTGAGTAGCACAGAGCTTGGGCAGTTGTTTGTAATGTTCTCTGGTCAGTTCCCCATTTAGAGTATTAAGGGGTGAAAAATCATGGGCTATGTGTGTGCTGCTTCCTGTTGTGTACTTCCAGTGTGCACCAGGAGTACTGAGGATTTGTTATATTTTATTTTTAGTAATTAGTCAGTTTATGAACTTGTATATTACCAATTAACTATATATTGTGTTATCAGTTTGTGACAGCAGTATGGTGTTAATTTTTTGGCTCTTGAATATTTGTACTTTAATTTCTGTCGACTATTACATGATGGCAAGTGTTATATTTATTTACAGTACAAAGTCAATCATTCTGTTCTATCTTCAGTGTACAGTATGCATGGAAAAGAGATAATTTTGAGAGAGTGATGAGATACTAAACTTTTATCTATATGTTAATATAATTTCCTAAACCAAAGACATGGAAACTCTCTAAGAAGGTAGTAATGTTTGCCACAGATTTGGTGGCTACATTAAGCATTCTGGGTGGAGATCAGGGTGAATAAACACTCACATCTGACTGTGCAGCAGTACCTGGCTTTTCAGGCTTATGTAGCTCTGTATTGACTCTTTGGCCTGTTAGAAGTGTCAACCCCGTTTTAGTGAATGGAGACACTCCAAAGTATCCTTCCTTATCCTCCGCAGTCTCTCCCTGATGTTCGGTGCCATCAATTGTGTCTTCCCTTTCTGTCGCCTCAACAGAATTTAACATTGGTCCACTCCTTCTATTCTTCCTCAACAACTTGCATTTATATAATGCCTTTATTAAAACAGTCTAAGGTGCTTCACTGGAGCATTATGTCATGCCTAGTACAGGCATGTCCTATTCATAACTTTAAACATGGACAATATTCAGCATAACAACTTCTGGAACTGAATTTTCCTTTTGTTTTAAATGAACCACAATGGACATTGCAAGTGGACAGGAGCTGCAAAAATGGCTGTCGAAGGTCAGATGATCTTGACTTGTGTATTCAAGAACTGACTCACTGGGATGGATTTTAAGAATGTGCGGCAAGCTCAAAAAATGGCCTGTCATTGTGGGCCGCTCGCCAAAGTGCTGCGCAATCTTAAGGGCGGCAGTTCATTTAAATTTCCGGGGTGGTCCGCCCCACCCCCAATCTTGTAAGGAGGGGGCGGGCTGTCCGTTCCCGGCAATGGCGTTAGCTGCCTATGTGCTGGCAGCATTTTTGAAGGGCAGCCAGCCCTGCCGCCTAATTTAAATTTTTAAATATAGAACCCCCCAAAATTAAATAAATTTCTTATGCCCCTCTCCCACCCGCAATAACAATTACATTAACTATTTGCCCACCCCGCAAAACACTGACCTTTTAACATCTGACCTTTATCCCCCTCCAAACTGCACAAAGTTTAGAGTTCAACCCTTTCCACCATCCCCTACTCCCATTACGTTTGTTTGATTTCCCACTCAAACTGAAAATATTACCTCCCACCCCCAACCAGTGTAGCGCTGCCTTTCCCCGGACGGGAATTTGAAGGGGCGAGTGTGCTGGCCGCCGTGCCGAAGATTGTGGTGGGCCCTCAAGATCGCAGGTAAGTGTATGTTAATTCATTCATTTTATTGATTTGAATATTTTAATTGTGGTCCCATCACCCAGTGGCGGGGGTGGGGAGGCGCCAGGGAGACTCGCAACTGCCAAGAGGATTGGACCAGGCCCTCATGGTGTCGAGGTCTATGGAGGGCTTCATCTGGAGCCATCCTCAGGCCGCCCCCCCCCCCAACGGACCCTGAAGCCTGGGGGAGATCCAGTCCACTGTTTGAAAGGACAAAAGAATATCTCCCAGACTAAGAGGTGTCATCAGTGCCCATCCTGAAACCATAGAGAGACATTCCTGAATTGAATAGTTTTCTCCTGAAACATAGAAGGTGATTGTCTTAAGCTTCCTCAGGATGAGTGTCTTAAAACAATAAACAGGACGAGGCTAATCAACCTGGACCCCCACTATATTTAGAAAAGGAACTGTGAAAAGTCACATGGTGGGCTTCTTTGCAGAAAAAGCGGCAGGGAGACAAAACAGTTCCGTCGTGCGTTAAAAGAACTGGAGATGGTAACACCTTAAGGTCTCGTCTGCCAGTACAGAAAACCAACCTCCTATTAATAAGTCTACAAGCAACTAACTTTGTGACCTGCTGAAAATCTACCTCTTCGAGAGAATCCTGCACTGACTTCAGTATGCAACTCTGGCTACTGAATTCACCTAACTACATTTCAGGAGTGAAAATGCTTTCTTCACCATGCCTGCAATGTATCCTTTTCACCAAGAAAAGCCAAATCACATGACTTATGAGCTATTCCTTTGCTTGTAATTCATTAAAGTGCACTCTACTTTTTTAACCGCTTTCGTTCTCAAGTGTGTGTGCCTGAGTGGTGAGAGTGCCGTAGCATTAGATTTTTGGGGTGAAAGTGTGAATAAAAATAATCCCCTTTATTTAAACCCATGAAAAGCGTGCTGCTGGTTCAAATTGGCCATACACTCTGGGGTTAAGAAGCACGCACATCTTCCTTTCCAAAACACACTGATTATGGACAGAAAAGGAAAAAGAGCTGGAGTTTCAGTTCTCTCTCAATTCTGTCTGTAATAGTTATCAGACAAAATTTGACACAGAGCCCCATGAGGAGAGGATAGAACTAGTGACCAAAGCTTGGTTGAAGAGATAGCTTTTTAGGTGTGTCTTAAAGGAGGAGAGGTAGAGAAGTGGAGAGATTTAGTGAGGGAATTCTAGAGCTAGGAGCCTATACAGATGAAAGCACGGCCACCAGTGCAGGATGAAAAAAATCGGGGATGCACAAGGGGCCAGAATTGGAGGAACTTAGGGTTGGAGGGGATTACACAGATATAGAGGTGCAAGGAATATGAGAATGAGAATTTTAAATTTGAGCTGTTACTGGACTGGGGGCCCATGTAGGTCAATGAGCACAAGACTGATAGGTGCCTTTTTGACATCATTTGCAATCTCCTGCATTTTTCCCCACTGTATGGATAGATTACAAACCTACATGTGCAAAAGCAGCATCTAAAGTGAATAGATGCTTATTGGTGTATTGTGCAATTCTAATATTTTCTGAAATAAAAACAGAAAATGTTGGAAATACTCAGCATCTGTGGAGAGAGAAGCAGTTAACGTTTCAGGTCTGTGACCTTCCATCAGAAGTAATATTTTCTGTTCCCATTGCAACTTTAAATTAATTATTTACTGTGAATGTGCATTTTTGCTTTGTAAGTATTTGAAAATGATCTCAAATTATTTAAAATTAGCCATCAATGATTTATTGTTTAATCCTAAACTATTACGAATGTAAGAAGCACAGTTTATTAATAGGTTTTTAAACAGGAAAAACATTATATGTGAAATTGCTTGTGGAGTAAATGGTGTTTTATCTGCCATATCCAAGCCAACTTTGTAAGGAAGTGGGCAGCCTATAAAGGGTCTTTATATCTGTGGTGGAGAGGGTCATGTATAGCCCTTTGTCACCATTAGAAGGATTCAACCAAAGTCTAACGATGTTCGGTGCTTGGTTACAAATATTACTACTTATTAGACATGGGCAAATGACGACACAACTTCATCAGACTGAGTGCTTCATTAAAGAAGGATTTTTGGAGTTTAGTCTCTATACATAGTTCTGCCCTTTGGAAATTTGGATAACTCTTTTAAAACAGTGTCTGCTGTTGTCTTGGGAAACATGACCTATCATGTTGATCATTTTAACTTGATTTTTAAATAGGGCAGCAAAAAATATCAACTGATAGATTTTTAAATGTGTTGTGTCAAAACTACTTTATGTTCTATTGATTAGCAATGACTGTAAATGTTACATAAGGCAAACAACAATATCCTTTATGTTGTAATCTATTTCTATTATACAGCATTGAGAACTGTTGCATTAAATCACATCTAGGATTCAGTGAAATTTGAAACATGAGTCATTGTTTAAAAGAGAGTTTAAAAATGGTTAGTGTTTTAAATATTATGTTGTGCATACATGCATTTTGGTACCTTCATGTAGGCCTTCTGACTATCTTTGGTCTATTTAAGCATTGCATTGTTTTTGCTCCGGATTTTACCTTTATTATTGTAGCCTGAGAATTTACATTCTTCGTTCATAGGAATTTGAGTAATCTTAATTTGGTTTGAGGAAATCACATGTATTCTTTGCCCTTGCATCATTAGAATAGTCACTGTATGTGATGTCGCGCCTCCTGCCTGCCAATCCAGGGCTTATGCTGTAGCTCAGGTCTTTTTTTTTTGCTTAGTTTTGCGAAGGTTCTCTATGGTCCCATTGTCAGGTTTGTTTCACTTTTACAACTAGGCTCCGTTATGACTCTAAATTGCTGGTCTTTTTATTAATTTATAAAGTTTCCCACTTGGGTACAGGATTCACCATTCGCAAAACTATGTACTTTCGAACCATAGAAGAGTTACGGCACAGAAAGAGATCATTCAGCATGTTGTGTCTGCACCGGCTGAAAAAACTAGCCACCCATTCTAATTCCACCTTCCAGTATCTGGTCCGTAGCCTTGCAGGTTACAACACTTCAGGTTCAAGTCCAGGTACATTTTAAATGAGTTGAGGGTCTCTGCCTCCACCACCGGTCCGGGCAGTGAATTCCAGACACCCACCACCCTCTGGATGAAAAAGTTTTTCTTCACGTCGCCTCTACTCCTTCTATCAATCACCTTAAATCTGTACCCCTGGTAATTGGCCTCTCCGCTAGGAGAAACAGGTCCTTCCTGACTACTCTAGGCAACTCATAATTTTGTACATCTCAATTAAGTCACCCCTCAGCCTTCTCTGTTCTAAGGAAAACAACCCTAGCCTATCCAATCCTTCTTCATAGCTGCAATTTTCCAGCCCTGGTAACATTCTTGTAAATCTCCTCTAGTCCCTCCAGAGCAATTATGTCCTTCCTGTAATGTGATCAGAACTGTGCGCAGTTCTGCAGCTGTGGCCTAACCAGCGTTTTATACAGTTCCAGCATTACATCCCTGCTTTTGTATTCTATACCTCAGCCAATAAAGGAAAGCATTCCATATATATATTTTTTATATATAGGTCTATTCTGTAAAGTAATAAATACCCAAGGTTTTTGGGCAATCCAATTCCAGATTTGGTTGTAATAAGTGGTACACTGGGACCCCGCTATAACTCAATCCACCGGGTCCACATCACGCGACCGCGTTCTAAGCGAGACCATGTTATAACGAGGTCCTTTCAAAAGCGCCAAGCTGGTAGCCAGAATAATAAAACAACCAAAATGAAGACCATCAATTCAAATAAATTAAGTTTTATATCTTGTCACAAATATGAATAACACATGTACAATCGGTCATTATTGAATGGATGGATGCATGTTGAAGAAATCAGTAATTTTTAACTGTTCAAATTTACTCCTTGTCCGGTGCCTTTAATAGATGTAGAAGTTTTGAAGCTCTGTCACACTTGCAGCAGTTGATATTTCATTGGCTTCCAACCATCTCGGTGATTCTTCTCGGTTGTGGATGACTGTATTCAATGATGGCAGTGGCTCAGTCTTGGCGGCAGCATTGCCATCATCGTCTTCAGCTTGCTGGATATCTTGAGGATTTGGATCTATTATACTGGCCAATATTTCAGCAGCTGTTATCTCGTTGGTAGCTTCTCGGGCGTCGATATTCAGCCATGCATTGATGTTGTCAGTATCTAATTTTGCTTCATATACGGACCTGCAATACGGATCGTGGGCATTGAATCCATCATAGTTCCCAACTTTCTTTGTGTTTTTGAGTATTTTCTCTTCAGTGAAGCCTTCAAAATCTTCCGTGTTGTTGTTGTTGGTTTCCATCTAGAATGCAACACCCAGGGCATGTCTTGAGTTTCTAATACAGTTGATTATCACTTTTTGCCAGTCACGGCCGCATATGTAGATTCCCTCTTTTATGTTGAGTTTCTTCAGCCAAATTGTTATGTCATCCTTACTGACCACCATTCTCCTGATCAGTTCTCTTCTGTAGTTACGTTTAAAAGTCAACGTGATGCCTTGGTCGAGGGGTTAAATTTTTGACATGCTTATTAGTAGATCGATGCATTTGATGTTCCCATCTCGTGGTTCTCAGTTTCTCTGGGAGTGGGTGCCCAGGGCAGTTGTCAAGCAGCAAGCTGGCCATCTTCTTTGGTAGTTTGTTCTGTCCGAGATGCATTCATACAAAACATCAGAAAACATTGTGGAGCCAGTCTTCAAAAATTGATGAAGTCATCCAGGCTTTGGCAGTACTTGACTATTGGCATTGTAATGATTTTAGGTTTAGATGATGGATGCAGTGCAGTTTGGTGAATTTTCTGATGACGAGCAGAGTCAGCTTGTGTAGACCAGTTTTGTTGCAGCAAAGAAGGACTGACCAACCTTGTCTTTGTTTAAATCCAGACGTTTTATTGATGCTATTTTTCGTCACTGGTATCTTCTCTGGTAAATTTTTGTAGTACAAGGCTGTCTTGTCTAAGTTGTAGACTTGTTCTTTTGTATATCCTCCTTTGTGTACAATCTTCTATAATTCAGCGGTAAATTACGTTGCGGCTGGCTCGTCTACGGACCGTTGTTCTCCTCCTATAGTAATTTGCGATATGCTGTGCCGGTTCTTGAATCTTGCTAACCATCCTTTGCTGGCTCCAAACTTTACTGGGGTGATGGTACTTCCATTCATTTGGTGGCAAAACGTCTTAACCTGATCTTGAATAACAGGACAGGGATACAGTTATGTCCTTGGGCTCTCTGCTGGGTGAACTACGCCTTGTTGAGAGGTGTGATGGGATTTGGTGCGAGTTAGGACACGGCAGCAGAGTTTTGCATGACCTTAGGTTTACACAGGGTAGAATGTAGGAGGCCAGCCAGGAGCACATTGGATTAGTCAAGTCAGGAGGTAATAAAAGATGTGGATGAGGGTTTCAGCAGTAGATTGTGAACAATCTGGCTCAGCCTCAAAAAATTGCCAGGGAGCAGGATGGAGTGTGTAGCTAAGGAGTGGAGTTTGTGGTAGAGGCCAAAGACAATGGCTTCAGTCTTCCCAATATTGAAGGAAATTTCTGCTCATCCACAACTGCATGTGAGACAAGCAGCCTGATAATTTAGAGAAAGTGAAGGGATCAAGAGGTGTCGCCAGCGTACATGTGGAAACAGACATGATTTTGGCTGATGTCGCTGAGTGGCAGCATGTAGATGAGAACTAGGAGGGGCCAAAGATAGGCGCTTGGGGGACACCAGAGATAATAGTGTGAGAGTGGGAAGAGAAGCCATTCCAGCAATTCTTTGGTTACGATTAGATAGGTAAGCATGGAACCAGGTGAGTGCAGTCCCACTCAGCTGGACAGTGGTGGTGAGGTGTTGGAGCAAGATGGTGTGATCAACCGTGTCAAAGGATGCCGACAAGTCGAGAAGGACAAGGACAGTTAGTTTACCTTTGTCATAGCCGCACATGATGTGGCATTGATAAAAGCTGTTTCGGTACTGTGGTTGGGCAGAAACCTGATTGGAGGGATTCAAACAGGGGGTTCCAGGAAAGATGAGCATTAATTTGGGAGGTGACAACACGTTCAAGGACTTTGGAGAGGAAAAGGAGGTTGGAGATGGGACGGTAGTTAGCAAGGGTTGTTTTTTTGAGGGGAAAGGGGATGATAACAGATTTGAAGGGGAGAGGGACAGATCTGAAGAGAGAGAACTGTTAAGCATGTCAGCTAACATAGGAGCCAAGAAGGGAGGTTGGGTGGTCAGTCGTTTAATGGTAATAGTGTTGAGCGTGCAGGAGGTGGGCCCCATGGACAAGATGAGCTTGGGGAGGATATGAGGGCAGCTAGGAGAGAAACTAGAGAAGGATACAATTTCAGGGCTGGGGTAGTAGGGAGCCTTAAAGGAAGCTTCGGCTGGTGGACTGGGAGAAAGGAGGGAAGTGGCAGAGGCAGCTGATTAGATGGTCTCAATCTTGATGACAAAGAAATCCATGCAGTCCTCGCACTTGGGAGTGAGGGTGGTGGAGACAGACGAGAGGAGTTTAAGAAAATGGCTTATAGTAGAGAAGCCAGGTGTTATCTTTGCATTCGAGGATGATCGGATAGATAAAGTAAACAATGTGTATTTGGATTTTTAAAAGGTGTTTGATAAGGTGTCAATCGAGGCTTGTCAGAAAAATTCAGGTGTATGGTGCAAGAGGTGTATGTAGCAACATTGATAGAAAGTTGATTCATAGGAAATAAAGTTAGGGTAAATGGGTCCTTTTTGTATTGGAGAAGGGTTGGAAATGGTGTTACCCTAGGTGTCATTGCTGAACCTGCTGTTCTTGGTATATATGGGTGATGTGGAATTGAGCAGCGGGAGCATAATCTTGGAATTTGTTGATAACACAAAGTAGGGAGTTTGACATGCAGTGAGGATGTCTGTAACAGACCAGAAAGGCATAGACAGATAGTCACACAGGAGGCAGATGCAATTTAATATGGATTGATGTGAGGCAATAAATTATGAAATATATATTTAGTATATATTTAATGGAAAGATGGTGAAGGCAGTGGATGAACAGTGAATCCTAGGTAGATAAAACTGCTTAAAAGAAAAAGGCCAAATAAAGTCATAGAATGCGAGGGTAAAGAATTTAATAAGTCTGGACAAAACATTGATTAGACCGGAGAGTACTGTGCACAGTTTTGGACATGCCATGAAATGATGGACATAATTCCCTGAAGGGAAAAAAAGTAGGAAAGGACAGCCACCTAGGAGTTTTGTTCATTTTGCATAAAAACATAAGAAATAGGAGCGGGTCATTTGGCCCTTTGAGTCTGCTCCAACATTCAATCAGATCATGACTGATCATCTACCTCAGCTGCACCTTCTTGCACTATCCCTTTTTCCCTTAATTCCCTTAGTACCTAAAATGTATTTATTTCTTGAATATGCTTGACAACTGAGCATCCGTAGCTCCCTGGGCTAGAAATTCCAAAGATTCACAACCCTTTGAGTGAAGAAATATCTCTTCACTTCAATCCTAAATTGTTAAACCCTGTTTTGAGACTCTCAACCTCCCAGCATCTACCCTGTCAAGCCCCTTAAGAATATTAGATGGTTCAATGAGATCATCCCTCATTCTTCTAAACTCTAGGGAATATGGGCCTAATCTACTCAATCTCTCCTCATAGGATAATGTGAAAAATTGCTGAGGTATGTCCTGTCTGCAAAACACAGGACAAATCCAACCCGGCCAATCACTGCCCCATCAATCTATTCTCAACCATCAGCAAAGTGATGGAAGGTGTCATCAACAATACTATTAAGTGGCACTTGCTAATAACCTGCTAACTGATGCTCAGTTTGGGCTCTGCCAGGACCACTCAGCTCTAGACCTCATTGTAGCCTTGGTCCAAACATGGATAAAAGAGCTGAATTCCAGAGGTGACAGTGACTGCCCTTGACATCTAGGCAGCATTTGACCGAGTGTGGCATCAAGGAGCTATAGTAAAATTGAAGTCAGTGGGAATCAGGGGAAAATTCTTCACTGGCTTAAATCATACCTAACACAAAGGAAGATGGTTGTCATTAATGAAGACCCATCATTTCAGCTGCAATCACTACAGGAGTTCCTCAGGGCAGTGTCCTATGCCTAACCTCCTGCAGCTGCTTGATCAATGACTTTCCCTCCATCATAAGGTCGGAGTGGGGATGGTCGCTGATGATTGCACAGTGTTCACTTTTAAGCGCAGCTCCTCAGTTACTGAATCAGCCTGTGCCCACATGCAGGAAGGCCTGGGCAACATTCCGACTTGGACTTATAAGTGGCAAGTAACACTCACACCATCAAGTGTTAGGTAATGGCAATCGCCAACACAAGAGTCTAAGCATTTCCCTTTGACATTCAATTAATTAACATCACTGAATCCCCTACCATTAACATCTGGGGGAGGTCACCATTGACCAGAAACTTAACTGAACGTGCCATGTAAAAACTGTAGCTACAAGAGCAGGTCAGAGGCTAGGTTTTCTGTGGTAAGTAATTCCCCTTCTGACTTCCCAAAGCCCTTGCAGCTATCTGGAAGGCATAAATCAGGATTGTGGCTCCCCACGTACTCCCCACTTGCCTGGATGAGTGCAGCTTCAGCAACACCCAAGAAGCTTGACAGCAGCCAGGCCAAAGCAGCATGCTAGATTGGCACCCCATCCAACACCTTAAACATTCACTCCCTCCTCCGCCCATGCACCGTGGCTGCAGTATGTACCATCTACAAGATGAATGCTGTGATTCACCAGAGTTTCTTCAACAGCACCTTCCAAACCCACAACCTCTGTCGCCTAGAAGAGCAAAAGCAGCAGGCATATGGGAACATCGCTATCTACAAGTTCCCCTCCAAGTCGCACACACCCTGATTTGGAAAATACTGTCGTTCCTTCATTGTTAATATACGACCATCTTTTGGGCCTCCTTATCTCGAGAGACAATGGATACGCGCCTGGAGGTGGTCAGTGGTTTGTGAAGCAGCGCCTGGAGTGGCTATAAAGGCCAATTCTAGAGCATACAAATTAGGATAAAGAGTAAGCTATTCAATCCTTTTGAGCCTGCTCCGCCATTTAATAAGATCATGGCTGGTCTGATTGTGGCCTCAACTCTACTTTCCCACCTACCCCCGATACCCTTAGACTCCCTTGTTAGTCAAGAATTTATCTACCTCTGCCTTAAAAATATTCAATGATCCTGCCTGCACTGCTTTCTGGGGAAGAGTGTTAAGCCAAGTACTCCAGGTGATATCGAGTATTGTAGTGACACTCATCCAGGGTGAGCAGTTATTATTTCTTTCATACCTCAGACTTGACCCTTGTATAGATAGTTGGCAGACAGTGAGGGGTTAGGAGTGAGTCACGTGGACGACCCAGCCCCTGCCCTTATTTTTTCACTGCATTGTTGATCTGACTGGCCCATAATGTTAGGCTTTCTAAGTATGGAAGTCTGGCCTTCAAATTTGTAACATTCATAAGATATTTGCCAAAATAGTACTTGACATTAAAGGCCTACTACCCGACGTGACCCGACGACATGTGTCGGGTTCTGGTTGGGTTGGGTTGCACTTTTGGGTCCGGCATTCGGGCTCGGGTCAGGCCGGGTCGGACACGCTCAATCACAGGTAAGTGGCTCCACTGTTAGTTTAATTTTTTGACTGGAAAGGTGGTTTTATTACAGTTATTTTAAGCTTGTGCAGATCACCAACAAAGTGAAAAACGGAAGGTAAGTCAGCTGATGGTCGGGTCGGGTGTGGGAAAAAATGGAAGAACTTGGGCCGGGTCAGGCTCTGGTGTGGTTCTGTCGGGCTCGGGTCGAGGTTTTTTTGGCAGACCTGAGCAGGCCTTTGCTTGACATCACTAACCCGATGCAGCGTTCTACTATAATGGGAAAATACAAAATGTAGTGTAAAACAGCATTCTTGATGCATTGTATTTTATTTATTTTTATTTTTATTTAGAGATACAGCACTGAAACAGGCCCTTCGGCCCACCGAGTCTGTGCCGACCAACAACCACCCATTTATACTAATCCTACATTAATCCCATGTTCCCTACCACATCCCCACCATTCTCCTACCTACACTAGGGGCAATTTACAATGGCCAATTTACCTATCAACCTGCAAGTCTTTGGCTGTGGGAGGAAACCGGAGCACCCGGCGGAAACCCACGCGGTCAGAGGAAGAACTTGCAAACTCCACACAGGCAGTACCCAGAACTGAACCCGGGTCGCTGGAGCTGTGAGGCTGCGGTGCTAGCCACTGTGCCGCCCTCTGTGAATCTTTCTTAGAATTGTAAGGAGCGCATAGCTGATCTCTAAAAATGGTATAGGGATGAGGAGAAGAACAAAAGTGTGTTGTGTATTTAGAAACAAAGTGTTGTAATTTAGTAGAAATGATAGATCATGGATAGTAGAATACCTTCACATTCTGCTTGAATCATTGAAGAGTTAATAACAGAAATTATATACTGTGTTGTAGTATGAAGATATTCAAATTCTAAAACTGAAAAATCATGCAATTCATTCTACTGATTTGTTGAGAAAGTCATTAAACTGGGTCAAAAGCTATAATCAAAACATAAACATGCTTGATTAACCTAATGAAACTTTTTGTAGGTAGAATATAGTACGTGTCCCAACTGATTCATGTGCAGAAAATGTTGGTTACTGTTTTCCTGCTTACTTAGTGTTCTGGTTCTCTGTTTGGAGTAATGGTCTTCTTGCTGAACTAAGCTGTTCTATAATTCAAGCCCCATGTTAGAATTTCATAATAATTGCTCATGTCTAATTTTCTCCCTTCAAAAAGATAGTAATAGTTAGATTTTCGGTGACTAGACCTCTCCTTGCAATGAAGTACAGAAGCCCTTAGCATGCTATTTATACTACTTTTGCAGTTGCAGAATTACAGCCAGATGCAAATGGTTAAGATGTTGCATGTAGTAGAACTGGCATCATAAGTTATTTAAGGATTTCTGCTGAATCTGTTTCAAAGAATGTGCTTTGTCCACTGCATTGGTTAACTGTAATCAAATGAAGCCAAGGTGGAAAGGAATAGATTTGTTACTTTTACACTGAAGTAGGGGGCTTGTTTAGATTGTGGAAGTTCACAAGCTTTGAAAGTGAGTAACAACCTTTTGAAAGTTTAAACCCTGCAGGTGACTACTGTAGTTGGATGTATAAACATTAGCCTTGTTGTATGCTGTATAAAATGCTTTTGAAGCGGAGTGACAGATAACACTTCACCTCCGTTGGAAATAAATGTGATTTTGTTAACATTTTCAAACTACAATGCAGCATAATTATTTGATTAAGTAGTAGCTGCTGCAGGTGATGCATGTGCAGACTGTACATTGGAAAGTAGTGTATTAATCTGGTTGCTTTAAAACTGTTACATTACATTGCAGAAAATTACCATCAAATTGTATCAGCAATAAGATCTGGGAAATATCAGAAATATAATTTATAATTGGCAAGAGTGTTGTAATTTGTAAGCTCATTCAAGTGTATGGTGCTGTTTTTTTTAGTGATATGAATTGAAGTAATTTATATTTTAAAACCAAGATGAGTGAATTTTATTGCTCATGAGTGACACTTGACAGCCAATATTATCTTGGCCTTTTTTTTGGCTGTGAATTTATTTGGTAGGAGTTAATAATTTAATGCCAAAATTGTGTGTTCATGCTGTCAATACAGTTGTTTGACTCAAGCAGTGCATTCCCCACCTGTGTTTGTCGTGACACAATGTCTGCAGGGTGCTGTTCTGTAGGGAGTGGAGGTGGTATTAATGCATGGGATGAAATACTGCTAACAAAACTTGTATGGGTTTTAGTTGGTAAATCAGGCTGTTTCCCTGTGATGCATGTTACACCAAATTTGAGTAGTGTACAAGTCATATTCTATGTTTTCTGTTTTTGTTTTCATAAATATCACGGGAATTTTTCTGTTTTTTAAAAGTGCTTGAGAAATCAGGAAAAAGATTTGGCAGAGATCAGACAAGTATCATCTAATCTTTAACAACACAGCTATTGTTTTATGTTCTTCATGGATCCTTTACATAATGTAGATCTTACTGTTGACTTAAAATATTTGGAATCTATAGAGAAAAGATGTAGCCTTGCTGGTACTGAGATTTAATTTCAAATTTCCAGCTTCCATCTGGGAATCCCAATCTAAATAAATGAATGTTTCCCTAAAAGAAGAGTGCTGACCTTCCGTTTGCAACACTGGCAATACCTGTCTACCTACTTTGGCTTTGGCATACCTAATCTAATTGCTATTCCCTTACACTCATTCATCAATTCATCCTTCACACCATACCAAAAGTTTGAAGTTGAACATCTTTTATGTTTTAATTTACAACCCCTCATCTTGAAATCCCAATGAAAATTATTTTGAGTTGTGGATGCTGAAGCATGGCAGATATCTCTATTTACCATTCGTCATTCTGTGGCAGCTAAATTGCTACTTTGAACTTGTGAATAAATCCTTGTGACTTCTCATTTCCAGTGCTTTGTCAGAATACCAGTACTATGCTCTGAGATTCCTTAACGTTCGTTTTTGAAGAGATGGTTGACATTTTAAAATATTCAGCTGAATGAATAATTAAATAATTTAAATAAATACATGGAGAGGTAAACATTGAGAAATGACTAGTCATTGCAGACCTTTGAGGCATTTGTATGATATTTTCTCCGGTGATTTATTATCTTTATGATATTCTAACATCTCTGTTTCTCTGCATCTCTCTGCTGCGGGCAGTGCTCCTTATTTAATGGCCTGTGAGAATTTTTCCCGGTTCTGATATCAGTAAACTTTTAGAGTTTACGGCTTTTTAATAATAGCAAGCTCAGCCCTATGTGTGTTTTGATGAACACAAACACACAATTCACCAACTATGAACTCTGGCATTTTCCACATTTTTTTGTGTTCTAGAAATAAGTATGTATATTACTACATCTGTTTTGGGCAAAATATCAGCTGCATCAGATTTGGTTGTACTAGTTTACAGGGTAGGCAGCATTGGCATTAATCAAGAATATGTTTATTGTTAGTTATGGCTCAGTTGGCAGCACACTTGCCTCTGAATCAGAAGATTGTGGGTTCAAGTCCCACCCCAGGGACTTTTCTAATTCCCAGATGCAGATGTTCCCAGTGGAACGTCTAGGCTGATAATCCTGTTCAGTACGGAGGGAGAGCTGTGCTTTCGGAGGTGCTATCTTTTGGATAAAATGTTAAACGAAGACCCCCGTCTGCCCTGCCCTATATACTTTTTTTTTAAAAAAGGGGAGAGGGTTAAACCCAGCAATTACAGGCCAGTTAGCCGAAAGTCAGTGATGGGGAAACTTAGAGATGACACACCGGGACAAAATTAACTGGCATCTAGTAAAGTATAGTCGAATAAGTGAAAGTCAGTTTTTGTTAAAGGCAATTCAAGGGTAGCGTTCTTTATGTTGTGTATATTGACTTTCAAAAGTAGCTCATAATAGACATGTTAGCAAAATTAGGCCCATGGGGATTAAAGGGACAGTGGCAGCATGGATACAAAATTGGCGAAGAGACTAAGTAGTGGGTAGTGTAAACATTTTTTTAGACTACAGGGAAGTATACAGTGATGTTCCTAGGGTCGGTATTTTGCTACTTATTAATGACTTGGACTTGGGTCAAAGTTGCAGATGATACAAAATTCAGAAATGTAGTAAACTACGAGGCAGATAGTAACCAAGAGGACGTTGATTGGTGAAATGAGTAGAAACATGGAAGAAGAAATTTAACTGAAGTGTGAAGAGATGCACTTAGGAAGGATGAATGGCAATATGAACTATTTTTAAAGAGGTTGCTGGAACAGCGACAGCTGGAGGTGTATGTGCACAAATCTTTGAAGGTGGCAGGTCAGGCAGAAATTCAGTTTTTCTTTTAAAGAAAGGCAGATGGGATCCTTGGCTTTATTGATTCTGGAATAGAGTACAAATACAAGAAATTTATGCTAAACTTTATAAACCACTGGTTAGGTCTCAGCTGGAGTATTCTGTTCAATTCTGGGTGCCACACTTTAGGAAGGATGTCAAAGCTTTGGAGAGGGTACAGAATAGATGAGGGACTTTAGTTCTGTTGGACTCCTGGAAAATCTGGAGTCGTTCTCCTTAGAGCAGAGAAGTTTAAGAAGAGAATTAATAGAGATGTTCAAAATTATGTATGGTTTGATAGGGTAAATAAAGAGGCACTCTTTCCAGTGGCTAAAAATTCAGTAACCAGAGGACGCAAATTAAAGTTGATTGGCAAATGAACCAGAGGCGATATGAGGAGACATTTTTTGCACACATCTGGAATGTAGTGTTGAAAAGAGGGGTGGAAGCAGATTCAATAGTAACATTCAAGAGAGAATTGGATAAATACTTAGAGAAAAAAAATCGCAGGGCTATGGGGAAAGAACGAGGATGGGATTAATTTGATAGTTCTGCCAAAAAGCTGGTACAGGCACAGTGGTCCAAATGGCCTCCTGCGCTATATCATTTCTGTGAAAAGATCCTGTTATACTATTGCAAAGAACAGAGGAGTTCTCCTCAGTGTCGTGGCAACACTTTGGAAAAAACGATTGTCCAATCATTACCTCATTCCTGTTTGTGGACCTGGCTATGTGCAAATTGGCTGCTGTGTTTCCTACTTTACAATAGCGACTAGAGCTCAAAAGATAAGGTTGAAGCATTTGCAACAATCTTCAGCCAGAAGTGTCAAGTTGATGATCCATCTTGGCCTCCTCCTGAAGTCCCCAGCATCACAGATGCCAGTCTTCAGCCAATTCGATTCACTCCACGGGATATCAAGAAATGACTGAAGGCACTGGATGCTGCAAAGGCTATGGGCCCGAACAACATTCTGGCAATAGTACTGAAGACCCGTGCTCCAGAACTTGCCATTCCCCTAGTCAAGCTTTTGCAGTACAGCTACAATACTGGCATCTACCCTGCAATGTGGAAAATTGCCCAGGTATGTCCTGTACACAAAAAGCAGGGCAAGTCCATGCCGGCCAATTACCGCCCCATCAGTCTACCCTCAATCATCAGTAAAGTGATGGAAGGTGTCATCAACAGTGTCATCACGAAGCACTTGTTTAGCAATAACCTGCTCAGTGACGCTCAGTTTGGGTTCTGCCAGGGCCACTCAGTTCCTGACCTCATTACAGCCTTGGTTCAAACATGAACAAAAGAGCTGAACTGGTGAGGTGAGAGTGACTGTCCTTGACATCAAGGCAGCATTTGACCGAGTATGGCATCAAGGAGCCCCAGCAAAACTGAAGTCAATGGGAATCAGGGGGAAAACTCTCTGTTGGTTGTTGTCATACGTAGCGCAAAGGAAGATGGTTGTTGGAGGTCAATTATCTCAGCTCCAGGACATCACTGCAGGAGTTCCTCAGGGTAGTGTCCCAGGCCCAGCTGCTTCATTAATGACTTTGCTTCAATCGTTTGGTCAGAAATGGGGATGTTTGCTGATGATTGCACAATGTTCAGCACCATTCGCGAATCATCAGATACTGAAGCAATCCGTGTAGAAATGCAGTAAGACCTGTGCAATATACAGGCTTGGGCTGATAAGTGGTAAGTAACAATTGCGCTGCACAAGTGCCAGGCATGACCATCTCCAACAAGAGAGAGAATCTAACCATCTCCCCTTGACATTCAACAGCACTACGATCACTGAATCCCCCACTATCAACATCCTGGGGGTTACCATTGATCAGAAACTGAACTGGAGTAGCCATATAAATACCGTGGCTACAAGAGCAGGTCAGAGGCTAGGAATCCTGTGGCAAGTAACTCACCTCCTGACTCCCCATCTACAAGGCACAGGTCAGGAGTATGATGGGATACTCTCCACTTGCCTGGATGGGTGCAGCTCCAACACTCAAGAAACTCAACACCAGCCAGGAGAAAGTAGTCTGCTTGATTGGCACTCCCTACATCACTGATTCACAGTGGCAGCAGTGTGTACCATCTACAAGATGCACTGCAGGAATGCACCAAGGCTCCTTCGACAACACCTTCCAAACCTGCAACCTCTACCAATTAGCAGGACAAGTGCAGCAGATGCATGGGAACACCACCACCTGCAAGTTCCCCTCCAAGCCACACAGCATCCTGACTTGGAACTATATTGCCGTTCCTTCATTGTCACTGGGTCAAAATCCTGGAACTCCCTTCCTAACAGCACTGTGGGCATTCTACCCCACATTGACTGCAATTGTTCAAGATGGGCAATGAAAGCTGGCCTGGCCAGCGATGCCCACATCGCAGGAACAAATTTTTAAAAAGTACTTTATTGGTTGTAAAGTGCTTAGGGCCTCCTGAGGTGGTGAAAGATGCTTTATAAATGTCTTTTTTTCCTGTATACCTGAAGGGCCAAAATTGAGACCAATTTTGCAATGGCTGTGATCAACCCAAAGAATCATTTTTTTTTATTCATTCATGTGATGTGGGCATTGTTGTCTGCCAGTATTTATTACCTATCTCTAATTGCCCTTGAGAAGGTGGTAGTGAGCCACCTTTTTGAACTGTTGCAGTCCATGCAGGTAGGTACATCCACAGTACTGTTAGGAAGGGAGTTCCAGGATTTTGACCCAGCGACAGTGAAGGAATGGCAATATAGTTCCAAGTCAGGATGTTGTGTGACTTGGAGGGGAGCCTGCAGGTAATGGTGTTACCATGCAACTGCTGTCCTTGTCCTTCTACCTGGTAGAGGTCATGGGTTTGGAAGGTGGTGTCTAAGAAGCCTTGGTGCTTTGAATGTATCATGATTTGTGCTTGTAATACACATATCTAGATTGGGCACAGATACTATTCCTGGGGAAAATTCCATATACTGTAGCACAAAATAGTTTTGTTTTCATAAGCCTGGCATCAGACATACATTCATACTTGACCTTGACTGATCAAAACTGCAATCTGTCCACGTGTATCTCTCTCTCTCGCTTCCCCCCTCCCCTGCCCCACAACCACCTTCCTTGTAGTGTGCCCCAATTGCCATGCGTCCCTCTATCTTCAGTATAACTATGGAGGGTGCTTCTATTCAGGATTACCCCAAGGATGAAACGGAGTGTTCATGTTCTTTTTAAATCATGTTATTGTAATCTAACTTTAATTTCTTCATTTAGGGGTTATCTTTCAGGTTACTGATGGAAAGGCATGCTTTTGGCAGAATGTTAACTAATTGTGAAGAAATTATCTCCCCACCATCTTTCTCAGCTGAAGTATTCATTAAATGTTTGGTGGGAAACCTGTCAATCAGTATTCAGCATTTCGTATTCACCTTTTCTGCTCCTGTGGGCTCTGAGTTTCCTCTGAGTCCGAGGAAAATGTCAGTATTGCAGACATGTAGCAGAAATCTAAATTTGGTCCAATGTTTATGAGTACTTGAAAGATAATTCGCTAAAATTGTAAACCGTAAAATGCCCAAATGCCTGTTATTGGCGTGATTGATAGAAAAAAAAGTTTTGGGTGTTGTTTGACTCTCCGAAGGCTGGCTAAAGCGCATCAATGGCTTACAATGTATTGCAAGAAAAGGGAAAAAAAATCATCTGGGAAGAACAGAGAGGAGCCCCAAATTGTCGATCATGAACCTGACACCACCTCTGGAGTCATTTTTGCTCAACTGAATGTTGCAATGTATCGTTAACTTATGTTCTATTACTTTAGGTATTAACAGTTTCAGCTATGATAGTAAAAAGTTGTGTTTGCAGGAATCTTTTAAACAGTGTGGTTCTGCTGAAGGATCACTGACCTGAAACCTTAACTCTGCTTCTCGCTCCACAGATGCTGCCAAACCTGCTGAGTATTTCCAGCATTTCTTGTTTTTATTTCAGATTTCCAGCATTTGCAGTATTTTGCTTTTATTATATGCAAATATTCCTGGTTCATAATCACTTCTTTGTTTATAGTTCAGTCTAGTCATCAAAAATTCTTCCAAACTTATCTTCTGATTTAATACATTGGTGTGTTAATAATCAAACATGAATTTGCTAAAGCAGTATTCCTAGTATTCACAGGGGTGAGTTTTAGTGGCTGTGTCCTCAAGGATGTACAACAGCAAACCGTTTTGATCTAACTAGTAGAAATAATTGTGTCTATTTCTTCAGAAGAACTTGAGTGGTTTGGAGATACAAATAATATGGTAATTGCAACATTCCCTCAAGTTTTTGGTCGGTTGATCAGTAAGAGGCAGTATTCTCCACAGGTGAGGGTAACACATCAGCAAAGTGTGTGCAGTTGCTGCTCCTTTATTTGTCAGAGAGAGAGATCAGCTACATGTGCCAAAGGTTAGCTTAACTCGTGGGCAATACACCGTAGGTTCAATCATGTTTCCAGGAATGCAAATACATAAAGTGTTTTGTAGTATTGTGGGAACTAATTGTTGCAATGCATCACTTCTCTGATGTGAACTTATTAAACTTCATTGGTCCTAGTTACTTTTGTGACTTGGAATCAGCTGAAATCAGTCTTGGGAGAATGTTGATTTCTCGACCACTGGAATTATAGCTGATATGCCACTCTATCTTCAGTATAACTGTGGAGGGTGCTTCTATTCAGGATTGCCCACAGATCATAGGGAATGTTGTAGTTCTTTTGTTTTAAATTGTATTATTGTAATTTAACTTTCACATTGTTACTTGTGTGCTTCAAAATGAATATTGCGTAATTTATATTTCCAACTGTGCACTGTGTTTTAGCATTTAAAACAATGTACACACTGATTTCTCCTTGGTATCTGTTTTTGCTAAGGTTAATATATAATACAGCATTATTTAATTTTACTTTGGTTACAGTCCATTTTTATTTCGTTTACCACAAATGTTTTCCCCTTGACCTTAGAATTTGTCTAAAAATTGTTTATAAGGCCAGCCTGACGGTGCTACTTAATGTTTGAATTATTTGCCCTATGTAACCCTTTTTAATAAGGTGTTTTAATTTACCTATGAACATAGTGTGCACAAATTGCAATCTATATTCATCATTAATAAGAAGCAAGAATTATTGCGGAGAATGACTTCATACCCATGAGCTGCCTTGGAGCATCGAGTCATTTGCCACAATTTTCTGGCCTCATAACACAGGTTTGGGGCCATCTCAGCATTCACATGATGTAAAAGTTCAGTCTTGGAGCTGGTGTCTCATTTCTGTGGCAAGTGAAAACAATGAGTTTCATTCAAACCATGAACAAGGGATGGAACAAGTGATCTGAGGGATAGCAGCCGGCAATCTAGGATGCAGACAGATGTCTGATATCTCAAAATCAATTGTATGCTGTGTGGTGAAGAGATGTTGGGTCACGAGCACCATACTGTGGGCCTAACCTCTATTTGAGTTAAATAGTTTTACTTCATGGTTGCTTTTTCTCAGAGATTTCTGAGTTGCTTTTCCTTTGTCTTACAAAATATAATGCATATTTAATGATGCCATTGTTTGCATTTAATTTTAATGCGTTTCAATTTTGCTTTATCCTGGGAATCTGTCATTTCATAACCATGAAATAAATAAAGCTTAAATTATGGGAAAGGGATGGTTTAAAATTGCTGCTGTCACACCCCCATCCACAGTCTTTTTGTTTGAAAGTAGGATCAAAGGAATGTTATAAATTCTCCATGCACAGTTAAAGAAAGAAATCTGTTCCACTCTTTAAAGTTTCATGTGTTTCAAGCCTGTTATGGTGTTCAAAATGTCTGACAAAGTACTTTGTAATATTATGTAAATCAAAATAGAACATTTCTTATACTCTGCTACTCATTAAAAAAATTACCAATATGGCAAGGTTTTTTTAAGAAAATGCAACAATTTCAATAACAAAGCAAGTCAAAGTATATTACTTTCTATCTTCTATTGCACATTTATTGGCGCTGCTTGTGCAAATGCTTACTTTACTCTGTTGCATTAAACTAGATTTGGGGTTGGAGTTTGTTTTTCTTTTAGTTTATAATTTGATTTAGCTGTAACTCTTCCTTTCTCCTATCTTCAAGAAAGCTGCTGTGATTTTTGACAACTTTCTTATTACAATTTATCTCTTAGCCCTTTTTAATCCTGCATGACATGACTAATGCTGTGATACTGTATCTTGACCTGAAAATCTGGATAGTAAGCATTATCAAACTGTGACTATAAAAGCTATCTCACTCGAGGCGACTCTGCTGTCCTTCCAATGTACATGGGTGCATTTCCAGTCCATAAGGATTAATTTTTACTTCATTCTCCAAGTCAGCTTGACTGATAGGTTGGGCAGGGGGGGAATTTGAACCCCCAAGGTACAAAGTAAAAATTTGAAAAATCTCAAACTCTGCCCTCATCCACTCAGATGGTGGGCTCCCAACCCTCTCGTAGGAGGCGGGTCAGTCAGTAAAAGCTTTTAAGTGGGCTCAGTGCCTCATTTTAACTGCATTTTTGTTTTTAACCTATGGAGGCTGGGTTTTTGCCGGCTCAGGAAGGAAATACTTGTGGAAATGTTTCTTCCAGGCCCAATAAGCTAACCTCTTTATAAACCCTGCAATTGACTGACTCTGCCTATCCGATTGGTCAATCAACCTCCACTACGCACCACCCCTCCCACAGGATCAGCTGACCTACTCCGTACTGGTTGTATCCTTTTGTGGTGGGGACAAAAGGCAATTTTTTAAAAATTCTGTCTTGGGATGTGAGCGTTGCTGACAAGGCCAGCATTTTTGGCTATCCCTAATTGCTGTTGAGAAGGTGGTGGTGAGCTGCTTTCTTGAACCGCTGCAGTCCACATGGTGTGGGTACATCCACAGTGCTGTTAGGGAGGGAGTTCCAGGATTTTGACCCAGCGACAGTAAAGGAATTGCGATTATGGTTCCAAGTCAGGATCACTTTCAGGTGATGTTAGAGGCTGTGGGTTTTGAGGGTATTGTTGAAGGAGCCTTGGCGAATTGCTGCTTGTATCTTGTAGATTTTTAAAAATTCGTTCTTAGGTTGTGAGTGTAACTGGCAAGGCCTGCATTTATTGCCTTTGAGCAGGTGGTGGTGAGCCACCTGCAGTTGAGTGGCTTGCTAGGCCATTTCAGAGGGCCGTTAAGAGTCAACCCCATTGGTGTGGGTCTGGAGTCACATGAAGGCCAGACGGGGTCAAGATGGCAGATTTCTTTCCCTAAAAGGACATTAGTGAATCAGATGTGTTTTAACGACAATCTAGTAGTTTCATGATCACTATTAATGCGACTAGTATTTCATTCCAGATTTATTTATTGAATTTAAATTCCTCCAGCTGCCATGGTGGGATTTGAACTCATGCCTCCATGGCATTTGTTCAGGTATCTGGATTACTAATCCAGTAACATTACCACTCCGCTACCGTCCGCCAGTGCACGCTGATACCACTGTGTGCTGGTGATGGAGGGAATGAATGTTTAAGGTGGTGGATGGGGTACCGAACATAGAGGCTGCTTTGTCCTGTATGGTATCAAGCTTCTTGAGTGTTTTTGGTAGCTGCACTCATCCAGGCAACTATGGAATATTCCATCATACTCCTGACTTGTGCCTTGTAGATAGTGGACAGTCTTTGGGGAGTCAGGAGGTGAGTTGCTCACAGTAGAATTACCAGCCTCTGACCTGTTCTTGTAGCCACAATATTTATGTGGCTGGTCCAATTAAGTTTATGATCAATGGTAACCTCCAGGATCTTGATGGTGCGGTATTCAGTGATGGTAATGCTGTTGAATGTCAAGGGGAGATGGCTAGATTCTCTCTTGTTGGAAATGGTCGTTGCTTGGCACTTGCGTGGTTTCAGTGTTCCCAGTATTGAGTTGGAGGAGATTTCTGCTCATCTGCCTTTGGAGGCCTTGGACATTACGAAAAAGTTATCAGGAAGAACAGTAAATAAACTTTGGCTTCAGTGTCTTTAGCATCTTGAGTTCTGGTGGTGCAGTATGTAATTATTGAACAAATATATGATATGTTTACAATATAATACCTAAACAGATGATTTGATATCTGCTTTTGAGTTCTGGATCTGCACAATCATGCTGAAAAGTTGGGCAAATTATACTGGCTCAACTTGGAAAGAGGAGTGACAAAACCCATGCATGCATGCTGGATGCACAGGCGCACTTAATATTGATACTGTTAATTAATTACTTCTGTAAAAATAAATGGAGACCATAAGGAATAATTTATGTGGATTTAGAAACAATGGGCTATGCTCCCTTGTAGGAGTAGTAAATAGTTGTAAACTGCTTTTAAGAAAGGCATCTGTTACGACCAGTTGAGGAAGGAGTCTCAACTCCCCTTTCGCCCCTTCTTTGGTTTGAGTGCAAGAGGGTTTATTCTTTTAACACAGTGATTTAGCTTACCACCTCAGTGAGCACTTGCTCACTGTTCTTCGAATATACAAGAACACAAGAAATAGAAGCAGAAGTATACCATATGGCCCATCCAGCCTGCTCCACCGTTCAGTACGATCGTGGCTGATCCTGGGCTTCAGTTGCACTTTACTGCTCGTTCCCCATATCTCTTGATTCCCTGCGAGACCAAAAATCTATCTATCTCAGCCTTAAATGTATTCAATGATGGAGCATCCACAACCCTCTGGGGTAGAGAATTCCAAAGATTCACAACCCTTTGAATGAAATAATTTCTCCTCATCTCAGTCCTGAATGATTGACCCCTTATCCTGACACTGTGTCCCCGTGTTCTAGGTTCCCTGAGCAGTGGGAACAATCTCTCAGCTTCTGCCCTATCAAACCCTTTCAGAATCTTGTATGTCTCAATTAGATCACCTCTCATTCTTCTAAATGTAATTACAAATGAACCAGTCAGACAGCTTTTCTTGAGTTTAAACAAGAAAGATGTATGTTTATTAACCTTATTACTCTAAACCGGTTAAAATTACTAAAATATGTGACTCATCCATGCTCGCATTCATACGAGAGGCTCACATTCATACGAGAGGCACACACACCCCCAAATAGATACAGAGAAGAAAAAAGGAGTTGGGAGCTTGGAGTAGAGTCCTTAATAAAAATGGAATGTAAATATGGAAGTCTAGTCCCAGTGTCCTTGGTTGAAATTGAAGCCTTGAAGTCCTCGCTGGGCCACGTGCACAGTTCGGGCTTGTTTCTCTGGTTCCGGAAGGCTGAAGAGAGGCTTTATCCATCCTCTTTTGTTGACTGTGAGGATCTGTAGATTTGAGGTTTAGCTGTTGCCGAGGCTCCCCTGGGATTTTGCTGGAGAGAGAGAGGAGCTTTCTTCCTGTCTGCTTTCAGAGACATCATTCACACTCTGAGTTACACAGGTAGGCATGTCATGTGACCACCTCTGAAACAGAAGTTTCCGGAAGTTTATTTTGAAATTCAAGGTTATCCTCTCAAGTTTATTTTATTTATTTTTATTTAGAGATACAGCACTGAAACAGGCCCTTCGGCCCACCGAGTCTGTGCCGACCAACAACCACCCATTTATACTAATCCTACATTAATCCCATATTCCCTGCCACATTCCCACCATTCTCCTACCGCCTACCTACACTAGGGGCAATTTACAATGGCCAATTTGCCTATCAACCTGCAAGTCTTTGGCTGTGGAAGGAAACCGGAGCACCTGGCGGAAACCCACACAGTCACAGGGAGAACTTGCAAACTCCGTACAGGCAGTACCCAGAACTGAACCCGGGTCGCTGGAGCTGAGAGGCTGCAGTGCTAACCACTGTGCCGCCCGTTGTGCAAACATACTTTGTATTGGGGGGGGTGGGTTTCACCCTTTCAAAGTTAATGGGTGTTAATGGCTTTTGATGATCCACATTGACAAAACCATTCTAGGTAATTTAATCAGAGAGCACCCCGCATTGTTCTGGCTAAACTGGGAAATCAGCTGTGTCTCCAGTCGGCTTTTGGCTTTTCATGTGCAAATTCGTGCATGGTCATCTTTGCTGCTCTGTTCTTTTTTTTAAAAAAAAGTTATTTGGAACAATTTCAGTAAAAGTCTCAGGCAAAGTTCCATACAGTGAAATTAATATTTTCCATTTGACATGTGGGAATTTCATCGCACACCAAAGATTGACAGTTGGGTACCAAATAAATTCAAGGCAATTATTGCGCTTAGCATCAAATTAATCACCCTCATCACATTTTGATCTTTGGTCTTTAGTGCCTTTTCATAGCTACTAATAAAAGTTGGCTGACTGCTTTCAGTGTTTTTTAATGTAGGCTTAAGGGAGTGGTAAAGGGGGTATCAAGGACTGTTAATGCAGAGGGGCTTTGTGTAACTTTTTAGTGGGAGGTAAATAGGACATTGGTAATCTGCTTGATGCAGCTGGACAGAGCTGATGGACACAGAGCTCTAACTCGAAGGACGCGGTTTTTCCAGCATAGGGCATCCAGGCAGAGGATCAACTTTCTCAAAGACTGAGCAACAGTGCCTCTGCAGGTTCAGACATTTATGATGATGGGTAATTGCTGACATCTACTGCCTCCTGGAACAAGATCTCCTTTCCAGTGAACCAGGAGGACATCCATTGCCAGTGACCGTCAAGATCACCATAGCCTTGAATTTCTTTGCCTCCTGCTCCTTCCAAGGATCAGCTGGTGTCACTTGGAGGATTTCATGATCTGCTGCCCACAAGTGTATCTCCCAAGTGACAGATGCCACATCCACCAGGGCCGTTTTGTTACTGATGAGGTATCAGAACCAGGGGGCTCTTGCTTTTGCTGCAGTGGCTGGATTCCCACAGGTACAGGGAATCATAGACTGCACACATGGCGATCAGGGTGCCCTCCGATCAACTAGCACTCTTTGTCAATCAGAAGGGATTCCAATACATCAGTGTTCAGCTTGTATGTGACCACTGGAAGGGTTTCATGCATGTCTGTGCAAGATATCCCAGAAGCTGCCTTTATTTTGCACGAGTCACATCTCCTCCAGGTCTCTCCAAACAGAGTGAGTGGGTGGCTCCTGGGCGACAAAAACTATCATCTAAGGACATGGTTGATGACACCAGTAAGGAGCCCTACCACTGATGCACGGGAAAGATGCAACAGGTGCCACATGAGCACAAGGTTGCTCATTGAGCAAGCCACTGCGTTGCTGAAGATGCGATATAGGCGGCTGGACATATCTGGGGTGCCCGTCAATATGTACTAACAAGGGTATTGTGGTAGTGGTCTGCTGTGCCTTGCACAACATTGCTGCAGAGAGGACTGGAGCAACAGGAGCGGGAAGGTGAAGGCCACTCTGCATCCTCTGAGGAGGAGCCTGATGTATCCCAGGTACCTGCAGCTTCTCATCGTATGTGTAGCCTTATGGCACAACATGCTTAACTCACTGCCCCTACCCCACCCCGCCAATCAAGCCTACAGCATTTCCACAATCAAAACTTCCTCTCTCTAATTCTAACCCTTTGCTTGTCTTGCATTCTGGTCATACTATTTTCCTCAAGGATAATGTCCAATTGGAAGGCAGGAGGCAACAATGGAGATGATAGACACTTGAAATAAAGTGTATGATTCATTTACATTTTCCAGTATGTTAAGACAGTGACGTTTTTATAATCATCCAAGTGAATCCTCTTCTGCAACTAAGAAGTCTTGCTTTTCCTTTTCCTACTACTTCTATGTAGTGCTACCACTGTGGCTTCAGTTGAGCGAGAGGCAGACTGCTATTGCCCTGCTCTGACAGCTGAGTTGGCCCGTGGCAAGTGTCTGCTGAGTTTTGGGGTCTGAGGGCCCCACCAAAGGCTGCCGCTCCTACACCTGTGCAGGGGCAAAATCAGTCATCAGAGCATGAAGCAGCATGTGGGGCTCTGACTGATGTGGAGAGCAAAGTGGGAATGACTTGAGCCAGGCCCCACTGCCATGAGCCTTTTTCCCATCTTCCCTCTTCCCATCTTCCCTCTGATGGCCTACACACACTTCCCTCCTAGCCAAGAGCTAGAGAGCATTTTGCTGCACTTCAGTGAGGCACTGAACAGCAAAGATGAGGCTTTCCTGCATCCTATTTAAAGCCGCAGACTGAGTTTGTAGGCCATTGGTTAGGGGAAGCATGCAATCATTTGTCTGCTGTGCCTGATTCTCCTTGAAGGTGTCCATAATTTCCATGGAGGAGGTGGATATCAGTGCAAACGGCTGAGACATCATGGCACTCATGGTGGAGAAGGACTGCAAAGGTGTGCAGTGTCTCTGAAAGTTCTAACAGAATTTCGTGCGTTTTCTGTTGTAGCTCCGCAATTGTCCATTTTGTGGATGATTTCCCCCCCCCCACCCCCAGCCTGAGGCACAGCATCTGAGTCCAGATGAACAGAGCTTGGAGAGTCCTGCGCCCTCTGGGGACTCCACTGCTATCTCTGTCCAACACCTGCTCCTGCTCACTTGTGATGTATGCTTCACCATGTGGAAACCTTGCTACCTCTCTTGCAGGCCCCACTGTGATGTGTGTTTCTGAGCTGGTGGAGGATGTGTGTAAGTCGTATGACAGTGCTTCCTCGAGTGCACGATCTCCTCTGAGGACTCCTTGTCCTCTCCCGTTCGAACTTCTGTGTTATGCTTGAAGAAACGATGGGGAGTTGAAAAATATGAATTAGTGTGACACAGGGGCAGGATTTTTGCTCCCAGATGGGGCAAGTATGAAAATTTGCACCGCCAGCTGGTGCTGGCACCATCCCAGACCTGGGCCATCTTCCAGGAGGTGGGATGAAAGTTGACATAGCTACCCACCCTCAAGTGGAAAGTAGCCAATTGAAGGGGAATTTGACCTATTAATTTTCCAGTTGTCTTGCAGACTACATGGCAGCAGACCGAGGGCTACGCTCATGGCACGCTTTGTGGTCTTCCCTGCCTGCTTGGCCGCAGCTGCAGCCACAGGCCACCCTATGAAGAAGATGCCCTCTCTCCTACCTGAATAAGCAGGCAGCTGCTTCTTCCAAGCTGGAGGGCCTGCTGTTGGCCCTCCAGCTTCAAGAGTCCACCCCTGTTCTTAAATGGATGGCGAGCCCATCCTCTGGCCACTAATTGGCCAATTCAGGGAAAATCACTGCTGGTTGACTGTTCCCTCAACATTGTGGGGTTGTGACCCCCACATCAGGGTCCTAACTCAAAACCCGAATCCTGCCCCGAGAAAGGGAAAAAAGTCAACATTGTGCTAATAGTCACATTTTAGTTAATGGTGACAGCAAATTGACACTAATGATTGTTATGTTCCATGTGGTAGTGTGATATATAATTGAGAACTCCATCTTTGCATCACCAATGGCCATGCACTCTGCGACTCTGCTGATCTCCAAGGCCATTGCCTTTGCAGCATCAGGGTGCCAACACTGGACGGCCACCCTTTGTTCTCTGTCTGTCGCTGGAGATCAGCACTCATCTTACAGGAGTATAAAGCAGAGTTCTAAGTGTGAGAGTTGGGTCGTATGGAGAAGATGGAATGACAACATTTGTGGAGGGTGACCGTGAGGCATGAGTCTGATATGGCACTAAGATGAGGTTGAGTGTATGTGTTGGCTGTTCAGATATGGATATGAGGAGGTGCCTTGAGAGAGAGGAATGAGTGGAGCTGCAAGGTGTGTTGATTTGAGGACTGCTGTGCATAAAAATGCTGGGCAAGTCAAAGTGTGGGACTTGCACTTGAAAGTGGGATGCCACTCATCTTTCCTGCCCTAATGAGGTAATTGAACCTCTTGCAACACTGAATCCAGGTTGGAGGGATCACACTCCTGTTGCTGACTGCATCCGTCGCTCTCAGCCACACCTGTTTGGTTTGTGTGGCAGGCTTCTTCCAAAACAATACTTCTCTGTTGGGTATCTCAGCCCACAGCAAGACCTCTGGGGAAGAGTCAGAGAACCAGGTTTGCGGGTGGTGGGGGGATGCAGCCTTCCCACGTCCCACTTCCATTCTTGTGCTTGCAGAAGCCTGAGGAATCAGTCTGGAATGCAGCCATTCGGGCCCCTGCTGGGGTCCCTTTAAATAGACTGTTGCGGGCTGTCATCACACATGCATTCTGTGATTACTTGAGAAATCCAGAAGCGGAATGCTAATGCTGTAGCTGCGTTAAACAGCCATGTCACAGCCCGCTTCTCTGATGAATGGGTTCCTTACCCGCTGCCGGTCCCTCTTCCTCTCTCGGTTTGGTAGAAATTCTGCCCTTTATTTGGCTAAATAAGCTGTCATCTGAAGACACCAAAGAGCTTGAAATAAAAGCAAAATACTGCAGATGCTGGAAATCTGAAATAAAAACAAGAAATGCCTGAAATACTCAGCTCTGGCAGCATCTGTGGAGAGAAGCAGAGTTAACGCTTCAGGTGACCTGAAACGTTAACTCTGCTTCTGTCTCCACAGATGCTGCCAGACCTGGTTATCACAACTTCATTAGTAGTTACAATGGTCGGGGTTCTTTATTATATTTTATTTTTTTTGCCAGGCTATAAGATTACAGACTGTGGTTGAATATAATTCTGCTGCTGCTGATCGCCCATAGCGCCTCATGGATGCCCAGTTTTGCCTTGCTAGATCTATTTATTTATTTAGAGATACAGCACTGAAACAGGCCCTTCGGCCCACCGAGCCTGTGCCGACCAACAACCACCCATTTATACTAACCCTACAGTAATCCCATATTCCCTATCACCTCCCTACACTAGGGGCAATTTACAATGGCCAATTTACCTATCACCTGCAAGTCTTTGGATGTGGGAGGAAACCGGAGCACCCGGCGAAAACCCACGCAGACACAGGGAGAACTTGCAAACTCCGCACAGGCAGTACCCAGAATCGAACCCGGGTCCCTGGAGCTGTGAGGCTGCGGTGCTAACCACTGCGCCACTGTGCCGCCTTTATCATCTGCTATTCAATAAGAAGGAACATCACAGTGCTTATTGTAATCAGATAATGATTATAAGAGCCAAATAACTTTTTTTTTTACTTGAATCAGGTAATCTCGAGGGTTGCAACACATACCATTGAGAATAAGTTACAATTATTTTTTATTTGTTCATGGGATGTGGGCGTCGCTGGCTAGGCCAGCATTTATTGCCCATCCCTAATTGCCCTAGAGAAGGTGGTGGTGAGTTCTTGAACCACTGCAGTTCTTGTTGTGAAAATACACCCATAGTGCTGTTAGGAAGGTAGTTCCAGGATTTTGACCCAGCAACAGTGAAGGAGCAGTGATATAGTTCCAAGTCAGGATGGTATGTGACTTGGAGGGGAACTTGCAGGTGGTGGTGTTCCCATGCATCTGCTGCTCTTGTCCTTCTAGTTGGTAGAGGTCACGGGTTTGGTAGGTGTTGTCTAAGAAGCCTTGGTGTGTTGCTGCAGTGCATCTTGTAGATGGTACACACTGCTGCCACTATGCGTCGCTGTTCGAAACTTTTCTGGTTGTGTTGTGTTTTTAGTTATTCTACATTGAAATACCTAGAATATATAACTCCGAAACAGGCCATTTTCCCCAGCTAATCTGTGCTGGTATTTTTACTCCACATATCGTCTCTTATTCCATCTACTTCATCTCAGCCTTTCAGCATATCTTTCTATTCCTGTTGCTGTCATGTCCTCGTCTAGTTTCCTTTTGAAAGCATTCAAGCTATTTGCCTCAGCCACTTCTTATGGTAGCGAGTTCAGATTCCAACCATTTTGAGTAAAGAAATTTCTCCTTATTTCTCTATTGGATTTATTAGTAACTATCTTGTATTTATGACCCTCATTTTGGATTCTCCCACAAGCATAAATGTTTTCTCAGCAGCTACCCTACCCAACTCATTCATAATTTTAAAGACCTCTATCGGGCTACTTCTAAGTCTTTCCTTTTCTAAATATAAAGGCCCCAACCTGTTCAATCTTTCCATATAGCTGTAATCTCTCAGTTCTGATACTATCTTTGTAAATCTGTTTTTGCACTTTCTCCAGTGATTCTATACCTTTTTCTATTTGGAGACCAGAAGTCTGCATAGTACAGTGCAGCCTGAGCAGGGTCCTATCCAAGCTTACCATAACTGCACTGTTTTTGAATTCTACATCCCAATGCTTTGCTAACATTTTTAATTGCTTTGTTAACCAGTGGTGCTGCTTTTAATTTGTATCCCTCAATCCTTTTGTTCTTCTACCCCTATCTGTTATTTTCTAAGGTGTAGGTGATGTTTCTATCTTTCTAAGCAAAGTGAATCACCTCACATTTATCTATGTTAACGTTCATTTAACTGCCTGGTCTGCGAGTTTTCTAATGTTTTTATGCATTATGTTGCATTCTTCAATAGCTATTTCCTTACCACACACCCCTGCCTTTGGTATTATCTGCTAAGTTCAGATCATTATTGTAAATTATGATGAACAGTGGTGCCAGCACTGATCCTTGTGGGACACTGCTTTCTGTCTACCTGTGTCAGCTGTGGTTCAATTGGTAGCTCTCCCACCTCTGAGTCACAAGGTTGTGGGTACAAGTCCCATTCCAGGACTTGACCACAAAAATCAAGGCTGATGCTCTAGTGCAGCACTAAGGGAGTGCTGTGCTGTTGAAAGTGCTGCATTTTGAATGAGACATTAAGCCGAAGCCCCGTCTGGCCTCTCAGGTGGTTGGAAAAGATTCCATGGCACTATTTTTGAAGAAGTGCAGGGAAGTTATCCATTGAGTCCTAGCCAATATTTATCCCTCAATCAACATTACAAAAACAGATTATCTGGTCATTATCACCTTGCTGTTTGTGGGAGCTTGCTGTGTGCAAATTGGCTGCGTGTTTCCGACCTTATGATAGTTGACTACATTTCAAAAGTACTGCATTGCCTGTAAAGCACTTTGGGATGTCCTGTGATTGTGAAAGGCACTCTATAAATGTAAGTCTATTTTCCTCCAATCTGAATAACTACCTTTCACCCTCTACTCTCTGCTTTCTTTTTGTCGTGCCAGTTTGCTATTCTTTCAGCTATTTGTCCCCTGTCTCTTCGCATCCTAAAATTTGTCTAGAGCCTACCATATGGTACCTTTCTTAATTTAAGTTTGCAGTTTTAAGCATTGATGTACATGATGTACAGCCAAGGCACAATTCAGGAGTGTGATGGAATGTTTTCCACTTGCCTGGATGGGTGCAGCTCCAATGACACCATCCAGGACAAAGTAGCCCACTTGATTGGCACCCCATCCACTTCCTTCAACATGCACTCCCTTCGCCACTGCCACCGCACAGTGGCAGCAGTGTGTAGCATATACAAGATGCACTGCAGCAACTCACCAAGGCACCTTTGACAGCATCTTCAAAACCCATGACCTCTACCACCTAGAAGAGCAAGAGCAGCAGATGCATGGGAACACCGCCACCTGCAAGTTCCCATCCAAGCCACATGACATTCTGACTTGGTACTATATCACCGTTCCTTCACTCTGTCAGGCAAACCCCCCCCACCTACCAAGACTGAGGCACACATTATTTTGCCACATGAACAGTAAAACTTAAAATTGCAAGCCACTGACTGGAAATACATTTACATTGTTCCAACACTGTCTGTTACTATGAGGAACCAGTCCAATACGCAGAAGAGATCTGATCAAACCAGTCAGTCACGTGACCACTTGCTGGCCAACTGGGGGAGTTTTAAATTGGAAAAACACAATTTGAACTCAGAAAGCCGTATGCTCCCGGTTGGAACAGAGCCTCCTTTCCAGTCCTGCCTGCCTCCATCTCTTTCCCACAGAACTGAATCTTGTGAAAATACGTGAACCTCAAAGAGAGAAAAGTCTCCTACGTGTTTAAGAAGAACAGCAAGACTACCAACAATCAAGTGAGCTCGAAGCACAGTAAACAAGAAACTCTTCTGATATTGCCTCAAACCCCTCTCTTCTATATTTTTCTCTCTTTTCTGTCCCTATTTGCGTGTATTGCGCGTGGGTGCGTCGTATATTTGTAGACGTTAACTGTATTAGAGTTAGTTTTAATAAAATTTCATCATCTTTAAACCTCAAAAAATCTGTGTGAATTGGTTTCTTGGTCTTATAATTGGAAACAGTGTGTTTAAAATTAAACCCTGTTACAATAAGACCAGGTGAAGACAGCAACAGACCCCTAGACACCTTTCTCACCTGGTCGTGACAACTGTTCTCTGGGTCAAAATCCTGGAACTCCCTTCCTATCAGCACTGTTGGTGTACTTACACCCTGAGGCCTGCAGCAGTTCAAAAAGGCAGCTCACCACTACCTTCTCAAGGGCAATTAGGGATGGGCAATAAATGCTGGCCTAGCCAGCGATGCCCACATCCCATAAACGAATTTTAAAAAATGCCTATGCATCATCTCCTGATTTGAATTTGAAGCAAATATCTGTCTGCCAGACAATGAGATGTACATGAGTAACCTTGTATAACTTATCATTATATCTCTCCCACTAGTGGAGAAGTGCCTGTCCTCCACTTGCCACTTCCCTTTGATAACACTTTGTAGACCGTGAGGCCATATCATAATTGTCATGTTTAGAGATTTTTACATGATGCTATCTCAATGGCTATTCCAATAAGCATCGCCTATGATCTAGAGAGCATCTTTTCCTTGTTCAATATCTAGGTCGATTGTGGATTGTAACCAAGAGCCCTTACTAAGTACACCAACTGCAGGAATGTTTCATGTGACACCACATAATTCTCTCTTTGCAAGTGATGGAGTATGCATTCATTGGAGATTAAGACTCAGGCTCTGAACCAACTAATGGTTTTATTTATGTAAGATAGATGAATGAACAGCAAGGAATATATCAGTCACATATACAGTTCCCTATGCTTTTTGATACATCATAACAAATATGCCACCCACTTTCTGAGCAAACATAGACTTTATATATAGACTAAATTTTTACTCCCAGATTGCAGCTGCAAAACTCAAAGACTGACTATAGGTTGTTGACCTTCGTGTAGCTCAATAGAATTTTTTTTTCATTCATGGGTATGGGCATCGCTGGCTTTATTACCCATCCCTAATTGCCCTTGAGAAGGTGGTGAACCACCGTCTTAAATTGCTGCAGTCATTGTGGGGTAGGTACACCCACAATGCTGTTGGGAAGGGAGTTTGAGGATTTTGACCCAACAACAGTGAAGGAACGGTGATATAGTTCCAAGTCAGGATGGTGTGTGGCTTGGAGGGGAAATTGCAGGTGGTGGTGTTCCCATGCAACTGCTGCCCTTGTCCTTCTAGTTGGTAGAGGTCGCAGGTTTGGAAGGTGCTGTCTATGGAGCCTTGGTGCGTTGCTGCAGTGCAGTGCAGTACACACTGCTACCACTGTACATCGGAGGTGGAGGGAGTGAATGTTCGTGGATGGGGTGCCAATCAAGCAGGCTGCTTTGTCCTGGATGGTGTCGATCATCTTGTGTGTTGTTGAAGCTGCACCCATCCAGGCAAGTGGAGAGTATTCCATCACACTCCTGACTTGTGTCTTGTAGATGGTGGACAGGCTTTGGGGAGTCAGGAGGTGAGTTACTTGCCGCAGGATACCTGTTCTTGTAGCCATTGTATTTATTTGGTTACTCCAGTTCAGTTTCTGGTCAATGGTAATCCCCAGGATGTTGATAGTGAGGGATTCAGCGATATAATGCCATTGAATGTCAAGGGGAGGTGGTTAGATTCTCTCTTGTTTGAGATAGTCATTGCCTGACACTTGTGTGGCACGAATGTTAATTACCACTGTTAGCTCAAGCCTGGATATTGTACAGGTCTTGCTGCATTTCTACACGGACTGCGTTAGTATCTGAGGGGTCACGAATGGTGCTGAACATTGTGCAATCATCAGCGATCCTCCCCACTTCTGACTTGACGATGGAGGGAAGGTCATTGATGAAGCAGTTGAAGATGGTTGGGCCTAGGACACTAGCTTGAGGAACTGCTGCAGTGATGTCCTGGAGCTGAGATTATTGACCTCCGACAACCACCACCATCTTCCTTTGCGCTCCATATGACTTCAACCAGTGGAGAGTTTTCTCCCTGATTCCCATTGACTCCAGTTTTGCTAGGCTTCTTGATGCCAGACTCGGTCAAATGCTGCCTTGATGTCAAGGACAGTCACTCTCACCTCAGCTCTGGAGTTCCGCTGTTTTGTCCATATTTGAACCAAGGCTGTAATGAGGTCAGGAGCTGATCAGGTTATTGCTCAGCAAGTGCCGCTTGATAGCACTGTTGAAGACACCTTCCATCACTTTATTGATGATCAGGAGTAACCTGATGGGGTGGTAATTTGCTGGATTGGATTTGTCCTGCTTTTTGTGCACAGCACGTACCTGGGCAATTTTCCACATTGCCAGGTAGATACCAGTGTTGCAGCTGTCCTGGAACAACTTGGCTATGGGCGCAGCAAGTTCTGAAGCACAGTTCTTCAGTACTATTGCCAGAATGTTGTCAAGGCCCATAGCCTTTGCAGCATCCAGTGCCTTCACTCGTTTCTTGATATCACGCGGAGTGAATCGAATTGGCTGAAGACTGGCATATGTGGTGCTGGGGACTTCAGGAGGAGGCCGAGATGGATTATCCACTCGGCATTTCTGGCTGAAGATTGTTGCAAATGCTAGAGCCTTATCTTTTGCACTGATGTGCTGGGCTTTCCCCATCATTGAGAATGGGGATATTTGTGCAGCCTCCTCCTCCTGTTAGTTGTTTAATTGTCCACTACCATTCATGACTGGATGTGGCAGGACTGCAGAGTTTAGATCTGATCTGTTGGTTGTCTGATTGCTTCACTATGTTTGTCGCATGCTGCTTACACTGTTTGGCATGCAAGTAGTCCTGGATTATAGCTTCACCAGGTTGACACCTCATTTTGAGGTATGCCTGGTGCTGCTCCTGGCACGCCCTCCTGCACGTTTCATTGAACCAGGTTGATCCCCTGGCTTGACGGTAATGGTGGAGTGGGGGATATGCCGGGTCATAAGGTTACAGATTGTGGTTGAGCACAATTCTGCAGCTGCTGATGGCCCACAGCGCCTCATGGATGCCCAGTTTTGAGTTGCTAGATTTGTTCGAAATCTATCCCATTTAGCATGGTGGTCGTGCCACAGAACACGAAGGACGGTATCCTCAATGTGAAGGCAGGACTTTGTCTCCACAAGGACTGTGCGGTGGTCACTCCTACCAATACTGTCATGGACAGATGCATCTGTGACTGGCAGATTGGTGAGGACGAGGTCAAGTATGTTTTTCCCTCTTGGTTACTTCACCACCTGCCGCAGACCCAGTTTAACAGCTATGTCCTTTAGGACTCGGCCAGCTTGGTCAGTAGTGGTGCTACCGAGCCACTCTTGGTGATGGACATTGAAGTCCCCCACCCAGAGTACATTTTGCACCCTTGCCACCCTCAGTGCTTTCTCCAAGTGGTGGTCAACATGGAGGAGTACTGATCATCAGCTGAGGGGGCGGGGGGAGTGGTGGTGGTGGGGTGGGGTAGGTGGTAATCAGCAGGAGGTTTCCTTGCCCATATTTCAACTGATGTCATGAGACTTGATGGGGTCCAAAATCGATGTTGAGGATTCCCAGGGCAACTGCCTCCCAACTGTATACCACTATGTCACCACCTCTGGTGGGTCTGTCCTGCCGGTGGGACAAGACAGAGCTTTAAAAAGCGCACCAAAAGGAACAGAGTCGGAGACCAGCGAGAGAGGGAGAAATCACAGCGGGAGCAGAGTCGGGGGAAATCGAAAAGCGACATCAGAGTGATGCCACAATCAACAGAATGAGCAGGGAAACAGAGAGCCGCTGGGGTGAGTATACAGGTAAGCTGGGTTAGTAACTAAAGTAAAGAGAAAGGTAAGGTCTACAGTTTTTATATAGTAAGTAATGTTTTTAGGTAATCAAGGTCCCCCTACTGTAAATAATCTCTAATTTTTGAGTAATTTAAGGGAGTAAATTAAGAGTAAGTCATGGCAGGGCAGCTCGGCAGCGTGGAATCTTCCTCCTGTGCAATGTGGGAAGTCAGGGACACTTCCAGTGTCTAGGGTGAACACGTGTGCAGGAAGTGTCTCCAGCTGCAGCTACTCGAAATCCACGTTTCGGATCCGGAGCAGTGCTGGGGACACTGTGGAGCATCCGCGAGGCTGAGATCATCGTGGATAGCACGTACAGGGGAGGTGGTCACACTGCAGGTAAAGACTGCTCAGGCAGAAAGGGAATGGGTGAACACCAGGCAGAGTAGAAGAACTAGGCATGTACTGCAGGAGTCCCCTGGATCCCTCTCCCTCTCTAACAGATTTTCCACTTTGGATACTGTTGGGGGAGATAGCTTCTCAGGGGAATGCAGCAAGAGCCAGGTCTGTGGCACCATGGGTGGCTCAGCTGCACAAGAGGGGTGGAAAAAGAATGGGAGAGCGATAGTGATAGTGGATTCTATCGTAAGGGATACAGATAGACTTTTCTGTGGCCGCAAACATGACTCCAGGATGGTATGTTGCCTCCCTGGTGCTAGGGTCAAGGATGTCACTGAGCGGCTGCAGGACATTCTGAAGGGGGAGGGTGAACAGTCAGAGGTCGTGGTTCACATCGGTACCAATGACCTAGGTCGAAAGAGGGATGAGATCCTGCAATAAGAATTTAGGGAGCTAGGTAGCAGATTAAAAAGCAGGACCTCAAAGGTTGTAATCTCTGGATTACTCCAGGTGCTACATGTGGGTGAGTATAGGAATAGGAGGATAGAGCAGATGAATGTGTGGCTGAAGAAATGGTGCATGAGGGAGGGCTTTAGGGTCCTGGATCACTGGGTCTGTTTCTGGCAAAGGTGGGACCTGTACAAGTTGGACGGATTGCACCTGAACGGGAACGGGACCAACATCCTTGCTGGGAGATTTGCTAGTGCTGTTGGAGGTGGTTTAAACTAATTTGGCAGGGGGATGGGATACAGAGTGGAGGTCCAGTGGGGGGTGATGCACAGCCACATATAGAAGAGAAACTAAGTCAGTGTGGAAGGCAGAGCAAATATAGACCTGTTAAGGCACAAGCAACTAATGCAAGGCTGGATTGCATCTATTTTAATGCAAGGAGTCTTGCAGGTAAGGCAGATGAATTGAGGGCGTTGATTGACACATGGGAATATGAATTATTGTTATCACAGAGACATGGTTGAGTGATGGGCAGGACGGGCATCTCAATATTCCAGGGTATAGAATCTTTGGGCCTGATTTGGGGGGGGTGGGGGGTGTAAAAGAGGAGGTGGCATTGCACTATTGATCAAGGAGTCAATTACTGCAGTAAGGAGGACGTTCCTCAAATGAAGCCATATGGGTGAAACTTAAAAATAAAAAGGGGGCAATCACTTTGCTGGATGTATACTACAGGCCTCCAAACAGTCAGGGAGAGATAGAGGAGCAGATCTGCAGGCAAATCTCAGAGGTGCAAAAATAATAGGGTAATAATAGTAGAGGATTTCAACTTCCCCAATATTAACTGGGATAGTCAGTGCAAAAGGCTTAAAGGGGGCGGAATTCTTCAAATGCATCCAGCACGTAGAAAATCCTACAAGAGAAGGGGTGGTACTGGACCTAATCTTGGGGAGTGAAGCCGGTCAAGTGGTAGAAGTGTCAGTGGGGGAGCATATGGATAGTGACCATAACTGTGTAAAATTTAAGATAGTTATGGAAAAGGACAAAGATGGACCGGAAATAAAGGTACTGAATTGGGGGAAGGCCGAATTCAATATGATGAAACAGAATCTGGCCAAAGTGGACTGGAAGCAGCTACTTGTAGGAAAGTCTTCATCAGATTAGTGGGAGACATTCAAAAAGGAAATATTACGAGTTTAGGGCCAACATGTTCCCGTAAAGGTGAAGGGTAGGACCAACAAGTCCAGGGAACCCTGGATGTCAAGGGATATAGAGGATTGGATAAGGAAAGAAAAGGAGGCTTATGGCAGATTCAGAGCACTGAAAACAGCGGAGGCACTAGAGGAGTACTGAAGGTGTAGGGGGGGTACTTAAAAAAAAAAAGTAATTCGGAGAGCGAAGAAGGGGCATGGAAAAACACTGGCGGGCAAGATAAAGGAAAATCCCAAGGCGTTTTATAAGTATATTAAGGGCAAGAGGATAACCAGGGAAAGAGTAGGGTCCATTAGGGATTAAAGTGGCAATCTGTTTGTGGAGCTGGAGGACGTAGGTGAGGTTTTAAATGATTACTTTTCATCTGTGTTCACTATGGAGAAGATGTCAGTGTAGAGATCAGGGAGGGGGATTGTGATATACTTGAATAAATTAGCATTGAAAGGGAGGAGGAATTAGTGGTTTCAGCGGTCTTAAAAGTGGATAAATCCCCAGGCCCAGATGAGATGTATGTGAGGCAAAGGAGGAGATTGCAGGAGCTCTGACACAAATTTTCAAATCCTCTCTGGCCACAGGAGAGGTGCCAGAGCACTGGAGAACAGCAAATGTGGTACCATTATTCAAGAAGGGTAGTAGGGATAAACCAGGTAATTACAGGCCAGTGAGTCGAACATCAGTGGTAGAGGAACTATTGGAAAAAAATTCTGAGGGACAGGATTAACCTCCACTTAGAGAGGCAGGGATTAATCAGGGATAGTCAGGACGGCTTTGTCGGGGAAATCATGTCTAACAAATTTGATCAGATTTTTCGAGGAGGTGACTAGGTGTGTAGATGAGGGTAGAGGAGTTGATGTAGTCTACATGGACTTCAGTACGGCTTTTGATAAGGTCCCGCATGGGAGATTGGTTAAGAAGGGATCCAGGGCAATTTGGCAAATTGGATCCAAAATTGGCTTAGTGGCAGGAGACAGAGGGTGATGGTCGAGGGTTGTTTTTGCGATTGGAAGCCTGTGACCAGTGGTGTACCGCAGGGATCGGTGCTGGGACCCTTGCTGTTTGTAGTGTACATTAATGATTTAGACATGAATATAGGAGGTATGATCAGTAAGTTCGCAGATGACAGGAAAATTGGTGGTGTCGTAAATAGTGAGGAGGAAAGCCTTAGATTACAGGACGATATAGATGGGCTGGTAAGATGGGCAGAGCAGTGGCAAATGGAATTTAATCCTGAGAAGTGTAAGGTAATGCATTTTGAGAGGACTAACAAGGCAAGGGAGTATGCAATGAATGGTAGGATCCTAGGAAGTACATAGGGTCAGAGGGACCTTGGTGTACTTGTCCATAGATCACAGAAGGCAGCAGCACAGGTAGATAAGGTGGTTAGAACGGCATATGGGATACTTGCCTTTTTTAGCTGAGGCATAGAATATAAGAGCAGGGAGGTTATGATGGAGCTATATAAAACGCTAGTTAGGCCACATCTGGTGTACTGTGTACAGTTCTGGTCGCCATACTATAGGAAGGATGTGATTGCAGTGGAGAGGGTGCAGAGGAGATTCTGCAGGATGTTGCCTGGACTGGAGCATTTCAGCTATGAAGAGAGACTGGATAGGCTAGGGTTGTTTTCCTTGGAGCAGAGAAAGCTGAGGGGAGACCTGATTGAGGTATACAAAATTATGGGGGGGGGGGGGGTAGATAGGAAGAAACTTTTTCCCTTAGTGGAGGTGTCAATAACCAGGGGGCATAGATTTGAGGTAAGGTACGAGGTTTAGAGGGGCTTTCAGGAAAAAAATTTTCACCCTGAAGGTCGTTGGAATCCTCACAACATTTAAGAAGTATTTAGATGAGCACTTGAAACGTCATAGCATGCAAGACTACGGGCCAAGTGCTGGAAATTGGGATTAGAATAGATAGGTGCTTGATGGCCAGCACGGACACGATGGGCTGAACGGCCTGTTTCTGAGCTGTATAACTCTGTGACTCCATGACCTACCCGGGGATGGTGATGGCGACGTCTGGGACATTGTAAGGTATGATGTCGTGTGTATGACTATGGCAGGCTGCTGCTTGACTAGTCTGTGGGACAGCTCCCAACTTTGGCACAAGCCCCCAGATGTTAGTAAGGAGGACTTTGCAGGGTCGAAAGGGCTGGTTTTGCTATGGTCCTTTCTGGTGCCTAGGTCGATGCCGGGTGGTCTGTCTGGTTTCATTCCTTATCGACTTTGTTGCGGTTTAATACAACTGAGTGACTTGCTAGGCCATTTCAGAGGGCATTTAAGAGTCAATCACATTGCTGTGGGTCTGGTGTCACATGTAGGCCAGACCAGGTAAGGACAGCAGATTTCCTTCCCTAAAGGACATTAGTGAACCAAATGGGTTTTTTATGACAATCGACAGTTGTTTTCTGGCCATCATTAGGCTCGTATTTTTTTAATTCCAGGATTATTAATTGAATTCAAATTTCATCGTCTCCCGTGGTGGGATTCAAACCCATGTCCCCAGAGCAACTCTCTGGGTTACTAGTCTAGTGACAATCGCCTCCCAATAGAACCTATAATTGGAGATCTTTAGTTACCAAGTTGTCTGTAAGAGAGGACGCTATCCAATCAATGACCTTGCCCCAGTCTCTCAGATCTCAGATGCAGATGTCAGTAAAACCTATTACACCAATCTGGACCATTTCTTTGATCTGTGTCTGATGGCATGGGTCCACTTCTGCAGCTGAGGTGAAATTGCTCTTATATATATGCTAGATCTAACAGACATTCATCAATATTGAATGGATAACCAACCTTTGTGAACTGTAAAGATACATGTAATTGCATGTAATGATTTGAGATTTTATCTTAGAATCGACCAAGCAACCCAAGTTATTACTCAGTCAATCCATTTGTGTTGGTTGTAGAAACTTGCATCTTGTGGGATCCTTGGAAACAAATTGTATGATCTGATCAGTTGAAAACTGCTTTCTGTCAACTTGAATATTAACCTTCTTACATGCTATGTCCAGCAACACAAAATACAAGATTAAAATTCAACACTGGTAAAAATCTATTTTTTCTCACTTACTTCAGTGCTATGCTACCTTAATGCAATGATTGTGTAAACCTAACAGTGGTTCAGTCATTTATAACTGAAAACTGAATTTCCTTCTTGAATTTCGATGCTTGAGTTAGATCTTATGCTACAACCACTTTGGGCTGTAAGCTTTTATTGTGAGCAATGTAAAACATGTAGGTTGAAATATAAAAGTGAGAAAGTGATGCTGCGGGTGTACAGAGCCTTGATCATATCATATCTGGAGTGTTGCTGTAGTGGGCACCAAACCTCAGGAAAGATATTTAACCTTGTAGGGGGTACAGTGCTGATTCAGCAGAATTATACCAAAGCTTAATGAGTTATATTGAGGATCAGTTGCATAAACGTATTTTTTATTTCCTTGCGTCTAGAAGGTTCAAGGGTGATGCAATTGAGGTTTTTAATATGATAAAAGGATTTGATGAGTAGATACAGAGAAACTATTTTCTCTGGTGGAATCCAGAACAAAGGGCGTCTTAAAACTTTGGCCTCCTTATCTCGAGAGACAATGGGTAAACGCCTGGAGGTGGTCAGTAGTTTGTGAAGCAGCGTCTTGAGTGGCTATAAAGGCCAATTCTAGAGTGGCAGACTCTTCCACAGGTGCTACAGATAAAATTGGTTGTCGGGGTTGTTACACAGTTGGCTCTCCCCTTGCGCTTCTGCCTTTTTTTCTGCCAACTCCTCAGTCTCTTTGACTCGCCACACTTTAGCCCCGCCTTTATGGCTGCCCGCCAGCTCTGGCGATCACTGGCAACTGACTCCCACAACTTGTGATCAATGTCACAGGACGTCATGTTGTGTTTGCAGACGTCTTTAAAGTGGAGGCATGAACGGCCGGTGGATCTGATACCAGTGAGGAGCTCGCTGTACAATGTGTCCTTGGGGATCCTGCCATCTTCCATGTGGCTCACATGGCCAAGCCACCTCAAGCGCAGCTGGCTGAGTAGGGTGTATATGCTGGGGATGTTGGTCGCCTCGAGGACCTGCGTTGGAGATACGGTCTTGCCACCTGATGCCAAGGATTCTCCGGAGGCAGCGACGATGGAACGAATTGAGACGTCGCTCTTGGCTGACATATGTTGTCCAGGCCTCACTGCCCTAGAGCAAGGTACTGAGGACACAGGCTTGATACACTCGGACTTTTGTGTTACGTGTCAGTGCACCATTTTCCCACACTCTTGGCCAGTCTGGACATAGCAGTGGAAGCCTTTCCCATGCGCTTGCTGATTTCTGCATCGAGACAGGTTTCTGGTGAGCCTAGGTAGGTGAACTCTTGAACCACTTCCAGAGCGTGGTCGCCGATGTTGATGGATGGAGCATTTCTGACGTCCTGTCCCATGATGCTCGTTTTCTTGAGGCTGATGGTTAGGCCAAATTCGTTGCAGGTAGCCGCAATCCTGTCGATGAGTTTCTGCAGACACTCTTCAGTGTGAGATGTTAATGCAGCATCGTCAGCAAAGAGGAGTTCCCTGATGAGGACTTTCCGTACTTTGATCTTCGCTCTTAGACGGGCAAGGTTGAACAACCTGCCAACTGATCTTGTGTAGAGGAAAATTCCTTCTTCTGAAGACTTGAACGCATGTGAGAGCAGCAGCGAGAAGAAGATCCCAAACAGTGTAGGTGTGTGAACACAGCCCTGTTTCATGCCACTTAGGATAGGAAAGGGGTCTGATGAGGTGCCGCTATGCTGAATTGTGCCTTTCATATTGTCATGGAACGAGGTGATGATACTTAGTAGCTTTGGTGGACATCCGATCTTTTCTAGTCTGAAGAGACCACGTCTGCTGACGAGGTCAAAGGCTTTGGTGAGATCAATGAAAGCAACGTAGAGGGGCATCTGTTGTTCACAGCATTTCTCCTGTAAATGGCGAAGGGAGAACAGCATGTCAATGGTGGATCTCCGTGCTTGAAAGCCACACTGTGCCTCAGGGTAGACACGCTCCGCCAACTTCTGGAGCCTGTTTAAAGCGACTCGAGCATCTTAAAACTAGAGCGAGGACAATTAAGTAAATTCGGGAAGCACTTATTCACACACAGGGTTGTAGACATCAGGGACGTTCTCCCTCAGGGTCAGTTGAAATTTTCAAGACGGAAATTAAGTTTTTGTTAAGGTAAGAGTATCAAGGGATGTTGAGCAAAGGTGGATAAATGGAGTTCGAGGTACAGATCACCCATGATCTAATTGAAGGGTGGAAGAGACTTGAGAGGATGAATGTTCGTATGTTCTTACTGTTGCTTGATACAGACACACAATGCTAGATGCTGTAACAGAGTCAGGTAACAGGAAGACATAAATCTTTCAGAAATACTTTATTGGGGTGTTTTGGGTACATTTTACCTTTTCAAAATTAGGTTTCTCTTTTTCTGCCATACATCAGGCCAAGTCAGGCATGTGGTCGCCCATGCTGTTAACAGATGATGGCCGTAGTATATGGATGAGGAGATGCCAAAGATTTTACAGATGCCTCTTTTTTTTTAATGACTATTTCCCTCTGATACTTGCTGTGAGACACTGCAGTTTCCTCTCTGACTTTTTATGTGATATGTATTACTGAAAAATATTAAGTGCTGATTTTTAACTCCTGAAGGGAGCATTTGTAGCAGGCTGGATGGAGGGCAGGGAGCCTTTTGTGATGACTCCCAGGCCATTTTAGCTCCTGGTCCTCGTTGGAATTCAACTGTACTGTCTCCTGCCCGAAACCGGCGGAATTACAGCAGGTACGAGGTTGGAGGGAGCCCAAGGGAATGGCCCAGAGCAAACAAGTCACTGCTGGTATAGGAGTCTGAAAGGAGATGCTGGTGTGGGGAAGGCTGGGGTTGAGGATGCCCAACGATTCCTTGTGGGGCCTGGGGGAGCACTCCTGCTCCTCCTGGCCCACAAAGAATTTTCACCAAAAATTTAAAAATAATTACTTAACCTTGGCCTCTTCTCGCCACTCTGCTGCCTCCCACCATGGTGTGTTTGACACTGTGTCGGTCTCTCGTTTCCCAGAGTTAAAATAGTGTCATGGTGTCGATGACATAGCCAGACCTTGACATCAGCATTTTAAGTATGCCTTTGCCTGTCTGGGGTGGGTGCCTGACATATCCCTGGTTAAAATAGCGGTGAGTGGTAACACGTTAGGAATGCAACGCAAATCTCCCTGACCACTATTTTAACAACTTGTCAGATGGACTGGGTTAAAATTTGAATTTTAGTGTTCACTTTTTCAGAAGGAAAGTTCATGTTTATAGGTGATTCAGTGGGTAAAAAATATTAATTGTATGGCATCCTACTCAAACCTGCAGCCATCCTTCCTCCCTAGCAGAAGAAATTATTTTAATTCTAAATCCCTCCTCTGCTTTAAAGAGAGATCCTGGTGCTTTATATAATCTACTCTACACATGATTTGGTGCCTACTTTAACTTTGGGTATGGATATTTGTGTGAGAATTTGTATGCACTTCATTCTGTAATTTAAGTGGACCTCCCAAGTTATGAGAACTAAATAATTAAGCCCATTAATATTTATCCAGATAGTTCAGAGGGATTAACTGTAGTGAAAGTAAATGACATGCCTAACGATTTGAAGGCCAAAGTCATCTGGGTCTAGAGACAAATAGCCCAAATGTAGCAATTTATTTTTCTGCTAAGGCAATTAAAAGAATGAATGCAGTACAACTGCAACAGCGAGCAAAGTTTAGTTTAGAGATACAGCACTGAAACAGGCCCTTCGGCCCACCGAGTCTGTGCCGACCATCAACCACCCATTTATACTAATCCTACACTAATCCCATATTCCTACCACATCCCCACCTGACCCTATATTTCCCTACCACCTACCTATACTAGGGACAATTTATAATGGCCAATTTACCTACCAACCTGCAAGTCTTTTGGCTTGTGGGAGGAAACCGGAGCACCCGGAGGAAACACACGCAGACGCAGGGAGAACTTGCAAACTCCACACAGGCAGTACCCAGAATTGAACCTGGGTCGCTGGAGCTGTGAGGCTGCGGTGCTAACCACTGCGCCACTGTGTTTTGTTATACTTTCATATAAAGTTGTCTTATTTATACGCAACTCTAAACTTATAGAGTTAAATGGGCACAGCAAATGACTGCTAGGGTGGAATTTTAACTTCCACAAGCAAATGGGTTTCGGGAATGAATGGGGGTGGGGCTAAAGGTACTGAAATTGACAGCATTGCGAGAAGCTGGCTCCAACTTGCTGACTCTGCATTTAACTGCAGCGTGTTTGGCTGCATGAAAGGCACCTACTTGAGAGAGGCCGGTTGCCAATCTAAATATGTTAATAGGTGATTAACATCTTTTTTAACAGGGGTTTTCAACCTTAACTGTGCGTGCATGGGTTTCCCGGCCTTCCTGGAATATGCCAGTGAAAGCAAGGCGAGAGCACAGCAGGAGTTGAGGGGGCTGAAAAAAAGATAGGCTAACATAAATACTGAGACATCTTACCTAATTGTGTAAAAGGCTTTCTGAGAGTTTACTTTCACAATTTTACTACCGATTTCTACTACTTTGGAGGTCACTTTCACTAATTCTGACTTATTATTTGGGAGGCGTGTGCATCTGATCTCCACTTGTCATGTGTGATGGGTGCCACGTATGCTGTTTTAGCTTAGACCTCAAATGAGGGCCAAGATGACCATCAGCAGCAGGGGGACCCGCAGAAGTCTTCTCCGAGACCTGCTGCTGCAGAGGAGAGGCAATGAGCAAGTAGGTATAGTTCACAGAAGGAAATATTTGCAACATAGAATGTAGAGATAGAGGATCAGCTTCCTGGACATGTCTGAATGAGTGTCTCAGGAGGCTCAGGGCCCCGTGTCAGTCGTGAAGAAGACCTGCTGCCAAATGGACCTGATGGCCATGCTTTACCAGTGCCGCCTTCAGCTTCTTTGCCGCAGGCTCCTACTAGGGAGCTGCAGGAGAAATTTGTGGGATTTTGCAGTCAGGTGCCCACAAATCACACAGTTGGCTGATGCCATGTTTGCCAGGGCAGGCAATTATGTATACTTTGCCACTGCCAGTGAGACTGACTGGGCATTTGGGTTTGCATCTCTGGCTGGCCTCCTACAGTTATAGAATAGACCATCATTGCCACTCGTGTGCGGTCAGTCAAGTCACTGTCAGGTTTCCCAGGAATGTTCTTGAACCGTAAGGGTTTCCACGCCATTAATGTACAGTTGGTCTGCAACCACAAAAAGTTTGATTATGCAGGTGTGCACAAGATTTCCAGGGAGCTGCCATGATAATTTTGTCTTGCACCAGTCTGCCTTCCTGAGCTCTTTGCACCTTGGAACAGACTTAGTGGCTAGTTGCTTGGTGACTAGAGCTACCCACTTAAAATTTGGCTGCTGACACCCTTAAAGATCCCAAGCAGTGAGACCCAAGAGTGCAACAGTCAAAGTCATATGATGGTGTGCTGTGCTATTGAAGAAACAATGAGCATGCTGGGTGTCTTGACAGGTCTGAAGATGCCCATCAATATGCACCAGCCAGGATCTCCAGAATGGTTGTATTGTGCTGAACTCTACACAACATAGCATAGTGCCTCTTAAGAGGAGGAACGTGATTTGTCCATTGCACGAGCAGTGGTGCACATTGCTGCCAGAGATGCCCTCATAATGCCGCGATTCAGTTAGGTTGCACCGGAGCACCCATCTGGCAGCCAGATGCTAAAACCACTTGGCCCAACTCGCCCTTCCCCCGACAGGAAGCAGTCCTGCAATCAACAAAGCATCCCTTTCACAGGCACCCATTGCTTGGCTTTAAGTTTTGTCTTACCATTCATTACAAATGAGAAAGCCACTTGCCAGGCAGCAGGCAAAAATGGGCAAGATGGAAAAGTGGTGCAGGCAAATATTTCTGTGACTCATAGATTTTTAAGTTTCTGTTTAATTTAACATTGTGCAATACACTCGTAAGCATAACCTTGTGTAGAGGAGGTGGTGGCGTAGTGGTGTTATCACTGGACTAGTAACCCAGAGACCCAAGGTATTGAACTGGAGACATGGGTTCGAATCCCACCATAGCAGAAGGTGGAATTTGAATTGAATAAATCTGGAATTAAAAGCTAGTCTAATGATGGCCATGAAAACATTGTTGATTGTTGTAAAAACCCATCTGGTCCACGAATGTCCTTTAGGGAAGGAAATCTGCTGTGCTTACCTGGTCTGGGCTACAGGTGACTCCAGACCCACAGCAATGTGATTGACTCTTAAATGCCCTCTGAAATGGCCTAGCAAGTCACTCAGTTGTATTAAACCGCAACAAAGTCGATAAGGAATGAAACCAGACAGACCACCCGGCATCGACCTAGGCACCAGAAAGGACCATAGCAAAACCAGCCCTTTCGACCCTGCAAAGTCCTCCTTACTAACATCTGGGGGCTTGTGCCAAGGTTGGGAGAGCTGTCCCAACAGCAACAGCCTGACATAGTCATACACACGGAATCATACCTTATAGACAATGTCCCAGACACTGCAATCACTATCCCTGGGTAGGTCCTCTCCCACCGGAAGGACAGACCCAGCAGAGGTGCCGGGACAGTGGTCTACAGAAGGGGGGGAGTTGCCCTGGGAGTCCTTAACATCGACTCCGGACCCATGAAGTCTCATGGCATCAGGTCAAACATGGGCAAGGTAACCTCCTACTGATTGCCACCTACTGCCCTCCTCAGCTGATGAGTCAGTACTCCTCCATGTTGAACAGCACTTGGAGGAAGCACTGAGGGTGGCAAGGGCACAGAATGTACTCTGGGTGGGGAACTTCAATGTCCATCACCAAGAATGGCTCGGTAGCACCACTACTGACCAAGCTGGCCGAGTACCAAAGGACATAGCTGCTAGACTGGGTCTGCGGCAGGTGGTGGGGGAACCAACACGAGGGAAAAACATACTTGACCTTGTCCTCACCAATCTGCCTGCCGCAGATGCATCTGTCCATGACAGTATTGGTAGGAGTGACCACCACACAGTCCTTGTGGAGACAAAGTCCTGCCTTCACATTGAGGATACCGTCCATCATGTTGTGTGGCACTACCACCGTGCTAAATGGGATAGATTTCGAACAGATCTAGCAATGCAAAATTGGGCATCCATGAGGCCTGTGGGCCATCAGCAGCAGCAGAATTGTACTCAACCGCAATCTGTAACCTCATGGCCTGGCATATCCCCCACTCTACCATTACCATCAAGCCAGGAGACCAACCCTGGTTTAATGAAGAGTGCAGGAGGGCATGTCAGGGGAAGCACCCGGCATACCTCAAAATGAGGTGTCAGCCTGGTGAAGCTACAATCCAGGACTACTTGCATGCCAAACTGCATAAGCAGCATGCAATAGACAGAGCTAAGCGATCCAATAACCAACGGATCAGATCTAAGCTCTGCAGTCCTGCCACATCCAGTTGTGAATGGTGGTGGACCGTTAAACAACTAACTGGAGGAGGTGGCTGCACAAATATCCCCATCCTCAATGATGGGGGAGCCCAGCACATCAGTGCGAAAGATAAGGCAGAAGCATTTGCAGCAATCTTCAGCCAGAAGTGCCAAGTTGATGATCCATCTCGTCGTCCTCCTGAAGTCCCCAACATTACAGATGCCAGACTCCAGCCAATTCGATTCACTCCGCATGATATCAAGAAACGACTGAAGGCACTGAATACTGTAAAGGCTATAGGTCCTCACAATATTCCGGCAATAGTACTGAGGACCTGTGCTCCAGAACTTGCCTCGCCCCTAGCCAAGCTGTTCCAGTATAGCTACAACACTGGCATCTACCCTGCAATGTGGAGAATTGCCCAGGTATGTCCTGTACACAAAAAACAGGACAAGTCCAACCCAGCCAATTACCGCCCCATTAGCCTACTCTCGATCATCAGTAAAGTAATGGAAGGTGTCATCAACAGTGCCATCAAGCAGCACTTGCTTAGCAATAACCTGCTCAGTGACACTCAGTTTGGGTTCCGCTAGGGCCACTCAGCTCCTGACCTCATTACAGCCTTGGTTCAAACATGGACAAAAGAGCTGAACCCAAGAGGTGAGGCGAGAGTGACTGCCCTTGACATCAAGGCAGCATTTGACTGAGTATGGCATCAAGGAGCCCTACCAAAACTGAAGTCAATGGAAATCGGGGGAAAACTCTCCGCTGATTGGAGTCATACCTAGCACAAAGGAGATGGCTGTGGTTGTTGGAGGTCAATCATCTGAGCTCCAGGACATCACTGCAGGTGTTCCTCAGGGTAGTGTCCGAGGCACAACCATCTTCAGCTGCTTCATCAATGACCTTCCTTCAATCATAAGGTCAGAAGTGGGGATGTTCATTGATGATTGCACAATGTTCAGCACCATTTGCAACTCCTCAAATACTGAAGCAGTCCGTGTAGAAATGCAGCAAGACCTGGACAATATCCAGGCTTGGGCTGATAAGTGGTAAGTAACATTCGCGCCGCACAAGTGCCAGGCAATGACCATCTCCAACAAGAGACAATCTAACCACCTTCCCTTGACATTCAATGGCATTACCATCGCTGAATCCCCCACTATCAACATCCTAGGGGCTACCATTAACCAGAAACTGAACTGGAGTAGCCATATAAATACCGCACCTACAACAGCAGGTCAGAGGCTAGGAATCCTGCAGCGAGTAACTCACCTCCTGACTCCCCAAAGCCTGTCCACCATCTACAAGGCACGAGTCAGGAGTGTGATGGAATACTTTCCACTTGCCTGGATGGGTGTAGCTCCAACAACATTCAAGAAGCTCGACACCATTCAGAACAAAGCAGTCTACTTGATTGGCACACCATCCACAAGCATTCACTCCCTCCACCACCGACACACAGTGGCAGCAGTGTGTGCCATCTACAAGATGCACTGCAGCAATGCACCAAGTCTCCTTAGACAGCGCCTTCCAAACCCGCGACCTCTAACACCTCGAAGGACGAGGGCAGCAGATGCATGGGAACACCACCACCTGCAAGTTCCCATCCAAGTCACACACCATCCTGACTTGGAACTATATCGCCGTTCCTTTACTGTCGCTGGGTCAAATTCCTGGAACTACCTTCCTAACAGCACTGTGGGTGTACTTACCTCACATGGACTGCAGCGGTTCAGGAAGGCAGCTCACCACCACCTTCTCATGGGCAATTAGGGATGGGCAATAAATGCTGGCCTAGCCAGCGACGCCCACATGCCATGAATGAATTTTAAAAGACTACAAATCTGTGCTTTTCCTTTTTCTTCAACCCCCAATGGCTTCAACAAAGGTGGAGGCAAGCTGCTTTGACTACTGAGATGCTTTTGGCTGACGTCCTCTGGGTTTTGAGAACCCAGCAAAAGCTGCTCCACCTGCACCTATGCAGGAGCAGACTTAGCCATCGGAACACAAGGCGGCATGTCGGACACTGAGGGGTGGGGGGATGGCAGTGGTGGGTGCAGGCAATGGGTGAGAAGTGGAAGCGTTTTGAACAGAGTCCCCACTTCGAGGCCATCTTTCTTCATCTTCCCTCTCATGGGCCACCTGTACTTCCCTGCTAGCAATGAGCTGGAGAGCACCTTGCTGCACTTCACTGGGGTGCTGCATGGTTAAAGCCATGTTTTCATCAGTTCTTTCTAAGCTGGCATTCAGAGTGTGCAAGTCATGGGTGAGTGCCTACATGCACTTAGTTTACTGCTGTGTTTGATGCTCCATGCAGATGGCAACCCTTTTTCCTTGGACGAAGACATCATCACAAAGTTCTGCAACATCATGCCACTCCGGCTGGAGAATGACTGCTCGAGTCTCCCTGCAATCATGCAATGTGGCTGGAAAGCCTGCACATTTTTTGCTGCCTCTCCAGAATTATCCTGTTTATGGCCCACAAGACTTTCTACTGTTGTTCCTGTCTACACCATCTGCTTTTGCTCACTTGCGATATGTGAGACACCAGGTGAAAACCCAACTATACGTCTTACTGGTCCCCCTAAAGTGTTAGCATCTGAGCTGATGTATAGTCTGCAGGAGTCCTGTCACACTGCACCCGCTGAGGTGTGTGACCTTCTCTGAGGAGTTTTCATTGTCCTCCTGGACTACCACCTATGTGATGTTTGATGGCCCTGTGGGAGATTGAAGACATGAACTAGAACTGTCACGGCAAGAATGTTTTATATGAATGTTAAACACATGATCATATTTCACTGGCTGCTGACATCATGTCAACATGAGTGAGTGTTGTATGCCATGCGGCTGTCTGATAGTTAATTCTGTCCCCAGGTAGCTGGAAGACCCCATCTTCGATGGTCAGGCACGCCAAGGCTGGAATTCCACACACCTCTCCCCCACCACCCCCCCACAAATGGCTGGGATATTACCAGTGGTGGATGGGCACTTCGCCAGCTGCGAAGGTCGCCCGATTAAATGTGGTGGCCTCCTTGTGGGCTGGCAGGGGGTGCACCCTGTGCTTCAAAGAGCCTCTCCTCACCCCAAAACACAGCTGCCCCCACTGGAGCACCCCTCTTCCACCCCCCCCCCTTACTAGTGCCCTGCCGATTGTCCCCAGTGAGGCCCACGCACATACCTTAATTCCAAAGCTGCTTCCGTTGCGGCTGCTCTCACTGGCTGCAGTCCCAGCAGTGGCCACCGCTCCCAGAGGCGCTGCTGGGACTGAAGAGCTGCCAGCCCACTGATTGGCCGGCAGCTCTTGGAGCCGGGACTTCCTGCTTCAGAGGGGTGGATGTCCCATCCGAGGCCAATTAAGGGCTTGGGCCATATAAAATCACAGCGTGGCTTCCAGGCCCAGCAGAGGCGGGATCACCCCTGACCTTTTGGCTGGTGGCTGGGGCCTCCGCCCCGATGTAAAATTCCAGCCCAAGACTCGTCTCATCCCTAGTGCCTCCTCCAGCTGTCAGTATCAGGATGGCTAGAGGGCTTCATGTACTGTGCTTTCTTCTGCAAGGAGATAGAGACCTATGAGAGAGAGTAATAGAATGTGTTTAACGGATGGATGGATGACATTTGAGGGTTATTATGAGGGAGAGGCATGACATTGTATTAAGGTGAGGGTGAATATCTGTGGTGGATGGACAGATGGGGATCTGAATAAATGCATAGATAGAGAGGGATGGGTACACCTGCAAAATAGGTTGGTCTGAGGAGTAATATGCAGGAGCAGGCTTGGGAAGGCAGAGTGAGGGGGTTGGGTGATGCACACAGCACGATGTAGTTGAGTGTGCCACTGTTCTCACCTTCCCTGCCCTGATTTGTTTATTAAATCACTTCAGGCAATGTATCTCGGAACGTGGCACCACTCTGCTGCTGTTCACCTCCTCATCAATTTCCAGCCTTACCTTCTTGCTCTCTGAGGCAGGTGGCTTCCTCCCACTGGCATGGAAAAGTACCTCCCTCCAGGCCCGCACAGATCTTGGCATCAGACCTAGGGAGGCATCTGTGAAGCGATGTGGAGCCTTGCCACATTGGGACTCCAAAACGGTTGTTGCTTTCTCGGTTTTCCGATCTCCACAATCCATCAACTGTCATCTTTGCAGTGCCCCTTTAAATAGTGTGGTTGAAATCAACTCACGTGAGTTGTCGTCATGCCCGCTCACACTAATTGGTCAAGAAGCTCAGAAATCAGATGCAAATGCAGTGGAGTTAAAAAACCACTGATGGATGCGCTGCATACTACCAGGCTTCCCTACCCCATTGCTTCCAGTGTGTCGCCAAGTTAACTCCCCAGCTCCCCAGTTTTTTCTGCTTATTTGTCATGACGTAAGCAAATATAAAGTTGAGGTGCCGATCCCGAACAGAAGTAGTGTTCGCATCTTGAGACTTGAGCAAGAAAATGATAACAATGTTTATATTTTGTCATTGGATAGAAAACCATTAATGTTTCTCTCCAGATTTATTTCATGTTATCAGCAAAGAAGGAAATCCTCCTATTGCTTGAGCAATAAAACTACTGTGTTAATTGCAACAATTGTAGAAACAAACAATAAAAAGCCATTCTTGCTGCGTGTGGTACATATCACTTAGTTTTTCCTTTTGATTGTACAAAACTGTTACAGTTGCTTGCCATCTGGAATTCCACATTGTTTTTAGGTATTTTGTGTTTTTTATGTGACTTCGTGCTTTGCTATGTTAATTGGATAGAAAATTAATTTATTATTGATGGATTTGGTTTGTACTGAAAACTCTCACTATAATGACAGTTTGGTATAATGGCTTGAAACCCATTTTATATATTATATTTGCAATGGTACAGTACTTTTTCATCGAGCTGTGAGGACATGAAGGGAAAAATAAATTATTATCCTGATACAATTAGAATCCATGGTACTTAATGCCAACTATAATCAATAAAGAGAGTAACATGCAGAACAAATTCATTGTATTTTCAGTAATATTTTGTTTTTGCTGTTCAAACTATTTTTGGAGCAAAAGCTTGGCATTTCTATTAGATCTGTACCACCAGCAGATACGAACATATGAATTAGGAGCAGGATTAGGCCACTCGGGCCTGTGGGAGAAGATAGTAGTTGAAAATTTCTGAAAACTCCTTGCCTTGCATGTGTTTTTTAAGGTTTACAACTGATGAACACTAAAGTCAGTCATCGCTTTAGGGAAAATGTTTGCCTTTCAAAACAGTGAAACAAGTGTTGCTTTGTTACCACTTTTAAAAAAAATATACACCCCCAAAAATGACACCACATATTTCCTTATCTGTGCTTGTTTGGAGGAGGAATTGTAGAAAGTCAAAAATAAATCTTGTTTTAAAACTTACGTGCATGGAGGAGAAAAGCTTGATTAAACTCAGTAACATTTGATGATGCATCTTTCTCCTTTGGAAAAAGATGTTTTTTGTGTGACAGCAGTAGCCACAGGAAATCAGCTCATCTGTATGCATAATTAGGGAAATGGGGCGATTGAAGGGACTGCAGACTAGATCTTGCAGCATTTCTAGCTGCTGGTACAGTGGTTAGTGAAAAAATAAATAGCTACACTTCTGTTTATTGCATTGGTCTTAATTTGGTTTTTAATTGTGTAAAATAATTAAGGAACTACAGAATTCACACTCTAGTATGCATTATTATTGTTTTCACATTACTCCTTTTTGCTTTATATTTTTCAGAGGGTTCAAACAACTAATAATACAGAAATTTTATTTTATTTTTAAGCTATTTTAAACGAACTCATCACTTAATTCTTTAAGTCTTTGTTCATTTTGAAAACGTAAATGTCCTGTTTATTCTGCAATGACTGTTGTCTGTTAGAGTCTCCTTAAATAGGTCCCCAACTGACCATATGTGTCATGAGTTAGAATTGCTGGCAACCTTGAGCGGGGCGGGGGGGGGGAGGTGGGCAAAAGGCTGGATCACAGCTGCATGCTCTGGGTGCTGGTGTGCTACACTGTATCTATCAACTTTAGCAGTGATCAGTATTCTTAAGGACCTATCCCAGTACAAGGAGGAAAAAGGGAAATGTTAAATTGGAAAATACAACTGGAAAAGATAGAATCTCATGAAGAAAATGGTACAGCTTTCAGCCCTTTTTGTATCCTGTATATTTTGATTCCTTATTGTGGAAGGATTATAGATGTGTTCACTCTCTGTGTGACAACCTAATCCCACTAGACAGAAGTTCGTGCCAGTCTTGCCAGTTACTTTCTGATTAGTAGGATTGTAGCCTGTTGTAAAAGGCAAAAACCTTTTACTGTGGTGTTTTGTTATGCATGCTATATAGTAAGAAATTTGCTGTGAACTTTTTAATGGAAAAACTCGATGCAATCTTTTACATCGTTCTTGCATTAGTGTTTATAGAAATGTGCCAAATGCTTGTGATAAATGGCTTATTTATATACTGCGTAAATCCTGACAAGTATGCACAGTTGAATTGTAGCTTAACTTTACTGGTGCTCCATTAACACTGTTAAAGGAGGTGGCAGCTGTAAAGGACATCACACTGCGAACAGAAGGAATTGTGTTTTTTCTAATTCCATTGCATCAGAACTGCGAAAATTCTGATTTTTGGCATTTGTTGCCCTTCATTATTTGAGCAGGGATACCATTTAGTTAAGAGCTGTGGGAGAGTAAGCTCAGGCAGTAACCTCTTTGCAGGTTTGTTGTTCTCTATGTACATGATGACATGTTTCTGACATTTATTTATAACTATGTTCACTGCTTTTATTTTTGCTAGGAATAAATAGTTTGGGAATTAGATTTAGTGGTGACGAGCAACTAAAACACTTTCTCACATCCTGTGGTTTTTCATACTTCCACACATGTTTACAGTCTGATGCGTAGTCTACATTGCTATTTTTTCCACTTAGTTCCAAAGAGGCTTATTCTGTTATTTGGACTGAGTGAAAGGAGTTTGACCCTGTCAGGATATCCAATTAAATTCCTATTTGTTCATGAAAGAGCACACACATTGTTGCTGCCAGGCTCGCAGAAGATGGACTGAACAGTGAACCTCTTTTCAACTTCCAACAATGTATTTTATTTGTTCTGGAAGCTATCCAGGTGAAATGAAGAACAGAGTTAAAATAGTGCAGGGAGTTAACATTTTAATATTGCATTTGATATGTTTTCCAGCTTCCATAAAGAATTACTGTTTCAAAGTATCTTGTTTGCAGCTCAGTTATTTTGAAAATGTTAAGAGTAGTGGAAAAATGCTCGAAGGATTTTATCCCATCTATAATTAAAAGTTTGGTGGGGTGGGAGGGGGGAGGGAAGTTTTGTACTACCTATAATTAAATATTTTGGTGGTGGAAGAGTTTTATTTCACCTATATTTAAATTGTTGAGTGAGTGGAAAACATTTATGCTACCTTTCAATACTGGGTAGGGCAAAGAAAAGTTTTCTATATACAATGCAATTTTTTGGGGAAGGGCAAGTGCATTACACTACCTATATGCAGTGTTTTCGGGTGGATTAAGAGCTTTATGCCACCTGTAAATGTTTGTGGGCTGACTTTTATGCTGCCAGTAATGAAGATAATGAAGGAAGTGAAGCTTTGAGGGGTTTTCCAGCTCATTCTTGGCATTAGGCTGCTTTTTAAGGGTTTCCGTGGCTTGTCTGCCAAAATTACAGTGGATGAGTAGGAGAACCCCAGTGGAAATTCACCCCTTAGGTGTTTTGGTGGTGGCAGTGGGAACGAGGTTTAATAAATACATACCATAAATACAAAAGTACTGCTTCATTCTTGCATGTTGCAGGAACATATCTGGGTATTGTATCATAGGGCTTACTGCTGGCAGAAACCATCATGACCTTTGTTGCTAATATTTTCCGCTATAAGCTGTTAAGAGACCTGTTAAAATACTTATAAAACTTCCCACTGGTACTTCTCATTGCTAAAATGAGAGTACTGCCAGTAGATAGAGGAACAAGAAATGTTGGTCCAGTGTGTAAGTATTAACAATTATTCCCTGCCACCCAGGCACCCCATCAAGCCACATTAAGATTACTTTGGTGTTCAGTGCAGTACTGAGGGGTTGCTGCATTGTCAGAGGTGCTGTTCTTTGGATGAGATACTAATCTGAGACTCTGTTGCCATGCTCAAGTTGATACAGAAATTTTATGGCAGTATTTGAAGAAAAGCAGGGGAGTTCTCTGGAGCTGGTTAACATTCCTCCCTCAATCAACACCACCAAAAGAGATTATATGATCACTTGTTCATTTGCTGTTTGTGGGATGCTGCTGTGCACAAAATGGCTGCCATGTTTGCCCATATATTAACAGTGACTGCAGATCAAAAATAATTAATTAACTGTAACTTTCTTTGGGGTATCCTGAGGTTGTGACTGTCACTTAACATATTAACATATACCCTTCCTTCCTTTCTACGGCCATTGTTTATGTATAATCACACAACACTAGCAGATGATTGCTGAACTGACCTTTTTCTAGTAAATACAGATTCACAATTGCATCTGAGGACTTGTGACATAAATATTGTTTGCTGTTTTTAATTTTATGCCTAATACATCTTCCTATCTTAAAATTTCTAATCGGGCTCTAATTATTTTAATGGGCATTACTAATGCTTTCAAATATCATGATTTTTGTGAGTTTCACCAAATTTGATACTTCAGAAGCACCTGAAGATTCTTGGTTGATCTGTGGCCTTCAACCTTTTCTGTGTTTACTCCTTAGTTTCCCTGTCATCTTTTTGCATTTCATCTGTATTCCCCTTACTGCTCAGCCGTGTTTCAGCTGACTTCTAGCGCTAGTTCACTTTTATTCAAAGAAGACTTAGATTTCAGTTTTTCTTAATACAACAACAACAACCTATATTTATATCACACATTTAACATAATAAAATGTCCCAAGGCGCTTCGCAGGGACATTATAAAACAAAATATATTACCGAGCCACATAGAGATATTAGGTCAGGTGACCAAAAGCTTGGAAAAAGAGGTAGGTTTTAAGAAATGTCTTAAAGGAGGAAAGCGAGGAAGAGGGGTTTAGGGAGGGTATTCCAGAGCTTAGAGCCCACACAACTGAAGGTGCGGCCACCACTGGTAAAGCAGTTAAAATTGAGGATGCACAAGAGGCCAGAATTGGAGGACCGCAGATACCTCAGGGTTATGGAACTGGAGGAGATGGGAGGGGCAAGGCCGTGGAGGAATTTGAATAGAAAATGATCATGTTTAGATTATACAACCTTTGTAGGCTTCCCTTCTTTCAAAAGTCTGTGTTGCCTCCTTATCCCTTTATATTGGATTGGATTGTTTATTTGAGCCTCTAGTCCAGATATTTTTCATCAGGTTTGCACACATCCATGCCAGGCTACTCTTCAGTGATGTTATTGGCTTTTTGTCACCAGCTGTACTTGCGGATACATGGTCCTTCAGTTTTCTTGGCCACTATGTGACTAGTTCTACTTCATAAGGCATGTTTCTTTATAAGAGTATCTTTCACCATCAGCAGAAGTAGGTGAAAACTCTGCACCATTAAAGTTGCACAATGACAGTGAATGAGTAAGTGCACTGCGATGTGATCATGGCACTTGAGTTTGGTACCATGCTTTGGAATGTGCTGTGATGCCTAGTGGGGTAGAGCTGTGCTGCAAGCTCATCATAGAGCACAAAGCAACTGGCTGAACGGCCTTCAGTCATTTGCTGTCGATTCTATGAAACACCACCCACCACTTGACAGTGAGCACTTTTAATCACTGTTCAGCACCAGTGGCATCAACAGCCTGATGGTTTGTAGCAGCAGTTTCTTTTGTGCGAATTGGAGGAGGTTTCTTAATTTTGTAAGTGAAGTAGCTAAAAAAAAAACTCCTTGCTACTACTTTAGTGATCTCTGAGGGAATTATTGGAGGTAGTCATGTGGCATACTACACACTCGGCAATGTTCTTTTCTTTTGGGCCTCCTTATCTCGAGAGACAATGGATACGCGCCTGGAGGTGGTCAGTGGTTTGTGAAGCAGCGCCTGGAGTGGCTATAAAGGCCAATTCTGGAGTGACAGGCTCTTCCACAGGTGCTGCAGAGAAATTTGTTTGTTGGGGCTGTTGCACAGTTGACTCTCCCCTTGCGCCTCTGTCTTTTTTCCTGCCAACTACTAAGTCTCTTCGACTCGCCACAATTTAGCCCTGTCTTTATGGCTGCCCGCCAGCTCTGGCGAATGCTGGCAACTGACTCCCACGACTTGTGATCAGTGTCACACGATTTCATGTCGCGTTTGCAGACGTCTTTATAACGGAGACATGGACGGCCGGTGGGTCTGATACCAGTGGCGAGCTCGCTGTACAATGTGTCTTTGGGGATCCTGCCATCTTCCATGCGGCTCACATGGCCAAGCCATCTCAAGCGCCGCTGACTCAGTAGTGTGTATAAGCTGGGGGTGTTGGCCGCTTCAAGGACTTCTGTGTTGGAGATATAGTCCTGCCACCTGATGCCAAGTATTCTCCGAAGGCAGCGAAGATGGAATGAATTGAGACGTCGCTCTTGGCTGGCATACGTTGTCCAGGCCTCGCTGCCGTAGAGCAAGGTACTGAGGACACAGGCCTGATACACTCGGACTTTTGTGTTCCGTGTCAGTGCGCCATTTTCCCACACTCTCTTGGCCAGTCTGGACATAGCAGTGGAAGCCTTACCCATGCGCTTGTTGATTTCTGCATCTAGAGACAGGTTACTGGTGATAGTTGAGCCTAGGTAGGTGAACTCTTGAACCACTTCCAGAGCGTGGTCGCCAATATTGATGGATGGAGCATTTCTGACATCCTGCCCCATGATGTTCGTTTTCTTGAGGCTGATGGTTAGGCCAAATTCATTGCAGGCAGACGCAAACCTGTCGATGAGACTCTGCAGGCATTCTTCAGTGTGAGATGTTAAAGCAGCATCGTCAGCAAAGAGGAGTTCTCTGATGAGGACTTTCCGTACTTTGGACTTCGCTCTTAGACGGGCAAGGTTGAACAACCTGCCCCCTGATCTTGTGTGGAGGAAAATTCCTTCTTCAGAGGATTTGAACGCATGTGAAAGCAGCAGGGAGAAGAAAATCCCAAAAAGTGTGGGTGCGAGAACACAGCCCTGTTTCACACCACTCAGGATAGGAAAGGGCTCTGATGAGGAGCCACCATGTTGAATTGTGCCTTTCATATTGTCATGGAATGAGGTGATGATACTTAGTAGCTTTGGTGGACATCCGATCTTTTCTAGTAGTCTGAAGAGACCACGTCTGCTGACGAGGTCAAAGGCTTTGGTGAGATCAATGAAAGCAATGTAGAGGGGCATCTGTTGTTCACGGCATTTCTCCTGTATCTGACGAAGGGAGAACAGCATGTCAATAGTCGATCTCTCTGCACGAAAGCCACACTGTGCCTCAGGGTAGACGCGCTCGGCCAGCTTCTGGAGCCTGTTCAGAGTGACTCGAGCAAAGACTTCCCCACTATGCTGAGCAGGGAGATTCCACGGTAGTTGTTGCAGTCACCGCGGTCACCTTTGTTTTTATAGAGGGTGATGATGTTGGCATCGCGCATGTCCTGGGGTACTGCTCCCTCGTCCCAGCACAGGCATAGCAGTTCATGTAGTGCTGAGAGTATAGCAGGCTTGGCACTCTTGATTATTTCAGGGGTAATGCTTTCCTTCCCAGGGGCTTTTCCGCTGGCTAGGGAATCAATGGCATCACTGAGTTCTGATTTGGTTGGCTGTATGTCCAGCTCATCCATGACTGGTAGAGGCTGGGCTGCATTGAGGGCAGTCTCAGTGACTCGGCAATGTAGTAATTTATATTTTTACTGTTTCATATCTGCAACCTCCTCCATTGCCCTACAAAACCTATTTTGGGGCAAGAGTTAGAAGCTAAAGGCTTGTTTTAGGGATTTGTCACTTTGATCTGATTATACAAGTGGAGGTATCTGTTTTTGCTTGGAACAACGCTTTATAAGGCTTTATAACCTATTCAATGAGAACAGCAAAATAAAATCCACTAATTTGTCAGACTGTGCTTCTGGTTTGAAATACATTTTTAAATTACTTTAGTGACAGGCCAATTTTGTTGAAGTTTGAGAGTGGTGGAAATAGTCAGCATCTGTGGAAGAACAGACAAGTTAACATATTAGATGATGACCCTTTAAATGAAATACATCCAATGTCTGCTTCACCTTCATCTCCAGCAAGTGTGAGGAGCTTATGGACTTCTTAGTCACTAAGATTGAGACCATTCAATCAGCTGCCTCTGCCACTTCCCTTTCGAGCCCACCAGGCCAAACTTTCTCTAAGGTTCCACCCTGCCCTAGTCCTGAATTTGCATCTTTCTTTCTCGAGTTTCTGACCTATCTGCCCATATGCCCTCTCTGAGCTCATCTTGTCCATGAGAACCACCTCCTGCTTTCTTGATCTTATTCCGTCTAAACTGCTGACTCTCCAGCTTCTCTTCCTGGCTCGCATGTTAGCTGATATTGTCAATTATTCTCTCTCCTCAGGTACTGCCTTCTTTCCTTCAAATCTGCCATCGTCACCCCCTCCTCAAAAAAACAACCCTTGACTCCTTTGTCTTGCTAACTGCCAGCCCAACTCCAACCTCCCTTTCCTCTGCAAAGTCCTCGAATGCATTGTTGCTTCACAACTCCGTGTCCATCTATCCCAGAACTCCATGTTTGAATCCTGTCAATCAGGTTTCTGCCCCTGCTACAGTACTGAAATGGTTCTTAGCAACATCACAAATGACATCCAGTGCGACTATCCCGCTATGCCTCCTTGCCCTTTTCAACCTGTCTGCAGCTGTTGATACAGTTAACCACACCATCTTCCGCCAACACCTCTCCACCATCGTCCAGCTAGCTGGGGATGCACTTGCCTAGTTCCATTCTTATCTATCCAGCTGTAGCTAGAGAATTACCTACAGTGACTTCTCTTCCTGCTTCCACACCATTACCTCTGTGTTCCCCAAGGTTCTGAACTTGGCCCTCTCCTATTTCTCAAACTGCACCTCGGCGATATCCAAATATAGTCAGTTTCCACATATATGCTGATGACGCCCAACTCTACCTCACCATCAGCTCTCTCAACCACTGTTTCTAAATTGGATGAGCAGAAATTTCCTCCAATTAAATATTGGGAAGATTGAAGCCATTGTCTTCTGACCCCGCCACAAACTCCGTTCCCTAGCCACCGACTTTATGCCTCTCCCTGGCAACTATCTGAGGCTGAACCAGACTGTTTGCAACCTTGGTGTCATATCTGACCCTGAGATGAGCTTCCAGCTTCATATCCATGTCATCACTAAGGCTGCCTATTTCCACCTCCATAACATTGCCTGACTTTGCCCTACCTCAGCTCATTTGCTCATTCATGCCTTTGTGGCCTCTGGACTTGACTATTCCAATGCACTCCTGGCCAACCTCCCATGTTCTAGTCTCTAAACTTGGGGTCATCCAAAACTCTGCTGCCTGTGTACTTATTCATACCAAGTCCCATTCACGCATCACCCCTGTGCTTGCTGGCCTACATTGGCTCGCAGTTAAGCAACGCTTCAATTCTAAAATTCTCATCCTTGTTTCCAAATCCCTCCGTGGCCTTGCCCCTCCCCATCTCTGTAATCTCCTCCAGCCCTATAACTCTAGGAAATATCTGTGCTCCTCTTATTCTGGCCTCTTGAGCATCCCCAATTTTAGTCACTCCACTTTTGGTGGCTGTTCCTTCAGCTACCTAAGCCCTAAATTCTGGAATTCCCTTCCTAAACCTTTCTGTCTCTGTTCTGCTATTTCCTCCTTTGAATCACTTCTTAAAACCTACGTCTTTGACCAAACTTTTGGTTGGTTGCCCTATTATTCCCTTATGTGGCTCGGTGTTTTAAAATGCTCCTGTGAAGTGCCTTGGGATGTATAATTATGTTAAAGGTGCTATATAAATACAGGTTATTGTTAACTTGCCTGTTCTTCCCATAGATGCTGACTTAGCTGAGTATTAGTAATATTTTTATTTTTGTTTCAGATTTCCAACATCTGTAGCTGTGTTCTTTGTGTTTAAATTATGCCTGGTTTGTTTAAAAACAGCAGTTTTACATAAATTTTATTCCAGTTTGTACTTGCCTTAAAGAAAGTCATGAATACGTTGAATTTACAGATACTTACATCAGAATAGTAGAGCTTTCTCTTATATAATTGAAGTTATCCATGTTAGTATAAATGCTGCCTCTTTCAGCATTTTTTAACCTAAAGAATGCATTTGCATTTATTTTGTGCTTTTTTATTCTTCAGGGCATCCTAAAGTGCTGTTATGTAGGCCAAACAGCAGCCAATTCACAGACAACAAAATTCCATAAAGCGCATCTAAATGAATGGCCAGTTAGTCTGTTTTTGGTGGAGGTTTTGAGGGAGGAATGTTGACCAGGACTGTGGGAGAATTTCCTATTTTATTGCACTTTTGCTATCTTGCTAGGATCTTTTGTTGGGAGGTGGGTGTAAAGGCATGCATACTTGGGAGAGTAGGTGGGAGCAGAAGGGACAAAGAAAAGCCATGGGTGTTCAGAGCAAAAAGTGGGAGTAGCAGAGGCAACAAGAGGGAGCAGCAAAGGAGGATGATGTGCTGCTTGCTGGGGCTAAGGAGGTAAGAAGGTTTATACGCATATGCAGCAATAAGCAGCGAGAGGAAGAAGGAAACCGTGAACTTTGGGGCAGGTGTGGGTATGGAAATAAATGCTGTAGGCCTTCAAGTACCCCTGCCCCGAAGAAGATGTATAAAAGCAAAGGGTCTCCCCACAATTTTCCAACCTCTTAGGGAAAGCTTAAACAGCCTTTATACTGGAGTGTAAGTGATGTTTGTATTTAAATAATAGAAGCTACTCCAAAGTTGTGGGGAAGTACTTCAGTAAATTGTGCCTCTGCCATATGCTGGATGGTTTCTCCCCCTGATCCTCACTGACTTAAGTTCCACTGGAGTTCCTTGGTGCCACATTTGGTTGAATGCTGCCTTGATATCAGGGGCCGTCATTCTCGCCTCACCTCTGGATTTCGGATCTTGTGTCCATGTTTGAACCAAGGCTGTAATGACCTATGGTTCTGAATGGTCTTGGCTAAACTCAAACTGAGCATGGGGACTTGGTCTTTACAAGGACTTATGATGGTCATTCCTACCAATGCTGTGATTGACAGATGTATCTGACAGGCAAATTGGTGAGAATGAAGTCAAGTGGATTATTCCGTTTATGTTGGTTGTCTCACCACGTGGTGCAAGCCCAGTCTGGCAGGTATGTCATTTGCACTTGGCGAGCTCTTTCAGTGATAGTACTACCAAGCCTCTATTGGCCGTGTGCATTGAAGATCCCACATAGAGTTCATCTGTGCACTTGTTATCCACAGTGCATCTTCCAAATGGCAACTGAGGGAGAGTGGTAGGTAGTAATCAGGAGGTTTCTCTGTCTATGTTTGGCCTGACTCCATGAGACATCATGGGATCCAGGGTCAATGGTGAAGTCTCCCAGGTTCACTCCTCCCTGACTGTATATCACTATGCCCTGACCTCTGGTGTGTCTGTCCTGCCAGTGATAGTGATGGAGGAGTCTAGGATGTTGACTGATAGGTATGATTCTGTGGGTATGATGATGTCAGGTTGTTGCTTGACTAGTCTGAGTCAGTTCTCCCAACTTTAGGAGTAGTTCCCAGATATTAGGGAGGAAGATTCTGTGGGGTGTTCCTGTCCTGATTCAATTCCTTGAATGCAGTTGAGTGGTCCATCCAGTTTTCTTCTTTGTATTGGTTTTATGCAACTGAGCGGCTAGCTAGGCCACTAGGGCAGTTAAAGGTTAAGTGGGACCGGAGTCACATGTATGTCAAATTGGGTAAGGGTGGTAGCTTTCTTTTCCTCAAGGACATTAGTGAACCAGTTGGATTTTTACAACAATTCAACAGCTTCATGGTCACTTTTACTGGTAGCAGCTTTACATTTTCAGATTCTTAAAACTGAATTCTGTTTCGGATCTGTTTGTTATTTATGTTGGTGTGCTCAACTTTATACTCCTGATTTATAACACTTTACATTGGAAGCTGATTTGTTTCCACTGTTTGTGCAGTTGTATCCACAAGCTCTCTGCAGTTAGAAAATGATTCAGAGATTGCTGGAGTTTCTGAAGAAATATACTAACCCATCAGTATGCAGGACAAGAAACCAATACGGTGACTTAAGACATAGATGTACTCATTCTGCTGGAATTGGTGTTGCTATGGAATGCTCATGGATTATAGGATGTAAATTTAGAAATGACTGATTATCTGTTCTATACCTGTGGTAAGAAGACTGGAAATATTTGTCATGTTTCCACACGAAATTGTTTAGTTGTGAGATATGCAGTTGCTTTTCTACTAGTCTCTTGGTTACACAACAAATCAATTCATTCCTTATACTTCCTGGCATTTAAAATTCCACAATTCATAGCATTGGCAGTATACTTCAATGGCCTTTTGTATGGACTTAAAGTAGAAATCTATGTTCTAATACAGGGACTAGTGGTAAATTTGGACATGTATATTATGGTAAATTGTATGGTGGCTAAAATGCTGCTCTAGCTCTGTGACATGCTGTTGCTCAAAGTTGTATTGAGTGTTAGGAAACCATACTAAGTGAGAAATGTATGATATTTCCATTCATAGACTGATTTATTTCTAACTTGGTAGACTTCTTTGGCCGCCTTGTGTCGAGAGACAATGGGTAAGCGTCTAGAGGTGGTCAGTGGTTTGAGGGGCAGCGCCTGGAGTTGCTATAAAGGCCAATTCTAGAGTGACAGACTCTTCCACAGGCGCTGCAGATAAAATTAGTTGACAGGGCTGTTACACAGTTGGCGCTGTCCTTGCACTTCTGTCTTTTTTCCTGCCAACTGCTAAGTCTCTTCTACTCACCACTCTTTAGCACCGCCTTTATGGCTGTCCGCCAGCTCTGGCGATCACTGGCAACTGACTCCCACGACTTATGGTCAGTGTCAGAGGACTTCATGTCGCGTTTGCAGACGTCTTTAAAGCGGAGGCACGGACGGCCGGTGGGTCTGACACCAGTGACGAGCTCGCTGTACAATGTGTCCTTGGGGATCCTGCCATCTTCCATGCGGCTCACATGGCCAAGCCATCTCAAGCGCCGCTGACTCAGTCGGGTGTATATGCTGGGGATGTTGGCCGCCTCGAGGACTTCTGCGTTGGAGATACGGTCCTGCCACCTGATTCCCAGGATTCTCCGAAGGCAGCCGAAGATGGAATAAGTTGAGACGTCGCTTTTGGCTGACATATGTTGTCCAGGCCTTGCTGCCATAGAGCAAGGTACTGAGGACTATGACTTACTTAATTCACTTAATTAGGGAAAAAATCACCGAGGTGTGTTCCTTTTATTTTCCTCTATTTTAATATATCTTCCCAAGTTCTAGTGACTTTAAACTAATTTATGTCCGTAATTGAAGGAGGAGCCATAGTTCATTGACCTGTTGCCTGGTTTGTTTACATCACTGTTGTCTTGATACCATAGAACCAGATCAAAACAACTGGATACCTGGCTCATTTCAAGGGTCATTACATCCTGAATCCTATGTTTTATCAGGACCAGATTTAAACTGTAAATGATTTAATTTTAAAAAACCTGAATTTATTTCAAAGTATAATTGACAGCTTCAAACTGTTGGCTTGTGCAGATGTACTACTCAACAGCATGGTTTCATAATTCTGAGTAGACTGCTGTGTTTGGAAATAAATTATACTAAGTTTTGAGGGCTAAAAATCCTTAGGAGGTGTGTGAAAAATATCTGCAATGGTAAATTAAATTGAGAACTGCAGGCTTTCTGTTAACATGGAGAATTGAGAGTACCGATTACCTTTATGTCATGTCTTGACTGTCTTATTTCTGGCTAGAAGGCAGTCATTTATTCTGAGATACTAATGTTTTAAAAAGGTGGATCAAACAGATCGGGATAAGTGACCTGAAAGAATTTCGGAAAAATGAAGAATAACATAACCCAAATGTGGTTCTTTTGACATTTTTATATGACTTTTTCTTTGTTTCTGCCCAAAGTGTAAATGGATGGAGAACTGCTATCAGTTCTAATATTTTTGGCTCTATTTCTTATGCTGTACAAAGTGATTGAGCATAGAATTAAGTTTTGATTTTATATGGTGATGTGGTGGGGGAAGATAGGGTGCCTTATTAATGTGCATATAGGCTACACTTTTTAAAAGTAATAAATCAGCGTGGCCTATGTTTTTTCTTGGAAGAGGAGTATTTTAATAACGATGGCTTACTTTGATAGTATTTGTGGTTTCCTTAAATTACAATAATAACTACACTTCAAAAGTTAGTGATTGTGAAGCACATTGGGGCGTATGAGGCAATGAAAGGCTAAGGTTCTATATAAATGTAAGTACTTTTCTTCACTGCTATCAATCTCCATTACAGTACTTAGTTCAAGATGAGGTTACTGTTTCAAAGAGATAAGTGATAACCTTGGGTGCATGCATTAATGGAAGCATAATGTTAGTGATATTGTTTGCATACATATGGGTATCACTGACTAGGCCAGCATTTATTGCCCATCCCCAGTTACCCTTGAGAAGGTGGTGGTGAGCTGCCGCCTTGAACTGCTGCAGTCCTTATGGTGTAGGTACACCAACAGTGCTGTTAGGAAGGGAATTCCAGGATCTTGACCCAGCGACAGTGAAGGAACGGTGATATAGCTCCAAGTCAGGATGGTGTGTGGCTTGGAGGGGATCTTGCAGATGGTGGTGTTCTTGTGCATCTGCTGCCCTTATCCTTCTAGGTGGTAGAGGTTGGGGGTTGGAGATTTAAAAATAAGGAAGTCTTGTTACAGCTGTACAGGGTGTTGCTGAGACCACACCTGGAGTACTGTGTGCAGTTTTGGTCCCTGTATTTAAGAAAGGATATACTGGCATTGGAGGCAGTCACTAGGCTGATTCTTGGGATGAAGGGGTTGACTTATCAGGAACAGCTAAACAGGTTAGGCCTTTATTCATTGGAGTTTAGAAGAATGAGGGGTGATCTTATTGATGTATACAAGATTATGAGGGAGCTTGACAGGGTAGATGTTGAGAAGATGTTTCCACTAGTGGGGGAATCTCGAACAAGGGGACATAGTTACAGAATAAGGGTATACTCATTTAAAACTGAGATGTGAAGGAACTTCTTCTCTGAGGGTAGTAAATGTCTGGAATTCTCTACACTAGAGGGTTGTGGAAGCTCGATCACTGAAAGTATTTAAAGAGGAGGTAGATAAATTTTTGAAATATTGGAAAGCTAAGGGCTGTGAGGACCTGGCACGAAAGAGGGGTTGAGGTCTGGGGCAGATCAGCCATGATCTTATTGAATGGCGGGGCAGACTTGAGGGGCCGAATGGCCTACTTCTCCTATTTCTTATGTTTGGAAGGTGCTGTTGAAGGAGCCTTGTGAGTTGCTGCAGTGCATCTTGTAGATGGTACATACTGTTGCCACTGTGCATCGGTGGTGGAGGGAGTGAATGTTGAAGGTGGTGGATGGGGTGCCAATGAAGCGGGCTGCTTTGTCCTGGATGGTTTCGAGTTTCTTGAGTGTTGTTGGAGCTGCGCTCATCCAGGCAAGTGGAGAGTATTCCATCACACTCCTGACTTGTGCCTTGTAGATGGTGGACAGGCACTGGGGAGACAGGAGGTGAGTTACTCGCTGCAGAATTCCCAGCCTCTGACCTACTCTTGTAGCTTTATGTGGCTGGCGCAGTTCAGTTTCTGGTCAATGGTGACCTCCAGGGTGTTGATAGTTGGGGATTCAGTGATGGTAATGCCACTGAATGTCAAGGCAAGCTGGTTAGATTCTCTCTTATTTGAGATAGTCATTGCCTGGCACTTGTGTGGCACGAACGTTACTTGCCACTTATCAGCCCAAGCCTGAATGTTGTCCAGGTCTTGCTGCATTTGGACCTGGGCTGTTTCAGTATCTGATGAGTCGCGAATGGTGCTAGACATTGTGCAATCATCAGCGAACATCCCCACTTCTGACCTTATGATGGAGGGAAGGTCATTGATGAAGCAGCTGAAGATGGTTGGGCCTAGGACACTCCCCTGAGGAACTCTTGCAGTGATGTCCTGGGACTGAGATGACTGACCTTCAACAACGACAACCATCTTCCTTTGTGCTAGCTATGACTCCAACCAGTGGACAGTTTTCTCCCTGATTCCCATTGACTCCAGTTTTGCTAAGACCCCTTGATGCCAATCTCAGTCAAATGATGCCTTGATGTCGAGGGCAGTCATTCTCCCCTCCCCTCTGGAGTTCAGCTCTTTTGTCCATGTTTGGACCTAGGCTTTAATGAGGTCAGGAGCTGAGTGGCCCTGGCGAAACCCAAACTGAGTGTCAGTGAGCAGGTTATTGCTGAGCAAGTGCAGCTTGATAGCACTGTTGACGACCCCTGCCATCACTTTGCTGATGATCGGGAGTAGACTGATAGGGCAGAAATTGGCCTGGTTGGATATGTCCTGCTTTTGTGCACAGGACGTACCTGGGCAATTTTCTATATTGCCGGGTTGATGCCAGTATTGTAGCTGTACTGGAACAGCTTTTAACAATGGTTGAGGCTGGACAATCGACTCATTTAAGGAACAGTTGAATACTGTGATGAGAGCATGAGGCAAAATGGGCTTTCTGACTCTAGCCTATCTTATTGGGCATCCGAACAATTAGCCCATATTTTGTGGTATAATGATGGTGAAACTGTCTGCGTTTGCCATCATTGCTCCTCTGAAACTGAAAGCTTCTGGAGTTCACATGTGCACAGTTAAACACGGAAATTCTGAAGTTGCTGTCAGTGATTCTACGCTAAACCCCACCCCCCAGTCTGCAATCAATTAGAAAGCACTGAACTATCCAGAACTTGCCCTTTTATTTATGCTATTAACCTCGCTGTAAAAACCCTTGAAAAAAATTACATGTTGAATGAGATGCAGGTGGATTTTTAATGGCATATTAAGTTCTTCATTACTGCTGAAAAATTAGACCTACCTGGGAGAGCAGGTAGAGGCAGCGGACCTGCGAGAAAATATGTTGCACAGGGAGAATATAAATCCAGCCAGAGTTTCGAGGCCTACACTTACCTGGGAAAGTGGGGAGGCTGTGGCTGGAAGTTGGCACGCGCTAGGTTTGAAGAAGGATTGATTTTAAAAAAAACTAACAGTGACACCACAGGAAAGCCTTAAGTTGATTGTCTGGTGAGTAACTGCTGTTCAGATTTGTGTGTAAATAGCTGGAAAATTAGAAAAATGTAAAATTTTCTTTTTTAAAATAACCCTCAAGTTTCTATCTTATAAGTGGTAAGGTTTATTAGTATTATAAAGGTTTAAATTAGTAACATAAGTAGTTGATGAGTAGAGGCATTAATTTAAAAAATAATTTAATTTAATTAAATAGTTAATTAAAATGCAATAAGTATGGTATAGCAGGTGATGTGTTGCAGCTGTAGGATGTGGGAGCAGGTGGACACTAGTGTGATCCACGGCAACCACATCTGTAGTAAGTGCCTAAGGCTTGAGGAACTTGGGCTCAGTCAATGAGCTGGAGGGCGAGCTATGGACACAACGATGCATTAGGGAGGGGGAAAGTTACCTGGACACTTTGTTCCAGAAGGCAGTCACACCCCTTAGGATAGGGTTATCTGATTTGGTCAGGGACAGGAGGGTGTGACTACAAGTGAGGCAGGTATGGAGATCAAGAAGGTGAAAGCGGAGGAGCCTTAGTCCTTGTAATTATCCAACAGATTTGAGGTTCTTGCAGCTTGTATGGATGAGAACAGGGGGCTGCAGTGTGGATGAGCAAACTGACCATGGCACTGTGGTACAGGAAGCCATTCAAGTGGATGTAAATAGGAATGTAGTGGTGGTAGGAGATACTATAATCAGGGGGATAGACACAGTTCTTTCTAGCCAAGAGCTAGAGTACAGAAGCTGTGTTGTCTGCACTGTGCTAGAGTTCGGAACTACAGAGGAACTTGCAGTGGAAGGAGGAGGATCCAGTTGTCATGGTCCACATGGGTACCGGTGACATAGGTAGGACGAGAACAGAGGTTCTGCATAGGGAGTATGAGCAGCTAGGGGCTAAATTAAAAAGCAGAATTTCAAAGTTAATAATCTCTGGATTTTTACCTGAACCACGAGCAAATTGGCATAGTGTAAATAAGATTAGAGAGATGAGCGCGTGGTTCAAAGACTTGTGTGGGAGAAATGGGTTTCAATTCATGGAGCACTGGCACCAGTATTGGAGAGAGTGGGAGCTGTACTGTTGGGATGTCTTCACCTGAACTGTGCTAGGACCAGTGTTCTGACGAGTTGTAAAACTAGGGCGGTAGAGAGGACTTTAAACTAAGTAGTGGGGGGAAAGGATCATGTGAGAGGAGATGTGGTAAATCAAAGAGAAACAATGAGGTAATAGAGCAGGGTAGCGATTTGGGTAATGATGACCAGAGTGTGGCAGGAAGGGACAGAGTGCACAAACTTAAGAGTGCACCAGCAGATAAGGACAAAGATTGCAGAAATGGTAAAAAGACGGAGTTAAAGGCTTTATCTGAATGCGTCAGTATGCGTAACAAAATGGATGAAATGTTAGCACAGCTAGAAATAAATATATATGACCTGATAGCCATTACAGAGACATGGTTGCAAGGTGACCAAGGCTGGTACCTGAATATTGACGGGTCTTTGACATTTCGAAAAGACGGGACGCTTGGAAAAGCTGGTGGGGTAGCTCTGTTAATTAAGGATGTCATTAGTACAGTAGCGAGGGATGACCTTAGCTTGAAAGAGCAAGATGTAGAATCAGTTTGGGTAGAGATAAGAAATAGGAAAGGTAAGAGGACACTTGTGGGAGTTGTTTATAGGCCCATTAACAGTTGTTCCACTGTAGGACTGAGTATACAGGAAGAAATAAATGGAGCATGTAAGAAAGGTACTGCAATAATTATTTTAATACATACTTTAATCTACATGTCGATTTGGGCAAATCAGATTGGCAAAGGTAGCCTGGAAAATGAGTTCAAAGAGTGTATTCAGGGCAATTTCTTAGGAACAGTACAGGAACATAGGAAATAGGAGCAGGAGTAGGCCTTTGGCTCCTCAAGCCTGCTGCGCCATTCATCTAGATAATGGCCGATCTTCTACCTCAACACCATTTTCCTGCGCTATCCCCATATCCCTTAATATCTTTCATATCTACAAATCTATCGATCTCTGTCTTCATACATGTTTATTTGTTGGTCTTGTATCATTGCCCTCTCTATTCCCTTCCTAAAAGTTCCTAAACTATGAGCATTTCACACAATACATCTATGCATAGATGTTAATACATCTGCAAAATTGAATAAATTAAACTTGGGTTTTGTACACCCATTTTTATTGGAACAATCAATGCAATGTAAAATGTAAAAATTCACATGGATCAGATAGTATAAAACATTGTAAAACTCCTTACACAAATAACAAACTAATACAAACTTTAATCATGGCTAAACACTAGAATGATCTTACATAGTAGAACGCAAACATAAACAATATCCAGTAAAGATGATAAACGAGAACTATACCAAACTACTGTCATGCATGTCCGCACCTGCCAAGACTGAGGCACACATTATTTCGCCACATGAACATTAAAACTTAAAATTGTGGCTGGGAAGAAAAGAGGGCCTATCACAAGGAATTGCCAAGCCCCTGGCTGCAAAGACATTTGCATGCTAGCAGACAGTGTTGGAACAAAGGACCCAGTCTCCAATACTCAGAAGACCTGGTCAGGCCAGTTTAGTCACATGACTAAATGTTTTTTTTTAACTTGCCACACAGTGTTTGAAAGGCAGAAAGCTGTTTGCTGATGGACTGGAAAAGACCTCTCTCCTGTCTGCTCTCATCTCGCTCTCACCAGCTTCGGATACCATTGAAGACATATGAACCCCAAAAGAGAAAAGTCTCCAACAGTGGACAATGTTTAAGAAGAATACAAGGCCCAACGAAAAGCAAGACTACCTACAATCTAGGACCCTACAGCGAACTCGAAGCACAGTTTAAAAAAAAAAACTCCTCTTCAGAGATTGCCTCAGACCTCTCCATTTTATTTTTCATCTCTTTTCTGTCACTATTTGCATGTGCGTATCGTGTGTGCATGCTAGCGTGGGCGTGGCGTGTATCTGTAGGCGTTAATCGACTTCGCGTTTAAGTTTTAAGAAATTTCACTTTTCTTCTTTAAATCTAAGAAAACCTGGTGTGCTCATTTCTTTGCTTTGTAATTGGAAAGTGGTGAACAAGGATTCACCAAGGGGGAGCTCAAAACACTGTGTTTAAAATTAAACCCTGTTCCAATAAGACCAAGTGAAGACAGTAAAAGACTCCGAGACACCTTTCTCACCTGGTCGTAACACTACACATATACATGAGGGAGCATGAAACAATCTTATCACAGATCAAAAAGCTCTACAATGACTACTAAATTATATTCATAGAACAATTTTTTTATACTTTAGTCAGTTTTATCTATGTGGAGCATAAAACTATTCTGTGTCCTACTTGCTGTTGTGGTGCAACAGTAAAAACAAAATACTGAGCACTATGCACTACAGCATCCCTCACCATCACAGGGATAGGCACCAACAAGTTGCACCATGGACATATGACACTATTAGGTGATTTCAACTTTCCCAACATTAATTGGGATAGTCTTCGTGTTAAGGGCTTAGATGGAGTGGAGTTCTTAAAATGTATACAGGAGAACTTTTTAGCCCAATATGTCGAGGATCCAACAAGGGAGGGTGCAGTGCTGGACCGAATTCTGGGGAATGAAGCTGGACAGGTGGTTGATGTGTTGGTGGGGGAGCATTTTGGTGATCATGACCATAACATGGTACAATTTAAGCTTGTTATGGAGAAAAAAATAGATCAGTTGCAAAAAATGGTTTTGGATTGGGGGAGAGTGAATTTTCGTAAAATAAGGCAGGATCTGGCCAAGGTAGACTGGAAAGAGTTACTTGTCGGGAAATCTACAGAAGAGCAGTGGGGGGCATTCAAAAAGGAAATGGGGAGGGTACAGGCCCAACATGTTCCCTCAAGGGTAATGGGTAGGAGCAACAAGCCCAGAGAACCATGGATGACCAGAAATATTCAGGGTATGATGAGAAGAAAAAGAGAGGCTTTTAGCAAATACAAGGAGAGTAAATCAATGGAAGCATTAGTGGAGTACAGAAAGTGTAGGATGGAGCTTAAGAAAGCAATTAGGAGAGCAAAGAGGGGATATGAGAAAGCTCTGGCTGGTAAAAGTAGGGAAAATCCCAAGATATTCTATAAGTATATCAATGGGAAGAGGATAACCGGGGAAAGAGTAGGACCCATTAGGGACCAAGGGGGAAATTTGCGGGTGGAGCCAGAGGACATTGGTAGGGTGTTGAATGAATACTTCACATCTGTCTTCACCCAAGAGAATGAGGATGTAGATATGGAACTTAGAGAGAGAGACACAGGGATCTGTGCTGGGTCCCCTATTGTTTGTCATTTATATAAACAACATAGATGACTATGGGGGGTGGGGGGGTAGGATCAGTAAGCTCGCAGATGACACAAAGATTGGCCGAGTAGTTCAGTGAGATGGAGTGTCTTAGGTTACAGGAAGATATAGACGGGATGGTCAAATGGGCAGAAAAGTGGCAGATGGAATTTAACGCTGAAAAGTGTGAGGTGATACACTTTGGAAGGAGTAATGTGACACGGAAATATTCAATGAATGGCCTGACACTGGGAAGTTCCGAGGAACAAAGGGACCTTGGCGTGTTTGTCCATAGATCACTGAAGGCAGAAGGGCAGGTTAGTAGGGTGGTGAAAAAGGAATATGGGACACTTGCCTTTATCAATTGTGGCATAGATTACAAAAGCAGGGAGGTCATGTTGGAGTTGTACAGAACTTTGGTAAGGCCACAGCTGGAGTACTGTGTGCAATTCTGGTCGCCACATTATAGGAAGGATGTGATTGCATTTGAGGGGGTGCAGAGGCGATTCACCAGGATGTTGCCTGGGATGGAACATTTAAGCTATGAAGAGAGGTTGGATAGGCTTGGGTGTTTTCACTGGAGCAGAGAAGACTGAGGGGTGACCTGATCGAGGTGTACAAGATTATGAGGGGCATGGACAGGGTGGATAGGGAGCAGCTGTTCCCTTTAGTTGAAGGGTCAATTACGAGGGGTCACAAGTTTAAGGTGAGGGGCGGGAGGTTTAAGGGGGACTTGAGGAAGAACTTTTTTACCCAGAGAGTGGTGACGGTCTGGAATGCCCTGCCTGGGAGGGTGGTAGATGCAGGATGCCTCACATCTTTTAAAAAGTACCTGGATGAGCACTTGACATGTCATAACATTCAAGGCTATGGGCCAAGTGCTGGCAAATGGGATTAGGTAGACAGGTCAGGTGTTTTAATGCATCGGTACAGACTCGATGGGCTGAAGGGCCTCTTCTGCACTGTATTATTCTGTGATTCTGTGACACAATTATTATCTCAGCCACGGACATGGGTGCAATTAATCTGTATATAAAGTGTATAGCCAACCTAATGCCATCAAAACACAAATAAAAACAAGAAATGCTGGAAATACTCAGCAGGTCTGGCAACATCTGTGGAGAGAGAAGCATAGTTAACGTTTCAGATCAGTGACCCTTCTTCAGAACTGACAACTATTAGAAATGTAAAAGATTTTAAGCAAGTAAAGCAGGGGTAAAGCAAGAGGTAACAAAAGTGAAGGTGTTGATAAGACAAGGTCACAGAGAATAACTGACCAGAAGGTCATGAAGCAAAGGCAAATGGTATGTTAATGGTGTGCTAAAAGACAAAGCATTAGTACAGAGAGTGTGTGAATAGACTGTAAAGCACAAACCACTCCAAGCATGAATATTAAAAATGTTTTAAAAAAACAGAAACCATGGGTAGGCACACTAAAAAAAACCTCAAATAAAATAACCAAATAAAAAGACCTAAGATAAAATAACCAAATAAAAAAGAAAAAATAACTAAACATAAAAAAGGGGGGGGGGGGGCTGTCATGCTCTGAAATTATTGAATTCAGTGTTCAGTCCAGCAGGCTGTAGCATCCCTAATTGGTAAATGAGATGCTGTTCCTCGAGCTTGCGTTGATGTTCACTGGAATACTGCAGCAATCCCAGGACAGAGATGTGAGCATGAGAGCGGTGTGAGGGGGGTTGTTGAAATGGCCAGCAACCGGAAGCTCGGCGTCATGCTTACGGACTGAGCAGAGGTGTTCTGCAAAGTGGTCACCCAATCTGCGCTTGCTCTCGCCAATGTAGAGGAGACCACACTGTGAGCAGCGAATACAGTATACTGAATTGAAAGAAGTACAAGTAAATCGCTGCTTCATCTGAACGGAGTGTTTGGGGCCTTGAATAGTGAGGAGAGAGGAGGTAAATGGGCAGGTATTACACCTCCTGCGATTGCAGGGGAAGGTGCCATGTGAAGGGGACGAGGTGGTGCCGTTAATGGAGGAGTGGACGAGGGTGTCGCGGAGGAAATGATCCCTTCGGAATGCTGATGGGAAGGGAGGGGAAGATATGTTTGGTAATGGCATCATGCTGGATGTGGCGGAGGATGATCCTTTGGATGTGGAGGCTGGTGGGGTGGAAAGTGAGGACAAAGGAAACCCTGTCGCGGTTCTGCGAGGGAGGGGAAGGGGTGAAGGTAGAGGTGCGGGAAATGGGCCGGACACAGTTGAGGGCCTGTCACCCACAGTGGGGGGGGGAAGTCCTCGGTTGAGGAAAAAGGAAGACATCAAAACACAGTCTGATTTTAAAACACATTGCTCCCTATTTAGTGAGACACATGGCATTGTTTTTTGTTTACACAAGCAGTCAATGTCTGCCCGCACACTTGAGCGATGCAGAGCAGTACTTTCTAGAGCCAACCAGGCAGCAGGCTATTTTAGATCTGGTAATGTGGAATGAGACAAGATTACTCAATAACCTCATTGTAAAGGAGCCTGTGGGCGACAATGATCATAACCTGATAGAATTTCACGTTCAGTTTGAAGGGGAGAAGTGTGGGTCTAAGCTTAGTGTTTTAACCCTAAATAAAGATAATTATAACGGTATGAAGGCAGAGCTAGCTAAAGTGAACTTGGAAACTAGGTTAAAACGTAGGACAGTAGAGATGCAGTGGAAGACTTTTAAAGAGATATTTAATAACTAAGCAAAGATTTATCCCAGTGAGCAAGAAAGACTGTTTGAGAAGGATGCATCATTCATGGCTAAATAAGTAAGTTAAGGATAGTATCAAATTAAAAGAAACACTACAAATCTGCAAAGATTGGGGCAGGTCAGAAGATTGGACAGATTTTATGAACCAGTGAAGAATGACTTTTAAAAAAAAAAGAGGGAGAAAGTAGAGCATGAGAGAAAGATAGCCAGTAATATAAAAGCAGATAGAGTTTCTACAAGTGTTTAAATAGGAAAAGAATAGCTTAAGCGAGTGTTGATCTGAGAGAGGGAGAGAGAGTCTGGGGAATTGATGATGGAAAAGAAGGAAATGGTAGAGGCGTTGAACAGGTATTTTGTGTCCTCCTTCGCTGTAGAAGATTTAGAAAACTTCCCAAAGATACTTAAAAATCAAGAGGTGAAAGGGAGGGAGCAACTTAAAACAATCACCATCACCAGAAAAAAGGTGGTGGGAAAAGTATTAGACCTAAAGACTGACAAGTACCCAGGACCAGATGGCCTGCATCCTAGGGTCTTAAAAGAAGTGGCTGCAGAGATAGTAGAGGCATTGGTTATAATCTTCCAAAATTCCTTAGATTCTGGAAGGGGCCGAGCAGATTGGAAAATAGCAAATGCAACACCTTTGTTCAAGAAAGGAGGGAGACAGAAAGCAGGAAACTATAAGCCAATTAGCCTAATATCTGTCATTGGGAAAATGCTAAAATCCATTATTAAAGTAGTAGTAGCAGGACATTTAGAAAATCATAATGGGATCAGACAGAGTCAACATGGTTTTGTGAAAGGGAAATCATGTTTAACTAATTTATTAGTGTTCGTTGAGGAAGTAACAAGCAAGGTGGCTCAAGGGGAACCTATAGATGTGGTGCACATGGATTTCCAAAAGGCATTTTATAAGGTGCTACGTCAATGGTAAGAGCACATGGTGTTGAGGGTAATGTATTAGCACGGATAAAGGATTGGTTAGCGAACAGGAAGCAGAGAGTAGGGATAAATTAGTCTTTCGGGTTGGCAAACTGTAATTAGTGGAGTGCCACAGAGATCAGTGATGGGACCTCATCTATTTACAATATATATCAATGACTTGGATGAAGGGACTGAATGCATGGTAGCTAAATTTGCTGATGACACCAAGATAGGTAAGTAAGTTGTCAAGAGGAGGTTAAGTGTCTACAAACGGATATAGATAGGCTAAGTGAGTGGGTAAAAATTTGGCGTGCGGATTATAATGTGGGAAAATGTGAACTTGTCCACTTTGGCAGGAAGAATATAAAAGTAGTATATTACTTAAATGGAGAGAGATTGCAGAACCATAGAAAAGTTATAGCACAGAAAGAGGCCATTTTGCCCATCATGTCTGCGCTGGCTGAAAAAACTAGCCACCCAATCTAATCCCACCTTCCATCACCTGGTCCATAGCCTTGCAGGTTACAGCACTTCAGCTACAGGTCCAGGTACTTGCTAGGAACTAAGAGATATCTAAGACTGTGACATGTATGAACTTTAGAAAACTACAAGACACTGGGTGGAATGAAAAGATTAATCATGCGCATGACTCCGAGCTAAGCTTTGATTAAACCTGAACACTATCTGGGTAGGATATTAGAGGCAGAAACACTGAAATCATTTGAGAGCCAGTCAGATGCTGTAGTGAAGATCGTGGCTTTCTAAGAAGAATGATCTACCCAGGCCGAATGACCACCCTTATCTATGATCGCTGATAAGATCGTGACCCGTAGAGGCAATTTTAACCGAATGCGCAGGCTGGGAAACCCATGGAATTAAGTGGAACGCTGAGAAACTAGGTGGTACAGAGGGATCTGGGTGTCCTGGTACTTGAATCACAAAAAGTTAGTATGCAGGTACAGTCAGTGATTAGGGAGGCAAATGGAATGTTGGAATTTATTGCAAGGGAAAACGAGTATAAAAGTAGGGAAGTTTTACTGCAGCTGTACAGGGCACTTCTGAGACCACATCTGGAGTAATATGTACAGTTTTGGCCTCTTTATTTGAAAAAGGATATAATTGCATTCGAAGCAGTTCAGAGATCGTTCACTCGACTCATTCCGGAGATGAAGGGCTTACCTTATGAAGAAAGATTGAACAGGTTGGGCCTATATCCGTTGGCGGTTAGAAGAATGAGAAGTGATCTTATTGAAACTTATAAGATCCTGAGGGGACTTGATAGAATGGAGACTGGGAGGATGTTTCGTCTTGTGGTGGAAACTAGAGCTAGAGAACAAGAGTTCAAGAATAAGAGGTCTGCCTGTTAAGACAGAGATGAAGAGAAATTTTGTTAGCCTGTGGAATTCTCTTCCCCAGAAAGCAGTGGAGGCTGGGTCATTGAATTTATTCAAGGATGAGTTAGATTTTTGGTAGACTAAGGAAGTCGAGGGCTATGGGGGGCAGACAGGAAAGTGGGGTTGAGACCACAACCAGATCAGCCATGATCTTATCGAATGGCGAAGCAGACTCTCTACTCCTGCTTCTATGTTCCTATGTAGACCTGCGATCAAAGCTCTTCATCTTGCACTCATCAGGACAGATGTAAGAATGCCAAATTTCAAAGGGAGCAGCAATTTATACTGCATGAGAAAAGGGTGCTGATTAGTTGGCAGGTCAACTCTGGTCAAGGCGCTGCCATGGAGAACGCACCAGGGTACCACTGTCCCTCACGCTTATTTTTACATCACAAAAGGCGCAAAGTCTGGACGTGTTTGTTTTGCCTGCAGAGGACAGGTCCCTGTGTATGAATATATGTAGCTTCTAGCAAGCATAAGTGAGCCACACTGCGGCTGATGATCTTAAAGAGGTTGTTAGTATAATTCTTAGCGCACTTGGGATTGTTCAAGTGCTGTCCAGTCGCAGAATTGCATCTAACGTTGAACATCATGTTCTGAGTTTTGCAAGCATGGGCTGATTGAGTACGGTCCAATACTCTGCCTATTGTAAACAGCCAAAGGGACGTGCCGTTTGATATGATCTGCCAGTCGTTGGGACGTACGGCGTACGTACCTGGCATCGCACCAGCACTGAAATTGATATACCACATCATATGCAGGGACTTGTCCTCTGCAGGCAAAAGGAACATGTCCAAACTTTGTGCCTTTTTTTGAAGTAAACAAAAGTGTGAGGGACAGTAGTTCCCTGCTGCATTCTCCATGTCAGTGCCTCGACCAGTTAGAGTTGACTTGCCAATCGATCACCACCCTTTTCTCTTAGTATAAATTGTTGCTCGCTTTTTCTCACAGTATAAATTGTTGCTCGCTTTGAAATTTGGCATTCTTGCATCGGTCCTGATGTGTGCAAGACAAAAAGCTTCAACAGCATGTCTTTTTTTTCAGCAGCACTGCTGAACAACCTCAGTGGCCCTGGAAAACTAGTGCTATATTTGTGGAATGTTAAATTTTTCCAATGTGATAAAAATTGCATTTTTAAAATACTTTTTAAAGTTTATGATGTTTCAGCTTCTACTTTTACCCCATGTGTATATCTCAATCATTTATTTTGCTCTCTAAAATGTAATTAAAAGTGTAGGATAATCAGTACAATTTACTTTCTGGTTTGATGTCTGTGTGAATACTTCAATGTGCTGCTTACCTTGCTTGATGACATCACTTTTGCTGGACTCCTGGAGATCTCCTTGTCTTGGGAAAGGGAAAAATCCACGTCACAGAGATTGCTAGAGTGGGTAACTTTCTTCGAGGTCACTGGCAAGTGCCTTTGCTTCGCTGCTGACTGTGAAATTTAGCCCATTATATTCTATGATTAGAAAGGTTATTTCAAGAGGAATAATATACAAGCCAGGAGATAATGATGGGTGTATGTAAAACCATAAGACCTTAGTTTAAGTCCTGTGTGCTGTTCGGGAGGTGGTGGCGTAGTGGTATTGTCACTGGACTAGTAACCCAGAGACCCTGGGTATTGCTCTGGGGACATGGGTTCAAATCCCACCACAGCAGAAGGTGGAATTTGAATTCAATTAATAAATCTGGAATTAAAAAGCTAGTCTAATGGCCATGAAACCATTGTCGATTGTTGTAAAAACCCATCTGGTTCACTAATGTCTTTTAGGGCAGGAAATCTGCTGTCCTTACCTGGTCTGGCCTACATGTGACACCAGACCCCTAGCAATGTTTTTGACTCTTACATGCCCTCTGAAATGACCCAGCAAGCCACTCAGTTGTATCTAACCGCTACGAAGTCAATAAAAAGGAATTAAACCGGACGGACCACTCAGCATCGACCTATGCACTGGAAACGACAATGGCAAATCTAGCCCTGTCGACCCTGCAAAGTCCTCCTTACTAACATCTGGGGGCTTGTGCCAAAGTTGGGAGAGTTGTCCCACAGACTAGTCAAGCAACAGCCTGACATAGTCATACTCACGGAATCATACCTGACAGACAATGTCCGAGACACTGCCAGCACCATCCCAGAGGTGGCGGCACAGTGGTCTACAGTAGGGAGGGAGTTGCCCTGGGAGTCCTCAACATCAACTCTGGACCCCATGAAGTCTCATGGCATCAGATCAAACATGGACAAGGAAACCTCCTGCAGATTACCACCAACTGCCCTCCCTCAGCTAATGAGTCAGTACTCCTCCATGTTGAACAGCACTTGGAGTAAGCACTGAGAGTGGGAAGGGCACAGGATGTACTCTGGTTGGGGGACTTCAATGTCCATCACCAAGAGTGGCTTGGTAGCAGCACTACTGACCGAGCTGGCCGACTCCTAAAGGACTTATCTGCTAGACTGGGTATGCGGCAGGTAGTGATGGAGCCAACAAGAGGGGAAAACATACTTGACCTCGTCTTCACCAATCTGCCTGCCGCAGATGCATCTGTCCATGACAGTATTGGTAGGAGTGACCACCGCACAGTCGTTGTGGAGACAAAGTCCCACCTTCACATTGAGGATACCCTCCTTCGTGTTGTATGGCACTACCACTGTGCTAAATGGGATAGATTTCGAACAGATCTAGCAATGCAAAACTGGGCATCCATGAGGCGCTGTGGTGCATCAGCAGCAGCAGAATTGTACTCGATCACAATCTGTAACCTCATGGCCCGGCATATCCCCCACTCTACCATTACCATCAAGCCAGGAGACCAACCCTGGTTCAATGAAGAGTGCAGGAGGGCATGCCAGGAGAAGCACCAGGCATACCTCAAAATGAGTTGTCAACCTGGTGAAGCTACAACACAGGACTATCTGCGTGCCAAACTGCGTAAGCAGCATGCGATGGGCAGAGCTAAGTGATCCCATAACCAACGGATCAGATCTAAGCTCTGCAGTCCTGCCACATCCAGCCATGAATGGTGGTGGACAATTAAACAACTAACTGGAGGAGGAGGCTGCACAAATATCCCCATCCTCAATGATGGGGGAGCCTAGCACATCAGTGCGAAAGATAAGGCTGAAGCATTTGCAACAATCTTCAGCCAGAAGTGCCGAGTTGATGACCCATCTTGGTCTCCTCCTGAAATCCGCAGCATCACAGATGTCCGACTTCAGCCAATTCGATTCACTCCGCGTGATCTCAAGAAACGACTGAAGGCACTTGATACTGCAAAGACTATGGGCCCTGACAATATTCCGGCAATAGTACTGAAGAACTGTGCTCCAGAACTTGCCGCGCCCCCAGCCAAGCTGTTCCAGTACAGCTACAACACTGGCATCTACCCTGCAAAGTGGAAAATTGCCCAGGTATGTCCTGTATGCAAAAAGCAGGACAAGTCCAACCCGGCCAATTACTGCCCCATCAGCCTACTCTCAATCATCAGTAAAGTGATGGAAGGTGTCATCAACAGTGCCATCAAGCGGCACTTGCTTAGCGATAACCTGCTCAGTGAAGCTCAGTTTGGGTTCCGCCGGGGCCACTCAGCTCATGACCTCATTACAGCCTTGGTTCAAACGTGGACAAAAGAGCTGAACTCAGGAGGTGAGGTGAGAGTGACTGCCCTTGACATCAAGGCAGCATTTGACCGAGTATGGCATCAAGGAGCCCTAGCAAAACTGAGGTCAGTGGAAATCAGGGTGAAAACCCTCGGCTGGCTGGAGTCATACCTAGCGCAAAGGAAGATGGTTGTGGTTGTTGGAGGTCAATCATCTGAGCTCCAGGACATCACTGCAGGTGTTGCTCAGGGTAGTGTCCTAGGCCCAACCATCTTCAGCTGCTTCATCAATGACTGTCCTTCAATCATAAGGTCAGAAGTGGGGATGTTCGCTTATGATTACAGAATGTTCAGCACCACTCGTGACTCCTCAGATACTGAAGCAGTCTGTGTAGAAATGCAGCAAGACCTGGACAATATCCAGGCTTGGGCTGATAAGAGGTAAGTAACATTCGCGCCACACAAGTGCCAGGTAATGACCATCTCCAACAAGAGAGAATCTAACCATCTCCCCTTGACATTCAATGGCATTACCATCGCTGAATCCCCCACTATCAACATCCTAGGGGCTACCATTGAGCAGAAAATGAACTGGAGTAGCCATATAAATACCGTGGCTACAAGAGCAGGTCAGAGGCTAGGAATCCTGTGGTGAGTAACTCACCTCCTGTCCACCATCTACAAGGCACAATTCAAGAGTGTGATGGAATATTCTCCACTTGCCTGGATGGGTGCAGCTCCAACAACAGTCAAGAAGCTCGACACCATCCAGGACAAAGCAGCCCGCTTGATTAGCATTCCATCCACAAGCATTCACTCACTCCACCACCGACACACAGTGGCAGCAGTGTGTACCATCTACAAGATGTACTGCAGCAACACACCAAGGCTCCTTAGACAGCACCTTCCAAACCCACGACCTCTACCACCTCGAAGGACAAGAGCTGCAGATGCATGGAAACATCACCACCTGCAAGTTCCCATCCAAGTCACACACCATCCTGACTTGGAACTATATTGCTGTTCCTTCACTGTCGCTGGGTCAAAATCCTAGAACTCCCTTCCTAACAGCACTGTGGGTTTACCTACCTCACATGAACTGCAGCGGTTCAAGAAGGCAGCTCACCACCACCTTCTCAAGGGCAATTCATGCTGGCATAGCCAGAGACGCCCAGATCCCATGAATTAATTAAAAAAAAAAAATTCAAATCCCCTCTGGCCACAGGAGAGGTACCAGAGGACTGGAGGACAACGAATGTACCATTATTCCAGAAGAGTCGCAGGGATAAACCAGGTAATTACAGGCTGGTGAATCTAACATCAGTGGTTGGAAAACTATTGGAAAAAATTATGAGGGACAGGATTAATCTCCACTTGGAGAAGCAGAGATTAATCAGGGATGGCTTTGTCAGGGGGAGATCGTGTCTAACTGACTTGATTGAATTTTTCGAGGAGGTGACTAGATGTGTCGATGAGGATAAAGCAGTAGATGTAGTATACATGGATTTCAGTAAGGCTTTTGATAAGGTCCCGCATGGGAGATTGGTTAAGAAGGTAAGAGCCCATGGGATCCAGGACAATTTGGCAAATTGGATCCAAAATTGGCTTAGTGGCAGGAAGCAGAAGGTAAAGGTCGAGGGCTGTTTTTGTAATTGGAAGCCTGTGACCAGCGGTGTACCACAGGAATCGGTGCTGGGACCCTTGCTGTTTGTAGTCTACGTTAATGATTTAGACGTGAATATCGGAGGTATGATAAGTTAGTTCGCAGATGACACTAATATTGGTGGTGTTGTAAATAGTGAAGAGGAAAGCGTTAGATTACAGGGAGATATAGATGGGCTGGTAAGATGGGCAGAGCAGTGGCAAATGGAATTTAATCCTGAAAAGTGTGGGGTAATGCATTTTGGGAGGACTAACAAGGCAAGGGAATATACAATGGATGGTAGGACCCGAGGAAGTACATAAGGTCAGAAGGACCTTGGTGTACTTGTCCATGGATCACTGAAGGCAGCAGCACAGGTAGATAAGGTGATTAGGAAGGCATATGGGATACTTGCCTTTATTAGCCGAGGCATAGAATATAAGAGCTGGGAGCTATATAAAATGCTAGTTCGGCCACAGCTGGAGTACTGTGTACCGTTCTGGTTACCACACTATAAGAAGGATGTGATTGCACTGGAGAGGGTGCAGAGGGGATTCACCAGGACGTTCTCTGGGCTGGAGCATTTCAGCTATGAAGAGAGACTGAAAAGGCTGGGGTTATTTTCCTTGGAGCAGTGAAGGCTGAGAGGAGACATGATTGAGGTGTACAAAATTATGAGGGGCATTGATAGGTTAGATAGGAAGAAACTTTTTCCCTTAGCGCAGAGGTCAAGAACCAGGGGGCATAGATTTAGGGTAAGGGGCAGGAGGTTTAGGGGGGATTTGAGGAAATATTTTTCACGCAGAGGGTGGTTGGAATCTGGAGCGCACTGCCTGAAGAGGTGGTGGAGGCAGGAACCCTCACAACATTTAAGAAGTATTTAGATGCGCACTTGAAACGCCTTAGCATGCAAGGCTACGGGCCAAGTGCAGGAATATGGGATTACAATAGTTGGGTGCTGGATGGCTGGCCCAGACACGATGGGCCGAAGGGCCTGTTTCTGTGCTCTATAACTCTTATGACTCTATATTTTTGTATTGTTTGCAAATTTAGCTACAATATACTCGGTCCGTTCATTCAAGTCATTAATATAGATTGTAAATAATTGAGGCCCCTGCACTGATCTCTGTGGCACTCCACTAGTTACAGTTTGCCAACCTGAAAATGCCCCATTTATCCCAACTCACTGTTGCCTGTTAGTTAGCCAATTATCTGTCCATGCTAATATATTACCCCCAACACCATGAGCTCTTAGCTTGTGCAGTAACCTTTTATGTGGCACCTTATCAAATGCCTTACTAAATACACTACATCTGCTGGTTTGCCCTTATCCATGCTGCTTGTTACATCCTCAAAGAACTCTAATAAATTGGTCAAATATAATTTCCCTTTCACAAAACCATGTCGACTCTGTCTGATCTCATTATGATTTTCTAAATGTCCTACTACTACTACTACTACTACTACTACTACTACTACTACTAATTTATGGATTTTTAGCATTTTACCAATGACAGTTATTAGGCTAACTGGCTTATAGTTTCTGTCTCACCCCCTTTCTTGAATAGAGGTGTTGCATTTGAGGTTTTCCATTCTGCTGGAACCTTTCCAGAATCTCTCAAATTTTGGAAGATTACAACCAATGAATCTACTATCTCTGTAGGCACTTCTTTTAAGATCCTAGGATGCAGGCCATCAGGCCCAGGGGACCTGTCAGCCTTTTGTCCCATTAACTTTCCTAGTATTTTTTTTCTAGTGATAATAATTGTTTTAAGTTCCTCCCTCCCTTTTGCCTCCTGATTTTCTACTGTTTGTGTCTTCTACTGTGAAGACAGATACAAAATACTTGGTCAAAGTCTCTGCCATCTCCTTGTTTCCCATTGTTAGTTCCCCAGTCTCTTCCCAATCATTTTTGTGTTAGGAGAAACATATTTTAAGAGGTTTCTCTTTTAATCCTCTGAATAAATATTCAGGCCTGGAATTTACTCTGCATTGTGCCCAGATACCCCAGTAATCTGACTACAAACCAAATACCAGGTTTAAAAGATGGTGGAATTTTGGGCAGTAGTGAATTAACTGCCCAAGTCTCCTTGATTGTTTATGTTAGCCATCAAACCCTCCATCGGAATGAATATCCACCCACCAAACTGGCAATGTCCGTGACACTCAAATGTTGAATATCTTCCAGTTGTGCTTGTTCTGAAGTGGGGAAAGGGTGGCGGGAGGTCTCTCACCATTAAGGCCAGATTTTCAAGGGCAGCAGGAAACTATTGTTTTTCTGGTTTCAGAATTCAAATTCTGAGCGTTTTTTAAAAATTCTCACTGAGACCAACTCTGTGTTTTCTGTTTTTGTTTAAATGTGTTTTTATGGCAAAAGTATGAACCACATTAAAAACTTCCCTGATTGCAGGTGTGATGGAAACCACACCTGCCACATAGAAACATATTAATTTTGTCAGATGGAACACTACTTGAACTCTTTTACTGGACATTGCACAGAACTTGTTTAAAAAAGACCACAGAGTTGGACGGCTGAAACTTGGTTGCACGTTTGCATTCTGAGAGACAGTTGAATAGAGAGACAATGGAAGTGCTGACAGATCCAATTAACAAGATTGGTCTGGGCACTCATAATAATTAGGGCGGCACAGTGGTTAGCACCGCAGCCTCACAGCTCCAGTGACCCGGGTTCAATTCTGGGTACTGCCTGTGTGGAGTTTGCAAGTTTTCCCTGTGTCTGCGTGGGTTTCCTCCGGGTGCTCCGGTTTCCTCCCACATGCCAAAAGACTTGCAGGGTGATAGGTTAATTGGCCATTATAAATTGCCCCTAGTGTAGGTAGGTGGTAGGGAAATATAGTGACAGGTTGGGATGTGGTAGGAATATGGAATTAGTGTAGGATTAGTATAAATGGGTGGTTGATGGTCGGCACAGACTCGGTGGGCCGAAGGGCCTGTTTCAGTGCTGTATCTCTAAACTCTAAATAACCTTCTTTATCTGTGTAAGGGCCAGAGTTCCACAACCCACCGAGTGTAACTGGAGAACTTTGAGGATCAACAACCAGCGCAGAAGATGTTGTTTCAAACAAAGAGTTAGTCACATGACTTATCTGCTGGCCAGACTGGGAACTGTTTGAATTGTGCCTCACAGAAAGGTTTGGACAGACTGCAATTTGGAGACAAAAGAGAAGGAAGATCTCTCCCGGTCGCTGTCTCCAGCAAAGTTCCAGGGACCCATGGAAGCAGCTTAAGCCTCAAGACAGAGGACCTCTTCAGCCTCCTGGTACCAGAGAAACAAGTTTGAAAGTGCACGCTAGACCCCAGCGAGAACTGCAAGACCTCAACTCCAATCAAGGACTTTACATCCAAACCGAAAGACAGTAACTGAGTTCTATTTATTGCCAACCCTACTTAAACCTCCCCCTTGAATTCTTTCTCCCTCTCAGTATCTATTTGTGCATGTGTTTATCTCGTATGCATGCTAGCATGATGACGTCATGTAGTTTAGTAATTTTTAACTGAGTTAGAATGATAAGGTTAATAAACATACATCTTTCTTGTTTAAACCTGAGGAAACCTGTCTGGTTGGTTCATTTACAATTACAATTAGAGAGCAGTGAGCAAGGACTCACTGGGGCATTGAGCCAAAAACAGTGTTTTAAAAGTTAAACCCTGTTGCGGCCAAACCAGGAAAGGGGCCAGAGGGGAGCCTGGTCATAACACAGGTTTTTAAACATGCTGTGCCTGATGTGCATAAATAATGGTTAAATAAATTGAGACTTGGGCAGAATTTTAACTGCCAAGGGGAGGTGGGTTTGGGTGCAGGCAGGGGTTTAAAGCCCCAAAAAAGTGGCGTCGGGTTGGGAACCTGACACCAGCCCTCCCACTTCCGGATTCAACCTGGACTGATTTGCAGGGGAGTGAAGAACCCCTGTAGAGCTGTCAGATGGTAATAAGTATGCTCAAACAGGTGATTAACTGTGATTTTAACCCAGCTTTCTATATTTAACAACCAGTGCATAGGTTTCCTGAGCTGTGTGGAATTTGCCAGGGTCGACAAGGTGAGAACACAGCAGGGTGTGTTTCCTCAGAACTGAAAGGCTGGCAAGCCTTCAAACAGTGATACTGAATAGCTGCAGCCATGCCTTGGTGAGAGACTGCTGCATACAGCTGTCTTTTGAGAGTGTACTCTTCCTGCTTTTCAGGTGATTTCCAACTTCTTAGAAGTCAATATACCTGTCTTGGACTTCACTCACCTTGATCTGCACTTCCCTGCTGTCTGCCTTGGCTTGGGAGCAGCTTTTGCAGCTCTATCTTGCAATCCGATGAGGACAGAGAGGAGCAGCACTGGCTGTCTTCTCAGCCAAGTGCCGGTGCACAGGACAGAAGGGTTAGACACAGAGATCCAGTTTGAAGGAGGTGAGACCCCAACAAGGTCTATGGGCAGAGGATCAACATTCTGGAAATGTGTGAGTACCAGGGCTTCAGGAGACTCAGGCTTTCACAAAAAGTCATTGCCGACATCTGCAGCCTTATGGAACTAGACCTCTTTCTCAATGGACCAGGTGGGCGTGCATTGCCAGTGGTTATCACTGGAGGGCCTTCCCCATTGGTTCTCTGTCTCCCCTTGAGGGTTCTGAGTGTGAGAAATGGCTTATGTGCGGAGGAGGGAGGGACAACATTTGTGGAGGGTGCCTGTGAAGTATGGATGTGAGACTTCACAAAGATGAGGGTGAGTGAGAGAGCGTTGGTTGTTCAGATGGGAATGTGAGGAGAAGCCTGGAGAGAGAGGAGTGAGTGGAGCTGGAACATGTGTTGGTCTGAGTGTTGTGCAGGGGAATGATGGGAAAGTTAGAATATGGGGGTTGGCACCCAAAAGTGTTCTGCCAGTTACCTTTGCTGCCCTGGACATACAGTTGAACTTCTTGGGACAGTGCCTCCAGGTTCGAGGGACTACACTCCTGCTGACAACCTCAGCCACTTCCATCTACACCTGTTTGGTTTGAGAGGCTGGCCTCTTCCTTTCCTTTGGAAAGATCACCTCACTTCAGTCCATCTGATCTGCAGCAGGACCTCCATTTAAAAGTGCGAGACCCGAGGAGTAGCCTTCCCAGGTCTCCCCTCCATTTCTGGGTTGCTGAAGCCACAAGAATCAAATGTACAGTTCAGCTATTCTAACTACTGCTGGGATCTCTTTAACTAGAAATCCTTCTTTTGACAGATTTGGCGCATCATCCTACCTTCCCTCTCTGATTGGGAAACCTAGAAGTGAGGTGCTAATGCAGTGGCTGAGTTAAAGAGCCATTGCAAAGCTCGCTGAAAAAAAAACGGGTTTCCGACCTGCTACCAGCTGTGTGTTGGTCTGTTAAGATAAAATTCTGCTCTTCCATTTTAAGACTCAAAGAAGAAACATCACAGTTTGAGTTTGTTGTTTCCTTGAGCCTGGATTGTTTACTCTTGATTTATACCCATTTACATCCATTTTAAGCTCGGGTTTATTCTAAAGAGATTGGGAAGATGCTCAGGTGTAACTTGACATCGGCAAAATGAGGGCAACGTTGGGCATGTTTTTAGGTCTAACTTCTGGGTTATGACCAAGGAGGAAACTCCAGGCCAAAGTGTTGTTGTAAAATGGCAGTTAGATTTGAACAGTAGTTCATAGAAAGCCTGATGCAACTGTATTTCTTTTGGCAAGCTGTTTTTTTAAAATCAGGATACAGCTGTACTACATTTATCAGGAAGCATGCTGCCCTGCATATACAGTTTTATACTAAATAACAGTTAATATATTTTAAACGATAAAGTGCATTGCCCCATATGCCATTTGGAACTGAAAATAATGAATCAATATCCAGTCTTCTGAGACCAATTTTTGTAATTGGTCTACATTGATACTACCTTAATACAGAAAGTTATTGTACTACAGCCATACAAGATTCAGGCTATCTGATCTACATGGTTTGATCACTTGTCCTGTTATCACTTTGACAGCTGCCTGTAATTTATTCTCTCTTGAAGCATTTGATCTATAGATCACATTGTTGTATAGCAGAGGATGACATAGAGACAAGTTGTTCTGAACCTCAAATCCTTGTTGTGGATAGATTTTTATGCTCAAGGTTGTGTGGAGGGAGTGGGGCGGGGGGCAGTGGCTGCAGGGTGAGCTACTTTTGTTATTTATGTTGGAAAGCTTAGGCCAGTTTTTCTGTTGCAGCTGATATTTAATATATTATTTATTTTTACTTTTTTTTAAATGTCATGAATAACTTTTGCCATAACATTGTGTTGTGCAGTGAAGTATTTTCTTTTGAATGATTTAATTTTTAATGACTGACCACAGGTGGCTAATTTCAGTGTTACAATAGACTATGAATGGTGCAACAGCTGGGGAATAAAAGAGAGATGAAAGGGACTGTTGGTTGACAGGACTGCAAAACTGTTCTGTGTATAATAAATTAAGTCTGATCTGTCTTCACTGGTGCTATAGTCTGAGATACTATAGCAAACATATTCTGTTATGCATAGAAAGTGGTGGTACTGCATACACTGCAAGATATGCATTATAATTTATCAGAAATATTGAATTACTAGGTTTGTAGTTGCTAGAATAAATTATTCATTCACTATTGACAGTCATTCAATAAGGAGAAATTGACACAGGACATGGCTCCTTTTAAGAAGTTAGCATCAGATGCCATCCCCCTGTCCCCCTCTTTTCCCCCCCCCCACCCCGGTTCAAGATTGTATGATTATTTTTTCTTCTTATCGGCAGTTGCTTATCTGTGCATTTTTCCTATGTCAGAAGTTGTTCCTAAATGTTTCAATTGCTTGGTTATCCTCATTCAAAAGTTTCTTCCTACAGTCACTGCTAAATAAAGTTTACGAACAAAGTTGCAAGGTTTCTTTTGGTTCATTCCATGATGCAATCTTTGCCGGTGACCCACTATAGCCTACCATGCACAGGCATTCCTGGTTTAACCTATTATTTGCAGTTTCTCCTCAGTTCATGAGTTCTCAAAGTGTGAAGCCTGATCCAAATTCAGTTGTACATATGAACATACGAATTTGGAGCAGGAGTAGGCCACTCAGCCCTTCGAGCCTGCTCCACCACTCAGTAAGCTCATGGCTGAACTGATTACTCCATATTTTCACCTATCCCCAATAACTTCCACCCAATTGCTTATCAAGAGTCTATCTTCTACCTCTGCCTTAAAAATATTCAAAGACTCTGCTTCCACTGCCTTTTGATGAAGAGAATTACAAAGACTCACGACCCTCAGAGAAAAAAATGTCTCCTCGTCTCCGTCTTAAATGGGCGACCCTTTATTTTTAAACAGTGACCCCTAGTTTGAGATTCTCCCACAAGGGGAAACATCCTTTCCACATGCACCCTGTCAAGACCCTTCAGGATCTTGTATGTTTTAATCAAGCCGCCTCTTACTCTTCTAAACTCCAGTGGATGCAAGCCAAGCCTGTTCAACCTTTCCTCATAAGACAGCCCACCCATTCCAGGTATTAGTCTAGTAAACCTTCTCTGTACTGCCTCCCAACGCATTTACATACTTCCTTAAATAAGGAGACCAGTACTGTACACAGTACTGCAGATGTGGTCTCACCAATATAGCTGAAGTATAACCTCCCTACTTTTATATTCAATTCTCCTCACGATAAACGAAAGCATTGTATTAGCTTTCCTAATTATGTGCTATACCTGCATACTAACCTTTTGCGATTCGTGCACTAGGATACCCAGATCCCTCAGCATCTCAGAGCTCTGCAGTCTCTCACCATTTAGATAATATGCTTTTTTTATTCTTCCTGCCAAAGTGAACAATTTCCCACTTCCCCACATTATACTCCATTTGCCAGGTCTTTGCCCACTCACTTAACCTATCTATATCCCTTTGTAGCCTTCTTATGTCCTCTTCACAAGTTACTTTCCTACCTATCTTTGTGTCATCAGCAAATTTAGCAACCATACCTTCAGTCCCTTCATCTAAGTCATTTATATAAATTGTAAAAAGTTGAGGCCCCATCACAGATCCCTGTGGCACACCACTCATTCCATCTTGCCAACCAGACAATGACCCATTTATGCCTACTCTCTGTTTCCTGTTAGCTAACCAATCTTCTATCCATGCCAAAATGTTACCCCCTACATGATGAGCTTTTATTTTCTGCAATAACTTTTGATGTGGCATCTAATCAAATGCCTTCTGGAAATCTAAGTACAATACATCCACCGGTTCCCCTTTATCCACAGCACATGTAACTCACTCAAAGAACTTGACATAACTGACTCATTTGTTGCATGTTTGTACATGTTACCATGATGTCAAAGCGCAATTTCTGTAGGTGAAAGATTCACTTGAACACACAGCATTCTCCACTCCCTGGTCACTTAGTAGCATTTCTTACACTCCAGGAGAGCAGCGGAGAGGAGCAGACTTGCGGGAGGAACATGGAATGGAGAGCAGTTAAATACAGCCTGAGAATCACGGCCTACAGCACTTGCCTTCCGGGAGAGGAGCGGACCTGCGGGAGGAACACGGAGCAGGGAACAGTTAAATACAGCCCGAGAATCACGGCCTACAGCACTTACCTTCCAGGAGAGCAGCGGAGAGGAGTCCAGGTGCGCCAGAGTTTGAAAAAACAAGTGAACAGTGACATCACAGGAAAGCTGCAAGGTGATTGGTGAGTAACTGCTGTTAGGGAGTACCTATAAATAGCTAGGTCCGTACACTGCTGTTAGGGTGCATGTGTAAATAACTGGGTTATAGTGTCTCAAAACTAGCAGCCTAAAAATGAGTTAAAAAATATTAAGTTATAATAAGGAACAAATGAGTAGCTGGTGAGTATTTTTGAGTAAGGCTCATTTTAACTAGTGAACTGTATTGATTTTTAGTAGGATTTGTCAGTACTAGTAAGGTTTTATTAATAATTCTAAGGTGTAGTAGTATTGGTAAGGTTTTGTTTTAGCAGTAGCAAAGGGTCAACTAATAAATAAAGGAATGGCAGGGGTGCTTCAGCCTCGAAAGTGCATCTCCTGTGCTATGTGGGAGCTCCAGGATGCTTCCCATATCCTGGAAAACAATTTGTTCAGGAAGTGTTGTCAATTGCAGCAGCATGAGCTCTGGGTTTTGGAACTTGAGCGTCAGCTGGTGACACTGTGGTGCATTCGTGAGGATGAGAGCTACGTGGATAGCACATTTATAGATGTGGTCACCCCACAGCTTAAGAGAATGCAGGGAGAGAGGGAATGGGTGTCCACCAGGCAGTCAAAAAGGATCAGGCAGGTAGTGCAGAAGACCTCCTGAGTGCATCTCACTCTCCAACAGGTATTCACTTCTTAATTAAAAGCAAAAAGTGCTGGATATACTCAGCAGGTCTGACAGCATCTGTGGAGAGAGAAGCAGAGTTAACATTTCAGGTCAGTGACCTTTCATCGGAACTGATTATTTCAGTTCTGAATACTGAGGAAAGTGATACTTCACCTGGGGAGTGCAGCCAGAGCCAAATCCATGTCACTACGGGTGGCTCAGCTGCATAGGGGGCTACAGCTACAGGGAAGATTTGAAGAGCCATGGTGATAGGTGATTCAATAGTCACGGAAACATACAAGTGTTTCTGTGGCCGTGGACGTGAATCCAGGATGGTGTGTTGCCTCCCTGGTGCCAGGGTCAAGGATGTCACTGGCTGCAGAGCATCCTGAAGGGGGAGGGTGAACAATCGTCAGTCGTGGTCCACATCGGAACCAATGACCTAGGCAGAAAGAGGGATGTGGTCCTACACTCAGAATTTAGGGAGCTAGGTAAGAAATTAGCAAGCAGGACCTCAAAAATAGTCATCTCCGGATTACTCCCAGCGCCACGCGCAAGTGAGTGTAGAAATAGAAGGATCAGACAGATGAATGCGTGGCTGGAAAGCTGATGCAGGAGGGGGGAGGGCTTTCGATTCCTGGGACATTGGGACCAGCTTTGGGAGAGATGGAACCTGTACAGGCCGGATGGGTTGCACCCGAACAGAGCCGGGACTGAGTTCCTTGCGGTACGTTTTGCCAGTGTTGTTGGGGAGGGTTTAAACTAGTTTGGCAAGGGGATTGGGGACCTTGGGGTAGACTCATTTGGGACAAAATCGGAAATGAAAATGGATGGCAGAAAATTAATGGATGAGTCTGGAAGACAGAGGAAACAAAGATTAGAAAATTAAAGAAAAGAGGTTGGCAGTGCTCAAGGGTATCTATTTCAATGCAAGGAGTATAGCAAGTAAAGCAGATGACATGAGGGCGCAGATAGACACTTAGCAGTACGATATCATAGCTATTACAGAAACATGGCTTAAGGAGGGACAGGAATGGCAGCCCAACATTCCTGGCTGCAGGGTTTTTAGACGCGATAGGGAGGGGGATAAGAAAGGAGGGGGAGTGGCAATTTTGGTTAAAGAAACTATTACAGCTGTGAGGAGGGATGATATGTTGGAAGGTTCATCAAATGAGGCCATATGGATTGAGCTAAGGAACAAAAAAAGGGGCAATTACACTTCTGGGAATGTACTATAGACACCCAAACAGTCTGAGGGAGATAGAAGAGCAGATATGTAGGCAAATCTCTCAGAAGTGCAAGAACAATAGGGCAGTAATAGTGGATTTTAACTACCCCAATATTAACTGGGATAGTTTTAGTGTGAAAGGAATTGAGGGAGCAGAATTCTTGAGGTGCATTCAGGAGAACGTTTTTGGCCAGTATGTAGCAAGTCCAACAAGAGAGGGTGCAGTTTTAGACTTAGTTTTAGGAAATGAAGCTAGGCAGGTGGAAGGAGTGGCAGTGGGAGAGCATTTTGGTGGTAGTGATCATAATTCAGTCAGTTTTAACATAATTATGGAAAAGGACAGAGATCGAACAGGAGTTAGAGTTTTCAAATAAAAACAAAAGGTGCTGGAAATACTCAGCAGGTCTGGCAGCATCTGTGGAGAGAGAAGTAGGTTAACGTTTCAGGTTTGTGACCTTTCATCAGAACTGTAGAGAGAGGTCCAATGTGTACATGTGGCAGCGCGTGGCACTGAGTATGGATCTCAGGATGCGGCGAAAGCAGCAGACCGAGGAACGTTGTGTTCTCGAACCTGTAATCCTGGATTGATTCAAAACATGATGAAACTTCAGTTGGAATCCATGTGGAATAAGTCGGAGCCAGACACAGTCACTGAGGAAGGATATGTGGCTGTGAAAATGAGTTTTGGTAGACTCTTTATCAAACATCAGGAGGGAATTAGAAAGCAATGAGGTGAACAAGGTAAAAGAGACAAACAAAAATCCAGTCGAGAGAAGAGCAGAACTTCTTCAAGGTAGGCATTCCTGGAAGAGAAGTGGCAGTGAATTAAAGACTAAAATAAAAGCAAATTATTGCAGATGCTGGAAATCTGAAATAAAAACAAAAAATGCTAGAAATACTCAGCAGGTCTGGCAGCCTCTGTGGAGAGAGAAGCAAAGTTAACATTTCAGGTTCTAATGAAAGGTCACAGACTTGAAACGTTAACTTTGCTTCTCGCTCCACAGCTGCTGCCAGACCTGCTGAGTATTTCCAGCACTTTTTGTTTTTATTTCAGATTTCCAGCATCTGCATTATTTTGCTTTTATTAAGTTAGCGTTCTCAATTGGGATAAGGCCAATTTTACTAAACTGAGAAGTGATTTAGCGAAAGTGGACTAGAACCAGCTACTTGAAGGTAAATCAGTGTCAGAGCAGTGGGAGGCATTCAAAGGGGAGATTCAAGAGGTTCAGAGTAAGCACATTCCTGAAAAAGGGTGACGGCCAAATTTAGAGCCCCATGGATGTCAAGGAGCTTACAGGCTAAGATCAGGCAGAAAAGGAAAGCTTATGTCCAACACAGGGAACTCAGTACCACAGAAAGCCGAGAGAAGTATAGAAAGCGGAGGGGTGAAATCAAAAAGGAAATTAGGAAAGCAAAGAGAGGGCATTAAATAATATTGACAAGCAAAATCAAGGTGAACCCAAAGATGTTTTATCAATACATTAAGAGTAAGAGGATAAATAAGGAGAGAGTAGGGGCCATGAAAAACCAAAAAGGTAACCTCTGTGTACGGACGGAGGACGTTGGTATTGTCCTTAATGAATACTTTGCGTCTGTCTTCACAAAAGCGTGGAGTGATGCAGATATTGTAGTTAAGGAAGAGGGGTATTGGTTGTGATAAACATAGGGCGAGAGGATGCATTAATGGGATTAGCATCCTTGACCAGGGCCGGATGAAATGTACTCTAGGCTGTTAAAAGAAACAAGAGAGGCAATAGCAGAAGGTCTGACCATCATTTTCCAGTCATCACTGGATACAGGTGTGGTACACGAGGATTGGAGAACTGCTAATGTTATACCTCTGTTTAAAAAGGGAGTGAGGGATAGACCGAAGAATTATGGGCCAGTCAGTCTCATCTCAGTAGTGGGTAAATTATTGGAATCTGTTCCGAGAGACAGGATAAACTGTCGTTTAGAAAGGCGCAGGTTAATCAAGGATATTCAGCATGGATTTGTTAGGGGAGGATCTCATTTGACCAACTTGATCAATTTTTTTTTGAAGAGGTAACAAGGAAGGTAGATGAGGGTAGTGCAGTTGATGTGGTGTACATGGATTTTAGCAAGGCTTTTGACAAGGTCCCACATGGCAGACTGGTTAAAGTAAAAATCCCATGGGATGCAGGGAAATGCAGCAAGCTGGATACAAAATTGGCTCAGTGACAGGAAACAAAGGGTAATGGTTGATGGGTGTTTTTGCGACTGGAGGGCTGTTTCCAGTGGCGTTCCACAGGGCTCAGTACTGGGTCCCCAGCTTTTTTGTGGTATATATTAACGATTTGGATGTAAATGTAAGGGGCATGATTAAGACGTTTGCAGCCGACACAAAGATTGGCCGTGTGGTAGATAGCGAGGAGGATTGCTGTGGGCCGCAGGAAGATATTGATGGTCTAGTCAGATGGGCAGAAAAGTGGCAAATAGAATTTAACCCGGAGGAGTGTGAGGTGATGCATTTGGGGAGGTCAAACAAGGCAAAGGAATACACGATTAACGGGAAAATACTGAGAAGTGTAGAGGAAGTGAGGGATCTTGGAGTGAATGCCCACAGATCCCTGAAGGTAGCAGGACAGGTCGATAAGGTGGTTAAGAAGGCATATGGAATCCTTTCCTTTATTAGCTGAGGTATAGAATATAAGAGCAGGGAGGTTATGCTGGAACTGTATAACTCATTGGTTAGGCCACAATTTGAGTACTGTGTGCAGTTCTGTTCACCTCATCACGAAAAGGATGTTTACGAGGACGTTGCAGGACTGGAAAAATGCAGCGATGAGGAAAGATTGGATAGGCTGGGGTTGTTCTCCTTGGAACAGCGAAGGTTGACGGGAGATGTGATTTGAATGTACAAAACATTGAGGGGCCTGGATAAAGCAGAGGCGAAGAGTCTATTCACCTCAGCAGAGAGGTCAGTGACTGGGGGGCATAGATTTAAAGTGATTGGTAGAAAAATTAGAGGGGAGATGATGAAAAACTTTTTCACCCAGAGGGTGGTGTGGGTCTGGAACTCACTGCCTGAAAGGGTAGTTGAGGCAGAAACCCTCAACTCGTTCAAAAGGAAGTCTGGATATGCACCTTATGTGCTGTAATCTGCAAATCACCAAAATGCTGGAAGGTGGGATTAGGATGGTGGATCGTTTTTCAGCCGGCACCGGCACAACGTGGCCTCTTCCTGTGCTTTAAACTTTCTATGATTCTATAAGTGCTCGACCTGGTCCTCCATGGCGGTCGCCACCCTCTCCATGGAGGAAGCTATGCACTCACATGCCTGGGGCATGTCAGACATCATGGCTTGCATGGACTCCTCCATTGTCCACACAAAGCTGTGCATGATCTCTGGCATATGTTCCCAAAACATTTGCTGCATGTCCAGCAGGTGGCTTGCGCCCTCAGCCGGAGAACTGTCATCAGTGTGCAGCTCAGCAGGGGCCTGGTCCCCAGCAGACCTCCAAATGTCAGAGGAACCAGCTCTAACATTCTCCCTCAGCTGCTGGGACATGTCTGGGCCGTGTCCACCAGACTGACCCTGATTCTATGTGCAGCGCATCCCCTGCATGGACTGTGTAGATGCGACTGTGCTGGCGGAGGATGCTGAAGAGGCAGGTGATGCGTGCCCACTGACAGACAGTTAAGTTTGAGGACCCCATGTGATACCATTTGTTAATATTTGGCAGCATCACTCACCCTTGCTGATCTGAGCAGGTCTTTGACCTGTTTCCTACATGGCACTCAGGTTCTAGGATGAACCCCTTGGTTTGACACCTTCTCTGCCACCTCCATCCAGGCCGCTTTGGTTAGGTGGGAGGGTCTTCTGATGCCTTCTGCAGGAAGGAGTGCCTCCCGCCTTTCCTGACGGCCTGGAGGCGCACCTGCAGGGGCGCATCACTGAACAGTGCTAGCAGACAAGGTGGTGGTGGTGATGAACTAAACCAAACAATTACAAAGGTGGGTGGTGATGGAGTTGAAGTTTGCAGACGGGTAAGGGTGGGTATAAAGCTTATACAAAGTTCAGGGGTAAAATCGCAGAATACTCTCCTTAAATACAAATGGCTGAGCTAATGAACCTCCATGATCGTGCTGAAGGATTATTTATAGCCCTGCCATACCTGATGCTTTTCTGACTGACAACGGTTTGTACCAATGAAAAGCATTCCCCGCTGCATGATCTCTCGTGTCTCCCATGCCCGCTAGCAGCCCTTTGATTTTCAATTATAATCGCGTGGGGACCAGTACAAAGAGAGGGAGTAGAAGTGCCACCCACGTCCGGTTCTGCTGTTGGAAACTGCGTGTCATGGATAAAATCTCGCCCATTGTGAAAATTATTTGAATTAGAAAGCTGTAGTAATTTTAAAATGTTGGTAAATGATGCTAAGTGCACTTGTTTATATGAACTAAAAGAGGACCCTATGTATTCTATGCTTGTGATTGTATATTTCTTGAGGAAGACCAGTCAACACACAGGAATTCCGAAGAAGGGTCACTGACCCGAAACGTTAACTCTGCTTCTCTTTCCACAGATGCTGCCAGACCTGCTGAGTGGTTCCAGCATTTCTTGTTTTTATTTCAGATTTCCAGCATCTGCAGTATTTTGCTTTTACTTTCCATTAGCTATGTTAGTTGCTAATTAGCATATTTTTTGAATACATATATCTGCTGGTGCAGACTTGGATGGGGATTCATGTAATTGAAGACAAACATTTTGTTTACTATAATCATGTATTTATAACTTTAATTTCCCTGTAAAATTTTCAGTTTAGAAGAGCACTTTATTCACAAGGCATATCACAGTGTGATATATATAAAATGCTATAATATTGGGAAGACTGGCATTAAAATCCCCATAACCCTGACTTGTTCTCATATATCATTTGAGGAGTTTTTATTTCATTCTGAAACCGTGTTGTATGCTATATGCTCTCGTGATGCAAATATGCCTACAGAAGTTGCTCCTGCAAAAAGTAAAGTTCTATTCTGTGGCTGTTTAGTGTTGTTATTAGCACCAAACTCTCATGACATTTAGTTGGGGATATGATACCAGCTTCTGTACTGGTGGGGAATAAGTAAATTTCCATTTTAGAATTTTAAGGAGCAGCTTGCTCTGTATTATGTGTCTAATTCTAGTGATCATTTTGCAGGGTGTGTATAATTGTTACTTTCTTGCATGTAGTGTAGTGATGCATATTAGCGATAGGTACTTGATCTGACTTTACCACGGACTCCTTAAGGACGGGTGCCCACTTTCCATGATTTCAAGCCAGGTGATATTACTGTTAGTTTTGAAAAAGGTAATTATTGATGGAACGGTACAGTTACATTACCTTGTTCCAACATTTAATTTTATTTTGCATCTCTCATTGTCCCCATTAGTCAACCCAACAACACAATTCCTTTATGTTGTTCGGGAGGCAATGTAAATACCTATAAAGCAGATGATCTAAGCTTCATTTATAGCATGGGAAAGTGGACTCTGTAACTGCCCTAATAGAATACCTCCCAAAGAGTGTTTTTGTTCAGGTTCGACCATTTAGCACTGAACAGCCATGGCTTTATAAAAAGAAAATTTTACAATGCAAAAGCATGCAGGAAATACTAGATTCATGATTTAATTTATACTTTTGTGCAAATCGGTTGCTACATTTGCCTACAAAACAGCAACAACGGTTTGCATTAATATAGCAACTTTAACGTCGAGAAATGTCTCAAGGAACTTCAGAGGTGTAATCAGGTTAAAGTGGATCCCACACCAAAGGAGGAGATATTAGGAGAGCTCTACAAAAGCTTGATCTATGAGGAAGGTTTTCAGGAGGATTTTGTGGTAAGAGTAATGGTGAGGCTAACAGCACTTACTGTCTACAATAGGGTAAATAGGACAGCAACTTCTGACACTTGTACAAGTTCAGTTAAATGCGGAAATCTGGAAGTGCATTCAGAGATACCCAGCTCTTGCTGATAGACTTGGCACTGAAATGAATACAACACCGTGAACTTGGGTCCTTTGCCCACTAATTCCACGCTAAAAAAGGTGCAGGCTGGTGTATTCAGGAGTAAGTGAGTTTTTATTGGCGAGACAAGTGATAGTTACTGCTGAACAGCCTGAAAGTTGAATTTACAAGTGTGGAGCTTATTCCCTGTGAAGGATATTTGTGTTAATTTTTATTTTAAAAAAAATCTTTATCATTTGTTTACTTTTTCTGTCTGGCTCTTTTATCTCTCTCCTTTAATTCCATCTGTACTTCCCAATCTTAATTTTACTTTATGTACATCATTTACATCTAATTTATATTTCTTGCTTTATTCTTACTGGTTTAGACTCTGCATGTCTTAGTGCGGATTCTTCAATCTGGTTGAAGAGCCTCGTTCTTCTATCCCGACTCTCAGATGCCACAGATCCCTTGTAGAGTACATCATGCTGAAACAGATGCCGAATTAGAGAAAGTCTCCACTCTAAAGCCCGTGACAACTCTGTGGGCAGCTGTCAGAGGTGAACGGTGAGCGCTGTTCCTTCACTTCCAACTGCAAAATACGGGCCACTGTATTAACTGCAAAGTATTTAGGGACATCCTGAAAATGTGAAAGGTGCCAAATAAATGAAAGTCTGTTCTTTTGTTTCATTAAGAATTAGAAGTTGTAAGTAATATATTAGTATTAAGAGGAAACACTGTAGGAAAGGGCACTGATGCCATTCACACAACAAAGCAGATTAATAAATCGTTGGACTATATTTGAACTTCATCCAGATTGTATAGCCGAAAATAGCAGCACAACAAAGGAGGGAGTGCAGAAGCTGCTTGGAGTCACTTTCTTAGTACCATGTAGACAATGGTGCTATACTTGGTTGAATGTTGCCTTGATGTTGAGAGTAGCTACTCATCACTCATCTCGCATTCAGCTCTTGCATCTGGATCAAGCTTGAGTAGCTCCGGCAGATTCTGGAGCGAATTTTCTATATGTCAAAAGCATATGTTGGCATGGGTGTGGTAGTTAACAGCATCATTAAGAAAGGATGTATCTAATCTGTCACAAGCATGTTTAGGCAAGAGCTAACATAAATATGAAATAAATCACATTTATTTTCAAAGCTACTGTAGGTTATTAGATTAGTTTGAAAGATTACTTTATTTTATGGCTAATATTATTAATATGACAAGCTTAATGCTGCATTTCCTATGTTAGTAACCATGTTTGCTGCTGGTTGAAGGGAGTTGCTCTAAGTACCAGTGTTTCAGTCTTAAGAAGCTATCCTCATGAACCTCATGGTGAAAACTTTAAACAACGTGGTTCTGAACCAACAACAGTAAATTTCTTATCGATCTGTGCAATAATGCTGATGTTCAGACTTTTGATGCATTCTTCTTAAATTCTGAAGATTATCCTGTCAGATTGCTATGCATAACACAAGATAAATGTTTAATTTGCATCCACTTGTTCTTTTTCCCCATATCCAGTGTTTTGAAAAAAGGGCCCTTAAGAAACTGTGCTGCAGTGGCTTTATTAAGAGGGGAAATCCTTCATTATAACCCAATTTTATCTTTTAGCAAATGTATATTAGGTGAGTTCAAATAAATTGTTGAATATCACGAACATATGTTGGTTATTTATTATGTTTGAAGTGAGAAAATTCCAAACGTTTTTGTTATAAACGGAAGTAATGTCAGATTCAGCAGGATAGATACTTTTAGTGATTTGTATTTTGTGGAATTTTATCCTGATTAAGGTGAGAGAATGGAATGTTTCTCCATATCAGGGATCCAGTCACTCAGGCACTCTTGAGTCAGGTACAGCAGAGTAAAGCTTCTTCCACTCAGTCTTAATGATGTGCTTTAGCCACACCACAGAAAATTAAACTCTAGTGCACCATTGTGATATTTTGCTGTTTTCACAGCAACCATGACCTCCTGACCACGATTCCAGTTCTGCAGCATAGAATCATCGAACATTTAAGGCACAGAAAGAGGCCACGGCCTATCGTTTCTTTGCTGGCTGAAAAACGATCCACCTATTCTAATCCCACCCTCCAGCATTTGGTCCGTAGCCCTGCAGATTACGGCATTTGAGGTGCAAATTCAGACTCCTTTTGAATGAGTTGAGGGTCTCTGCCTCAACTACCCTTTCAGACAGTGAGTTCCAGACCCACACCACCCTCTGGGTGAAAAAGTTTTTCCTCCTCTCCCCTCTAATTTTTCTACCAGTCACTTTAAATCTATGCCCCCTCATCACTGACCTCTCTGCTAAGGTGAATAGACTCTTCACCTCCACTCTATCCAGGCCCCTCAAAATTTTGTACATTTCAATCAGATCTCCCCTTAGCCTTCTCTGTTCCAAGGAGAACAACCCCAGCCTATCCAATCTTTTCTCATACCTGCATTTTTTCAGTCCTGACAACATATTTGTAAATCTCCTCTATACCCTCTCTAGTGCAATTGCATCCTTTCTGGAATGAAGCAACCAGAACTGCACACAGTATCAAGTTGTGGCCTAACCAATGAGTTATACAGTTCCAGCATAACCTCCCTGCTCTTGTATTCTATACCTTGGATAACAAAGGAAAGGATTCCATATGCCTTCTTAACCACCTTATTGCCCTGATGCCTTCTTAACCACCTTATTGCCCTGATGCCTTCTTAACCACCTTGTCGACCTGATGCCTTCTTAACCACCTTATTGACCTGATAACAGAATTATTGGTGTAAATTGATTAACATGTCTCTTGTTTGTATTATAGGGCTATTATTGTCATAGATGTAATTGTGCTAAATTTGGCAAAAAATGCACATGTACATTTGCTCGAATTACAAATGCAATTTTGAAACAACTGCACATACATACATGCAGTTACTGCAAAGTTTCAACCTTGCAATTCCCTGACGTTAGCTTCTTGCAGGCCATATGGCATCTATATTTACTTTTTCCAAGAGTGGTTTTATATGGGTTATGGTAGTGGCTGAAAGCAAAGCTGATTAGATAGAATGTTTGAATCACCAGCTTTGAAATTAGTGGCATGTCTTGACAATTCATTGAACAGTCCACGGATCAAGATTGCATATCATACACTCTGCAACGTTAGAGAGATCTGTCTGGACTGTGTCAGGTCTCTGCAAGTTGATAACTGGAGCAGCTAGAGAGTGAATCAGGCAGCTACTACAGTTGGCCTTAGCAGTCTGCATTTGTCTCGAAATCTGCATATAAACACCAGCAACAAAGCTTCATACATGAATTAATTTACTTGTGGCTTACTGCCCCTGATTGCATCAGCATCTGGAACACTGCCTGTATTCGTATCTGAAAACTCAAGTACAAAGTTGATCACTTGCTGCATTATGGTTTCTGGAGTATGTATGAGATTAAGGGAATAATGATTCACGTATTTAGTCCAGTAAAATGTATTTTTAAGCGATACCTATTGCCTGCACACTTGACATTAATCTTTCTCTGATTCTGCCCTTCTGATATGTGTGTTCGTTTCCTGCATTGTAACTTTTTTGTTGTACCATCACTCTGTGTGGGTCCTTGATATGGCTGTCTGATATTGTTTCTGTTTACTGTTGCTCAGATGTGATCTCTATTGCCTGTCAGTTTGTGTGCCTATTTATCTGATCTTTTTTGGCCAGTTGGGTATATAGTGATGTATTAATGTAATCTATCATTATGTCTTGTCATGCTTAATATCTTTGATATTGTCTGTTTGTAATGGATATGTTTGCATGATTGTTGTTTGCCTGTTGTGATGTGTCCACATCTATGTGTTTTCAGCTCACTTCTGTGCTTGAGTATAAACAACAACAGGTTAGTCATTATTTGTAATGAGTGATGGCAGGTAGTAATGTTTTAGGTGTGTCTTTTTAATGAGAAGTAAAGACAGCAAGCTCAGAGATGGAGGCAAGAGCTTTATAACTTCCTCCTTGGAATCGGGGTCTATGAGACACCCTTTCTGGAATGAAAATGGACTTCTTTCACAGTGCGTGTTGGCCAAGGAAAAGAGTAATGGCTGTAAAATCGTACTATTTTGTGAGGAGAACCTGTGGGCAACGATCATTTCAGTGGAAGTAGAAACTTTTGAAAGTGCTGCTATTCCAGGGTGGCTGTATGGTTGGGAGAGGCTTCATGGAAAGTGTTTGGAAAGAGGGAGCCATATCCTCCTCAAAAGTCCTAGCACAGGGAAACTGACCAGAGGGCTGGTGGCTTGCCTGTGCAACAACTCTTCAACAAGGGAGAAAGAGAAATAAAAAGGTAACTATAGACTAGGCTGCGTAACATTGCGAGTGGACAGGCTCCTGGAGGCCCTAATATGGGTTAAAATTAATACTCATAGAAAGGCATTGGTTAATTTGGTTCGTCAGCATGGATTTGTAAAAGCAAGTCAGGAAAATTTAATAGAGCTGTTTGAAGAAATTAGGATATTTATTGATAAAGAAGATGTGTATGTGTATTTTCAAAGGGTATTTGATAAAATACTTGGGTGTTAAAATTCAATTACATAGTGTTGAATGATACATGACAACATGAGTAGGATATTGGTTAGAGTGTCAGAAAGAAAATAGTAGTTTATGGATTTTTTTAAGATTGGAGTGATGTAAACAGTGATGTTCCCAGTGATCATATTTTTGGTCTTTTTGCTCTTCTCAGTGGTTTGGATTTTAACTGCTGGCAGGTTTCCAAGAGCAAAACACGCTGCAGACTTGATGATTTGTTTGTCTGCAGAAGAATGAAACCCGGCCAATTTTAACAGCCAAGCTTCATTTAGATAGCGGATGCAGACATGCTTATGTGAAAAAGGACCCGGCCAGTTTTGTCATTGCTGCTTACTCATTGGAGCAGGTTAAAATTGGGAACGATTGGCTGGTGTTGACTTCAGGGCAGGAAAATCATTCTAGTTATTTAAACTGTGCAGAAGTACTGGGTAGGTAGGCTTAAATTGGACCCCAATTCATATAAATTATCTGAACTTTGGTGTAGTGTGCATAATATCAATATTGACTCTGGCACAGTTGCTGGAATTTATCATCAGAAACAAAGTAACAGCACTTAGGGCAAGTATCAGCTGATCAGAGTCAGCATGGATTTGTGAAGTGTTGGCCATACCTGACTAATTAAGTGGAATTTTTTGAGGATATCACCAGCATGATGGATAGGGAAGTGTTTATGGATGTTGTCTTTGTCAGGGGTTCTTGACCTTTTTTGCTTCTGAAGCCCCTCTCTTGTGTTACGAAAACTCAAGGACCCCCGTAATCCATAAAAATGCATAGAAATTAATTATGCCATTAGTCATATATTTTTGTTTTATTTACTTAATGTGAAACTTGTTGCAGGTGCTGGGCACCAGATTGAAGCTCTGTGAGGAGCATGTGTACCACATCGACACATGGATGAGGGGTGTAGTGACGTGTTGCAGCTGCAAGCCTTCTTGCACTGTGTGAGTGCTGAAGCTGTTACTGGCTGTTGGCTGAATTGAGTGGACATGGTGCTCGAACGCGGGTTTAAAAGTTCATTAATCTAGTAGTGTAGGATAACACTCTGTCAATTTTTAAAAATAAAAACTAAACTACAGGGAGGAGAAATTTCCGCCAAATGGTGGATTTTCGACATTGGGGTTTTAGAATTCTGCCATTGGCTTCTCCCTTTGCAACTGGATGGGGTTGTGTGTGTGTGTGAGAGTGTGTGTGAGTGTGTGAGTGTGTGTGTTGGGGGGTGTGGTTACTGTCTGTGCGTGAGGTGTCTTTTGTCACCCATACTGTTTAATGCTGTGGGAGAGAAGATGATGAGGATGGTGCAGGAAGAGAGTCATCAGAGAGACATGGCTGCATCATAGGAGGTCGTAGCATATGGAATCTCACATATGCAGACGACATCACACATAGCCAGAACAAAGGAAGAGCTAGACACTATGGCAGGCCTAGTCAAAAGACACAGTGAGTTGTAGATGATGGAAAGACCTTCGTTATCGCTCTAAATGGCAAAGTCAAGATTAGAAGCATTGAGACTAAGTACCTTGGCTCAATAATAAACACCAAAGGTACATCCAAAAATGAAATCCAGGTTAGATTAGCTACAGCAAGAAGTGTGACCAGTGATTTAAGTAGCATCTGGAAGTCCAAAAGCATCAGCATGAAGTTGAAAAAGCATCTAGTATAGTAACTCGTGGAGTGTTGCACGCTATGGATGCGAGAGTTGGACTCTGAAGAAAGCAGATGAGAGGAGGATAGCAGCCTATGAAATGTGGGTATGGTGGAGGATGCTCAGAATCAGCTGGATGGACAGAAAGACCAATGATGGGTTAGATCAAGAGTAGACGTTCAGGAATCAAAAGGGTTGCCAAGTACAGTAAGAGAGAGAAAGATAGCCAAGTAGAGACATCGGAAACAATGACCTGACAGCTTTGTTTTGGTAACAGTTGAAGGAGAATTTGAGGGAAAAAAACAGAAGCGGAAGAGGAAAAATTGGTTAACATTGAGACGTGGACTGAGGGAGGCTTGAAGAAAGCCAGAGAAGAAGCAAGATGATGCCAACAGCCCCACTAAGGCTATAGTGAAACCAAATAAGTGAGCACAGATTTATGAATAAATTTTCAAGGTCATGTTCTGGTGTTAAAATTTACTTCACCTTTCATAATTACATGATGTACTAACTGTGTTAATAGTCGTTTGGTAGTACAGAACTTAAGTATTGATGAAAACAGACATTTTGTTGAAGCTTTTCGTCTTGCACTGAGTTTATTATCCTTAACAATCTGAAACCAATCTAGAAAAAAATAATACATTTAAGCTACACATTCATATGAGATGCACACACACAAATAGATTACAGAGGGAAAAGTAGATTTTGTGGTTGGATTAGAGTCCAGAATAAATGGAAATTAAATACACAGTCTGTGAAGTAGGATGATTTGGTGGTCTTTCGGATAAAGTTGTATTCTTGAAGTCCTTGGCTGGTTAAAGCGCACTTTGTGGCTGGCCCGCTTGGCTCAAGACTTTCTTGGAGGCAGACTTGTAGGTGGCTGTCTTCCCCTGGTCTCTGTCTGTAGCAATCTGTAGGATTGGAGGGTCCACAGTCACACACAGTTCAAACTTGTGTTATCTGGAGAGAGAGAGAGAGAAAGGCACACAGCCTCCCTGAGTTACTGCTGTCTGTCTTTATTCAAGGAAACCTTTTGGCTTTCACAGAGATGGACAGATGGTCATATGATGCCCTCCATGTATTCATTGGAATCTTCTAATGATATTCAAGGTTTGGAATTGACTCTCCAGTCCCCAGGATGCCAATATTTGCAGGTGGAGGGGGTTTACTCTTGTAAAGTCAAGGTGTTGGGATTGCCTTGAATGCTATGCTAATGAAGCAATCTTAGGTAATTCAATCACTTGGAGTAACCCATTGTTCTGGGCCCACACTGCCCAGACCTCTGTCTCCAGGTGGGTCTTTGGAATGTGAAGAGGTGTTTCAGATGCGAATTGAGGTAGCTATCTTGGCTGCTATTTTTTTCAAAAGTTAACTGCAGGAGTTTTCCATTAAAAGTTTAATGTAAGTTTCCAACCTATGAATTAAAAATCCCTCATTTGGCATATCGTGCTTATTTAACAACTTGCATGATAGTAAGCTATATGAAACTCGAAGTTCTTTTTGCTAATGAAGCATGACATTCTTGAGGTGCAGTAAGAAGATTATAATTCAGTCAAAATAATTGTCATCAGCAGTGAAACTTCTTCCTGAAGCTTAGTAAATGAGCAGAAGCTTTTTAACCCCTTTGACCAAACTGTCTTGTTTCTTGACAGGTTTGGTGCAAGTGTTTGGATAGCTGTACCTGCAGGTCTAAAGTAGAAAACCTTATGAGAACCTCTTTATACACAAAACATTGCAATTCAGTCGACACAACTTTTCCAACTTGCATAATGAAAGCAAAATTCTGCAGATGCTGGAAATCTGAAATAAAAACAAAAAGTGCTGGAAATACTCAGCAGGTCTGGCAGCATCTGACAGAAGCAGAGTTAACGTTTCAGGTCTGTGACCTTTCATTTGAACTGGCAAAGGTTAGAAATGTAATAGGTTTTAAGCAAATAAAGTGGGGGTGGAGCAAAAGATAACAAAAGGGAAGGTGTTGATAGGACAGAGGGTCACAGAGCATAATTCACCAGAAGGTCATGGAGCAAAGGCAAAGGGTGTGTTAATGGTGCGGTGAAAGACAAAGTGTTAGTGCAGAGAGGGTGTTCATTTAACACCCTCTCTGCACTAACGCTTTGTCTTTCACCGCACCAATAACACACCCTTTTCCTTTGCTCCGTGACCTTCTGATCAGTTATTCTCTGCAACTCTGTCCTATCAACACCTTCCCTTTTGTTATCTTTTGCTCCACCCCCACTTTATTTGCTTAAAACCTATTACATTTCTAACCTTTGCCAGTTCTGATGAAAGGTTACAGACCTGAAACATTAACATTACTTCTCTCTATAGATGCTGCCAGACCTGCTGAGCATTTCCAGCATTTTTTGTTTTTATTTCTCTAACTTGCATCCTGGTAAATAATTTATTTGGCCAGTTTCCTTAATTATGTTTGAACCTGTGCAGTAAACAGTAACCAGAGTATTAATTTACTTTGTGTGATTAGAAGTTTCTATGGCCAGAGTGGTTTATAGGTTAAATTGTGAGGAAATAAACAAACTTTTTTACAGCTTGGGTATTGCATGCAAAATTAATTTTTGATTTAAGTTGAGGGGAATGGAGGGAAAGTTTTATAATGCTATGAACCGTATAGCACAGAGGTTTTAGTACTAGCAGCTTGAGCATTCTTTGGCATTGTTAATAATATCAGCAATGTCTATGTGAGGAGAATTGTCAATTTATGAAGAAAGCAGCAAAATCTGCGTTAGAAAAATAATTCCGTTTGTTACTGGGAATTTACATGGACGTACTTTAAAATCCAAAGTTTATTGAGTTAATTTGCTTGGTTTGTTCTGTCTATTTTTTTATTGTAATAGTCTTTGTAAAATAGACTAAATGACTTGGTCAGTTCTGTAGTCTTAGCTGTGCAAATTGAGTTAGTAATTTTTTTGTTGTTTTGTTAACTGAATTGAATACACGAAGGATTGATGGTAATTGGTTGCAGTTTTCCTTTCTAGTTGTTAGATGCCTAAACAGAACCGACTATGTGTAACTTGTCACATTTTCTGCGCGTTACAAAGAATACTGTACATTTTTGTAGTTAGTATTAATTTAATTATGCTTTTCTTTTGGTAGGATTCTGAATCCTTGGATACTTGTATTCAGAGTACTCTTTCAGCACTCTATCCACCCTTCGAGGCAACAGCATCCACTGTCCTCTGTCAGGTTTTTGATGTAGTGGAGAAAACATACCGTGGTGACGGACTGTGCTACCTCATTGATTTCCTTGTCCCTGCTAAGCACATTCTGCAATGCATTCAGCAGGATGCTTGTGTAAGTATAAGCCTGAGCTTAGTGAGTGGTGATAATCCAAATTGATTCAGTTTGATAGGACTGTGACTTTTATATCAGTGTACTTTCATTTTTTGTATCAAACTGTGAATGTGATGTTGCATTGCTAGTTACTCTGAATGCCATGTTTTAGAATGTAAGTCTTGTCATCATAGAATACTGTACTCAAAGCAATCCCTGTGAGAAGAAGCAACTGTCTTGCAGTAAGTTCCTCGAACCCCAGTCATGCATTTTTGGAGCGCAAAAATAAAACTGGTCAGAAAAATATGCAACTATTCAGTTGCCATTAAGTTCGAAAAAATGGAACTGACAATACATTTATCTTGTAAATAATTATGATTTTTAATATAAACACCACTTGTCCATGACATGATTACTTTTTTGACCACAGGCTGTGAGTAACTGAAAGAATTGATAACATTGTTAAGACCAGGTGAGGAGGGGGTCTCGGGCTCCCCTTTCGACCATTCTCTGGTTTGACCGCAACAGGGTTTATCCTTTTTTAACACAGTGATTGAGCTTACCACCTCAGTGAGCACTTGCTCCTGTTCCTCTAATATAATTGCAAATGAACCAATCAGACAGGTTTTCTTGAGTTTAAACAAGAAAGATGTAAGTTTATTATCCTTATCACTCTAAACTAATTAAAATTTCTAAAATACGCTATGCATCCACACCCACATTCATACAAGAGACACACACACACACACACAAATAGATTACAGAGGGAAAAACCAAGTTGGGAGGTTGGAGTAGCATCTGTAATAAACAGAACTGAAATACAGTTCAGTAGTCTCAGAGTCTTTAGTTGAAATTGTAGTCCTGAAGTCTTTGCTGGGCTGCATGCACGGTTGTAGACTTGCTTATATCCTAGTGGTTGGTTGTAGGGGTCTGTAGACTTGGCTTTACCAGCTACCGCTTGAGGCTTCACTGGAGCTCTACTGGAGAGAGAGAGGGAGGGAGAGCTGTGCCCTTGCTCACTTCCAGATACAATCTGCCTACTGAGTCACAACTCTCAATCTCCCAGAGTTGCACAAGCAGTCACATGATATAGAAACATAGAAGATAGGAGCAGGAGTAGGCCCTTCGGGCCTGCTCTGCCATTCAATAAAGATCATGGTTGATCATCTAATTGAGTACCCTGTTCCCGCTTTCTCCCCATATCCCTTGGTCCCTTTGTCATTAAGAAATATATCTATCTCCTTGAATGTATTTAATGACTTGGCCTACACTGCCTTCTGTGGTAGAGAATTCCACAGGTTCACCACCCTCTGAGGGAAGAAATTTCTCCTCATCTCGGTTCTAAATAGCATACCCCTATCCTGAGACTGTGAGCCCTGGTTCTGGACTCCCCAGCCATTGGGAACATCCTCCCTGCATCTAGCCTGTCTAGTCCTGTTAGAATTTTATAGGTTTCTATGAGATCCCCTCTGATTCTTCTAAACTCTAGCGAATATAGGCCTAGTCAACCCAGTCTCTCCTCATACGTCCTTCAGTTCCTCCCTCTCATTAGACCTTTGGTTCCCTAACATTTCTGGGAGGTTATTTGTGTCCTCCTTTGTGAAGACAGAACCAAAGTATGTGTTTAATTGTTCTGCCATTTCTTTGTTCCGCATTATAAGTTCCCCTGTTTCTGACTGTAAGGGACCTACATTTGTCTTCACTAATCTTTTTCTCTTCACATATTTATAAAAGCTTTTACAGTCAGTTTTTATGTTCCCCGCAAGATTACTCTCCTACTCTATTTTCCCCCGCTTAATCAACCTCTTTGTCCTCCTTTGCTGAATTCTAAACTGCTCCCAATCCTCGGACCTGCTGCTTTTCTGGCAACTTTATATGCCTCCTCTTTGGATCTAATACTATCCCTAATTTCTTTTGTGAGCAACCTTTCCAGTTTTATTTTAGCACCAGACAGGAATGAATAATTGTTGTAATTCATGCGCACGTTCTTTAAATATCATCCATTGCCTATCTGCCATCAACCCTTTTAGTAAAGTTCCCTAATCTACCATAGCCAACTTGCGCCTCATACCTTCATAGTTTCCTTTAGATTCAGGACCCTAGTTTTGGATTCAACTACTTCACTCTCCATCTTAATAAAGAATTCTATCATGTTATGGTCGCTCCTCCCCAAGGCACCCTGCACAACAAGATAGTTAATTAATCCTTTCTCATTGCACAATACCCAGTCTAGGATAGCCTGTTCGCTAGTTAGTTCCTCAACGTATTGGTCTAAAAAACCATCACGTACACACTCCAGGAAATCCTCCTCCAAAGTGTTATTGCTAATTTGGTTTGACCAATCTATATGTAGATTAAACTCACCCATAATTACAGTTGTACGCTTATTATATGTGTCTCTAATTTCCTGTTTAATGCCATCTGCACTACTATTTGGGGGCCTATAGTCAACCCCCACCAACGTTTTCTGCCCCTTGGTGTTTCTTTGCTCCACCCATACAGATTCCACATCATTATTTTCCGAGCCAATATCCTTCCTAACTATTGCATTGATTTCCTCCTTTACTAACAACACTACCCCACCTCCTTTCCCTTTTTGCCTGTCCTTCCTAAATATTGAATACCCCTGGATGTTCAGTTCCCATCCTTGGTCACCCTGCAGCCATGTCTCCATAATCGCTACTATATCATAACCATTTCTATCTATTTGCGCTGTTAATTCATCTACCTTATTGCGAATGCTCCGCGTATTAAGACACAATGCCTTTAGACTTGTCTTTTTAACATTGTTAGTCATCTTAGCTTTATTTTGCACTGTGGCCCCGTTTGTATCTCGCCCTTGTTTGCTCTGCCTCCCACTTTAGCTTCTTGCCTTTCTCTCTTTCATTTCTATCCTTGTTTTCCCCCTCCTCTGTCTCCCTGCTCAGATTCCCATCCCCCTGCCATTCTAGTTTAAACCTTCCCCGACAGCACAAGCAAACACGCCCCTGAGGAAATTGGTCCCGGTCCTACCCAGATGCAACCCATCCAGCTTGTACTGGTCCCACCTTCCCCAGAACTGGTCCCAGGAATCTGAATCCCTCCCCCCTACACCATTTCTCTAGCCACATATTCATCTGATATATCCTGCTATTTCTTTCCCCGCTAGCTTATGACCACCCCTTTTTTTTTTTAATGAGAATGTTCTGGACTTTTCTCTGAAATTCAAGGCTCTCCCCTCAGGCTGCTCCGACATGCATGGTGGGGGAGTTGGTTTTTTCAAAGTCAGTGGGTGTCGATGGCTTTTGACCACCACATTGACAAGGCTATCTTAGGTAATTGAATCAGAGAGCATCCCATTGTTCTGGCTAGGCCACCACATTGACAAGGCTATCTTAGGTAATTGAATCAGAGAGCATCCCATTGTTCTGGCTAGGCTGAGTCAGTCATGTTTGTCTGCAGTCTAATCTTTAATGTTTCAATGCAAATGTTCGTGGCCATCTTGGCTGCGAGCTGTTCTTTTAAAAAAAAAAAAATTATTTGTAACAATTTCCAGTGAAAGTCTCAGGGAAAGTTCCAATTGATGAAATTAATATTTTCCCATTTGGCATGTGGGGTTTTCATAACATTAGATGTATTTTCTTCAAAAATTGAGGTATCTGTTGTTGTGTGATATTCATTGGGGGGCCAGGAGTAACCAATTGTAATAATGTTAAATCTCCCTTCTCAACTTAAAAGCACATTTGATATTGGATGGTTCTGGAACTTCAAAACATGCTTAGAATGCTAGTTCTGTAGCTGCTAGGCTACCAGGCTATCTTTGACTTTTAAGTGAATCAGGTCTTAATGAAATTAAAATACAGAAACGGGCATGCTCTTTGATTATTCGCCCTATGTCAGTAAGTATTTGATTCATTCAGGGATTAACTTACAAAAATCAAATTGTGCACAGAAGGAAGATGAAAGTTAATTTAAAGCCCTCATATCATCAGACTTATCAAGAATTTGGTTGAATAAATGCAAATCCATTTGACACCTTTTAATGATGGAGCTAATAAGGTTTTCATATTAAATTAAATCTTTGGTGATTACTCAGTACAGAAGGCTTGATTCTTGTGTCAAATGCAAATTGTATATCAGTGCTGTTTAGAATGCAAGCTTCACTTTAAATGGTGTTTCCTAATAATCTTGGATAAGTACTTGAGTTGTTAAAATAATGTAATGGACAAAATATAAATTGTTTTAAAAATTAAATCCAAATTAAAGTAGAAATAAATTTTCTCACTTTAACTGTTACTGTGTGATCAAAGTGGTCATTACAAAGTATAAAATTTATCAAAAACTGTTGAATTAGACTATTACTACTGTATAATGGAAACTAATTTGAGGAAACCTTTGGAATATAATGGAGTGAGCTGCTAAAATAGATCTCTTTAAATAAAACGTGACCATGTAATAGCTTTTCTTCAAAAAAGAAAACCTTGGAAAAATAGTTACGCTACATGTACCATGTAGAACTAAAATACCACACCTGTTGAGAACACTGTTCTTCTAATCACAGTAATTCGGAAATTTGCATGCTATACTGCACCTTTAATTGCAACTTATGAACAGGACTTTGTTGTACTCCAAAATGTATTAAATGATTACTGGCGTTTATTTCCTTTGTATTCCAGTCTCAAAATGCAGAGCAATTTTCAGGAGCTACGGTAGTACAGAGCGTTATTCCAACTACTCCTATGGATGTGATTTTTTGAGTTACTAAATTTACAAAAGAATCCATAAAAGCTGTTGTTTATATATAGAGGTCTTGAGAACAATGGACATTTTAAGTGATTCTAACCAGCTTTCAAAGTTGATGCATAATATGCCTTTTTGAAACATCACGTTTTCTACATGCAATACTTCAGTTTCAACCCTTCTACTTACTTGCAGGACTTATTTAACTCTTAACATTTTATTGTAATTAAATTACAGATTTCTGATAGAATATAATAAGATACAAAGTTTCGTATTCCATCTTAGTTTATTAAAACCACCTATTTGAGAAGGGATTTAAATTTTCATAATAAATATATTAAAAATACCGCATAGCTTTATCACACTTCTTAAAAACAGGGGTCAAAGAAAGTTCTAAAGAGGTACTCCAGATGTAGAAAATGAATAGAAAACCATTCCTACAGTGAATTGTAGGAAACAGGATTTTGGTATTGTTACGACCAGGTGAGCAATGTCTAGGGGTCTGTTACTATCTTCACCTGGTGTTATTGTAACAGGGTTTAATTTTAAACACACTGTGTTTTGAGCTCCCCCTTTGTGAATCCTTGTTCACAACTTTCCAATTATAAGGCAAAGAAATCAGCACAAACAGGCTTTCTTTGGTTTAAAGAAGAAAGATGAAATTTATTAAACCTTAAACTTAAACTGTAATACGGTTCGTGCCTATGGATATATGACACGCCCAGGCTAGCATGCACACGCGATATAAACATGCAGATAGGGACAGAAAAGAGCAGAAGAAAAGCTAAGTAGAACAGTTTGAGGCAATATCTTGTTACTGTTTCTCGAGTTTGCTGTAGTCCTTGATTGAAGATATGGTCTTGCGTTTCGTTGGGGCCCAGTAGTCATCTTAAAACCTTCTTCACGTAGGAAACCTTTCTCTCTTTGAGTTTCACGTGTTTTCACAAGATTCAATTCTGTGGGAAGAGATAGAGCAGGCAGACAGAAGAGGGATCTGCTTCAGTTCCAGGAGCACAGCCTTCTTCACTCCATGGCTTTCTGGCCAAATCTATTTGTTGGGAGTTCAAATTCAAAAAAAGCTCCCAGGTTGCCCAGCAGGTTAGTCATGTGACTAGCTGCTTATATGGAACAGTCTCGTCAACATCCTTTGTTGGAAGTTGAAATTCTCTGCAACAGCCAGTTGGTCATGTGACCAAAGCTGGCATGACCACTTCTGTGTATTGGAGAAGCAACCACTGGGTCCCCATTGTTTCAACACTGTCCAGTACTATGCAAATGTCCTTCTAGTCAGTGCTTGCAATTTTAAGTTTTTGTTCATGTGGTGAAATAATGTGTGCTTCAGTCTTGGCAGGTGGGGAGGGGAGGGTGGGGGGGGGGGGGGGGCGCGTTGCCTGACAGTATGGTCTGTATTACAGTCATTAACAAGTTCAGATTTCTTTTAGTATAATTCTAATTGACAAATTCAGCATGTTTCCCTTTTGTTTTATGAGCAATAAAAAAATTATGCAAGTTTTAAAATATTTTGCTGTTTCATTGTACCACCAGGCTGCTGCCTTTAAAAGTCAGAGTCTTTCTGGTGTTTTAGTATTTGAAGTCCTTTAAGCTCATAATGCATTTGCTGACTTTTACAATCAATGGTAAGAGAGTTGCAAATGATGGCTCTGGTTGCATAATGGAGAATAGAAGATGGAAAGAATTCACGAATGGGAGAGAAACAGGGAGATGTTTACAGGAATAGTGACACGATTTTTATTTTTGACTCTGAGCAATGCCAAGTTACAGAGTAATCTTGGACTGCTGGGGATTGTGTTGTTCCATACTATCACATAGATATCAGTGTGATAATAAGAAGCATGCTCACTTCCACAACGGAGCATTGGGGAAGGATGCTATATGGCACATGTGTTACGACCGAGGAGGAAGGAATTCACTGTCTTTCTCTAGTTCCACTTCTCCACATATATTTAAATGTTTACCCAATTACCGATATGACCAATTATATAGTCTATTTTTATTTCAGAATAAAATCCACCAACGAAGTTTCCTTAATAAACGACAAAATTATTAAGAGATTGTAAAACAAGATTCATCCAATAAAGGTGCAAAGCATTAGCACACAGATTGAAATATGAAAGTTCCCTTTTAAAATTAGACCCCCCCCCAACACACACACACACGCACGCACTGGTTAAAGAAAAAAAAAGAAGCTTTTTCTGCAGGGATCTTTTCACAAAAAAGACAAAAAAAGTACTTTGACCAAATACTTGTTAATTTTTGAAGGAAAAGGAGAAGATATGGAATGGTATCAGTTGTCCCTTTATTCTGGGATCCCAAATAAACGTAGACGGCTGTCACTGGGATCCTTTTGGAGCAGTTCTCTTCAGGCTATGTCGAGGATTAGTCTGGCAGGCTTTCCAGGAGAAATGCAGCATCAGGCATTTCAGCTATCACATGCTGGATTTTGCAGGGTTTCTCAGAGTAGTAGAGAAAAGATGAGCTGGGTGTTTCTCTCAGCAGGCTACAAACCCAACTGACTCAAAACAATATTCCAAAAAGAAACCAACTCTTGACCACCATAAATCTTGACATGTCACTTTTCCGTAAACAACTCCCCCCTAGTCACCAAGGCTTCTGTTATTTATTTAGCTTAAGACGTGACATCCAATAAATGCTTCTAAACAGAAAGCTCAAGTCCTTCCAGTGACCTTTTTTTTAAAATAAAATGAAGTCCAGCATCTATCCAGCACTTCAGTCCCAAATGACTCCATCTCTACAATCTTCAACCACGCATCCTCAAAAAAAAAACTAATAATAGAAGTACTTTCATAACGCATGTAACTATGAAAACTAAACTACTTATCACTTTCAAACCTTTGATCTGTAAGGTCTGGAACAATCTCGTGTATAAGGCCTAGAGCCATCTTTTGAATCTTTACGTTTTATTAGAAAAGAAGGGATCTTGAATTCAATTAGGTGGACATGCAACCTTTAACGCCGCCGTAGGTACATTGGCAAACAACCCTGATGCCCAGCCCCTTACTTACATCATCGAATCATAGGTCATACAGCACATGAGGAGGCCATTTGGCCCATCGAGTTTACACCAGCTTATTTAAAGAAGCAACTGTTAATCCCACTCCTTGGTTCTTTCCCCATTTTTTTCTCCTTCAAGTATTTATCCAATTCCCCTTTGAAGGTTACTATCTAATCTGCATTCACCACCTTATCAGGTAGTGCCTTCCAGATCCTAAGCACTTGCTGTGTTAAAAAGCTTTCCGTCATGTTGCTTCTGGTTCATTTGCCTTTGCCTATCACCTTAAATCTGTGCCTTCTGGTTACCGATCCTTCACTCATTGGGAACAGTTTCACTTTAAAATCATGAAGGCTTCAGATAGAATAAATAAACAACTGTATCTAGTTATTTTTAGCCGTCTCGGCTCTAAGGGGAACAATCCCAGGTTCTCCAGTTTATCTAAGCAACTGTAATTCTTCATCCCTGGACCCATTCTAGTAAATCTCTTCTTTACCCTTTCCTAAACCTTCACATTATTCCTAAAATGTGCTGCCCAGAATTGTACACAATATTCTAACTGGGGCTGAACTAGTGCTTTAGAGGTAAGATACAACATAAAACTGGACGGCGCAGTGGTTAGCACCGCAGCCTCACAGCTCCAGCGACCCGGGTTCAGTTCTGGGTACTGCCTGTGAAGAGTACCGCGTGGGTTTCCGCTGGGTGCTCCAGTTTCCTCCCACAGCCAAAGACTTGCAGGTTGATAGGTAAATTGGCCATTGTAAATTGCCCCTAGTGTAGGTCGGAGAATGGTGGGGATGTGGTAGGGAACTTGGGATTAATGTAGGATTAGTATAAATGGGTGGTTGTTGGTCGGCACAGACTCGGTGGGCCGAAGGGCCTGTTTCAGTGCTGTATCTCTAAATAAAATAAATAAATAAAAATAAAATAAAACAAAAAGCATACAAAAATGCAAAAAAGCACAGATCCTAGTGAATGGGATAGATACAAAGAACATCAAAGGGTGATAAAGCAGATAGTAAGAGGTACGATTAGGACATATGAAAATAAACTTGCAAGGGATATCAAAATCAACACACATTTTTACAATTGTATTAGGAAAAAGAGGTGGCAATATGGACCCTTTGACAATATCACAGTTATCAATTTTCTATGAAAAATAGAAAAAGGAAGACATGTTGAATAATTATGTTGCATCCACGTTTACTGTAGAGAAAGGTGAGAGAGTGAAATCGGAATTATAACAACATCTGTTGTTAGGAAATTACTAGAGTCTATAACTAAGGTTAGAGTGATTGAACACCTTGAAAATGGTAGATAGCTGATCAAAGAGAGCAAGCATGGATTTGTAAAGATAGGTCATGCCTGACAAACCCAAATAAACTTGTTGAAGCATAACTAAAGTAGTGGGCAGGGCTAAGTCTATGGATGTTATTTATATGGACTTCCAGAATGCATTTGATAAAGTGCCCTAATGAGAGACTGTTAGCGAAAGTTGAAGCTCATGGAATTGAAGGCTAATTATTGACCTGGTTAGGAAATTGGCTGAGCAGCAGGAGACAGAGAGTAGGGATAATGGGCAGGTACTCTAATTGGCAAGGTGTGACTAGTGGCGTTCTACAAGGATGAGTGTTGGGGCGTCAACTGTTCACCATATTTATTAACAGCTTAGATGATGAGATAAAAAGCCAAATATTCATGTTTTCTGATGACACAAAGATGGGCAGCCTTGTAAGCCATTTAGATGGAAGTATAAAATTACAGAGATGTTAATCGATTAAGTGAATGGGCAAAACTATGGCAAATGTGAGATCATCCACTTTGAGCTAAAAAGAATAATACTTTCTAAATGGTGAAAAGCTAGAAACAGTGGAGTTCCAAAGCAACCCGGGGTCTAAGTACATAGATCGTTAAAATATAATGAACAGGTACAGAAATAATCAATGACTAATGGAATGCTGGCCTTTATGTAGAAACATAGAAAATAGGAGCAGGAGTTGGTCATTCGGCCCTTCGAGCCTGCTCCACGATTCATTATGATCATTGCTCATCATCCAACTCAGTAACCTGTTCCCGCTTTCCCCCCATATCCTTTGATTCCTTTCGCCCCAAGAGCTATATCTAACTCTTTCTTGAAAACCTACAATGTTTTGGCCTCAACTGCTTTCTGTGGTAGTGAATTCCACAGGATCACCACTCTCTGGGTGAAGAAAGTTCTCCTCATCCCAGTCCTGAAAGGTTTACCCCGTATCCTTAGACTATGACCCCTGGTTCTGGACTCCCCCACCATCAGGAACATCCTTACTGCATCTACCCTGTCAAGTCCTGTTAGAATTTTATAGGTTTCTATGAGATCCCCCCTCACTCTTCTGAATTCCAGCGAATATAATCCTAACCGACTCAATACATCAGTCCCGCCATCCCAGGAATCAGTCTGGTAAGCCTTCGCTGCACTCCCTCTATAGGACGAACATCCTTCCTCAGATAAGGAGACCAAAATTGTGCACAATATTCCAGGTGTGGCCTCACCAAGGCCCTGTATAATTGCTGCAAGACATCCCTGCTCCTGTACTCGAATCCTCTCGCTATGAAGGCCAACATATTATTTGCCCTTTTTACCGCCTGTTGCACCTGCATGCTTACCTTCAGCGACTGGTGTACGAGAACACCCAGGTCTCGTTGCATATTCCCCTCTCTGTTTATAGCCGTTCAGATAATCTGCCTTCCTGTTTTTGCTACCAAAGTGGATAACCTCACATTTATCCACATTATACTGCATCTGCCATGCATTTGACCACTCACTCAACTTGTCCAAATCGCCCTGAAACCTCTCTGCATCCTCCTCACAACTCACCCTCCCACCCAATTTTGTGTCATCTGCAAATTTGGAGATATTAGTTCCCTCATCTAAATCATTAATATATATTGTGAATAGCTGAGGTTCTAGCACCGATCCCTGTGGTACCCCACTAGTCACTGCCTGCCGTTCAGAAAAAGACCCATTTATCCCTGCACTTTGTTTCCTGTCGGCCAACCAATTTTCTGTCCATCGCAATACACTACCCCCAATCCCATGCGCTTTAATTTTACACGCTTATCTCTTATGTGGGACTTTGTCGAAAGCCTTCTGAAAGTCCAAATAAATCACATCCACTGGCTCCCCCTTTATGTCTAGAGGGCTATCATATAAGGGCCTAGAGGTTATGTTACAGCTATACAAAGTCCTTGTTAGACCATACCTGGAGTACTATGAGCAATACTGGGCACCACATCTAAGGAAGGATATATTGGCCTTGGAAGGAGATTTACCAGAATGACACCTGGACTTCAAGGGTTAAATTGCAAGAAGAGATTGCTGAAACTAGGGTTGTGTGGAGCCAGATCGATCAAGAGTGTAATTAGGAAACACTTCAACACACAAAGAGTGGTAGAAGTTTGGAACATGCTTCCATAAATGGCAGTTGTTAATTGTAAATCTGAGATTGATAGATTTTTGTTAACCAAAGTTATTAAGTGATTTATTTCAGTGATAATGGGTCAAAGACGGGTATATGGAGTTAGACCAGAAGGGCTAAATGGCTGACTCCAGTTCCTATGTTCCTGAGAATTTACAACTCCTTTTAGTTTGCAATTTTTAAAAAATAATGAATTGAGTGAAGAGAATGAAAATATCATACAGTACTCAATGGAGAAATTGTTAAGTTTGAGTTGAGATTTTTTTCAGGGTAGTGAGAGCCATTGATAGTGTTGGCAGTTCTCCAGGATCTTAGTTCCTCACCTGTTATGATTAGGTTGCATGAGATTGTGCATCTGTTTGGTTCTAAAGTTCTTTTTCTTTCACCAGCAGTGACTACCTTAATTCAGGTCAGTTTGTTTGAAATGGAAATTGTAAATTGTTGGAAATTGCAAAGGTCTCTATCAGTTTGGTTGTGTTTTACATGAAGTAATGGATATAGCTGAATGTTCCAGCAATATTAAATAGAATTTCACAGAAGAAGAATTTCCAGGTCAAATTTCATGAATGTTTGTATTTGGATTACAGAGTCTCGACTGGTATTTGTGGCATTAGGCTTGATGCAGTACATGAATATATGCTGTACTTGGCAGTATAAATATGGTGGTAATGTGTTTACTTTGTTCTGTGTCCCATGAGCTATGATGTGGAAGGAGTTAGAAGGTGGGGGTGGATGTATCAAAGTTTTGAACATTGGTGATCAATTGCATTAAAAACAACAGGTCACATTCCTCTTGTCTGTCTGCAAAAAGGTTTAAAAATGACTGCAACACATGTGAAATAATCAGAATTTAGATAATTTCTTTCTCGCTTGCTCTAGCCCTCCTGCTCGCTCACCTCCAGCTGCTGTCACATCCACCTATCTGCCCTTTCACCCTTCTCCCCCCACCCCCACCCCACCCTTGCTCTCGAACCCTCCCTCCACTCTGGATCCCCTTTGGCTCTCATTTCACTTCCTCACTCTCATCCTGTTGCACTGCCCCACCCCCGCACCTCTATCCCTTCAACCTTGGGGTCCCTTCACTTGCACCCTTCAGTCTCGGGCCCCACCCGCCAACACCGGGCCCCCCCTTTCAATCTTAGAACTCCACCCCAACCCTCACTCCTTTTCATAATCAAACCACCCCTTCACTCTCACTCCCCCTTCACTCTTCTCTCTCCCACTCTTTCTTTCACCCCTCTTTCTCTCCCCGCCACCTTTCTCTCCCCCCCCCCCCGCCACCTTTCTCACTCACTCCCCCGTGCATTCTCTGCTCATATTTTTGTGTGGTTTTGAAGTGGTTGATTCTAGTCGTCATGTAAAAAAAAGTATATCATTCCACTCAATTTATTCTCCTTACTGTAGATTTCAAGAATTACCGAATTTACATCTAATTAACTCTTGTGGCCAAATGCGTGATTGCATTAGTTGTCAGTAATTTCTACCCTTTCCACTCATTTCTATTTCTTTACCTGAGTTCCACAGTAGAAATCACAAGAATGCTGATATATTTACCTGGTTACCAAATTTGAGTGTATACTTTAATGGATCTTAATGTATTTGGATGGGCTTAAGTTAGTTTTCTTACGTTTTCTCCCATGAATATACTTTTAGTTAGATTTTTTTTAGTGAACTGTTTAACACATGTTCTTGGACTTAAAACAATTTTACAAGTGTTCAACAGGAATCTTTTTCATCCTTTGTTTAACAGTCTCGATATTGTGGATTACTATTCCGCTATGAAGGCTGGCCTTTATGCATCTGTGAAAAAATTGTAATACAACTCTCTGCACTCGACTGGCGAACTTTACAGCCTGGTGATTTCTACCTTCAAGTGGTTCCACACCTGAAGAAAACTCCACGTATTGTACTAAAATGCCTTGCAACAAATGGGTACAACATAGAGGAAGTAATAGTTCCAGAGGTTTCTTATACTTCTATCTTCACCATGGAATGGTTGGAGAATATTAACAAGGGACGGATGGGAACAGCTTTGCAAAATTGTCTCTTGGGTGCTGACAGCAATATCTTGCGAGTACCTTGGGAAGAGGTGGTGAATCCAGAATTTGTTGATAAACCAAAAATGATTGAAAGTATGTCATCAGGAAACTGGATTATGGATCAGGAAGTTGTTTGTAACAATCCACCATTGAATGATCACAGTACAGGACCGGAAAACCATTCTGAAACAACTCAAAATCTAACTATGAATGAAAAAGAACTGAAAACACAGCAAATAATTCATAGAACGGTGTTGCAGGATTCCCTAAGTAGTGTTGCTGATTGTTTAGATGTTTCTGTTCGTTCCCCAGCAATTTCTCTTCTCGAACTTGAAGGGGAGTATGTAGAACTTAGTCAAATTTCATTAAGTGAAAGTGATTGCTTCTTACAAACAAGTAGTTCAGATTCAAAATTGCAACATACATTGAGGACTAACAGGCCATCAGAAATAATCCCTTTGGATGGCTTGAGTTGTAGCATTTGGTCCAAGGAATCAATCTGTCCAAGTTACATGGTGGCATCTTCAAATGTAACTTGGAGATCTAATTTAGAAACAATGCACAACCCATTTAACTTGCATGTTAGCAGCAATGAGGAAATTCTTGAACAAAAGTCAGTCGCAGATGCTATGGAAAACAAAATACCATTTAGTAGTGAAAATAGAGAGCCATGTGTACTTACAAAAATAAAGCTGTCTTCATCAGCAGAAACTGAGTTTGACCAAGAAGGAATACAACAGGAGTTCAAGTCTTGCTGTGGAGACATGCATATGTTAATTAAACAGACCACAAATGCCATAGAAAATAGTTTAAGCAGTAGATGTTTGGAACCAGTGGTTTGCAGGCACATGCAGACTTCTGCTCAAGACTTACAAAATAGACAATTTCAAAGCTCTTCCGGTGATTTATTACCTACACCACATAGTAGAAACAAAATTGATGTGAAAGAATGCGAAGAAATTTATAGAGAAAATAAATTGCAGAAAAATAACCAAAATCTGTCTGAAGCAGATACAATAGAAAATATCCATGGTAAACGTACAAACATTGCAGAGCAGAACAGCGTATCGATGGTTTTTATTAATTCTGATAAAGAATCTTCCAATCATCAATGGACTGATTATAATTTAGCTAACACTGTGGAATTTGTAAATATTCCTGTTAAGGCATCTCCTAAGTACATACAGCCATTGGCTAAAAGCTTAGAGCAGGAAAAGACAATGAACCGGCAGTCAGAGTGTATTGAACATGGACAATTTAATGGTCAGAGTCTTACTCCAACTGTAGACTTTATTAAAAATCTAACTGAACCAAAAGCAGAGTGTTTAGTTCACACATCCGCAAATGTTCAATTGGATATGTACAAAATCTCTTTAACCCATTCCTTAGGGTCTGAAAACGCTACTGACTCTAATTTATGTGAGAATTTTGCACTTGACAACAATTCAGATCCTCCAGTTAAGGACAGCGGAAGGCATATAGGGATTAAAGCTGCTCAGTTGATGAAAGAAAACGTAGAATCTGCCACTCTCCAACTGGCCGATGCCACAGACACAGCAGAGTTCATAAATGAAGAAATGCAATCTACAACAAATGCTGATCATTTACAATCTAATATAACAAAGGACACTGAGTATGGTAAAAAGCATGGATTTGAATGTATGACGCATTTGGAGAGAAATCATGTATGTTGGACAGAGGAAAATATACAATTGAATGAATGTTCAGTTAGTAAAGAAAGGGCTAGTCAGTTTCAAGTCTATGCATTACATCAGACATCTGCACATGTGGAGCATGCAAATACAAATCACAGTGAGTTCAATAAACAAAAACACATTGAAACTAACAATTTGAACTTGACAGAAAGATGTAATCTAATGCTTAAAGAAGTAGATCCACTACAGGACAGTGGAAATCCATTCTTGGAAGACTTGCCAAATGAGGCTGTCGTGCAAGAGAATGGTGAATTTACTGTTAAAGAGGAAGGTGAACACAAGGAATATTCTACTGTTGAAGAGTACTGGTCAAATATAGTAATGACAGAGTCTAGCATTGCCTACTCAAATATAGTGGGAAGTGAAAAGCTTGAATCTGCTTCTGCAAATCTAGGCAGAAATGAAGACCTGCCCTTTGCCAATAATGCACACGAGCAAGATGCAAAGGAACACAAAAATCAATCTGAAAGGCAAGCTACAGAAGATTTAATTGTTGTAAATGCTGAAGAACTGAAGAAAGAAGACTGTTTCACTGACAAAAATCTAGAAGGTAAGATATCTCTCAAATTGAACGATATAATTTTTATTAATATAAGTTATATACAATACCTTTCTTTGTTTTACCCAAGATAATTAATTGTAATTACAAAATAAATGTAAATGGCTCTAACACTAAAGGAAATCATGATACTGAATCCTCAAATTTTAGTTCAGTCTCAACTTTGGGCAGGTGGCAAAGTGATTTGAAAACTTACCAACTGCTACAGAAATAAGACCATGGGATATTTTAATCTTTGGTCCTCGTTAGCATGCCGCTTGCCTGCAAAGTATCAGGTGGCCCATAGACACATATAGGAAATTCAGTAAGCGGGGGAAGAGGGTTCTGGGGCAGGGGAAGCCTGAACTTTCCTTGTGAGGCCAGGAGGAATACGTCTACTCCTCCTGGTTCCGCAAAGGAAAGTAAAAAAAATTCTGAACTGTTTGGGGTTCTTCATCTTACTGGCAGGTCGCAACTCTCTTTAGCCCAGTAGGAAAGCCACAACGACTTCCCAACTCAGGCCTGTGTTAAAATTTCAATCACATCCAAATTCCATTCTTTGACCTAATCAGCATATTTAAAAAGGACCCTGCCAGCTTTTGATGATGGCTTAGTAGTCAGTAAGTTCTGTGTACTTTGAGGTTGGGTGAGTAACCGTAGTGATCTGAACTGCCAAGTGTGAAGAGTTCAAGTTACCCCTTTTCACTTAGATTTCATTGGTTTTACAATGTAATTATTTGAAGTGAACATTGATATGCTTTAGGAGCTGGTCCAGGGGGGATCCTTTTTTTTATTCATTCATGGGATGTGGGCGTCTCTGGCTAGGCCAGCATTTATTGTCCATCCCTAATTGCCCTTGAGAAGGTGGTGGTGAGTTGCCTTTTTGAATCGCTGCGGTCCATGTGAGGTAGGCACACCCACAGTGCTATTAGGAAGGGAGTTCCAGGATTTTGACCCAGCAACAGTGAAGGAATGGCAATATAGTTCCAAGTCAGGATGGTGTGTGACTTGGAGGGGAACCTGCAGGTGGTGGTGTTCCCATGCATTTGCTGCCCTTGTCCTTCTAGTTGGTAGAGGTCGCGGGTTTGGAAGGTGCTGTCTAAGGAGCCTTGGTGCGTTGCTGCAGTGCATCCTGTAGATGGTACACACTGTCGCCACTGTGCGTCGGTGGTGGAGACAGTGAATGTTATTGCCTGGCACTTGTGTGGCGCGAATATTACTTGCCACTCATCAGCCCAAGCCTGGATATTGTCCAAATTTTGCTGCATTTCTACATGGATTGCTTCAGTATTTGAGGAGTTGCGAATGGTACTGAACATTGTGCAATCGTCAGCAAACATCCCCACTTCTGATCTTATGATTGAAGGAAGCAGCTGAAGATGGTTGGGCCTAGGACACTACCCTGAGGAACTCCTGCATTGATGTCCTGGAGCTGAGATTGACCTCCAACAACCACAACCATCTTTCTTTGCGCTAGGTATGACTCAAACCAGTGGAGACTTTTCCCCCTGATTCCCATTGACTCCAGTTTTGCTCGGGCTCCTTGATGCCATTATCGGTCAACTGCTGCCTTGATGTCAAGGGCAGTCACTCTCACCTCACCTCCTGAGTTCAGCTCTTTTGTCCATATTTGAACCAAGGCTGTAATGAGGTCAGGAGCTGAGTGGCCCTGGCGGAACCCAAACTGAGCGTCACTGAGCATGTTATTGCTAAGCAAGTGCTGTTTGATGGCACTGTCGATGACACCTTCCATCACTTTACTGATGATTGTGAGTAGACTTGGCCGGGTTGGACTTGTCCTGATTTTTGTGTACAGGACATACCTGGACAATTTTCCTCACTGCCGGGTAGATGCAAGTGTTGTAGCTCTACTGGAACAGCTTGGCTAGGGGCTTGGCAAGTTCTGGAGCACAGTTCTTCAGTACTGTTACCGGAATATTGTCAGGGCCCATAGCCTTTGCAGTATCCAATGCCTTCAGTTGTTTCTTGATATCATGCGGAGTGAATCAAATTGGCTGAAGACTGGCATCTGTGATGCTGGGGACTTAAGGAGAGGGCTGTGATGGATCATCAATTTGGCACTTCTGGCTGAAGATTTTTGCAAATGCTTCAGCCTTATCTATTGCACTTATGTGCTGGGCTCCCCCATCATTGAGGATGGGGATATTTGTGCAGCCACCTCCTCCAGTTAGTTGTTTAATTGTCCATCACCATTCACGGCTGGATGTGGCAGGACTGCAGAGCTTAGATCTGATCTAATGGTTATGTGATTGCTTAGCTCTGTCTATTGCATGCTACTTAAGCTGTTTGGCACGCAATAGGCCTGTGTTGTAGCTTCACCAGGTTGACACCTCATTTTGAGGTATGCCTTGTGCTGTTCCTGGCATGCCCTCCTGTACTCTTCATTGAACCAGGGTTGGTCTCCTGGCTTGATGGCAATGGTAGAGTGGGGGATATGCCGGGCACGGTGGTAGTGCCACACAACACGATGGAAGATATCCTCAATGTGAAGGCGGGACTTCGTCTCCACAATGGCTGTGCGGTGGTCACTCCTACCAATACTGTCATGGACAGATGCATCTGCGCCAGGCAGATTGGTGAGGACGAGGTCAATTAGGTTTTTCCCTCTTGTTGGTTCCCTCAGCACCTGTCGCAAATCCAGTCTAGCAGGTCTGTCCTTTAGGACTGCATCAGTCGTGGTGCTACCGAGCCACTCTTGGTGATGGACTTTGAAGTCCCCCACCCAGAGTACATTCTGTATCCTTGCCACCCTCAATGCTTCCTCCAAGTGGTGTTCAACATGGAGAAGTACTGACTCATCAGCTATGGGATGGTGATGGCAATGTCTGGGATATTTTCTGGAAGGTATGATTCCGTGAGTATGACTATGTCAGGCTGTTGCTTGACTTATCTGTGGGACAGCTCTCCCAACTTTGGCACAAGCCCTCAGATGTTAGTTAGGAGGACTTTGCAGGGTCGACAGGGCTGGGTTTGCCGTTGTCATTTCCGGTGCCTAGGTCGATGCCGGGTGGTTCGTTCGGTTTAATTCTTTTTTATTGACTTCGTAGCGTTTAGATACAACTGAGTGGCTTGTTAGGCCATTTCAGAGGGCATGTAAGAGTCAACCACATTGTTGTGGGTCTGGAGTCGCATGTAGGCCAGACCAGGTAAGGACAGCAGATTTCCTTCCCTAAAAGACATTAATGAACCAGATGGATTTTTACAACAATTGACAATGGTTTCATGGCCATCATTACACTAGCTTTACATTCCAGATTTTTTTTATTAATTGAATTGAAATTCCACCTTCTGCTGTGGTGCAATTCGAACCCGTCCCCAGAGCAATACCCTGGGTTACTAGTCCAGTCACAATACCACTACACCACCGCCTCCCCTGGATTCGAGTAGAATTCAGATGAACCGCAGGGGTTGTATTATGTCTTCACTAAAGAAGAGGATTCTCCCAATGGACGCACCATCCATGGCTAACTAAGGAAGTTGAAGATAGTATCAAATTGATGGAAAAAGCATACAATTCAGCCAAGAGTAGTGGCATGTCAGAAGGATGGACAGAATATAAAAAAACAGCTAAGAATGACTAAAAGAATAATGAGAGAAATTAGAGTACGAGAGAAAGCTAGCTAGAAATATAAAAACAGATGGTAAGAGTCTCTACAGATATTTAAAAAGGAAAAGAGTAAATAAAGTGAGTGTTGGTCCTCTAGACAGAGTGTCTGAGGAATTAATGAAAAATAAGGAAATGGCGGAGGAATTGAATAACATTTTGCATCTGTCTTCATGTAGAGGATACAAATAACATCCCAGAAATAATTGTGAATCAAGAGTTGAAAGGGAGGGAAAAATTAAAACAATTACCATAACCAGGGAAAGGGTACTGAGAAAATTATTAAAACTAAAAGCTGACGAGTCCCCAGGTCCTGATGGACTTCATCCCAGGGTCTTAAAAGAAGTGGCTGCTGAGGTAGTGGATGCATTGGTTGTAATTTTCCAAAATTCCCTGGATTCTGGAAAGGTCCCATCAGCTTGTAAGATAGCAAATGTAACTCCACTATTCAAGAAAGGAGGAAGACAGAAAGCAGGAATCTACAGACCAGTTAGCTTAACATCTGTCATTGGGAAAATGCTGGAATTTATTATTAAGGAAGTTATAGCAGGTCATTTAGAAAATCTCAATGCAATCAGACAGAGTCAACATGGTTTTGTGAAAGAGAAATCATGTTTGACTAATTTATTAGAGTTCTTTGAGGAAGTAACAAGCAATGTGGATAAAGGGAAATAAAAACATCTGTGGATCCACAAATGTTGCCAGACCTGCTGAGTATTTCCAGCATTTTTTTAAATTTCAGATTTCCAGCATCTGCAGTATTTTGCTTTTATTTTAGTAGATAAAGGGAAACCTGTGGATGTGGTGTACTTGGATTTCCAGAAGGCATTTGACAAAGTGCCACATCAAAGATTACTAAACAAAATACGAGCCCATGGTACGGGGGGTAACATATTAGCATGGATAGAGGATTGGTTAGCTTACAGGAAACAAAGAGTAGGTATAAATGGGTTGTTTTCAGGTTGGCAAACTGTGACTAGTGGAGTGCCACAGGGATCCGTTCTGGGGCCTCAACTATTTACAATCTATATCAGTGACTTGGATGAAGGGACAGAATGTATAGTTGCTAAATTTGCTGATGAGACAAAGATGGATAGGAGAGTAAGTTGTGACTTGCTTTGGAAGAGGACATAAGGAGTCTGCAAAGGGATATAGATAGGTTAAGTGAGTGGGCAAAGATTTGGCAGATGGAGTACAATGTGGGAACATAAGAACACAAGAAATAGTAACAGAAGTAGACCATATGGCCCATCGAGCCTTCTCCACAAGTGTGAACTTGACCACTTTGGCCAGAAAAATAGAAAAGTAGCCTATTATTTAAATGGAGAGAGATTGCAGAACTCTGAGATGCAGAGGGATCTGTGTATCCTCATGCACAAAACACAAAAAGTTAGTATGTAGGCACTCAGCATAGCATTTTTAGTCATCTCATAATCTGATGAACTCTCATTAGGCAGCAGTGAATAAACCTCAGACTTTTCCTGTTGGTTTTATTTGCAATAACAGTGTCCAGCTTTCTACTGGCCACTTCAGTTGTTTTGCAAGCTTTTCAAAGGAGATGAAAAATGCTTCCACATCCTCTCATTGGACTTTGGTATCAACTGGGAGAACTTTAAGAGTTCAGTACCCGATCCTGAGCTAGGGGTAGTTCCCTCACTAGCGGTGCCTTCAGTGGTTGTATTGGGTCTTCCCCTATTCAGTTCAAGCTGCTTTAACTTGAATTCCCTCTCTTCCTTCCGTTCCTGGAATTCTCTTTCCTTCTCCCTTTCCTGGAAAGCCCCTATTTTTCTCGGAATTCCAATTCTAATCTCCTCTGTTCTAGCTGTATCTTAGCTAATGTTACTCTGTCTGTTTCAGATTCTATGCCTGTCTCCAGTTCTTCAGTGTCAATTTTAAAATGGTTGGCCGCAAGTTTTAGGATTTCACGCTTTCTAGCTTTTGGACAGATAGTAATCTCTAACTGCCCAGCTATGTTTCTCAACTCTTCAACAGAAAGGGCTTTTAACCTGGCCCAAGTTACTTCACTCTGTTCTAGGAAGGTACTGGCCTTGAATGTGGACATTTTCGTACTCTAGCACTGAAAACCACAAGAAAACCCATATTGAAGTTTTTAAATTATTGCGAGGGATCAGTTTGGTTTCCTGCTTCCAGTTTCTCGTTTGTCTTTGGGTTTGATCCTGGACGAGTCTCAAATTTCTGTTACTGTCAGATGAGGAGGGATTGAGGGGCTTCTCTCTCCTTGTTAGATCACAACAGTTTTAATTCTTTGTTAAAGTGGATGTACTGGCCAATTCAGTAGATGTTTGATTACTTACTTGCTATTATCATAACAAGAACCAATCGGACAGGGTTTCTTGAGTTAACAAAGAAAGAGGTTGACTTTATTGTGCCTAAACCGAATGAATAAAATAATAAACAATGCACCAACTTTTACTCACACACCCAGTAGAGATTTACACACACGCAAATAGGTTGCTGAGTGGGGAAGGTAGATTGATTGAGTAGGAGTCCATAAACAAGGTATACTATCTGTGGATTTCAGTGACTCAGCTGGTTTCTAGCTGAATTCAGTGGTCCTAAGGCTTTCAGTTTGAAGAGATAGATGACTGGTTCGGTGAGTTTCTTGGAGATAGCGATGCAGATGATTTCCTCCAACAGGGTTTCTGATTGTAGCCAGAGTATGCAAAGGTGGTCAGTCAACAGCAGCATTTGAAAGCTTTCAAGCTGGAATGGAGAGAGAGGGACCCTTACTTTAGAGCCTGCTCATGTCAGAGTCCAGTTGCTTCTCCTCTACTGCAAAGAAAACACCAACTTAAAAATCACAGATGGTGAGGGGTTTGTCACATGATAGTGACAGTTATTCAAATATAGAAGTTAGCAGTATTTCTCTGCTTGCTGAGAGAACAGGTAGTCCCTTTAAACTTACTGGCTCTTGGTTCTTGCTGGGATATTAGCTCTTTCCTCAGAGTCCTTTGCAATGTAGGATCGTGTTGCAAACTAAGTGAACATCTTAAGCTGAAAGGATGACTTTGCTGATAGGTTGTCTTTTGAAAAATGTTCTTTTAAAATTTCTTCAAAAAGAAAGTCAGATCTCCAGTCAGTGGACCAAAGAAAATTATCGTTCAACAAAACACATTGACGTAACACTACATATTATCATTCAGTGGTATTCCTAAACTTGAAACCTAATTAGTTAAATAAAACACAATTAAGATGACAGGACAGGTGATGTGTTGCAGCTGCACCATAAACTGGTGGACACCAGTGTGGTCCACAGCAACCACATCTGCAGTATGTGTTTTTATCTTGGGGAACTTCGGCTCAGAGTTGATGAGCTGGAGTTCGAGATTTGAACACTGCGATACATCAGGGAGGGGGGATGTTGCCTGGACTCTTTGTTCCAGGAAGCTTTCACACCCCTTAGGCTAGATATTTCAGATTTGGTCCGTTCTCAGGGACAGGAGCGTGTGACTACGGGTGATGCAGGTATGGGGGATCCAGAAGGTAACGATGTAGGAGCCTCAGCCTTTGCACTTGTCCAGCAGGTTCGAGGTTCTTGCAGCTTGTGTCGACGAGTGCAGGGACTGCAAGGAGGATGAGCAAACTGACCACAGCAGTGTGATGCAGGGGGCCATTCAAGTGGGGGAGTTAAAAGAAATGTTGTAGTTGTAGGGGACAGTATAGTAAGGGGGATAGATACTGCTCCCTGCAGCCAAAGCATGAGTCATGAAGGTTTTGTTGCCTGTCCGGTGCCAGGGTTAAGGACATCCCAGGGCTGCAGAGGAACTTGGAGTGGAGGGGAAGGATCCAGTTGCCATGGTCCATGTGGGTACTAATGATATAGGTAGAGGTTTTGCTACAGGAGTATGAGTAGCTAGGGACTAAATTAAAAAATAGAACCACAAAGGTGGTAATCTCTGGATTACTACCTGAGCCGCAAGCAAATCAGCATAGGGTAAATAAGATCAGAGAGCTGAATGCGTGGCTCGAAGATTGCTGTGGGAGAAATGGTTTTCAATTCATGGGGTACTGGCACCAGTACCGGGGAAAGAGGGAGCTCTTTCTGAGGTGAGGTTGGGATGGCCTCACCTCAACCGTGCTAGGACCAGTGTCCTGGTGAATCGTTTAACTAGGGCTTTAGGGAGGGTTTTGAACTAAATACTGGTGGGGGGAGGGTTACGGTGAGGGGAAATTTAGAAAGTTAACCAGAAAGGGCAAGGCCATATTGTAGCGTAGTGATTCGTGTAATTATAACCAGAATGTGACAGGAAGGGACAAAGCATCCAAACATAAAAGTGCACCACCAAATAAGGTCAGAGTAGGGAAAAATAGTAAAAAGACAGAATTAAAGGTTCTTGTTATAAATTCTGTGAAAGATGGATGAATTGATAGCACAAGTAGAAATAAATGGGTATGATATGATAGCCATTACAGAGACGTGGATGCAAGGTGACCAAGGCTGGGAACTAAATATTCAAGGGTATTTGACATTTTGGAAGGATAGGAAGAAAAGGAGGTCGGGTAGCTCTGTTAATAAAGGATGAGATCAGTACAGTAGTGACAAATGATCTTGGTTCGGAAGATCAATATGTAGAATCAGTTTGAATGGAGGTAAGAAATCTCAAGGGAAAGAATTCACTGGTGGGAGTAGTTTATAGGTCCTTTATAGTAGCTACACTGTAGGACAGAGTATAAATCAATAAATAATAGGGGCTTGTAGGAAAGGTACTGCAATAATTGTGGGTGATTTTAATCTTCATATAGATTGGACTAATCAAATTGGCAAAGGCAGCCTGGTGGATGAGTTCATTGGGTGTATTAGGGACAGTTTCTTAGAACAATATGTTCTGGAACCAACCCGGGAGCAGGCTATTTTTGACCTGGTAATATGTAATGAGACAGGAGTAATAAATGACCTCAGAGGGAAGGATCCTTTCGGCAAGGGTAATAACATGATGGAATTTAACATTCAGTTTGAGGATGAGAGATTTGGTCTGAAACTAGTGTCTTAAACTTAGATAAAGGCAATTACAAAGGTATGAAAACTGTGGTTAAAGTGGACTGGAAAAATAAGTTAAAAGGTAAGAGCATAGAGAAGCAGTGGCAAACACTCAATATAGATGTATTCCATTGAGAAAGAAAGATTCTATGAGAAGGATGCACCATCCGTGGCTAACTGAGAAAGTTAAGGATGGTATCAAATTGAAGTTAGAAGCCTACAATGTTGTAAAGATTAGTAGTAGGCCAAAAGATTGGGAAAATTTTAGAAACCAGCAGGGGATGACTTAATAAAAAAAGAGGGAGAAATTAGAGTATGAGAGTAAACTAGCAAGAAATATAAAAACAGACAGTAAAAGCTTCTAAAAAATATATAAAAAGGAAGAGAGCAGCAAAAGTAAGCTTCGGACACTTAGAATATGAGACTGGGAATTAAAAATGGGAAACAAGGACATGACAGAGACTTTGAACAAAAAAATCTATCTTCACAGTAGTAGACACAAAAAACATCCCAAGAATAGTGGAAAATCAGGAGGCAAAAGGGAGGGAGGAATTAAAACAATCACTATCAGTGGAGAAAAAGTACAAGGAAAACTAATGGGACTAAAGGCTGACAAGTCCTCTGGACCTCGTGGCCTGCATCCTAGGGTCTTAAAAGAAGTGGCTGCAGAGATAGTGGATGCATTGGTTGTAATCTTCCAAAATTCCCGAGATTTTGGAAAGGTCCTAGTGGATTGCAAAACCGCAAATGTAACACCTCTATTCAAGAAAGGGGGGAGACAGAAAACAGGAAACTATAGGCCAGTTAGCCTAACATCTGTCATTGGGACAATGATAGAATCCATTATTAAGGTAGTAGTAGCAGACATGTAGAAATGCAATCAGGCAGAGACAGTGTGGTTTTATGAAAGTGAAATTGTGTTTGACAGATCTATTAGACTTCTTTGAGGATGTAACAAACAGGATGGATAAAAGGGAACCAGTTGATGTAGTGTATTTGGATTTCCAAAAAGCTTTCGATAAGGTGCCACATAAAAGGTTACTGCACAAAATAAGAGCTCATGGTGTTGGAGGTAATATGTTGGCATGGATAGAGGATTCGCTAACTAACAAGAAATAGACTCGGGATAAATGGGACATTTTTAGGTTGGCAAACTGTAACTAGTGGAGTGCCATAGAGATCAGTGCTGGGGCCTCAACTATTTACGATCTATATTAATGACTTGGATGAAGGGACTGAATGTATTGTAGCCAGATTTGTGGATGATACAAAGATAGGTGGGAAGAGGACACAAAGTGTCTGCAAAGGGATATAGATAAAGTGAGTGGGCAAAGATTTGGCAGATGGAGTATAATGTGGGAAAATGTGAGGTTGTCTACTTTGGCAGGAAGAATAGAAAAGCAGAATTTCTACATGTCTGCTACTACTACTATTTACAAGGGGATAGATAGACTGCAGAATGCTGTGGTGCAGAGGGATCTGGGTGTCCTTGTGCATGAATCCAAAAAGTTAGTATGCAGGTACAGCAAGTTATTAGGAAGGCAAATGGAATTTATTGCAAGGGGTTAGAGTATGGAAGTAGGAAAGTCTTGCTCCATCTGTACAGGGCATTGTTGAAACTGCACCTAGAGTACTGCAAACAGTTTTGGTCTCTTACTTAAGAAGGGATAGACTTGCATTGGAAGAAATTCAGAGAAAGTTCATTCGGCTGATTCCTGGGATGAAGGGATTGTCTTACGAGGAAAGGTTGAGCAGGTTTGGCCTATACTCATTGGAGTTTAGAAGAATGAGAGGTGATCTTAATTGAAACATATAAGATTCTGAGGGGGCTTGACAAGGTAGATGCTGAGATGATGTTTCCCCTCGTAAGGGATTTAGAACCTGGGGCACAGTTTCAAAATAAAGGGGCTCCATTTTAAGACGGAGATAACGAGAAATTCCTTCTCTGAGGCTCATTAGTCTTTGGAATTCTCTTCAGCGGGGAGCAGTTGAAACTGGGTCATAGAATATATTCAAGACTGAGCTGGGCTGATTTTTGATTTACAGGGGAGTTAAGGGTTATGGGGGCCGGCAGGAAAGTGCAGTTCAGGCCATGATCTTATTGAATGGCAGAACAGGCTCGAGGGGCCAAATAGCCTACTCCTGCTCCTATTTCTTATGTTCTTATGAAGAGTAGATTTAATAAAGGTATTCAAAATCATGAAGGATTTTGATAGAGCTTAAAAAAGAGAAACTGTTTCCGGTGGCAGAAGGGTCTATAACCAGAGGACGCATTTAAGGTAATTGGCAAAAGAAACAGAGGTGACATGAAGGAAAAAAATTAATGTGGCAAGTGATTATGATCTGCAAAATGTGGTGGCTGCAGATTCAGTAATAACTTTCAAAATTAATTCACGGCTCGTGGGCATTGTAGGCAAGGCCAGCATTTCTTATCCATCCCTAATTGCCCTTGAGTCGCATTCTTGAATTGCTGCAGTCTATATGGTGAAGGTACTCCCCTTGTGCTGTCAGAAAGGGAGTTACAGAATTTTGATGAAGTGATGATGAAGGAATGACGCTCTGTTTCCAGCTCAGGATGGTGTGTGACTTGGGGATCTTGAAGGTATGGTGTTCCTATGCGTCTTCTAGGGTGGGATGTGCTGTTGAAGAAGCCTTAGCGAGTTGCTGTGGTGCATCTTGTACATGGTACACATGGCAGCTGGTGGTGGAGGGAGCGAATGTTTAAGGTATTGGGTGAATAGGTGCCAATCATGCCAGTGCTGTGTTGTGAATGGTATCGAGTGCTGTTGGAGCTGTATTCATCCAGACAAGTGGAGAGTGTTCCAATACACTGCTGACCCGTGCCTTGTAGTTGGTGGAAAATGTTTTGGGGAGGCAGAATAACCAGCCTCTGACCTGTCGATCCAGTTGAGTGTCTGGTGACCCCCAGGATGCTGATGGTGCTGGATTTGATGATGGTAAGGTCATTGAGTGTCAAGGGGAAGTGGTTATACTCTCACTTGGAGATGATCATTGCCTGGCAATTGTGCAGTGCAAATATTACTTGTCGCTTTATCAGCTCAAGCTGCACCTGGGCATGAGCTGCTTCATTATTTGAGGATTTGCAAATGGAATTGAAGACTCTGCAATCAACAGCGAACATCCCCATTTTTGACCTTATGATAGAGGGAAGGTCATTGATGAAGCAGCTGAAGATGGTTGGGCCTAGGGCTTGCCCTAAAGAATTCATGCAGCAATGTCCTGGGCCTGATACCCAGGCTGCTTGATGCCACACTCGGGCAAATACTGCCTTGATGTTGAGGGCAGTCACTCTCACCTCATATCTGGAATTCAGCTCTGTTGCCTGTGTTTGGACCAAGGCTGTAATGAGGTCTGGAGTTGAATGGCCCTGAGCATCGATGAGCAGGTTTTTCATGAGTAAATGCCACTTGATAGAATTGTCGACGACCCCTTCCATTTGCAAATCTACGGGGAAAGAGCATGGCATTGAGGACTAATTGGATAGCTCTTTCAAAGGGTGACACAGGAGAGATGGGCTGAATGGCCTCCTGTGCTGTATCATTCGATAATTCTGTGCTTTTTAATCCTAGTCCAGGAAGACTGTGGTAGTGAGACACAAATATGCAGTCAACTCAATGCCAGGAATTATCCTGCCAGAATTATTATGCATTGCAGAGGTTTATGTATTAAACATTATTCATTAAGTTTGAGAGGAGAAAGTTAACCACCCACTCACTCCACACTAGCTTCACATTCAGGGCAACTGCAGGCACCCAGTGCCAGATTAGTTTGAGGAATCTATCTGAATGTTCCATGGACTTGCAGAAGATGTATTTTTAGTCGTTGCCCCTAAATCTTAACAAGGAAAGAAGTGGCCATGGATGTTGTAGTGGACTGTAACTAAGAGTGTGAGACATGTATGATTTTTAGCTGGAACATGTACGAGATGAAATGGATGATGAACAATTTACAGAAGCTCTACTGAGTCAGACATCACAAAGTACACCTGCTGCTCAATCTCAGGTCCTGTAGTCTGAAGAGACTCAATGTAGGTCTGAAGAGATTCATTAGGCTGCAGGCGGCCTAAGAAATGAGAAAATGCCTATCTTTCTATTCTGCTGTTTCTTTGCACTTGAGAAAAGACGGGTAGAACTTCTGCTGTTTCCAGGTACCTTGTGACTTGAAACTACTATATTGAGAGTATAAGATTTTAACTGTCAATGATTGCTTTTGGCTAGGTAGAGCATTTTGTGATGTACATTTATCTGTTTTTCTAAACAAGACAAACCCCATGGGTTCTTTGAACATTTGGTGTCCTACACAGTAACTGAAATTTCTTTGAGAGCTCTGTAGTGTGTGTGTTTATTAAGTTTCTGTTAACATTGAGTACTTCATTAAGTATTGTACCTTCCTTATGGAAGATATTCTTATTGTAATCTTTCTTCTTGGGTCACTGCTTCTGCTTAACTATAGCGTCCTTTATCATGTTTTATTAATTGACACTTTTATTATATTTTGTATGGTGCAATATATTGCAAACTGGTTTTACTTCAATTTTTGGATTACTAGAAAACAGTCCACAAACTAGTACAATCGCTATGAATATATATACGTGCTGTGAATTTCATCTCTAGCATGAATGCAATTACATGTTACCAGCCTACGCTATGGAAATGAGACCAATATTTCACATTTTTGGCAGAACTGTTCAGATAACTTTTCAGTTTTCATCTTTACATTTAAGTTGTTGTTTTTAATAGATGTTCAAAATTTGGATATGTGTTTTCACTGAATTCTAAATAGTTACTGCCATAGTCAAAGAATTATTAGCTCACAGTAAATAAACAAAAGAACCTCTAAGTTTGATCTAGAGAAAATGCATATTTTTGGAGATTAACAATCAGCAAGGGAAGCCAGGGAACAAACTGCCATTTAAATATCACCAATGCTGTAGGAATGCATTACTTGAAATGAGAAAATAAAATGGAGAAAACCTGTTTGTGGATTGTAGAGATAAATTGTTTTCTTGTTTATGAGTTGCCTTATATGTGAGGATACCTGGAGTATTTTGAAAATGAGAATGAGAAATTTGAAAATATCTTTAGTCCAAAACATTGAGAGGCAGTATGACTTTTTGAAACTTAGTTTTTCCTTATTTAATCAACAAAAATTGCAAATAGAAACAAATGAGAATGTGAGCATTTCATTTCACTTTCAGATCTCTACAGTTTCCTTATAGTTGTATTGCTTCAAAATATGTAGTGATAAGATTTTCCTGTCATAAACTATAGATTATTTCTATCTAAACTTATATTGATTTTTTTTTTTAGCATTTGCAACACCGTATCATCACATATCTCACTCACAAAATATAAAGACTACTGCCTGCATAAGATGGCCAAAACTGCAAATAAACATCCCCTTTCGAATCGCATGTATATAACTTAAAGCTTCATATATTACAATACCAAGGAGTGATTTTAAGGCGGTAACCTATTCTTGGCAAGGAGGCGAAGAGGAACATAGACTACACATAGTTTAAGGGACCACTTATACTGCTTCCCATGCTGTTTGGGGAAATACAAGATAAATATGTATGTTGTTGACTTTCTGGCTTCACAGAGCATATTATCTGAATTTTCTGCTTTTTGGAGTTACTCTTGTGATGCCAACTATGAGGCTATGTGGGCGGCATAGTGGCGCAGTGGTTAGCACCGCAGCTTCACAGCTCCAGCGACCCGGAGTTTGCAAGTTCTCCCTGTGACCGTGTGGGTTTCCTCCGGGTGCTCTGGTTTCCTCCCACATGCCAATGACTTGCGGGTTGATAGGTAAATTGGCCATTGTAAAAAATTGCCCCTAGTGTAGGTAGGTGGTAGGAGAATTGAGGGAAGTGGGGATGTGAGAGGGAAAATGGGATTAATGTAGGATTAGTATAACTGGGTGGTTGATGGTCGGCATGGACTCGGTGGGCCGAAGGGTCTGTTTCGGTGCTGTATCTATCTATGACTATGAGGATGAGGCGTTTGCATGTCAGGGCAGCTGTTTTCATTTACTTGGGAGTACAAAGGAGGATCAACCTATTTAGGACTCTAGACCACCCTCTACTAAAATCTAGGTGACAGCTGAATAAAGGGAGGTCACCATTTGAATCAGTACAGCCACCCGCTTCCCTCATATCTGCCTTCAAATAAGGAAGTAGTGTGCTGGCATCCAGAGTAAGGTGAAATTGAGAGTATCCCTCACTTTTATATAAGTTCCTTGTTGGGCTAATCAAATATGGCACAAGCCTAAGCTTGGAATCTCTGCACCCTATAAGAGGTGCCATTTGAAATAACTGCATAAAACTACTCCTGTTTTGCACACATCCTTTCATTGTCCCTGAATAGAGTAATGGAGGTGGCAACTGACAAAACAGTGAAGAGCTGAGGTAATTCTTGGGTTAGCAACCTTGAGGATATCACTATTCTAAGATCCATCCACCCATTGTTTATTCGCCGTATAATTTGGGCGCTGTGGAATGCTGCACAATGAAAGCATCATGGCTGTTTCTTCGATAACAGCCACTGTTACACAAGATTATATTTCTGTGGTCAGGTGCCACCTACATACTAATTGAGTGTAAACCTCTTTTGTTCATGAAGGCCACGAGGGACGAGTATGGAGAGATCTGATATTTATATGGGTATATGTGTGATAATTTGCATTTGGAGGAAGTTTCCCTATTGAAAGATGTCTAGCTGATGCCTCCTTTCCAGTAAAAAGTGGAAGATGTTGGCGCAAAGTGGTTGTCACTTGCTTGATGCATGTAACCACTGCAATGGCTTGGGATGATCTATGAACGTTTCCGGTTATTGCAACCTTCAACTCTATGGACAAGTCCGTCTTTGATCTACAGGTATGTGCAGATCATCATGCAGCACATGACACTACTCTGTGGCAACCTGTCTTGTGCAACAGAGGTGGCTACAGATCTCATCTGAGGCATTCAGATACAGGTCTTGCGATAGTGACAGATGTAACAAAAATACCTGAATGTTCATTGCACCTGTCACAAATTCTCTGCCTCACCTTGAATGTGCACCATGTTCAGCACCTCAACGGAATATGCGTCGTCATCTGTTTGTAAGGTGCTGACAGTATGGGGGAGTCTGCTTCCAGCTTGTGTGGTGTCATCTCACATGTTATCAGCACTCTGCAGCCATACCAGTACAGTATGGTTATTTCCAGGAATGCCGCAGCTGGGCTGCCCCAAGAGGAGTCATGTTCGCATGCTTTTCTGCTTTGGTGGAAACTTAACTGGAGAAGACTCAGACTCCAATGTTGAGACTGGTGTCCGTCCTGGACACATTTTGAACTGAAAAGACAGCCCTTGAAGGCACCATTGATCATTTCGATCTTTCTTGCAGTGGAAGTTATAAACCCCAGTTCCTTGGGGGGAGTAGCAATAGTATGATGTAAGTAGCATGTGTTGCCCTGTCCCAGGATGTTAGCACATCTGCTCCTTCCCTACCCTCCAAACCATTGCCCGTCATGGTGCCAGCAAATTGGCTGGACCAGCAGATTGCCCTGGTTGCAGCCGAGCAGCAGCGTCCTACAGCCGGGACTTTGCAGGCTCAAGCACCCGGAAGTCACTGGTGATGAGCATCTGAAAAGTCTCAGCATGATGAACAGCAGCTTTCCATCAGCGTTGCTGAGGCCATTCGTAGGATTAGTAGACTTCGGAAACCTAAAAAAAGCAATGGGATCGAACAGTTGTGTGAGAGATGTACTCAAGGCAGTTGTTTGCCTTCAAATTCATGACCTTTATTAAATTTGGTACTTCAGCTTTACAGTGTGATATTGTAGCAGCTTTGGAACCCTCATTCTCAGTAAAGGAAAAAAAAACCCGACAGAACCACATTGGACGGTCCAAGTACTTCCCTTTTTGTCCTGAGCCCGACCCGACCACCGGAATGTTCACTTTACATACCTTGCAATTCCGAATCTGCAGGAAGCTGCATCATGAGCGCGTTGATGTCATAGAGACGCTCACTGCGCAGACTCAGAGTTTCCCTCCTTGACGCCACAGACTCCCCGCTTAGGTAGGCTTTTCAACTTTTGACACTTACGAAACTCAACTTCCCAGCAGAACAACACTTACTATGTGTGTCTGACCCGACCCAAGCCCGAAAGCCGGACCCAGAAAAGTGACCTGACCCGACCCGAACCCGACATGTCTCCGGGTCCTGCCGGGTTCGGGATGGGTAGCAGGCCTTTAATATATACTATCATTGACATTGGCGTGATCGGAGCAGGTCACTGAGTGAGTTGACCAATAAACTGACTCCCCACACATCTTACTGAAAAGCATTAATGTCCCTTCTCCTTTTGCTGCTTCATTCTCATCCCCCTCATCTTCATAATTCAATGAGATCTGCTTCTCTGGCTTCTACAATGGAAGGCCTCTAAAAGGCAGGATTGTGAAATCTTTAGTGCACAACAACTATGCAGGGTACTCTTCATGGAGCAAACTCACTGGGTATGATTGTCACTGAGGCCTGAACTAATAATCCAGCAACATGAGATTAGATTCCACCAGAGCTGGAGAATTTAAATTCAGTTAATTAAATAAATCTGGAATAAAAAGTTGCATCTGTAATGTTGACCATGAAACAACTGGATTGTTGTAAAAACCCATCTGTTTAACTAATGTCCTTTAGGATTGGCTGGTCTGGCTGATATAGAGTCATAGAGAGATACAGCACTGAAACAGGCCCTTCGGCCCACCGAGTCCGCGCCGACCATCAGCTACTCATTTATACTAACCCTACATTAATCCCATTTTCCCTCTCACATCCCCACTTCCCTCAATTCTCCTACCTACACTCGGGGCAATTTTTACAATGGCCAATTTACCTATCAACCCGCAAGTCATTGGCATGTGGGAGGAAACCGGAGCACCTGGAGGAAACCCACGCAGTCACAGGGAGAACTTGCAAACTCCACACAGGCAGTACCCAGAACCGAACCCAGGTTGTTGGAGCTGTGAGGCTGCGGTGCTAACCACTGCGCCACTGTGACTATAAACCTACAGCAATGTGGTTAATTCTTAGTTGCCCTCTGAAATGACCCAGCAAGTTCTCAGTTGTATCAAAACTGCTATGATAAACTATAAATAAGAATACAACTAGATGGCCATCCTCCATTGGCCTAGGCCCTGGATTCACACGCGAGAAAGGCACACCCTACTCTGTTGACCCCGCAAAATCCTCACTATCATCTGGGGACTTGGGGGCTAAAATTGAGAGAGCTGTCCAGCTGCTTAGAGAAGCAACAGCCTGGTTTAATCATACTCACAGAATCATAATTTACAGTCCATGTCCCAGACTGCTCCATCATCAACCATGGGTTTGTCTGTCTGCCAGGACCACTTGCCTCCAGACCTCATTCCAGTCTTGATTCAAATGTCAACAAAACAGCTGAATTCCAGGGGTGAGATGAGAGTGATGGCCCTTGACTTCAAGGCAGCATTTGACCCAGTTTTGCATCAAGGAACCCTAGTAAAACAGAAGTCAATGGGAATCGGTGGGGGAGTGGGTGAAACTCGCCACTGGCTGGAATCATACCTAGCACAAAGGATGATAGTTGTGGTTTTTGGAGACCAATCACCTCAGCCCCAGGACATCTCCCTAGGGGTTCTTCAAGGCAATGTCCTAGGCGCAACCATCTTCATCTATGACCTTCTCTCCAACATAATGTCAGAAGTGGGGACGTCGCTTGATGACTGTACAGTGTTCAGTTCCAGAACGCTAGCTGTACCCACATGCGGCAAGACCGAGACAACATTCAGCTTGGGCTGATAAGTGGCAAGTAACATTCGTACCATAAAAGTGCCAAGCAACGATCATCTTGAATAGACAAAAGTCTAGCTTCCTCCCCTGGGCATTCAGTGGCATTACCATCATCGAATCTCCCACCATCAACATCATGGGGTTACCACTGACCATGAACTTAACAGCGGTTGCAAGAGCAGGTCAGTTGCTGGGTTTTCTGGGCGAGTGACTCTGTTCCTGACTGCCAAAATCCTGTCCACCGTCCCACAAGGTACAAGTCAGGAGTGCAGTGGGATACTCTCCACTTGTCTGGGTGAGTGCAGCTCCAACACCACTCAAGGAGCTTGATACCATTGACGCCCCAAACACTAGGTTAAGTATTCATTCCCTCCACCACCGGTGCACCTTGGCTGCTGTGTCTACCATCTGCAAGATGTATTGCAGAAGCACCTCCCAAACCCGTGACCTCTACCACAAAGAAGGATAAGTCAGGAGGTGCAAGAGAACACCACCAGCCCCAACTTCCCCTCCAAGTCACATATCCTGACTTGAAAATGGAGCTTTGTTTCTTCATGATCAAAACCATGGAACTCCCTCCCTAACAGTACTGTGGGAATGCCTTCACCATGCAGACTTGCAGCAGTTTAAAAAAGTGGCTTACCGTCACCACCTCGACAGCAATTAGGAATGGGCAGTAATTTATTTTTTCAAAAACATACTTTATTCATAACATTTGTAAAGATACATTACATAAAAGTTCAAATTTGACATTAATAAAGTGCATTACAAATCAATTTCTTTCAATACAGTATGTGGCACTCTGGAGTCTCACTACACTTAGTTACAGATTCTATTTACAATATACACTTCAGGTCAAGCATACAGCCTAATGGGTTTTACACCGGTTCCAGTCCCTCAGTGTGCTATTGCGGGAGGGCCTTAAACTGTCACCTTTCCCCATTGGGCCTTTGTGGCGGCTGCCCCGAGCTTTAGTATGCCCTTAGCACGTAGTCCAGGTCCTTGGAATGTGCTAGTCTGCAACACTTTATCTTCGATAGCTCTTTGCACTGGCAGACTGAAGAGTGTCTTCCACCAAGTTGATGGTCCTCCAGCAGCAGTTGGTGTTTGTCTTGATGCGCACCCCTGGGAGCAGCCCATTGAGTACAGAGTTATGTGTTACATAGCTGCTCGGGATGAGGCACAACAAAAACCACTGCATTTCTTTCCAGACCTCCTTTGCAAAGGAACATTCCAGAAGGAGGTGGGTGACAGTCTCTTCCCTATCGCAGACTCCAGGTATGCATGACGTTGGGCACTCCCCCCGCCTTTATCTAGAGATTTGTACATCATGTACTTGTGGATAAAGTGGAAGATGGCTCGGTTGACCACTACGGTGCAGAAGAAGGTATAGGCCAGACCTGCATCCCAGGCAGCAACACCGAGAGCACCTCGCACCTGATGACCAGGTTCTTACCCACAGTGGAGAGGGAGCGTTGCTGCCACATGCCCAGTTTCACTTTCACCTTGGCTATACACTGCTCCTAGTTTTTTGTGCACGCCCTGGCTTCTCCAGGTAATCTGACCTGAAAGTGAAGGGGACAAAGGTCAGTCAGCCCAGTTCCCAAACAACATAGCCATAGTGGAAATCTGGAACTCTCTCCCCTAAAACACTGTGAATGTTGGCTCCATTTAAATATTCAAGACTGATATCAGTAGATTTTTGTTGGGCAAGGGTATCAAGGGATACGGAGCAAAGGCTCCAAATGGAGGTACAGATTAGTCAGGATCTAATTGAATGGCAGGACAGGTTTGAGGTACTGAATGGCTTACTCCTGTTTCTATGTTGCTACCTACAGCGTGCTCAGTTATGATCCTGGTGGTTCATGGCTTCTGTTATATCTACGGTGCTCAGGAATGGTGGGTGGCGGAGGGTTGTCATGAGCCAAGTTTGTAGGAGTTATCTCTTGCCTTTCCCCTCACCTCTGCAGCCGTCCTGGCAGGGCCAAATACAGGGAAGGATAGTAGAGTGTCTCAGGATAAATGATTGTGACAGCAGCCTTGGTACTTGGCTGATTTTGTTTCTCTGATCAGCCACTAGCTACACGTTGATGGAATGGTATTGTTTTCTGTTGATGAATACTGCTGGCTGGTGCCCTGATTGAAAAAAGAAAAGAAGGACCTGTATTTACATCACCCCTTTCATGACCTCAGGATGTCCCAAAGTATTTTACAGCCAATGAGGCACTTTTGAAGCATAAGTCACCATTGTAAAGGAGGAAATGTGGCAGCCAATTTGCACACAGCATTCTCATACAAACAGCAGTGAGGTAATGACCAGATATCTTTTCACATGATGCTTGTTGAGGGTTAAATATTGTCCAGGGCACTAAGGATAACTGCCCTGCTCTTCTTTGAAATAGTGTCATGGGATGTTTTACGCCCACCTGCGAAGGCAGCTGGGGTCTTGATTTAATGACTCATCTGAAAGACAGTGCAACACTCCCTCAGTACTGTGATGGAGTGTCAGCCTAGGTTCTATGCTGAAGTCCTGGAAAAGAACTTGAATCCACAACCTTGACTCAGATGCGAGAGTGCTACCAACTGAGCCTTGGCTGACACATGTGATAATGTATGCATTCAGTGATGCCCCTACTCTTGGGGGAAGCCAGTCATTGCTGCAGATCCCTGAGGTCTGATCTGGTAATTGTTAAGGGAAGGTGTTGTATTGGTTAGAAGACATCAGTGACTGCATAATGCAGTTGTGATTGTTGGAGGCCAATCATCTCAGCCCAGGAGATCGCTGCAGGTGTTCTCAGGGCAGTGTCCTGGGCCCAACCATCTTCAGTTGCTTCATCTGACCTTGTGATAAGAGGGAAGGCCATTGAAGTGGGGATGTTCGCTGATGATTGCACAGTGTTCAGTCTTATTCTTAACTCCTCAGGTAATACAAAATATTCCTCAAGATGTACATCCATTGGAATAAAGGAAGGTGGTACAGGAGTGTTGGGCTGCATCTAAATATGGCAGGCACCAGGACGCTTGTGAAGAACATCAGCATAGCTAATGGGGCGCCATTTAAGCTTGATAGTGGAGTGGTGAGAAGGTTGGGAGGAGTAACAGGCGGGGTCCATATCAGGGGAGATGGTGGCATAATGGTAATGTCACTGGGCTAATAATCCAGAGGCCCAGGCTAATGCTCTGGGGGCATAGGTTGAAATGCCACCACGGCAGCTAGTGGAATTTTAATTCAATTAATTAATTAATAAAAATCTGGAATTGAAAGCTAATCTCGGTGATTACGCCGTGAAACTATCATTGATTGTCGTAAAAACGCATCTGGTTTACTAATATCCTTTAGGGAAGGAAATATGCTGACCTTACCTGGTCTGGCCTACATGTGACTCTAGACCCACAGCAATGTGATTTCTTAACTGCCCTCTGAAATGGCCTAGCATGCTGCAGTTGTTGAGGGCAATTGGGGATGGGCAACAAATGCTGGCCTTGCCAGTGATGTCCACATTCCATGAAAGAATAAAAGAAATCATGCATAATTGAAGGCACAATAATCAGAACCGGTCCAAGACTCAAGCATCCCATACAGTATCACACTGTCCAGACAGCAAGACCTGTTACAAGTATTGAATATTAAGTGGTTGATTATGAAATAGTTTTATCTAGTAATTTTGTTGTCATAAGAATCACTGGGACGTGGCTAAAACTGAGTTGTAGAAGTGTCATTAATCTGCAATAAAGGCCTGCTACCTGACCCGAACCCGATGGGACCTGACGACGTGTCGGGTTCGGTTCGTGTCGGGTCGCACTTGCGGGTCCAGCATTCTGGCTCGGGTCGGGTCGGGCCGGATCGGACACGCTCTATCACCACCTCAGGTAAGTGATTTTAATGTTAATTTACTTTTTGGAGTTTAAAGGTGGTTTTGCTACAATTATTTTATGCTTGTACAGGTAAGGAACAAAGTGAAAAACGGAAGGTAAGTTAACTGATGGTTGGGTCGGGCGCAGGAGAAAATGGAAGGACTCAGGCTGGATTGGGCTCAGGGGCGGATGGGTTTCTGTCGGGCTCTGGTCGGGTCTCATTTGCAGACCCAAGCAGGCCTTTAATCTGCAAGGATATAGAGCATTGGGGAGGGGGGTGGGCGTTGTTGCAGTGAACAGGAAAAATGGGGGGGGGGCGGGGTGCCTTATGTGTAGAAGACATTTACGCGGACAAGATAGTCAAACCTACAATGTAGAAAAGCCATGGCATTGCATTCTGTGGCTAGAGGGGTTCAGGAGAAAAGGGGAATGACAACATTTGGATTTTACCATAGACTGCCAGGCCAAAATAAAAGGAACAGATTAAGTCTATCATGATGAAGGGATTGTAGTACTGGTGGACTTTAGTCAATCCAGCAAAAACTAGGAATTCTTGAGTGGGGAATTCTGAGCTCATTGGTGCAGTGTATTGTTGCTTCATGATTCTGCATGAATAAACTGATGAAATGTCTGTCTTCAGGACTTGGTGTGAGTCATCCAGATATTTTTTAAGAGGTATTGATTGAACTGCTCAGCAACAGTGAGCTTAGCTCAATTATTTTCAATCTTTCGGTGGAAAGAGTGCAAGTACCCACCCTTATTTCAGCATGCAACTTTAGGTGGGGAAACGCAAGTGGTATGAAAGCTGAGATTAATAACATAGCCAGGGAGGCTACTACGTAAGCATAAATAGACTTTGAAAAACATTGGGTAAAATTTTCCCAGCCAGGTGGAGGCAGGTTCTGGTGCATGCGGGTTGAGAAAGTCCCAGAAATTGATGTCAGATTGGGATCCCGATGTCACCATGCCCTCTTCCTGCTTTCCCCAGGGTGGTACCGAGTCCAGCGGGAAGTTCCATAGGTCTGGCCGGAAAGATGATTAAAAAGGTATTTAAGAACCTTTTAACCCTGGATTTCTTCTTTCTCAACAGTGCATGGCTTTCATTCTGCGTCTGCATTTTACCAGAGTCACTGAGGCGAATGCATAGAAGCAAGAGCTTCATTAGTGGAACTGACAGGCTGGGAATACTTGATCAGTTACACTGAAGACTGCTAGCCATTGAGAGACTGCTGTGCAAAGCACTCATTCTCTCAGAGAGTGCAATCAGTGGTGATTGCCAACATCTTGGAAAGCACTTCACCTATTTACCACCTCACTCATCTTCAGCTGACTTCCATGCTGCCAGCCTTCACTACAGCACGGGAGCAGCTTATGCAGCTCCACCTTGCACCTCTGCTGAGGGGCGAGCAGAAGTCACATCACCACTAACAACTCTAGCAGCAGCAGGAGTAACACCTACAGTGGCACCAGCTGCCTTGTCCTCAGCCGCATGCCCCTCCACAGGGCAGAGGGGATGGACCATGAGTTCCAGTTGGAAGGAGGAGAGACCCCCCAACACAGGGTTTACAGGCAGAGGATCAGCTATTCCAACATGTCTGAGCACCAGTGCCTCAGGAGGCTTTGACTCTCGCGACAGGTCGCTGCTGACATCTGCAGCCTCCTGGAATAAAACCACCTTCCCAGTGGAGCAGGTGGCCACGCATTTCCAATGGCCAACAAGGGCCAATACCCCCATCCCTCCCCTGGGTCTCTGCTTCTTGCCATATTGTGTGCTTTCTTGTATGGAGAGAAAACAGAGAGGTGTGTATTCGGAATGGCTTGTGTGTAGAGGAGGGAAGGGCACATTTGTTAAGGGTTACTGTGAGTCATGGGTGCGAGAGAGCAATGGGCTGAAGGTGAGTTCGAGTCTTGGCTGTTTGAATGGGGATGTGGGGTGTCTGCAGAGAGTGGACTGAGTGGAGCTGCAAGATGTGTTGTGCTGAAGAGTGTTGTGTAGGATAATGCTGGGCAAGTCATTGTGTGGTTTGGCACTTTAAAGTAGTCTGTCACTCAACCTGTCAGGCTCTCCTGAGGTCCTGGATCCTCTTGATGCACTGTCTTCAGGTTGGAGGGACCACACTCACTTGCGTGTCCATGCCTGCATGGTTGAAAAGGTTTTCCTCTTCCTCCCGTCCTTGGGAGAGCTCACCTCACTGAAGTCCCTCAGATCTCACAGCAGGATCTCCAGGTAAGAGTGAAGCTCCCAGGGGATAGCATTCCCAGGTCTCCTCACCATTCCTGTGGTTGTTGCAGCCTTATAAAGCCAAGTGCTGCTGACCCATTCTAACCCATGTTGTGGTCCCTTTAATTAGAAATCCTTGTTTTGACAATGGGCTTGTCATCCCACCTGCCCTCCCTGATTGGCTGGGGAGCCCTGAGGCGGGATGCTAATGCCATGACTCTGGGAAAGAGCCTCAGCAAAGACTGACCATTAGGAACTCAGGTTCCTGACAGGAATATGGTCCTGTCATTTTGGCAACAGCTAAGTGGACAAAGTTCCGCCCATTATGTGGGAGGAAGTTAAAAGGGTAGAGTACTGTCACTTTTTAGAATTCAATCTTAATTTAGGATTGAAGTGTGATGACCTGCATGGTTTGTTCCATTAGGTTATGGCCTGTGCAGTTTGTTCTTTTGTTCCTTAGTAGTTTTTAGTTCCAGTTTACAATGTAGAGATGCAATGATTAATAGATTGGGTTAAACAAACTAAAAGCAAATACTTTGTATGCTGGAAATTTGAAATAAAAACAAAGTGGTGGAAATACTCAGCAGGTCTGGCAGCATCTGTGGACAGAGAAACAGAATTAACATTTGATGTCTGTGACCTTTCGTCAGAACTCAGTGCAGAAACAAAAGAATAACTTCAAGTTCAACTGATTTTTGTTTTAATTTATGAATTATCCAAACTGGAATGGAATGGATTTGCTGGACCTGTTTTGCTTTGGTTAGCGCCAGCCATTTTAACTGTTAGCAAGGCAGGTTTAATGTAGCGATTTTACTCAGATTTATTTTGTATTTTTCCCAGAATGATTCAATGACATTTTTATTATTGAAGGTGCTTTTTCTTTTCTTCGCATTGGACAATTAAAATGATTCGTTTTTGAACCAGATTTCATCAGCATAAGTGTAACGGTCAAAATCAACATTGTTACTAAATGGAAACTTGAAATATTTCCCTATTTATCACTACGGTCATCTGTGGTGTAATAAAACACTTTTTATATGTTTGAAAATAAAAACATGTTAATATAAAAGCAAAATTCTGTACATGTTAGAAATCTGAAATAAAAGCAAAAAATGCTGGAAATACTCAGCAGCACTGACAGTATTTGTGGAGAAAGAAACAGAGTTAACATTTCAGGTTGATGACCTTTCATCTGAACTGTGAAATGTTAGAAATGTAGCAGGTATTTTAAAGCAAGTGAAAGCGGGAAAGGTGGGAAAAAGAACAAAGAGAAGGTCTGTGATAGGGTGGAAGACGAAAGATTAAATGACAAAAAGGTTGGTGATGCAAGGCCAAAGGGACAAGAAACGAAAGATTTGTTTAGAGGAGTTGTGTATGGCAGAATGAAGAACAGCTGCCGTCCGAAAGCAGAAACAAGAGAAAAATAAATTAAAACCCAAACTTGCAAAGAAAACGGAAACAAAATGGGGGCAAAGGTTGCGGTCTGAAATTGTTGAACTCCGTATTGAGTCCGGAAGGCTGTAAAGTGCCTAACTGAAAGATGAGGTGCTGTAGCTCGTGTTTATGTTGAGCTTCGTGCTAATACTTTAGGAGACTGAGGGCAGAGAGGTCAGCGTGAGACCAAAGTGAAGAATTAAATTGACAGGCGACTGGAAGCTTGGGATCATGCTTGCTGACCAAATGGAAAGCGGTCACCCAATCAGTGTTTGGTCTCCCTAGTGTAGAGCGGGCCGGATTGTAAGCAACGGATGCAGTATACTAAATTGAAAGAAATGCATCTAAATTGCTATTTCGCCTGGAAGGAGTGTTTGGGGCATTTGGCGATGAGGAGAAAGGAGGTGAAAAGGCAGGTATTGCATCTTCTTAGCATGCATGGAAAGGTTCTGTGGGAAGGGGATGGAATGTTGGGGGTGATTGAGGAGCGGGCCAGGATATCACGGAGGGAACGGTCCCTTCGGAATGCTGAAAGGGGAGGGGGAGATGTGTTTGGTGTCAGCGTCAACATGCCCTTCAGGGGAAGAAATCTGCTGTCCTTACCTCGTCTGGCCTACATGTGATTCCAGACCCACAGTAATGTGGTTGATTCTTAATTGCCCTCGTAAATGGCCTAGCAAGCCACTCAGTTGTATTAAGCTGCTACAGAAAAATCAAATAAGAATAAAATCAGACGAACCACCCGGCATTGACCTAGGAACCGGAAATGACAAATGCACACCCTGCCCAGTCGACCCTGCTAAGTCTTCCTCACCAATATCTGGGGACTTGTGCCAAAATTGGGAGAGCTGTCCCAGAGATGAGTCAAGCAACGGCCTGACATAGTCATACTCACCAAATCATACCTTACAGCCAATGTCCCAGACACCTCCATCACTATTTCTGGGTATGTCCTGTCCCACTGGCAGGACAACCCCACCAGAGGTGATGGCACAGTGGTATACAGTCATGAGGGAGTGACCCTGGGAATCCTTAATGTTGACTCTGGATGTCATGAAGTCATATGGCATCAGGTCAAACATGGGCAAGGAAGCCTCCTGCTGATTCCCATTTACTGCCCTCCCTCTGCTGATGATTCAGTGCTCCTCCATGTTGACCACCACTTGGAAGAAGCACTGAGGGTGGCAAGGGTACAGAGTGCACTCTGGTTGGGGGACTTCGATGTCTATCACTGAGAGTGGCTTAGTAACAATGCTACTCACTGAGCTAGCCATGTCCTGAAGGGCATATCTGTCAGACTGAGCTTGTGGCAGATGGTGAGAGAACCAAGAAAAGGGGAAAACCTACTTAGAGTCTTAGCGTTTTACAACACAGAAACAGGCCCTTTGGCCATTGTGTCCGTGCCGGCCATCAAGCACCTATCTATTCTAATCCCATTTTCCAGCACTTGGCCCATAGCCTTGTATAATATGGCGTTTAAAGTGCTCATCTAGATACGTCTGAAATGCTGTGAGGGTTCTTGCCTCTACCACCCCTTCAGGCAGTGTGTTCCAGATTCCAGCCACCCTCTGGGTGAAATTTTGTTTCCTCAAATCCTTCTAAACCTCCTGCAGCTTACCTTAAATCTATGCCCCCTGGTTATTGACACCTCCACTAAGGGAAAACATTTCTTCTTATCTACCCTATCTATGCCCCTCATAATTTTGTATACCTCAATCAGGTCTCCCCTCAGCCTTCTCTGCTCTAAGGAAAACAACCCTAGCCTATCCTGTCTCTCTTCATAGCTGAAATGCTCCAGCCCAGGCAACAACCTGGTGAATCTCCTCTGCACCTTCTCCAGTGCAATCACATCCTTCCTGTAGTGTGACGACCAGAACTGTACACAGTACTCCAGCTGTGGCCTAACTAGCGTTTTATATAGCTCCGTCATAACCTCCCTGCTCTTATATTCTATGCCTCGGCTAATAAAGGCAAGTATCCCATATGCCTTCTGAACTGTCTTCCTAACTACCTTATCTACCTGTGCTGCTGCCGTCAGTGATCTATGGACAAGTACACCAAGGTACCGCTGACCCTCTGTACTTCCTAGGGTCCTACCATCCATTGTCTATTCCCTTGCCTTGCCTTGTTAGTCCTCCCAAAATGCATCACCTCACACTTCTCAGGCTTAAATTCCATTTGTCACTGCAGTGCCCATCTTACCAGCCCATCTATATCGTCCTGTAATCTAAGGCTTTCCTCCTCACTATTTACGGCACCACCAATTTTCCTGTCATCTGCGAACTTACTGATCATACCTCCTATATTCACATCTAAATCATTAATGTATGCTACTTGACCTCATACTCGCAAATCTACCTGTCGCAGTTGCATTTGTCCATATCAGCATTGATGTTCAATGCATTACCTTCGGTGAATCCACCATTATCAACATCCTGGGGGTCACTGTTGACCAGAAACCGAACTGGACCAGCCACATAAGTACTGTGGCTACAGGAGCTGGTCAGAGGCTGGGCATTCTGCAGCGAGTAACTCACCACCTGTCTCTCCAGTGCCTGTCCACCATCTATAAGGCACAAATCAGGAGTGTGATGGAATACTCTCCACTTTCCTGGATGGATGTGCTCCAACAACGTTCAAGGAGCTCGGCACCATCCAGGACAAAGCAGCCCGCTTGATTGGCACCCTTTCCACTAACTTAAACATTCACTCCCTTGATCACTGACGCACAGTGGCAGCAGTGTGTACCATCTACAAGATGCCACTGCAGCAACTCACCAAGGCTCCTTCCACCGCACCTTCCAAACCTGTACTACCTAGAAGGGCAAAGGCAGTAGATGCATGGGAACACTACCTGCAAGTTCCCCTCCAAGCCACACACCATCCTGACTTGGAATTATATGACCGTTCCTTCACTGTTGCTGGGTAAAATCATGGAACTGCCTTCCTAACAGCACTGTTGGTGTACCTACACTCCAAAGACTGCAGTGGTTCCAGAAGGCAGCTCACCACCACCTTCTCAAGGGTAGTTAGGGATGGGCAATAAATACTGGCCTAGCCAGCGACACCCACAGCACACGAACAAATAAAAAAAGAGTGACACCTACACAGTCCTTGGATGCCACATTGAGGACACCCTCCATCGTGTTGTGTGCCACTACCACTGTGCTAAATGGGATAGACTGAGAACAGATCTAGCGACTCAAAACTGGACATCCATGCTGTGCTGTGGGCCATCATCTGCAGCAGGATTACATTCGACCACAACCTGTAACCTCATGGCCTGGCACATCCCTCCCTACCATTACCATCAAGCCAGGGGACCAACCCTGGTTCAATGAGGACTGTGGGCGAGCATGCCAGGAGAATCACCAGGCCTACCTAAAAATGAGGTGCCAACCTACAACACAGGACTACATGCATGCTAAACAGCGGAGGCAGCTTGCTATTAACAGAGCTAAGCAATCCCACAATCAATGGATCAGATCCAAGCTGTACAGTCCTGCCACATCCATTTGTAAATGGTGGTAGACAATAAACAACTAACTGGAGGAGGAGGCTCCACAAACATCCCTGTTCTCAATGATGGTGGTGCCCAACACGTCAGTACAAAAGACAAGAATGAAGCTTTTGCAACTATCTTCAGCCAGAAGTGCCAAGCGGATGATCCAACTCAGCCTCCTCCTGAGGTCCCCACCATCATAGATGCCAGTCTTCAGAAAATTCGATTCACTGCACATGATATCAAAGAAATGGCTAACCCCACTGGATTCAACAAAGGCTATGGGCCCTGACAGCATTCCAGCTGTAGTACTGAAGACTTGTGCTCCAGAACTAGCCGTACCCTTAGCCAAGCTGTTCCAGTAAAGCTACAAGATAGGCAGCTATCCGACAATATGGAAAATTTCCCAGGTATGTCCTGTGCACAAAAAGCAGGACAAATCCAATCTGGCCAATTACCGCCCCATCAGTCTACTCATCATCAGCAATGTAATGGACAGTGTTATCAACAGCGCTAACAAGCGGCAATTATTCAGCAACAACCTGCTCACCAACGCTCAGTTTGGGTTCTGCCAGTGTCACTCAGCTTCAGATCTCATTACAGCCTTGGTCCAAATATGTCACAAGAACTGAATTCCAAAGGTAGGGTGAGAGTGATTGTTCTCTATCAAAGCAGCATTTGACCGAGCTTGACATCAAGGAGCTCTAGCAAAATTGAAATCAATGGGAGTCGGGGGAAAACTCTCAACTGGTTGGAGTCGCACCTAGCACAAAAAAGATAGTTGTCGTTGGAGGCCAATCATCTCAGCCCCAAGGCATTGCTGCAGGAGTTCCTCAGAATAGTGTCCTCGACCCAACCATCTTTAGCTGCTTCAACATAAGGTTAGAAGTGGAGATATTTGCTGATGATTGCACAGTGTTCAGTACCATTCACAACTCCTCAGATACTGGACAGCATTCGGACTTGGGCTGAAAAGTGGCAAGTAACATTCACACCACACTAGTGCCAGGCAATGACTACCTCCAACAAGAGAGAATCTAAAAACTTCCCCTTGACAATTCAATGGCATTACCATCGCTGAATCCCCTTCCATCAACATCCTGGGGGTTACAGTTGACCAGAAACTTAACTGGACCTGCCAAATAAATACTGTGGTTGTGAGAGCAGGTCAGAAGCTGGGAATCTGCGGTGAGTAACTCACTTCCTATCTCCCCAATGCCTGTCCCCATCTACAAGTCAGGAGTGTGATGGAATACGTTCCACTTTCCTGGATGAGTGCAGCTCCAAAAACATTTAAGAAGCTCGAAGCCATCGAAGATAAAGCAGCCAGCTTGATTGGCACCCCATTCACTGCCTTAAACAATCACTCCTTCCACCACTGACGCACATCAGTCTGCTAGATGCACTGCAGCAACTCGTCAAGGCTCCTTTCAAACCTGCGACCTCTACCACCTGGAAGGACAAGGGCAACCGATGCATGGGAACACCACCACCTGAAAATTCCCCTCCAAGCCACACTTCCTGACTTGGAATTACATCACTGTGCCTTCAGTTCAAGAAGGTGGCTCACCACCACCTTTTCAAGGGCATTTAGGGATGGGCAATAAATGCAGGTTTTGCCATTGATGCCCACATCCCAAGAACGAAAGGAAAAAATGCTTGAGATGGCGGAAATGGAGGAGGATGATGATTTGTTGAATATGGAGGCTGCTCGGTTGGAAGTTGAGGAGAAGTGGAATCTATTGTGGTCTGGAGGGAGGAGAAGGGGTGACAGCAGAAGTGCGGGAAATGGGACAGACCCGGTCAAGGGCCCTGTCAACGATGGTGTGAAGGAATCCTCGGTTGAGGAAAAGGGAAGACATATCAGAAGTGCTGGTATGGAAGGTTGCATCATCAGAACAGATGCAGTAGAGACAGAGAAACCGGGTGAATGGACTGGAGCCCTTACAAGAAGTAGGGTGTGAGGAAGTGTAATTGAGATATATGTGGGAGTCGGAGGACTTAAGGTGAATATTTGCTGGTAGCTATCCTCAGAAATGGTGACAGAGCAGTCACGGAAGGGAAGATATCTGCAAGTGCTTTTACTTTGGTGTTACACCTCAACCCCAACCTCTTGTGTCGGTATAAAATTTTATGTGTCCCGCATAAGGCATTCTTATACCATCTTTAAGTGAGTTTGCTAATTTTGAGCAAAATTGTCAGCAATTTTGAGAGGTGGGTGATGGGACACACCAACAGTGACTGAGTTGAAGCTATCTAGACTCCTTCCACTAAAGACTCTTCCAATTGCTGCAGACTTTCATCTGGTGCAGTGCAGGCTTCCCAACTCATTAAAGGTCCAATGCAGAATATAGTATGTAGCTCATGATCAAAATCTGCCGATTGATTTTGTTGTGGCATAATCAATATCGCCATGAAATGAGTGAGAGATAAATTTTAATTTTGAAAAATATATTTAGATTAGATTAGATTAGAGATACAGCACTGAAACAGGCCCACCGAGTCTGTGCCGAACATCAACCACCCATTTATACTAATCCTACACTAATCCCATATTCCCACCAAACATCCCCACCTGTTCCTATATTTCCCTACCACCTACCTATACTAGTGACAATTTATAATGGCCAATTTACCTATCAACCTGCAAGTCTTTTGGCTTGTGGGAGGAAACCGGAGCACCCGGAGAAAACCCACGCAGACACAGGGAGAACTTGCAAACTCCACACAGGCAGTACCCGGAATCGAACCCGGGTCCCTGGAGCTGTGAGGCTGCGGTGCTAACCACTGCGCCACTGTGCCGCCCTTTGACAATTGTTGGACAAGGTAATTGTAAATCGATGCAAACAAAAATCAAAATCTAGAGGAAGAGATGAAATGCACAGTTCTGTCTACAAAGTAAAGCCAAGATACAGATTTCTGAATAAAAATTGGCTGCTAGGCAGGCTGTTTTTACTGTGCTGGGTTATTTCTGTTTTCCCTGATGTGAACAGAGACACTATCCACAATGGTTAGATGATTTTGTTTCCGGAAAAAATCTTCTATAGAGTTATTTACTCAGATTATTTTGGGCTCCCTCTGTTATTGGCCCATGAATTGAAATCAATAGCCGGTGCTGTTGCTGTTAGACAAAATCCAGCATTCTATCTTTTTACTAGTCTGTTTTTTTTTTACCAATTAATGCACTCGCAATGCCCATCAGCAACATACATACATAACGTATTGATGGAGTCCAGAGTTGGATGTTTGAATTGTTCATTGAAGACACAGTGGAATATTCAGTGACAAAATGCAGTTGGGACACCAAAATGAAACCCCTACTAGGAATTTGTAATTTTCCATGAAGTTTGTAGGGTTGCTGATTCAGCACCATACAGCTCCTAAAAAAAAAACATTACTTTAGTACAGGGGTGCCAAACATTCAAGGGTAGAACAGTTTCATCCAGCCTGTAGGCCTCTTTCCTTATGATTGCTGAGCTTGAAGCAGTGCCTGGGAAAACTGCTTTTTAAATTCTGCACAACAGTTGTGCTCCCCTTCCTGTTTTGTGACAAAGCAATACTGCACCCAGCTCAGGAGTGACCAATTCGGCTTATGGAGGGGAGAAAGACACACGTGGTAAGAATAGGTGCAGGGTTATGGCACAATGTTGGGGTTCAGGAGACTGTTGGTGGGAGCCATTAAAAGGGCGAGTGAAACCTGGTATTTTGCTTTGGGTAAATAGTGAAAGGATTGCCACTGGTGGGCAAATGGGGAACAAGGGAATGGAGACTGAGTATTCTCCCTGCACGCAGTGATCTGCAAGCCCTGATGACCCCTAAGGTACAATATATGGAGGAGTGAAATGTAAAGAGTGCTGAGTGTGGACCAGCAGCAGGCCACAATAATGCTGTGGAGTTACAAGCAGCATTCTATATAGTTTTTCGTGCTTTTACAGAAAGGTCTTGAAACAGACACAAGCCCTTTGTATATTTAATTTGATCCAACGCTGATTTTAGGTAGTCATCAAGTACGCCTAAAAACATGGAGGACCAGTATGTTTTTAAACGAATGGGATTTAATATGCCACTGTGCAGATTATGAACGGGACCTTGCACCCAGAAAGTAGTATACATTATGCCTGTTTAATGCCCAAAAAAGGGCAAAACACATACTAATCTCTTCCCCAATGTGTCCAAATAACTTCTGCTGAATGTGGCCCATACCAAGTGTCAGGATGCCAGATCAGGATGTAAACTGAGTTTGATGCTCCTGCTTTAGAAACCATCTCCTGGATAAAATGGAGAACTTAGTACCTTTGGAGGGATTTGGGTATTTTTGATGGGCATGTTTTTTCTGAATGTAGGAATTATTCCATTTTAATTTATCTTGTCCACTAGGATTTGATTCAAAAACAAATGATAAGTTGGATACAGAAAAAGGAAGTTTTGATGAAGATACTTTCAACCTACCAGATGAACCTCCGAAAACTTCATTGATTGCACAGTACGTTGTGAACAGGCAAGAATCAGTGACACCACCACCTGCATCTTCCTTACCACTTAAACCTAATCTACCAACACTGTCCCAAGAAATCAACTTTGATGTTCTCAATTCTGGGGTAGCGTGTCTGACTGGTAGGTATTTAATAGCATTAATGTTTTTAAATTCCGCACAACACAGCAAAGCAGCCGTTTGAATGGGTGTAGTGTCTTCAAATTGAGCTGCTAGGCACGTGGGTGTATGGATAAATTACCATGTAAAGGAAAGTTACATACATTGGTATATTTGATTACAGCTTTGCAGTTTTTTGGTGACAAGACTGTTCTGTTTGCTTTAACTTCTGTATAAAGTTGAATTTCCATTTCTGTTCTTGAGATTCTAACTGTTTATATTTTGAGGTTTTACATTGGAATGTTTATTTTAAGATGTTTCTTTCTTATGCTGATTCATTTTGAAAAATAATCAAAAGGAAGCTGTGTAAGTAACATTGTCACTTCTGTTTTGCTTGCTTTGCTTTTCAACTGTGTATATCATTAGAAGCAGTTTACAAAAATATGGTAGGGGTTGGCAAAATGAAGAGCAACAATGCAGAGAAATGAGGACTCGCACTCCCCTCTCTCTCTGACGCTGGGTCGCCCTGACGCTGTGCGATTTTTGCCCCCTGACATCAGGTCCCATGCCCCTCCCCTTCTCTTGTATTCACATCTTTTGCACACACCTCTCTCTGCCACACATGTGAATTTCCTTCCCTCCATTCTCCAGATCTCCCTGCTGTCTCCGACAGTCAGAGAATGTAATAGAGAGACCAAGATAACCCAACACATTTTGAGCGATGGAAACACTATTATCTAGGCATTTTAGTACTGGTTTTGCATTTCATTTGAATATTGTGCAGAGTATGTGTAACACAGAGTAATTCTTTTGATGTTTGGCATGTCCTTTGTACCCTGGTTAGGGAATTTTAAGTAATTGTATAAAATTCTGTTTTGCTTCAGGAGCCAGAGATAAATCTGGTCGTCCAGTGGTAATAGTAACAACAAGGAACACCATCTGGCTGAATCCACATTGCAACGTCCCTGAACTCGTGCGGCTCCTTACCTACTTTTATAGTATTCCCAGGTATTCCAACAGTTTCTTTGCATTTCACTGCAGCAGTAATTGATTGCCTACAAGCAGTTTTATATAGTCCATGTTATAAAATTAGTTGTTGGACATTTAATGGACTGTGCTACGCTGGAAAAAATAAAGATGGATTGGGGGAAGGGAAAGCTCATTTATGGGCTCACCAAGAATATTGCTGGGGAAATGGAACTCTGAATTTTCAGCTTTGAGGGCAACAGAACTTGGATTTGGCATAATTCTAATTGTATAGCAACTAAAGTGTTGAATTTTTAATTTCATCAAGCAGAGACATTTTGGATGTGCATCTATATTAAAAGTAAGAGAAAGTGAATTATTAACTTTAATGTTGTGCTCATGCTATTAAATCTTCTGAAAGATAATATGAATGCAAAATAGTATGCAACCTTTTAAGCTGCCGTGCTGTTGTTGAAACGTATTGTCACTGATATGAAGTGTGCTTTTCATTTTGAGTTCATTTTTACACTATCAATTTCAGACATCGGAATGCTATATACATTTTCTAATACTGTACTTGAGTTTAGATGTAAACCTCTAGATTGGTTTGAACTACAAACCAGTGATACTAAGAAAAGGCTGAGTACTGTAATTTCAACCATATTATTTCAAAAATTTGGCATTTGCTTATTGTAAGATCCTGAAAGCTGTATATTGATTGGATCATATGAATATTATCACATTTTATCAAATGTGTTCATTGCCATTTCATTAAATTTTGCTACTTTGAAACAAGGCTATTATTAAATTAATAAATGTTATCACTTGAAATTAATTGTTTTTTGTGTTCAAGGTTTTCTGAAAAATTAAGTGTAGATTTAGTTTCATTGTATTTGAGTCAAAAATTCAACAGGACGTGAACCTTTTTAACAATTTGAATTGTGTATTTGTAAACATTTTGTTGTAGAAATCAGTTGGTCTGTTATGATATATAGTAACTATAAATCAAAATGTTAGTTTGAAACAGTGGGAAAGTCTACAGATGGTTACTACATGCCATTTGGCAAAATGATAGTTATCTTCCATGAATGTAATGTTTGTATGATTAACTACAGTTGTTTTTACTGCTGTTTAGACACGATATCCGGAGAGCAGGACTAACTATTTTGGTGGATGCCCGACGTTGCTCTCCTGTACCAGCATTATTTAAGGCTTTCAATACACTTCAGGTGATAAATTTTAAATAACCTTTGGAATTTGCAAAGTTAACTCTTTGAAGTATATCATTTTGCACTATAGGGCTGTTTCTCTTTCCCTGGGTTTAATTGTGATAGTTTTGTCAAAGATTAATTCTAGATGAGGGATTGCAGGGCATTCCTTGTACTTGTTTATATAGTAATATTCTCTTTTAGTCAACAGTTGGAAGCATTAAAACTTTTAAGTAAATATATACTGTGGAATATAAAGCTATGAAGCAACTATAGAATCATATGAGTTCCAGATCCCCATCACCCTCTAGGTGAAACAATTTCTCCTCGAATTCCCTCTAAACCTTCTACCTCTTACCTTAAATCTATGCCTCCTGGTTATGGAACTCTCAACCAAGGGAAATAGGGCCTTCCTATCCACTCTCTAGACCCCTCATAATTTTAGTTAGGTCTCCCCTCAGCCTCTTCTGATCCAAAGAAGCCAACCGAGCCTATTCAGTCTTTCCTCATAACTTGTAAATTTCCTCTGCGCCCTTTGTAGTGCATTCACATCTTTCCTATAGTGCAGTGTTGAGAACTGCTATGGCCTAACTAATGTTTTATACAGTTTCAGCATAACCTCCTTCTCTTATATTCTGTGCCTCAGTTAATAAAGGCAAGTTTCCTTTATGCCTTCTTGACCACTTCCAAGGTCCCTCTGTTCCTCTACAGTTCTCAGTATCCTTTCACTTATTGTGTATTCCCTTGCCTTAGTAGCCTTTCCCAAATGCATTACCTCACACTTCTCCAGATTGAACTCCATTTGCCACTGTTCCACCCACCTGACTAGAGGCCATTCTGCCCATCGAGTCCATGCCAACTTTCCACGGCGCTATGCAGTCAGTCCCACTCCCCGGCTCAATCCCCGTAGCACTGAAGTCTAATTCTCTCAGCTTCCTCTTGAAGTCATTGATCGTCTCCGCTTCCACCACCCTTGTGGGCAGCAAGTTTCAGGTCATTACCATCCACTGCGTAAAAAGTGCTTCCTCATATTCCCCCTGCATCTTTTGCCCAAAACGTTCAATCTGTGTCCCCTAGTCCCTGTACCATTTGTTAATGGGAACAGTTTTTCCTTGTTTATTTTATCAAAGCCTGTCATAATCTTGTACACTTCTATTAAATCTCCCCTCAATCTCCTTTGTTCTAAGGAGAACAAACCCAGCTTTTCCAACGTAACCATGTAACTAAAATCCCCCATCCCTGGAACCATTCTGGTAAATGGGTAAATCTTCCTGCAGTCTGAAGCTTTCTTCTTCGTTATCAACCACACAGCCATTTTTGTATTGCCTGCAAACTTCTTAATCATATCTCCTACAATCTAGTCCAAATCATACCACAAAAAGCAACGGACCTAGTACCAACCCCTGCGGAACCCCACTGGAAACAGCCTTCCAGTCACAAAAGCACCCATCAACGAATACCCTTTGCTTACTGCCTCTGAGCTAATTTTGGATCCAGACTGCCACTTTGCGTTGGATCTCATGTGCTTTTACTTTCGTGATCAATCTGCCATGTGGGATCTTATTAAAAGCCTTGCTGAAATCCATATAGACTAGATCAAATGCACAACCCTCATCGATCCTCCTGGTCCTCAGAAATTCAGTCATGTTAGTCAGACACGACCTTCCCTTAACGAATCTGTGCTGATGGTCTTTGATTAATCGTTGTCTTTCTGAATTCCTTAGAAACTTTGAAATAATTTTCCCACCACTGAGGTTAGCCTGACTGGCCTGTAATTACTTAGACTATCCCTTTCTCCCTTTTTAAATAATGGTATAATATTCACTGTCCTTCAATCCTCTGCCACCGCACCTGTAGCCAGAGAGAATTGGAAAATGATGGTCAGAGCTTCCACTATTTTTGCTGTTGATTCCCTTAATAGGGTACACTTTATCTGTGCCTAGGGATTTATCCACTTTCAAAGATGTTAAACCACTTAATACTTCCTCTTTCACTATGTTAATTTCATCTCATATTTCATACTCCTCATCCCTGATTACAATGTCTGTATCGTCCCTCTCTTTTGTGAAAACAGGTGCAAAATATTCATTAAGGACCATACCAACGTCTTCTGCCTCCACTCAGTTTACCATTATGGTCCCGAATAGGTACTATTCTTTCTTTAGGTATTCTCTTGCTCTTCATGTATTTATAAAAAATCTTTGGGTTTTCCTTAATCTTGTCAATATTTTTAATGCCCTCTCTTTGCTTTCATTATTTCCTTTTTAATTTTACTCCTGCACTTTTTATACCCCTCTAGCTTTTCTGCAGTATAGAGCCCTCAGTATTTGCCATAAGCTTCCCTTTTTTCTTTAGCCTCTCCTTTAAACCCCTAGACATCCAGGGGACTTTGGATTTATTAGTCCCACTCTTTTAATTTAAGGGAACATACTTGCTCTGAACCCTCGCTATCTCTTCCTTGAATGCCTCCCACTAATCTGGCACTGAACAACCTTCAATTAGTTGTTTCTAGTTCACTTTAGCTAATTTGCATCTCAGCTTAATAAAATTAGCTTTGCCCCAGTTGAGAACTTCTATTTCTGGTCTATCTTTGTCCTTTTCCATCACTACCCTAAACTTAACTGAATTATGATAACTTCCACCAAAGTGCTCCCCAACTGATAGCCCTTCCACCTCCCCAGCTTCAGTCCCTAAAACTAAGTTCAAAACTGCCACCTCTGTTGTTGGACTTGCTAAGCACTGGCTAAAAAGGTTCTGCTGAATACATTTTAAGGATTTTGCTCCCTCTGTGCCTTTCACACTAATTCTATCCCAGTTAATATTAGGTTAGTTGAAATCCCCCACTATTAACTGCGCTATTGTTTTTGTACTTCTCAAAGATTTGCTTACATATTTGTTCTTCTATCTCCCTTTGACTGTTTGGGAGCCTGTAGTACGTATCCGGTTGTGTGATTCCCCCTTTTTGTTCTTCAATTCAACCCACGTGGCCTCATTTGATAATACTTCTACTATATCATCCTTTCTCACAGCTATAATTGTTGGATGAATCAATATTGTGACCACCCCCGCCGCCACCCCTGTTCTTGTTATCCCCTTCTCTATCTTGTCTGAAAACCCAGTAACCCGGAATCGTGAGCTGCCATTCCTCCCCTTCTTTACTAGAATATGATGCAAAAACAGTGGACTTTGAAACATCTCAAGTTGCAACAAAGGGTATAAAATAAATGGCATTTGTTAGCATGTTCCAGGATGTTGACCCAGTGACTATGAAGGAGTGTTGATTGTATGTCCAAATCATTAGGGTGTGAGATTTAGTGAGAAACTAAGAGGTAATGGGCATCCTCAGCAGGTGGTCGCCCTTGCCCTTTTGCGAGTTGCTGCAGGCCCAGCCATGGCCAATGATGGAACCAGCGAATTTTCGGTGGTGACGGCAGAGGAGCTAGAACCTCGAGGGATAACAGCTGCTTACAGGCGGAGAATCTTTTGTGAAGAGGGCTTGTGTTCCCTTTAAAGCGCACATGAGGAAGGCAATGGGAAGCCACCTCGTACTTTTCCAAAGTCATGTTGCTCATTTCTCATGGAGGTTAGAAAATGGAAGGCTCTTACAAGCAACTGAAGGGGAAAGATCAGGACCGTGAGGCATGAAGAAATGAGCAGAAGACCTGCCGTTGGGCAGATCCCACTACTAATGGGTATTCCCACTGTTGTATTGGCACACCTAGTCTTATCATGAGCACAGTAGTGAGAGGTGCTGTTAAAGTAGACTCCGTGAGTTGCTTCTATGGGTCATATAGATCATACTTACTGCAGACATAGTGAACTCGTCAGCAGACGTGCTCTCTTCAGACTACTAGCAAAGATCGGATGTCCACCAAAGCTACTAAGTATCATCACCTCATTCCATGACAATATGAAAGGCACAGTTCAGCATAGCGGCACCTCATCAGACCCCTTTCCTATCCTGAGTGGCGTGAAACAGGGCTGTGTTCTCGCACCTACACTGTTTGGGATCATCTTCTCCCTGCTGCTCTCACATGCGTTCAAGTCTTCAGAAGAAGGAATTTTCCTCCATACATGTTCAGATGGCAGGTTGTTCAACCTTGCCCATCTAAGAGCGAAGACCAAGGTACGGAAGGTCCTCATCAGGGAACTCCTCTTTGCTGATGATGCTGCATTAACATCCCACACAGAAGACTCATCGACAGGATTGCGGCTGCCTGCAACGAATTTGGCCTAACCATCAGCCTCAAGAAAACGAACATCATGGGACAGGACGTCAGAAATGCTCCATCCATCAATATCGGCGACCAAGCTCTGGAAGTGGTTCACGAGTTCACCTACCTAGGCTCAACTATCACCAGTAACCTGTCTCTCGATGCAGAAATCAACAAGCGCATGGAAAAGGCGTCTGCTGCTATGTCCAGACTGACAAAGAGAATGTGGGAAAATGGCGCACTGACACTGAACACAAAAGTCCGCATGTATCAGGCCTGTGTCCTCAGTACCTTGCTCTACGGCAGCGAGGCCTGGACAATGTATGTCAGCCAAGAGCAACGTCTCAATTCATTCCATCTTCGCTGCCTCCGGAGAATCCTTGGCATCAGGTGGCAGGACCGTATTCCCAACGCAGAAGTCCTCGAGGCGGCCAACATCCCCAGCATATGCACCCTACTGAGCCAGCGGCGCTTGAGATGGCTTGGCCATGTGAGCCGCATGGAAGATGGCAGGATCCCCAAGGACACATGGTACAGTGAGCCCGTCACTGGTATCAGATCCACCGGCCGTCCATGTCTCCACTTTAAAGACGTCTGCAAACGCGACATGAAGTCCTGTGACATTGATCACAAGTCGTGGGAGTCAGTTGCCAGCAATCGCCAGAGCTGGCGGACAGCCATAAAGGTGGGGCTAAAGAGTGGCGAGTCGAAGAGACTTAGCAGTTGGCAGGAAAAAAGACAGAAGCGCAAGAGGAGAGGCAACTGTGTAACAGCCCCGCCAGCCAATTTTATCTGCAGCACCTGTGGAAGAGTCTGTCACTCTAGAATTGGCCTTTATAGCCACTCCAGGCACTGCTTCACAAACCACTGACCACCTCCAGGCGCTTACCCATTGTCTCTCGAGACAAGGAGGCCAAAGAAGAACAAGAAGTAGTGCACTGGTGCTGGAGACTGAGTCCATTGGCGGGGCACTGATCAAGCAGAATACTCTGTCCTAAATAATGTTTAGCTTCTTCATTGTTGTGGCAGCACCCCTAGTTTCTGTCTTGTAGTTGGTAAGGAGGCTTTGAGAGATCAGGAGGCGAACCACTTTTCACAGAGTACCCAATGTCTGCTGTGCTCTTTTGGCTGTGCTAGTTCAGCATCTGATCATTAGCGACTCCCAAGACACATATGGTTGGAGATTTGACAATGCTAGTGCCGTTAAAGGTCATGGGGAGAGGGAAGGACTTTCTCTTTGAGGTGGTCATTACCTCGAACTTATGTGATGCAAATGTTATATGCCACATCTCAGCCCAGGCACGGGTGTTGTCCCTGCCCTGCTATAGGCTGACATGGGCTGCTTCATTATCAAAGAAGTTATGAACAGTGGCACTGTCAGTGAACTCCTGATCTTATGGTGGAGGGAAGTTTATTGATGAAGCAGCTGAAGATAGTTAACTCGAGGATGCTTCCCTGAGGGAATCCTGCAGTGATATTCTGAGGCTGTGATGACTAGCTTTTGTCAGTTACGATCATCTTCCTCTCTCTCAGTCACTGGAGGGTTTTCTATTTGACCTTCCTTGACTTGAGTTTAGCTCGGGTTTTTAGGTGCTCAATTGAATGCCGCGAGGGAAGGTCTCTCCTCTTGTCTGGCATTCAACTTTTGTCTCCATGTCTGGAACTAAGTGGTTATTGCAGTGGTTACAGGGGAGGCGGTGGCGTCGTGATATTGTCGCTGGACTAGTAACCCAGAGACCCAGGTATTTCTCTGGGGACATGGGTTCGAATACAACCACGGCAGAAGGTGGAATTTAAATTCAATTAATAAATCTGGAATTAAAAGCTAGTCTAATGATGGCCATGAAACCATTGTTGCTTTGTTGTAAAAATCCATCTGGTTCACTAATGTCCTTTAGGGAAGGAAATCTGCTGGCCTCACCTGGTCTGGCCTGCATGTGACACCAGACCCACAGCAATGTTGTTGACTCTTAAATGCCCTCTGAAATGGCCTAGCAAGCCACTCAATTGTATCTAATCGTTACAAAGTCAATAAGGAATGAAACCGGACGGACCACCCAAAAATGACCGAGGCACCGGAAACGACAACGGCAAACCCAGCCCTGTCGACGCTGTAGAGTCCTCCTTACTAACATCTGGGGACTTATGCCAAAGTTGGGAGAGCTGTCCCACAGACTAGTCAAGCAACAGCCTGACATAGTCATACTCATCGAATCATACCTTACAGATAATGTCCCAGACACAGCCATCACCATCCCTGAGTATATCCTGTCTCATCGGCAGGATAGACCCAGCAGATGTGATCCACAGTGGTATACAGTCGGGAGGGAGTTGCCCTGGGAGTCCTCAACATCGACTGCAGACCTCATGAAGTCTAATGGCATTCCAGGTCAAACATGGGCAAGGAAATCTCCTGCTGATTACCACCTACTGCCACCCTTCAGCTGATGCATCAGTACTCCTCCAATTTGAACAGCACTTGGAGGAAGCACTGAGGGTGGCAAGGGCACAGAATGTACTCTGGGTGGGGGACTTCAATGTCCATCACCAAGAGTGGCTACGTAGCACCACTACTGACCGAGCTGGCCGAGTCCTAAAGGACATAGCTTCTAGACTGGGTATGCGGCAGGTATGAGGGAACCAACAAGAGGGAAAAATATATTTTATCTTGTCCTCACCAATCTGCTTGCCGCAGATGCATCTGTCCATGACCGTATTGATAGGAGTGACCACCGCACAGTCCTTGTGGAGACAAAACCCCGTCTTCATATTGAGGATTCACTCCATCATGTTGTGTGGCACTACCACCATGCTAAATGGGATAGATTTCAAACAGATATGTTGTATGATCACTATTAAAACGAACATCACATGATGTGACTCAGGGGAACATGCGTCTTCGAACAAAAGTATAACGAACCTGAACCAGCCACTTTTCGCAGTTGCCTCCGAAATCCAAGCTTGGCTGACATCAAGGTGAAAGTGTAACTAGATGCCCGTTGTGTAATACCCTTGGTCCTCCATCTATTGTGGTCACTCGCGGAGGTAGGTCTTAAAGCCGTGGACGGGCCACGTAAAGAGCTGACATAGGGACTCACGCCATAGTGGATTTAGTTAATAGCCAAATGCCTCATCATCTAATTAGTGACGCGCATGAATGGATGAACCAGATTCCCACTGTCCCTACCTACTATCTAGCGAAACCACAGCCAAGGGAACGGGCTTGGCAGAATCAGCGGGGAAAGAAGACCCTGTTGAGCTTGACTCTAGTCTGGCACTGTGAAGAGACATGAGAGGTTTAGAATAAGTGGGAGGTCTCTCGGCCGCCGGTGAAATTCCACTACTCTTATCGTTTTTTCACTTACCCGGTGAGGCGAGCCCCAAGGGGCTCTTGCTTCTGGTCGGAGGCGACCAGGCGTGACCTGCTCCGGGGACAGTGGCAGGTGGGGAGTTTGACTGGGGCGGTACACCTGTCACGGGCCGCACAGTGGTGCAGTGGTTAGCACCGCAGCCTCACAGCTCCAGCGACCCGGGTTCAATTCTGGCTGTGGGAGGAAACTGGAGCACCCGGCGAAAACCCACGCAGACACAGGGAGAACTTGCAAACTCCGCACAGGCAGTATCCAGAATTGAACCCGGGTCGCTGGAGCTGTGAGGTTGCGGTGCTAACCACTGCGCCACTGTGCCGCCCACTGCGCAGGTTGCTGTTTGATAGGTAAATTGGCCATTATAAATTTCCCCTAGTATAGGTAGGTGGTAGGGGAATTGAGGAAAGGTGGGGATGTGGTAGGAATATGGGATTATTGTAGGAGTAGTATAAATGGGTGGTTGATGGTCGGCACAGACTCGGTGGGCCGAAGGGCCTGTTTCAGTGCTGTATCTCTAAATAAATAAATAGATCTAGCAAGGCAAAACTGGGCATCCATGAGGCGCTATGGGCGATCAGCAGCAGCAGAATTATATTCAACCACAGTCTGTAATCTTATAGCCTGGCATACCCCCACTCTACCATTACCATCAAGCCGAGGGACTAACCCTGGATCAATGAAGAGTGCAGGAGGGCATGCCAGGAGCAGCACCAGGTATACTCAAAATGAGGTGTCAACCTGGTGAAGCTACAACATAGGACTACTTGCGTGCCAAACAGCTTAAGTAGCATGTGATAGACAGAACTAAGCAATCCCATCACCAATGGATCAGATCTAAGCTCTGTTGTCCTGCCACATCCAATCGTGAATGGCGGTGGACAATTAAATAACTAACTGGAGGAGGTGGCTCCACAAATATCCCCATCCTCAATGATGGGGGAGCCCAGCACCTCAGTGCAAAAGATAAGGCTGAAGCATTTGCAACAATCTTCAGCCAGAAGTGCCGAGTTGATGATAAATCGCGGCCTTCTCCTGAAGTCCCCAGCATCACAGATGCCAGTCTTCGGCCAAGTCGATTCACTCCATGTGATATCAAGAAACGACTGAAGGCACTGGATACTGCAAAGGCTATGGGCCCTGACAACATTCCGGTAATAGTACTGAAGACCTGTGCTCCAGAACTTGCCGCACCCCTAGCCAAGCTGTTCAAGTGCAGCTACAACACTGGCATCTACCCGGCAATATGGAAAATTGCCCAGGTATGTCCTGTACACACAAAGCAGGTCAAGTCCAACACGACCAATTACCACCCCATCAGCCTACTCTCGATTATCAGTAAAGTGATGGAAGGTGTCATCAACAGTGCTATCAAGCGGCACTTGCTCAGCAATAACCTGCTCGGTGACGCTCAGTTTGGGTTCCACCAGGGCCACTCAGCTCCTGACCTCTATACAGCACTGGTTTAAACATGGACAAAAGAGCTGAACTTGAGGTGAGGTGACAGTGACGCCCCTTGACATCAAAGCAGCATTTGACTGAGTATGGCATCAAGGAGCCCTAGCAAAACTGGAGTCAGTGGGAATCGGGGGAAAACTCTATGTTGGTTGTAGCTGTACCTAGCGCAAAAGAAGATGGTTGTGGTTGTTGGAGGTCAATCATCTCAGCTCCAGGACATCACTGCAGGAGTTCCTTAGGGTAGCGTCCTCGCCCCAACCATTTTCAGCTGCTTCATCATAAGGTCAGATGTGGGGATGTTCGCTGATGATTGCACAATGTTCAGCACCATTTGGGACTCCTCAGTTACTGAAGCAATCTGTGTAGAAATGCAGCAAGACCTGGACAACTTCAAGGCTTGGGCTGATAAGTGGCAAGTAAACATTCGTGCCACACAAGTGCCAGGCAATGACCATCTCCAACAAGAGAGAATCTAACCATCTCCCCTTGAATTCAATGGCATTATGATAGCTGAATCCCCCCACTTTCAACATCCTAGGGGTTACCGTTGACCAGAAACTGAACTGGAGTAGTCATATAAATACCGTGACTACAAGAGCAGGTCAGAGGCTAGGAATTCTGCGGCAAGTAACTCACCTCCTGACTCCCTGGTGGATAGGCTCTGCATGGAGCTATCCTGTCAGTCCCACTCCCCCGCCCAATTCCCATAGCCCTGTCCATCCCTACAAGTTTATTTCCTTCAAGTGCTATCCAATTTCCTTTTTAAGTCATTGATTGTCTCTGCTTCTACCACCCTTGTGAGCAGCGAGTTCCAGGTCATTACTACCCGCTGTGTAAAAAACGTTCTGCCTCATTTTTCCCTTGCATCTCTTGCCTAAAACTTTCAATCTGTGTCCTCTAGTCCTTGTACCATTAGTTAATGGGAACAGATTTCCTTGACTAAATTATCGAAGCCGGTCATAATCTTGTACACCGCTATTAAATCTCCCCTCAATCTCCTTTGTTCTATGGAGAACAATCCCAGCTTTTCCAACGTAACCTTGTAACTAAAATCCCCCATCCCTGGAACCATTCTGGAAAATCTCTTCTGCACCCTGTCAAGGACCCTCACATCCTTCCTAAAGTGTGGGGACCAGAACTGGATGCAATATTCCAGTTGGTGCCTAACCAGAGCTTTATAAAGGTTCAGCATAATTTCCCTGCTTTTGTACTCAATGCCTCTATTTATGAAGCCCAAGATCCCATGTGCTTTTATAACCACTCTCTCGATGTGTCCTGCCACCTTCAAAGATTGATGCATATGCACCTCCAGGTCCCACTGTTCTTGCACACTCTTTAGAAAAAACATAACCTGAATTATTCAAAATGTATATGTGTTCAGTATGTATTTTATTTCAAAACTAAGTAAAAATACTGGGAGATACCTTTTTTTGGCATTGCTAGAAGATGGTGCTTAATGCCAGATCGATAATTAAGCTGGGAGGGAGAGACGTCGGCGGTGGGAGCTTCTGGTCAAATTCAGGTAGTCACCAGATCAGGAATTGTGAATGTGTACATGATGGGGGTGGGGATCTGTCAGTTACTAGAGGTTAGTAATGGGGTGGAAGTCTCAGCATCCTGATTTTTCATGCCTCTAAGATGGATGGCAGAATTGCCTATCTTGAAAGTGCAACTGGGAAGTCAGAAAGATAATTAACAATTCCATTATATACCTTAGAGGTCAAACTTGGAGGATTTAATCGCTGATAAATAAAATGAAGGGGTAAGTTTAATCACTATAGAAATAGCAACACAACTGGTACGATTAGGCATGAAAAGAAATGATTCGGCATAATTCTTTGCTTGACGGGAATTCTGTGCATACGCATTAATTTTATTAATTTTGTTCATGTCTTGTACCTGAGAGCTGAGATGATGAAGCTATGGTCATTTTTCAAGTCAGCAGTTGAATCCTAGCAATTTAATGAAATAGCTGGGGAGGATCACAGTTATCGTTAAGTTATCATGTATGATATGATAAATCTAGTATATTTGTGTCTGCTTTTTAGTTAACAGTGGAAAATGCGGCGCAGTGGTTAGCACCGCAGCCTCACAGCTCCAGCGACCCGGGTTCAATTCTGGGTACTGCCTGTGTGGAGTTTGCAAGTTCTCCCTGTATCATGCGTGGGTTTTCGCCGGGTGCTCCGGTTTCCTCCCTCAGCCAAAGACTTGCAGGTTGATAGGTAAATTGGCCATTATAAATTGCCCCTAGTATAGGTAGGTGGTCGGGAAATATAGGGACAGGTGGGGATGTGGTAGGAATATGGGATTAGTGTAGGATTAGTATAAATGGGTGGTTGATGGTCAGCACAGACTCGGTGGGCCGGAGGGCCTGTTTCAGTGCTGTATCTCTAAATAAAATAAATAATGTCAATGTAGTTCTTAATTAGCGAAACAAGGTAGCTAAAGTAATGTAATTTCATGTGATGTGTTCCTGATAGAAACTGCAGTAGCTACATTGCCTAATAGGGGTTTTCTTTGGGCTGGATTTTAAAACCTCTCCACCGTTGGGAACATTGGCAGGGGGGGGCAGTGAAGATTGTGCGGCGGAAGCCCGCCATCGACCTCGACAGTGAGAGGCCCTGTGCTGATCTCGGCAGTGGCGAGGCTGCGTGGCAGCCCCCCTGCCACTCAGCGGGCGACGAGACCCCCATTGAAATATGTAAACTAATTTACATACCTGATTTAATGAAGTACTGTCGCCTCCTTGATCGGTGCACCGATCTTCATTCAGGCGGCTGACAATCCCGCGCCTTCTAATCCCGTTCAGGGAAATGTTGCACAACACCTATGGGGAGAGGGGAGGAGGATTTTTTTCTCTGTGCGGAAGGGGGGAAGCGAGGTTAAAACGATGCGGATTGGTCGGGGGGTGATGGGAAGGGATAAAGGGCAAAGTTGCCAAACGTTTCTTTTGTGGGGGGGGGGGGTCAAATTGTCAATATTCGAGTTCTGGGGGGTGGAGGAGGAGGAGGGGCATGAATGTCTGGAAATGCCACTAGGGTTGGGTAAATGCATTTAAATTTCATTAAATTCTGTTTTGTGGAAATTCTACTTACCTGTCCCTTTAATTTTTAAATGTCCATTGAGCGCTGCAAGCCCTTTAAAAATGGCATCTGCGCATTGGTGCCAGAGGCCGTTGCCTGCAGCGGCTCGCTCGCCCCCTCCACATCATCATGGGAGGTGTGGGCACTGTGACCATGCAAATGAGCCGCCATGTTTACGTCGGCAGCGGACTCTTAAAATGCAGCTCTTTGTGTTTAAAATATTGTTATAATTCAAATGTACTAAAGTTTAGATGAAGTGACAAAATTGAGCAGATATGTTGATATTTTGAAATTGGCCCAAAAGATACTAACTAGTGTGTTTCCGACACTATTGGGAGCATACAATATATGTTTAACCCTGAAAACCATGAACACAATCATATTTTAAGTAACTTGTTAGTTTTGGTATACTGGAGTTGTGATGACCAAAATACAGAGTGGACCTACTTCATCCCCTGCTTTTCTTCCAGGAAGTTATATTATGCTCTGTAACTGTGTAGCTTGTCACCAAGTGTTCTCACAGAGAAAAGGTTGCTAAGCTTTCCTTTTATCATTATGCCCATAATGCAAGATAATTTACCTCTGTACAATCTGATTTCATGCTATCTGTTCACCTTGAGGTTTAGTTGCAAAGGTGTGTTGAGGATCAACTCTTTGATACTATTATTGCTTCAGGCATCATTAGCTTTATTTGCCTGGTTCTTCTGTTTACCCATCTTATCGTAAATGCTTAGGAAGACTGGCAGATTTAGTTATGGCAAAAGACACTGGAGTCATTCCAGTGGTTGTCACACCTTCTAAGTTTATCCAAAAAATGTCACCTCTTATAATTTATTGACCTTGGTTATATGTCTTTGAGGGAGGATTGAAGAGAAACCCTCAATGCAAATACTGTTACCTGAATTTTCCCCTGCGGCTGTATACCTTGAGGCTGAGATCAGATTTGATCAGACTAGAGAGGTTATCTTCAAATATTGGTATAATTTACACAGCTACAGTTCTGTGTAGTAAAGTCAGAATTCTTTCCCTAATGGGATTATATTTCATCTGTTTGACAATTTGGCTGTCTCTCGTCACATCAGTGATTTATTTCTTGACGTATTAGCCATTGTTACAGGCTGGTCTTTCAGGTTACATAATTTTCTTAGTGTACTTTTAAGAATTCTAAGAGAAATAATAAAGCATTTTGTAAAGTCTCACTTTTTTGGTCTGGCTTTCAGCATTAACTAAAATAATTATATGCTTCTGTTGGCAAAGACATAGCATGTTCTGTTACATAGCAAATGGCAATATTATAGAACTGAATTTAGCCTGTGTGGATAAACAACAGAACTACCATTTGCATAGTTCAATTTGAATTTATAAATTATTTTGATTCAGAGAGGTTTTTGATTATAACCAGGAATCTTGCATCATTGGAACAACATATCCAGGATTAATTTGTTCTAAATAGATGTTGAGCAATGGAAAAAAATCTAGATTTGCAAAGAGTTTAAAATTAAGATTAAATATTGAAAATGTGCAAGAACAAAACAATGCACCCTTTCTGAGCCAGCAGTTATTGCCTTCATTTCCCCTGACTTTGTTACCAGTTGTATTTTCCATACAGAGGTCACCATAATCCAAAAGTTGCCATGGAGACCTAATTTGGCTGAAAGAATAACACTGATCGTGGTCTATATTAATATTTGTTTTATTGGCATTTGTTCAGTAACATACAGCATTATGTTTCTGCGCAGTTCTGGCCTTCCTGATGTAAGAACATTCATTCGAGCCTCGAGCTTATTTCGCCATTCAATTAGATCATGGCAGTTTTGGTTTGCAACACTTGTTATTGTTAACAACAATCTATCATTCTCAGTTTTTAGATTTTCAATTCACTCCTAAGCTCAACAGTTTTTTGGGGATAGGGTTCCAAATTTCCTTTACCCTTTGTGTGATGAAGTCCTTCCTGACATCACCCCTGAATGGCCTAACTCTAATTTTAAAGCTATGTCCTCTATTTCTGGATTCCCCTATCAGAAGAAATAGTTTCCCTCTGTCTATCTTATCAAATCCTTTAATCATTTTAAACACCAAAGTCATAGCACCTAATAGTTCATTTAGAAAGTCATCGCTTCAGATAATGGTACGATAATGGCAGACGCCCTACCACTGGTCTTGCACTGCGGACTCCATCACACTATCCAATCTTTCCTTATAGCTAAGATTCTCCATTCCTGGCAACTTTCTCGTAAATATCCTGTGTACCTTCTCTAGTGTGTTCACATCCTTCCTGTAATGTGATCAGAACTGTACGCAGTACTCTAGCTGCAGTCTAACTAATGTTTTATACAGCTCTAGCATAACCTCTCTGATCTTAAACTCTGTGCCTCAGCTAACAAAGGAAGGTGTCCCGTATACCTTCTTAGCCACTTTATCTATCTGACCTGCTCCTTTCAGGGATCTGTGGACATGCACGTCAGAGTATCATTCTGGTTTTAGGAAGGTATTAATGAAGGTATCATTGAAAGGGTGCAATGAAGATTCTCTAGAATAAAGTAGGAGTGAAAGGCTATAGTTGTCGAAAAAGCTTGAAAAATTGGAGCTTTTTTGTTGGAATTTAACAGGTTTTCAAAATTATGAAAGGTGCACAATCGTTTTTCACTAATTAGTGGATAGGTAACAGGCATAGCCTGAGAATTTACAAAGAACAAAGAGGGAAGTTTGAAGAATCTTTTCACACAAGATTATTAGAAAGTGGAATAGTCTGTCATATTGAGACAGTTACTATAACTTCATGTAAAAGGAAATGGATAAAAATTTATTTGAAAAGGAAGAATATAAAGGAACTGGCAGAGACCCGCAAAACGTTTGCGGTGAAAGGCTGCGTTTGCTGACAACGCAACCTCTAGGTGGCGCAGTGCTTGCACATGTGCAAATTCAGGCACTTCAACAGGAATGTCAGTGTCTGCGACATTCAGACAGCTGCCAGGATTAAAGATGGCGCTGCTCAATTTATCACAGAAAATTGATCAAACTAACCTTACATTAAGTTGAATGGAAGCCCAGTAATATGCTACTACGTAGTTATAGGATACTAATTGTAATTCTCAGATTCTTTTAATATTCTAGTAATCCTATTAAATACAAAAAGAATTTTATGATTGAATTTGATTGAATTGGGCGGCACAGTGGCGCAGTGGTTAGCACTGCAGCCTCACAGTTCCAGGGATCCGGGTTCAATTCTGGGTACTGCCTGTGCGGAGTTTGCAAGTTCTCCCTGTGACCACGTGGGTTTTCGCCGGGTGCTCTGGTTTTCTCCCACAGCCAAAGACTTGCAGGTGATAGGTAAATTGGCCATTGTAAATTGCCCCTAGTGTAGGTAGGTAGGTGGTAGGGAATATGGGATTACTCTCGGGTTAATATAAATGGGTGGTTCTTGGTCGGCACAGCCTCGGTGGGCCGAAGGGCCTGTTTCAGTGCTGTATCTCTAAATAAAATAAAATAAATTTCCATTGGAAGATAGTGAATTGACACCCTGATCGACAATCGGGCACAGTATATGTGTTGCCAATTCGTTATTGTGATTCGTTTATATGGCTGACCAGGATTGATTTCAGCTGAACACAGCTACTAGTTCCCGCCCCACTGGCCACTTATCTTCTTGGCAACTCGCTTTCTTCCCCTTCCCCCCACCCCCCTCCTTAGCCACTCGCTCCAGACTTTGCTGCTCCCCCCCAGTTCCCTGGCCGATTGTTCCCTGCCCGCTCTCTGGCTGCTCACTCCCCCTCCCCCCTCCAGCCGCTAGCTCTAGGCCGTGCCACTTCCCTTCTCTCGGCCACTCGCTCCCATGCTTGATTGTTCTCCATGCGCTGCCTGAAGAAGCAAGGCGGGTCACAAGGGGTGACGGTGTGATGTAGGAGCGAGCGGCTGAAAGGAGGGAAGCGGCGCAGCCTGGAGCTAGCAGCTGGAGAGGGTGGTGAGGTGTGGGGGTGGTGGGGGAGTGAGCGGCCGGAGAGCGGGGTGGCGCGAAGCGAGGAACCATCAGCCGGGGACGTGGGGGACGGGGGGTGGGGGAGGGGGTGCGGAGAACAGCAAGGTCTGGAGCAAGCAGCTGAGGGGAGGAAGCGTCAAGGCCTGGATCGAGTTGCCAAGGTGGGAAAGAGACCAGTGGGGCGGGAATGAGTAGCTAAGTTGGGGGGAGCTAGTGGTAGAGATTGAGCTCCAGCCTCAAAGTCTCCCATTGAGCCGCTTCCTCCAGCCGAGTGGGAGGCTGGATACCCGATGACGCTTTATCGCGCATGCGCGAAGCTGGACCAGGCAGGGATATGCGATGACGTTGGTGCTGCGCGATGACATCATCCCGCGCATGTTCCACTTAGTTCTGGCAAATTGTAGCTGCACATGTGTGCAGCTTGCCACACTCTGATGACGTTAGTGGGCCGCTACGTTGTCAGGAATCACTTTGGTGGCGAAATTAGTATCTTTTTTGCAACAGTACTCTTTAAATCCCCATCTCATGCCATTCCCCTCATGCCACATCCATTCCATTCCCCCATCCCACCCTTTCTTCCTATGCCATCCCCATCCCTCCCTGATCCCCCATTCCACACCTGCTAGGTTGTTCCCCCGTCCCCCATTCCACACCTCCCAGGCCTTTCCCCCGATCCCCCATTCCACACCTCCCAAGCCATTCCCCCCCCACCTCTCTCGCCCTCTCCTGTCGTTCCTCCACCCTTCCCTCCCATGCCTTTACTCTCACTCCCTCGCTCCCATACCGCTCCCCCGAACTCCCAAGCTTCCCCCCAACTCCCCTTCCTCCCCCCCCCCCCTTACCTTCCCCATGCCATCCCCCATCCCCTCCTTCCCACTACAGTCTGTCCACGCCCCTCCCAATTATCAAGAGCCCAGCAAGCGCGGCTGGGGAGCAACAAGAGCTGGTGGTGGGGGCAGCCAGTTTGTGAGGCCGGGGAATATTGACAGCTGGGGGCCGGTAAGTGAGGCCAGGGAGCAGCGAGAGCTGGGACCCGAAAGCGAGGCCAGGGAATGGCAGGGGCCAGTAAGCGAGGCTGTGGGGCGGCCAGTAAGCAAGTCTTGGGAGAAATAGGGGCCAGGGGGCCAGTAAGTGAGGCCAGGGAGTGGTGGGGGCCAGGTAACAGCAAGAGCCAGGGGCGTGTAACCGGGGCCAGGGAACAGCGAGAGTCAGGGGCTAGTAATCGAGAGTGGGAACCAGTGACCAAGGCATGTGCACCAAATCTAATTCAGCAGGGGAATGGGAACCTAAATTGTAGTGCCAGTGTACAGGATGTTGAGAGTAGTGAGGTCAGGGATATGGTTACAAGGACGCAAGAGGGCACTGGCAAGCAAGAACCTGGTTTAAAGTGTGTCTATTTCAACGCCAGGAGCATCCGGAATAAGGTGGGTGAGCTTGCAGCATGGGTTGGTACCTGGGATCTCGATGTAGTGGCCATTTCGGAGACATGGGTAGAGCAGGGGCAGGAATGGATGTTGCAGATTCCGGGATTTAGATGTTTCAGTAAGAACAGAGAAGATGGTAAAAGAGGGGGGGGGTGTGGCATTGTTAATCAAGGAGAGTATTACAGCGACAGAAAGGACGTTTGAGGACTCGGCTACTGAGGTAGTATGGGCTGAGGTTAGAAACAGGAGAGGTGAGGTTACCCTGTTGGGAGTCTTTTATAGACCTCCGAATAGTTCCAGAGATGTAGAGGAAAGGATAGCGAAGATGATTCTCGACAGGGGCGAGAGTAACAGGGTAGTTGTTATGGGGGACTTTAACTTTCCAAATATCGACTGGAAATACTATAGTTCGAGTACTTTAGATGGGTCAGTTTTTGTCCAGTGTGTGCAGGAGGGTTTTCTGACACAGTATGTAGACAGGCCAACCAGGGGCGATGCCACATTGGATTTGGTACTGGGAAATGAACCCGGCCAGGTGTTAGATTTAGATGTAGGTGAGCACTTTGGTGATAGTGATCACAATTCGGTTAGGTTTACCTTAGCGATGGGCAGGGACAGGTATATACCGCAGGGCAAGAATTATAACTGGGGGAAAGGAAATTATGATGCGATTAGGCAAGATTTAGGATGTGTAGGATGGGGAAGGAAACTGCAGGGGATGGGAACAATCGAAATGTGGAGCTTATTCAAGGAGCAGCTACTGCGTGTCCTTGATAAGTATGTACCTGTGAGGCAGGAAGGAAGTTGTCGTGCGAGGGAGCCGTGGTTTACTAAAGACGTTGAAGCGCTTGTCAAGAGGAAGAAGAAGGCTTATGTTAGGATGAGACGTGAAGGCTCAGTTAGGGCGCTTGAGAGCTACAAGCTAGCCAGGAAGGATCTAAAGGGAGAGCTAAGAAGAGCAAGGAGAGGACACGAGAAGTCATTGGTGGATCGGATCAGGGAAAACCCTAAGGCTTTCTATAGGTATATCAGGAATAAAAGAATGACTAGAGTTAGATTAGGGCCAATCAAGGATAGTAGTGGGAAGTTGTGTGTGGAATCAGAGGAGATAGGGGAAGTGTTAAATGAATATTTTGCATCAGTATTTACAGTAGAGAAAGAAAATGTTGTTGAGAATACTGAGATTCAGGCTACGAGGCTAGATGGGATTGAGGTTCACAAGGAGGAGGTGTTAGCCATTTTGGAAAGTGTGAAAATAGATAAGTCCCCTGGGCCAGATGGGATTTATCCTAGGATTCTCTGGGAAGCTAGGGAGGAGATTGCAGAGCCTTTGTCCTTGATCTTTATGTCGTCATTGTCGACAGGAATAGTGCCGGAAGACTGGAGGATTGCAAATGTTGTCCCCTTGTTCAAGAAGGGGAGTAGAGACAGCCCTGGTAATTATAGACCTGTGAGCCTTACTTCGGTTGTGGGTAAAATGTTGGAAAAGGTTATAAGAGACAGGATTTATAATCATCTTGAAAAGAATAAGTACATTAGAGATAGTCAGCACGGTTTTGTGACGGGTAGGTCGTGCCTCACAAACCTTATTGAGTTTTTCGAGAAGGTGACCAAACAGGTGGATGAGGGTAAAGCAGTGGATGTGGTGTATATGGATTTCAGTAAGGCGTTTGATAAGGTTCCCCACGGTAGGCTATTGCAGAAAATACGCAAGTATGGGGTTGAAGGTGATTTAGAGCTTTGGATCAGAAATTGGCTAGCTGAAAGAAGACAGAGGGTGGTGGTTGATGGCAAATGTTCATCCTGGAGTTTAGTTACTAGTGGTGTACCGCAAGGATCTGTTTTAGGGCCACTGCTGTTTGTCATTTTTATAAATGACCTGGAAGAGGGTGTAGAAGGGTGGGTTAGTAAATTTGCAGATGACACTAAGGTCGGTGGAGTTGTGGATAGTGCCGAAGGATGTTGTCGGGTACAGAGAGACATAGATAGGCTGCAGAGCTGGGCTGAGAGATGGCAAATGGAGTTTAATGCGGAAAAGTGTGAGGTGATTCACTTTGGAAGGAGTAACAGGAATGCAGAGTACTGGGCTAATGGGAGGATTCTTGGTACTGTAGATGAACAGAGAGATCTTGGTGTCCAGGTGCATAAATCCCTGAAGGTTGCTAACCAGGTTAATAGGGCTGTTAAGAAGGCATATGGTGTGTTAGCTTTTATTAGTAGGGGGGTCGAGTTTCGGAGCCACGAGGTCATGCTGCAGCTGTACAAAACTCTGGTGAGACCGCACCTGGAGTATTGCGTGCAGTTCTGGTCACCGCATTATAGGAAGGATGTGGAAGCTATGGAAAGGGTGCAGAGGAGATTTACTAGGATGTTGCCTGGTATGGAGGGAAGGTCTTACGAGGAAAGGCTGAGGGACTTGAGGTTGTTTTCGTTGGAGAGAAGGAGGAGGAGAGGTGACTTAATAGAGACATATAAGATAATCAGAGGGTTAGATAGGGTGGATAGTGAGCGTCTTTTTCCTTGGATGGTGATGGCAAACACGAGGGGACATAGCTTCAAGTTGAGGGGTGATAGATATCGGACAGATGTGAGAGGTAGTTTCTTTACTCAGAGAGTAGTAAGGGCGTGGAACGCCCTGCCTGCAGCAGTAGTAGATTCGCCAACTTTAAGGGCATTTAAGTGGACATTGGATAGACACATGGATGAAAATGGAATAGTGTAGGTCAGATGGTTTCACAGGGCGGCGCAACATCGAGGGCCGAAGGGCCTGTACTGCGCTGTAATGTTCTAAAAATTCTAAATCAATCCAAATCAGAAAATGCAAACAGACAAAAACTGATTATTATTATAGATATGGGCAAAGAACAAGGTGATGACATTAGAATAAATAGTTCCAGTTGAAGAGAGAGCTTAAGATCAGAAACTGGCCTCTGTTGCCGCCTCCTGTGCTCTAATTTCTATGATTCTGTGAGTAATAAACAAAGATGTTTCAAAAGGTGAGGACATCTAGCATAATAAACACTTAATATTTATTTATTATAGACTTTGCTGAGGTGAACTACAGGCTGGATTTGATTCCAGTGACGGAGTCCTGGAAGGTGGGTGAAGAACCCACCTCAGCCCTCCGTCAGACCCTCGTTGAAAACAAACGGCAGGCAGCCAATTAACTGCCCGGCGTCAGGGATGCTGTCCCTTTAAGGAACCAGCTCCCATCTCCAGAGCTGCCGGCCAATTAGAAGGCTGGCAGCTCTGCAGTACCGAAGATATCGGAGACCCCGGGGCAGATGAGTGGGGTCGGGAAGATTCCTTTAACTGGCCACTTAATGGCTTCAATTGGCCTACAGTAGGAAGGCTGTTCTCAGCCTTCCCTGCCCCAGACAAAATGACAGGGGGCCTGGACAAGGTCGGGAATGGCACCCTTTGCCATTTTGTTTACCCCCCCCCACCATCTTGCCTCCGTTCCTCCTGCCCTACATTTTCGATATTTGTATTGAATGCAATGAGTATTTTAGCTCCCTGATACTGAGTGATGTGGTACTGTGTTATTTACCAGGAAGTTCTCAGTTTCAGTCCTTGCTTTGTGTGTTGAGTTAACTCAACTTGGGGCGGCGCAGTGGTTAGCACCGCAGCCTCACAGCTCCAGCGACCCGGGTTCAATTCTGGTTACTGCCTGTGTGGAGTTTGCAAGTTCTCCCTGTGTCTGCGTGGGTTTCCTCCGGGTGCTCCGGTTTCCTCCCACAGCCAAAAAGACTTGCAGATTGATAGGTAAATTGGCCATTATAAATTGTCCCTAGTATAGGTAGGTGGTAGGGAAATATAGGGACAGGTGAGGATGTGGTAGGAATATGGGATTAGTGTAGGATTAGTATAAATGGGTGGTTAATGGTCGGCACGGACTCGGTGGGCCGAAGGGCCTGTTTCAGTGCTGTATCTCTAAATCTAAAAATCTAAAAAATCTAAAATCTAACTATTATCAGCTATATGCTGTACTGGAGGCAGTAAAATTGATCTCAGCATCCCTGGGCTAGTGAGAGAAAAATGTCCGTCTGTGCTCTCACTCCTGATGACTTTAATAGTTACTGCTGAGAACTGTTTTGTTCATATAGCTTGGTACCACATCACCCAGTATACTTGCGCACTCAACCATTGGGAAGTTAAATATTTGTGTAATTCTAAGATGGTGTTTGGGTAAAGACTCAGCTTTGAACCCTTCAGAAGGTTTTCAATGTCTAGACCTGTACAGCAAGAAAAGTTACATAATAAAAGATGGAATATTATCCAAGCGTGAGCCAGCAATGATGAGAGGAGGGTGGAAGCGAGTGTAAAAAACTTTTTATTAAAGTAATAACCAGTTGAGATGTGAGCTTCATTTATCTGCTTCTCTCTCCTCATTCCAAGTGCAACAAAACTCACCATGAGCTTCAATGTATGCTGTATCTGAGCATTCGGTTCATGGGTTAGTTTCAAATTTTCTTACATCATAAGTACCTGGAGTTTAATTTGACTTCTCATTTATTGTTCCAACTGAAATTGCCAATGTATTGAATAAACAAAAATCGCATACCTGCAACGCCTCTTTATCATTAAACTGAATGCGAATAGTTTATGGATGGTATAAGCCTTATGTGGGAAATATTGTGCTAAGTTTAAATTAACTTTACAGTATGTTAGACACAAGTTAAAATTACAGAGTTTAAATATCACACCTTTTGTGCTCGTGAATATCTATTTGACATTTCAAAAAGGTGGATAACAGTTGTTTATATAAAATGCTTTCTAATAATATAGTCCCAAGAATTGTGACAAGTTGTAGACATCAGCTAAGAGGTACAGTATTGCATTGACTATATTTCATACTTCTTTACAGGACACCATTCCTAACGCTATCCACTCTGTTTTGCTGCTTGTTGAAAGGGAGCTTACATTCCGATTTGAGAAACCATCTTCCATGCAGGTACATATTGTATTTTAGAAAATGTCTATCCAAGCTTTGTCACCTACTTTCGTTTATACCTAGAAGTAAAATGTGTCCATATGGCATGACTTGACTGTAAGGTTGGCACTACTGACACACGAACGTACACTATGCCCAAAGTTACACTCAAAAATAGTTTGAATTCCAGTGTTAAAGTAATGGAAGTATGATGGAATTCGTGGTTTGAAAGCTTGTTTTTTTTTGACCCTGCAAGGGAAATTAGAATTGAAACAGAAACAAAAACTGAAACATGCTGAAAAAACTCCAGGTTTCTGGGGAAACTGACACTGGTTAGGAACAGATAAAAGGGGACAGAATCCTCCCAGACCAGGCAGATCAGGCTGGAGTGGATCACTGGCAAGCAAAAGAAAGTGGAGACTGACCAGGAGCTGTTACTTAAAGTAGCTGACTAACCAGCCCCTGCCATACAGTGCACAGGTTGTCACTGAAGGACTCTGATAAAGGGAATGCTAGTAAATCCATGCAATCGAGACTGTGATGAGCAGAGCTGAGGAGGTTCTGGAAAGTGTGTCTTGTGGTGAAGACTGTACCCGTGGTGTTTGGATTGAGAGGGAACTGATGTCAAAAGAACAGCAGCTAATTCCTTGAAGAAAGGAGCTGAAAATCTACCTGGGGAACTTCAGAGTTGTGAAGAACTGTGTGACTGGGCTTGTTACCATATATGCTAGGTGGACTGCCCAGTGAAATCGAGACCCATCTCTCTTGTATCTGATAGTTAAGGAGTAACTTGTAATATTTATATTGACCATAATCTGTCTGTTGTTTCATGTTTAATTTATGTTGGTTTTGGTTTGAGTGCTAAAGTAAAAAAAGTTATAAAAGCAAAACCTTGTCCGTTTGGTTTGGTTTCCTAAATTGGGGTTTATCAGTGGATTTGATTCTTTTCCTTTGTTGGTGAGCTCCAAGGGGATCATAATAGAAGTTACATGTGTTTGGACCAAATATATATATAAATAATTTATAGGCAAATGTAAAATCATAAGTCTTGCTAGATGAAGTGGGTAATCAATGAGTAGATGTTGCAACAAGTACAATAAATACATTTAATCAACTTGTTGCATTCCATCTCTACGTGAAGTACTTCCATATCTCATTTACTTTATTGCTTTGATATTAGAACTGGGTGGATTGCCCAAAATTTGGTGCTAAGGCCCCTACTATTCCTGATATAATGGCTTAGATACAGGAATCCAATGCTAACTGTTCAAGTTTGCAGCTTGTACGAAATTGGGGTGCAGAGGCTGATTTGCTGAGATGGATGAAACTGCCAAGAAGTTAAGTAAAATCTGCAATTGGATAAATCAGTGATAGATAAATTCAACATTGGTAAGTGTCTGGTGCTACACTGGTCGGAAAAATGAATATCCTAAGTCCTCAATGAATGGTATGGAAAAAGTGAAGCAAAATTCACGAAGTGGTATATTCAGTGCATAGCATGTCAAATTATTGGAGCCTCTATGAGCAAAGTGAATAGAATGTTGAATTATCTTGTTAGGTTAGTTGACTATTATTGTTTTAATATGACACCTTATAACTTAAAACTCCCTGGTCAGACTAGACCTTGCATGCTGAAATAAATATTAGAAATTTTTAGAAAATGCTGGAAATACTCAGCAAGTCAGGCAGCATCTGTGGAGAGAGAAACAGGGCTAATGTTTCAGGTAAATGACCTTTCATCAGATTTCTCATGCATATAGTGTTCAGTTTTGGTCACTAATACAAGGGAAACATTCAAGCTGTGGAAATAAAATTTATCCCTGATATCAAAGGGTTGTGATGAGAAAAGACTAGGGACACTGGGGTTCTTCAGCTTTGAAAGTGGAGATAATTAGAGGACCTTATGTAAGTGCAAAGGTTTTGGACAAGATCCCACTCATCTTTCCTGCAATTCTGTTTGAATTACTGTGACAGGTTTTTGCCCCTAGGCAGCAAAATGGCCCCAGCCAAAATCATGAATGACATTCACAAGAAACTTAACCATGGCAGATTATCCCTCCTTGATCTCTCTTCAGCCCCTAATATAGTAAACCACACCAACCTTCTTCACTCTCCTCTGTTGCCCAGGACAGATAGTTTGCAACTTAAGGGTTTTTTTTCATCCCTGATCAATCACTGCATCCGAGTCGAAGCTAACCTTAGAACCCTTTTCCACTCATCATACAGACCTCTTACACTGACCTCCATAGTATCATTTTCCTAAACCCATCTACCACTGAAACCTTCCATACCTTTGTCACTTCCATACTTGAGTTCCCATGCTCTCCTGGCTAGCCTTCTATTCTCCACAGTTCATAAACTGTGGCTTATCCGAACGTTGCTGCCCATATGCTATCCTGCACCAAGTCCTGCTCACCTCTCACCCTTGACCTATATTGTCTTCTGTTCCCCCAGCTCCTGAAATGGAAAATTTTCATCCTCGTGTTTAAGCCCTTCAATTCCTGCTCCTCCCTATCTCCGTAACTTCCTCCCGTCATGCAATCACTCTTTGCCCCTAAATCCCTGAACACTCTAAATGGAATTGTTGGAGTGCATGACGTTGTGGGCAGTTTTTATGCTGTGGATCCATGCCCACCTGGAATTGGATTGAGATTGCCCTACTTATTTTGTGTACAGTCAACACAGATATGTGTTCAAATCTAGATTGATGAGATAAAAATCAGAGATTCCAGACTTATAAGAACAATAATGAATACTCCAGCTGCTTTTTGCTTTCCAATATTCCCCTCTCAATGTTAAACCCTAAAGACCACCAATTGCATTACCTGCAGCTATATTATAGTTAAACATTGAGTAATAATCATATTTGGAAATCATATCAGGCGCCTTATCTTTTCCTGAGATTTATACAATAGTAATAAAGTGCTTTTGCATTTACAGAAGGTGATGTCATCTTACCCCTTGATTAGATGAGTTTCCACACCCTGTTGGATGTTACTTTCTAATTAATTAGCTAAATGCAATTAGCTAAAAAAATGACCCCTGCTTTGGCTTAGTCTGCTTAGTACTGGAGATTTTGTTTTTTATTTGGACATTTCGTAGTTTATGTACATTTTGCTTCTTTTCTTCTTTACGTTGGTTGAGAAATTAGAGCAAATGGTTATTTTAAGCTTTTATAAAAGTTTTCACGAGTACAAACGCTTATCTATTCTATTCCGGCCAATTTTAAGTCAGCTTTAAAGTATAATTTGTTGTTTTTAAAGTAACTTCCATAAGGACCTGTATCGGTTTGATTTGTAGAGTCGAAACTGAATTAAAAGAAAAGTCTGCCGTTAAGAGCCATTGAAGTGTTGTTCATAGGGCAGTGTAGTAGCTTGATGTGTAAGAGCTAACCTGCTTCACGGAAGTGAGTCATGCTGTAATTTTCCATGCAGTAAGTTATCATTCATAGGGAGTATTGAGCTGAGGCCAGGTAACTTTTCTCAAGGATGGAAGGAGGAAACATTGGAGAGAGACAAGCAAGGTTACAGCATAATATTAATGAAGATCTTCTGAGCAGATTTCTGTCTAATTCTGTTGACCAGCTCTTGCTACTCTTAAAATAAAACTGAAATTTGGTTTTAGGGCCTTGGTTGATTCTGGAATCTGGCCAATTAAAATCAGTAGGTTGAATAGACAGTGGTATTTAGGCTCTGATTACTTATTGGGTCAATGAACTTGTCACGCTCACAGGAAGTGCAGTGATGGAAATACAAAAATAAACTGAAGTGTTATACAAAAAAAGAACAATTTAAAAAGACTGGTACACTTGCCTTCAACAAAATGGGGGACAAAGTCACATGATACATACCTTCTTCTGCACTGAAATACACATTCACGTTTGCTGGAACTGAAACTCTTTTGCGCCGTCTGCATTGAAATTAAACAGCTCATCACACATGGATGTGAGCTCTCCACAAAACAAAGACATCATGTCTCCAGCTCCAATCATCACAATAAAGTGTGAACATCCTTCATCTTATCAAAATAGGCCAAAATCAGGAAGTGAAAACCTAAAGTCACATGGGCGAAACTAACACTTTATGAATTTAACTTAAAGGTAACCTTGTTGGCGAACAAAAGAAGTTATCAGTCATCAAATCATCAGAACACCCGTCTGAGATCTCCAGCCACAGAGAACATTGAAAGCCATCTTGAATTCCAGCACAAGGCTGAGAAAGAGATCAATTCCACCTAAGACAGTTTAACTTTGCTAAGACGAATTGGCAACAAACTGCAGCAGAGAAATATGAACATATGAATTAGGAGCAGGAGTAGGCCACTTGGCCCCTCGAGCCTGTTCCGCCATTCAATAAGATCATGGCTGATCTGATTGTAACCTCAACTCCATGTTCCCGCCTACCCCCAATAACATTTCACCCGCTTGTTTATTAAGAATCTATCTACCTCTGCCTTAAAAATATTCAGACACTGCTTCCACTGCCGTTTAAGGAAGAGAGGTCTAAAGACTCATGACCCTCTGAGAGAAAAAAATTCTCCTCTCTGTCTTAAATGGGCAACCCCTTATTTTTAAACAGTGACCCCTAGATCTAGATTCTCCCACAAGAGGAAACATCCTTTCCACATCCACCCTGTCAAGACCCCTCAGGATCTTGTATGTTTTAATCAAGCCGCCTCTTATTCTTCTAAACTCCAGTGGATGCTAGCCTAGCCTGTCCAACCTTTCCTCATAAGACAACCCGCCCATCCCAGGTGTTAGTCTAGTAAACCTTCTCTGGACTGCTTCCAACGCATTTACATCCTTCCTTAAATAAGGAGACCAATACTGTACACAGTACTCCGGATATGGTCTCACCAATGCCCTGTATAGTTGAAGCATAATCTCCCTTCTTTTGTATTCAGTTCCCCTCGCAATAAATGATAACGTTTGATTAGCTTTCCTAATTACTTGCTGTACCTGCATACTAACCTTTTGTGATTCATGTGCTAGGGCACCCAGATCCCTCTGCATCTCAGAGCTCTGCAATCTCTCACCATTTAGATAATATGCTTTTTTATTCAAAATGGACAATTCCACATTTTCCCACATTACACTGCATTTGCCAGATCTTTGCCCACTCACTTAACCTATCTATATCCCTTTGTACCCTCCTTATGTCCTCTTCACAACTTACTTTGCTACCTACCTTTGTGTCATCAGCAAATTTAGCAACTATACCTTCAGTCCCTTCATCCGTCATTTATATAAATTGTAAAAAGTTGAGGTCCCAGCACTGATCCCTGTGGCACACTACTCGTTACATCTTGCCAACCAGAAAATGACCCATTTATGCCTACTCTGTGTTTCCTGTTAGCTAGCCAATCTTCCACTCATACCTAAATGTTCCCCCCTATACCATGAGCTTTTATTTTCCACAATAATCTTTGATGTGGCACCTTATCAAATGCCTTCTGGAAATCTAAGTACAATACATCCACTGGTTCCCCTTTATCCACAGCACATATGTTACTTTAAAGAACTAAGAAGAAATAAGGGAACAAAAAAAATGAGAGGGCCTTTTGAACAACTCCCGCATCAGTGAAAATTGAGCTAAGAAATAACAGCACCTGTCTTCGAACTGAAGTGTTGACTGCCAGAAGACTTCAACCCAACAAGAACAAGACAACCAGCAAACAGGCCTGCAACTTTCAAAACTTACCTTCCAAGAGGATCCCACAGGTTTTTCTTAAAAACAGCAGACTTTTACACCTTGAATTCTTAACGCCTCACTTTTTACCTTCTATTTAGCTTTTTTTTGCATGCGCATGAGAGAGTGAATCCATGTGTGGTGGTGTTGTGAACATTTCAGGTGATTATTGTTCAATAATTATTTAATCTTTTTTTAAACTCACGTGAAAACTTGTCACTGTATGTCTATTTGGTTGACAAAACACAGGGGCTGAAACACTATTTTAACCAAAAACACTATCTGTGGTCAGTCGGAGATGACCAGTGGAAACCAGCCACGCCATTTCCCACCTGTCAATAACAATCTGTAATTGATTGAAGGGATTCTATAACACTATGAATGTATGCCATGTGTCGCACAGATGCAAGATTTTGATTATAGAGATGAAAATTGAACAATGTCTGAAGTGGATGGCTTTCAAATATTATTTTCATGACAGGAGTTTTAGTAATTTGAATCATCAATTTTTTAAACTGCTTTTATATCCCTTGTTTAATTTAACCTTTTTAACAGCTTCCTGTTATATTAAAAAAATATATTTTCTGTGTACAGTTTGAACTTCTCACCTCATTGAAATCACTACACAAACATGTAGAAAGCAATCAGCTGCCACCAGAATTTGATGGAACTTCCCCCTACAGTCACAGTAACTGGATGTGCTTTCGTATGGTGAGTGACAGATGAATAGGATTATATACTGCAATTTTGACCCATAACAGCTGGATCTGACCACCAAATTGCAAAGAGGACTGGAATTTTACTTTCGACGGATAGGAGCCGTCCACCGACTGAAAAGTCGGTGGCGATCCCACCTCTGTCTGTCCTGGTGATCCAGACCACAATTTACGGTCCCCAGGCCCTTAATTGGTCTGAGGTGGGACTTGCACCTCATTGAGGCAGAAAGTCCCGCCTAATGGAGCTACCGGCCAATCAGCGGGCTGGCAGCTCTTAATCCCAGTAGTGCCACCAGAAGTGGTATGTTTTTGTGGCTTCGCCGGGGGTGATTGGTTGGGCTCCAGCGAGGCAAGTGTGGTCGATTGGGGGCAAAGGGGGCGTGTTGGGCGTTGGGAGTGGTTGGGGCATTGGGGGTGGTCGGCCATCAGGCATAGGGTGTTTGATCATGAGGTCCGCCAGCCCCCCCCCCCCCCCCCCCCCACCCCTCAGGCTACCAGAAAGTCGCCTGCTTTTGTCAGGTGGCTTTTCTCAGGCCTGGGTTGCCCGACCAGCCAAGGGTAAAATCCCCGTGGCGGCGGGTGGAGGCCGTTAACTGGCTACTTAAGGGCCTTAATTGGCCTGGGGTGGGCCGGCCGGTTTTTGCCGCTGCCGCCCCGCGTAAAATGTGGCAGAGGCGGGAGGGGATCGGGAAGGGCCCCCCCCCCCCCCCCCCCAAGCGTCCCACTCCATTTTACGCCCCCCGCCACCAACCTGCTGGGGGGATGTAAAATTCCGGCCCAGGACATAATATAATGAATAAAATTAGAAGTAACCAAGACCTAAGTGGAAAACATTTATCTACCATTTGTTTATGATGCACTGTTTTGTGCAATTGGACATCAAGGGGTAGAAATTGGTCTCGGGTCGTGGCTCAAAACCAGTGTTATCAGATTGGTCACCTGTTATACACAGCATCTAATATTCCGTTTTATTGAATTGTGTATAACAGATAGCTAATCCGGTATCGCCCATTGTGTGCCACCACCCAAGATGAATTGCTACCCTCTAATCTGTCAGTTAGTCTCTAAATTAAGATAGGCAAAATTAAAATTGCGATTTATCATTTAAACATGAGGGTTTATTCCTACCTTTAAGGAAGCTTCATTTTACTATATATACAAATTTGGATAAATCAACATTTAGTACTTTGTATAATAGAAAATGAATATTATAGCTTGCGTAGTGAACTACATGGTCTGTGGATTATGAGATAAAGCATGATAAAACACTGGTTTCATTTACTTTGCTGAAGAGGTGGGGGTGTTCAAAGAGTGCTTGCAGATACATGCATAATGCGAATCAGACTACCAGAATATAATTTGCATTTATCAAATTGCCTCACTCCAACATCCCTGGCTCCAATTGATCTCTAAATCTCTGCAAGGTATTTTATTGGATTTAGTTTAAGATTTACCTTCACATGGTCCAATTTATAACCTTCCGTAATGACATGACAGCAGCATATTACATAACGTGGGGCTGAATTTTATGCAGGTGGTGGGGATCCCGACGCCAGGCCGGAAAGGCGAGGGAAACTCCGCCTTGGCCGCTCTGGGAACCCCTGGCTGCATTTTACAATGCACAGGCAGTTAACTGCCCAGGGCCGAGGTTCCCCATCCCTTTAAGGATGGGGATCCCACCTCCAAGAGCTGCTGGCCAATCAGAGGGCCAGCAGCTCAGTAGTGCCAATGGTAGCGAGCCACCGGTGGTTGTTGAGGGCAGGGGAAGGTGTTGGCACAGGGGGCTGTCTTTGCCGCCAGGGGCCCACTGTGGGCCACAGATTGGCCAAGCAGGGGGGTCCCTCCCCCATTCCCGCAGCCCATAGGGAGGCCACCTAGTTTTACTTGGCAGCCTCCTCGTGGCATGGCACCCACCAGTGGCTGGTAAAAGAGCAGTGATAGGAAGAGGCCCTTAAGTGGCCATTAATTGGCCACTCAAGGGCCTCAATTGGCCTCTTGGTGGGAAGGCCATCCTCAGCCTTCCCTCCCCCCTGGCAAAATTGAATGGCGACGGGCCCTCCACCACCTCCCGTCCACCTTCTCTTGATATTTTATGGGCCCACCCCTCCACCTCCCTGCCCGTCCCTGGAGGGCTGATGATATTCAGCTCGTGGTATCCTCAATTTTGTAACAAACTGATGTTATAGAAGCATATTATGTTTTATTACAAGGGTTTTCCTCTTGGGCGTGCTTGCGAGTGGAATTGCGACAGCCACCTACCTGCTCTCAGTGAATTTTTCAACATTTGCCTCATTTATAATCTGGGTGGGCTCTTGTCATTGTCGTTGCTTGTGTTTGGGAGCTTGTCTGTTTAAGGATAGAATAAGGTGTGGTGCTGCAGGATTTAAATGCCTGCAGCAGCTTAAAGGGCCAGACATCTTCAGGACCCTCTTTTGGCAAACAGGAGTGAAAATCATTGCACAGTGTCTTGAGATATTTACTTCAAGGCACATGATTTTCCGGAGCATAAATTTCCAATAGGAATCGCTGGAGAGTTATCTGGAATGAAAAAACGTTGTTGATTTCCTTCCACACCCATGTACAGGCACATTGAAAAAATTGTACTGCCCCACTGACATTATGGTTGAAAATAGCTAATTCAGCACTGACCAGGAATTGAATCTAGCAAACCTCTCATCTCTGTGGCTCAGATGAGGCACACTATGCATTTACTCACCTCACCTGCTCGAAGTAAAGTTATTGGACTAAGTGTTTTACAACAGTGGCTTTCAAACATTTCTGTGTGAAGATGCTTTTGTAAGTACTGACGTAGACCTGGGATGCCCCACTGTGACTTCCAAAAGACATTTTTAGCTACTCAAAAGAAAACATTGCTTTCATTGTTTAAAATACTTCACTTCTGCCACAACCCCTTCTCCCTAAGAGCCAGTCTTCCTTTCAGATTAATAGCTTCTTGTTTATTATAAAGTAATTCATTTGCAGAGCATATTCCACTTACAAAAAATACCTTTATAGTGTGTAAACATTTTTTTTCTCCATTAAGAATGTAAAAGTAATATTGGTAGCAAAGTGTATCAATAAATATATCAAAAATAATATAATCAATTTGGAACTAGATTATGGATACCTGTCGGACAGTTTATTCTTTTACCCTCTCTTGTATGTGATCTGAAACATATTTAGTCTCTACTTTTGCCATAATTATAGTCAGATTGAAATAATGTGTATTTTAAAATCTATTCAGCTGGTTTATTTATTCCTGCAGAAACTGGAGCAGCTAATGCAGGGATGCAAAGCAGCGAAGAGTTTACTCCAGGGCAACATAGAGAGCCTGAAATCAAGTAAACTGCCAGAAACAGCTGAGGTAATTGTTAAACTACTATGTTGGAAAACAGTATTCACCTACAGAGAGCAATTTGGGCATAGAGATCACTAATTTTTGTCGATGGAAAATCCTCCATGGCCCACGGACTTCTTTGACAGTGACAAATTCATAAAATCTACCCTCTGGGTTCTGCATAGTTAGCTCCAGCCATATTTAATCAGCAGTTAAATGTCTCAATTCTTTCTAATAGATTAGTTAATTAAAATTATAATGTTCAAATGCATTAAATCTGAAGTAAATGCAAAGAACCCTACATTTTATTTTCGAATTACCTTGCTCTAAAGTACACTGATCTTACATTTTAGTGATCTTCCATTATATAGTCAATTCCCATCATGACATCCCTGGAACTCCTTCAACATGAAGTGGTTCTATAATTATACAAGCTATAAAGAGGCACATTTCTTCAGAGGATAGTTCCTTATGACAGGTTTTGGGCATACAGGGACTGGGAAATGGCATGGAGGCAGATTTTGCCGGTTCGCCACTCGTTATGCATTGCTGGGTTTCTTATGGGGCGCTTAACATTGACACACGGTGCTTTTGTTAATAATGCAAAAGATGAATGTCCATAGAAAACAAAGATGTACATCATCATTAATGTAGAAAACATCCCAGGATACTGTATAGAGGGAGAGGAGATGAAAATAAATAGATAAAGGGATAAATTACAGCCAAAATTTAAGTCCTGCTGCAGAAAGAATCTGCATGGTAAGCATTCAAAGGCTGTATGGCTTTCTGTCTGAGTGTTTTGTAGGGGACAGCTATCAATGTGTAACTGAGTGTGAGCAAACAATTTGTAACATGTATACTGTGCCTGTGCCTACTATTCAATATAAATACTTGTGGGTCATCTTAATGTTGGTTTTTATCTTCAGGTGTTTTTTTTTCTGGATTTTCTGCTTGTGTCTCTGGAGGGTGCAGAATAAGTTGATGCATTGCTCCATCATGAACTGTCAGGATCAGTTGGCTGACTGCTATACTGCATGCAAGATGTCATGCACAACCAAACAGGGCAACTCTCCTTTTCCCCACTTCTTGAAGTCACACACCTATTTCATCTGCAAAACTTGGGGCTCAGCCTTCATGATGCTTCACTATAATTACAAGGCTGCGTTTGCTGACAACGTAACCACTAGGTGGCGCAGTACTAGCACATGCGCAAATGAAGCCTCATCTGTCTGCGACGTCTCAGGCAGCTGCCAGTAATAAAGATAGCGCTGCTCAACTTACTGAAAAACAAATTCAACCCGAAAATCCCCTCAATGGTTGCCATCGCCGCCTCCATCCCACCCCCAACAGTTCCTCCCCTCCTTCCTGCCATCGTGCTTCTCTTCGCCACTCCCTCCTGCGCCTGTCTTCTCGCTGCACCCCCCCCCCCACCCTGCCCCTGCTCCAGCCGCTTGCCCCCCCCCCCACACCCCACCAGGCAGCTCGCTCCCTGCTCTTCCCCGCCCGCTCGTTCCAGGCCGCACAATCCCCGCCACGTTGCTGCCTTCCCTCCTCTCGGCCACTCGCTCCCAAGTTGCCCCGTCTCCCCTCGCGGCCCACCTTGCTTCTTCAGGCAGCATGATGGGGAACGATTGACTGAGGGGAGTGGAGGATCAGTGGCAAGGGCTGGAGCGAATGGCTGAGGTGGGGAAGCAGCGGCCGAAGGGACAGAGCGGCCGGTGAGGCGGGAGTTAGTAGCTGAGGGGGGTAGCGGCCTGGGGTGAAGGGAGCAAGTGGCTGAGGGAAGGCAGCAGCATGATGGGGGTTGAGCGGGCTGAAGCGGCAATTGAAGCAGGGATGGTGGGAGGGATAGGGGTACTGTTCGGGTGAACAGAGACGGCTATTGAAGGGTGAGGACGTCATTGCGTGGTGATGTCATGCGCGTACATGCGCACATTCATACTGGCAAGCTGGCAAATGATGGCATGCACTGATGATGTCTGCGATCGCTCCGCGCACGCTCTGTGTTGTCATGAGTCACTTTGTAATTATAAACATAACAACAACAACCTATAATGGGGACAGTCGTATAGGTAATGCTTCTGGAATAGTTGGCCAGAGACTTAGACTAATGCTCTGAAGATACGAATTCACATCTTACCATGGCAACTGGAGGAATTTAAATTCAGGTAATTAATAAATCTGGAGTTAAATATGAGTCTCATTAATAGTAATCATGAAACTGCCATCTGGTGCACTAATGTCCTTCAGGGGTGGAAATCTGCTGTCCTTACCCAGTCTGGCCTACATGTGACTCCAAACCCACACCAATGTGGTTGACTCTTCACTGCCTTCTGAAATGGCCTAGCGAGACACTCAGTTGTAGGCGGCTCACCACCACCTGCTCAAGGGCAATTAGGGATGGACAAAACAAATGTTGGCTTTGTCAGTGGCGCTCACATCCCAAGAACAAATGGATATCAGCAAGCACAGGTGTAATAGGTGAGTGGGTCTTGATGCAAGTAAGGACACAGGCAGCAGAGTCTTGTATGACCTCAAGATTAAAGAGAGTAGTTGAACTTGTAGATCATTAAGTTCTGATGCAAACTTGTGAAATTGGGTGTATAAAGAAAGAATTTTCATTTCAGGTAGTGCCTTCCCCATAGTTAATTGGAGGAAATTTTTGCTCATCCAGTCATGGATGTTGGATAAGCAGTCTGATAACTTAGCAACAGTGCAGGAGTGGAGAGAGAGGTAGTGGTGAAGTTGAGCTGGTTGTCGTCAGCATACGTGTGAAAACTAATACTGTGCTTTTGGATGATATTGCTGAGGAGCAGCATGTAGATGAGAAATAGGAGAGGGTCAAGGATAGATCCTTGGGGGACATCAGAGGGAGCTGAAGCCATTGTCTTGAGTTCCGACTCCATCACTCTCCCTCGCAACTGTCTGAGACTAAACTAAACTGTTTGCAACCTTGGCCAGAGATGAGCTTCTGACCACATATCTGTGCCATCACTAAGACCGCCTGTTTCCACCTCCATAACATCACCCGTCTTCATCCCTCTCTTAGCTCATTTGCTGCTAAAACCGTCAGTCATGCCTTTGTTACCTCTAGAGTTGTCTATTCCAACACATTCCTGGCTGCTCTCCCACATTCTACTCTCTGTAAATTTGATCCAAAACTCACATTCACCTATTGCCCTTGTCCTCACCAGCCTACATTGGCAACGTCTTGATTTTGAAATCCTCATTCTTGTTTTCAGATCCCTCCAAGGCCTCGCCCCTCCCTACCTCTGTAATCTTCTCAACAATTTCCTACAAAAAAGGTTCCACCCTTTAAACATGTATTTCAACACCAAAATCCCACCCCTAAATCAGCGAAATCCTTGCTACTGGCTGATTTTCCCACCCGGAGCTCATTAAGCCAAAAGTGATAAGAAATCCGGAGTTAGTGTGTGAAATCCATATACAACTTGGATGGTTGCAAAGCCCACTGTACTGTTGTCCCTGTCAAAATGTGGTCAAAGGAATATCCACCCCAGCTGTTTTTACATTTTAAATTATATGGTGTGAGAGAGCTATCTTCTTGAAGGTACATAGTTGATTGCTGATCTTCTTGAAGGTACATAGTTGATTGCTGATCTGACCTGTTCAATGTCACTGACTTTCCTGCAGTTAATGGGTGGTAAAGTATAAACCAGACCCTTTTGGCTGTCTGGATTTTAGAGACTAATCATTTTGTTGTAATTGGGTTTAAGAGCGAGCCATGTCAAATTAACCAAGGATATTTGTGTAATTGTGAGATAATTTACTTGCGCCATCAGGATAAATACATTTTGAAGGTAGAGTGAAGGAAATTAGTGTTGTAATGAGATATTGATTTATATGACAATGCAAGTAAAAGAGGCCAATAATAAATAAGGACAGCTTTCTTATTCAAATTTGATTATAGCTGAGATAAAAGTAGAATAAACAAATTATTTCTGTTTGGGCATCTTTTGAAATTCGCCAGCATGTCCCCTGCTGCCGAGATGAAGGAAACCTTGGAAATGTCAGTCAAAGATCGGATAATTTCACCTCTTGAATTTGGAAAGTAATGTCAAAGCACATGATGGGGCTTCTGAAAAGCCTTGTACTTCTGATGATTGTAATTCTATTATTTTCCATTTCAATGAATGCATTAAGTGTTGTTACTTATCCGTAATTTGTTTCCTCTAGTAATTTTTATTAGATAATGCAAGTCTTAAACCCTCAGGCTGCTGCCATATCAAGGAAATGACTGTCTTCCTTGGCCAGGCTTTGAGTTTGAAATGAACACGAATATTACAGCAGAATAGCTACTTCAGTCTCTGCTTTATTGCTAAGATTGATGGCCCTGGAACCAGATAGTACCCAGATAAATAAATTGTTTCAGAGCTGTAAAAGCATTAAATAATTTTATCTATCAAAAGTGTTTGCGCTCAATTTAAAAATGTATTTATATTCTATTTCCATAAATAAAATATATATAAATCTAAATATCACAGGCTCTAATGGTTGAACTTGTAGATAATTAAGTTTTGATGCAAACTTGTGAAATTGGGTGTATAAAGAAAGAATTTTCATTCATGTTGTGCCTCTCACATCCTCAGGATGTCCCAAAGTGCCTCACAGCCAAAGAATTACTTCAAAGTTTAGTCACCTGTTATGTAAGCAAAAAGCAGCAGCCAATTTGCACGCTACAACATCCAGCAAATAGTAATCACACACTTTGCTTGGGATTTACTCCTCATTCATCCTTTCTAGCTGGGAATCCAGTTATGTGACCAGCTTCCAGAGGTCCAGTACTGTGAGAGTAAATCCATGTCATGGCACAGTGTTGGGACTCCATTTTGCCTTCTGCAGAAAACAGCTACTTAATTTTGTAGTTTAAGGTATTCATCTACATGATATTCTTGAAAAATGTGGTGAGATAGTTCTGGACTGGTATAATTTCTCATTAAGCACCATTTTAAAGATCTTCAGAATAGTTCCTGAAGCAAGCACTATTTAAAAAAAAAGTTTACAGGCTGACCTCACCCCTTTCTTCCTCTTTCCCTGCAAGCACCTCCCTCCCTACTACTACTTGGCAAGACTTCTGACATTCCATATGAAACCATTATTGCATCAGTGGCTACCGATGCCTCAAATTCTGTTCCCAAATGCTCCCAGCTTACTTTAAATGATGTGTCCAGGAAGGCCAGCAGTACATTTAAATGTACTTTATATTATATGATCGGATAACTTTTTTTGGGAAGGGGTTTAGTTTAGTTTAGAGATACAGCACTGAAACAGGCCCTTCGGCCCACCGAGTCTATGCCGACCATCAACCACCCATTTATACTAATCCTACACTAATCCCATATTCCTATCACATCCCTACCTGTCCCTATATTTCCCTACCACCTACCTATACTAGTGACAATTTATAATGGCCAATTTACCTACCAACCTGCAAGTCTTTTGGCTTGTGGGAAGAAACCGGAGCACCCGGAGAAAACCCACGCAGACACTGAGAACTTGCAAACTCCACACAGGCAGTACCCAGAATTGAACCCGGGTCGCTGGAGCTGTGAGGCTGCAGTGCTAACCACTGCGCCACTGTGCAGCACCCAATGGACAACAGTTGTGGGAAAGTAGTGCTGGGATTTTAGTATCAGCACCAGTGTGTCTATTATGACTTTTTCAATGGAGAGCATATGCTGGGCAAATTGGACAAAATAGGCAGATTAATTGATGATAGGTACATGCACATTTCCTGCCTGAGTTTATCTGTCTCAGAACAGTAGCTACAGAATGATTTCCAAACTGGCAGTATTTTGTTTTTGCTTCCCTGATGTGAATCAAGTTCTCAGGGGCCAGGGGTGAGTTGTGCTCATTCATACCTATCCACTACTAGCAATTTAATTTTAAATATTTTGGGAGCATGGATGGGATCCCCTGAGCAGTTTTTAAGTCAGTTTGGCATGGCTCTGTGTGCATGCTCAAACCTAAGTGAGACAAGAGTGCCTTTCCAGATAGTTTTCTTTGGCTTCTCTCCATAACCAGATTTGTACCAAACTCTGAAGTTATGCTATCACTTTTGTGTTGATGTAAAGTAGGGCAGAAGCGGTAGTATAACTGCATCCTTTTATTTCTAAGTTAATGTACTCTGTATTAAAGTATAAAATGCTTTCTTCCAAAACTAAAATAATTTTCAAGTGTTGGTTTTACTACTGCTGATAGTTGAAAGAAAAACTTTGCTGTAAATTTAAATGCAAATGACTCTGTTGATTCTCTTAAAGATGGGTGATCTGGCTATGTGTGGTAGCTGGTATGATGATGCCATTAACATTGATCAGTGATCTTTATATGATGTGGTAATTTTGTGCAATTGTAGTGTACTTGTAAGAGTAATGCTCATCATTTAACCTTGTTTCCAGGAAGCCAGTGCTCTTTTGCAGCAGTATAGACAACTAATGAAGAATGTTCTTGAAGATGTTAGACTGGTTAGACTGCAGCTTGAAGGAGGAGCTATCCTGGCCAGACTGAGAAAAGAGGAATCATATGTCACTGGAACAGGAGTGTACAGGTAACTTCAGCATTGTCTTTTATGAGATAATTTTACAGTCCTGTTTGTTAGGAAGTCAGTAATCCATTTTAGATCACAAATCTGTTAGCACTTTATCTGGTAATGTTCATAGATTTTGCATTATATATAAATTATTGTAAATTAAGTAGGACTTGGGCTTTATTGAAGACTTTACATATATTTGGAGTGTACATTAATAGGTAGTTTTTACAGCCTAAATTGTGAAGAAAATTATGTAGATTCGGCCACGATGTTAATGAACTCACTTGCCTTTAACATAGGGAGTTACATAGAGAATTAATTTTAGGAGAAACTGGCCATTTATCTCAAGGTGCCAAACTTGCTGAGGCTAGTGAGAAGGCAATCTTCTGTCTTCTGCCTGTAAAGGTACTACATGCAATGAGTTTGAGCAACCTCAAACCAGTTACTACAGGGGAGGGGCAATGACAATATCTACCCTTAGTTTGGCACCAAATTTGCAGTCTCACTTAGGTCATGGGTAAATGGGAAAAATGTCACGTTGGTGTTCGAAGTTCTGCTTTTCTGAAGTTAGCAGAGTTACATTCTTGCAGCAGGGTAGACAGAGCTGTACTCTGGATCAAACGATGTTCACTCTCGTCTGGAAATGTTTGCTGTCACTGGGTATCTGACGATGGAAACTTGCATTATATAGCAATTTGCATGACCTTAGCACATTGCAAAGCGTTTCACAGCTGAAGAATTATTTTTGAATTACAGTCACTGTTGTAATGTAGGGGAAAAACATTCCATTCTTTGGCACCAACACCTCTACATTGAAATCCACGAAGTCAAAAATTATTTTATTTCTTAACCCATTTTGTATATTAAGGGATGCTTTTGCTTTTGGCATTTCCAACATGATTGCTGGGAGTGCATGTCAAGAGATTCCCATCCAGTGATTTTTTTTTCATCTACAGTGGATAGAAAACCAAGAGCTTGCATGTGCAATTTTCTGCTGTGCACTTCTGGTGAGAGAGCTCCATGATAAATCAAAAGCTTGGAGTGCGCAAATTCTGTGCATGTTGTTACGACTGAGGCGGGAGGAGTGCACTGTTTTTCTTGTTCCACTTCTGCACAGACCACAACACATATTTAAATTTTCTCCCAGTTACCGAAAGAGTCAAGCATAGACTCGATTTTCATCCCAGAATAAAATATACCAACCAGGTTTCTTTAATAAACAGCAACAATGTTCAGCTTATCATAAAATAAGTCTTAACCAGTCATGAGATAAAGCATTAACACACAGATTGAAATATAAAAGTTCCCTTTTTACCTTAGCCCCTCACACACACACAGAGATTAACTGAAAAAATAGAGATTTACTCTTTAGAGCTCTATTTTAAAAAAACAGACAAAAAAAATACTTTGGTCAAATGCTTGCTAACTCTTGAAGTAAAAAGGGACGATATGGAAAGATGTCAGATGTCCTTTGTTTTGGTTTGGCATCCCAAATACGTGTAGACGGCTGTCACTGGGATCTTCCCAGAACAGTTCTTGTCAGGCGACGTTGAAGATCAGTTTGGGCAGGCTTTCCAGGAAAAATGCAGCAACCGTTTCAGGCAGTTTCTTACACTTGCTTCTCAGAGCTTCTGAAAGCAATGGAAAACTGGCAGGCTTTTCAGACAGCTGGAACATGCTAAAGTAGTGTTTGCTCCCTTGGCAAGTTTTCTCTGTCTTCTTTATTCATTCATGGGAAGTGGGTGTCTTTGGCTATGCCAGCATTTATTGCCCATCCCTAATTGCCGTTGAGAAGATGGTGGTGAGCTGCCTTCTTGAACTGCTTCAGTCCATGTGGGGTAGGTACACCCACAGTGCTGTTAGGAAGGGAGTTCCAGGATTTTGACCCAGTGACAGTGAAGGAACGGCGATATAGTTCCAAGTCAGGATGGTGTGTGACTTGGACGGGAACTTGCAGGTGGTGGTGTTCCCATGTATCTGCTGCTCTTGTCCTTCTAGTTGGTAGAGGTCACGGGTTTGGAAGGTGATGTCTAAGGAGCCTTGGTGCGTTGCAGCAGTGCATCTTGTAGATGGTACACACTGCTGCCACTGTGTGTCGGTGGTGGAGGAAGTGAATGTGGATGGTGTGCCAATCAAGCGGGCTGCTTTGTCCTGGATGGTGTCGAGCTTTTTGAGTGTTGTTGGAGCTGCACCCATCCAGGCAAGTGGAGAGTATTCCTTCACGCTCCTGACTTGTGCCTTGTAGATTGTGGACAGGCTTTGGGGAGTCAGGAGGTGAGTTACTCGCCTCAGGATTCCTAGCCTCTGACCTGCTCTTGTAGCCAAGGTATTTATATGGCTACTCCCATTCAGTTTCTGGTCAATGGTAGCCCCTAGGATGTTGATAGTGGGGGATTCAGCGATGGTAATGCCATTGAATGCCAAGGGGATATGGTTAGATTCTCTCTTGTTGCAGATGGTCATTGCCTGGCACTTGTGTGGCGCAAATGTTACTTGCCACTTATCAGCCCAAGCTTGGATATTGTCCAGGTCTTGCTGCATTCGACACGGACCGCTTCAGTATTTGAGGAGTCGCGAATGGTGCTGAACATTGTGCAATCATCAGCGAACATCCCCACTTCTGACCTTATGATTGAAGGAAGGTCATTGATGAAGCAGCTGAAGATGGTTGGGCCTAGGACACTACCCTGAGGAACTTCTGCAGTGATGTCCTGGAGCTCAGATGATTGACGTCCAACAACCACAGCCATCTTCCTTTGCGCTAGGTATGACTCCAACCAGCAGAGAGTTTTGCCCCCTGATTCCCATTAACTCCAGTTTTGCTAGGGCTCCTTGATGCCATACTCGGTCAAATGCTGATTTGATGTCAAGGGCAGTCACTCGCACCTCACCTCTTGAGTTCAGCTCTTTTGTCCATGTTTGAACCAAGGCTGTGATGAGGTCAGGAACTGAGTGGCCCTGGCGGAACCCAAACTGGGTATCACTGAGTAGGTTATTGCTAAGCAAGTGCCGCTTGATGGCACTGTTGATGACACCTTCCATCACTTTACTGATGATTGAGAGTAGACTGATGGGGTGGTAATTGGCCAGGTTGGACTTGTCCTGCTTTTTCTGTACAGGACATACCTGGGCAATTTTCCACATTACCGGGTAGATGCCAGTGTTGTAGCTATACTGGAACAGCCTTGGCTATGGGTGCGGCAAGTTCTGGAGCACAGGTCTTCAGTACTATTGCCGGAATATTGTGAGGACCCATAGCCTTTGTAGTATCCAGTGCCTTCAGTCGTTTCTTGATATCACGCGGAGTGAATCGAATTGGCTGAAGTCTGGCATCTGTAATGCTGGGGACTTCAGGAGGGGGCCGAGATGGATCATCAGCTTGGCACTTCTGGCTAAAGATTGTTGCAGATGCTTCTGCCTTATCTTTCCCACTGATGTGCTGGGCTCCCCCATCTTTGAGGATGGGGATATTTGTGGAACCACCTCCTCCAGTTAGTTGTTTAATTGTCCACCACCATTCACAACTGGATGTGGCAGGACTGCAGAGCTTAGATCTGATCCGTTGGTTATGGGATCACTTAGCTCTGTCTATTTCATGTTGCTTATGCAGTTTGGCATGCAAGTAGTCCTGGGTTGTAGCTTCACCAGGTTGACAACTCATTTTGAGGTATGCCTGGTGCTGCTCCTGGCATGCCCTCCTGCACTCTTCATTGAATCAGGGTTGGTCTCCTGGCTTGATGGTAATGGTAGAGTGGGGGACGTGCCATGCCATGAGGTTACAGATTGTGGTTCATTACAGTTCTGCTGCTGCTAATGGCCCACAGAGCCTCATGGATGCCCAGTTTTGCATTGCTAGATCTGTTCAAAATCTATCCCATTTAGCACGGTGATAGGGACAGTGTTATGTGGCACTATCAGCAACTCACTGTCCAAAGTAAAACCAAAAACGATGTGACAAAAGTCAAGCCTCATGACCCTTATAAATCTTGACCTATCGCTTCTTTGTAAACATCTTTCCCCAATTCAAAAAAAAAACCCTGCTGGGTAATTATCTGAGGACAGGTGCCTTCCAGTAAGGGCTTGTTTTTAGCACTTAATGATTCTTCCAGTAATTGTTCATAAGCTCAGTCCAAAAGACCTTATGATGACCTCTTTTTTAAAAAAAAACACAAAGTTCCAGCATCTATGGAATCTTTTTCCAGTTTTAACACACAAATCCTCATAATTTAACAAAAAAATAGAAGCACTTGTAACAGTGTGCTTCCAGCAAGAGCAGGTCTATACTGAGAGCACTGAAATGAAAAATCTCTCCTTAATTTATTTTTCCATCCTATTTAAAACTTAGCAATGATAGTTACTTAGAAAATAACCTTTAGCAGACTGTTTTCAGGCAGAGCTTAAAGAAACACTGCATTTTCAGTATTACCCTACATTCTCAAATGCAAGATATCTGACTTATAAGACAAGCTCATTAAATCCTAGCCGAACTGAAAACAGTTTCTATAAAATGAGGGTCACATCATAAAACTATCCACTAACTTGTTTAGTTTTATGCCAGCTGCCATCCATAAATAAAATTTTCTCTCTTAACTTTCCCTTCAACCAACATATTCCTATCAAGCCAAAGCTCAACTCATTTATTGCTATTGTATTTAAATAAACTCTACCTCTCAACTTCAGTCCTGGCTCTGATTGTTCATCTTAAATCTCCATTCCCAACAGACGTTTTGTTGAGCTATTTCCAACTTTAAATCTGCAGTTGAAGTCTGGACTGAAAGAGGGAGTGAAAATTGCTATTTAAATGTAACCAAATGAACAAGTGGAACAGTGGATGGACATGCAATTATCTGATGGTGCTGACTCCACCATCTCATGGAAGGAAACCTGAGCAAGATATGACCAGTATACAAGGTGCCCCTCACGTTGATCTCCAGCAGTCACAAAAGTTTATCTTCTAATATTCAAGTATAAACAATATACAGTGAGGATCATTTCGGGGAACCCTTTGTCTCATGCCATCTAATCACCCACTTTCATTAAACTAGTATAAAATAAAATAATGTTCCTAAGGCTCCTCATAGGAGCGCTGAGACTACATTAAGAAAACAATAAAGAGGAGAGAACTGAAGATTGATAACAAGATAATGACACATCAGCCATGGTATCCATTGCTATATTAAAATTTCTTTCTTGCTTTTCGGCCCCCTTTTGTTTTTGTTGTACATCTAAATGCCTGTGAACCACAAAGAATTTCATTGTCCAGGTTTGGCTGTCCATATGAAAAAAAAAGCATGCAGGTTAGGAGGGCTGTTCAGATTGGTCAGTCCCCATCTTCCTCCAGGAAATGTACTACTTAGGATACAAAGAACAAAGAACAGTACAGCACAGGAACAGGCCTTTCGGCCCTCCAAGCCTGCGCCGATCTTGATGCCTGCCGAAACTAACACCTTCTGCACTTCCGGGGCCCATATCCCTCTATTCCCTTCCTATTCATATATTTGTCAAGATGTCTCTTAAACGTCGCTATCGTATCTGCTTCCACCACCTCTCCTGGCAGCAAGTTCCTGGCACTCACCACCCTCTGTGTAAAAAAAACTTGCCTCGCACATCCCCTCTAAACTTTGCCCCTCTCACCTTAAACCTATGTCCCCTAGTAACTGACTCTTCCACCCTGGGAAAAAGCTTCTGACTATCCACTCTGTCCATGCCGCTCATAACTTTGTAAACCTCTATCATGTCGCCCCTCCACCTCCGTCGTTCCAGTGAAAACAATCCGAGTTTTTCCAACCTCTCCTCATAGCTAATGCCCTCCAGACCAGGCAACATCCTGGTAAATCACCTCTGTACCCTCTCCAAAGCCTCCACGTCCTTCTGGTAGTGTGGCGACCAGAATTGCACGCAATATTCTAAGTGTGGCCTAACTAAGGTTCTGTACAGCTGCAACATGACTTGCCAATTTTTATACTCAATGCCCCGACCGATGAAGGCAAGCATGCCGTATGCCTTCTTGACTACCTTATCCACCTGCATTGCCACTTTCAGTGACCTGTGTACCTGTACGCCCAGATCTCTCTGCCTGTCAATACTCCTAAGGGTTCTGCCATTTACTGTATACTTCCCACCTGCATTAGACCTTCCAAAATGCATTACCTTACATTTGTCCGGATTAAACTCCATCTGCCATTTCTCCGCCCAAGTCTCCAACCGATCTATATCCTACTGTATCCTCTGACAATCCTCATCATTATCCGCAACTCCACCAACCTTTGTGTCGTCCGCAAACTTACAATCAGACCAGCTACATTTTCCTCCAAATCATTTATATATACTACAAACAGCAAAGGTCCCAGCACTGATCCCTGCGGAACACCACTAGTCACATCCCTCCATTCAGAAAAACACCCATCCACTGTTACCCTCTGTCTTCTGTGACTGAGCCAGTTCTGTATCCATCTTGCCAGCTCACCTCTGATCCCGTATGACTTCACCTTTTGCACCAGTCTGCCACGCGGGACCTTGTCAAAGGCTTTACTAAAGTCCATATAGACTACATCCACCGCCCTTCCCTCATCAATCATCTTCGTCACTTCCTCAAAAAACTCAATCAAATTAGCAAGACACGACCTCCCCTTCACAAAACCATGCTGTCTCTCGCTAATAAGTTCAATAAGATACAATTATCCATTTTACCTATTGGGTGGAGAAAGGGGATAAATGACAGTTCTAGTACTCCTCACATTGGGAAATACCCGAAATGGTATAATATTTTTAAAATTAGAGCAATATGAAAAACAAAACTCCCCTCTATAGGGTCAATAGTGGAGGAAAAAATTCTGAACCACTTTTAGAGAGGTCAAAAAACTTGAGTGACAAATACAAAGTTTTCCTACATGAGAGCTAACACAGATCTGCTGCCCCCAACAGGAGGAAAGAATTAAGGGTGTGGTCCAGAGCGAGGCCTTTTACAAAATGGAGTGAGGGAAAATTTACTTACCTGTGCAGGGTGTGAATTTCTCACAGGAACAGGTTGTGAGCACCTGAGGAGGATGGATTGTGTACATGCATATTTTATTCTCCTGTGGGATGATGGGGAAGAAAACAAATTCACTGGGAGTTTTAAGCTCTTTTAAGACTGAGATAGACTGCATTTACCTTTGCACTTGTGGTCCACGCCTGTCTCTGATTATTACCGCACATTTCTATTCTTACCTTCCACACCATGCAACTTGAGTTTCTCTGTGTTCATTTGCATGCACATTTTGGCTGCCACACTGGACCTAAGCCCATCACTTTTAATTTGCTTTTTTTCCTTTTTGCCCCTCCTGTTGTCATGCCTCCTTTCACTTCCCTCCTCTTGGGTATCTGCTTTCCCTAATTCCTACTCCAACCCTGCAGCATTCAACAACCTTCCTATCCCAGGCTTGATTCCATCTTAGAGAAGCCTACAGCTTCCTCTGTGTCAAATTTGGGATCTTCCAAAAGGTCCCATTGATGCTCTCATCACTGCCTCCTTTCAAGCAACAAGCCCAACTTTCTCATTTTCCTCAGTTTTCACAGTGGAGGACATGAGTACCATCGCAATAGTAACAAGTAATGCAGAGGTTATAGAAAGGGAAGAACTTAGACCAAAGGGAGGCAGAAAGTAGGAAACTATAGACCAGTTAGTTTAACATCTGTCATTGGGAAATTGTTAGAATCCATTATTAAGGAAGTAATAGCAGGACATTTAGAAAGTTAGAACGCAGTCCATCAGAGTCAGCATGGTTTTATGAAGGGTAAATCGTGTTTGACTAATTTGCTAGAGTTCTTCGAAGCTGTGACAAGTAAAGTGGGTAATGGGGATCCTGTTGATGTATATCTGGACTTCCAGAAGGCATTTGATAAGGTGCCGCACAAAAGGTTAATACACAAGGTAAGATCACATAGGACCCCTTCCTCTGGCCTCTTACCCACTCTTGATTTTTTAATTGAAAACTGTCGGTGAGACATTGGCCGTCTGAATTTCTCTGCCCCCTTCACTCACACTAACCTGACCCCTCTGAACTTGCCGCACTCCGTTCTCTCAGGTCTAACCCCGACATTGTCATCAAACCTGCAGATAAGGGTGGTGCTGTTGTTGTTGTCTGGCATACCGACCTCTACCTTGCGGAGGCTCAGCGCCAAATCTCAGACACTTCTTTCTACCCCGCTCCTGAACTATGACCCCACCACCGAACAACAAGCTACTGTCCACAGAACTGTCACTGAAGTCATCTCCTCTGAAGATCTTCCCTCTACAGCTTCCAACCTCATAGTCTTGCAACCCCGGATGGCCCGCTTTTACCTTCTTCCCAAAATCCACAAACAGGACTGTCCCAGCAGACCCATTGTTTCAGCCTGTTCCTGCCCCACTGAACTAACTTACTTCCTATCTTGACTTTCTTTTCTCCCCTGATCCAGTCTCTTCCCACCTACATCCGTTACTCTTCTGACGCCCTACGTCATTTTGACGATTTCCAGTTTCCTGGCCCTAACCACCGCCTCTTCACTATGGACGTCCAATCTCTCTACACCTCCATCCCCCACCAGGACGGTTTGAGGGCTCTCCGTTTCTTCCTTGAACAGACGCCCAACCAGTCCCCATCCACCACCACCCTCCTCCGCCTGGCTGAACTTGTTCTCACGTTGAACAACTTCTTCAACTCCACTCACTTCCTCCAAGTAAAAGGTGTCGCTATGGGTACCCGCATGGGTCCCATTCTGCCTGTCTTTTTGTGGGATATGTCGAACATTCCTTGTTCCAGTCCTACTCAGGCCCCCTCCCCCAACTTTTTTTCCGGTACATTGATGACTGTATCGATGCCGTTTCCTGCTCCCGCCTGGAACTAGCAAACTTTATTAACTTTGCTTCTAATTTCCACCCTTCTCTCACCTTCAAATGGTCCATCTCCGACACTTCCCTTCCCTTCCTCGACTTCTCTGTCTCCATCTCTGGGGATAGGCTGTCTACGAATATTCATTATAAGCCCACTGACTCCCACAGCTACCTCGACTACACTTCACACCCTGCCTCCTGTAAGGACTCCATTCCATTCTCCTAGTTTCTCCGTCTCCGACGCATCTGCTCTGATGATGCTACCTTCCACGACAGTGCTTCCAATATGTCTTGCTTTTTCCTCAACGAGGATTCTCCCCCACTGTGGTTGACAGGGCCCTCAACCGTGTCCGGCCCATTTCCCGCACCTCTACCCTCCCCTCCCTCCCAGAACCGCAACAGGGTTCCCTCTGTCCTCACTTTCCACCCCACCAGCCTCCAGATCCAAAGGATCATCTTGTGCCACATCCAGCGTGATGCCACTACCAAACACATCTTCCCCTCCCTTCCCCTGTCAGCATTCCGAAGGGAACGTTCCCTCTGCGACAGCCTCGTTCACTCCTCCATTGCCCCCACCACCTCGTCCCCTTCCCACTGCACCTTCCCTTGCAATCGCAGGAGGTGTAATACCTGCCCATTTACCTCCTCTCTCCTCACTATCCAAGGTCCCAAATACTGCTTTCAGGTGAAGCAACGATTTACTTGTACTTCTTTCAATTTAGTATACTGTATTCGCTGCTCACAATGTGGTCTCCTCTACATTGGGGAGACCAAATGCAGATTGGGTGACTGCTTTGCAGAACACCTCTGCTCAGTCCGTAAGCATGACACCGAGCTTCCGGTTGCTTGCCATTTCTACAATCCTCTGCTCTCATGCTCACATCTCTGTCCTGGGATTGCTGCAGTGTTCCAGTGAACATCAACGCAAGCTCGAGGAACAGCACCTCATTTACCGATTCGGCACACTACAGCCTGCCGTACTGAACATTGAATTCAATAATTTCAGAGCATGATGGGTCCCCCCTTTTATGCTTAGTTATTTTTTCTTTTTTTCTTTTTCCATTTTTATTTGGTTATTTTAGTTTAGGTTTTTCAGTTTGTTTAGTTTGGTTCCACTGTGCTTACCCACTGTTTTGGTTTTTTAAATGTGTTTTTTTATGTTTGTGCTTGGAGTGCTATGTGTTTTACTGTCATTCACACCCTCTCTGTACTAATGCTTTGTCTTTCAGCACACCATTAACATACCGTTCGCCTTTGTTCCATGACTGACCCTGTCCTATCAACACCTTCACCTTTGTTATCTCTTGCCCCATCCCCGCTTTACTTGCTTAAAACCTTTTACATTTCTAATATTTGTCAGTTCTGAAGAAGGGTCCCTGACCTGAAACGTTAACTCTGCTTTCTGCATCAATGCTGCCAGACCTGCTGAGTATTTCCAGCATTTTGTTTTTATTTCAGATTTCCAGCATCTGCAGTATTTTGCTTTTATTATTAAGATCACATAGGGTTGGGGCAATTTATTAGCTTGGATAGAGGATTGGTTAACCAACGGAAAACAGAGAGTCGGGATAGATGGGTCCTTTTCTGGTTGGCAAGATGTAACTAGTGGGGTGCCACAGAGTTCGGTCCTCAGGCCCCAACTATTTACAGTCTATATAAATGACTTGGATGCAGGGATAGAAGGTACCATAGCCAAATTTTCAGATGACACTAAAATAGGTGGGATAGTAAGTTGCATTAAAGAAATAAGAAATTTACAAGTGGATATGGATAGGTTAGGTGAATGGGCCAAAATTTGTCAGATGGCGTTTAACGTGGATAAGTGTGAGGTTATCCATTTTGGGTGGAAGAATAGAAAGGCAAATTATTATCTAAATGGAGAGAAAGTTCAGAGTGCTTCGGTGCAGAGGGATTTGGGTGACCTCGTGCATGAATCGCAGAAAACTAGTATGCAGGTGCAGCAGGTAATAAGGAAGGCAAATGGAATTTTGGCATTTATTGCTAAAGGAATAGAGTATAAAATTAGGGATGTGTTGCTGCAATAGGGCAGGACATATACAGTGAATGGCAGGGCCCTGGGGAGTGTTCTTGAGCAGAGAGACCTTGGGGTGAAAGTAAATAGTTCCCCGAAAGTGGCAGTACAAGTAGACAGGGTGGTGAAGAAGGCGTATGGCATGCTTGCCTTCATCGGCCGAGGCATTGAGTACAAGAGTTGGGACGTCATGTCACATTTGTACATAATGTTGGTTAGGCCGCATTTGGAGCACTGTGTGCAGTTCTGGTCGCCACACTACAGGAAAGATGTGATTAAGCTAGAGAGGGTGCAGAAAAGATTCGCAAGGATGTTGCCTGGTTTGGAGGGCTTGAGTTATAAAGAGAGATTGGATAGGCTGGGTCTGTTTTCCCTGGAGTGAAGGAGGCTGAGAGGGGACAGGATAGAGGTATATAAAATTATGAGAGGCATAGATAGGGTAGATAGCCAGAGTCTGTTTCCCATGGTAGGGGTGACTAAAACTAGAGGGCATAGATTTAAGGTGAGAGGGAGGAGGTTTAAAGGGGTAAATTTTTCACTCAAAAAATAGTGGGTATCTGGAATGAGCTGCCTGAGGAGGTGGTGTATGCAGGAACCGTAGCGACATTTAAGAGGCATCTGGACAGGTACTTGAATGAGCAAGGCATAGAGGGATATGGAATTAACGCAGGCAGGTGGGATTAGTATAGACAGGCATTATGGTCGGCATGGACGCCTTGGGCCGAAGGGCCTGTTTCTATGTTGTATGACTCTATGACTCTAACTGTACAAGGCATTAGTGAGACTACACCTGGAATATTGTGTACAGTTTTGGTCCCCTTACTTGATGAGGGATGTTGTTGCACTGGAGGCAGAGGAGGTTCACTAGATGGATTCCAGATATGAGGGATTTGTCTTATGAAGAGAGATTGAGCAGTTTAGGTCTTTACTCTCTAGAGTTTAGAAAAATGAGAGGAGACCTAACTGAGGTATATAAGATGATTAAGGAGATTGACAAAGTAGACATAGAGAGGATGTTTCCTCTGGTGGGGCAATCTGGAACGAGAGGTCGTAGTTTTAGGGTAAGGGGTAGCAGATTTAAAACAGAGATGAGGTTAAATTGCTTCTCTCAAAGGTTCATGAGTCTGTGGAATTCACTACCCCAGAGTGTGGTGGATGCTAGGACATTGAGTAAATTTAAGGAGGAGAATGACAGATTTTTAATTAGTAATGGGTTGATGGGTTATGGAAAACAGGCAGGAAAGTGGAGTTGAGGCCGAGATGAGATCAGCCATGATAGTACTGAATAGCGGAGCAAGCTTGAGGGGCTGAATTGCCTACTCCTGCTCCTAGTTCTTATGTTCCCACCACAGTACACACTGAGAACTAATCTTGCTGAACTCCATCCCAGCCCACTTACCGATCCCAGCGCTGACCCTGAAGACACCGCCAGCAGATCGGCTATCACTGTCCCTCTCCGCGTCTTCTGCCAGAGCGTCATTTTATTTGTGAGCAAGGCTTTTGCCATTCATGAGCTTATTGTGAATGATTGCATCAACATCACCGTCTTGCCAGAAACCTGGCAGAGGGAAAATGACACCTTCTCCTTTGATCAAGTTTCCTACCTGGCTATAGCTTTCACAACTTGCCCTGCCCAGATTGCTGCAGTGGTGGTGCAGCCCTTCTGACCAAATCACATCATTGTCGCTGTACCCTTCTTTAGCAACTTTTCCTCCATGAAGCATCTCACCTCTTGCCTCTCATTTAAAAAGTCTCATTCTCTACGGCCCACCCAAGTGCCAAGCCAAGTTTCTCGCTGAGCTATCCTGACTGCTCTCTTCCCTCAGCCTCTGCAATGAGCAACATCTCAGCATTGGTGATTTCAACCTTCATCTTCACTCATCATATTCTCTGTCCTCTGAGTTCACTGCCCCCTTATCCTCTCTAAATCTCTCCCTCTATATTAATTCCCCTATCCATATTCACGGCCACCCCTTCAACATTGCCATCTCACGTGGCCTCGCTACTCCAGCGTGCCAATCACAGATACTGCCATCTCAGATCACTTCCTTGTATCCCTTTCTACCGACATTTCCCAACCCACTTCCTTCTGTGTCCACTAACTACTGGACTTCCAAATTCCCACTGTCTAACCTTCGCCCTCCATTTACCACAACATTTCTGCAGCTACCAATCTGCTCAATCACACCTTTACCTCCATCTTTGCCACCATAAAAACCATTACTCTCTCTCACCTTGGTTTATGGTCGACAACTGGTTTCGTCATTCATTGTTTGATCTTACTGGACCACATAAAGGTTCTGCTCTCCTTTGCCAAAACAGTTCATTGCTTTCCAGGATGATCCTGTTATAAAAATAATTCTGGCCTCCTTTCTCCACTACAAATGGCCTCCATAAGCCGCTGGCCCCTCCTTCTCCACCCTCACCTCCAACAACAGATGCAGGGAGCTCATGGTCTTATTTGTCACAAAGATTGAGACCATCGTTCAGCTCCCTCTGTCCCTTCCCTCTCATCCCCTAGCCTATCTTCCCCTAAGGATTCCCCTGCCTTTCAGCCTTTTTTTTCTAGTTTCTCTCCTGTCTCTCTTCATGCCCTTTCTGAGCTCATTCTTATTTTTTATTTGTTTTGTGGGATGTGGGCGTCGCTGCTAGGACAGTATTTTATTGCCCATCTCCAATTGCCCTTGAACTGAGTGGCTTGCTCGGCCATTTCAGAGGGCATTTAAGAGTCAGCCGCATTGCTGTGGGTCTGGAGTCACATGTAGGCCAGACCAGGTAAGGACAGCAGATTTCCTTCCCTAAGGGACATTAGTGAACCAGATGGGTTTTTACAACAATCGACAATGGTTTCGTGGTCATCATTAGACTAGCTTTTAATTGCAGATTTATTAATTGAATTCAAATTTCACCATCTGCTGTGATGGGATTCGAACCCATGTCCCCAGAGCATTAGCCTGGGGTGTGGATTACTAGTCTAGTGACATTACCACTACGCCACCACCTCCTCTGTCCATGAGACCTACCTGCTGCTCGCTGGACCTCATTCCCATCAAACTGCTGACTACCAAACTTGCTGCTGGCCCCCATTTAGCTGCTGTTGTTAACAGCTCTTGCTCTTCGGGTATTGTCTCACCCGCCCTCACCATCAAATCTGCCAACATAACCCCTCTCAAAAAAACCTACCCTCACCCTCTGTTCTTGAAAACTACTGTCCAATCTCCAACCTCTTTTTCCTGAATCAAATGCTTGAATGTATTGTCACTTCCCAAATCTGTGCTCATCTTTCTGACAACTCCATGTTTGAATCACTCCACTTGGGTTTCTGCCAGTGCCACAGTACTGAGATAGCCCTTAGCAAAGTCACAGATGCCATCCCTATGTGACTGTGACCAGGGTAAACTATCCCTTTTAATCTTTCTGTACCTGTCTGTAGCCTTTGGCATTGTTAACCACACTATCCTCCTCTAGCCCCTCTCCTCCATCATCCAGCTGGGTGGAACTGGCCTGACCAGGTTCCATTCTTATCTATCCATTTGTTGCCAGAGAATTGCCTGCAGTTGTTTCTCTTCCCCCTCCTGCACTGTTATCTACCCTTGGCCCCTTCCTATTTCTCACCTATCTGCTGGCCCTCGGTAACATCATCCATAAATACAATGTCAAGTTCCATGTGTCCGATGACAACACTCAGCTCTACCTTACTTCCACCTCTCTCAACCCCTCTGCTGTCTGAGTTATCACAATGCTTGTCTGACATCCAGTATTGGCTAAGCAGAAATTTCCCTCAGCTAAATACTGGGGATATTAAAGCCATTGCCTTTAGTCCCTGCCACAAACTCCATTCCCTAAGCACCACTCCATCCCTCTCTGTGACAGCTGTCTGAGGCAGAACCAGACTGTTCACAAACTTGGTGTTGTATTTCACTCAGAAATGAGCTTCTGACCACATATCCGCTCCATTAGCAAAACCGCCTACTTCCATCTCCATAACTCGCACCGAGTCCCACTCACCATCACTCCTGTGACCTACATTGATCTCCGGTTTGTCAACATTTCAATATTAAAATTCTCTTCCTTGTTTTCAAATCCCTCCATGGCCCTGCCCTTCCCAATTTCCATAATCTTTGCGAGCCCTACATGCCTTTGAAATCTCTGCACTCTTTAAATTCTGGCCTCTTCTGCATCCCTGATTTTAATTGCTCTTCTATTGGTCGCCGTGCCTTCAGTTCCCTAGGCCCTAAGCTCTGGAATTCTCTCCCTAAACCTCTCTGTCTCTATATCTCTTTAAGGCACTCCTTAAAATGTACCTCTTTGGTCAGCTGTCCGAATTTTCACAGAAACATAGAATGGTTACAGCACCAACATAGGTCATTCGGCCTGTCATGTCCATGTCAATGCTTTGCAAGAGCAATTGAGCTAGTTCCACTTCCCGGAACTTTCCCTGCAGCCTTGCAACTTTTCTTCCCCTTCAGCTGCTTATCCAATTTTTTCAAAGTCATGATTAAAAATGCCTCCACCGCACTCTCAGGCACTCATTCCAGATTGTAACCACTCACTGCATAAAAATGTTCTTCCTCATGTCACCTTTGGTGCTTTTACCAATCACTTTAAATCTGTGTCCTCTGGCTCTCAACCCTTCTGCCAATGGGAACAGATTTTCTCTATCTATTCTGTCTATACCAGGGTTGTCCAACATAAGGCCCGCAGTCCAGGATCCGGCCCGCTAAAGGTTTCCACCAGGCCCACAGATGTAAACTGTATTAGGCCGTTCCTCATCCACGCTGCGCAGTTACTGCCCTTAGCTGTTTCTTTCAGGGATGAGAAATTTCTTCCAGCCCTCCAAAGATCTCTGTGACTGAGAATCAACCGCCCCTGCTGTTTTTGGTAGTGAGCACCTCCTGGGAAATGTAGTCCCACTCCCCGGTCCTTATGGACGGAACCGTAATCTGGGACTACAACTCCCAGAGAGCACCACATGCCTGTGTGGCGAATGGCTATAGTCCAGCAATGTGACCCCAGAGATTATTGAGCAGAGTGGGTCACAACGGAAATTGTAGTTGCGGTCAGCATGCTGATTAATGTGAAGGTGAGCCCAAGGCTTGCCGCTTAGGCCAGGGGAGACAGAGAGCCAGCGAGAGGGGTGGGGCGGAGGGGA